>NC_045491.1:2400000-3890000 GCF_009650955.1 Corvus moneduloides | reverse complement strand
AGGTCCCAGGACCTCTCTGAGTTCTGTCCTGGTGCTGCACCACATTAATCCTGGTTTGTTTTCCCACTCAGGTCTACCTGTGCATCCCCTGGCTTGCCTTGGGATGCCTAGTCCCATGCAAACACACCAAATTGTGATTGCATCACAGGGAACAGCAAAATCTTTGATTTCTGCTGGAGAAGGAGGAATATTAAGACCTGCTCACCTCTGCCCTGTGAATCCACTTGGTTTGATCAATTTGCCAGGCAGAGGACAGACGCAGTTATGCAAAAATACTCTCTTAGCAGAGTTTTTTAAGTATCAGTCTACTGGGGAGAAAATTACAAAGCACTTATTTAAACTCCAGTCCACACTTTGATTATTGCAAAAGCCTTTTCTTTTTTTTTTTTCACCTTTGTTTTCAATTAAAAACAGTCAGGATTTAGGTTTTTGCTTTTCACTACAATAAAAGTAATTTGCAAAGATAACAGTATTGTGGGAATGAAGGAACCTTTCAGCTGATCACTAGAAGAAGCAAATATTTACCAAATGGCTCTGATGATGAATTGGAGACTGATGTGGAGAGTATGATCTTCATCCTGGCTACAGCTTTGCTGACTTCATCAAATCTGACCATCTTGGGTTTACAGTTATTTTTTCTCTGAAATGTAGTTTTCCTGGGAAGAAAAAATGTCTTCTGAAGCTTGCACTACTGCATAATTTATTTAAAAGAAACACTGCCTGGCTGATGCCAAGGATTCACGTAGGTCATTCAAGCTCCAGTCTGACCAGTTAGTTCATGTTCCCTGCCCCAGGTTCCCTCCTTCCATGTCTTTTCCTTCAGGAAAGTTGCACGTGCAAAGCCACTCCCAGGGTAGATCTTCTGCTAAGTTCACAGCTGCATCAAAGCTGTGCATCACAGGAAGATGTGAATTCACTTTCACCAAAACTAGAGAAGATGGAGAGGAAAATGGATGCAGAACAGGTCACTGAGGGGCCAATGCCAGCAGAAGTGTCACTGTCCCGTGCTGTCCCGTGTTGGAGGTTACACCCCTGTGGGTGCTGCTGAGGGTGCTCCCTGACCCACACTGAAAGGATCAAGTCAGATCAGCAAAAGCTTTGTGTTTAACTTCAGCTCATTCTGATGGAGCTGAGTAGGGACCAAGCACTCAGTCCAACAGGCAGATCTGCAGGGACATGGATCGTTTAGCAGCAAGGATGAGTGTTGGCAAGCAACCTCTTCAACTGGGAGATGAGTGTTGGTTGCAGCCTCTTGCCCTTCCCACAGCCTTGTCTCCCAAAAATCTCCCCATGACATCCTCAAACTTGGCTCTGTAGCAAGTAACAATGCAGTGATGACATGACACAGAGCAGTGGATCGAAGTAGAAGAATAACGACCAAGAAAAGTTTGTGTGTTTAATTCTCCTTCTCTCTTTTCCCTCACTCTCTGCTGTTATTGTGATATTAGTTAAAGTTGAGGACATCAAGGAAAATGAGGACCCTTCAAACAGCTGCTCAGCTGGAGCCAGCATAATGAGAGCTGAGAGGCAGCTTGCCCCTAGGACTGTTCCCAGCTCTGCTGCTGGAGGTTTATGTGGGTAAAGGTGACCTTTGTGTCCTCTCCCACCCTTGTCACCTTGTCTAGTCTGTGCCCAACATCTCCTGGGGGAGACCATCTCACCATGCACAGAGAGGCTCAGCCCTGCAGGCAAAGGGGCTTTGTCAGTGTGGAGGCTCCATCAGCACAGGGGCTTCACCAGTGAGCGCTGTGGAATCAACTGTAATGCAGATAAAGAGGTAGGAATAGGAAAAACCAGAAAAAACAGCTGCTGAAATTGAGCAGTGGGTGACACTGAGGGAGGAAGAAAAAGCCTCAAACTTTAAAGGCAGTATTAAAAGAGGGCATGCAGAAAGTGAAGTCAATTAGCCAAAAGAATCGTTTGCTGATGGAGGTCGTTCGGCTGAATTCCTAAAAGGATTCATGAATCGACTAAAAACACCCTTGGGATAGCTTGAATATGGACTGAGTTACTGAAGGGCAATGCCCCAGATGACCCAGGAGACCCTTTGCAGTCCTACAATATAAACAATGATGCCATTAACATTTGTACTAAGTACCTGCTCGGGCTCCTCGAAGCGCTCCGGCTCCCATCCGGAGCAGGAGCTGAGCCTGAGAGATGCGCTCTGTTCCCTACCTTAGCCCAGAGGGCATCCTTTAGGTACCACCCCAGTAGTCAGGGAATTATGGAAAACCCTCTTGACAATGGAGGGAGCATGGAGAGGCCACAAAGATCAGTGGAAAAGCCTGATGGGAACTGCAGTGCTGAAAAGAACAGTGGGAAGGCTGGAGAAAATCATTGGCGAGCACAGAGACCCAGGGCACGGGGCCCTTAATGTAATGCTGGGGAGCCACTTGCAAGGTACAGGGGGACAGGGACAGTCTGGGGAATCTGCAGGCGTATAACTGTGGAAACAAAGCTAACTACATACCCAAAAACCCAGATGGAGTTTGGGCACATTAGGAAATACAGCAGGACTGTGTGTCCCACCAAGATGTCCCACCAAGATGCTCCAGGTGACCCTTGCCATTGGGATGTGCCATCCAGCTGTGGAGCAGTGTACAGACCCCACATGGACCAGGGATTGTGTGTTGTACCGACTGTGGTAGGGGAAAAACCATTTTGTCATTAACTGTTTCTCTTCCCCTGAACATCCCTGATGATTAGACCTGACTGAAATGACACCCATGGTGTCACTGCTGGACATTGTCCTGGGAGGTGGCAGACCACTGTCACACCTCACATACATGCACAGGCTTAATGTGAAGGCAAACCTGCAGCCCTAAATCTCTAACTTGTAATTCAAGTACTGAGGATAATAACGAAAACAAGGTTAGATAAAAACATTCACTATCAAAATTTAATTATGCATCCACAGGCTGAGGCTCATTATTCATCCTCCAACCTGGAAACAAATTAGTCTAATGAAGCCATGAGTTAAAATGGAGAAAGGATGTAAAGGCTGGAGAATATTTATGTCTGTGCTCGTGTGTCAAAAGCAGCGCTGAGCTCTGGGTGCTACATTTGTCACTGGAATCAGGTGCTTCCTAGATGTGGTGGCGAATACAGGACCTGGATTTTGCCATGAGCAGAACAGTCGCTCCTGAGTGGAAATCTGAAGCAGTTAGAGATTGGTGAGATGTGGGGGCTCAGTACAGGTGTGGGGGCTCAGTATAGATACGAGGGCTCATCAAAACCAGATGTAATCAGAGCTCAGAGGTCTAAAGAAACCCAAATACCAGTGTCAGCTGCCTCTGAGTCACTCTGACTGGAGGAACACATTTTGTGCTGGCACAAGCTCCCTGGTGACAACCAGAGTAGCCCCATGGAAAGTTTGGCTCCAGTGACCTCTAGTAAATGGGAAACCAAATCTCAGGGGTTGGGAAGAAAAGAAATTGGTAACTAAGTATAGCGGGATGGCAGCTCTCTGTGGGTTTATTGTGCAAGTGTTTAAGTAGACAAAGGCTATAATTAAACTGCCCAGGAATGTTTAACCACAGCAAGGAAGGTCTTTTGCCCTACTCCTTCCCTGCAGAATTTGGGCAGAAATGAAATTACATCGCAGGAAGGGGAATTGGTCCCCACTTAACCCACGCCCTCTGCCACACCCCCCAGGCCTGGGCTGGTTGCTTTTGCCACCTATAAAAGTCACCCACGAACTGTAACTCCTGGCACAAGCGGGTTTGAGGATAGCTACAGGCTTTTCCACTGCACACCATAGCAAGTCTGCTGATATATAGCCCAGGTCTGAGCTCTGCAGCAGAGTGCAAAAGGTTCAAGCGACCTAGTAAAGACTGTGCCAGTACCAGAGAACAAGTCCCCGTAGGCCCCCGCCTGAGCCATTCTCACCGCTTTATTCTCTCGCTCCCATCCTAATGTGCTTAACTATAAATGACCCCTTTATTTTTTATATCTCCATTTCATTTTTCCCCTTCTTCCAAGAAAGCAGTAAAAGCAGGGAAGCCGAGAAGCAGAGCTCTTATTGTAAAGTGAGTGCTGACACGGAGCAATTCTGGGGACCTCGCAGCTCACGTTGAACATTTGTAACATCACCAGAAGCCTCTGGGCTTCTCCTCTGAGAACCAAGCCCTAATCCTACTCCCAGGTGCCCAGAAGAAGCCTATTAGGATCACACAGGCAGAGGTGAGCTGCTTCTGCTCTGGAGGCCCTGACATTCACCTGCTGAGCTTGGCACTATTTTATTTCCAGTTTTGCTGGGCGTTTTATTCCATGCTGTCCCAGGGTTCTACACAGGGATGGCAGACTGGGGGTGAAGACAACTCGGCTGAGCAGGCCCCCCTAAACACAACCCCCTCTTTTGTGCTCTTTGTCTCTGATATGCAGAAGATGCTCAGCCACCCCGGGCAGAAGCACAACATCTTGCTGTTTATTAGTATAATTTTTAAAGGTGCCTCATTGTATTTATTTGCTGTGTGGTTAAACATTTATTATTTATATTTAATTTTCCCAGATTCAAAGGGGCATCACTAGTGGCTGAGTGCCTGCAGATTCAGTGCTGCTCCTTCACACACTTATTTATGTAACCTTGGCCTCCCCCGAGGGGCTCCCGTTTCACTATGTGCCATCGGCCTCTTAATTGGCCTCACAGATCACGCCTTCTCCTTTGGCTCACCCAGGTCCCTGTGACTCATAATTTCTAAGATATTAAATGTGGTTGAAACAAAAGAGTTCAGTGAATTAAAGCCAGGAAGTTTCTTACCCCTCCTAAACCTCTGCTACCAATTCCCTCTCCAGGATGATGGCCAGACTGGGGTCATCACCATTGGTCTGGAGGGCTCAGGGAAGGACCAGGCTGTGTCCTGGGCAAGGGGTGGACATCCCAGCCATTGCAGTGCCTGGCTTTGCACCCAGCTGTGTCTTCTTGATAAGAGCATTTGGCACTAATTAGTCTCCAAGCAGCTGATTAACCCGCGGGGATGTATGGAAGCTGGTTTTGCTATAAGATACTACAAGAGAGGCAGGACTCTCCTTGGGACAGCTTTGCACAGCCAGTCCAGCCCCCTTGGATGGACAGTGGGTGGTGGGATGGGGGAGGCCCCTCCTCTGCCTCTGAGCCACCCCAGAGCCCCCTTCCCCACTCCCTAGCACTGTAACTCTCACCCAGCTAAAGGGTGGGGTACCAAACTTGTAGGGGCACCCATGCTGGGCCCCTTACAAAGACACAGACTCTGGGTTCTGAAAAATGCAGTTTCCAGAGCCATGGAGACTAGGAACTGTCAATGGCATTTCCTGAGAAACAAAACCACATTGAGGCGACGGCTTTGGATGTTCCTTTTGTGACACACCTTCCTGCCAATGCACCCCAAGCATCTTAGGGGCACATCTGACCCAAAGATGCTGCATTTCACTTCCAGCCACCAGCCCTGATGCTTCATGAACAAATGAAAATGCACTTAAAGCTAATAAACTTTATTTTAGACAATACAGGTCCTGTAGCAAGGAATTCCACGTGTCAGCAACAAGGCAAAGACATCTGGACAACTCAACCACGTGAGGTTTTCAGTAGCATAACTAAACATCTGGGTGAAGGGGGCTGATAACCCCAGTACATTTTTATCCAGTTGCCAGCTGTTAGAGAAACTTCACTGTCATAGGTAAAGCTATTTCAACATTAATGGTTTTATACCTTCTCCTTAAATATATCACAGGCTATACTTGGAGATGGAGTTTGAGAGTAAACATTGTTATGCTGGAGCTGTCATCTGTGAGTAATCACAGACCTAATTGAAGCTGGCCAGCCTATTAAATAAACATTCTGCATAAACGAGGGAGCAAAGAAATACCCTTTAGTTTGGTAATAGTAGAAATGATGGAAACCAGTACCTGAGTCAGGGACCAGGGGGATGAGGTTGGAGTAGCAGGAGAGCCAGGGAGGGAGGTTTTCCCCAAGCAGCTCACAGCAGTGTGCTGCAAAGCAGCAAGAACCAGAAAGCACCAGCAACCAGCTTTGGAAGGGAGAGCAAGGAAAGTGCTTCCCTGGGTCAGGCCTGGATTTTGGGCACTGCAGTCTGGAGGAGTCTGGTTTTGTTGCATCCAGGCAAACATGACTTCCCACCACCTACTGTTAATAGCCAGGCTAAGGCTCGCAAAATTGCCTAATAGAAATCATCCTCCCAGCATCAACTACTGCCGAATCACCCCACTAAAACGGGCAACAACACAATCTTACAGCGTTTCTTGTGTTCCTTGGGGAACCACCTAATCCTCCCTGTTGTCTGCCAGTTTTTCCTTGTCCTTGAGAATTTCATGTCTAGAAAAGGCTACAGCTTTCGAGAGCTTTCAGCACTCGCTGCTGGGGGCTCTCCTCCTGCTGCAGTGCCAGGGGTGGCACAGGGGCATCCCGGGCTGTACTCTGGGGCTCGTGCTGCACAGTGGGCAAATCTTCACCCCAGTGAATCTCGCACCACCCTGCCCCTCCTCGCCCTCTCGCCAGATGCTGCGCGGCTGCGTGCGAGCGGCGCTGCCTCTTTGGGAGGTGATGAGAAGAGGGTGATGCACCGAAGTGACATGCTCAATTTCCCTCAAAGATGGGGCAGCCACAATAACATTTCTCCTGCTGATGGCGTCCATGTGTCTCTCCCTTTTCACTGGAGCTCTGTTACACACCAGGACGTGGTAGGACTGTGTGTGCACCTTCTGTTCCCTGAGCCACCCCTGCCTTTCTGGGCAGGACGAGGCCTGGCCTTCCGTGGTTAGTTTAAGAAAAACACTCTCTCAGTGATCAGGGCCTGTATGAAGTAGATGTATGGTTTCAATTCTGTCCTTGAGCCATGGATCATTTAATGTTGTCAACACATATACATCCTTCTCAAACATCCCACTGAGAATTTCTAGGGACTGTAGACAGCTTAAAGCTAGCGTTACAGCAGCAGTAGCTTCATATTTGCTTTCAGATCCACGTGCATTTTTTAATACTAAAGCTTGCATAATTGCTGCTGAATTTCTAAGCAACTTCTTCAAAGGGGCAGAGGCACATTAGCAGTAGAGAACTGCTGGTGGAGCAGAAACAAGGCTTGTTGTGGGCTTATGGCTTGCCAGCAGCTGCTCAGAGATGGTGTTTGAGGAGCCCTGAAGAAGGGCTGGGTTGGGACCTCCCAGCTCGGCGTGTGCTTGAGCAGGTTTTCTTCCTGACCATCGGGGCACTTGGCGTGTGCTGCCAAGCAGCCACGGATGCTGCCTGCATTAAAAGCATTTTAGTAATGTACTTATTTTGCCAGGGAAGCTTGCACTGACATCCTGCTTTGAAAAAAAAAAAGTAGGATATGGCTTTGCCACCTTTTTCCTTTTTTTTCCTTTCTTGTGAGTGAGGTCTGGATGTGACTAGAAGCACAGTGAGGTGCTACATGCAATGAACATACCCTGCCAGGCGAAGGGGCCATCACAGGGCTGATTGAGGCAGGGCTATAAAAGGGGAGACAAGGTGGTTCCTCACTACACGAGAAGGATTTTCTGGTCTTTTCCAGCTGGTGGAAATGGAGTTGTAGCTGGGTGAGGGCCAGTATCTTCTGGTTTTGGGTGTTGCAGTCTCTCTCTGATGCCCCTCTGATGTGTGCTGCTGTTGCATGGGAAGGACATCGAGCTCAGGCTGGGATGCCCATCACCACAGGCTCAGTTTCCCCTGGGTAAAGGGCAGTGACTACCTCAGGGAGAGGGTCATCCTCCTCTTTTAGTTGCCAGCTGCTCTTTTGGGTGCTGGGGGAAGGGACCAATGTCTGCTGGCTGGAGCTGGAGAACAGGAGGCTGTGGGTTTGCTGGAGAACCTGCACCAGGCTTCTCCTGAGGGGTATGGATGGGTGTCCAAACACTCCTCTGCCTTTGGAAATGTAGAAGGCCTGTGGGTGATGATGGCTCCCTGCACATGCAGCATCTGGGTTTGGGGATGCAGGGCTCTCCTGCGGGCACGGGAGGCAGCTCCTTCCTTCCTCCCCTGAGAAAGGGCATTTCTGGGGGTGACACCAACCTGACACGTTCCCCTGTACTGAGGGAGCTGTCACGTCTCCACCACCCCAGCTGCTGCAGGGCCTTGCACAGTGCTACCTCCAAGGCACCTGGTCAGCCAAACTCCATTTACTGTGTCTTTATTTATTATATTGGAGCCCAGGGTAATTACTTTACAACTCTGAACATTAAATATCATTTGTCTTTTTCCAGTAGGTCCAAATCTTTATGAATTTTATCTGACGCTTGCTCCCTTCAATTATCTGTCATTAGAAAAAGTTTACTGCTGCTGCAAAAATATCAATTTGCCAGAGGTTGCAATACATTTACTCTCCACCTCTGTAATTTACAAACTTACATTCTATGATTAGAAAGAAAAATGGCTAATAGGAGAAATATTCATGCAAAATCGATACTGAATAAGATGCTGCCACCTTTTGGCTTAACCTAATTCTACATCTGGGGCCAAATTCACTCCTGGTGTAACTGCTTTCCTGGGAGAACAGCTACAGCTGTCCTGGAGCTGGCTGTGAGGGGTGGAGTGGGACGAGGAGACAAAGCATGATCCGGGGGGCTCAGCCCCTGACTGTGAATGGGGTATGGGAAGCTGAGGTTGTGGGGTTTGCAGGCTTTGGTGAGAGGAAATTCTCCGTAGCTCCACGTCTGCAACAGAAATTTCCTTCTCACACACCCAGAGCCAAAGTGGAGGTTCCTGGCAGGTTTGTCTCTCCCTCCAGCCATCCAGGAGGCTGTTCTTGGAGCTGTGTCCTGGATACAGGGACCAGTCTTGGGCTATGGGCTTGTGTCTGTGCTGATACACTGGGAAAGGGGGACTGGGATGTGCTGAGGCTCAGCACATGGCTGAAGTTGTTTAACCAAGCTCTGAACTGGTTTGATAGCTCATCTTAGCTTGTAGGCAGCCTCCTCCCTGCCTGACAGCGTGCAACGCAGCGGGACTGGCAGCACTGTCAGTCTTGGGAGCTCCTGAATGCACTTATTCTTCAATTACATGTCACTGCGACAGGACATGGAGCCCAAGTACTGCTGTGCTTTCAAAAGAAAACAAATCAGCGTTTAATTTTCATAGCAAAGATATTCCAAAGTGCTAAGTGCTGCAGCAGAGCAATTGCAACGCTGCTCTGTCTCCTTGCCCAATGACACAGGGGTTTTTCAGCTGAATAACAGCAAGCATGTGATTAAAGGCTCTTAGGATTCTGCCGTTGTGGGATTTCCAGCAGAACTTGCTATTTCTCTCATATCTTGCCCCTTTGTTTCCCTGAGTTCAGGGCAGAGTCTGAATTTGGTAATTGCCACCTGGATTTGCTTTGCTGTCTTCCCAAGGAACTTGTTTGAATAAATTGAATTGGCAAATGTATTGTTCAGCTGCAAAGCATTGTGTCAGGAATAATGCAGGTATTTCCAGGCACTCTATTACTGTTCTGAGCACACTGCCAGGGACAGCGAGCCCAGGCAGGAGAGCTCCCTTTGAGATGCTCCCTCTGCTTCCTCTTCAGAAAGAGGCACAGGTTTTTTTGGTTGGTTGTTCCATCCTCTAAAGCAAGAGCCGAAGGAGCTGTTGGAGCTTCCCTGGCATGTGCAAAACCCCTCATCCAGTGGGGAATTTTCATTTAATAGGACCCTATGGCTTGCACTCATGTTTCCTTCACTAAAGCAGACTTGGGTGCAGCAGTCACCTTGTTTTCCATGGAGCACCTGAGCAGTCAGTCCCACAGGTGTCAGCATTAGCTCTGTGTCAGTAGAGCTCAGGGCAGTGTGGTGGGGACAGACAGGTCCTGGGAGTGAACCCCCCTGAGAAGAATAGGGAATTAAGCTGCAGGATGGGGTTAGGCTGTGGAAACTCAGCATTCAGGAGCTCAGGAGCCTAATCAAGGCACTAACCAGGTGCTGGGCAAGTTCTTTGTGTTTGGGGCAGTCACTCACTGCATCTCTTTTTTGCACTGGTGCTTCTAAGATGGAGGTGATCTGAACATGCCAAGGCATGAAGTTTAAAGTTCCTCAGCGATATAGGCTCACCTGAATCCCTCCTAGGATGTCATCACAATGCTAAATGTTTGATATTTCAAGATAAAGATACTGGTGCACAGCTTTCCCTTTTTCACTGACTTACGGGCATGACTTAGTGCTGGGTCAATGGCTGGACCTGATAAGCTTAAAGGTCTTTGCCAACCTAAAGAATTCTATGATCTGATGACCAAACTCTTTGTGAGAAATGAGCTCTCCTGCCTGCAGCTCCCTGGGGGGCGGGGGCACAGCCAGTGCACACCACCAGGTCAGACCCACCAGCCAGGCACAACCATCATTGTGACACTGGCATCTCTCCCAGTGCCAACAAAGCACTGGGAGCCCAGGACCCCCTTGAGGAGAGCTGTAACCAGTGGCAGATGGCACCACAACCCTGCAAACCTCGTGCCTGCGCTGTCAGGTGACCAGATGTCCCCAGGAGATGCAGGGGGCTCTCACAGGTGAGTGGTCTCACTGCGAGGATGCTCCATGGGATAGGGCACCACCTCCTGCCTCAGCTGGGTCTTACAGAAGGGAGAGCTGCCCAGCTATTTAAACCCCCCCAAAATCTCAGTGTGAGGATTTCAGCGCTCTGCCAGGTGCGCAGGGCCCTGCAGCAGCTGCGTGGCCACAGAGGTGACCCCGCCGTGCGGGTTAGCAGGGACATGGTGCCACCTCGTGGCACGCGGCTCCGAGCCTCACGCGTCCCTGTCCTTGTGGGATGGACACCTTTCCAACGGGAGCGTCACCCCGCGGGTGCTCCACCACCTCCCAGGGCTGCTGGTGCTGAGTGCACCGTGGGCTGGTAAAGGCCACCAGTAAATGGGTGGTTGGGACTGGTGGGTGGGGGGAAACAAGCAGAACAGCCAAAACTCTTGTCCTATCCTCCTAGTTCCAGTATGGTCTGCAGAGCGGCTATGACCCAAATCAGAGTCATCACTTTTGGAGATGATTTCTTTAGAGCTGTCTGCCCACTATGGGATTCATGACCTAAGGGGTCCTTCTCCCCTGTCCAGCTATTCCCCCCTGGATCTGTCCTTTTCCTTCTGGCTCCCGAGCTCTGCCAGGACCCCCCTGCTCATCCTCCCCTGCTGACCTGTGGAAGGCCCACTCCTCCGTACCAAAAATGGCTTTGGTCCCCTCATGTGCTGACAGCATAAACCAAACCCCACTTATGAGGGTTTCAGGTCTATTTCTTAATGCTATAAATCAGGAAGAAAGATGGCTCCATTTATCTACACAAAAATAGGAATATCAAAGGCATTTGTTACTAAATCATCATCAGCTGAAATGCTTAAGGAACAGAGTCTTGGTTTTCAGTGAAACGCTTTAATTCAGAACCAGCAATGCAATGAGTAAGAAGTATTTGGGGTCTAACTTCCCTTGATGCCTAGGAAATCTGGGGCTCAGTATTGCTGGGTCCTGTCATGCTGTTTGCAGTAGGGACTCAATAAAAAGACAATTGTTATCTCAGGAAATCTGCCATGGAGACCCTGAACCTGTTTTCTGCTAGGTAAGACATTAGTGTTTGATCAGCGAGCAGAAATCACCTGATAAGGGATTTATTTTTCCACTACTATTAGAAAGGCTGTTGCAATGACTCCCACCCTTTGAGTTAGCATTTTCAGAGCTACCCTCTGTACCCATCCCACTGCCAGCTTGACTGCTCTCTGTGCTCCTTCCTTTTGAGCTGGGGCATTCCCAAACAGCA
Source organism: Corvus moneduloides (assembly GCF_009650955.1). Taxonomy (NCBI): domain Eukaryota; kingdom Metazoa; phylum Chordata; class Aves; order Passeriformes; family Corvidae; genus Corvus; species Corvus moneduloides. Next base: position 3,878,269 of record NC_045491.1, on the reverse strand, counting down.
AAGCAAATGGATTAATTCTGCTGATTTTTTTGTTCCTCCTGTACAGATCCTTCCTGGGTGCTCTAAAAGGGGGTTGGAGACATAGTGGGTATCCGAGTCAGTGGGAAATATGATGGGGTTTACCTCTAAAACACCAAATATGAGATTTTCCCCAGAGGTCCAAGAGCTGGAATTGGGAGCATTTTGTCTCTGAAGTTCAGCCGACAAAGCCAAGGGTTTTTTCGTATAACCCAAGGAGATGAGATAATATTCCTTACAGCTATATATCACCAAAAATTAGCAATCAGAGGTGATCCTTTCCAGTTTATTTCATAGTTTAGGGAGAGGTTTTTTAAAGAAGAGACTGTTCTACTGAAGAAGTGAGCTCCTGCTGGTACAATGGTATCTGTGTAAATCCGGCAGCAGAACGGGGGCTGCCGATGAGCCCTTAGGCACTTAGCAAGGATTTACCAAGGAGCCTAAGGGCTGATACACACTTGAAACTCAATGGGATTTAGGTGCCTAAATGCAGTAGGCTGCTTGGAAAATCCCAGCCTTTGAAGTTAAAGTATGCACTGACAAAAAAATGGCTAAAACCCCTTAAAATAATGAACGTCAGACTAATGCCACCATGAAGGCAGTGGGTGCTTGGAGTTGTGCACCCGAAACAAGGCAGTGGGAGGTGGCCACTGAAGGCAACCAAGAGGCTCCACCAGCATGAAGAGCTCCATCCCTGGTGTCTCCCACTCCATCAGGAATTGCAGTAGGGTTTCTCCAAATAATTTCCCTTTCTGACAGATATCTCCTTGTGTGGGAATGATCCAGGATGTTTGGCTGGGGACATCCAATGTATGGGGAAGACATTAAAAATGCTTTTCTATTTTTTTGTGGAGAAGAATCTTAGGGCATTAAAAGTTGGAGAACTCATCTTCATTACTTCTCTTTAAAGTTAGTTATGAATTGAGAATGGCTCTGCTCATATTTCTCTTTTATTTGCTATCTCCCCAGGCTAAAGTGTTGTCTATTTATCTTACAGATTAGGTTACTTTTTATGGGGTTCCTGCTATTATATTTCACCTCTAACTTTGTTAGTTTGTGTTTGCTATTAAATTATGTTGAATAAAATGGGCGGCTGAAGGACATTTATCAGCTCCATCCTGAAATGAGGTTCTTAATCCTGTTTCTGGGCCTGCCCCTGTAGCCCAGCCCACGGGGACAGAATCAGGTATGTAAGAAGGGCAGCAGACGAGTGTTTGTATCAGCCACGGGCTTTGCAGGGTGAAGCTGCAGGAGAATCGTGCCTGTAATGCCAGTCGGTTCATGTACAGTGATTTTGGAGGCATCTCTTTAGAAGCGGGTTCTAATAATATTGACATCGTCACAAGATAAGATCCAGGACTAGTTAAATCACAGCCTCGCAACTCAGTGCTCCTTTGAGGATTAGAAGAAGTCGCTGAGCTGTCACTCTAAAGCTGATCATGGACTCGTTTAACTATGTCATCCCATAAGACAGCCCTTTCAATTATGTCAACCTGTCTGCTCTCCCTAGACTCTAATTTTAGAGCAGCAGTAGCTAATATTCTTGGAAAACTGATCCGCCTCCACAGATCTCTCCTCTCTGTCTGCTGCTGTTAACGGAGTATCCTGTGGGGAGATGGGACTGCTTTACTTCCCCTCCTGTAATAAACCTAATAAAAATAGGTACCATTAGGTTCCTTTGTGTGTGGTCTCTTTAAGACACTTATCTGAGCTATGTAATGGAGATGTCATGTCTCCTCCACAGAGGGATCTGGCAGCACCACAGGGTCATTGCAATAAAAATAAAATTCAGTTTTAAGAGCTTGGTAGGAAATTATGAGCTGAAAAGCAGGACATTGGGATTGGAGTTCAGAGGCCTGGAAAAGGCAAATGAGAGCTGGAGTCACTGGAATGTTAATGCCACAGCGGTGGCTCTGCAGCTGGAGCAACAAGCAGGATGCTGGTGCAGAAGGACTGCACGAGGTGGCCTTGGAGCCACCAGGGACAGTGGACTCATCTGTGTCTTCTGGACGGTGCTGGGAGGAGATTGGGGCACACAAGGCAGAGAGGAGGTGGATAGACCTGGTTGTCTTGGCCATGGGCATCTCCGTGCTGTGCTGTCATAACCCAGGGTGGTGGGAAGGGAACAGACCCTGCTCTGAGAGACAGGATGGGAACCACATCCCTGGCTCCTCATCTGTGTCGTGTCTGTATCTGGCAGTGATGTTGGACAGTTGTTCCCCTGCTGTCCCATGAATGTTCTCTTCAGAAGCCTTTTATCCCCCCTTTAGGATGCAATGTGGGTCCTAAGGTAGACCATGCTGGTGTGGTGGGGTGCATAGTAATGTTTAATACACCAACAAGAGGCAGTCCCGTGGACTGGATGGAGAGGAAGGGAAAGACAAAGAGAAGAGTATGGGACATGGGGAAAAGCAATAGGCCTCCTCCCACGAAAGCTAGAAAGGAAGTAGAAGGGATGGATGGGGAAAGAGGAGGCAGAGAGTCTGTGCAGACACAGGGGAGGGAGGTGATCCCCATCCATTCCACCCAGTGTCACCATTCTGGCAGCAAAGGGGCCAGGCCTTCCCTTTGCAGATCAGGTTATGTAAAACTAACACTTCACAGGCTGCCGGGGAACGGTGCCTCCCCCAGACTCCAGCAAGTTAGTTACACATAGCTTTCCTTTCACAAATCCACGTTGGCTGCCCCTAATCAAATTCTGCTTCCCAAGCAATTTCCCTTGCTAATTCCTCCCAAATCAGCCCTAACCCACCTATCCCCCTTGTCGCTAAGCTAGCCAGCCTCTAATCACACACTGCACTGTGTGATCCCTTCCCAAGTAATACAGGGTTCGGCACTTTCCTCTGGTTCTCAGCAGCCTAACCTGTCAGGAACAACCTTCTAAAAATATCACTAAAGACCTCAGCTAATTTCTAATCCTCATTTCTATTAAGACGGCTGCCTGTACTATGTGGGTTTCCAGACTTGGGATTTACAGTCTTCCTTAAGAGCATCTAATCTGCGCAGAGCCATTTCTGTTGTTATCCATAAGCAAACTCCTCCCTTCTCCACCACAAAACATGATCCCTTTGGCAGCGGCTCTCCAGTCTGCAGGGCACTCTCAGCCAGCCAGGGAAGACACCAGCCTCTTCCTCTCTGCTTAGCTCACCCCATTACTTTTTGGCAAGCCTTCCCAGGGAGATCACTGGGCTCCCACTCCTCTCAGGTACTGGGTAGATGTTTTGTATGAAACAAATTAGCCTGTGAGCTCTGCAGGATGTGTTTTTTTTTGCACCTCCCAAGTTTTTGAGTTGTGTAAATCGTATAAGGAAGCTGATGCATAATAGAGCCAAGCTCTTGAAGCACCTTGGATAACTAGACTTTCTCTTACTATTTGTATTTAGGTATTTTTTGCTGTTTCCTCTTCCTTTTTAAAATTCACCCGTCCCAAACTGCCAGAACCAACCAAGTCAGAAGAACAAAAGAAACAGAGGAGAGTGCTATATTCTGGCTGTCCCCTGGCACACACCAGGGATCTGGCTCAGCCCAGGCAAATGAAGTCTTTTTAATCACAGGCCACTGGCCAAAGAACCCTGGTGGAAGATGCTGCAGGATTGTATCATCGAGCGCCAGGCATGTCTGTGTCCAAAAGGAGCACTAAAGAACACCCAGAGCTCTCCCTGGGCTTGAGAGCACCAGGCTTTGCATCAAACGCCACAGTGGAGGAGGTGGAATCAGAGCCTGCCCTTCACAAACCAAAGAGGTGTGGCAGAACCCAGTGCTCTGTCAGCACAGCTGTTCTGTGGAGTAAGGGTTTACATGAGGAGATTTGGTAATCTTATGGGTTCAGGAGAGAAAATTAATTGAAGAGTGGGAAGAGTGTCTAGCCGATGACATGGTATCATTTAATCCAGCAGGGAAGTGCTCCAAGTGGGTTGGCTGTCAGCTGGCACGCACAGCAGGAGTCACATGAGTGCCACGTTGGAGGGTGACGTGGAAGGTGGAGGAGTGGCACATGCCATTCCCAGAGTTTAACAGCGCAAAGTGGCCTGTGCAGGCAGTCAGCACATGCAATCCTAACGCGCCCCTTTGACCTCATGGCTCCACTCTGCATCTGAGTCATGCACTACAGCAGAGTCAGGTGTTTTCCGGGGAGAGCAGGGGCAGAACAACACTTTGTCATTTCTCAATCCTGTAGCAAATGTCATGAAATCAATAGTCCTCCTCTGTTCCGTGTGAAGCCAGTATGGTCACACACCTCCAAGATCAGCATTTCTAAAATACACCTTGATCTCAAGGTGCCTTGCCAAAGTGAGACAAGCATTTAAAAACAGAGACCAGGTGGAAAAGTTTCTGGTTGACTTGTGCAAACCCACAGCTGCAGCTGAGGCTTGTTCACCCAAACCAGTTAGCACAGTCCACTCAAACCAGTTGCAGCCCATTGCAGCTTGTCCACCCTGACCAGTTTAGCCCATGCTGAAGTCCTGCAGCAGGGCCCTGAGCACCAGCCTCCTGTGACAGAGCTCTCATTAAGCTCTCTGAATTTATTTTGAAGTTCAGAAGTACCATAATTTAAGCATTGCAATCCAGAGGGATGGTGCAGCAGCCAAAGCTGTGACGAAAAACTGAAATAAGAATGGCAGTGGCAAAGGGCTATGGCACTCCAGTGATCCCAGTCCGACGTGGGCTTTACTGTGTCCTTCACCCACATGTGTCCCATGGCTATGACAGCCCTGCACTCTGATCCCTTTGGGCACCTGCACAACAGGGAATTCACAGCAGCAGCAATGCCTGTGGATGTGATGCCTTGCGGAAGCTGGAGAGCCCTTGCCTTCATTACCAACCCGTCTCACCTCCACCCTGAACTCAACTGCATGCCCTTCCCTTTGCCCTGTTGCCCCAAGTCCTTTCTCACCCCAATCCCCATCCCTATTCCCATTCCCATTCCCATCCCCATTCCTATTCTCATCCCCATTCCCATCCCCATTCCCACCCTCATCCTTACCTCCATTCCCACCCTCATCCCTATTCTCATGCTCATCCCCATCCTCATCCCCATTCCCACCCTCATCCTTACCTCCATTCCCACCCTCATCCCTATTCTCATGCTCATCCCCATGCTCATCCCCATTCCCATCCCCATCCCCATCCGCATCCCCATTCCCATCCCCATCATCTCCATCCCCATCATCTCCATCCGCATCCCCATTCCCATCCCCATCCTCTCCATCCCCATCATCTCCATCATCCCCATCCCCATCCCCATCATCCCCATTCCCATCCCCATCATCTCCATCCCCATCATCTCCATCCTCATCATCTCCATCATCCCCATCCCAATCCCCCATCCCCAATCCCCATTCCCAATCCCCCATCCCCCGTCCCCCATCCCCCGTCCCCCGTCCCCCATCCCCCATTCCCCATCCCCCGTCCCCGTCCCCGTCCCCATCCCGAATCCCGAATCCCGAATCCCCAATCCCCAATCCCCATTCCCCATTCCCCATCCCCAATCCCCCATCCCTATTCCCCATCCCCCGGCCCCGCCCCCAGCCGTGACTCAGCCGCCCCCCGGCCTCCCATTGGCTGCCCGCCGGGCACGCGCAGCAGACGGCGGCGGTGGCGGCGCGCCATTGGCTCGGGCGGCCGTGACGTCACGGGGGCGGCCGTGCGGCGGGAGCGTGACTCGGCACGAGGCTGCGCTGAGTCAGCGCCCGGAGCCGATAAAGCCGCGGCGGCTGCGCCCGTTCCTCTGTGCCCGTCCGTGCCCGTGTTCCCGTTCCCGTTCTCATCCCCGGAGCGAGGGTCCCGCTGCACTATGGAGCTCCCGTGGCTGGGCGAGCACTGCTCCGAGCGCTCCTGCAAACAGCTGGGTAAGTGCGGGCTCGGACCGAAGCCCCGGGCTGAAGTCGCCGAGCAGCGCCCGCGCGGGCGGACTCGTCACGGAGGGGTAACGCGTGTACCGGGGGGCCGCTCCTGTCCCCCGAGGCTGTACAGGGCTGCTGTGGGTAGTGGCACGCACCAGTGCTGCTGCTGGAGTGCCCCCTCAGTCGCTCTAGGGAAAGAGTGCTAGCTGTTGTTGCTGTGCGTGTCAAACTGCTAAGGGATGGCTTTTCATGAATAAAATTATTTTTGAAGCTGGGCTTTGGATTTGTACTTCAGCTCTTAGCTCTTGACTAGTTGCTTACTAAGGTTTCTGCGTTCGAAGAGCTCCTGAGGTGCTTATGGCTTGTGTTCGTCTTACACTGCAGATAAAAAGAGGAAAATTTATCACTCTTGGGTTTTCAGTTTTAATATTTGTGAAGAATGATCTAACCTCTTTAGAGATAATTGGATTGTGACTAGACAAAAATTTCTTTAGAATTTGTAGCCTATTGTGCGTACCCTTAGAGTTGTTAACTTTGTTTCGTGAAAATCTGTTTTCTTTTTTATTCTTCTCCCAGATTTCCTTCCTCTGAAATGCGACGCATGTGGGGAAGTCTTCTGTAAAGATCACATCCGTTATGATGACCACAAGTGCAGCTCCGCCTACAAGAAAGTGAGTTCCTGTATGACGTGAGTCAGTAATTCACCCTGCAAATTGCTAAGTCATTTGTAAGGGCTGCTCTGAACCTTCATCTGTGGTTTCAATAAAAGTGGATGGGAGAACCACAAGATGCAAGTTAATGATGCATCCAGATTTCAAACATATAGAAACATGACATTTCAGAGGTCACTACTGATAGATTCTAGTTTCTTTCTCTCATAGTACATCTCCTTAGAGAGGAGTGCTTTATATTTTAAATAATGTATTGTGGTCTAAAATTTTCTGCAGTCCAAGTCCTGTAAATTGAAGGACAACAAACATGAAACTACAGAAGAAATAAATAGAACAAGTGGCGCCAAACTTTGATCTCTGGCCTGTACTTGGGCTTTGAGGTATTCAAAGGCTGTAATTCCAGAAAAGCCAAAAGGATATTTAAAGTCAATTTACCAAATATGTTGCTACAAATTGATTTGGCAAAGCATGTCTGCATGATTTTTGGAAATTGATTTGCAGTTACTGTTGTGAAGTGTATCTTTAAAAGTATTAGCAAATGAGACCATGAAACACTTAGGAATATGCTTCTATCACCTATGGGTAAGAGAAGAGGAAAGACAGAAAAATAGGGTTGGACTTGATTATCTTAAAGGTCTATTTCAACCTAAACAATTCTGTAATTCTGTGATTCTGATCTGTGTTGTGTGTTCTTAGAATGTGCAGGTCCCCGTGTGTCCCCTCTGTAACACACCTATCCCAGTGCAGAAGGGAGAAATCCCAGACATTGTGGTTGGAGCACACATAGATAAGGACTGCAAATACAATCCAGCACAGCAAAAGCAGAAGGTAAGAAAACTGCTGCTGAAGTCTAAACTCTCTTCCTAATGCTTGTGAAGCTGGGCCTTCTGGCAGCAGACTGTGTAAAAACTTGCTCTGCTTCATCTTAGCTCTAAGGGCACTTGAACATTTGTGCTTCAACTTGGTCATTGCTCAGAGAAAGCAAACATTGCCAACTTCCTGTCCTCTCTTACTTAGATCTTCACAAACAAATGCTTAAAGCCAGGCTGCAAAAGGAAAGAGATGATGAAGGTGGTTTGTGAACAGTGTGGTGGCAACTTCTGCATCAAACACCGGCATCCTCTGGATCACGACTGCAGAGGGAGCAGCCAGCCCATCTCCAAGGCAGGGTGAGCTGTACTTGTGGTACTTCAGCTCAAGATGAGATTTCAGGGCTGGTGTCAGGGGTTGGTGGGGAGCTTGGACAGACAGGGAATTCTGGAAACTACAGATCATCTCAATAAAATAGCCATGAGTTCCTCTGCATCTCAGGCTGAATTTCTGAAATGTCAGCCTTAATTTCTGAGCCAAGAGAAAAGGCTTATCAAATGCTTTCCTGAATTTTCAAGCTTACCTGTGCAGTCTCTCCTAATTGAGAATAATCGCTGGCCAACTCAAGCACCCTTTGAGATCTGGCTCCAAATACTAGACTCCTAAAGCTCTCTCCAGCACCTTGAAGTAACCACGAATAATCAATACCCTGACAAGCCAAGTTTAAACTTAATTTTAATAAAAGATCTATCTCTTGCAGGCAGACATACCTTGACTGTTCTGTGCAGTAGGAGTGTGAGATGTGTGACAGATGCAGATGATTAAACTGGATGGAAGAGTGGAACTACAGAGTGCATGGGTGCTGAGCCTGGTTGTATTTGTTCCTAGATACGCAGCTCTGATGAGAGCCTCTCAGCCCACCTTCAAGTCCCCGGGAGCAATTGGAGTGCCATCTAATGGGAATCGTCAGCACAACAGGTATCAGCGGCACAAGGAGTAAAAGCAAACATTTCTTAAGACTTGGCTGCTGTCCACACGGGCACCAGTGCCACTGTCACACCTCTAACTGCTCTAGAGTTGGTAGCTGACCTGTAAATGCTGTTGGGAGTGCAGCATAGGGGCTCTGACAGCACAGGTAAATCCCTGCTTCTCCACGGTGATTAAAGTGGCCACATAGCCACAAGCATGAGGACACCAAATTGTTGTATTTGCAGCTTGGTCTCCCACCTGCTCAGTGAGTTTGGAAAAGTGGTGTGTCATCAGAATGCTGAGGAAAGCACAGCAGACACCTGAATTAAATTAAATGGCCCAAGCTCTTCCCTGGCATGTTGTAACTCCTTGTGACTGGAAGTTCGAGCTGTGTAACCAGTGCATTTTTGTCTTTCAGGTGCAGATAGTAGAGGCTCTTCACATCTGGATCAAACCTTTATTTTAGAGTTAATCTTTTCTCTCTCTCTTTAAATTTCTATGCAATTAACTTATTTTTGTATCATAATTTTGTGTGCATTCAATAAACTGTTTCCCTTTCCAAGCCAATGTTACTTGTTCCTATATTTGGAATAAGAACTTCAATACTATGAAAAATATTTGATGTAGTAAACTGGGGGATGGTAGTAGGAGGAAGATTACAACTGGTACAAAATACAGCCAGCTTTGCTTAGGTCAGGCCAAGCCTGAACTAGGAATCTCCCAAAATGAGAATCTGAAATACAAGCTAGTGTCATATGTCTCAATCCTTCACATCAATGTGAAGCGAGTTTATATAAGCTTCCTCTTGGTTTCTGAATGTCATTGGAAGAACTTTATTTATAAAGCTATACCCTCTTTTTTTTTTTTTTTTTTTTTTCAGGCCCTGTCTGAAGGCTAGTGCTCACAGAGGCATGTGCAGTATAATTCTTCAACACTGATTGCCTCTTAGACAGAAATCTAGATTTGCAGGGATATATTTTGTGGTTTCAGGCAGAAAAGGAAGCCAGAGAAAGTAGCATTAACTGTGTCTCATGTAATGAGAATAAGGCCAAAACACAGCATTGTTTAGGGAGGCTGCTCTTGCTGTCTTCCTGAAAAGCTTGAACAAGTGCAGTCATAACAGATAATGCTCCATCTATTATCCTGATCAGCTCTCCAGGCTCTTTAAAACTGCATGAGTATCCAGCTGCTTAGCTTGAGGCCCGAAATATTGTAGGTTGATGAAATGGAAATGTGCTGTTAATGAACAATGCTAATTCCCCAGATGGGATCTAAGTAGGCCTCTCATCCAGCTAATTGTGAGAAAAATGCCAGGGCTTACTGACGGTGTCAGGGGGTCAGGACCTCAATTTCATGTGTCATTGGAGCCATTCCTCTGCATGCTGGGGCTGCTGGGCTGGAGTGCTGGCTTAGGACGAACTGGAGGGTAATTGCAGCCCCTTCAATCCCCTGCAGCTGTGAGTGCCCAGCGCTGCTGAGGTGGGAGGAGGAGCACTTTGCAGAGCAGAGGATGCCGAGTTCCTTGACCTGGGAATAATAATCTTCGGTGATTCTGTAAGAGATGGGAGTGCAGTTAATGCATGTGCTTCGTACAGCCTTGAGGGGTACTGCAGTTGTGCCAAGGCTGTTGTGTCTCTTCTCTTTAAACAGTTTAATTCTTGGAGTTGGAATGCTTCTTAAGGAGGAAATGTGGATTTATGGACCTTCACAGGGACAGCATGTAAACAGTCAATGCCTTGAGTCATAGGCCTTTCCTAAGAAAGGACAGATGTAATTTCTGGCCAGCACAGAACAAGTATCTGTGCTAGCTCATATTAATGTTTGGCCCAGTGTGATTTCTCATGCTAGAGAAGTCTTTTTGGAGAAGATCACAGCTAGTTGGCCAAACAGGACATGTAATATAGGTATGAGTTCCAACATTCATATAATCTAATTTTTTGCAATCATGCAGCCAAGATTGTGATGTGACAGTATTGTAATACTGTGCTTAACCACAGGATGTCACAATAGGATATGCAATAACACAGTCTTTATTTTAGGAAGTCTAAACATAGAAAACATTCTTTCCCTAGCCACATTGGAGCAAAAGCTTAAATTACAACTTCAGTTTTAGGTACCACCACCCTCTGCTTATCCTCTGTGTGCCAATGCCCTAACTCAGCCATAGCCCATTGCTGTATTTTATATACATTTTATATCTTTTGTGTATAATTTCTAACTGGTTCCATGTACCCCACCGGTGGTTTGGGAAGGGGATTCCATGGTCACAGCCTAGGGCAGAGAGGCTCTCCCAGCCCAGCAGCAATGGCAGGGGGACCGGAGGGCACCTCAGTGTGGGGAGGAGGTGGAAGAGGAGGAAAGCAGAAGCTACCTCTTCCCATCAATGCCTGCAATGGTACAGGGACTTGTTTGCCAGCACGACCTGCTCCCACATCCAGCATCTCAGCTGCTGCTGGGATCCAAGCAAAGGGAAGCAACAACGCTGTCTCAGGTTGTCCTGAAAAAAATGTGTCATCTATGTGTGTGTTTGTGGCAAAAATTCTGGCCCTTAAATTGCCAAGAGTAGGTGGAAAAGTTTGTGCATGTGGTATTTATAGAAAATGAAAGCATGGAAACCAACTTGCTGCCTGGAAATTGTCCTCGGAGGTGTTTTCTCGTCCTGTCAAACCACACCCTTGGCCTCTTCCCACGCATTGCACCAGAGCCCATAGGGACACGGGTAACGCTGGCTCAGACTTCAGGATCTTTTAGCACCTGGCCTTTAGGATCTGCGGGCTCAAAGGGATCACAGCCGTTGTCCAGAGAGCCACACCTCAGTGTATCAGCGGCGGCCGCAGCCCCCACGCCACCCTGCTGTGACCAGCAGCACCCGACTCGTGTAGGGAGCGCCGGGCTGGCTTCCACCGGGTGTCCCACAGTGCGGGGTGGGAGCTGCCAGGCCCCAGGATCCCCGTCCGGCCGTGGGTGGATCCCGTGAGACCCCGGGAATCCCCGTCCGGCCGTGGGTGGATCCCGTGAGACCCCGGGGATCCCCGTCCGGCCGTGGGTGGATCCCGTGAGGCCCCGGGGATCCCCGTCCGGCCCTGGGTGAACCCAGCCAGGCGCTGGGGGTCCCTACTAGGCCACGGAACGATCACTGCCAGGGCATGGGGGATCGCAGGCAGGGTGCAGGTGGATCCCTGCCACGGTCACGGTGGATCCCGGTGAGGCCCTAGGACGGTCCCGATTTCGGGAATCTCCCAGGCAAAAGGGCGGAGCTGCAGGCGGATCTCGGCGCGGGAAGATGGCGTCACGCGCGCCACCAGAAGCCGGTAGAGCGTTCCTCGGCACACGTGTTCCTGGTGGGCGCTTTAACTCCGAGCGGGGCTCCCTATTGGCCAGCGGGGTGATTGACAGCCCGAGAGCCAACCAGATGCCTCCATTCTGTCCCCGTAGCCAATGAGAGGCAGGGGGCGGGCGGCGGCGCCAGCGTGGGGCTCAGTTGAATGTGTGAGGCGGCGGCTGCGGGAGGTGCGTGCGGGAACGGGTGGGGGGCGCAGCCCTGGGTCCTCCCGGGGTGGCGGCGGCTCCTCCGGGGGTCCCCCTGCCCGCCCGGAGCTGCGGGAGGGGCGGGGAGGCTCGGCCCGGCCTGGCCACGCCACATGTGTGGCGGTGGCTGAGTGGGCTGCGGCGGAGCCGGGGGTGTGCGCTGGGATGTGAACCAGGCAGGTGTGTGGGGACGCGCAGCCGGGTTCGCGTGTCGGGAAGCGAATCCAGGCGAGCTGGTTATGAAGCGGAGCCGGGTCCTGTGCAGGGGAGCCGGGGGTAGGGGCTGGCCTTGGGGTGCCCTCCTGCCCAGGGCATGGCCGTGCCCGACACGTGCCAGGTGTGGCTCCGGCGTCACTGAGGTGCCAAACCCCTCCCGTGGCAGCTTCTGCCGTGTTGGGAACCTCCCAACGTGGGTTTGTGGGTTGCTTTTATATTTCAGAGTGTGTTTCAAGGTAAATATTTGTGATTGAGACGACAGTTGCCTGTGTAGTGAAACTGACGCTGAAAGTGACAGTGTTGGGGTAACTGGGGAAAGCCACTTAAATCCGATTTTCTCACAAAGAAATAGTAGGGAGTTACAACAGACCTGGTTTCAGAACCGTGTTTTCTGCAACTCCTTCGCCCGTATGTCAGTCTAAAATTAAAGCTAACGAGACAATTCTTCAAGCGTAGTTGTACCACATTAACCTGTATGAAAACAGAAAAAACCCTGCAGTTTAAACAGAAGTAGTGGCTTAAAACCCTTTAGTAATCCATTAGGCTTACTTGTGAGTGCACACCGATGTGTATTAATGAGATGACTAATAGTCACATGAATGTATTTTGCGTTGAGAGAGGTCTCATTGGTGTTACCTGAGGTAGACAGTTGATCAAACAGTTTGAATGTGGTGTGTTGTCACCTGCAGAAACCACTGCTTCAAGTATGGGGAATTTATATGTCACTGAGGCATTTTCCACAACAGGGCCCCAGAAGACAAAAGGTGTGGAGATTCCTACAGGAGACTGGCATTTGAGTTTTACAGTGCCTTAACTACAATGTATTCCTAAAGGAGGCATGAACATTCTCCAAAATGACCCAAATTTCAGTGCAGACGTACATTTCACAGTTAAGCAGTCACAAATAATTACCATACCAGTGTAATTATAGTATAACTGTCTGTATGTGAGACTGCCATTTAATATTAGAAAAGGTTCTAACTGTGGTTTGAACCTTTCTGTTACAGAACAGCATTTTAGAATGCCGAAAATGATTGTGGAAAACAAAGAAAAGAAAGCAGAAAAAAGAAAAAAGCTGAAGCAACATGTGGCCCAAAAGGATGAGCTGGAAGTGGAAACTAAACCGAAGAAGAAGAAGCAAAAGCTGCAGGTTTGGCTCTTTAATTCAATACGATATGGATTTGTTGTTGCTGTAGATTCTGTTCTGAACATGAGTGTAGTGTTGCATTCAGTTGCAGTGATTCCTTGGATGCAATATGCCTAGAGTGAAAGCTAAAAGGAAAAGAGGAATTGAGCCAAATCTGGGTACAGTCGTGGCAGGCAGAGAGGTGATCTCTGTTTGTTTTGGATGTTTCTGTGACAGAGAATGGATGTGGGTGAAATGTGAACCAAGTGAGGAGCTGTCATATGGCAGTCTCGGTGTAGCTTCAGTCTTCATGTGATCCTGAGTGCCTGGGAAAGCATGAAAGATGTTTTCTTGGAAATTCTCCTGGTTTTTGGACAGAATGTCAAGTGGCCAGAAGGTGTCAGCAGTCCCTTTGTATTGCTGAACATTTTATGAATTGTTTTATGAGAATGAAATTAGGAATCTCAATTTGTTACTTAAGTGGAAACTTGGAGCTGGAAGGTTTTTTGGGTGTTTTTTTGTGATGGAAATTATGCATAAACAGGACAATCCAATTCTGCTGTTCTTTAGTGGTTTCTGTGGAATGAGGATCAAAGAACTAGAAAGCAGTTCAAGAAGTGGAGAGGGAAAGCAGGTTTTTTTCCTCAGGAATTCTTGAGGATCACCTCAAGAAGCCATGGTCTTAATTCTCTTGTGTTTCCTGGCCTAACATAAAATAGATGTGAACACTGCTTGTTACTTCCTTTATCATGAGTTGTATAGGTCAATGCAGATCATATAACTAAAAATTAGTACTTATTTTGCTGTTAGAGTTTAGTTAAGCTTATTGGCAAGAACCTATTTAAAGAACTTTTGCATTTATAAGTGTCTCTAGGTATTGCATTTAGAGATTGGGAAGCTTAAAATAAGAAAAGCCAGCCTATTGGCAGAAGCTACTCAGAGGTCTGTACATTTTTGAATTTTGAACTCGGCATAAATGTTCCTAAATAGGAAAAGACTGCATCTTTGTCAAAGCAAAAATAGGAAATTTTGCATTTATAGCTGAATAAGAGGGAATGTTTCTCTTTTCCTTTGCATTATAGACTGTGGATTTGCAGTGCTAAAGTTGAATTTGAGTGAAAATAATTTTCCAGAATAAAGCAGTGTGAAATTGAAATGTCAAAATGAAAATTTTATTGCCTGTGACAGTCTGTATAACTTCATGTAAAACTGCCAAACATTCCAGGTGGGCCTCAAGCCCCTGGCAAGTGGGGCCTCTTTGGACCATCTGATGTCCAATGTTAAGTTCTTAGAACACCCAAATGAGTTTTGTGGGCTGTGCAGACTGTAGGACTGTGAAAGGAAGAGCAAATAGTCATGGAAAGAAGAATCCTTAATACTCTTAGGGAACACCAGTAAGCACAACAGTTCTTGGAATCATAAAAGTTGATGCCAGTGGGTGGCTTGAACATGTATATAGTGAGTTTTTGGGAATGCCATATAAGGTCTATGACAAGCCATTTCTTGGCATCAGCTTTATAAACTGTAACTGTTGACAGCAGGAAAGTCTAAGTTAATAGACCACTTTTTTTTTTATTTGTTTGAAGTGAATGTTGAGAATGAAAAATGCGAGGCAGCTCTTAAACAATTTTACTTTAGAAGTGGTTAAAGAAAGTTAATTGCTTGGCAGTTCGGTTGTTACTCAGTGTAAGTACGCCCAGCTTTGTGGGAAATGCTTGGTTAAGGCACACTGGCAATTATGCTTTAAAGTGCTTTTGGTCATCAAACGTTGTCAGCATGGAAAGGGTAGTAGAGACCAAGGTAAAACTGCTCTGTGTGAACAGGAAGATCAGGAGGAACTCTGTGCTCAGTGTGGATGGTTCCAAGTAAGAAATTTGGAACAAAAATTAAGGCAACTGCTGAGAGGGTTTATTATGCGCCCTTACTTTCTTTAGTTTGATTTCTGTTACTTTAAAATAAGCTGGAATTTTGCTAGATCTACAGGAATTCCTGAATTATGGTGACTGGATTCTGATGAGCTGTGATTGGCTTTTAATGCAGTAACTGAATTAAAGAAAATTCTTAAAGTAAGGATGGGTAGGCTCCAGTTTTTCCTAAGGAGTCTCATATGTGGTAGGAAGAAGTCAAAGTGTTTGGTGGGATGGAGGTTTATAGGTTTATTAAGTCACTTTCCTGTGATTGACTTTTTTTTTTTTTTTTTCAATTCCAGTACAGCAAGTTTAATCTCCAAAGTGGAAAATACAAATCTCTAATTGATTTTGTAACAGAGCTGCAGGCAAGCTGAGGTGTGTTTTAAGTGACTGGATTTAGTGTACACTGATCATTCCTTCAAGAAATTTGTTTCAAAAATTCTTACCAGCCTTAGACTAAGGCATTTTTCCTTGGAACAACTTGACCTTTCAGAGTAATCTTGATGTTTTATTGATTTTCATCTACTCAATTTCTTCTGTTTACACTAAATAGCAGTAAGCAATTCAAGACCAATATGAATGTTTTCATGAGTGATCTTAGAACCACACAGCTCTAAATAAGACATCTCTAGTGGAGCCGAGTTTTAAAGTTTAATTAAGTTTTAGATCTTAATTCAGCCTTGTGGTTTTTCTGATAGATTTTCCTAATGTTACTGTTCTGTTCACCTACTTGAAATAATCCCACTTTTTAAACAGATTTTTTTTTAAATCACTGAACATTAGTTTTACGTGTCTTTTAATTACTTTTATAGTTTACTAACATACTTATATGTTGAACTACCAGAATGTTTAAGTTTCTTCTTTCAAACTGTAACATAGGTGAAGGAAAGAGATTTAAAATGTGCCATCTAGCCTGGAGGTTTGAAGCTGAATATTGGCTTCTTAGGTAACAACTTCCTGATGGATCTTTTCTGACAAGTTAATTTTGTTTCAGTTCTCTGAAAAAAAATATTTACAGTGTCATTAACGTGTCATCTTGAAGAAGCAGAACCCTTAGAAGTGTTTCTTTGCAGTTACCCCTGTTTTGCTTCTGTTTATGGATTTTTTCAGCCTTACTTTCAGCTGCCTCAATGCCGCAAAGCTTACTGGAACAGCAGTCCTGACAGTTGTAGCTCTGTAGGTAGGGAACAACGTGTGGTTGCTTTGTTTCCCAGGGCTTTTTGAGTTCTGCCCAGAATGACCTTACTGTGTCAAAAGGATCTCGTCGTTTACGGGCAGCTCTTGTTGCTGCAGTGCTGTTTGCAGAGCTGCTGGCTCTCTGCAGAACAGTAGGAAATTCTTTCAGAACAGAACATGTATTAGGCAAGACTCAAAATTTGTAATCCGTGGAAAACAATATTAATTTCCTGTTCCTTCCCAATTTAGTCTAGTAAACATTGTAACTTCCAGGAAAATGACAATGACTAAGGGACGATCAATCTTTATAAATCAAATCCCCTTGGGTTGAAGGGTACTTTAGGAAGTGCTCATACAACCAGTGGGTACTTTCTTGTTATCTTCAGCGTTGCAAGTGGTTGGAGGAGGAGGAATCAACATTTTCCTCAGCTAAAGGCAGGATCAGTGGGAAAGGAATTTAATTTTTGAGATTCCATACAGATACTACAAACAATGGCAAATAAACAAGTAGCTCATGGTGGTTCTTTCATCGGAGTGTGCAGGTGCCCAAACAGAAAGATCTGTTTACTAAATGGAAAATGGCAAAATTTGTAAAGAAAGGGTTTTTCTGTTTGGCTTTTTGGAGGTTATCATAAAGAACAATATATAATTATTAAGCTGCAAAGCAAACCACAAAAAAAAAAAAAAGATTCTTTAAAATCACTGTTTGGTTGTAGCAGTGGAAAACCCCATAAAATTATGTTTAAGCTGTGCAGATAAACATCTTGGGCATGAGCTCGGTGGAATAACTAGGAATGCTGCTTTGGTATGATCTCTAATGCTGCTTGTAATCGGGTAACTGGGGTAATAATTTGAATGTTTAATGAATGCAAACCAGACATTGGTGCAAACTGATCCAGCAGATACTGCAAAGCTGTCATCAGACAGTGTATTTATTTGTCCGACAACCCACTAATTCATCCCAAAGCCTGTTCGTGAAATAATGAGTTGTGGATGATTTGCAAACAAACTCAGTAATCCTTTATTGTTCCCTTAATTTATTTTTCTAATTAATGGGAAGCTTATCTTGTAGCCATCAAAATAACTTGGTTTATATTTTCCCACCCTAAAAAAAATGCCATGAAGTTAACAACTTAGTGTGATGTTGCAGGATTTTCTTGTGATTACCAGGCTACCAATATTAACTGTATCTTATACACATTAAAAGTATATTTTGGAAACTGTTTGCATTGCAATTCCACTGTCCACTCTTCCTGCACTTGTTTGGTTTTGCTGTGCTTGCTTAATCCTCTGTTGTAAGCATTAGTGTTATCTGGGGTTATTGATTTTTTTTCAAGGAATATGTAAAAAAAAAAATCTTAAATATTGAAAAAAAAAAAAGGAAATAAATTCCAAAAAGTTAATTTTATTTAGCATAACCTCCTAGAATAAGAATCTCGTCTCACACGGGGTTTTTTTTGACCAGCTTTAAAGTATCTTTAACATGCAAATAGAGTTTTGTCCATGTTATGAAGAGAAGATGACATAATCTTTCATCTTCCCCCATCCCTCCATCTCCCCCTGTGCCTTGATGGAAAGATACATCAGCAGAAAGCAGTTTCCCAGTGATAAAGGGGGGGTGGGAGCTATTTCTCCAAGTGGCCAAGCTAAATGTCAGGATGGATATTACTGTGCTCTCGTTAATCTGCTGCGTTTTGTCAGTCTATAATTAAAACATTGGGCCTATTTCTCTTTGCTTTGGGCTGCCTTTCAGTTGAATGTCTATTCTTGGGTTATTTGCTTGGGCTTTTTTTACTTGCACAAAGAGACAAGTTTGCTGGTCCACTGGCTTCTAGTGCCTCTCTGTGTGGTGGCCTTCTGATAGTTATAGGAAATAATTATGAACCTCTAAATCCATGTGGCATTTATGGCTTACTGTGTGACATCTTGCTTGGTTAATCTGCTTTCTTATCTATGCAATATTTCTCAAATTAGGAAAATAAAATAAAAAAAAAGCCCAACCACAAAACAACAAACTTTGAGGGCAGCTGGTTATGGGACTGAAGCGTTGGTTTCCTGCTAACACTTCTTCATCAGAATATTGATAGAATTGCTTCAGATTATTTTATTAAATTACCATACATTTATTTATTTAAAAAAGGGGTAAATTTAATTGTGACACCCATGTAGTGTTTATAGAGAATAGTAGGCCTTTTGTAAACAGACATGTCTAAGAAGGTACAGAATCTTGTCTGAAATATGGATGTGCATAGATTAGGCTGAATAATTTTACATTCCTTTGAAAATTATTTTTGTAATGGTACGAATAGATTTCCCAGGAAAGAGTATTCACAGCTGGGAAAACAGTTGCTACTTTGAAGATGGTTTTCCCAGGCGAAAGGCTCACGTCCCCAACTGTGTTTGGTATAAACAATATGTGGTGTATTTCTTACTTGTGTTTAAAGGAATTGTGCATTCTTCATTACATATTAGCCAGCAAGAGTTTCATGCTAATTCCGGGTATTTGCCTTAATCTGTATCCATTCAAAGTTAATTCCCTACTTTTATTAATAAAGCCAGGGTATTAAATTGATGGGGAATTTGGTGGTGAAACACAACAGTCCCTTCTTTGCTGTTAAGAAGGGAAATTCTTCATTCTCTTCTTGGAGCACGTACTTGTTTCCTCTCAGCCCTCATTCTCTGCTTGATGGTGAGACCTTCCTTGATGGTTCTTGTTGGATTTCCAGTATAAATCCTTGCTTTCATGCCTTAGCTGCAAATATTTAAACAAAATTGAAATTGAGGACAGGATTCTCACTTGTGGGTTGAATTTGTTGAGTGTTCAGTTGTGGAAGGAGCAAAGGCAAGGTCTGCTTGGCTGTGTCACCCAGCTCCAGTCCAGTGAGAACACTGGTTTTGCCCTTTTTCAATTATAAATTTGTTCTGGTTCTGTATTGATGACTTCTAACTCCTCATAGAGAGAGGCATCATCAATGAAAATTGCTGGAAAAGGCCCAAATGGTTCAGTATAGAAAACTTGGCACAAAACCTCAAAATATGTGTAACTTCAATTAAAAAAAAGTCCCATTAACATGTTTGAATTCACAAAATGCATTCACTTGGCAAGAAATTAACTTGTAAGCTTGAAAGGATGTTTGCTGCATTCTGATACAGGATAAAGAGCAGAGAAATGGGCATTCAAAGGCAATTATTCTTGACAGGGCTTAAAACTTGGAAATGTGTATAGTATAATATATTAATGGAGGCCTGATTCTTGTGGATTTGTTACTTCCTCTTTATTGCTCTTCATACTGTTTTGTTAATGTTAATTGGTTCAAAAAACCTAAAATGGCATGGATTTGGATATTTAAAATAAGCTTATTCTAAAAAGCAGCCCTGTCATTGATGAAATGCTGCTGCTTGTTTAAACAATGTGGGAGTCTGGTATAATGATTTTTATAAAATATGACTTTTTGTGTGTTGATGAAATAGATTCAAAAATTTAAACCCCCCAGTGTTTTGGCCCAGATAAAAGGGAGGTGATGGCTCCTTCCATAGTATGAATGAGAAATGAGAAGTTTTCTCCTTCAAAATGCCTTTTGTGTTTAGATGCAATATTGTGGACCACATGAAAGATCAGTGTATATTTATGTATGTTAATAAATTACAGCATAGATAAAATGGCTCTTGGGTATTAGATCAAAGCCACACAGATTAATAAATACTTGGAAAGTGCTTGTCTGTTATATCCAACAAGTAATTAGAACAGAAAATTAATCTTTGACTTTTAGAACCTGCCTGAAATATCGAGGGTACAAGCATGAAGGTATTTGACAAGGGAACCAGACTCTGTCTTTGAATGCGTTTACCTGTTTCTAATTGAATCCCACAGGAGTTCTGTAGGACATCAAACGGAAGAGCATCAACCAGTGTTTTATTAAATTTCTCAGCATTATCTTAATAATTTGCATCTGTAAACCAGGCTATTGCAAACAGCATATACATAAGGGCAGACAGCTCTTCCTGCCATCTCGGAGTTTGAAAGACGTCAAAGCTGTTCAGAGAATGTACTGAGAGCTTAGAGCTGCATTGCTTAAAAGGGAGCAGAGTGGTTATGTAAAGAGAAGAGAAAATCCAAAGCATCCGTGGAAAAGACATGCTTTTAGTAACTGTTACTGCATCCTACCTTTATATTATGGACTGAATGCTAAAGGGGAGTTATTCATCCTTCCCCACTCGTAAAATAACTCGGTGGTTACAGAGCTGTTGCACTGAACTGTAATACAAAGGTCATTGAAACTGGTCATGGGCTTTTTGTAAACTTAGGAGCCTTCATGCACCTCACTGGCTCATTCTTTTTTCAAAAATACCGTCGGAATAGACAAGCTTTTCCTGTTTTATTATGCAAGTCCCATCTTTCATGGCTTTCAAGCCTGTACTCCAAAGGCATTTTTAAATAAACTTGTGAAGTTGGGGTTTTTTAATTGTAAAATTTACCATGCTTTGCTTAAACTGTGGTTGTCGTCTTTACAAGGATTTGTCTAGATTAACTCATGATCTAGTTTGGGCTTAGAATAGAAGCAGTCAACTGTCCTGATCCAATAGGTCTTGGAATGAAATCTCTGGCCAAGACACAAAAGGTCTCACTCGGTATCTGTGAGAGTCAAGAAGAGCACAGATCAGCAGGGGACAGGGGCAGATTTCCGTGGTCCTCGTGGACACCTTGTTTTGGGCTGAGGATGCTGTCAGGTTCTGTGTGTTCCAAAGTTGACTCCAGCAGTGCCTCTGCCAGCAAGGCTGGGCTTCTGATCCCACAACACTCCAACAGTGTCACCCATCATCAGGCAGCTTTAATTAGCATAAGAAAATAACGTGTCATGTTTCTCACTGTTCTGGAGAATGAACTTGTAATATCAGAAGTAATTATTCTGACTTTGTCTTTGGAAGCCAAGCAAGTTTATAAATTAAGTTCCCCCACACGTCACTGTCTGTATCTTCCTCCCACCTTGATACTCAGTTGACAGGTGGATATTTGGAATACTATCACATTGTTTAAGTGAGCTCTTTCTTTGGTTTCTTTCTGAGTTTGCTGTGTGCACTTCAGAGCACAAAAGGTTTCTGTAGTCAGGTACAGGCTATTTCTCTTTTGTAGTTCTGAATGGAGAGAGAATGAAAGGAAGAAAATCTGATTTGCCACTAAATTACTGTTTCTATTGAGGGAATGCCTGGGAAAGGAAATATTTCTGCTGCTGAGGCAGAAAACAAATCTATCTCCAGCACTATTAGGCAATTCTACCACTGAGCTCTTTCTGTAAAAATCGCCTTAACTCCTATTCTAAGGACAATTCAACAATATCCTGATAATTTTCCTGTTTCTCTACTATGTCTTTTTTCTCCCCACAGTTTTTTAATAGTCCTTCCAGAAAACACATTCAATGTCATTTGGAAAGGTCTTAAACCTTTTCGGTGATTTTGCTTGCAGGTCAAGTGAACTGGGACTTGTAAGCAAAGCTGCTGCTTTGGAAAGGCTTACCCTGCTGCATTAAATATTTATTTTGAGAAGGTAGGATTTTACTTTTTGGTAATGAACAGCTCAGTAGTTTAATTCAGACCTTTGAAATGTCTGTATATACCTGTAGCAGAGTGTTTGAACAATGTGAGAAAACAGGTTGGAAACCTGAATATGGTTTTTATCGTGGGGGTTGAACAGTTTCAAAAGCCATTCTAAACAGGCAGGTGACTTTGTGAGACTCAGGCAAGCATCTTTATATTTTGTAGTGGCAGTTAGTGGACATATGTAAAATAAATGAAGTAGCACGTAAGAAGGGGAGTTGAAAGTAGAGCTGATCCTGCACAGTCTGCAGTCCTGAGAGGGCATGGCTCCTGTGTTGGCATGTAGGGTGGCTCAATATGCAGCTGTTTATTCTGAGCTCCTGGCTGTGTCATGCTGCCATGTGATGGAATGGAAGTCTAAAAGGAAGCCCAAACCCAAGGGTTAAAAGTTTGTTGTATTAAATGTCACTGTGGAATAAATAGTTTGGGTAATACTGTTGAAGAAAGGACACCTAAATTATAAATATGGATGGAGGGTGTTCAGATTTTCATATCTGGTGTGTCTCTCTTTAAAACATAGCACAGGGCATGTGCCACAACACACCTCCCTGACAGCAGAGCTTAAGGGTGTAGAGAAAAGGTATTCTGTGTGCATGGCTTAAAAGTGACTTGTTCCCTATCACATGATGTTGCAATTTGAACATTAAAAAGGACAAATAAGCAGTTCATTTGGCCCTGTGCTCTTCTGTGGTGAAAACATTAAATATTTTTCTGATGGTCTGAATAGGTAAGGTAAGACTTAGAGTGAAATGGAAGGATACTGTCCCTTAAATTCAAATCAAGCCCTTATCTTCGTTGTTTTCAATCAAAATCAAATTAATTCATTGGCTCACCTTCATGAGTAGCTATTAAAATTCAAACCTGCTTCTTCATGCACTCACTTGTTTTTAGTTATGCGGAAACAAGTTCCAATGGAATTAATGATAATCAGGGTTGAACTTGACATGCTTTTACTTACGGTAAACCACTCTTAACACATTTTTTATGTGACAATCCTAACCATTTAAAATTGTCCAGACAACCTTTTCCCTTTTGCAGTCTTAATAAACAGCTGAGAGAATACAGCAAAATCCTTACACGGGAAAAAATTCAGTTAGACTCTAACACAACTTGATGGCTGGAAAAAAGATTAGAGCCTGCACTGTACAGCCAGTGAATTTTGTTTGAAACACAGATACTTAGTCTGAAACTTTACAAGCATTTTCTTGTAAAACTTTGTGCTCAGGTTTTTTTTCAAGCTTTTGAAGGGAGAGGTGACTTTTCTTGCATCTTGCCCGTATTATATCAACGCCTTGCACAGAATCTGGGATCGTCTGACTCATTGATTCAAATTCTCTGTCACATGCCCTCCCATCCTGTAATGCTTTTCATAAATGAATCAAGCTTTATCTTTAGGCTGACCGACTTTGCATTTTCAAGGCGTGGATGTTGTGTCTTTGCAGTCAGTATTTAGTGTATCTCCTAAAACTTAAAAGAATGCAGTTACAGAATCTCTTCAACATGTTAAAGAGGTCTCACGTAACTCTTTTGCTCATATCTTTTTACACAGCTGAGGGAAGCCTGCTGCTTTCAGTTG
This sequence comes from Corvus moneduloides, assembly GCF_009650955.1. Taxonomy (NCBI): domain Eukaryota; kingdom Metazoa; phylum Chordata; class Aves; order Passeriformes; family Corvidae; genus Corvus; species Corvus moneduloides. The sequence continues at coordinate 3,854,834 of NC_045491.1, read as the reverse complement.
CATCAGGTCCAGATCGCTGCTAGTTTGTGCTGTTTGCACTGATTTTGTTTCTAGATACTCAGTTATACTCTGTGCATTCAAGGCATTCCTGTGCTAAGGTATTATTTTCAAAAGCAGTTAATGGCTTCAGGGAATTTTTGATTATTCCCTCTCTCCTCTCTTCTGTGAGCTTTTCCTAACACTAGACATTTCATGGCTGGAACTTGCTATAGACTATTACAGCAAAGATAGTAAGCATCTGTGGTAAACAGGTTTTTAAATCTCATCGTTGTCATCAGTCCAGTGTTTGAGAAAGGCATATGGAATCCTTTCCTTAAACTCAGCAATTAAACAATTTGTGAGAGACCAGAGGAAAAAAAAGTGAAGAAGTTGTATCAAAATTCTTGCTCCCATTGCCTTTTTCCTCTGCACTCTAGAAAAGGTTTTATTTACTGGTGATTATGTTCTTTGAAATTAAAGAAAATGACATACCAAGCTGAGATCTTTTTGGTCCATGGATAAGCGAGTTACTGCAAGATGGTGGCTTGCAGAAAGCATGTTGTGTACATAAACACATGGAAGTTGTATGACATTTCTGTAAATATTACTTGTACAGAGTTACTGTTAAAAAAAAGCTTTGGGAATAAATGTGCAGTTTTTTCAGCTGGGAGAGTGCTTTGCATTTAAAGTAAGAACTATGTTTAAATTTAGTAATTTCAGGCACAGTTCATAAGCCTGTGCCAAAATATCAGCAGTAAGGAATCATCAGGTATTGTAGATTTGTAATTGGGTTTTAAACATGCCGTAAGTTGTTTTGGGCTGAGTAAATATTGTTTTCTTAATGCTATAGTAATCTGATCTTTCCTAGATTTCACTGTATATTACTGAGTTTGATCACTTCGAAACAAGCTGTTTTGTAGGATGCCTGAGCAGGCGTTTGGTATTGCTGTTTGTTTATTATTTTAAGCTTCTGCACAAAGACTTTTCTTGATTTGTGTTCTGCAGGAGTAGCAGAAGGGCTTCTACCATAGCCTTGATCAAAAACATGATCACTGTATTGGAAGGAAGGAGGAGGGAAAAGGATCATATTCCTATAAAACCAAAACAAGCAAGAACTACAACTGGGAAAGTGTGTTCCTGTAACGCCAAATAAGTTCTTTATTCGTGGCAAGTGTCAGGGTTGCACAAACCTAATAAATCTGTAAGCTCAAGATGTGTCCTACTCCTCAGAATTGCATTGCCAAGACAATGATCCCTTCCTGCAGCTGGCTGTTGTCTGAAATAGCCATCCTTAATGGTGTGATTAATGTCTATTGGCAATCCATGGGACCTGAGTAATTGTGGCTAATTCCAAAAGGGAAAATACTGACGAGAAAGGGCTACGTGTGATGCAGCACAGTGGTGGGAGATGACTTGCTGAGTGGTTTTTAGCAACTTGTGCTATGAGAGGAGATCTATTTGGTGTTCTACAGGGAGGATGGGACCAAAGGACATTTTTCTTTAGATTATGATTAGCAATTGCTTGCAAATAATCTGCAGTTGCCGCAGATTCCACCCTGCAGTTCCTGCTGGAATATCCAGCTATCTATTTCAAATTCAACCATCATCGTCTTGTGGCCTTTCTGTTTATAGGTCAGGTCTTTTGTGGCCAAAACTTCCACTAGGAAACTTGAGATATTTCGTGAGAAATATGAGTGGAATCATCGTTTTCACTGTTTTCTTTATTGCTTTAGTGGCTTTAGTCATTGTTTTAAAGGTCTACATTTAAAAATCCTTTAAAATCTGTTATTGTGCTAATTAATTAATATACGACATTTGAAAATAGGACAGAGCATCTTATTCTGCTGAGCTCTGGTGCTTCAGTCAATAAGCACAGAAGTGAAATGAGTTTGTTCACTTGAGAGATGCAGCAAGTGATGTTTTAATGATCTTGCATGCTAATTTCTAGGAACTTTATAGCTTCCCCTGAACAAGTTCAGGAGTAACCTGTGCTAAACATCAATCAGATTTAAAACCCAATTATTTGCTAGAAGAAAGGAAACACTGTAGTTTTCCAGTAAGTGGTGCTATCATTTGTTTGCTTCCTGTAATTAATCTTCAAATGATCAAAGCATCCAACATGCATCTTACAGTCTTGAAAGGCTGGTGGTTTCTGGAGGTGGGATGGGTGTGCACAAAGTTCAGACCTGATGATCACTAATCACACTCTCCATTATGTGTGTTCCTCCTTTCTGAAAATTGAGGTTCCCGTCACTTTCATAAGCAATATCTACACAATATCTACAATATCTTTTGCAGAAAGTGATACTTCCTTAAAAACCACAGCATTTTGTTCTGGCAATCAGAAGAGACTCACAGAAAGTGAGGAGATCTCATGTAATGTGCACTCAAATCTGAAGGCAGGTGTGAATGTACTCAGTGTTGGTGCACTGGCATTTTTGACAAAAGGGCCAATTATGTTTGTTCTGGGAGAGATTATTTGGGTCAATCCTTAAAAGACAGAATGAAGCACTACATTGTGCTTCTGTGAAGTTCTTTGAGATGAGCATATAGTTACAGATGATTTTAGTTTTGATCAAGTACTGATGTAAACAGTAGATTACATTTAAGAGACAAAAACTCATCACTGTGCTTGATTATATTAAGATTAAAAAAACCTAATAATGGAAGACATGCTAGAATACAGTGACGATAGTACTATGTAGTTCTTGTAAGCAGAGTCATTTATCTTAACGTGTTTGGGTGGAAAAAAATCAATGTTTTATGCATCTCCACATCAATATGTTGTAATGATTTTTCCTCGCTGTTACGGCAGCTTCATTATTTCAGTGGAAGTACCTTATATACACCAGCAAAGTATCATCTCTGATAATCAGATTACATCTAGAGTCTTCCTAAATTGATAAAATTTTCTCTTATATTGTCACTCATACATGTATAATACAAAATAAAGCTTCTTCAGTGCTCAGCTTTTAATAATCCTGTTCATAATTAAATATAAATCTGACTAAAACATATTCTTCTACATTAAAGTCTTGTCATAAAAACATTTTGAATATAAACCTTCAATACTCAGTAGGGCGATACAATATATATATATATACACACACAAATGCACTTTTTTTTCTGTTAGTAGCAAGCATTTTGTTCACTATTTGCACAACTTCACAGTCATATGTTTTATACAATGACACTAAATCAGACTTCTGATTGCTCATTACTGTCAGGAATGACAGACGTTAAGGCAGCCTGACAGAAGCGATGCAGTGTTGACATTTTTGTTTTCTGTTCAATGTACAGTCGCAGTTTGTCTCTGAAGGTTTCCCCCAGAAAACTGTAAATTAAGGGGTTCAAGCAGCTATTAGAAAAAGCTGCTAGGTTCACAATATGTCCTGTTAAAGGATAATCATGCCTGAAGGATGGGCTGTTTGAAGAGACGGGCTCGCTTTTCCTCTGGAGAAGTTGGACGCTAATGAAGACGTTTTCAGGGAGCCAGCAGATAAAGAAAACCAGGACAACAACAAAAATCATGCGCAGAGCCTTCTGTCGCCGCAGACGGAGACTCCTGTGCTTGTGTGCTTTTATAAGGACTCGAACAATTAATGAGTAACAAAGACCGATGATCACAAAGGGGATAATAAAGCCCAGGGTTATCTCTAGCCACTGGATTTCTTTTACATCTGCAAAACAAAAGTAGACCTCTCCGGTGTGTTGTAAGTGCACGGCTGTAAATGGGACTAGAGCTGCCGAAATGGACGCCATCCATATGAGCCCACAGCTCAATCTAGCGTGCTGCATAGTGCGAAATAGGTTGGACCTCATTACTTTGGCCAGTGCTAGGTATCTGTCAAAACTCATCCATGTCAGAAAGAAAATGCTGCTATACATGTTGATCTGAAGGAACAAAGACATAAAGGTACAGATGATGGTGATATCGTAGTACTTCTCGTCAAGATTAAACACCTCAATGAGAGAATCAGCCACTAGAATGAGATCAGCCACTGCCAGGTTTATGAAGTAAAGGTCTGGAATTGTCATTTTTTCCCGAAAGCTAATGTTGACAACCAGTATCAGAATGTTTCCCACAAAACCGATAGGAAAAAGGAATATTGTGTAAAGACACGATAAGAAAAGGCCGATAACATATTGTTGGTGTTCTGATTTATCAGCTAATCTAGAGGATATGCTTTCGTTACACAAATGGGATCCATTCAGGTTAAAAGTTGTGCTGTTACATATAACAGGTGATATTGAGGCAGAATAAGTTTCCATGGTTAAAATATCTGCAGAAAAGGTATTAGTACTCACAGTTTGGTGGCAATACCAAAAAACCCAGGTTTTTGGTTGGTTTCAACTGAATTCCTAGTAAGCATTTTTTATTGAAATTGAAAAAGATACAGACTTTTGTATAGGAAACTAAAATGCTTTAGAAGTCAGATTAATTATCTTAAAACTGACTGAAATATAATACTACAAATAGTGAATGTCTTAATTTGTTTTACAGGACACTATATACATTGCAAATGAGAGAATTTGCACTTCCTGTATGCCTTAAGATCATGTAGGAATCTTTTTACCATGGTGGTACTTGGGTCTCTTTAATACAAGCTTTTCATCAACAGTGTTTCCTCATGCAAGTTGGAAGGCTGTGGAATTCTAGCTCCATTTGTTTTCTTTTAATAATCAATGAGCATCCTTGGACCTGCAATTTGCAAATGGAAAACGATTAATCTCATATTCCAGCACTGTTCCATGTGCCATTAGCTTCTGCTAACCTAACATCACAGCTGAGGTTGTAGGAAACATCATGTTCTAATACATATGCAAAGGTTCACTTAAAAGAATTTAAATTTCTTCTAAATGATGATACATCGTGAAGGCAGGTCTGTCAAAATTGTGCACCCCCTTCAAGGTTCAGTATTAGAAAATGCAGAAACACAGAGAAATCAGATTAGTGAGTTTAGCCTATTAAAGAAAAATTGTATTTTTTCATATATAGATTATATATTTATTCTATCAGCTTGTAAGGCTAATAAATAGCAGAGTCTGTGGCTGAGAAGGCAACAGAGATGAAAAGCAGTTGGTTCCTGCTGCTTTCAGTGGGAGGGAAAGGCAAATTTTAGAAATGAAGGTAATGCAAGCAGCGTATTGATTTACACCAACATTATTATACTCTATTTGTTTTCCGTTGTGATTTATTATGTTTCACTGACTTCCGGGTAGTAATGGAAAATACCAGTTGCCAGATTTGTTTACTTCTAAATGTTGAATGTTATGCACTTGAAGCATTGCGAGAAGTTTGCTTAAAAAAAGAAAGAGCCAAACAAAAGACACCCCAAACAAATAAAACAGCAAGAAAATTATAAACCACAGTATTTTGTGTTAAGGTTTAAATATTTTGAGCTGCTCTAATCTTCCTCTTACCATCAAAGCCTTGATTTTTATTTACATGAAAACATATTAAAAAAATTGTGTGCTAGTAAAATTCATGCCTATTTTCACATTTTAATGACTTAAATCCTGCCAGTGTGCAGTCTGGGGGAGGAAAGAGCTGACCACTAGTGGAGTAGGAGTGTTAGAATATTTTTAGTCAAAATTATAGCTCTGAGTTTCCTTAAATGTATTCAAGTAATCAGAAATAGCTACAGATGCTTAAATAAAGATATGGATTCCAGAGCTTCTATTTCTTAATGAAACAGGCGTGAGTTCCCAGTACCTGTTGCTGTGTTTTGAATCATTTTAATAGTGTAAATCTTCTTGCTAAAATATCCATATGAAATTACACTTATTAGAAGACGGTTCGGTGTTTGTTTCAAGCATCTATGGAAGTCAGTCATAAACTGTTGTCTTTATGTAAGATCCTTTTATTTGTGAATAAGGCAGTAAAACAGATTTAAATACAATAAAAGATAAGTTAACAGCCCGAGCAATTGATTTTAAAAGGTCGGTCTGTGGTCAGATTTTAATTACATCTGAAAGGCCGCCAAAAGCCCAGCAATTAAAAGCATTACAGGTAACTATGTACTGTGAAACACTTTATTTTACCTTAATTCCATTTCTTCAGAGCTGATTTTCCTCCAGACAGCAGCAGCCTGGTCCTTGCTGGGTGCACACGTAATGGATGTGCCAACTTCCACTGTCCTCTCGGTAAAAACTTGCATTTAGGTGTGCAGAGCTGCAGTGGATGCCACCTGTTGATGATTCAGCAGTAAAACCAAAAATCATATAAAAGTCTATTCTGCTTTAGAACGTATTAAATAAAGGATAGTTTACAAGAGCAAAATGCAGATCTTGCTGCATGTCCTTGGCAATAAAACAAGCTTTATAGATTCCCAGGGTTGTTCTAATTTGTGTGCAGTTGAAGTGCTGCTGAACAGCCTTATAAGGCTAGAATTAACCCTGTTTCTGCTGGTTTCTTTTTTACTAGAACTACTCAAGCATCTTTTCTCTCGTATTTGTCGGTTTTATTTTGCCTCCTGTTCATTGCATCCTCCTTTCTGCCTCTGGTGGTTTTTTTAAGTTTTATAGTCCGTTCAAAGCTAGAGCTCAGCTGATCAGTAATTAAGAGATTTATTTGGAAATTGCAATGAAGCATATTTTATATAGATATAAAGCAATTATTACTGTTATTTGTGCTATTTTTTTAAAAGCCTCTGGGCAGTCTAAAAGGAAATATTTGATTGAAGACATCAAGCATCTGAGAAGAGTCATTTGCTGAACTGCCAAGATAAATTTCAGTTTTCCTACCTTCAAGTCGATCCCATTTTGCTTGTGTGTATTTAAATTTTCAGGTATATGTTGTCATTCTCTTACTTCTTAGAATTGCTCAGCTCAAGATCACATGGATGAAATAAGCTTACTCTACAGAGAATGAGGAGCCTCAGTTTTGCATTAAACCACCAGTGTTGCTGGTGGAATTTTGCATTTCATCTGCAGGGGGTAAAAAAACCCTACTTGACATTTCCAGTAACACCACCTACTGGTGGCCAGGATTCTTAGAAAGGGAAGAAAGTCAAACCTTCCTCAGAAAAGAGCAATATTTTATTTGTGGAAGTTGCTTTCTGTGATTATGTTGATCTGACACCTGAACGTTTAAGTGTACATCGATGCAGCATTCTGCTGCTGCTGGAATAAGATGAATGGGATCTCAGCATTTAGGACTTCAGGAAGGCAATGTGACAGTTTCAGAAGTGTGGAGTAAGCAATTAACATGTCATTCTAATAGATGTATGACACCAATTACAGTGGTCAAATATTTTTAGATTACAAAGATTTCTGTAGAAAAGTGAAGCAGAAGTGCTTTACGTGAATGGTTTGGGAGCAGAAGCACTTTGCCTTCACTGAGGCAGGTATATTATTTGCTGGTTTTTCTGTAACACGCTGTGCATAGGAACAGAGGATTTTGGCTGTGTTACTGAAAAAGTTTTTTAAGATGCTCTTGCGTGATGGCTCTTCCTAAATACTTTTGGAATCAGTTATGATTTAGATCAAAAGAATATTTGCACAGATTGGTGCTGGTAAAATTTTTCTGAACAAGAAGTTTTCCACTGTGTGTGGAATGCAGTGTTTTAATACAAGAGGATGATAAGGACAGAGCCTGAAGTGTTTCGCTTTGGGAAGTGTACAAATATGATTGCACTGTAGGACTGGAATAATATAAATGTTAGAGAAATCTTGTGATACCAGCTTTGAAGGTCTTAATTTCTTGCTGTCATAAAAGAACAGGATTAAAGAGAGTCTTTATTGTTGTTTGTTGATCATGTGGTTTTGCTGTACTTAGTTCTGTCCTTCAGAGCTTCCACTGATCTTTCAAGGGCCTGAAGGATTTTTTACTTTTCTTCACGTATAATGTTCACTTCTGGGTGTCAGTTGTTTGTTATTGTGGGGGCTTGGATTTGATAATCAGCTGGTCTGTCTGGCCTTGCTTGTCTAGCTGTGAATATCAGCTGATTTGCTATTAAAATCTATAATTCTGAATGCTAATTTTCTTGTTTGAAACAGTAAGAAATATGTCACTTTGCCATACTTCCAGAGTTGTTAGGAAATTCTCTTTTGAAAGACCCATGAAGTAGCTGTTTTCTGTGTGAGAAGAACTATGAAACATAAGAGGTCATATCTAGTATTATGGTAATTTTGTATATTGTATTATTATACTGTAATTAATGAGTTCTGTATTTCTCTAAATATTTTATGAGATGATCGTGCGAATCCTCTGAATCCCGTTTCCTAAAACAGATCACAGCATTTTCAGGCCCTTGTTTATGCAGTGAGATTGTTGTTACTGATTAATCTATCTTAATCTCACTGTTTGTCATTTCCATATTCCATAAAATGCTTCAAAGTAATTTTAGCAGCTGCTGAACGTTATACTTTTGCTCTTTCCCTGTCAGTTGCAGGTATTCCACAGGACTTCACAGTGACTGCCTTAATGATCCGTGGTCACTGTTGTGACAGTGTTGAGTCTTAAAGTTCCACCTGTCTTACCTTACTGTGATTGTTGCTGGGGTCATGTGTGAAAGCAACTGGTGCAGTAGCATTTGTATCACATCAGACCCCAATAATCCAGCATTCAGAATTTCCCTGGTTTATTTTTATGCAACAGTCAATGTGTAAAACATTGTAAATATCTCAGTAAACATGTCTAACACTGGAGAGTCTTTCAGAAGCACTGGTGTAGTTGTGAGGTACTTCTGGTGCACCACGAGGCTGAATGTGGGGTGTCATAGAAGATAGTCTGTGTAATTTAGCAGACTTCAACATATGTGCCATTTACTGTGCTGCTAAAAGGTAGCAGCTGAGGAGGAAGAAAGTGGGAGGTGTGAGTACGGGAGAGAACAATGTTGAAAGGTCTGATGCATCACAGCTCTTGTACCAGCACTCTGTGGCAGCCTCTCCAGCTGGATAAGCAGGATAAGCCCTCTAGGATGCAAGAGACTGTTGGATTCTGTCAGAAATGTGGAAATGTTTTGGGTATGAAGCTGTTGAGTCCTGGAGAAATTAGATCAGGGCAAGGGTATATGGAGAGCTGGAAAAAAGTAAGGTATTGTATTGCATGGCAGGGAAGGAAGCATAAATTAAAATTGTGTTGGAATGCTTACACTGTAATATATCTAATCATCTGCAGAAGAAATAAGATTTGTATAAGAATCTCTCCTGGAACTATCTCTAGAGGAAATACAGATGCTGTTGTACTGTTCACGAGGTTTTGCAAGTACACTGATGTCCAAATTCTCTCTCACCTTTTTCAGCCACTGAATGACATCAGCATCCATTACCCTGCTCTAGAGCACCCTCATACTTTATCCTGTCCAGCCTCAGTAGCAAATAATCTTTCTTGCAAATAATCAAACTTAGTTTGAGCTGGAATTAATTGTGCTTCTGTGCCTCCAGAAAACCTTGGATGGAGGGTATTTTGTGTATTTAGGTTTTTCAGTTGCCAATAATTCTGAGAATGCATTTTTCTTACTAAAAATAATTTTTAAAAGTTCAGCCTTTTCATTTTATAGGGACAACATCCGTTCAAACTCATTCAAACTATTCTGGTAAAACTTTTTTATTTTTCTTTGGTAAAACCTTCTTATTTTTCTTAAAGCATGTATTGTATTGCAAAACTCTTGAGGGATCATCTAAAAATTTTACTAAACGGGGCCACAAAATGTTGTCAAGTGAAAGATCACAGAATCCTGGAATGGTCTGGGTTGGAAGGGATCTTAAAGACCATATAGATCCAAGCTCTCTGCCATGAGCAGGGACACCTTCCAGTAAACCAGATTGCTCAAAGCCCCATCTCAGGACTTCAGGCTCTATTCAAATGCTATTTAAAAAAATTTTGCAAAACATCTATCATTTTTATTTTAGTAACTGAGTCTGGCAGTCCTTTGCTGGACACTTTTGTACCATGGAAGTGAAATGCATTCTTTCATTCTACGCATCAGTGAATTTATTTGTTGTGCAACATATATGGTGGACTCATTATATAGAGTACTTATTTTGGCTGAATTGCTTGAGCTTTCACCCTGCCCCAAATGTTCTGCAGCTACCTCAAAATCAAGATAAATAATACTGGTGCTCTTTCAGTGCCTGTAAGTTTAATATTAGAATGTAAGTAAGGGCAGGCTTGGAAGGATGTAGCAGCTGGAGTTGTGATTCAATTGTGCACATCCAGTCTCTAGCTCAAATTGTTTGCAATGTTGTTGTTTGCAATGGGATCAGATCAAGTTTGAGCCAGCTGGTTCAGTAATGATGAGTCCTGAGTGTCTATGTGTTCTTTTCCAGAACATATTACCAACTCAGAAATTCATGCTTTAACTTCAGCAGCTTGATCATTTCTCTTCTTCTACTGAACAAAGCGGGTTTTTTTCAAATGCAGACCAAAGTTGTGGAAAGATACAAATATTACCAGTACAGAAATAAAATATTCTTCTTTGAACTTTCCAGTATATCCCTTCAGTTAATTTTGACAGCCTGCCTATAAAAATATATGCTGTATTTCTTCTGGAACATACTGTTCAAAACTGGGTGAAGCCTGGGAGAAGTAAGGGTTCAGCTGAGCTGCTGGTTGCATAAGGGAAAAAAGTCTCAGAGCATGGAGATTTTATTTTGTTCTTAAAAATACTCTTCAGATTATTAATTATTTTAAAATATTACTTTTAATCTTAGCTAAAGCTGGTCTTTTCTCCCTCATATCAGACTATATTAGAAGGATTTTGGGAGACTGTGTTCCTTCCCTGTTGCACATAGGGCTGTTTGCTCTCATATTCTAGCTGGATGCAAGTAGATTTTTCTCTAGGACCACATGTTCATTGTCCTAAACTTTAATGTAAGCTCTGACTTTATCAAGAATGATTCTATGAAAACATTTCTGTATTGCTAAAATTTACGCTCATAACTATTTGAGTTATTGTTTTGCATTTTTCAGCTTCTTCCCTCCTGTTTACCTTTTTTTTCTCATACTCAGTTGCAAAGTCTTTTCATTGTACAGAGAGATTTCCTTATGGCAGTATAACCAGCCATCCAGAAAATACTCAGGTTTTTTCCACGTGGACAGGGAGGAGAGCAGAGTACGTGTACTCACATCTCACAGATGGCAGCCAGGAGCTTTACCCAGGAGTGCTCACAGACTCACACACAGTCGTTCATCCTGTCAAGGTGTGCTCACTCTCAGATCCTGGATCTAACAGTGCAGGTTTTATTGTCTGAGACACGTGGGTATGGCTCTGCTCTAGCTGGATACCTTGCTGAGAGTATTGTGAAGCACCTTCCTGTCCTGCTCAACCTTTCCCCCTTGCTCAACCTTGTGGCGCCTCACAGGTGTGTTACTGGCATTCACTTGCCATCAGACCACTTTCCAGGTCCCAGCCAACTTTTACTGACTCGATTTTCTTTTAGGCACCTTTCACTCAGGACTCAGTAACTCAGGACTCAGAAACAATACAATATTTATTCTTTCATCTTTAAATATAAAAGGTATGGAAGCTGTAAATAAAGTAGAATCATTCGCACGTAATTCCCATGCTACAAAATATCCTCCTTACCCACAGTGCAGCTGAAACTCTGACTCTCTGAGCTGGGATAAACAGCTTGCATCTTCTGACATATTCTTTCAGTCTGTCAGCTTTTTCACTGATGTACAGCTCTTACAACTCATCTCTTCAAACTTCTTTCTGCAAGGCTGATCTTTGTGTTGTTTAATCTCTCTCTTCTCAGGTGCAAAACAAAACCTCTGATGCCGTCTGAGAATTCCTTTCACAAGTATGAAATTGGCTCTAGTTTTCAAAGAGATGATTCTTACCTACGTACTTCCTTTCTGACCACGTTCTATAACGATCTGTTTATATGTCGAGTTCTTTAATTATCCATCTGTTCCTGCTGGCAGCAGAAGAAAATTGAACGGGGGAACAGGCTGAGACAATGTAATGCAGACATCTTACCCATTGATTTTTACATCTTGTGGAAATGTTGGTCCTTACAGTCATAGTGGGACTGCAGATTGCCCTTCATTTGCATGCGATACAGTCATGGTCCATACCTTTCAGGATTTGGATGTCCAAGACTAGATCCATATCTCTGAATACGAGGTCTATATTATTATTATTCTTCCATTTCTGCACTTGGCTGTTGTGTTGTGGAACGTGTTCATCTTGATCAATCAGTTCCTGCTTTTCTCTCTTAGGCAGCCCATGCTGATTTACACCAGCTCCCCACACAAATCTGGACCCCATCAGGACAATCTTTCAAAGGATACAACTGCAAAAAAACCCTCTCAGTTCTTGTTAGCACCCGGGTTTCATACAAAGGCATAGATTTAAGCATCAAAATAGCTTTTCTCAGAACTCTTCAAGTTACTTGAGCCTTGCTCATCACAGCACTGTATTTTTATAACTTTGCAATCTAAGCTTACATCATTGTCCAAGTTTTAGTCTAATTTTGTGCTTTTCCTGTTTCTGTTCTCTCCACCTTTGTGAGAGGAAAAGATTAAGCCAAAGCCAAATGCCTAAGGTGGCTCCTGGCCAGATTTGGTGGCAGTAGGAATGTGCTCAAAGCAGGCATTTCCACCTTTGCACCTACATCTCAGCCTGCATCAGCTGCTGATCCTGCAGGGCTTCATCCAAACTCCTGCACCACAGCTGTTTTATTCTAATTCAGATTTTTTCCTCTTCTTGCACCATTTACCCATCAACTCTCATCTAAATGTACAATGCTTCTGTCTATCTTGTCTCTAGCAGAGCCTTGATTCCTATTAGGAACTGGGGCTTGGGTTTTGTTTGCTTTCTTAAAAGCACACTTGGTTCTACTGCTTTGGGCTGGCTTTTCTCTGTTTTCCAGTTAGTGTATTACTGAATGTGACTCTTCCAACGACTTCATACTTCTGAATGAACTCATCAGGAATGGCTTAAATCAATAATTGCTGTAAGTCTAAATGCAAAGTGGAAGCTGAGAGTACATTAACAAAAAGCTTTCATTCTTGCACAAGTTTTAATTAGCCATCCTGTTGATCTTTCCAGTTCAGTGCCTCACAAAAGACCCAAAGCTTTCCTTTATGGACCCGTGTTTCCATTAATTTGATTTCCTTTTTTTTTTGGCACAGGAATTCAGACAAAAACTTCATTGCTGCTGCTACTGGAATTACATACACCAGTTATATACCAATGCTATAGAAATAAGTAGTTTGTAGGTTAAGAAGTCAAAGGAGGAAGCACACCTGAGAAAATGCTCTGGCTGCAGATTTTGACCTTTGTTCAAAGTTGCTTTCTGCCACATTTTTGTTTGCAGCTTTGCTAGGGCATTGATACTACTGCAGAAGCACAGTTCTATGGCAACAGTACTCATCTTTCTACCTGACTTTGAAGCAATGCTGGCAGAAAAATAGATGATTTAAATATATATGTATATGTGAGAAGAACCCCAAACAGCCCCAGACCATGGATGTTTTCTCACAGATCACTATAAGTACTAGAACTGACCACCTTTTTTCTTCCAGTACTGCTAGCTGTAAAATAGGCCAAGTTTGGGTTCTAAAGAAGGAACTATTGCCCTTTTTTTGAAGAAGTAAAAAACCAAACCAAAACCCACAAGCTAAAAAGTGAAGTGGGTTGACAGTTGTTTAGAACAGATTACTGTGACCCACTTTGATGGGTCGTGGCTGTTTCTGGTATTTCAAGGTGATTGTTGGCACTGGTTTTTCTTCGGCACTTTTGTATGACTTTCAGTACTTCATCCTTGCATGGTTTATGAAAACAAAGTATAACTACCAAACTAGCACAGCTCTCACAGAACAACACTATTTCTGCAATGTTCATCACAAGCTCATTCTCTGTAGTTCCAATGCTCCTCTGTAGCTTCAGTGTTGTCCTGAAGAGAACCATGATGTTATAAAAGAGGCGACAAATAAATGCTGTCACGCCGATCACGTACACGGCGGCGTAAGTGCGGATGTGCTGCTGCAAGGCTGGAGCTCCAGCAGGTGCTTCTTTAGCCAAGAGAACAGTAAAACAGAGAATCTGAAGTAGTGATGGGATTCCAAACCCAAAGGTGAATTTAACAATCTCGTATTCAGGCCATGCAAATAGTGGGTCCAACTGGCAGCGTGCTTCCAGCTGATAATTATCGGTGCCAACCAGCACTGCCTCCGTCAGGGACAAACAGAAGGTATACGTGAGTACAAACCCGACACACAAGATGGGTCTTTGGGTGGCTTTGCAGAGAGCAGTCCCTGATGGAAATCTCTCCAGTAACAGTGTGAGAGATGTCAAAATGAAAACATACTGAGAATTGAAATAAGCAAAGTTGAAAAAAAAAGACAGGACACTACAGGCAAGGTGGGTTGCTGTTAAATAGTCTGGTCTAGTGATGACAGTAAATGAGAAAAAAATCATTATGATATTGCTGATGGTGAAGTGTAGAAGAAGTAAGTCCAAGCCTTGTCCTTTGTTCTGCAAATAATTCTTTATGAAAATGATCAAAATACATATGCCAGCTGTTAATCCTGTGGGTACAAAAAAGGCAATGTAACAGTGCATGAGTCTGGATATGATATTTTGAGAAGCTATGAAGGCTTCAATTTCTTCTTGGGATGTGAAAGGCTGGCTCTTGCTTGGGTAGCTGATCCACGTCATGTTGTGAGAAGTCATCCTTCTTTCCACACTGTGCTTATTTCCTGTTCAGTGGTGGTTGAACTGGAAAAGGAAGGTGAAACAAGTTTTAAAGTACAGTTTTAATGCCTTTTTTTTGCATTGAATATATTGTGTGCAGCCAGGCATATGAACCATTTGTTCAGAATAAATGCAGTAATTTCTTGGTGGGTTTTACACTCCTGTGTTATTACCCAAGTTAGCTTGAAATTATTTTTAGGCAGAGAAATCTGCCTTTTTATTTTTGATGTGGTTTCTGCTCTCACCACTCCCCCCTTTTCCTCACTTGATGCAGCTCAGTTTTGTAGACAGCCAGGATCCAGCACACTCATGTTGCCTGTGGAATATATGGAATATTGGGGGTGAGGAAGGAGCTGGCTGTGTTTAGGTGGAGCGTCTTTTCCTCTCCATCTCACCAAGAAAGGCCAAGGCAGTTTGCAGGGCAATCCAATGTGTGGGCAGCAGCTCCAGCCACAAAAAGCTCCACTGTCCTGTCACAAGGGTGGGAATTCTGTATCATTTGAACCCAGCTGCAGTCTCACACCACATACTGAGGAAAATGCTAAGATAATCACAATATGAGGCACAAGCCACATTCCTTTCTTTGTTTTAGTTTTGCTTCCTTTCTGTTCTGAAAAAAAGCCTTTCATAACTGCAGTCTGTACCGAGGAGCCCATATAAAATTAATGAGAGTGTTTAAGAACTGTTATGAACAAACTGCTTTTATACTAAAACATCTTTATACATTAATAACCCTGTCATTTCTTAGGTGTAGCTATTGCATAAAACGGCAAAAAATAATGCTGCTCTGCATGCTTGACTTAGAGAAAACGATTACTGGTGCATTATAAACCTGTTGATAAAGTTTTAGCAAGGACCATTTATTACAGCTGCATTATAAATTCCTGGAAATAGGGAATTTTGAGAGTTATATGGATAGGCTGTTAGCTGTAATGACTCTGTGATACGTAGATATAATGATTTTGCTACTGTATATATGCTTGGAGGCTCCTTTTTTTTTAAAGGCAAAAAGCTTTTATGAGAACATGATATGTACTCATGAAAAACTGTAATGGATATGGATATATACATTTTCCAGACCACCTAAAAGCATAATTAGCTCAATTTTCTAAGAGGACATTTCTGTGCACCTTGTACTGATTGACGCAGAAAATAGCACATCTTTTTAAGTTGCAAAGAATAAATATATTTAAACGTAAAATAATGAACCCACTATTCCTAATTAATTTGGAACGTCTGATTAAAATGTTCCTCAGTACTGGAAACAGTTAAACAAATGGGCATTTTTACAGTGTAGGGTGTTTTATGGGGAAAAAGAAAAATCTCTGTTCACAAAGATTCCAATTTTGTGTTAGACTTTGGTGTTTTTACTTTGTTCTGTTTTACATAAAGCTGGTCTGAACAAGCAGGCAAAGACAGGACCATGGAGTTCTCCTTACAGAAGTTTCTGTAAGTCATAGTGGTAAGAAGCTACATACTTAGTTGTACATAATGCCTCTTCCATAAAGGGATTCTAGTGATGTTAACTCTTAAAGTGAAAGTAATTTTAAACTGGTAAAAATTCATAGAGATGCATTAATGTTTTTAAGCAGTGCTCATTATAGATAAGTCAGTGTCTTAATGCTGTTTGACAGTTAATTTATGGTCGTTACCTCTGACACTACTTCACATTTCTGATATTTCTAATCTCTCCTCAAAATTGGAATTCTAATACTGGTTTTAATTAGAAAAGTTGACTTATCAAAGTGGCTTTGATTAAATGTGTATATAATCTTATATAATTATAATTTCATTTCTAGAAAAGCGTGGAGTTATGTTTTGATTCAGCAGTGTTCTTTGTCCCTTTTTAAAGACAGAGTTTCTTCCTTTCTAGAAAAGGTTATTTTCTGAGAGATTCCACTACAGGAAGGACTGATGCACCCAGGGAAAACATTTTGTGTTACAGGTGCTCTTGCAGGAGGGAAAGGTTGGCTGGTCAGACTCTATGTTCCAGCCTCTGAGCTGGGGTGCACCATGTAGGAAAGAACTGATGGGCAAAACAGGCAGAAGTTTCTGAAGCAAGTTAAAAGTCAATGAAATTTTGAAGCTTAAAAATAGTTTATTAAATATGAGCAATTCTTGTCTGTAAAACTTTAAATTTCACAATTCATTTCTTCTTAAATACTTGGGTGGAGTCTCAAGAATGAAGGAAACTGTAAATGGAGTTTTGATCTCCTGTTAGGAGAGAGATTTGAAGTGTAATCTGGTGAAGGATTGTGACCACTTGAGCATCTGAGAAAGTCTGTTATCATCCCACACTGTAGATTCAAGGTTAGGAAATATTTACATTTAAAGCTGTTCCACCAGAGCCTTCAGTGTTGCCTGCAAATTCCATCAGGCCTTTTGCAGGGCTGAGTATAAGAATTCAGTTTTGGCACTGTGAACATTTCCATTGTCTTCTCAACAACTTTTATGGGCCAACTATGTTCAGTGTCCTTGCAGGGAATCTCAAAATAATTTAGCAACATTCAGCTTTTCTGGTAACATCATTGCAAAGGAAACAGAGGGGTTTGGGGTTTCACAGGAAATCATATGGCTTTATATCAAATTACAGGAAAAAAAAAAAAGATGCCAAAACTTGAATAAATTTGCTCAGGACCTGGCCTTGGTACTGATACCGAGTTCAATTTTGACCACAGCAATGTATTTTAAATTTTATTTAAATACTCTTCGGGCTTTTAAGACAAAGTAAGGCTTAATGCAGCATATTCCAGTAACTGCAGCTTGCTGTGCAAGCCAGTGCATCATCTTGGTTTCTCTTCCTGTGCCCCCCTGCTTGCACATTGTGATGTGTTACTGGTAAACCAGCACGGTGTTTAGCAGAGGCTGAGGATGTGTTTTGCCCTCATTTGGTGTCAAGACAGATGCCTGAAACAGTTGCAGTTGTAACCACAGACACTAACATTTTTGTTAAATAATTAACACTGATGGCTTCCTCTCCTTCTAAATATTATTATCCTAACCTGAGTGTATGTCTTTTAAATTACCTCATCTGAGGAGGGAATTGAACTAAAAAATAATCTATTCAACCTAGAATTAATATGCTCACTTTGGGGAAATAACAGTGCAACTATAGGTTTATAATTATAATCAGTATAAGTATTAAAATTCTGAGCTAAGGAAAAATTTTTAGGTGTGCTGTTCTAAAGGGAATGTCCTGAAAATCACCTTAGGATTCCCACACAAACAAAATTTTACTGAAAGAGCAAGCTGTTTGCAGCTTTGCTGTGGCTAGTCAGTGTGAGTGTAATTCTTGTTTGAATTCAATAAAGTATTTATTACAGAAGACAAAATATCTCCTAGCAGTTTGTAGCTAATTCTGAAATATTTTCAGTTTGGCAAATAAGATTAAAATCAATGCGTAGTTATTAACTTTTCCCCCTTAAATTATTCCTAGAAGCTTAAAAGAATCACAGTGATAATGTCAGAGACTCTTTTCGGATTTGGTTCTGCTGTCTCACTGTTTAAAAGAGCAAAGGGCAATTTGGAGCTCAGATTGTGGTAGGAAAGGCTTGTGTGCAGGGGGTGCCATCAGACATGCCCAGCTCTTCCTACCAGCTGATACAAGTGCACTCTTCTCTCTAAAAGGGTCACACCTACCTGTATATTTCTGACTTCCTGACAATCTAATTTTTTTTTTTTTCAATATTTTGTCTCTTCATAATGACTTCAGTGAAATTTGAGGATACATAGCACTTTCCAAGATGCATTGCCCACCACCTCATGAAGTGGTTGCTTTAGCGTCTTTTGACTGGAATTATAGATTGGGCTCTGCCAGAACAGCCTGACTCCCTTGCAGCTGATTGATTGGGAATAGTCACAGATGGCACAACCTCTCTGCACGGTTGTTTACATCGGAATGGGTAGCTTTAGAGATTCCTGTGACTGTAAGATGCTCATCTATCATGTAAAGCAGCTCTAAGAAATTGTCTTTCCAGTTTGAAAACATTCCCAAAACATCAAGTTCATGCTTAGAATAACAATGGGATGAAGGAGCTCATAGCTTTTGCTGTAGTAATATTAATGTTTGCAAGTTTTTATAGACTTCTGGAAATACTAATTTAATTTAATTTAAAATAAAAATATATGCTCCGTGGGAGCAGCAGAGGGTGGTTTATTTCTCACGTGTTTTATTTCAGAGTATTCACGCAGCTGGCCACATTTTCTTTTTCAAAATACTTGGAGCTTCCATCATAAAAAAAATTAGGGAATTTATTATGTCATTTTCCTCTGCTGTTAGAAGATCTGGTATTCCCTCAGTTCTTGCCTGGTTCTTGGATTTACTGCTGGGACATAGTTTTTTTTTCAAAATGCACGTAATGTTTATGCTCTGCTGTGGTGTGGGTGGAGGGGGTGACGACAGCAGACCAGTCCTTTACTCTTTCAGTGGTGTTTGTAGCTTACAGTGCAAACACCTCAAGACCTGAATTTTTTTTTTTCTCTCACAACGTAGTGTGACATAAACTGGCTTTGTTATTTCCACTTAAGTCACCGGTAACTATGGCAGGAGCCAGGTCTGTTTCTGTTTGTTTTACGATTAGTCAGTGAGGGAAATTTGCAATATGCTACTTGCATTATCTTTCCCTGTGTTGTCATGCTCCAGTATTTTGTCTCTTTATCCCAGGTCCCCCTTACTTTAACTGGCCATCAGTCATATTCCAAATCCTTCCTTAACTTCATGTGGCCTCACTTTTTCCTTGGATTTTTTTTTTCCTCTTTCTATCCCTGTTTCCCTCCTATAATTCAGCAGTTAAAGCAAATATGTTAGATTTTAATTTCTGAAGCATGGTGAATACATTCCACTTCACTTCCAACACAGTGAGCACAGTGTTCAGAAAGCAGTTTAAAAACAGCAAGTTGTGAAAGGAGTTTCAGTACTGAGGGGACCCAGTCCCTAAGATTTCATTGGGTTTGGGTTCCTCATCCCCACTTTGATGTTTAACTGCTGCAAAAGGAGAGCTTGGTTTCAAGGAGACTTGTGTTTATTTAAAGTCTAGAAGGAAAAGCTCCTAAACCAGGGGAGTTTCTCCCTGGCAGCCAGAACTCTTCCTCTGTAAAAGGTTTGGTAGGGCAGTCTTTCTGCATTCTGTCACCAGCCTTTAGAAGGAAAATATTCTTTCATCCAGTCATAAAGCAATACATGTAACATTGCTTGTGAAACTGTGCTCTTGGTGGGCATGTCCTGCATCGACTTGAGAAAAACACATGATCCAGGGGGTGAAGATGTCCTTTCTGTTCACACTACGCCTGCCAAGTTAAAAGATGGAGGCAGCTTGCATTATGTAAGAGACTGAAATGTGAAATACTGTATTCTTCTTTCTTGTAAGATCACAATTCCTACTCTTGGGCAAGTATTTGAAGTTGTAAAGACTTAAGAAATCCTACCCTTAACTTACGGAAAAGTACCAGTTCCTGAGAAACCGAAAGCTTTTGGTTTTACTTTTCTAGAATATAAAGGAACTAACAGTAACTTAAACATAATCTCCAAGCAGCATCACTGACGTGTTTCCTGTCCTTTACAATTCCTGTAGTGGGGTTAAGATTATCTGACAATGTCCATCCTTTAAAAGACTGGTTTTAGGCAATGGTCGGAGTCGTTTGTCCAGACCACTGAACAGTATTTCATCATCCAGCTCCCATTGGTTCAACGGGAGTGAAGTACTGACTGGAAAACAGTCTTCACATTTTCTCTACTTAATGCCCAGCTTTAGCACAAATTTCAGCTTTATTACACATTTCAGCTGAGGACCTTTCCCAGATACAGTATTTCAGTTTGTGTAGTTCAAACTGTGTTGTTAAAGAAGGGAAAATGAAAAGTTTTTCATTACGACCTCAGCTTCACTATTTGAGCCTCTTGAACAAAACATTGCATATTCAAAATAATATAAAGCACTTACCTTTTCAAGGAAATGTTCCACAGAAAAAACAGGCTGAGCCTTTCACTGTGAAATGTCAGTTGAAATACAATTACTGTTTGGAGCTTATAGAGCTTTCTGTTTCTCTAGAAAGCAGAGTGTGTATATTACAATAACTTCTTCAGCTGCTGTACATCACAGTGAAAAATCCGGGTGCTTGCTGACTGAAAAAACATGCAGTTCTGTAAGGGGAACAGGAACTTGGTTGAAGTCATTCAAACCATACACGTTGCATGTTTAGCAAACCTATGGTTTCATCATCATGTGACTTTAAAGTTCAGATTCTCCTCTGCAGTGAGATATTTTAGAACAGAAAAGTAGTGTTTGTCCCTGCCATTTCTAAGTATGTGAGGCCATCCAGTGGATTTTTTTTTTTCCTGTTCGTGAAGTAATCCTACTCTCACTGGCCAGCCTTTGCAATTGCATTTTTTCCCAGTGCGCTGTTTGAAGTGCTAGAGGTCTAGAAAAGGAAAAGCCTGTGGAATAAATACCACACCACGCCCTTTGCTTAATACAACAAGAACTCAACACAAAGCAGAGCATGTCAAAGCATTAAGATCCCTGCTTAAAAATAGGTGTATTTCTACTTTTCCGAGGGCTTTTGGAACACTCCTTTTATTGTATACATGCAATAAATTATTTTTCCAGATGCTCTGCAATGCCCATGAGGTGTTAAAAGACAAGATTTTGAGTATGGAGGATGTTTCAGGTCTGGCTCAGGATGACCATGTTGAATAGTGTTATTAAAGCCTCGGATATAAATAAGCAAGAAAGGCTTGGCTCATGATTTTTTTTAGTGCAGCCCGTCTGTCTGGGATGTATCAGTAGCATCATGTTTTCTCTTACCAGCACATGGGGAAGGGCATTTCTGTTGTAATCTTCTAGTAACCTGCAATGGCGTTCGTGGGTTGAGAGGGTAATTTGTGACCAGTGTATCAGCACTCTGTTTTCATAGCTTCCTACTTGTTGTACTTTAACAAGGGTCACTAAAAACACATGGAAACTGCCAAAACACTTCAAAAAAATGAAATGAGACAAATGTATATGAGTCTAGATTTCAAAATTGAAGTTGTGGGTTACTTGGAGAAGATATTTTAGCACTTGGTCTACATTTCCACCTGCAGGTTAGCACTACTGCTCCTGAATGCTTTCTTGAGACTAGAGGTAAACTAGATGGAGGGTCTTGGGTTGCAGCTGTAGCTCAGAGACATTTTGATTTTCAGGATGAAGGTTCATGTTCTTTGTGAAGGAACTGTCCTCCAGAACAGCTCTTCAGTAGTTCAGGGGCTCTGTGAAATGTGCTTTCCAACGGCCTTTATTCAGAATACTGTAATTCACACAGAGCCTTTGGTTTTGATTATCTTATGTAGCAGTTTGTTGGACTGGGTAGGTTGTTTTTTGTTTCCCTTTTATTTGCAGTAGCTCCTCCAAAACCTTGGGGACAGTGGCAGTGTAGTGCAGGTGTTTTGTATGTTGCATTTCCCTGTGAGCTGTACCCTAATCCAGGCTCATTCTGTTGATGCTAAGTTCTCATAGTTAAGAATGGTAAAGAAAAAATGTGTATTGTTGTTACGTGCAAATCAGGTGACTCTTCCCTTTTTCTGTTGGTTTTTCAGTAAAGATGCAAATTTCAAGTGTCACCTTATTCTTTCTAGGACTGAGGGCTGTACAGAGAGCACACCAAACCATGCAGGCATAGTGAAATGATTGTTTTTGAAATTACAGAAAAATTTCAGGAAGGTTTTGGTCATCAACTTAACTTTTGAGCTTCCAGAATGGATCACTTGTGCACTTGAGGCAATGCTGAACAGTTGCAGCATGGTTTTGTTGCTGTATTTTCCACTGAAGTGCTTTGAATAGGTCCTTTATTGATAACTCTGGGCCCTGCTGGGGGCAGAGGGGGGGAACTAATATTATTTATTGGCTGTGAGCCAGGAGCAAACTGCTGAGGGTTTATATCTTGTTGAATTTGCCTTGGGTGGGTGTACACACAAGGCTATTTGGCTGTGCCCTTGGTGTTTATTAGTAAAAGAAAGGCAAATCAATGACTGCACCAATTCAAGGAATATTCAAACCACTCTTTACAAAGGTTTTAGTGACTCTGAGTTAATGAGCAGTCGGGGAGCAAGGAGTAACTCCGGTGCAGATAAGCCCTGACACAGCAGTGTTGAGGCCACATTTCCTGTTATTCAGTAACCTCGGGTGTGACAATGCATGGGCTGGGTAAGCAGAGCTCCAAGGGAACTTATCTGCTGATGAGAAGATGGTATAAATAGAATCAGAAAAGTAAAAAGAGAGAAGCTATTTCTTACACTTCCCATCTTTAAAAAGAAAAAGTAATCGAAGAGAAAGCTCCCATCTTCAAAGTTGCATTCACATTTATAGACATTAGCTCATACTTTGTCTGAAACTTCTATTAAACTTCATTATTCAGTGGTATTTAGGGAGCAAGAACATGTTTCCTACTTGGAATCAGGTGCAAGTAGCACAGCACTGTTTCAGAACTGTACACAGATTGAGAGACTCGCACATCAGAAAGCATCACGTTTATGTTTGGCTACTGAGAAATTCATTCTTCCAAGATGATGGAATAAATTGAAAGCCAGAGGAGAAATAGAGGTTAGAAAATCAAAGTTTCCCAACTCTGTATTCTTTATTCTGTTTAGACCTTGCTGATTCCCATCTCGATAGCTGCAATTCTGTCTCATCTACAGAAACAAAAACAATTTTTGAGGTATGTTAAGAGCTCCCAGGTGGAGCTTTGGCAGCAGCTTGCTGTTACTGTCACAGTTAATGCATTAGTAAAAGAAAAGCAAAAATACTGCCGTTGTGTGACCAGCTGCATCTTTCCTTAGAAAAAAACAATAAACCAGTTTGTTTAATTTGCTTAAATGATCACAGGGTACAAGTCATATGAGGATAGTGGCAAGCAGACCAGTGCTCAGTTGTATAAGGGTTTCATAAAGCTGCAGAAAATGGTTAAGTGATTGTGTTTGGGATGATGCATAATGTCATAATTATTTTTATCAGTGATTTATGGATTTATTATTTTTTGGTGAAATTTCTTTTCATGTATTAGTTTACTTGCTCTCAGTGGAAAAGGTGGGTGTATGATAGTGATTTTCAGGATAGGATGGAGGCAGGAAAGGTGAAGTTACAGAAGTGAAATAGTTGTGAGATGCTGTGCCAATATTTCAGGATTGGCTGATAACATGTACAGCCACTAACCACCTACAGTGTGCTGTGGTGGGCAAAACTCGGGTTTATTTTTGAACACAACTGTTCATGTGGCAAAATAAATATCTCCAGTACTGGGTGACAGATGTTGCCATAAAGAAAGCAGATGTGAATGATTTTTTTTTTTTTAACCAACACCAATAATTTCTCTTAATTGACCCATATTACTGATGTGTTTAGCAGAGCACAGATCCCTGACAGGAGGTTTAATTTGAAATGAAGGCTCTTTCTTTCCTATCCATGTGTGCCAGATGACAGAACCTTCTCCATCTTTTCTAACAAACACCGTTCAGTGCTTCTGGCTTGTGAGATGCTGCAACCCTGGAGATTTCAGTCTTTTTATTCTCTGGCTTCAGGCATATCCATCCTGTGAAGTATTATGGAGATGGTGATCCTGTCTTGCTCACCTTCCTTCTGAATCATGGTGATCAGTTGTTCAGCAAAGAGCTGCAACGCTCAGTTGAGCATTAGAGCATTTGTTTGCTTGGTGCAACATCAAACAGCCACAGGGTGATCGAGGATCCTGGGACCAGAGGCTGTATCAATCTGCAGTTAGTCCAAGGACTGGGCTGGATTCTGTGGGGTACTGATTATTGTTAGGGAGCTAATCCTGCATGAGAAGCCCGAAGTTTCTTTTCAGACCACACTGTTGCCTTCTTCTTTCAATTAACGTATCTTTTCTTGCCTTTTGGATGTAAGGTTACTAAGAAAACCACCCCTGTGTGGAATGATAGGATTGTTTTGGAATATTAAATGACTGTTATTGCCTATACCCCAGTGTATGATGATGAAAAGCAGTTGCATTGTTACTGGAATTTTGAATCGTGCAATACACTGCAATTTTGTTTCAAAGATGTTTTTCATCAACTGTCATGTATTTCCACCTTAATTTTTCTCCTATTGTTGTTGTGTAAGAAATAACTTGAGTGTGGGATATAAGCCACTGTGCTAGTCAAAGATTGCTATTTGGCTGAGCTTAAATATTGGAAGCTTTTCTTTGTGGCATTTTAAGACATTAAAGCCACTTATATTAATGCAATACCTCAAAAGTCCTGGGGGAAAAAACCCCTAATTTTTGAGAGGGGCAGCTCTTCTAAGGCTTGTGTTATATTGATGCACAGTTGCCAGTCACTCTGTAAAACTGTTCTTGTGAAAGGCCTTGCTGTTAATTTTACCTGTGTTTAGTCTTACTTGACAGCAAGCAAATTTGTGTCCTTGATTAAAACACTGTAGAACATCAGGCCTTTGATATTAAAAAGGATACCCCTCCCCCAAAAAACTCAAACCACCAAACCCCAAAACATGAGGGAAGTTGTACAGAGAACCAAGAATTGCTAGTTGGAAGAAAGTTAAAGAAATTTTGTGTATAGATTCATTTTAGAATTAAAAAACCTCGCATGGCTTTATTGTATTATATTCCCTGCATGTTTGGTTTAGGAAGGGGTTTTTTAAGTGTGGTTTTTAAAATGGAATTCAGATGCTTCTGCTTATTTATAAGGTACACTGAGCTATGTGAAATTGTAAAATTTGATAGTCTTGCTCTCTCTACTTGGATGGGGTTAAGAAAGCCCAGGCTGGTGATGTTTATCCATAAGCACTGGTTATTAATGATTACCTGCACCTCAGAGGCCAGTTGTAAATCAGCATTTCTTCCTTTTCTCCTAGAACAGCCATGCTGGCTGCTGTGTAATTGCTGCCTTCACATCTCAGGGTTCCTTGCCTGTGGTTCACTATTAGTGATTTTATTATTGGCTTATTGGAGCACTGTTTGTAGTGTGAGTTGTTTTACTAACCAGTATTTTATTATTATTACTATACAGTAATGTTTCTATCAATCACAAAATAAATTCCTCAATACGGGTAAATCATCTGTGTAACTCAGCTACAAGAGCTCAAAAATTGCCTGTATTTCAAAATAACATTCTACTAAAGGGTGGAAAAAAGCTTTTTCTAACGGCAAGTTTTAATAAGAGAGCTGGTCTCTGCATAGCAGTGCAGGTGCTGGAATGATTATTTAACTGCACATAGGCTGGACCTGAAAAATTTCAGACTTCTCTCTTAATTAAGAAATCTATTTCATTGTGAACTAGTGAGACCATACTTAATTAGAAAGAATTACAATACTCCCGAGCTGAATGGGAATGGCACCTCCTTTGGTCTTTGAGCATCTTGTCAACCACAACGACCAGTAACAGATGTTTCATGAAACAATACAAGAAACATGTGCTTTTTAATAAATATTTCTTCCTTGTGAATAGTCAGACCTAGTAGCCTGGTTAAATATCCTTCTCTTAGGTTCAAAACTAAAATTAACCATTGTTGAGATTTGTTTCTTGCAACAGAATTGTCTCTTACCTGCCTCTCCCTCACAGCAGCAGTTGGCTGTACAAGTTGAGGTTAATGTTATTTCCTCCAAATACTTGTAGCAATACCCTCACTGCTTGCAGACAGCACCAGCTGTACAAATCTGTGTTTAACAGAAACTGGGACTGAGTTGTTGTGGTTTTTTTAGCCTAAAGATGAATTTAAATCTAACTAATTTTACTGATCTTACTGCTTTTGGGAACTGCAAGAGCATTCTGCCAGTGACCACCAGATGGAGTTTCTAAAACAGCTTTGATAAACCAATACCAGAATTCGTTTCAAAATGATCTTTTAAAGGTTTTGGACATAAGAAACAGTGCAGAAATTCTACCGACTGCAAGATAAATTCTAGCTTAAGTTTACAGATTTTGGGGGACTAAAATTAGGCTTTTCAATTCACTTTGTAATTAGTAATTGTACCGGGTTTGCATGGCAAGGTTTGGATAGCAGAGGCAGGGAAGAAGGTACAGGGGTGGCTTCTGTGGGAAGCTGCCAGAAACTTCTCCATGTCCAACAGATCCAATTCCAGCTGACCCCAAGATGGACCTGCCACTGGCCAAGGCTGAGCCCATCAGTGCCACTGGCAGCACCTCTGGGATAATGTATTTAAGAAGAGGGGGAAAAGCGTGCAAGTACTTTTTAAACTAGATTAAATGGATTCACTTCTGGTTATAAATCTTGCTTTAAAGAACTTTTGATAGAAAGGGGTTTTTTTAAAAATATATTTTTATACTTAATTAATAAGCACTCTAATGAGAATCTGGTGCTTTAAAGTGTTTTACTGTCATGATTTGTAATTGTACGGAAATTCTGCCTGCTGCAGACTGTGAATATTTTTGACAATTCTTGCGGATGTAATTAAAGGTGCCAGTTCTTTAGAAGGAAGGAATATAAGGAAATCACATGGATTTTCAAGGTAAGGGAAAGACTTGGTGGGAAGAAAGCAGGATGACAAAGGAGATAATAGATCTGCTCTCCTGATGGAAAAAGCATGTAGTCAGCATATGTCAAAGTGTTTTGATATATAATGGAAAACTAAAGGAAATTCATCAGAGGAAACATTTCACACTTCAGATTTGTTGCCATGGCAGTCTGCACAGCTGGGTTTGTACCATTAGATTGCTTTCACTTGGAAAAGGTATTGCACGAGATACTCAAGAAATACACAAGGTTTTTGCTTATTAAGAAACAACATAAATTAATCTAGGAGCAGATGTTTCAGATCTATCAGCGTGTTGAGCACTTCACAGCTGCAGAAACTTAGGCAAGAATCAATTCCTCTCCGAGTCCCCAGCAAACAGTGGAACTGAGAGTGGCACTTGGGCGGGTTCTGCTTTTCTTACCAGTCCCATGCTGCTGCAGTGAAGCTCATGAGGTCTCCAGCCTAGACACTGGGCTGCTTTCATTTTTATTAAGCAGTGATAAATAGGGCATTACCTGTGCACATACCCACAGCACAAAAAAAAATTTAATTCAGTCTTAGTTTTAAACAAGGAAAAAAAATGGTGTAACTTCCTTCTGAGGCTTGTGGTAGCAGTGTCGAATTTTCTTTGCAACCTTGGGGCCTATTCTCCTGTTATGCAGTAGTTGGATGAGTATTTTCTGTGACTGTTCCAAAATGTGGTTGACTTCTGAAATCTCGGTATTGACAGATAATGGCAGATTCAGGTGCTGTGTCAGCCTGGTTTGTACTGGTGTAAACATCTTGACTTCGTTGTACCTAATCAACCCTTTTTCCGTGCATTTATGTAGTTGTTCACCCTTCAAAAACCTGTGGGCTTGTGAATTTGGTGCCTAGTAACTAACTCTGTTCTCACTGAAAATCCTTCAATCTGTGTTGTATATGAGGGGGTTTACTAATCCAGCTGAGAAACAGCCTTTTTGTTGGATGTATCCAAAAGCTCTGTGGAATGAAGGATCAGAAAATCCCTGCTCTGTAGTTGTTCAGAGATGCTGGCTCTCCTATTAAAGTAGCAGAACACACCCTTTAAAACACTGTGTGAAAGTAAGGGCATCCTGTCAGATACTTGGCTTTGATTAAATGGTGTAATATTGCAACTTCCACTTTGATAGTTGCCATTTTCATTTATTTCTGACTGAGACTTAAAACTCAGGCGTGCCTTGGACTGAGAGTTTCTTAAAAGGGTTTAGCAATAACTATTTTAAATAGAGTTTGCTGTTAGTTGCTGTCTTTCTACAGTTCACAGAACACTGAAAGGGAACAAATGAATAATTTTGAAAGTACAGCCAAGAAAATATTTTCATATATGTAGGGTAAACGAATTGATCCACAGGGAGTAATCTTTCGGTTATGTGCAGTGGTTACTGCAATGAATGTGGTATAAGGTACCTTAGATTCTTAAAAGCTGTGTTTTCTTTGGGATGCCAGAGGTGTGGGTTATTTTATGTTGTTCTGAGAACCAAGAGAATTTCTGCAGGAAACTGATTGTGGCAGCACAAAGGAAAGGAAGTTGTCAGGATGTGGCCAATGTTTGCACTGATCTCCAGGTGCACTGTTAACTCTGTCTCATTAACTGCAGGATACTTTATGCTGAAAAAAATCAGGGGAGGTATGTGCCTTTTAGCTTTTATTCCCAGCCAACTTCATGCTGATAAATAATGAGATTTTAATAATGTCAAATTATGTCCTGGAAATTTGACATCCAAATCATGCAATGTGTTATGTTTTGATTCAGTGAAGCCACACAGGTTTAAGCTTGTCTGCAACAGGTTTTTATCAAGAAAGCAAAAAAAAAAAAAATCACACATTTTATTGACCACATATACCTGAACACTTTTTATTTAGAGTGTATTATGAGCCAATGCTTCCTTTATGAAGCTTTCCAGAAAGTCCATTTCTGTAGTATCTTGACATGATATTGGAGTCCACGTCTCTTCATCGCAATAGAACCAGGGGAATTTTCTAGTGGCTGATCACTTTCTTTAATTAACTGAAATTACATCTTCAGAGCCCAACAAAATTTGATTCTGAAATGTAAACTTTTGAAACTAGGACCTCTATGAAGTTGGTCAACAAGGACCTGTCTTGAGCTAGCTGTGTTAGTAACTCACACAGAAGCAGAGCATGACATTTTTGTTAGTTCATTGATTTGACTTAATTAGCACTTCAGCAAGAGGGCTATAAGCCATAGATCAACTCAAATATTAAGTTTAATTCTGTGAGAAAATAACACTGTTAATAATGGCACTTAACTAGTGCTTACTTTCTAGTACACATTATATACATACAGAAACATACAGTACACCTTCCTGTTCAGAGGTTTACATTTAAATGATACAGTTTAAGAAATAATTTAATAAACTCTTCGCAGATTCTTTTTACATCAGTAGGCTGATTTTTATCTTGCATATATACAGTATTTTATTCATATCTATTTAAATGTGTAATAGATAAGCCCCTATTTACAGTCACCAGAAACCTTCAGGTGTTTGAAATGGAAAGGTCCCATTCTTGAGAACTTTGTAAAGATTTGTCCATAAAAGTTCTTCCTAATTTATGATACCTTGTATTTCCTTAAGTATTTTACTGCACTTGCCCCCCTACTGTTCTTTATATAAATATTGCAAAGCTCTCTCTTTTTAGGATGCTGCTTTTTAAGAGATACCAGGTGAGAGTGCTGCAATTAAGTTCAGAATTTGCTCAAGAGAACAGCAGCCAGGCAGATCCATGGCACAGTTTCTTTGAGGCAACTAATACATCAAATTAACTTTTAAAGGAGGTTGAGTGGATACCAGTCTTGTTCATTAAATTATCCAAGTTGTTGTATGTATGATTGCCATGACATTCAGTGTTTATCAAGGATACAGACAAATACCCGTTGCAGTAAAAAAGATTAGGAAAAAACCAGATTTGATACCCCACGGGTAAATTACATAAAAATCTGTCTTTCTACATCTCTTAAATAGCAGCTTCCATTTTAGTACATAAATTTGTTTGTCATGTCCAATCACTGAATAAGATTTGGATCATCGTAAAGGAGTCAGTGTGAAGAAGTAAACATGAGTATTGAATGGTACCAGGTGTGCAAGACCAAGCAGGGATGGGAGAGAAAGGAAAGTTAAATAAATTGTGCAGAGAAGTGAAAACAATAAAGAGAAATTATAGAAGAGCCATGATCTGAAACAGGGAGTTTAACACAGAGAGAAAAGAACAGAAATAAAGGCAACAGTCTGTTAGAGACAGAAAGTAAGATGCCTTAAGAGAAGGAGGAGATGGAAGTGAGGAAGCAACATGGAAGTTGAAATTGCACTTAATGCTGCCTGCTCAGCCACACCGTTCTGGCAGCGTCCCAGTTCTGAAAGCCTCTATTCACACCAGATAAGCCAGTTCCTCCCTTCCTGCATAATGGCAGAGAATTTCTTTAACAGATTTTATATGAGAGATTTAATGTGGTGCATTAAGAAACCTCATTTTCCTCAGATGGGAAGAAGGAGTCTGTTTGCTTGACAGCTGTAAGGAAAGATTTTGTTCTTAAACGCTTCTGTGTGGAAGTGAGCCTGAATGCTCAAGATGTATAGAAATTTATAGAAAATCTCACAAGGGGGGCAAAACCTAGAAAGCAGCCAGTATCATGTATGTCAGCATAGAATCACTATAAATGAGTGTGTGAGCTGGGTGATAAGGAACAGCTTCATTCCTTAACATGGCTTTCATCAACAGGCTAAAACTGAAAACACCACAGAAACAGGTTATTTACTCTGTAGGCTTTAAGGGTTAAAAAAATTCAATAAAATCTGAAAAGCTATTGAAAAAGTAAAGATTAATGGAAAGTCTTCCACCAGGATGTTGGTAACTTAGAGATGTTTGTAGATAAAGAGGATAAGCAAAGAAGACTATGGGAAGAAATTGCTTGAAAGGAAAAGGTCTGAAAGGTCTGTTCCTCACATGCTTTTCATGTAAAACTTCAGTGTGTACCTCTGCTGACAGACTAGGACCAGTTACCAGACAAGACTGTGCTCTGAGCAATGGGAAATGTTCAGTTCTGGTCTTGCTCCATACGTGAAGCTTGAAAAGTCACATTTTTTTAATGAAGTCACATGGGATTTGAGTTGTGCTGTGACAGATTAAGCAACAAAATGATGCTGTAGCATGTATCAAGTGACAGAAATGTCTTGTGGCCCCACACCAGTGGGAGAGTATCAGTTTCACTTGTACCCCCCCTCCTGTCATTAATGCAACAGCAGCACAAGAACAGGTAGGTTTTGGGTCAGTGCTTTGTAGTTTTGTTGTTGTAACTCTTTATGTGCTTCCTGCAGCATGTCTGCGTTTCTTACGTATTTCATATAATCAGTAAAATTTGGTGATCTGGATTGGATTTCTTCATCCCTAGTGTGAAACTAGACTTTACTGTGTATCCAAGAATCCCAATGGAAGGCTTTTTTGAGAGGTCAGCAAAGAGCTGTTGCTGACTGGGATTCCTGTATTGGGGAATTTTATATGATTTCCAAAACTCCAGTGATGTCCTAGATTAAAGAGAGTTTAATTTATTTGTTGCAAACATATCCCTTGAAAATACAAAATGTTAATCATAAACATATTTATTTTTTAAGATAATTACTCTTGTTACATGAACATATGTGGACCATAACCCTTAGCCAGACAATCTTTACTAGTTAAATTCTGATTTAACTTTGTAAATGACTGTGTCCTTCATTTTAATATGTGGAACGAACATCTGTAAGTTCCCTCAGAATTAGTTAATAAATATTTCTGAATTCCTGAAATGTTTTAGGATACAAACAAAGCACTGGAAAATTAAAACACATTTTTGTTATTTGTTGTAGCTAAAAGAAAAATCACTTTACCATAAACATTAAAACAGGTTAGTTTGTGTGAGAAAATAATTTCTGAAAATAGTAAGTTAGGCTTCTTTTAGAGGGGATTCAGTGATGGAGAAAGAAATTAAATAATTTAATTTATAATTAACATTTACTATTTGGACATGTATAATTGGATAATATGATCTTCAGTAAAGATCATCTATATAATCTTCATTGAAAAATTCTATTTACTTCATCAAGGATAGCACTATCACTTTGTACAGAAAACAAGGTAATACCTTTTCCTATACAAGATACAAGGTGCTGTGTCTTCAGTCAAGACTTCAGTAAACTGCTTAGTTGATTTCTTCAGACAGGAAGATCAGAGCCATGAAAACAGAGTTTATCCTTTGTCACCAGTTCAGTGCACTAAGGTATCAGATGTCACAGGTAGTGCAGCACACAGGCCAGAGCCTCACACCACTTCAGCAAACACCTACTGGAAAATTAAGACTCTTGCATTCAACTGCAATGGAAGCTCCTTCCAGCCTCTTGGTTGGGACTCTCTAATGTCTGAGTGCCAGCACAGCAGTGTCACAGTCCCAGCACTGAGCACCCAGCACGGCAGTCACAGAGCACCAGGGGTTGTGTCACACCTATGTCATGACCTGCTGTACCACTGTGCGCTCGTGAGAACACCCTTGATTCCCACAGTGTATCTTTTTAAGCAACCGTCGTAATTTGTTGGGGAAGTTTTTGTTAATGTATCTGTAGAGCAGAGGCATGACAAAGCTGCTGGAGAAAGCCAGGAATTTTGACAAAATCGTGGCGAAGTGTAATATTTGAATGGAATTTACATCTGGAATTCTTCCTCGTAGGTTAGTAAACGTGCTTACCAAGAGAATAACGTAATAGGGTGTCCACAGGGTGAACTGGGTACAGACTGTGGCAATCAGCAGCCTGTGCACTGATGGATCCAAGCGCCCAGTGTCCTGATCCAGTGGCGTGGCCTCCTTGCGTATCCGCAGGATCAGCGTCAGTGCGTAGAGAACAGCGATGGCGGGTACAACGTACCCGATGAACACCATGATGGCATCTGCTGCTTCCTGGTTCTGCATCTTGGAACACTCAATTATTTTGGTGGACACGTGGTTGCAGACGTAGAACAGGAGAGATGAGAAGCTTGTGAGCATGGCACCGCCCCAGATGAACCCACAGACGTGTTTGGTGTTGTACACACTGGACATGTAAGTCCTGGGCAGAGCACGCTCAATGTAGTAGTCCAGACTGAGCAGTGTGGTAGAGTACATGGTAACTAATGATGAGACGTTGAATAAAATAAGAAAGGTAATATAAACTTCATTGTTGGAATTCCAGATGGCCCATTTTGTATTGGCAAGACCTAGCAGGTACATTGGTGCCAGAGTGTTGATGATGAGACCGGCAACGGCAATGTTGACGAAGTAAACATCTGGCATAGTCATAGTAGCTTTGTTGTAGAGGTTAACTAGGACCAGCAGGCCATTGTAACAAAGGCCAATTGGGAAACATATAATGAGGTAGAGTAGGGAAAAGATGGAAAGCACAAGGTCGAAGTCATGGCAGAGATGCTGGTCCTCACTGTTCTCAGTACTGTTGATTAAGGCTTCACAGCTCCACATAGTGATTTTAGCTTTTGTGTCTTCTTTGCTGGTTACCAGCTTTTCTGTAGAGCGAGAAACAGTGAAAGTGTTGTTAAAATATTACATTCTAAATGAAATGCAAAGTACTGTGAAGAAAACATTTTGAATTTAAAGATTACACGTGTCACATAACTGATGTTGTTAGTCTAGAAGAAAGTCAACTGTGATTCAAAATTTCATGAGACTAATACATGTTCTGAAGTTGTAATTTAAATGAAACTAGTGGTAAATTAGTTGATACAGGACACTCAACAGAAGTAAGTTGTAGTGAATAGTATGAACAGTAATACAATTTAAAAAAACCCTGTCAAACAGTACCTTGTATATAGCTAACAATACATAAGGGTAACTACTGAAAAGTGGAAGGATGTAAGCTGAAGCACAAATCTTCACAATATGATGGAAAATAGAGATCTCTTAAGATGTTAAATAAGCTTTACCTTGAAAAAAGAGTTTCTTAAGAGGCACATCCAAGGCAGTATGGTGGATGTGTACTGGATCACTGATAAAATTGACGAAGACTAGAGGATACTGGGAAATGAGGTGTAAGGAGGGGGAATTTGGTTTTGTTTTTTTTTTTAAATAGGTCAGTTTGTGTTCAGACTTCCAACCTTATAACCATTTAGTTTCAAAAAAACAATGGACCTCTGTAGTCCAGGGAACCTAATATCAGGGCAGTCTGAGTTTCCAAAAAGGCAAGAATTAGCTATCATTTCCTCTCAAAATAGCTCGAATTCTTTAAAAAAGTATGCTACTATCAGCAGTTGTGGCCCAGCCATCTTTGCTTTATCATCAGTCAAGAGAGAGCGTTTTAACTGAAACCAAGTGAACTTCAAAGCAATTTCCAAAGTGCAGAAACAAGAAATAATCTCTGAAGTACAACTCAAAACAGGCACAGCCTTAAAATCATGGCTGTTACTCATGGCAGCCCATGTCAGGGACAGTGCAGAGCTGGTGCAGCAGGTGATTTCCCATGTCACGTACCCTGTCTGTCACATACTCCTGTGGTTTTGTGTGCTTCCCTTTCAGCACCTATAGCAAAGTATAAGCACACATACCTGGATTCTTTCCAGAGAGAGAGCAAGATTTAATCAATCCACAGTAAACATTGTGCAATGAAAATGAATGCTACTAGACAACATGCTACACTCCATGAAACAGATGGCTAAATTATACTGTGTGGGGTCTGTAAGCATATGGGTACGTGACTGCATCTCCCTGGTGCTAATTCTTTGACTCTTCAGCCATAGTACAGAATTTGTCCCAAAATCGTGTCAACTTCCATGTTTTATTTCCCACTGCAGTTGTTTTGTGTGCATTTTTCTTCTAAGTACCATAAGCTGAGCCAGAAATCAGGCTAAAAATACAGTAATTTTAGCCAGGCAAGCAAATTTTTATTCCACTGTCCTATGTTGGATTTCCTCAGAGAAGTGGCTTCTGTGACAGCACCAGAAGTTCTGTTGTTTTCAGAGCTTGTTTTCACCTTTGTGGGAAAACTTGACTTTTTCAGTTCATTTTCTCACATCAGTTCTTCAGCTATATTGTTGTGTATGAGTGGACTGTATCATATCTATGTTGTCTTTCCATCCTCATTCTATTTTTGAGCACCAAAAACAACCCAGGTTGTTTTCAGGCAGCATCTGTTAAGTTTTTAAGAAAGAAAAAGTAAAGCTGTTGTTTTTCGCAGTTGAAGGGAACCAAAACTACACCTCATTCAACTGTTACGACTCGATTCAAGCAAAGCAGCAGACTGGAACTAGGTATTGCAAATATATGCATTCTCGTGAGTGCAAAGGTGACTAAGCACAGGCATGGATACAATCACATAATTCCATTATGTAGGTTTATCCTTTAAGCATGTAGCTTTGATTACTCCAGACTGAGTTACATCAGCCACTGAATAACTTGCCTGTATCTCAGAAGATCAACAGTTTTTGTTACCCGGCTTTGTATTTTACAGAGCAGGGGGATGTCTGGTTTCACAAGTGGTTTTAGTCACTGCCCTTTTTTTTCCTTTACGTCCTGTAAGTGCAGTTAAACACGAAAATTCCGTTTTGATGATAGAAATGGCAGACGATTTGCTGTGTTAAATAGTAATCTTAGGGAAATGCCAGTATTTACCTCTGGAATGAGCAAAAATAAAATCCAAAATCAAAGCATTTTCTCAGATTTTCTTGCTGACTTTTAAGTTCCGAGGTGAGGTATTTCTGCCGCTACAGCCGAAATGCCCCGTGTTTAATGCTCACTTACCAGCGAAGGCACTGAACCTGCTCGCTGCGCTGTGCTCCGCAGGCCCCGCTCAGCATTTCGCACCCAGCCGTGCCTTTTGTCCCTCCCAACCACGGCAGAGTCCGGGTCACTCCGCAGAGCCCTGCGCGCAGCACCGCGGCTCGCTCAGTCCCCGCTGCCCCCTTCCCTGCGCGGCCACCGGCAGCTCTGCAGCCCCAAGTTGCCTCTGTTGCATAAGTGGAGGCTGCAGCCTCTTGTTTACAGTGCCCCGGCTGCGGCGGCCCCAGCGCTGCCCGGATCCTCCCGTTCCCAGCCCGGCACCGCGCTGGACGCGCAGCCCCCGCCCGGGCAGGCAGCGGCACCGCGCGTCGCGCCCGCCGCCGGCTCCCACGGCCCCGCCGTGCTCCGCAGCCTCTCTCACCTTTAATTCCCGTGTGGCCCTGCCCCGAGCCGCCCTCCCGAGGCACGGAGCCGGCCGCCAGGCCCCGGCGTGGCTCTCCCGGGGAACATGGTGCTGGCCCGGCCAGCGCCAGGCACCGCGCTGGGAGCCGCTGCCTGCGCTGCACTTGTTTTGCCTAAGTTACTCACAAGTTTCTGCCTGGCTTGGCAGGCGCCTGGCCCCTCCCTTCCCGTGTTTACAGCCAGTTTCAAGAAGCGAGAGGCTGTGCTCGGAGCTGTTGGATCCGGCTCGCTTTGTAGTCCCTGGGTTTTCGGATTTACTGCTTAAAATGCACGCGGGTTTGTTATGGTTTTGTCATCGGCGCTGGGGTTCTCCAGGGATGATGCACAGCCCGTGCCATTCTCCGCAAGTGCAGTCAGCAGCCCTCGTTCCAGAGCGTGGGCTTTATTTTGAACTCGGGGTGAGAATGTGTAGCTTTGAGGTTTCATTTTTATAGGCCATATATCCTGAACAATCAGTATTTAAAAATTCCCGTACAACAAAGTGCACAGGTGCTTGTGGTGCTGGCAGACATGAGCCAGCTTGTAAAACCAGGTAGGAAGAAAAGTTTCTGAGCGTTTACTTTGAATTTGGAGATTGTTTTGGTGTTGTGAAAAGGTGTTATGACATAACCCTCATTTTGTGATGGTGTTATGAGTTCTATTCTGCTTCCTTTTTAAAAAAAGTGATTAATCTCATGGATATTTGCATGTCACTTGCAGTTAATGGATGTGAATGTATATATTTTCCACAACTTTAAAATGGATCACTTCTTGAAATAGTTTTTGAACTGCAGATTGGTAATTCATGCCATACTGAATTTTGTACTGTGGTTGTTCCATTGTTCATATGGAAACTTCTCAGACTAATTAAATAAAGTTACTACCTTTGAAGTATGTTTTTAACTGATACTACCAAAAACAGAGAGCTGTCTTTTCCAAATAATTTGTGTTATATTTAGAAATTCCAAGGCTTTATTCCATAGCAAATAAACACCAATGTAGCATCCCTTACTGAAAAAATAAGCAGGTGTTTATGGAATAAATACCGGAAAAACACGAAACCTGAGATTAGCTCAGTTGTTTAGAGCATGATGATGATAACACCAAAGTCGTGGGTTTGATCTCTGTATGGGCCATTCACTTAAGACTTGGACTAGATCCTTGTGGGTCCCTTCCAACTCAGAATATTCTGTGAAGTCTAAAAATGGTCATCCAGTTTGTGTTGAATTACTCTGACTGCAGTTTGTATTTGAATATTCATTACGAATATTGTAAAACCACCGCAGCTCCCAAATGACAGAAAATACCCCTGTTCCTGTTTGATACATAGTCCACAGACAGAATTGTCTGTGTGCTGCGGATAACTTCATGTTACAAACTGTAGCACCAAGTTTTTGGTGCTTCAAAACATTAGAAGGACTTTAATCATCCTAAGTTCACCAGGGAATCAGCAAAGTAGGAAAGGTATTCATGTAGAAGCACTTTTAGAGTGCTCATACTTGGCCAAAGGCCAATTTCCTTACACTCCATTAAAGCTGAAGGTGGTTTTATTTAGATAACAATGTGCATGAAGCACTTAAGAAAAAACTTACTGCAACACAGCACAAAAAGTTGAGAGCAATTGGTGGCAAAGATTATTTTAGAAAAGATGTGTAAAATGAAGTTTAAATAATGAGAAAAAAATGACAGTTCTGCTCAGTTGTATTACAGAGTCCATAGCTGCAGTCAGGCTTTTTCAGACATTTTCATTCATAATGCAGCACCAAGTTGCAGAGCAGGTTGGGTAAGAGTGTGAAGCATGACCATTCTACGCTCGGATTATTTTATTTGACTTAAAAAACCAACCCTTTATCCAGCTGCAGCAATGTCTCTTTGCTCTGCAGATTTTTTTGTTTATACAATAAATGGTTTGTCTACTTGCTCTATTATCATCTCTATGTGACGTAGCTCTTACCTGGTTTATCTGACCTCTGAATGTGTTTTCACAAGCTGTTGGTATCATTATAAACTAACAGCTAATAAAGTACATAGCTAATAAAGCCGTTGCCAACAAGGTAAGTCTCTAAACATGCCAAGCACTTGCACCTTTGTCACGTCTTCTTGAGTTCCCACAGGATCTCTTCATTCCTACAGACTGAGACCCGGTGCTGCCTTGGGGGAGGCTGGGCCCTGCACAGAGCTTTGCTGGGCAGCACAGATTTGCTTCAGATCTAGGCTGAGCAAACTAAAAATCATGGCCAGAAGTGCTGTTGTGCATATATAAACCATGATTTAGTAGATTGTCAGCACCTCGTCAGGGTTTGGTAGGTGCTTTTTGGAAGTGTCATGCTGAATATTACTTATGGATTGAGTCTTAAAACTTTAAATAGTGGATGATCAATATTTCTGGAAAAAAACAAACCTACAGTTTGTTGTACATTAAGGGGAAGAGATTGAATTCTGAAGTGCTGGAGAGTGAAGTGTCACACTGCTGTTACCTCTCAGTCTGGGTAACATGACATTTCTTCAGGCTTACTAGCTTATATACATACCATAGGGATTAACAAGTGACTTGTTGGCTGGATATACAGAAAAGAAAAACGAAATAGCCCAGGTTAGATGTGAGGGGGAAAAAAATTGCAGCAGTGCAGGCAAGTAGGTTTCACAGTGTAGTTTTCTCATGCAGTTGCTGAGTTGCTGCTGTTTGTAAAACAATGATACAGCTCAGATAAAATGCTTATAACATGACTGGAGAAGAAAATCCTGCTTGATACTGGGGGCTGGGCTGAAAAACAGGCCCCTTCCAACCCTATCATTTATGTCTTTGTGGTGCAACCATTGACCAGTTTGGCAAGTGGGAAGTTCATAATTGATACTGGTTCCATTTGTAATGTGGTTAATTCAGTGCAATGTAAGGTGAGAGAAGGCATGATCAAACAACAAGAATACGTGATACAAAGTAGCATGGAATATAATAAGCCTGTGTTGGCTATTTTAAGAAGTACAAATCAAAAAGCAAGAGTAGGTCAGTTGAAAGAGAGGGAGCAAGGAGTTTGCCACTCGTGGCAAGTGAACTCATGGAAGAGCAATCACCCAACCTTCTGGTCCCACTCATTTCACCCATCATTAGGCTCAGGTTTTGGTTTTCTAAACCCTTTCCCTTTGCTGTATATCTTGCTTTAGTAGCAGCATAACAATAGTAAATAATTAAAACAATAAACCCAAGATCTTTGACTTACATAACCCAACTCTTGCCTACTCCTGGCTTGATTCTGCACAATTTGAGTGCTGTGAACCCATTTCCAGCTCTATCAGTAATTGCCTTGCCTTGCACCAGTGTTTTTCCTTTAACATTCCTTCTATCCATGCCTAAATTCTTATGTACATTTCCTGGTTTCTTAAAATACCCCTTTAGTTTCACATCTGCCTGGCCAGTGTTTTCCTCTTTATCTCTCCCTGATGAACCCCTTACCATGGACGTTGCACCTCCCATCGTTATTTGCTCATATGACACACACACAGTATCGTATGCAGCTTACGACAGGGCTTCCACGCATGACACACTTTCACTTCTACTTTGTGACTTTCCTGTGGGACACCTCAGGCTGAACTTTGGTATTTTGAAATCAGCAATAAAAATGACATTCTCAAGAACTGTGAGGGCGCATTTCCGTTGCACGAGTACAGAGATACCCGTGTTCCTGAAATTGGTCTTTGCATTTTGCTTTGGCCGCCCTTTGAGGTTGCTCACTCTGCTTTTCCAGAAATTCTGAACATGTATTGTCTTCAGAACTCCTTCTTGTGGGCACCCTTCTCACTTGCTGGGTGAACTTTGTTACTGTTCCACAGATGTTGGCAACCTCTGTCTCATTTGTTTATCCTTTCGTTCTGTAAGCACTGTCTTTGTGGTAGATCATCTGCATAGCAGCTACCTGGTGATTCAGATCCCACCTGTGCCCTGATAATCTGCTTACTGCCCATGGCCTCTTGGCAACCTGCTAAGTAGATGCTTTTTTCCCGTTTTGACCTTTTGTTGTTGTTATTTATCATTGTTGTTATTATTAAATATATAAATAATATGTAAAACTATTAATATAATCATTAACAATGTCAGCTGCACATTTGGTTTCTGTTTAGATTGTTCAGCTCTTTGGGAATCTGAGTTCATGTAAGGCCATGTCAAAAGTAAGTCTGCAAATTGCTGCAGCTGGTCACTAAGCATCAACAAATGAGTTCAGATGGGCATTTGGTTTGGAAGAAAGAGGAAAACTTGATTTTAAGGTATGGCAACTGTTTTTTTAGGATGCACATACTCTGTAATAGGTTAGAACTGCAGAACTTTTTTCTGTTTCAGAGTTCATAGAAGGTTGCTCAGAACAACGTGTGTATCCATCAGAAATGAGTAATTGTATTTGCTTAGGTTCTCTTCCCCCCTGCTGCCCCCCTCAATTTCTAAGCAGCTTTAAAGCTTATGAGAACAGATAATACACTCCAATAAAGAAAGACAAAAAAGATCAACTACCCTGGAAACCATAAGCAAAACTGCTAAATAGTGTGTTTAAGAGCCCTTTAGATCTGCTGGTGAGTGGCAGTGTCATGGTGCTCTGGAAGGCTGTTATAACCAAGCACTGTGGGGTAAAAGTGCTGTGCAGAGGAGATAGCCCAGCACTGCAGCCCCTGAAGATTTGTGTGGAAGGAGTCCCTTGTTCAGACACAGATGCTATCTGCCAGGCACATCTGCCACTCCAGATAAACCCTCCTTTTTGTGCTGTTCATTTCTTTGCAGCGGAGCCTCTGGGGGAGCTGGGTTGCCAGTGGCTGTGCCCTCCTGGCAGCTGCTGGGGAACAGCTGCACCAGGGGCTCTGCACGGGTTAACTCCATAAACTCACTCATGTTTTGTTAAGTTCTCCCTGTCCCAGCATCGGATGAGTGGCACTGATGGGCTGCTCCACCTCTTCCTGACTTAGCTTTATCACTGAATTCTCTAAGAGCTTCTATGTGGAAAACATGATATTGTTTCTTTTTTAACGTTTCTGTGCAGCGAGAAAGAATTCACTCTAGAGTGAACAGTGCAGCTTTTAATACTTAAAGACTTCATCACTGCAGAAAGTGAAATACCTTGCTTTTGTGCAGTTCTAAAGGTGGGGATTCCCTCAGGCAAAATGAATTTACAAAGTGGTTACCTGTATTCATCCTTAGCTGCCAGGGGTCCTGAAATGAGATACAGTTTGGAGATGCCCAAATATCCACTAGATAATACTTTTTTTAAAAAATTAAGTTATGTGCAAAACAAAACCCTAGTAATTTTCCTAGTATTCATATTCACTTCCAGGAACTTACAGCGTATTAAATAACAGGAATAATTAGAATGAATGCAGTATTAGAAAATCAGCTTACGTACGGTGCTTTGGGTTCTGGATTTTATAAAGCTGACCAGTTGGAATACAAGAAGTGACAGTTTTTAAGCATCAGCAGAGTAGATGGCGCCGTTCAGAGTGCTGAACAGCCAGTTAGCACTGCTGCACTTCTGCTCCATGCTTTCAGAGCACTTGGAAGCTGAATTTGATGCAGCCATTCTACTTTAAAACTAAGTAGCAACAACCTTAAATAAAATTCAGTGTCAGGATGACTGGAAGTTGTTAGGTATATATATTAATTCTTTTAATTGCTTCACTGAAAACAAACTTAAAAAAAAATTTAACCTTCGTGAGAATTTTCAGTGTACTTATAACTCATGAGCCACAGAAACCAAAATAATTAATTAAAAAATACAGAAAAAGTCAGTTTCTGGGAGAGCACACAAGCAAATAATTTCCTTCAGTTTAAAACTGAATGTAAGTTGCAGAGTCTTTTTGTATGAAATACTGCAACTCAGTGGATCTAAGAAAGGTTACAGACACCTTCAGAAAGCATCTTTACTGTTGTGATGTTGATGTTCAGAGCAGCTGGGACTTAGTAGACACTTTATCCCACTGTTTTTAATGACAGTATTTAGTTCATTTGTTCTGACTTCAGGAAACTAACAGACTACATAAATTTCGTTAATGAATCTTTCTTAACTTAAAATCATCCATGTTTCAATATAAGGAGTTTTGCCCCCAGTATCTACAGACACTTAAACTGTAGAGCAGCAGGTCAGTTAAGACTAGTTTTGGGGAAAAAACATTTACGAAACTTATGTGTTCCCATTTTTATCTAAAGGTCATTAGATCCTAGAAACTTCTGCTGAGGCCTTTTTAATATTTGAGATAATATAAAAGACAGTTTTATGGTAAAATTCTTTGTTTAGGTACTGTCTTTTAATAAATGCAGACAGGTCATTTGCACCTCTTCTTACAAGATAGCAAGTGCCAGGATCTCTGCATTTCCAGCATTTTGGAATTGCACAGGTTCCAGGTAAGGAATGTTTGTACTTCTGGTTCGTGTAAATCAGCATCGCCCCAGTAAAGAGGACAGATTCTCTCCAATCCAAATTAATGCAAATGATACCAATTCTGGGCTTTGCTGACTGAATTTAGTCCAGGAAGAGAGTGTCAAAGGTGCATGGACTGTGCTGGAATTACTCTGTAAATGAGTTGGCCCGGCGAGCTGGCAGGGTGGAAACAGCAGCTCTTATCTTCTCCCACTGTTTTGTCAGCTTCACCCGTGCTCAGGGCTTGTGGCAGGGAACTCTGCTGAAATTTGGCAGCACGGAAACATTCCCCACAGATCTTTTGGTGCCAGTTGCAGAGACTGACAGGAGGAACAGATGGTACTTTTCCTGGAAAATATAACATAATGCTGTTTCCTATTAGAAACACTGGTGAAAGCTGTGACTCGGTGACTTATCAACCAGACCATCACGTTGGCTGGGTAGGAAACTCTTGTGGAACAGATTCTGACTGCAGGGACCAGGTTTCCAGTAAAAGCAGAAATATTGACATAGTTCTTTATCAGATAGCATATATAAGAATTATAAAACTGGTTTGAGTTTAGAGTTTGAAGGGAAAAATCAGCCCTCAGCAGAGTTACAGTAAGGCTGAAATGACTTCAAAATTTGTCACATCCGCTGGAGATAAACATATCTTTCTGTTAATTGCTGGCAAGTCTGAAACATCTTGTTCCTGACACTCCTGTGGCTTTTAATTTTCACTGCTTGGTGAAGGAAATAGCGTTTTCTAGCTCCCTCCTGGATGAACTTGCATAATTACTGATTACATCTTATTCCATTTATAATGTCTGAATAAAAGATTTAAAATTTACATTCTAGGGGGTCTAGTATAATATTAATGCTGATCCAAGCTTGGTTATTATTAGATGGTAAGATTTAGAAGAAGAATTTTCATTTACCAGGGGCTTGAGGCATCTTACTGACATGAATGAGTTCTGATTTGTCCATCTCTTGCTTGTCATGTGCCACTCCCCACTCCATCAGCGACAGGGGGTTTTTACCCCTTAGTCATCAAAATGTCCTACCAAT
This sequence comes from Corvus moneduloides, assembly GCF_009650955.1. Taxonomy (NCBI): domain Eukaryota; kingdom Metazoa; phylum Chordata; class Aves; order Passeriformes; family Corvidae; genus Corvus; species Corvus moneduloides. Next base: position 3,811,077 of record NC_045491.1, on the reverse strand, counting down.
AAACTCGATTTCTTGTAAGACCCCCCCACTGCAGCCATATGTATATTTCAGACTTGAAAACAACCTTTAGCACGTTCTGTTCTGGGATGCTGATAAAGAGTTTGACAGATTTAAGTATTTGATGCTGTCATTTGAGTCCTTGGCCATCCTTTCACAGACCTGTGGGTGGGGATGCTTCCTTAGATACTCTTAAAGGGTGTTGTTTTTCCAGGCCAACATGAGGCTGGACAAATACTTCCCAGGGCAAAAAAACCCCTCCAGAGTAATTCTGGGGGAAGAAATGTGCAAAGGAGTACGAGACCTCTGTAAATCTGGACTCTAAACCTAAAGCCTCCCATTACAAAAACATCTGTGAAGTTACACCTGGAGTCTACTACCAGTAGCCACCTGCTGCCCACACTGTGTCCATCCCATGGTATTTTGGAAAGCCATGCTTAGGATTTGTACAAATTCGTGGGACTACAGCCACATTAATGGCATGGAAATAGATGCTAGTGCTTACTAACTGCAGTGTGTCCAGTCACATGCCATACAGGAAATAACTTTTTAAATTCTGAACAGATTTTTTTGTAGAGATTTCTTAAGTGTCCTTCATAGGTAACATGCTGTTTTTAAAGTCTTGCCTGCTTCAGGAAGCAAAACCAACTTCTGTAGCAGCTTTGTTACTTCAGGAGCCCTGATATGTAAAATTACACTGGGTTTGCATGGCAAGGTTTTGGGAAGGTATTCAGTTTTATTTCTCATTACCCTACTCTAATTTGGTGGTTAAGTAATTAATTTTTCTGTAAGCTGAGTCTGTTTTGTTCAGGATGACAGTGGGTGAGTGATCTCTGATCCCTGTCCTTCTCTCAACTCACGAGGCTTGAATTTTATTTTCTCTCCCTGACCAGCTGTAGAGGGGAGTGATAGAATGGCTTTGGCGGGTACCTGGTGCCCAGCCAAGGTCATCCCACCACAAAAATAAATGTATAATCTGCTTCCTCCTGTGCTAATGGGTGGAAGCCTGAGGAGTAATTAGTTTGTCAGAGAGCCAGTTTCTTACTAATGATTGATAAATGGTTGTTTTTACAGAGCCCACACAGGCACTGGGTGCTGAGAACAGTAAAGCACAGTTTGTACAGAGGTCACTGGAGCCTGCTTGTCTGTCTTCACTTACATGAGCCGTGCTTGTTGTAGCTGTTGTGGAAAATATGCAGAATATTCTGATAAGCTCTTATCTGATGTTCAGATCCTGCATGCAGGAGTTCACATGAATGAGTCTGATGTGCAAATCACAAACATTGATGTTTACATGAATCACTTTGTCCAGACATTTGATTAACTTTGTTGCATCACTTCAGAATCGGTCTGACTTCTTTAGAAATCCGTGGAATTCTGTTTGGACTTAATTGATGGAGCCAATCAAACACGTGACAGATGTGATGCTGGCATGACAAATAGGGTGCTGCCTTTTATGCTGCTTTAGCATTTCTATCAGAACAATGTAAAGTTCAGCTGACAGAGCCCCAAGGGAAAGTAGATGTTCTGTTATGTACGGTAGAAAACAGATTTACAAAAATCACAGTGATGAGTGTAGTTAAAAATGCTTATGGAGGCTAAAAGGGCAGCAGTCATTCTGCTTATTCCGAGCTTCTGCTGAAAGCAGTTAGGAAATGTTTGGTGCTTTGAAGTTTGCCTTTGGCTTACCTTCCCTTGTAATATAAATGAAAGTGGAACCTAATTGTGATTAATTAGTTAATTAGTTTCTGCTGTGCCTATCTGCTTTGCAGTAATATTTCACAGTGTGATTTGCTGCATGTTCATTTTTATCCCATGAATAAAATATTCATAAGGATCTCACTTTCATTGAGAACTTTTTTTCTCTCTTAAACACTAATTGGATTAACTTTTGATCAATTCCTCTGCTATACTTCTCCTCTTCTGTAATACTTCTAGATTTAATATACAGAAACATTGAGATATTGTATATTCAGAGCAATTAATAAAAAAATGTAAAAGCACATAGTCATCACCTAAAGAAACATTGAGAAATCCGGCCTAATGTGCATGAAAATTGATATGCACAAGAAAAGCTACTGTAACTTTGTTTTGGCCGACCGGATAAAAGTGGGAGTGTGATAAATGCAAACTGTGATGTTTTCCCTAAAGAACTGTTCTCTGAAAACCAAACATTGTTTTCTAACAGTGGCACTATTCATTTTTACTGGTCCAAGGCTTAGATGCATTTATGTAAATTCTTTCTAGGCTCTTAAAAACCAAAAGCAATCTAAAAGGTGAACTGCTTAAAACCTCACCTGGCAGGCACTGCCTTGCTGTCCCTTCGTGGCCAGCAGAAACATTTTGCCCATGAAAGCCAGACCCTTTTCTGAGTGAGCTCAGCAGAGGCTGCAGTGTCTCATTCCTGTGGCAGGAGCAACCAGTGGCAGAGCCACTGTGCCCTTGGCGTGGCACTGGACCCTGTGGCTGCCCTGCACACACGGGCTCAGCATCCCCTAAGATGCAGCCACACGCTCTTATTGGCACAGGGGGCTCTGGCAAAGCCAGGGCCTGATCTTGCCCTAGGCACGGTGCTGTGTACCCTGTCCCTGCTTGTGAAAGGGTTTGGAGAGGCCTTTTTTTTTGGGAAGGACACACTGTGGTTCAGGGAACAGTTCAGCCTTTGGTGTCATTACGGAACGGGAGGCAAACAGTGGCTGCATCAAACTGGGAGAGCTTTGGGACAGGAACAGAATTAGACCATGGGAGCAGCTATTCTGTGCACATTAACAGAGTCATGGACCTGCAGCAAAATGAGCCAAGCTGACAAAAATATGATGTTAGTGAATGTGATTTTCTTCAGAGCTGCTCATCACAGCTGTGTGTGCCGGGAGTCATATCCCTTCCCACCTTGGAAACATAAGGCTGTTTAGCAAAAGCCTGCAACATCCACTTGGCCTCTGGAGGCTTTAGACAGTAACCAACATTAGACCTGAAAGAGAGCCAGTGTGGGCTTTAAAATATACTTTACTGTAAACCTCAGAATTCTTCTAAGCATTCAGAAGAAACATTTTAATTGGGGAAAAAAGAAAATCATGTAAGGAAAATGGTGCTGCTCTGTCATCTGACTTTAATGAGGTGGTAGGTAAATGTAAATTCTTTGCATTTGAATAAAAAGCCTGTAATATCATTATTCCATCTATTTAGCTTGAATACAAATAGTCCTTAAATAATTTTCCTTTTTAAACTGTAATGAAGAAATAATTTATGTGTTTTCCTTCCTCCCCAAAGCAGTAAAGTTTAATATATGAGTTTACTTACGACCAAAAAGGAATTGACCCATAAAATGAATGAAGAATTTGTCATTCTTGTTAGCATGTGTATCTTCTTTGGTGTATGTAATATAAATGTTTCATTATTTTATACCATTAGTTGCTTGGTTTTAATTTTGCAGTTTCTTAGAAGCTAAAACTTCACAACAGGACTCTGAGACAGGCTCTAAGTTTAACACCTGAGAACTTTCTGAGTATTGATATTGATCTAAGTATTTCCTTAGTTCCATTTTTTTTTGTTCCCTTTGGCTAAGCTTGTATTGTTTATATTAAAGTTAAAACCCCTCAAGTCTCTGTTTACAATGTCTATCACACAGCAGGTCTGCTTGTAGGTCCAATGTAAGTATTTTCCATCAGATATTCTATTGTTGGAAATTGGGCAAATTATTAAATAAACAAGCACTTCTTTAAGATCTGAAGTAACATGTCTTTGAGGAGACAGTGTGGGGCAGCCCAGGATTATGCCTTTTCCTTTTTTGATGGTTGTAATATTTCATACTTATCCCTCATTTGGTTAAGCCGTGATGTATGGTTTGTATTTTGAAACACAGAGAAGAAAACCCAAACTGTGTTGTTGATTTATATTTGATATAATACCAGTGACAGTTGGGCATGGAGTTGAAGGGGAAGTATGCTTTCCTTTTGAAATTCAGACCTCATAAACTTTAGCATATCGGCTTTTTGCAGGAGAAAAATGCAGATATTGGGAGATGGAATAGCACTCCTTTGGTCTCCAGGGAGAGCAGGAGGCAATAATGTGGCTCCTTTGAGTCTGCTGCTCTCTTGCTTTTATAGAGGCAACTGCTTGCTCTTATGGGCCCTGCCAGTCCATCACTTCTTTCAGTCTGCAGTGCCCATAACCTAATACCTTTTCCATTTGCCTGGTTGGGTTTGTCCAGCAGACTTTCCACAAGGTTTGAGTGTAGAGATACAGAATCCCTGACACAATTACGTTCTGTAACTACAGCTTGTAGTGACAAGTGGTGGTTGATCACCTGGAGTTACTTGGGGAACTTGTGGGGCTGTGATTGCTGTGCTTTGACTATAAAGGTCCACATTTTAACAATATCCATACTTACAGAACTTTCCCGGGTATTTCTTATATTTTCCTTCCTCCCCAGAGCAGTAAAGTTTGATGTGCTTTTACTTATCAACCTTAAAGGAGATTAACCCTAAAATGAATGAGGAATCCGTGGGGAGACCTATGGATAGGGTTTTGTGCTGAGACTTGGCCCTGGCCACACAGCTGCAAGGGGACTGAGGGAAATGTTGAGGTTTACTTTTGTGACTTATTTTTTAACTCTGCCTCATTGCAAAGTCAGCAAGCACAAGCCTCAGTGAAGGTGGAGCCTCTTCTGTGACCTGCCAGGAAAATTAGCCCGGACCCAGAACACCTTTAAGCAGAAGCCAGATATTTTTGCTGTGCACATGGTAGAGGTTCAGCTGGACAGGAGTCTGGTGTGAGCGTGAGACACACGCAGAGAACATCATGCACTGTTTATTTGTCACCACTAAGCAGCAAGGGATCACAGAAGCCTTGAAGGTCTCCTCACAAGATTAATTTTCAGATGCAGTGTACTGTTCAATGCTTTTGGCTTGATTCATACACTGAATTAAATATGGCAGTTCTCTGTCCATCTTACCCTGAATATGTCTCTCAGTGCTGATGGTTCTGTAAAGTTAAGGCACAGCCGTAAAGTTTGTAATTACAGGTAACTTGTTAATGTGAAAGTGGGATGTGAACAGTGCAGGTTTTTGTTTACAGAATAATGGCTCAGATGTTTAAGTCACCATATGTTTAAGGTGCTGATGTCCCTAATGTGCTGCTACATCTAATTGATAGACAATTCTAGTAATATTTTTTATTTACAGAAGCTAAATAAGACCAAGACAAAGTTCTGTTCAATTTTGTTCGACATTATAATGACTTTGAGGAGTTCACCCTTCAGGAGTGCTCTATGCAGTAACTTAGGCAGAGTCAGTGATTCAGGTGGAATAAACAAATCACAAGGTTAAAATGAAAGTAGTTTTTCAGGACTGTGGTTGCCAGAGTATTATTTTTATGAGCTGCAGTGGTTTCAATGAAGCATCACTACAGTATTAGTGAATTAGCGGGTGTGTTTCAGCCCTTCATATCCATGTGCAGAGTGTCTGTAAAGAGTGGTTATTCATATAAAGGATTATCACAAATATTCCTCAGTATACTTTTATCTTAAGCTGGTACCTTCAAAGGAATGCAAACAGTTGGTGGCTCGTGATAAAGAGACTGTGGTGTGGGCAAAGATCTCCTGGTTCATTGCACAGAATGAAGCCAATCCCCACTGACATCCCTTCTCATTTTTCAGTGTTACTGTTCTAAGTGTAAAGCAAGGTATAATATTAATGGGATTAATTCAAGACTGTTTATTTCTGTTTCATCTTAGTGTGAATATGCAGCAAGTTCATATTTGGTCATAGCAAGTCTGAAAATGCTTTGGTAATTACATAAAAAAATGAAACTGAATGTGCAAATCAGCTGAGGTAAGCAAGACTTATTTGCAAATTTTAGATTAGCTGGCTGTAGCACTGCCTTTTATATGGGTACAGCTTTGAGTTGCTTTCATTTTTCATCTGCTATAGTATTTCAGGTTGCAAGAACTTTGACGGAAAACTTAAAAAAGGCGACCACAATTGTACCAGTGCTGCAACCCCATTAATCATACATTCATTCCTCAGAAGCAGCGTCTCTGGTTTGAGGAATTCACCCAGCTCTCCCTGAGGGCCGTTCCAGATGAAACTGGCTGTGGCAGCTGGATGTGCCACGGCCCCAGCACAGCCTCTTGTCTGCTGAGGGCTGCCAGGAAGCGAGGGGCACCTGCTTGGTGGGACCACAGAGCTCATGCTAAGGGCACTGCACTCTGCCTGTGCCAGCTCCAGCATTACAGGAGTGGGAACCTCCTCCATCAGAGCTCCTTCCTCTGCTGATGTGAGCTGGGATCCTTATGTAATTTTTAGTGAAAATCCCTCAGACCTGCTAACCATGCTAATTCAGAGAAGCTTTCCCAAAGTATTCTGAGCTTGTGGCTCGCGTCAGTAGCATGCCTTTTATTTATTTATTTTGGAAAGACCATGATTCTATTTCGAAAACATGGTTCTGTGCAAAAGACCTGATAGGTGCGTATCAATAGGAGTGGTAATAATGGGCAAGGCAGGAGTATTTGTGTCTTTTCTAGTCAGTAGGATTTTAAACTTGGGTTCTTTTATATTTGACCCTGGTTTGTGTGGCCAAACTGCTGAAATTCCCTGTTAGGTCGTTGCCTGTGTGGATGAATTAGAGACGTTTTTTGGTGTGTCTGTGTGCATCTTTTGTCTCTGCATACTTTGGATAATTTTATTAGCTACTGTTTGAAAATGTCACTAGACATCAAATCAGTTTATTTAGCTATTGTGGGCTAATCCAAACTTACAGGATATAATACACAGCTCCTGACCTTTTCCTGTTACCAGGCTTTCAGCAGCTCTTTCCTTTGCAGACCTCAGGTGGTAGGGAGGGAGGCAGGAAGGGCTTTAACCCTCTGGGTGTATTTTGCGGTGCTTACAGGACAGGCTGAAGGCACTGCAGGACAGGCTGAACGAAGTACAGCTCCCTTTGCAGCACAGGAGAAGCAGGAGAAAGTACAAGCAAAGGAAAAAGTCCAGGGTATTACTGTCTTCCCTAAAAAAAGCTTGGCTGCAGTCTCCCCAGCCTTAAACCCTTAAAAAAAGCTGTAAAGCACCAAGTTTGCAAGCTCCAGACTGTGGTGGTGAGCAGGATTTTACAGCCAGCTGACCATGAAGTGCTACCAGCTTCTAAAATCTGCTTGACTGCACATTACTTCTTGAAGCCTTCTAGATTTTGGAGAAAATTGTTGCACAAAAATCTTCGAAGAGGAGGTTGCATGATTGTAGATCTATTTCATCTAAAGGTTATGGAGAATGGATGGAGTTAAAACAACATTTCTTCTAGCTGTACCATTTTACTATCGCCACTTTTGATCTATGCTCATGTGAAAAAGCAATTTATGAATAGACCTCTACCCCAAGAGGTATTTTGATAGCACAAATCTATTGTATTTGTTGTTAATAGCAAATTTTAAAGGGAAGAAGAAAACAGAGGAAGAACACAAGAAAAATGTTGACCTCAATGAATGAAAATTGGACTGTTTGTACTATGAGAAAATGAGATAATTTGGGCTATAAAATCCCATGCTCAAAGAATGAAAATAAACAACATACACAGTGTGTGGAAATGGGAGTGAGCCATTACAGTAGGACAGATTCACTGAGATCTTTTCTCCATAGTAATTCTTAATAATGTGGGAATATTTTTTTTTCAGTTAAGGACTAGAACTGTCCTGGAGAATGTTCCTGGAGTTCGGCAGCAGTGCAAAAGGATGGTTTACAAACATTTCACACCAGGAAAATAGTTGGAAACCAGTAATATGGTGTTTGGCCACTACTATTATGAGCAGCAACAGATGCAGTTTTTGTTGCATTTGAGCCATTTGGCAGGTTAGCAGCCCATTTATCTGTTACCAAAGATTTCCTAGCCAGGAAATCTACTTTGCAATAATTCCATATTTTAGGCTGAGTCTTCTTTTGCAGAAAAGAAGTGATTAAAGAATAGCATGTCAAAACAAAGGGTTAAACCATCAGTTAAATACAGCACAGTAACACTGCAAAGTTTGACTCTGATTCTAGATTTTGGAATGAATTTTCCTTTAAGCAGTAGCTAAATGGTTTCCTTAGATTGTTCCTGTGTTGCACGAACCAGATCAGATCAGTCTTAAAGTTCATAATTTTCCCCAGAGTGTCTGAAATCCTACTACAAAGAGTCCTTTCGTCTTAAGAGTCTGACACCAAGTAGGAATGAAAGGCTGAAATAATAACACCACTAACTTGGTTTAATTAATTGTACGTTTCTGTGCTTAAGCTTGAAGAGTGGAAAGTATTGCTTTAAAGGCTACCTACAAAACTGGTGAATGAGCAGCCACTCAGGGTGCCACTTCAAAGAGAAACACCCAAAAGACCAACAGAAGGGAAGCTCTTTTGAATTCTCTCAGTTCCTCCTGGCAGCCCAGGGCTTGCAAAGGAAAACAACCCAGAAATGGTTATTTTCTTTTGTGTTAGTTACATAACCAGCTCCCAGTAAATAAAGCTGGAGGTGGAGCAGCCATACAAAGACCCACTTTGTAACCTGTGCCTGCCATAGCTGTACAAAAGAATCTCACCTGAATTTAGGAGTTTTTCCTTCCTGGCTAAGGGAGATTCCTTACACTGTCTGCAGACAACTTGATAAAATTCAGGAGCTGGGTGTAACTCCTGGTTGCACTGGTGGATATTATGTAATTTGAGCCTTCATGGTTACTGCAGATTTGTACCTTACTGCTGAAGCAGTCAAACAGATCTTGGTTTCTACCATTTTTTATTTTTCAGATTTGTCTGTATGCAATATTGTAGTAAGTAAAGAAGTAGAGGAAATTAACTGCAAAAGGGAAAGCTGGTTTACACAAGAGCGCTCAGTTTTCCCCTTGGGAGCAGTTGAAGCTCCAGAAATTGTGCTTTCATGTTAACCATCCTATGCCACCTTTAAACGGTGCCTTCCATAAAGCAACATTTGGGATGCAGGCTGGTACTTTGTTTATTTGGGAGGCTGGTACTTTATTGCTGCAGATGACAGCCCTGGCTGGTCAGCAGCCTTTGTTCTGGTCTTTGTTCTGGCTCTTTGTCCCCTGCTTGTCCTGCATCCCACCGACTGTCAGCTGACGGAATCACTGGCTCTGCCTCCCTCACTGTTTCCTTCCCACAGCTCTATAATGCTCTTGGGGTTTGGAAGTTCAGTTTGTGATCTACCAGTTATAAAACCTGAGGATTACAGGTGTGCTCCTTTACTGTGCTCAGGTGTCGGCTGTAACACTGCTGCTGGGATGTTGTAGTGCCCTCATTTAAAGGGTGATTGGGAGACCAGTCTAAGAGTAGCTGTAACTGATGATGTAACAGGTAAAAAGGATCAAGGGAATTTATACATTTGGCAGTTCTAACCATTTTTTACACTTACTTTATGGACCTGGAAAGGAGGGACTTATAATAACTATGAAATTCTAAAATGTCACCTGTGCCCAGCTTCTACAAACTTTATTATCATTACCTCTGTAAGAATTAAAAGTCAGTTCATGTACTCCAGAGCAGCAAATATTGTCAGACAATGTGTAATGGAAATTTCTGAGAGCCAATATTTAACATCTTGAAATGAGAAGCATCCAGGATAACTTTTGAAATCACTCGAATTCACTATATATTACATCAAAATGTGAAGGTAAATATTAAGGTATTTTCATCAGATGGCTTTAAATTAATCTTTGGATTTCCCTTAAAAAAAGAAATGAAGACTCTTTGAGTAATGGAGAAACAGGGTGCCCCTCATATTGCTCTCACCCTGAAGTATGACAGAGAAAAATTACTTGGAAGCAATTTCATTTCCATGTTTAAACTCTTTGTTATTTGAGTCCAGAATGCTCTTAAATTATCTGATTTAGGCCTTGATACTATAAATTAACTCTGTGTAGTTAGATGCATAAACAGAGGCACAACAACCCCCACTGAAATTAATAGGTCTTGTGTGGCCTGGGGCTCTGTCTCATGGGGCTGTTTACCTGGGGGGTTGTTTATTTTTTAAGTGTTTTAAAATGTTTCCCAAGTAAGTATGTGACGTTCCATAAGTGACAGATCAGTAGTAGCAAACTTCAAACTCTCTTACAAAGTGGCTTTTCCTGGCTTTGTTTAGGAAGGTCTCTTTGATTCTGCTTGTGTTTAATGTGCTGCTGGGTAACTGTGGAACACAGATCTTCTTAAACCAAATTCAGAGAGTATCGTGAACTGACACCTGCTTAAGTCTTTAATTAAAAGTGGTTTAATCTCTAACAATCTCTGTGTACATAAGCAGAAGGTATCTGTGTTTCATGTGTACTTTGAACTGCCATTCATTTAGAAATCAAAGATTTGTAAATGAAACACAGTATGCCAGACATGATGATGTTTGACTGGAATCTCTTCTTGTTGGCATAGCCAGGTTTTCCTGGTGCTGTCAGGCCCCGGGAATACATTCTTATTAAAAATTACGGAGAGAGGGTAAAATATAAAAGGAAGGCTATCTTTAAAAAAACATGTGTATCAACTATATATAAAATATATGTAAAATAGGCAAGCACACGGAGTGGGACCTGTAGTGGAGAATTGCCAGTGGGATCAGACTTCTTTAGCTGAATGTCTTGCAGGTGAGTATTTTGGAGGAGCCTTTTCTACACCAGCTCTAGGTTTTGGTGTAACAGATTTTTATTTTCTTAACAACACCCTCTGAAAGAGTGGTTGCCCATGGAGCTCATACATGTAATGGGTTTATGACTGGCCTTCAGTGGAGAATTTAAACTTAAAAGCTTGTCTTGCTGTAGCTGATATCTTACTCAAGATATCCTTTCTGTTTTTATACATAGTCTCTAAGATTAGTGTGGTTGAGTATATTGAAAGTAATAAAAAACAGACACAGAAAAATTGTTGCATGTTTAAAGAAAAAAAATCATAAAATGAAAGAGGAAGTGCATCATTTATTATAACACCATGTAGACTAATGAAAAACATACTGCAGGCTGGAAATTTGTTAGGAGCTGAGCTCAAAAAGTTTCCACTCCCAAAAAATGCCTTGGGGCCTCCAGCTGTAAGCCTGTGGCTAAAGAGGCCCTATGGTAAACTGACATAAAAAATAAGTACTCCATAAACAGTCAGCTCCTGTTTCACAAGAGTTGGAAGGGAATTTTTTTAAAGTATTATCTATTGATGCTGACTGTACTTTATCAAAGTGAAGGGAGGCAGTGCATTTATGACTAGAATGTTCAATTGAGAGTTGGACACTGGGCACCAAAATGTTACATTCACTGTACACAGGAGAACATGAAGAAGATGAAATGACTTGCTGAGAGTAACAGAACAGCAGCTGGTACTTGCAGAGCTGGAATTAACATTAAATAATTCCTGGCTTCTCATCCGTTACTCATTAGACCGAGCTGAACAAGTCCCCTGTTCCTCTCTGTGCTGAGCAGGTGCCACCCCTTGTACCCAAGCACATTCTTTTGCTGTGTGCAAATAGCCCCTCAGAGCATTGGTGGTGCTGGCACCATCAGTGCTCCCATGAATGGAATTGGCCACTTGGAGAAGACAAGATGAAGTTTTGTGTCTGTCCTTTAAATCTGAACAGATTAAGTTTAGGTTAAAAGTCTTTCTTAAAGGTGTGCATCTTCCCTGCTGCCCAACAAGGGCTTGGCTTTTGCCTTTGTCTTTGCCCTTCTCCCTGATCAGCCCTTGTTAATGACACTCATTCCCATGGGCCCTGGGCTTCCAGGCAAGTTTAACTGTCAGGATGCTCTTGCAGGGAGGCACTGCAGCCTCCATTCCTTCTTCACCTGGACTGGGAAGCAGTTTGCAGAAGTAATGCCCGTTAAACCTTCTGATGTGCCTCCCGTCTGTTTCTGCAGAGGTTTCCCTGCCTGGCAAAGAGCCCTGGAATGCCCCAGGGATGATGGGACATTTCCATGGAGTCCAGATTTCACAGAGTTAGAAAGATGTAGTAAATTGGATGTTAACTTTGTATGAGACTATTTAGTTGGCTGGTTTGTGATCTTTGAGAAGCACAGTCTGGGAGTTAATATTACTTATCTTAGCTAAATCTTCAGTTAGGACTTGGTAATCCAGTACCTTTTTACAGAAGTAAATAGCAGGTCTGAAAGTCCCAATTTTGGTAAGTATTTTCACAGTTTTACACTGATGAAATAAGCATGCACAACAATAATCACACTGTATTGCTACAGCTCTACTTACATGAGGTGCAGCCCAGGAAAATGTCACTCTGAGATGGAGCCACTGGGAGGAGAAAAGGAGAAAAAAAAGGTGAAACAGTTAGTTCTAGGTGATTGAAAGAAATGAAAACAAAATTTAATCAAATCTGGTAAATACAGATAATTTTTACTTTTTTGTCTTTCATCTCCCTATACCATCTTCTGTGTAGCATTTACAATGCCCAGTGTTTCATCCAGTGATTAGAAAATCTGTGACGTAATTGTTCACGGTGTTTGATGTTGTAATGCGCCACAGTGGGGCTGATGGTTCTGTTTACACTTGTGAGTTGGAGATATTGAATAAAAGCTGTAGATTGATCTAAAAAGAGAACCATAACTTCCTTCTCCTCATTAAAAATGTTGTGCTTGGGGGGTTAAAACTGACATATAACAGTCCTGATGTGAAATATTTGCCCTGTAATATGCAACTATGATAAATGTCACTTTGGTTTGGCACTCTAAAAAGTGGTGGGTTTGGCACACAGTGTCGTATTATTTCACTTTACTGAGTATGTGTTTGCTCCTTTGCATGCTTTGGGGAAAAAATACAGAGAATTGTATTTTATGGCATTATAAGAAGTGTAATACATTTGTCCACTCAAAATTTGTGACCGCTATTTCAGTATGCAGATACAACTCATCTAAAGGAGAAGAAAAAATAAGTAAAGCACTAATTTCCATATGTATTGCAGTAGAAAAAAAAAATATAAACAGGCATACATTAGGCATTAAAGAGGTTTTAGCTGAGATTGATGACTGAACAGTAATATTTGTAGAGAAAGGCAACTGTTATGAGTAGATGAGTTTTCCCCTAAAAAGAAAGATTAGCTAGTTCAAGGGTTCAATTATGACTGAATTTTGAGGTAAGCAGAATACTTTGCTTGGGAAAAAATGGTTTAAGATAGCTGCCTGTGCCACTTCATTCTTTTTTGTAATAAAGTTTTATTGAGAGATGCAACACTGGTCTGTGAAAGATCGGATCTCACTCTGATGCACTTTTTCTCCACTATTAGCACCAGTTATGGTTGTTACTACCACATTTTCCAGTCAAGGCTCCCCAGCTCCCCTGCTCTCCTTGGCCTCTCTGCCCTCTGTTTGACATCTTGTGGTTGGCATTTAAGGACCCAAGAAAAACAAACAGTGCAACCAGTATTTTGCTTGTAATTTTAGTTCCCTAGTTTTATGGAGAATAGTAAATAGAAGGACAAACTGTTACTATTTTTCTGTGGTCTTGATCTTAAGAGAAAGGGATTTTCGTGGCCAACGTGTCTTTGTGATGTGCCACACAGGTGGAGATGCCCAACACCAACTCTGGTGGCTGTAAAACCCTGCAGTAGTGGCTGGTCCATCATAGTCTCTGGCTGGCTTCTCAAGAACAAAAATAAATCTGCCACAAACCCATGCAAAGAAGGAGCAGCTCTTCTGTTCATACTTTCATGCAAATTTAAGCTGCATTCAGGGACGCAGTGGGACAGCTGCCCCATGCTTCAGAGCAGAAACTGGCTGTGGAGAGCTTCTCCTGGCTGGTGCCTGTCACTGCTGAAGTCCCACCTGGGCACAGCTGTAACATATCTGGAGCTCTGGAAGCTCCAGCTGTGTAGGAGAGGCTGCAAGAGATGGCTTCCCCTGAGTAATGCAGTTCTTCAGTGCGTTAGTGGTGTCCTGTGGCTTCTTCTGCATGGGGGTATGGATATCACTAGAATTAGACATGGAAACTGTTAAATTCAGCTGGCAGAGTTGCACAAGTTTCTTCATATGCATAGCAAGGTGCATTACTGAGATCTGCACTCCAAGGACCACTGCTGTGTGCTCAGGGAGCTCTTAGGGCTGGGCTGGAGAAAGATTCTGTGGTCACCCAGCAGTCTCCAAAGAGAAGCTTTGCTACTGCTGACCTCCTGCAGCTTCCCAAGGACAATGTGTTCCTCCTTAGTTACTCAGGAGCCCTTCTCGATTGATTTTCTTGCTTTCTGATCCTTGCTGTTGAAGTACAATTTCTTTTATGTAGTAAACAATGTTTCAGAATTGATTAAATCACAACATGAATCATAATGGAAATGCTGAGCTATACACACGGCTTTTCACATCTGTAAGTCTGTGGAGATGAATAACAAGTTTTGTAGTGACAGCCTTAAAGTGGGTTTGCAGTTGTGCTGGGAGCAGAACTCGCTGGCTTTTTTTTTAATGTAGGCAACTTGAGTGGAATAAAATGCTGGTTAATCAGTTTGAAATGAAATTGTGGCAAGGACAGAATGAGCATAGTTATTTCTAGATAGCATAAAGAATGGAGTATGATTTCAAAGGTCACGTGTAATTACACTTTTATTCATGAGGCCTGCATTTGATATTCTAACAAATACAATTCATGTATTGTATTCATCACACAGAATTCTGAATCAGAACATAAAATTTTGCAGTGCTACAGGTAAGAAAAATGAAAGCGATAAGGAGCAGCAGCTGTGTAGCTAATGAAGGAGTTAATTCCAACGTGTGTTTTAGGCCATTAAATACTACAAAGCAAAAAGTGCTGCTTTGCCAGCACAAACCAAAGGAAGGCAGTTAAGTACCACTCCCTTCCCCAGGCAGCTTCGCTGGGAATACCGGAGAGCTCCGGCTGTAGTTCCGGCAGTAGCCTGCACGAGAAATGTGCAACAAGATAAAAATCACTGGAGCAGCTGTCGTTTAGCAAGGAAAATCTTCTGTATTCTGCATGTGGATATGAATTTTTCTCTATGCAAAATGTTTTTATCCTTTCAGGTTGGAGTAAGTTTTACAAAGTTATCAAGCTAAGGGCTCAGGTGGTTTTTTTCTGTGTGTCAGGACTCTCCAGAGGCTGGGATCTGCAGGCCATCCAGTTCATCATTGTTCACGCTGTGCTTTTCTTTGGTTTTTTTGGTTTTTTTTTAAGAAGTCTGAAGCGTTTTCCTTGTGTGGTTTCGCAACCCCATTTTCTTTTTTTCCAAACAGCAGGAGTCCTATCACTAGATCAAATTTGGAATTCACTGCTTCCAACAATTGTCTAATGGATCCACATGTTTACACAGCATGACACTGGCATCCAGATAGTGTCATGAAAGTCCCCAATCAGTGCTACTGCTCCATGCTTCCTCCCTGCTTAAAAAAAAATAAAGAGGGAAAAAAAGAAAAGGAAGAAAAAAGGGAAAAGCTACAGGCACTTTTTTCTTGGTACTCAGGGGAGCAGTGAATGGTCCCGCTGTTTCAACCACCAGTACCCTCTCACAAAATTTTGGAAAAGACTTTTCCCTTCTGCTGTAACTGAAAATGCCAGCTCTCAGGTGTTTTAACAGTATTTATCGTATCAATAAATAGATCTTAAAATCACAGAATCATGGAATGGCTTGGGCTCAAAGGGACCTTTAAGATCATCTACTTCCAACCCCACTGCTGTGGACACACCAGACCAGGTTGGTCAGAGCTCCAGCACACCTGGCCTTACTTCCAGGGATGAATGCTACAAAAATGGGAGACTGGAAAATAGCATTTCCAGACCCAATCCTTTCTTCCTTCTTGAGACTCCCAGCTGAATGAAAACTTTTATCTGTGTAGAAGTGTGCCCCTAACTTGCAGCACCCACACCACTACCTTGATGAAGCTCCAGCTGCTTCTCCCTGCCACTGACGTGTCCTTGAGCTGATGGGAGCATTTGCACGGCCTTATGGTGAATCAAACCACCCAAGGGATCTTTCTGAAAACCAACTTACTGAGGGGCAGGCTCAGGCACTTGGCACTTCTATAGCATGGGAAGGCCATTTGTAATTTACTTGCCCGTGTATTTTGCCAAGTGTTTGATTCCTGTTCCCGTTATTGGATGTAAATAAATCAGTAGCAATTACTTGGCAACAACCTTCCACGGTCATTTGCTCTGAAGAAGCTTAGTCCCTGGTAGCATTTAGTGAAGGAAGGGGGGCTTGGCTAGGACACCAGAACCTTTCTTTTTTTTTAATGCTCTCATGGGATCTTTCACTTCCACACAAGCAGCTGCCTGAACTGGCCAAGTGGTCTTGATTTAACGTTGCTTTACGAACACGACTTGTCGCAGCTGCAGGATGTCATAACCTCTATTTCCTTAGCTTAGATTTGAAATCTGGAGCCATGTGATTCAGATGAACCACAACTGCCCTTGCTTTAACTTGATGTATTTGTTTTGAAAATACTGTTGTTCGCTCCAAGTTTTAGCTGCTAAACAAATTAAGCTGATCTTCACTGATAGATGGGGAATACTGACCAGCTTGATTAAAAAACTCCCTAAAAGCTGCAAAGAAAGCTCAGTAATCTTTAGCTTAACAGTGCTAATGAAAATATTTCATTAGTGTAAACTTAAAAAATCAAAACTTGTTTTAAATACAAAAATAATTGTATGTTGTACAGTATTTCAGGGAAGTACAGTGAGCTCACCAGAAACTGTTGCTGCAGACAGGATTCAGAGTAGAAAATGATGAGCAGAACTGGGTTGGCTTTGCATTCAAAATTTGATTTTATAGGGCTCCTGTTCTTGTGCAGCTTAGAAGCAAGCTTTTGCATTTGAAGTAAAGCCAACTGGATTTGTACAGATACTTATCTTATTCTCTGGCCCCATTCAAATTACCAGAAAAATATTAAGGCTGACAAGCCTAACTTGATATGCTTCTCAATTAATATTTTTATGTTAGATTATAGTACGCACAGATTTGCACAAATGCCAGGTTTGAAGTCACTCAGCTGGTTTCCAAGTGGCAGATGCTGCCTTCACTACCGTATGTCTGCTCTCCACAATAGCAAATATTAATGGCAGAGTTTAGTGTCTTTCTTTGGAACTTGTTGTGTAGAGAAATCCTAATTTAGTCATTTTTGAGACTAAATTTTACAGTTCTATGTTCACACATACAGTTGAGTGTCCGCTCCCCATAACTCCTTGTTATTTTTGGCATTTTGTCTCCTGTTGAAATTCATGTGCTTATTGGCTGGGCAGGATTTTTGGGTTTTTTGTAAATGATTTTTTTAATAGTAACTTAATCTAGAGTAAGCAGGCAGAATAAAAGCTGTGCCATGTCCTTTCTGAAGATACTTGATTGTGTGCTTTAGTTGTGTAAAATTAAACAAAAAAAAAGAGAAGCAGTCTTTGCTATGGCTGTAGTCTGTTAAATACAAAAAACCACCAAACCTTCCCCAGCATTTGGAAACCCACCCTTTTATTGAGGAAATTGAGACACAGTAGAAGTGAAAAATCACCTAAAAGGGTTTGTCTGTGCACCCAGTCACTGAAGGTCAGTCTCAATTACTAATATGTCCAGTGAGATTTTTTGTTATTGCTTGTTATATAAATGAAGATTCATTTACAGGCTTTAACTTGTAGAATTTTTTTTTTATGATTACGTTTATAAATGTCATAATCTAATTACGTTCTTAACTTCCACTTTTTACAATTGCTTGTTTGTAGTGGTATTTTGTGAATTTTCTTATTTATTTATTCACAGATGCTCAGAGAGACTAAACAAAAAGTTTGAGAGCTGGGATGCTTTCCCAAATGTAGTTTAGAGCTGCTGGTCAGTCAGTGAACTGCTTCTGCGGTCTGAAATAGAAGTGGCCCCAGCAGCACCTGCTGGAACAGCATCTGCAGGATGCTAAGTTTGGCAAATCAACATTTGTGTGTTGATAACATGCAGGTGGATCAGGCTGAGGGCACCTGCAGAGTTGCTTCTAATTGTCAGGTGTGTCTTACGGAGTGGAAGAGTGCTGAGGAAATTGTATTCAAATACTGAAAACTACCTTACAATTAACATGCAATTTCACTTGATGGATTTTAGACAATTCTGCTTACTGCCAAACTGCATGGACTGAGTGAGGTTTCTCTTCCTCTTTCTATTTCCTCTCTCTCCCAGAGTATTGCAACAAGCTGGTTCTGAGTTTAGTGTAAGGTAGTGGAGCTTTTGTGGATTTAAAAGCTGGTGTTGGTGTCTGGAGGCAGTGCTATGGCCTGGGGACTCGGCTGAATTCCTTAGCAGTGGCTCCATGACCAGCTGGAGCAGTTTCTTGCACTTCACCATCCATTCTTTTTTTGACGTGGTCACTGAAAATTATTTATGCACCCTAAGATTTAACCCATCCCATACCAGACTTTGTGCAATGTCCCAGCCTTGGAGGCTGACCTGCCTTTATTTACACGCGCACACACACAGAGCTGACGTTTCACACGTGTCTCTGTCAGAGCTGCAGAGCTGATGGCTGAAGAGCACTTTCTGTAACGTGCTGACAGCTCCATGGCACCGTGTGTGGCCAGGCAGCTCCAAGGAGGGGACGTGTTTTGCCCCGGGTTTGCTCAGGGAGTTGAACGTGGGCACTTTCTTGCCAAGCAGCTGCGTGAACGTGACCACTCCAGGCAGTGGGATGCCTGCACTGCCTCCTGTGCTGGTACCTGCCTGATGGCACGGGGTTATCTTTATCTCTCAGCTACCCTGCTGCTGGGACACAGAGCTTTGAGTGTGTCATGCGAAACTGGCACTACCAGAGGTGAGGACTGCGGAATGGAGTTTGAGGAGAGGATGGTGAGTGCTGCCGTGGTCGAGCAGGGAGAAGCTGGAGGTGGACTGAACGTGTTGTTGAGACAGAAAAGAAGAATGGGATTTTGCAACAAGGGGGAAGTGGTGTGGTTGATTTGCCACATCACAGTTCTCAGTGGCCCACCCATTTGTTTTGACATAAATACCCACTCTCGAGCTATGTCGAGGCATGAAGACGACGCGTACCCTCACACTTGTGATCTTCAGGGTTTGTTACTGCTCTTTGAAGAGTGAGCTTGATGTTTTAATGTTTTGTTTGGAGACTCAAGCATTTAGATTTGTAATTCTGCCCTTCTAGCCATTTCCCTGATTTACCTTGCAGAGTAAACATTCTTTTGTTCCGTTTCCCAGACTTCCTTTTCCTTTTCTTTGCTGTTGGCTTAATTTTGAGATACGATACTCAAGTCAGAGGTGTCTCCTTGGGAGCAAAAAAAAACCCCAACAGCTAAGGGTTTGAGTGAGCTAACTATTTTCTCTGTTTAGAAGCAGCAGCTTACTTTCAAGTATTCTGGAAGTCCTCAAACCCAGATCCTGCCAAAGGCATTGACTTAAACAGCAGCAATGCTTAGGAGAACATGCTCAGGTTTTCTGGCAGCTGTTACAAGCTGCTTAGAAGAAACAGGCACATTGCTTGCAGCAAGCACCCCACAGTTTGGAAAGCACTGCTGAAGGTAAATTTGTAAAGAATTTCTTCTTGTGGTTATAGTTCTCCATTTTCATTTCTTCTACAGTGGGTCCAGTTTCCTCAGAGTTTGATATCTAGGCTCTTAATATCAAATCTGGAATTAATACAGCTGTATTTAGAGACATTTGCAGGGTTCATAGCAATAATTCACTGTGTGGAACTCGGTGTGTTTTAAACATTCTCCCCCTGTGCACGTACAGGTTTTTACAGTTAAATTGAGAATTTATAACATGCTGGGTCTCATATTCCACGTCTGTTTGTTTCTAAATCTATACACAGAACTTGGACTAGGTCATAAATTTCTGCAGATGAAATGAAGGCTGATTAGAATTTTAATATTAAGGAAGGAAATGGCCTTGGGTAGTGCACTACAGAGCAGAACAGGCCTTCTGTTAATACACGAGAGTATTACTGTTTTCTTGAACTTTGCCTTCCAATCCAATTATTACTTGTGCCTAGAAATCATAACTCTGGTGCCTCTCATTTGATAATGTTGAATGTTATCCTTGTCCAAGCTTACACAATTTCCAGTAGTAAAAACAAACTGCTAGATAATATACCCCTAAAACTGAGTTATAGGCAATAGTACATGTCTTTGTTGACAAACAAAGCAGTCATGGTGGTATATCGACCCAGTTCTGTCTCATTCTAAATTAAATGAAATAAAGAGTTTTTTCTTGGGACATGCAGTTCCTGTGATGGCATATTGTGTAACTCACACTTCATGATAAGAATGAGGACAAAGCTTTCAGTGTAAATTTATTTTTTTTTTCTTTCCGAGTCAAGCAGAGTAACGGGAATCTCTGTGTTGGCTTTCATTTTAAGCACTTCTGTGATAGCATCATGCTCACAGTATGAAATGAGCTCATACAAGAGTAATTCCAGCCAGTTCCCTTATCAGAGTAAGGCATCGTAGCTCAGAACGTGTCCTCCCGTGTCCTCCTCCCCTGCCCTTGCTGGTAACTGGGTTGGACCAGATGCTGCATAACTCCCTCGATCTGTATTTACCATCCTTTGGCTGCACACATCTTTGCTGCACATTTACAGCAGAAAATATTATTACTGAAGTGTGGAATCACATTCCGGTGTTGTTTCATGAAAATCAATTCTGATTCCTCGCTCCTTCAGAGGATGTTATTAGCATAGTACAACTCATCATTTTCTTACAAAGGGAATGACAGTTGCATCCTTGTTTAGATGCTGCCCATGTATTTATAGGATATAAATATATGTAGCCAAATGTGGTGGCTAAACTTAGCTGCTTCTCGTGCTAGTTTCTGTGGTTTTGCTTCATTTTCCAGAAAAAGTGACAACATTCTCAACTCTCTTGCATCCATCACCAGGTGTGGTGTGATGTCCACTCTTGGCAGAAAAAGATCAATGCATATTTGTTTATTTGGGCCTTTAAACTGTATCACAGTCTTTCATCATTTATTATCTATCTCTAAGAAGTTTTGTTTATCGTTCTCACACCATTAAAACGTCACATTAGTGGCACCGTCTGAAACGTATTTATCCTGCTCTAAAGTCTCAAGGGGTTGTACACAGGCTGTTATGCAAGTAGGTTTATTTTAGACTTCTTCCCTTTTTTCTTTAATCACTTGTGTAATGTGTTTGAAATGTGTGTCTGATGTTGATTCCTCGTTGTGTTCCATTGATTTTGGGCATTTGATTTTGCAGCTAAAAGGATTGAATACTAAATGTTCTTTTTGCATGTGTACACAAGAGAGTATTTTCTTCTTTAAGTCAGAGAGAGGCATTTGTAGGTTTTAAGGCCTGATAAAGTAATAAAAAATACAGCAAACCCAAAAAGGCTAAAATAGAAAGTATTTTTATAATTTGGGGGGTTTAAACTGTAAATCAGGGCAGAAGGAACAAACTATATGAGAGATACCATTCTAAATGAAAAAATTCAAATTATTACATTGTGTCACCCACATTTTAAGAACAGTAGGGATGAACTCTGACTTCTTTAGTGATTTTTTTCCCCCCTATATTAGCCCACAACTGTTTGAGTAACCAGAAATATACAGGTTTGTGATGAATTGGTATAATGAATCTGATGCTGAGAAAGAAAGTTGTATTCAAAGATTTTTGTTTCCCCCTTGTTTCTTGGAGTACAGAAATGCTAATGTTTCCTTTCTTTTCTGAACTTCCAGACTGGAACTGTAACTGGTCCCAGGGTAAAGTGCCCTTCACAAATCCTCTTTGTAGAGCTTATGAATTCTTTTGTTTGATTTCTTGCAGTTTTTGGGCACAGCACAGCAAGTTTAGTGTTGCTATCTGCATTAGATTTGGCATTTCAGTAACATTCCAGTTTAAAGGTTCTGGTGTGATTCAGTGCTGAAGGTGGTGTGAGTCTGCAGCCATGGAGAGACTCGTTTCTTTCTGGTGCCATATGTTATCTTTGATCAGGAAACCATTTGAACCGAGATGCCTTCAGATATAATATCAGCAAATATAGAAGTCCAGACCTTATTAGACAGTTTTGCTGCAAGGGAGGATCCAGTTGTGGTTTTGCCTACAAACACTTTTTATCTGTTGAGTTACAGTTTTTAATTACTCACAGCTGTGAGGGATTTCATGTTAGCCATGTGAGCTCTATGAGCATTCAGAACTGACTTATCATTACAAGTTTTCCATGTATTTTTAGTCCTTCCCCCTCTTCAATTCATTCCACTCAAACACTGGGGAGGAGAGAATGTGACTGAAGATCACTTTCTTCAGTAAACTGAAATGGAAAGCCTAAGCCAGTGATCCAGCTGGCATCTTATACCAGAAGCTCCTCAAATGATCCAGGCATCATACAAAATTCTGGCATCAAACCACGCAGTTGGTGACACCCAGTGCTCCAAAACTGTCCAGTACTGCTGGTAGTGACAGACACGGACAAGCCCAGTGCTCCATCATGTCCCAGGGGCAGTGTTCCTGTCACTAACCCTGGAGATCTTCCCACCCAAGGTGGTACCTGCCCTGCCCAATGTGCTCCTGAAATAACCAACCAGCTGCAGAACCAAGTGGACACGTGTGTGTAACCCAGAGTGTCCCCATGAGCATTAAATGAATTTTGCAGCTTTGTCAGAGGTGTCTCCACCTAAGAGCTTCCAGAAGAACTGGTGGGAGTGCAGCTAACACCTTCACCCATCATTCTTCCCGAAGGATGCTGCTATACCCAATGCTTGTTCAGGCAAAGACATCTTAATCTTACTGTAATAGGTTCTAATTACTCATTTCTGCAAGATCCCTGCCTGGGAGTCACCACAAGCCAGATACTCTGTGAACGATTATCCCAAGAAGTTCTTAATTACTGTGGAGTCCCTACAGCTCTTTAAAATGTATTGCCTGTACTGATATCATAAATCCATTTTCTTCTCCGCTTGCTGTGGAGCCCTTTGTACCCTGGATTCTGTGTTAATGAAGGCCCAGAAGTGCTGCTGTGGCTTACTCCTCATGCTGCTGGTTGTCATCTACAGCTGAGCACGTGCCATGAGGACACAGATACAAAAAAAACCCCTGATGACCCAGAAGGTCAGGTATTATATGGCCTGGTTTTTAAAATTCTGATAATCACTCTGGAGGAAGAGCCACAAAAATGCTATGGAATTGTCTGTCTTTGTAGTGGATTTTGTGGCTTCCTATTTGCAACATTTGTTGCGAATAAATTTTTGCACTTTGGCCAAAACAAGACTGGTTTTATGACTTTACTTCCAAATGTGTTGAAAGCTTATGTTGCTGGGTTATTTATTGTACAGCACGTAAATAACTTTATATACTGAGCATATGCTCCAGCAGAATTCACAAATGGCATCTCCCTCAGTGTAACTTCAGAAGTATTTCAGAGAACCTGCAGTTGGTGTCCTACTGCAGCTTTGCAAGGAAGACAGACGATTTAAAAGATTTTGGACAGAATGAGGAAAATTATAAATGTTTGACATTGTGACAGTACCAGGAACATTAAGCCTAATTTGAACTGAAATCCAAATACAAACCTTAATCTAAGAAGCTGAAAGGAATGGAAGATACAAGGCTTTTACTAGGGGTGAAGGATTTCTGAAGCCTTTAGAGGTCTGTGTGCTCTTTTATATGGGTTATGTTTCTGACACCTCCCAATGTGGATGTAAAGTAGTTTTTTTATTTAAAAAGGAAAGATATACAGGCAGTTTGGCTGTAGATGTACTCTTTGAATAGATAAAAATGCCTAAAATACCCTTGACAGTTGCTTGTAAGAGGAGCTGTATTAGATATTTTTCTGCTTTTATTTCTAGTAAATTTATTGGCTGATCAGCTTAGGAAGTGTTTCAGGCTAATTATCCATTTGCAAGCAACAACTGTGTCTCAAGTCTTTTGATCATGTGCCAGTTTTAAACTGAAAACAAACCTTGATATGACTACACTTTTCACTTCTTCAGACTTTGTCTTTTGTAGTTAAGTCAGAAATTTTGCACAGATTTTAATATGAGTGCTCCTACTGTCAAAAGTCTGTTCCTTTTACCTCAATGGTCCAGTGATGTAGATGTCCTAAACCAGCCCTGCTTATTTAAGTGGTAAATGAAGAGTGTTTTGCATTATCAGTTCTTACAGCATGTATGTCTTCTCCTGTTAAAGCACTCCTATTCCTAAAACATTTCCCATTATCACTGGTGTCTTGACAGCAATAACCTCCTAAGCGGGGTCTAATCTGAGACCAGGTAAAAAAAAAAATCCTAAAATCCTGTGAGCTCAATCTAACTTCTGTTCTGTGGTGACCAAAGGGTAAAAGAAATCCTTTTAAATAAATTTGTTCTCTTTCTAAATAGATAACTAGCCAAATGCATTTCAAGTATTTGTTCAACTGATCAAATACTGCTTTAGGTTTAGAAAACAAATTAATGTAATGTTTGAGGAATTAGACATTTTATACCTGAACACTTCTCTGTGTCATTACTTCTGCACCGATGGCCCTAAGTACTGTGGTCAAAATAAAAGACCCTTTCAATGAAAATAAGTCAGACAAATGTTTAATTTTTATTTTTTTAGGTCTTCATAAAATAGCTAAACTGGAAGTTCACACAGTCTCTTTTTTTTTTTTTTTTTACCCTTTTGAGAAAGTTACACCAGTGTGTCAAATTTAAGTCCTTACTTCTTCTGTAGATACACTGATTGGCTGAAGTACTTCTAAATTACCTATATATATCTGGCAAAAATATAACCTGATAGTTCAACATTAGTTTGAATTTGAGATAAACATGTTTCTATGTGTGCGGGTTCAGAAAGCAGAACAGTCTGTCCTGACACTAAATAAACACAGTTCCCAAGTGGAAATTCTCAATTTAGGTGTCTGATTAACTTCTAACTCAATGGCTGTGCTTCAAGATCCTGGCACTGTTTGAATCATTGGTATTAGATACCATTCCTCTTCCTGTCCTGGAAGTAGAAACTGTGAACTCCTTTTTCACACTGTTAGTTAAGATTTCCTACTAATTAGCCAGTAACAGGAGTGGACTCAGGGACACACAGGCATGTCAAAGACATTTTTCCATGTTTTGGCAGTTAAGATTTCAAACTGTCAGTTGATTTTTACAATTGCTCTGCTCTGTTCTGCTGGGGCTGTCTCCTATCACAGTGTGTGCCCGCTGGGAGCTTACAGACTTGGGTGATTATTGGATGTTCTGTTTACAGAATCGTGAACCTTTTTTAAAGGTTGCTAGAGCTTAATTCCTAACGGGGAATTTGCTTTGAGTCATTGCTGAACTGAATGGTGTCTTCAGATGTGATGCAAGTCCGAAAGGAAACGCCAAGGGAAGGACAGAGGATGGCAACACTTGCTGTTCTTTAACTGCCTCGACCACATCTTGCAATATATTTGGATTTGTACAGTATATGAAGATAACCTATGTTCTTTATTACATTAGGTATCTTAATGAAGTTATGGGTATGAGTTATTATTAGATGGCAGCATTTGTTTGTTTAATTAGTTAAATGATACAAGTAAAATTTCATTTTGAGCTCAGTCATCATCTGTTAAACTGCTGGAGCAGTTCAATAATTGACTGCTACCATTACCCACTTGAATGAGCAAGCAAACCCATGAGTTTCTGCCACAGAGGACTTGTTTCTGATGTGTCTGTTGACCACTGATGGGTAGGTAGTGAGTGAAGGGGATCTTGTTGCTCATTTGGCACTGCAGGAAGCAGACCAGCATCTTCTCTCTGGAGTTACACCTTGAAATGGCTACAGAGCCTTGACAGCTCCAGTGGCAGCTGCCTGTTTGTTCCCTGGCTGTGCCTCAGAGTTTCTGATGGGCAGGAAATCAGTGTCTGTGCTGGACAGTGAAACACTGCAGTTGAGGCAGTCACAGCTCCAGCAGCCAGAGAACAGCAGCCAAAGCAGAAACTAATTGAACCAGCAGTTCACTTGAGAGGATGAAGAACAAAGGGGGAACTTCCCTTTTATACAAATACTCTCAGCGTTGTGGAAATGTGAGTCCTGTACACTCAAGACCTTTATTAATTGCTGTACTGGCTGTCTGTTGCCATTTTAAAAATTTACTTGTGTCTGCAAGAAATCAAAATTATGCTTTTCTTAAATAATATGAAACACCTGAGTTCAGGCCCTTGGAAGCAAAAATTATGCTTCCTGCCTTTACTAGACCTTTACCATCATTTTGAATTTAGAGGGAAATAACTGAAAGCCCAAAACAGCAATGCATGATGCTACTAAAGAGCAACAAATACCAAATGATCTGTGGTAATTTGAGAGTTGACAAGCTACAGTTCATCACCCCTGTATGTAAAAGGTAGGATACATATAGCAACATTACGTATTTTACACTTAAGGTTTTTTAAGGAATGGTGTCTTTAGGCAGAGGGTGCAAAAAATGGGATCCCACAAGCTGCACCTGCACTTTCTTGCACCTTTCTATCACCTCCTCTTTTTGCTGGCAGAAATGTTCACAGTGAATCAAATTAACAAACTGATTTGGTATTAAAGTAACCTTTGTGAAGGGACAGAGAGGTAATTTTCACCCAAATGGGTTTACAAAACTGTGCAAACACTTGTACCAAGGTGGGAGAAGAGGTGGGACAAAATGGAGAGTGTGTCTTTTGGCAACAGTACTGACTTATCCAGGTTTAAACTGTTGCTAAAACTATTACTTGAGATTTTTATTCGTAAGTGTAAAGCTTTCTTTGGAGCCTAAACAGAAGTATTTGGTTGTGTAATCTTTCACTGCAAGCAGAATATGCTCCATCTAATTTATAAGCATACTGTTTGTTCTGCTGCAGTCACTATGTGGCTGTATTTCTTCCATTAAGTTAATAATCTCTAGTCCATATAATATGGGTATTCTAGTGTAAGGCAGGCAAGGAAGAAATCAGAGCTCTGTGTAATGACATTAAGCTTTTAGGTTACAGACAGAGTAAAGGACTCACAGCTGCTTAACATATGCCCTCTGCCTGAACTCACTTTATCACTTGGTATCTGACTGCTCTCAACATATAAAAAGTTGATGTGATTGATAGTCGGTTATACAGTATTTGTCAGGGTGAACTGAATCATTATGTGTATAGATTCAGGAATATAGAAAAATAAAGCTGAAAGAAGAACAACAAAAACTCTGACATCTTTTCCATTCATTAAGCTTTCCTAAGGCAACTGTTTTTGTTTGCAGGAGTTAGTGGTTGCTGGTTTTTCTAAGCAGCAATTGCTGAGTGATTTAGAGTACATCTCTGCTCTTTTGTTTGGATTTCATTTGCAAAACCATTTAGAGTTATAAAACTGTCAGCTTAAGAACATTCTATATATTTTGCCAGTGAGGGCCTCCTGTATGCAGAGTTTATGCATTTCTCTCCATTTTGCACGCTGTTTGAATTCTCAGTATGTATCACTGTTCTTCTTTGGGCTGGTTGTTAGAATAATTCCCAGTGCCTTCTTTAGAGCAGCAGAAATCCTTGAAGTAATTATGAAATTGCATCTCAGATTAGTCATTAGATATTGCTAACCACAGTATCTCACCCTTGGCCAAACCTAGCCCAGCAATGCAGTAATAGAATGTTCTGCTGATGCTTAAAAACACTTGAAATTTAGAAGCCCTAAATGCAACTGGAATTGAATCATGCACCTAAACATCAGAAAGCATAGACCAGAACTGTTAGTTATGTTAATTACAGTAGTTAAACCATGGTATGGTACCTTTCTAAACTCTCAGATGCCCTAAAATAACTCCAAGCTGGGAGCTGAAAAATGTTATGCAAACTTTGTTACCTACTACTTGCAGCTTTGCTCACTGTTTGTCTCCTGCAGAATTCCTTTGGTGGCTAAGCTCAGCTTTGCATTGTGCGGAAGCTGTGGGGCCTGGGTCTCTCATCATTCTGCACAACCTTAATCTCTCCTGGCCTTGCTGCTGGCCCTGTTTCATGCACTTCAGGTATTTATTTCAGATTTTCTATTCCTGTTGTTCATAAGGTATGGCAGATTTAAGTCATCAAGTACTTAAATTACATAGATGTGGCTGTGACAACTTTCTGTAACTTGGAAGTTGGAATCTGCCATGAATGTCACCTCTGAATGTTCCTGGATGCCTGGTTGGGCATGTACAGTGGGAGGTAAGTCAGTGCTTCAAAACTGCGTTGGAATTTTTGGAGCCAAAAGTTTTTAAGGGTCAATGACAGATGTTAGGAAAGCCTTAAATAACTGACGAGTTCACTCAGTGAATCTGGAAGAATCTATGCAGGAAGTGCAATGTTTTGTCTTTGCTATCTTGATAGAAAAACAGGTTCTGATTTTCCTGGCTTCCCTAACTTCTCCAGTGTTCCCTGTTCTCCTTGACTTTACAATTCAGTAACCATGCTTCCTGCATCCCTGGCAGGAGATCATATCTCCATTTTCTACCTTATGACCTTCCAGTACAATTTTAACTCCCTGTATTCCAAGGGAAAGTATTAATTTTTTAAATAAAGTTAAAAAAAAAAAAAAAAAGATGAAGAAATTTCTTTGTCAAACTTGATTTTTTTTTTTTTTTCCTTGGAGATTGCAATTTTCCTTAACCTGTTTTAGGAAACATATTGCCTTTTAATTTATTCTTCAACAGAAAAGTATCATACTTGCTTGCTCATTTCACATTCATAATAATGGAATGTCTCTCATTAAGGTAGAATCCGTATTTTCATTTTGATTGGAGTTTAATTTTTCTGTTTCAAAGTATGTTTTGTTGTTTGCATTTACAAAAAGAAATACGAAGCTTTTCTGTTCCCATTCAACAAAGAATTCTGACATCTTGGCTTTTTTCCAGACTAGTTAATTTTTATTTAAATTTTGTTTTGAAGATCACGATTTCCCTTGAGATGGACCTTCCATTTGCTGTAAATCTCTCTCTTCCTTTGCCCTCTTTTTTTCCTGCCAGGCATAAACTACTTCACTTTCAAAGCTCTGCCATCTAATCCCACTGTAACCATTATCACTATGCACCATGGAAATGCTGACTCTTGGTTCACTAACAACTCAAACATTTACCTTTGACCATCTGCATTTTCTAATGACCATCTCCAGTCCTGTGCTGCCCTGGATGCCATGAAGAAATTCCTTGTTGTTCCTATCTTAAAACTTTCTTTTGATCCCTGCAAAATTACACAGTAACAGAACAGGTATGTGATAAACTTAATCCTCCCGTTAGTGGGTGGGTCCAGGCTTTCTTGTACTTCACATATTATCCCATCTGTAGTTACCCTCTCCATTTTGTACTTAACTTTAAAATTATGTGGGCAGCTGCTGTTTCCTGTTGTCTTTATACCTGGATGATCATAGATGTAAAGTGTAACTTCAGCAGGAAAAGCTTGGCTCAATCCGTGTAAATTCTAGTATTTGTTTTGTACATATGCTTAAGGTACTTATTATTGAAATGTAGATTAATACAATTTTGTTCTAAGATAACTTGCTAGATGCCTTAATTCCAAAATAACAAACACCACCACCACCTTGTTTTGTGCTGCTTTTACAGTGATACCTTTCAGTGTGGTCTGTTGGAATACAAACAGGTTTTATGGAGCATTTTTACTGAACAGTCAACAGGTTTTAATTTAGCTTCTTAAATCATGATTGTTTTTCAATTTTCTGCTCTACCTCCCGAATGCATAATGAAGGCACACCTGATGCTGTAAAAACCAAATGTCATTTCAGTATTTTCAGCTGTGTGATAAATTTGGAGAGCTTAAAAGTTGGTCTCGTAGATGTGTAGTTACCAGAGAGCTCACAAGAACATGTAGAGTGCTGCTGAATAAATAGGATTTTGGAATGGATTGCACTTTATTTTCAGAGACCTTCAAAATGCTGAAATTATGGATGGAGTTTTTGTAAGGAACTTCCAGGAGACCATTTCAAACTCAGAAACAAATTCAAATTCTTTCTCCCTACCAGTCATGTTAAGTACCACTTGCACTTGCTCATGGGGATTTGAAGAGCAGCAGGCAGACTTGGAGGAAAGTTAGATTGTGTAATTCATGCCAGCTCTTAAAAACATTCCTCCTTTATCATTCTTCTTGAGAAAGAACTTCTTAAAACAGGATGTTCAGTGGCAATTGAACTGTGCCTGAGTTTTATAGTACAGCTTTATCGTACTTGTTTCTCTAAACATTACCAAATTCAGTATACTGGTTCTGTATATTACTGGAAATTATATATATTTAGAAGAAGAATCATTTCATAGAAATTAATTGTCACAGTCTTAATCATCCATCTCTGGTTATCACTAGGCAGGAAGTCAAATGCAAAAATCAGTAATGGCCATTACATTTCTTCCTTATTTTGTGTTAAGATGTCTCTCTTTTCCCAACCAAACTGAGGGTCCAGTTCTCTGTCTCCAAAACCATTTATCCCATTGTAAAGCAAACCAAGTGGCAAGACATGAGCCGAGGTTGTTGATACCCTTGTGCTCAGGATGGAGGTGCAGGACAGCTGAGACGCTGCTCGTGTTCCAAGGGCTGCTGTGGGTGTCTATTTTAGGGTGATTGAATGATGAAATGATCACATTCTGCTAAAGAAATGAATCCTGCCCACTCTGTTTTTTGGAGTGTCTTCTCTGGGGTCTTGTTCATCACAAATTGAAAGTTGCGTGTTCCTGCCTACATGTGCGTGTGCAGCTGAGGGTATATAAATGTAGGTATGGATGAAACCCATTCTGGAATACTTAGCTAGGTTTTGAAGAAGATCTTAGTATAGCTGACTACAAATGGTGCTGGTTTTACTTAATAAGGAATTAATGAATAAAAGTTTTGTTGAGGTCTGGGAAGATACGTGGTGTTTCAGAGTACAGTGTATATATATATCCCAGGACATTCATTCCCTGTAGCTATACATCCTGTTAACTCTGCAGCTGAAGAAGGTGACAACTCATTGGTAAGGAGGTATGAAGTTTTTTATGGGCTTTGATGACCTTGCTGTTTCTAACAAAAATGTCTTTGCTAAGTCAGATAGAAGGATTCCCGTTCGGATTGTAAGGAAAGCCACCTTTCCTAGGGATCAATAACCATTTATTTTCTATTTAATATTTAGTCTTCAGCTTCACTAGTCTTTCCCATAAATGGCAAAAATGTGCCTTCTCCAGCTGCATGTTAATTATGTTCCATTTTTAAGTCAGAACATTACAGAGAAGCTGTCAATTTGAGACTGAGCAAACTAAATATACTCAGCTGAGTGAATCCAGCACTGTGAACATGAACCACTGGTATAAATAGGAAAGGAGACACCTTGAAGCTTTACCATGTTCAAGAAGTGTCAGATCATGTTCTTTGAAAGGGATGGCAACACTCTTTTTCCACCAGTGCAGGCATGAATAATTGTTTCGCCTAACACAGGCTATGCAGGTGTTCAGCAGACTCTGGTGTTGGCACCTTTACTGTTGAATTTCAGTATTTTTTGGATGGGCATTCAACTTGTTTTGCATAATCCCAGATCTTTTTCTTCATAAAGACTTGTATGGGGGAGATTGAAACAAAATGTTTGTCCTTCTACCTTTAAAATACTTTCATCTACTTACTTTGCTGACTGTTTCAAAACTTTATGGACTGTTTTCAAACAGCTCTTTTGCCAACAAGCATTGCTGTAAGGACAACTGGCAGGAGCTATTAGGAGCTCTTGATTATGATGATGGTGTGTTTCATTGTTGAGGACAAAGTACTCCTGATGTTATGGGACCTCCAAGACTGGTAGAAACACGACAAATTGCTTCCCAATAGTTCTTTTTTATTGGACCTAACTTAGCAAAGCAAGATGGGATTCTTCCAGATCTCCGTACTCCAAAGGGAGAGTCTGAAGGATAGGTCACTGTGCACAGAATCTGCTTTAATAACATTGACATGACTGAAAAACCCTGGTATGACTGCTAGGATATCTGTATTTGATCACAGCTTCTGATTGAGAAAATGCATTTATTTCTTACATTGTGTGTTTGAAAAGAACATATTCTGTTAAGAGTGGACACTCGTGCCACTTGGCTTCTGAAAAATGCATCACTATGAACAAAAATATCCCACGCTTTAAACATAATATATATATTTTTTTGCTGAGGGAGTAATGGGGAGGAATATCACTTGAGCCTGAGAATGTCAGTACAAGTGATATGTGTTGTGTAAGTCCCACCTAAGCTTTCAGTGTCTGAAATGTTAAATAAAGACTTTAATGAGTTCCTCTGCATAAGGATAAATTTAGCTCCAAGAGCAGAGCAAAGCAGACTTGTTGATTGGTGTGGGAATGATTGCTGTGATTCCTGAGCTATGAAGGTGCTGTCATTTCTGCAAAGGATCTTTGCAGGGGAGGCAAAACAGAGAACTGATTCTGCAAAATGAATTGTGGGTCTGTGGGTATGCCCAGAACTTTATATAGAGTCCTATTCTATTATGAACCATAACTTTGCTTTTTTGTTGTACATTATTGCTCTTTAATTACACCTTTGGCCATAATTTTGCGATTGCTTTGTGTGAAAAGTTCAAAACTGGATTAATAAATTAGTCTAGAAACTTCTTACTATTTAAATACTGCCTCAGCTATTTTCATAGCTTTATTAGAATAGTTCATGCTTCAACTTATGCCCTTTACTTTTGGTCATGGGGGTGTTCTCCAGGTCATTCTTCGAGTGGGTGAGTCATCCATTTCTGTGTGATGTGAAAATAACAAAATGACCCTTTAAAAGTGTGTGTTTTCCAAGGAAAGAGCAACACTGCACCTGCAGATGCACATCTGCACTTGCTGTACTAAATTCATGCATTCTGTCTGCTGGTACTGAGCTGGAGGAGATGCTGGGAAGTTTCTTCTCTGTACCTTCAGAGCCAGCCAGACTTTGTACCCTACAGGCTGGGGATAAAGAGGTGCCGAAACATTTAAGTGGAAGTGGAGGCATCCAATCCCTCCCCAGCTCTCTCCAGCAGTAAGCATGTGTGTTGCTGTCAACATCTAATGATGACCAGCATCAGGGGGACAAGCATTGTTGCTCTTGCTCCACAGGCACCTATTTATTATCTGTCCCAGTGAATTCCTGCCTCTGCTGGAGAAGAGATGTAGCTATCATCATTTCTGCTTGCCTTGCAGAAGGCAGGCTTTGATTTCACTCTCCATGTCTCACTGAGGTCTACATAAATCACCTGAAATTGGCCAAAATCTTGAGAACAACGTTGTGATCTACAGCTGTTATCTGTGCCTTGCCCATGTTTGTTGGGGATAAAGCCTGTTTGCATGAGGGTAACGGCAAATACACACGTGCTGCATAAACCTGTGTTGGTCATTCCTACACAACGTGCCAGAAATCCCCCTTGGCTGTGTTAACAACTAATTGCAAAGCTCTTTTTGACAAAACAATCAGCCTAGCCCCCCCCCCCCCCCCCCCACGTGCATGTGAGTTGTGGTGCAGAGCAGCACATGGAACTCGGTGCAAGTATGTTCTGTATGTGGCTGCTATGGTGATTGAAATACATAAATAAAATAGATAAATATGGACCATATTAGAAACCCATTAGTGGCGCTCTCTCAGATCGCAGGCAGCCTCCAGCGTGCGGTGTCAGCCGTGTTCCCTTGCTCCGAGCGGGCCCGCGTGGAGCGGGAGCTCCTGGGGGGGCTGGACTTGTGCAGTGGCCCTGTCCTACCTTGTCAGCTCGCAAATTCAACACAAAACGGGTAAACAAAGGGCTTTTGTGCACGGTTTATAGTTCAGTGAGGATTAGCGGCCTGACACGGTTCTCAGACGAGGCAAGCTTAGCGTTAAGCCGCCCGAGGTTAACGAGGGCGGGCATGGGGCAGACTGTGCAGGCTGGAGCAGAAGGGTCTCTCGGCTTTTGGACCGGGACACAGGATTGTCAAAGCAGGTTCTGCTTACCTGGGCCGGCGTGTCCGTTACGTGTTCCCAGCGTTCCAGGTGCCTTAGGATGCGGATGATCTCAGGCACTTGCTCGCAGTCCTTCCCGCAGCTCCGGAGGTCCCCTCTACCGGCTTGGACATCCTACCCTGTTCGTGGGCTCCGGCTGGATCAGATTCCTGCTTTTCTTCCCCCTCTCACCTTTTAGCATTCTCTGACCGTAAAATCCATCCCTTTCCTGAAATGCAGAACGATGCACTTGTCCAATGAAGTTTTTTCCAGGCGGGATTCAAATTCCAAACAAGCCTTTCATTTCCTTCGCGCTGGGGGGAGAGCAAAGGCAGGGAGGCGAAGGAAAGCGCTCGCTTCCTTTAAATCCCCACCAGTGTCTTCGCAGCGCTGGAAGCGAAGTAGCTTGTCATGGTGATCTTCGGAGTTTAACTTTAGAGGGGGAGGGAGAAAGTGGAAAGCAAACTGAATGCTGTAGTGGAGATTTCTCTCTTCCCCCACTGGGCCCCTTGCCGACTGTTTTTATTGATTTCAATCACTGGAGGCTCGCTGGCTCTCAGAAGAAACACTGTGTAATGTGTTCTTTCCTGGCTTTCATTAAAGAAACTCAATGCAGTGCGGTCACGCTGCCGAGCTCGCCTGGCAACCTGCCTACACCCTGTGGTACCTCTTTCATTGGAGGAGATCGAGCTCGTGGTTTGGGGTTGGTTTATTTATTTTTTTTCTAATTCTCCAGCAAGGATTTCAAAACAGCCTCTGCTCTGCTTCTACCTCCTCTCGCAGCCCAAAGCCTTTTTAAGCCTCGGAAGAAATTGTCAGCACCACTAAAGGGGGCGACTTTGGTGGCAATGGAAGCGCCGAGTGCTGCGACAGTCTCGTGCTCCTTCTATTAAAATTCCTCTGCGTTTCTGGGGAGGGGTTAAAAGGGATGTGTGTAAGCCACAGGGATGTGGATACAAATGATTTCCAAGGGGGTTCTTTTTTTTTTTTTTTTTTTTTAATTCCATGTTCTCCTGATTGGTTAACATGGTTTAATTAAGAGTAGGGGAGTAAGCTAAATCCTTCAACAAATATGTGCAAATTCCTGGCCCTACTGTAGTTGCAAATGAAGCAAAACTGCATTCCCCAAGCTTGCAGTTGTCTCAAGTATTTCTGTTGTACTCAGGGCTGTGATACTGGTGGAGAAAAATGAGAAATACAATACGATCCTAATTTATGCCTTAGAACTTAATCTGCCACAGCACAGGAGTAGGTACTTTATAGGAGTAACAGTCTGTAAAGTGGAATTCAACAAGCTGCATTCTTTAAGTTGTGTATTCTGTGTGCCTGTAAATGCTTTCATGTAATTTAGTAAATTGTTCAATTCCTTCTTATTCAGCAGTTGCTAATGATAACATTTTATATGTTCTTTACAGTTGGCTGTAAATCTGAGACTGCAAAGATCACACAGTTGTAAATTAAACCACATTTCAAGCTCATCAAGCTGCATCTATTCTAAATTACAGCTGCAAATTTAGGGTGCTACCTGATCACTTGTGTTCCTGAGATACAATAGCTGTATACACAAGGAGGCTTTTTAAACAACAAAAACCAACAACATTTACATGACCACAAAAAGAATCCTTTCCTGGAGCAGAAAGATAAAAATGCTGTTCTTACTTAAATCTGGTTTCCTGCAGAACTTGTTTGAGGCTTCTCTGCCTGGGTTGAATCTACAGAAAGCTTTCCAAATCAGCTTAATATAAATTGTTGCCAGTGTTTTTCTTGCAAGGAGTTGAAATTCTAAAACCACCTAGCTTTTATGAAAAATTTTATCTTTTTCTTTGAGCAGTATATAACTTCTAAAAGTTCAGTATATAACTTTGAGCAGTATATAACTTCCTCTGCAAGCACCACAGACATTATTTAAGGAGTACTTCTACATGTTGCTTTTCATTTAAAATTTGCTTTCTGCATGGTAATGAAATTTCATATGCCCTCTCTGGTCATACTTCTTCTTTTCATAGGATGCTGAATGATAGAAAATAATTATTTAAATTCATTATGGCCATGAACTGTTCTATGCAAATGCTCTAGCTGTAGTTGTAGCACAGCTCTTTGGCCAGCCTTGGATAGTAAATCATTTGTCAATCTTTCTTTTACAAACCTTGTGTCTAAGGGTCTGCCAGCCTTTCTTCTCTGTGGGTTTTGAACTGTGTTTATAGATTCCGCTTTTTGTTTTTAGGCTGGCAGATGGCCAGTTATTTATCTGGGTTCATATGTATTGTGTGAGGCAGAAACAGGACGTTTTGCATGCTGATACCGTTCACGGGGCATTTGGGGGGCAAAAGGCTACTCCTAAGCAGAGGCCATTACGTGATGTGTCAGTAGCTCTTGGTCAGTGAACAAAGCCCCTTTTGACATTTTTCCATGTAAAAAGTTATGAAATAACATGAGCTTCATGAACAAACAAGGCGATACAATGCTCCTACTATGAAATAAGCCATATAATCCATTTCCCCTCCATTTTGAACTCTCTGGAGTTCAAAAATGTGGCGCTCTTTTTATATGTTTGTCACTGTTATTTATTCCTTTGAGTTTCTGCTGTTGCTTGCCTTGCTGTTGTACAGACTTGTGGTGCTGCGCTGGGAGAAAAGGATAAAAGTGTATTGGTGTTGCAGGAGCTGGATTCACTGGTTCTAATAAATAGTGAATTTGGTGTTGTGGCTTGGTCTGTGGTTCCTTCTATAGGTTTGGCAGCAGAGCCAAAACCCCGATCAGGCAGGAAGTTCAGACCTACAGAGACGAATCCCAAAGGCAAAATTTAATAGATGAGTATTCTGTTCATTGTGGCAATTCCTCAGAGTTTCTGACTCTGTCAACATTATTCTGTGCTGGCAGTGGACAACTAGGGATGCAAACGTGGAATTTTGAAGCAGTGACGAGTGCGGAGGAGGAACAGAAGTCTTTAGGAGATGTCTTCAGTTCTACTTAAGTGTGAGTCTGTCAAGGACTGGAAACAAATTTAAAAATGCACTTAGTACTCTATGGAAGCACAACACAATTAGTGTGCTGTTATTAGTGCAGTTATTCCCCTCTTGGTGCTGCTTGCTCAGCTACTGCAGTTCATAGTCCCCTCGCAGTACAAGCTTTTACGCAGATACAAAAGCTGCCCTCAAAAACTGCACCTGTTTGGTTCTGCCACTCTTGTTGCAGCAGAAAAAAAGGGTCAGATATCTTCAAGAGAACCTGAGCATCTTTTTTTCTGGTTTCTCTTGCAGTTCTAGTTATTTTTCTCTGTTCTGTATTGCTTAGCAGGGCTGCTTTATACTATTAAAAGTTTCCCTTCTGTGTGAGCTGGCTCCCCATTTATGATCGTAAGCTCACTTCTGAAGATCATTCATAAAATGTTTCAAATTTGTGCAATATTTCCAGATTACAAAGAATTATGGAAAACTTTAAATGGTATCTAAAACTGCCACAGCTGAAGCCTCCAGCTATTTTGAGTCAGATGTCTTGGACTATTTAGAGCATATTGCTATATTTACCCGCAGTTCAGAAGGTTGGAGACTGGCACTGGTGAAAGGCACTGTACTGGCACTCACAGCCTGGAGATGGATGGGGTATGATACAAACTTTGGGAATTTGCTCAAGGGTGCCTGAGCTCACATCTTCCTGCCCATGCAAAGCTGACATGGTCTTTTATGAGTGTAAGTGTGAAAGATTTGGGGGTCTGGCTTTTGTTCAAAAAATGGCATCCAGTGGCAATATCCCTTTTAGCACCTTTTCAGGCCTTCTGGAAAGTTTCCAAGTGGAAGACTCCCACCTCTTTAATCACAAGAAAACACTGCCTCTCCTCTGAATGTCATTCATTCAAGTGTGCTGACCTGGCCTGACCTTGTTTAGATTGAGATCTAATAAGCCCACAACCCAAGGTGGTGTGGTAGCTCTCAGCAGGCTTTGCAAATAAGCAAGTGTTGTGTTTTTCTGTGTGCATGTGGTTTAAATTTATCATGTCAATAAACAAGTGTCTCACATGCTCAAATAGGGACTTTACAATGTTGTAGTTAAGGCTAAATTGTAGTGCTACAAATTGTGATGTCACTTTATAAATATAGGAGGAGACAACCTGGAATATTTATGACCTCAAAACAATGAAGTCCTGTTGGTTGGGCTTTTTTTTTTTAGTTTAAATAATGATATAACACTAAAACTCTTAATCCAAATGGGTCACAAACATCTTCCAGAAGAACAGTCACACCACTGGTTTTGGGAAAACAAAATTAAAAACTAAGGCTGTTGATTTAAGGAAAGGAGAGGTGCATCAACAGATTAATAAATAATAAATACTGCTAGGACTTAAACTGCAGTGGGAGGCTTGGTTTTCTTCTTTCAAGTCCCAGGTTTGGAGGAAGGGGGTTTTTTAATACAAATTGTGATAAAATCACCCTCAGCTTCAGTGGGGACTATACCACCAAACGTAGGCATTTTCTGAAACACATAAAACCTGAGGTTTTCAAGTTAAAAACCAGTCTAGGACAGACTGTGGCCCGTCCTACTAAATTAACCAAATCAACATGGATGGATAAAAGTATATTTGAAACTAGAGAAGGTGTTTGAGCTGTTGTAAGGACTGTGTCAGTACATGTGCTGGGAGTCCAAGGCAGAAGCCTGACGTATCCAGCTTTCCCTGGGTGATGCTGTGGGCCAGCAGAAGGTACCTCCAGCTGTAAATCCCGACTCTTTCCTGCCAGGACAGCCCTGCAGGAGAACAATACTCTTGTGTCAGACAGCCCACGGCCCATCCATGCTGGAAACAAATGTTGTTAGGGGTCGGTATTTACGTTGGGACTTAGAGGGAGGGAGCAACTTGTTTTGTTTTTAATGGAGCGGTCAGGGAGAAGGATAAAAAGCTTTTTGATAATGCGAGGAATGTGGGGGGAAGGGGAGTTACTGAGATATGCATTTACTGTAAGTATGAAGAGGCAGAGGCCCCTTTATCAGGCTGGCTCTAATGATGTGCCACAGTCACTTTATTTGAAAGCTTCATGGCTCACAGAAAAGTAAACAAATTCATTACATTATTTTTAAAAGAAGATTAACTGTAGTGTGTCGTCTGTTGGACAGCTGCTGTAGTAATCTTTTACAAACACTTTATAAATGACCACCCTCAGTGTTTTCCAGGGCTTTGTGTGGCTGGATTGTTATTTTAGTAAGTACCAGGGTGGCTT
The DNA here is from genome assembly GCF_009650955.1 of Corvus moneduloides. NCBI lineage: Eukaryota > Metazoa > Chordata > Aves > Passeriformes > Corvidae > Corvus > Corvus moneduloides. The sequence goes on along the minus strand of NC_045491.1, from coordinate 3,772,094 downwards.
TTCAAATGAAAACGTTGTTTCCTGTGTAACAATCCAATTCTACCTTCACCCTAAATATTATTTTGTTCTCAGCATGAACTACAGAATGTCTTCCATACAAATGCAACATATGTTGCTTTTTTTGCATGTGTTTGCAATGAATGCTGGCTTTTCCATAAAGGTAGCTAAAAAGTATTTTAAACAAGAAAAAGCAACTCCACTTTAGTGTCCTACTTCCATTTGTTCTGATTTCTGCTTCCTTAACCTTTCTTCAGTCTGTGAAAACACCAAGTTGAAAAGATGAGTCAGAGTAAGCTCAGATGATAGGTGAATTGACACTGAACAAATGTTTAGAGCCCAGCAGGTGTCTTTGGCAAGTAAGATTGTGTTCAGGTATTGTCTTGTTTAACATTCTTTGGTCGAATGTCAGCAAGAATAACCTTATTTAGCTCTCTGTCTGGATTTGAGTGTGAGAACACTCGACTGACACAAAGGAATGTAACACTAAGAACTTGTGAACTTACACAGTGGTTCTAACTAATCTTGCCATAAAGCAGTTATCTTGTGCATTCAGGTTTCAGTTACAGGTTTTTTGAACAGGTGAGGGAGGAGCAGAGAGAGGAGGAAGAGTACTTTTTCTCACCCATCCATGGATGTCCCAGGCTCTAGCAAAGGACCTTGCCTGGCAAGTACCTCCCTCACACATCTAGGAATGCCTGGAGTGAATCCTGTCTTGCTACAGAACAGCATTTTACTTCTACACAACGTGATCTCACACTGGATATTCCAGGATAAACTCAGTGTTTATAGTCAGATAAACTATTTTAAGCTCTTCATCTGTACGTGAAATATTTATTTTCATTTGGGATATACTGATGCATATATTTATGGTAATATGGTTTCAGATGTGAATAATTAACTGTTCTGTCTGCAACCTTAAAGAAATGTCAGCCTTTGTGAGGTATGTATCTCTATGTGTTTATTGAAGATTGTCCATATGTTTCCTCGAGATTGCTAAAGGATCTCCAAGAGGTCTTGGATGAAGGTGATGGTTGTCACAGCTTTGCCCTTGGCATAATCGAGAGGAAGCCTCTGCATGGCACACAGAGGTTTTCTCAGTCCAGGGAAGTGTGTGGTTACACAACAAACAAACTGAGGATCTTAAGGAAACCCTACTGCTCCCACTGAAATGTGTCTATGCTGAATAAACATCCAAACCCTCCATCCTCTGTGAAACAGCCTCTGCTGTTCACACACCCTCCTCAGGTCTGAGTGTGGGAGAACGAACAGCAAGAAATGTTAGAAATTATGTTTAATACATAGCTGGAAGGTGCTCGGGTTCCAGTAGTGCTCAGAGCAGCAGCAGCATCTGTAGAGGGCAGTTTGACAGATCTCTCTGAGTGCAGCATTTGCAGTTCTGGGAATTGGGCAGAGCAGAGAGGTGATGGAAGTACAGTGAACAGTACAAATATGAAACCTAAACCTTCTGGTTTTGAGTATTACCTGTGCCCTTTAATTACATTTATGCGTATTTTTTTCACTTTCCTATAGAAAGGTAAACACTTCATTTAAGTGTTAATTATTTCAGGCTACAAAAGAAGAGGAAGAGCTTATTGCAGAAGAAGAGGAAGAACTTACTCCAGAGGAAAAGAGAAAACTGGAAAGAAAATTAAAAAAAGAGCGCAAGAAGAAGGAGAAACAGCTGATGAGGGAAGCTGGAATCCCCATTAAAAAGGTGGAGCCCAAAAAGCCATCGGGATCTGAGCGGGCCCTGGCCTATTTAACCAGGTAAGAACAGTAAAACCACTGCAGGTGCTGCCTACAGAGGTAAGCTGTAAACCAGTAACCCAGAACAAGCTGTACCAAGCAATAACACGTTAAAGGAAATTGGCTGCAGTTAAGTACTAAGTTAATGTTTCATCTCAGTTGACACCCTGGAGGACAGTTGATCACCCCATTGTATTTCAACAACAGAGGGAGGTTAAGTATGGTGCAAGCATTTTGTAGAAGGGCAGCTCCTGTCCTGAAGATCTTCTGGTTGTTGCATAAATATCACAGGCGTAGCTGCACTTACAGAGATGAAAGGCACAATGCAAAAAGGATTGCATTGAGCAAATGAGTTTTGTTTCTTGAGTGTGCTGTTCTAGGCAGAGGACTTCCAGTTGTTCTCTTTATATAAGCAAATTCCATGGAGTGGTTAAGCATTATGGAGTCTGAATTTAACCACCTGCAGAATGTTTGGATATTTGTAGATTAAGACAGGATTTTGCCACTATTTTAAAGTTAATAAGTGTACAATGCCTGATTTTTGCATACCAAAGTGCACAGCAAGTATAGTGGCTGATTTCTGATTGGAAGCAATTATTTCATCCAGTTAGCACACCTATTAGAAGACTTAAAATTCCAGCACAAAGCAGAGTCTGTGGTTAAACTGAAGAACTGCAGTGAAGCACTCAGGGTACCCCACAGACAGTAAGAGGCCGTGTATAAACAGGAAGATAATGTTTATTTTTTTTCCAAACTGCAAAATACACCCTGGCTGTAAGACCTCCAGAAGACTGGCATGTTACAAATAGAGGGTTACCAGATGGAATAATTCCAGGGTTGCATCCCTGCCTGTGCTCAAAACTGAAGCATCCAGACTGTCTGAATTGTTATTTACCACTCGCAGTGGGAAGGGAGGAAATTAATTGCGTTCCAGGCAGAGGGACATGTGCATTTTTGTTACATAACCCTCAGCATGCAGCGATAGCAAAATGACAATAATATTTTTGATCTGGAAAACAGCTGGAGTAGTTCACCGCTGTTTTGAACTGCAAATGGATTGACAGTTAGCTTTGAACCATCTGCTCAGCCTGTTCTCTGGTGTGTGTGCTCTGTAAGTGGTGGATCTCCAGAAAATGGATTTCAGGTTTGGAAAGTAAAGGAACGAGCTGTGAGGTTTTGCTTGTTATTCCACTTCTGTATTCATTTTTGTCTTGTTACGTGGGAGAATATGAAATTATATTCAAACTAATATTTGAACTAATTTGATTCAAGAGTTTCACTTAACCTGTACCAAATTACCTTGAAATAGAAAAGCAGCTCTTTCATTTGGTCTTGTAATACAGAGTCTATGGGCTGTATATGCAGCAATAGGTTGTGAGGGATTATTTCAGCAACAGACAATCTGAATTTTGTCGACTTAACAGGGATAGTTGTAAGATGTTGAACTGCCAAGCAAACACAGCCAATAGTCACCATTCTAGCCCCAACTGTGCCAGGACCATCTTGCACCATTGTAAGTTACAGAAAAACAGCTTAGTCCTCTGACACCTCAGACCTTTTTCCAACCCAGTAAGACTGCAAAAGAAATAACTGGATTTAAAGGAATCTGAGAAGTAATATACTAGCTAGGGAGGGGAAACAAAAATCCAGGTTCTGGAAACACATTGCAAGCTCTCCAGCATATTCAGTGGATGAAGGATTTCAGTCTATGTGCATTTGCAGGGCTACAGACGTGTATAATCTGTGGGTAAGTAAATCATATAGATGCAAGAGATTAATATAATTGGAAGTAAACAAAAGAGTGCTGTGGATTTGTGTTTTGCCCCACCTACAATAAAAGCCTTTTATTTCATTTTATATTACATGACATATGTGTTGGTAAGTGAAGTGGCATCTGAATTCCCTGATGCAGCGTGAATCTCCTGCAGGACAGGTGGAACTCGATGTAGCATATGATAACTGAAACAGTCATCTTTATTAATTGGGGGGCTGTTTGCAGCAGGAGAGCACAGCTGTAGGAGGCACGAGGTGACTTTCACAAAGCTCTGCCTCATGCTGTCAGTCGAGGGGAGTTCATGAAGAGAGCATTGACGGGAGGGAATAAGGCACCCAGTGTGCAGGGCAGGGCTGCTCCCTGCATCCTGCTCTTCCTGCTGCTTTCAGAGCAGCCCTGCAGCGCTGGAGCTGCATTCCAAGGGCTGCATCGAGGCTCTGGCTCTCTCTGGCAGCCCTGCCAGCGTGTGCCCCCTCTGCTGCAGTCCTCCCTGCTGGCACAGCGTGCCACAGGCTGAGCAGGTCGTCCGGTGTTCCAGTTTTGTTATTTGAGTCTGAAAACAAACAATGCTTTCCAGTCTCCAGAGGGATCAAATTATCATTTTATTGGAAGGCCATCCTAGCTGGGAGAGGCTTTTTTCACCATGCACATGACATGGCCACATGCAACAGCAGCTGATGCCAGCTCAAACTGCAGCACCCAGCTGCTGTACATGAGGAGCTGGAGGGTCTCCCCTGTGAGCTGGGTGACTTGGACAGCCCAGGATTTTCAGCTCCTTGCTCATTTGAACAAGACCAGGCCGAGCATGAGCAGGTTTGCACTCCTGATGGAGGAAAAGCAGCCAAATGTCTCCTGTTTCCCCCCCCCCCCCCCCCCCCCCACTTTCTCTTGGCCTGTGTGAAAAGGAAAGGGGGAGAGAAAAAAAAGTCTTTGCTTCACCAATTTTTATCTCATCTTTTCCTTGGTGAGATGAGTTCAGGTGGTTCCCAGCACAGTTCTCTTCCAAGGCAGCAGTTGGTAGAGAAAAGTCACTGCTGTCAGATCCTCATCTTACCCACGGAGCAGACAGGAAGATCTGAAGATACAGAGAGGATTAAAAGTAGGGAGCTGAAGCAGAAAGGTTATAAAACTCTGAAAAGGGAAAAAAGAAAGTGAAATAATAGAAAAACCCCAGAGTGGTACTGAACAGAAGAGAAAAAAACCCTGTACGATTACTGCAGAGGAATAGGGGAAAGCAGGAGAGAGGAAGTATTAGTGGCTAAATAAAGTGCTCAAATCTCTTCCTTTTAATGATGACATGCCTTGTTTCTTTATGATGGTAAGTGATGATTCAGATTTAAAGGGAATGTTGGATTGTCTCATTGCTGCATTTCTTGGGAAAGCTAGAATAAAAATTCATCCTTTTCTGAGTATTAGGTGACTTCAAGTGAAAAGATGTTGCAATTCTTGAGAATGGTAATTAGGTTTAATTATAACCTGACTGACCTTCTGTGGTGTTAAAATGTTGGCAGAACTTGTTTGTCTTGGCAAGCCACCCTCTCCTAGAAGCTGCTGTTCTTGTGTTTGGCTTGGAAAGTTCATTGCCATATGGATCTGCACATATGGATTTCTCCATCACCCATCAAAGGAATAGAGAGAGATCTGAAAAGAACTCACTAAAAGAATGTGAAATTACAAGATTGATATTATCTGAAGTAGAAATAATAGATTAAATTATCTGGATGTGTGCTGTGAATTACCTAAGCCTTGCAGTACTATTTATCATGTGCTAAAATTTGAAAAATAGGGTGCTGAACTACAATTTAAAAAAAAATTATTGATGTCTTACTAGTAGTATATGTCACTTTTCTTTATATAGATCTTATTTTTCTCAAGTCTAATTTGAATTCAGGCAAGATTCAGAGAATGTCAGAGGTTCCTTTAAAGTAAAAAGATGCTTTTAGAATAATAGAAACCAAGGGCATGTTACAGAAACACAAAAGTGAGAGACAGGCAGAATTTCCCATGGCGTGGGGAAATGGTCTGATTCTGCAGATCCCAAGGTGGTTTTTGCTGAGTGTGGTGGCAGCACTGCTGACAGTCCTGGACAGCCCAGGGCAGTGGTTTATCTGCTGGGTTTGCAGAATGGAAACAGATCTTGGTCCTCAGTCAAACGTTGTTACAAACAGTGCCAAGCCTGGGAGATTTTAAAGCTGAAATGTTCTTCCTTTCAAAGAATACAGAAATCTGAGGGGTGTTGCTGGAAGCATTTATTTTTATAGTCTGGTATTTTTTAATATATGTCATATGTTATATAGATACAGAAACAGAAATAACATGTAGAAAGTATATCAAGTTTTTACTCTTCTGGAGCAGAGGCTGTCTGGAGAAGGGAATCAAGAGGTAGATCAGTGTTCACTCAGAAGCTGCTGATTTTTGAAGGAACAAGGAGAGGCTTGTGCTGGGCTGTAAAGCGAGCAGCAACTTTTGAGATTTGTGGCCAAACAGCTCAGATGATGGTGGCCCTTCAGGAAATCACAAACCCATTCATCCAACCCCATCTGGGGCAGGTGACTCTGTTGGAGGAGCTTCTGCACAAACACAACCATGCTCATTGATGTTGAAAACCGGTTTCTAATTTTAAAGTACCTCGAGCAGCCTTCTGTCACATTTAGTTTCCTTTGTTGATTCATAATGTTTTGAAGTTGTTTTACTGCTTACAGGTTACTTGTTTAGCCATGGTCAGTGATGGCTTTTGATGGTTGATTCTGAATTTTAGTCCTTCTCATTGCTTGCTGGCCTAAATTTGTATTCATTTCAAACTTGGCACTGGTGTTGATGTTTCACCATCAACAGTTTAAGCTTTTAGATATTAACTGATGCACTAGAAATCTAAACATACACAGGTTTTTTTTTTTTCCTTCCAGAGACTGACTCCTTGGGTTGGATAGCAACTAACATTAGCATTTAGTGGCATTTCTCCTTCCCCTGCTCTCCCAGATGGAGTTCAAGTTTGCTTCCTGACTGGAAGGTGCAGCATGTATCTAAGCTCACCAGTCACCTTGAATTTCATAAAGTATTGGAGAACTGCTCAAGTGATGAATCTCAATTAGCCAGTAACAAAAATAGTGTGTGAACTTAAGAGAAACCCTTGTAATTAGACACAGCAGCGTTCCTGAATTCCCTTCAACAACTGGGGCTTTAAGGTGTCTTGAAAGAGCCACATTTCCTCAAAGATTAGGGGAATAGTGAAGGGGAATAGTTTTGCTTTAATAATCCCAGGACTACTTTTTAAAGGTTCTGGGGCAAGCATTAACTATGGATGTAATTAATCTATTCCTACATGCTTTTAGTCATTTTGTCATATTCATTAGTTCCATAAGAAGGCTCATGAATCCAGAGTCAGATACAGGATAAATTTGCATTTGGGGTTGTTCTGTGGCTGTTTTATATGAACTTGGGCAGGCACTTGCTGCTATCTGATTTCAAAGGCTTGCACTTTTCCTAATACTCTAGAGATCAGTGAATTTGTTTTAGCACTTCTCCAAGTTTCTATATTGCTTGGCTTTTAATTTCTACCAGGCCTGACCTGCCTCTAAGTGGGATTCCTCTCCTTGACCTAAATCAGTGTGTCTGTAAGGCTGCAAGTTTTCCATTTGATGTTAATAGTTGGGCAGATCTTCATTTTCAAGGCAGCCACTGTCTCTGTTTGTAGTAAAGGAGTCTCTGCTTACTAAGAGTGAGTTACCTTATCATTATCCTACACTCCTTTGTGTAACTTCAGTTATACTGGGTGGCATCTGATGAAGCCACCTCAGTTTGTTTGCAGTTCCCTAGCAGCCCTGACATTACTCACAAGCTCTACAAAGCTCTCTGTTGCAATGCCCACACCTTTCCTATTTTTAGCCAGCAGTTATTCTGGTGGGGGTAGGTGGAGGGGGCATATTCACTCCACAGATTTTGTGCTGCTTAGAGCTGTTCCGTTATCGTGCTCAAGCAGATTATCTTCTGCAGAAGACAGAGCTTGCTGCTAGGGTATATGAAGCAGCAAACCTATTAAGCAAGGTTTTTTAAACCATTGTATTTCCCCACAGTTTGTAAATACTTCTCCCATCCTGGTGTTTACATCCTGCTTGTGGCTGTGTTGGGTTTCTCAGTCTCACTGCCCCTCCAGTGAAGCAGCACATCCATGATCCTTCATCTGTTACTGCTCCTTCCAGACGCTGATGTGCTCTCTTGCTCTTCTTTGAATTCCTGTGCCTGTGATCCTTCTGGAAATGCAACACCTGGAAACAAATGTGGTTTTACTGGAGCTGCCTTCCAGCTCCTGCAGAAGGGACTGAGGGTCTGTGATTCCTCCCTGCTCCCTGTCACTCTGGCTTTGCTTTGTGGGCAACAGCATTGGATTCTTTGAGCCATAGAATGTTGAGATTTCACATGGACTTTTCTGAACAATAAGAGCATTTTCTTTTTTTTTCACCCCCTCAAACTGTTACTGAGTTTTGTGTTAATGACAGTGTTGGCATGAATATACCACTATAGCCACAATACATTTTTCAGGGTTTCTCATCCCACTTCAGCGTGCAGCAAGGCAGACACACTCCTGTTTCAGAGTTGGCTTTATGGTACCCATTTCCAGGTGTCAGTGTTCTCATTATCATCTGATTATTCAAACTGTGCATTTAGGATTCTGGGACTGTCACATTACACTCTCAGTAACAGCGCCATACAGCTTCTGCCTGTTTAATCAAGATGTCTGGTGGCAGCCTGAGTCGATGATTTTCATTCCCTGTGATAGAGTCTTTGACTTCTGGATTCACTTTTCTGTATCTTGATGGCAAGTGATATGGAGATATGTGTTGGAGACATGCCAGTGTTTTTCTAACCCCCACATGACATCCACAGGATGTCAGATTGTGCAGAAATTGCTTTTAAACTGTTATTAACTTCCTGCTAGGTTAGCTGCTTTTTATGGTTCTAATACAACAATTTCACTGCTTTGCAAGAAGCACATGAATATCTTACTCTTAATTTAGTGAGATCATGCAGATTACTGTTCCTTATCTATATCTGGTCTTTTTCCACTTATAAATATTGCAGCTATCCAGAGTGAGTGAGCCAGACTTTGTGTGAAGAGTGCACACCAAAAAAAAAGGTCTTCTGCTCTTCCATTCAAATCCAGTTTTGCAATGCAGATGGTTAAAGAGATGCCTGCACTGGCACTGAACAGAGGAAGGTGCCTGTGCAGGAGTACTTGGGTCTGGAAACTGAGTAACCAGTTTCACACTCAGATGAGCCTGAATTAAGAAGTTGTGGCTCTCTGCAAATGAGCTCAGGCACTGCATGGTGCTGATTTTTAAGTGACTTCCAGAGCCAGAGTGGGCACCAAGGCTTCTTGAGCTGCTGCTGAAGATAAACTTGTCAGTTCAAGGTAATGCTGACAAATAATAGTATCATTTACTACACAACTCTAAAAACAGCAACCAAAAGAAGGAACAACAACAAAGCCCCCCTTTTAAGTGGCTCAGAGCCAATCTTGGCTATTTTTACCAATAATTTCTGGGAAGAAAACAAACCTTATCTGTAATACTATCCTGGAAATGCTCCAGATGGATAGAATTACTTTGTAAAATAATTTCATTCTAATAATCTCTAGCAAGTCCTCTCCATAGTCATGGATTGAATTGTGAAGATCCTGGATACTTAAAATATTTTTGGATGTATTTTACCATTTCCAGCTTGTTGGATAAGCAGCTCTGGTTTCTAGAGACAAAATAGGTGTTTGGGAGATTCTGATATGTCAGCTTCTAAGACTTTTAAGCTTAGTTATACCTGGAAGTTCTGAGATGTTGCAAGTATTTCTGGGGTATTCTTAACTCATTCAGAAGTAAGTTTTAGAAACATTAATGATTGCATGATTTTCCAGCCAAATTAGTAAATGCTTATGATGCAACTCATTCAACTGAGCTTTGGAAAAGCAGCTGGACTAACACAACTTTCCCTGAACCAAACATTTTATGGTTTAGCTATTAATATTATCCTGCATAAACTACTTTTCTATAGGGAATGGTTTTGGAGTAGCTTTCTTTTTGATTAGCACTAATGTATGGCTTGAGTGGAGAAAGCAAGGGAAGCTCAGGTCCATGCTAAATTTCTCTCAGTCAGAGTCAGTAGCTGTTCCATCTTTCAGAATCTGCTCCTTGTCCTATTTAGTTTATGCGGAGGAAAGAGATTTCTAATTTCCATAACCATAAAAGGTGACTAAATTTAACAGAAAAATCAGAATAGGGAACTCTAATCCTGCTTTATGGCTCTAAATCAAATTATTTGTCTTTCTAAATCTTTGAATTAATTTTATGGAAGGTCACAAGTACACCTCTCAAAGCATATTTCAGTAAAAGCTGCAGAGTGATTTACTTTGGAACCTTCTGTCTCTTTGCACTTCTACCATTTTTTCAGTGTGAAACAAAGCTGTCAAAATATTTACTTGGGCATTTTGTTCAAACATTCTCATATGGAAATGCTGTATTTAATAACATCATTAACATGAATTCACAAATCCTTTCATCTGACATCTATCATTTACAGGATCAACTGAAAAATACCTGACTGCTCAGCCCCATCTTTAAAGGGGTTTTTATATGTTTTTTAAAAACCATACTGTCTCTATCTTCTCCCCACCACAGTAATGATAATTTGCTTTTCCATAATACCCTTCCTGATAGCATATCACAACTGTGTTTTGATAAATGAAAAGTCTTTTGACACTGATTTATTTATTCTCGTTATGACAGCTTTTGAGAAAGTGCTATGTTACCCCATTTTTCAGGTGATAAATTAAACAGTGATGAAGTTTGTGACTCACCAAAGTCCCTGTACTGTCCAAAGGTCTCCTTTCAGACAAGTGACATGAGGGAAAGTAGACATAACCTTCTTCTCATCTGAGCACAGGCTCTGTTGTCTTTGGCCCTGTACCAGTGCCTGCTCCCAACAGACCTGCAGGATTTTTCTCGGTTGCTTGTTTTGAAAGTGAAGTTTGCATGGATTTTGTTCTGTAGTGGCATCTCAAGGCAGTCCTGAAGGCCACTGGTCTCTGGTGGGCATGCAGGCTTAATGGATTAGTATTCCAAACCTTTCCATGGGTGTCTTGGGAGGGGTTTCTGTCTTCCACGGTTGGGATGTCCTTGCAGTTGGGCTCCTTGCCAGTATTGCTGCAGGTGATCAGAACAGCTTTATTCCACTTCATTGCTGCTGATAGAACTAGGAACAAAAATTCCCAGCTTTGCCATGGATGTATGGTGATACTTCAGATGACTTTATGCCTGAGGAGGCTTCCAGTGCATTGTTGGTGAATTGTTAGGGGTTTTTTTTTCCAAAATTTAGTTTGCTTTTATTTATTGATAATTTTATCAGCAGGATGGTTACAACGTCTCATAATTCTTCACATATATGTAGTCACAACTATAAGTTGTATTAGTAATTAACTGCTGGACTGTAAAGTGCTTCCTCAGAGGAGGAAAATTAGATTACACGCATTAAATCCATGAATACTCAGGTAAAAATAGTTAAGATTTCTTTGTCTGATTCTCTTTCCCGTAAAAGAACATCTTGATTTCCAAACCTGGTTAAGGAAATTTAATGTCTCCTTTTTTAATAACTCATTTCCAGTAAAATAAAATTTAGTATAAATGAATTTTCTTAACAGTTTATTAAATGTAGCCATTAGATATTTATCGCTGAGATCCGGCTTTCATCTTTCCATAGTATTATACAAAAGAGATTGTATCTAATTGAATGATTAAATAATTAAGCAGCTTTAATATATTATTTCATCTGATACTAATTTTAGAAACCTTGTAAGACATATTAGGGAGATTCAGAAGTCTTTAATAACAGACCAGTCTGCTTCAGGACTGGATCCTGACAGTAAGGAGACATCTTCAGTCCTCACTGAAAACCTCACACAAGCACTTTGATCTTTTCCATTTGTCTTGGGGGAGAATTTGGCACTGTTCAGGTCCAATAAAACCAGAATAATTAAAATAATCCATTTCACATATAAATATTACAACAAACTACCTCTTGATATTTTTAACTAAAAGCAGATGGCAAGGTTTATTTGCTTTATTTTGGGAAAATTTCATTTGCAGTGAGCTTGCATTGAGGGAGTGTGAGGCACAGCTTTTTCTCCAAGCTTCTGAAGTCTGCTCCCCCCAGGCTCCCCAAACTCCTTGCCTCACTCCTGGCTCCAAGCCCAGGCATCCCATCCTTAACCCTCCTTCTGGCTTTGAGAAAAGGCATTTTGTGCTCACCCATCTTCTTCCATTCAGACTAGGTTCTTGACATGGCAGAAACGCGAAAGGGAGTTTTTATGTTTTCTCTGTGTCATAAAATTCATATCTGGGAGAATTAACACCGCTACTCACTTCCTCAAACACATTCAAACTATTCATCCAGTGCCCAAATACTCGTAGTAGTGGTGAGGAGTTTCGTAGCTCTAGGGAATCATTTAGACTAGTCAGCCAAAGCCAAAATTAAAATTTAAAATGCTGTTGGCAATGATTATTAATCAATTAGCTCCAGGGAGCTGTCAAGGCTTCCTAACCAGAGTTAGAATAACAAGAAATATTTTTGAAATAATAAAACTAGATCCTTAATAAAACTTGTCTCCTCCTTCACACATATATTAATATGATGATGCCTAAAAAGGTATCAGTAATTACTTTTATATGAGTGAAATTGAATTGGAATGAGAGCCATCTGCAGGAAGCAGTAATTGGTAGGTCCATTTCTTTAAGCATACACGACTTAAAATCTTAGTAGTGCAACACATGTCACAGGGTATTAGAAGAGGGGAATCTTACACTGTCCTAAACACCTTGGTGTGACAGCAGATTTTATTGTGCAGTGAGAGAGAGCTGAATATCTCAGCTAAATTGAAAAAATGTGAGTGGGCTGTGAACTGCTGAGTGCTTTTAGGTTGATCTTGATCTTGATGTTGTCCCTTTTTAGAGCTCTTCTGCAAAAAGAAGAGTAAATCATTCTGTAAGATTACAACTTGGGAGATTCAGATGCCATGGGGTCTGCAACACTCCATCTCCATCCGCCTCTGCCATAGTTCCTAATGAATGCAGCCGTGGGATGTCCAAATTGGGATGTACCAAATGACAAGGATGGTTGACATCTTTTTTGTTTTGGGGTTTTTTTAAGGCTTCTATATATATTCTTGTCATTGGTCCAGAATAGCCCCAAATTGTGGTACTTCTCAGATGCACTATAAGAGCCACTTGTGTGATAGGTCATTTGAAGAGGGCTACATTGAGTAGCAAAAATGAACTCTGCCTAACTAGCCAGTAATAAAAATACATGGATTTCATTTAAAATTTAAAAAGCCCACAAATGTAATTGCTGCAACAGTGCATCGAGGGCTGGTATCCAAATTAATAAATAGCAGTTCTTCAGTACTGTCCTAAGAGAGCTCACTTTGGTAAAGGGGCTCAGTAGGAATTTGACAGTCCAATATTTGGCAGTTTGGCAGCTGTATACCTGCAGGACATGGCCACCAGAACAGGCCAGCTCTGTAGAGGAGTTACAAGGCCAGTCCTGCAACACAGGCTCAAGGTTCAGCTTCCATCTGAGGGAGGGATTTCCCGTTTCCTGGAGGGTGCATGAGGGAATCCTTGGACAGCACAAGGGATGGGATTGATTTGAGGCCAGTTCTTTGTCAGGGTTGTCAGGCAAGGAGAGGAACACTGGTGGTGTCTCTTCACAGATGCTGCTGCCTGGCCATCCTCCAGACAGCTGGGCTGGGTTTCACCCCTCAGGTTCACTGAGACCATGATCCACCCTCTAAGCAGCTCCTGTTCCTCAAGGAGGTGGGGAAACCCTATTGGGAAACGTGCAGAACAGGATTTGAATCTTGTGGGGAGGAGAGAAGGCCAGCTGGGCTCCCTGCAGCTGGGACTAGATCTGCTGGATGCTGAGCCAGAAAGGAAGAGCGTGCCTGGTTCTGGGATGTAGGGCAGCTCAGCATTTGGCATCTCCTTAGCAGAACGAGAGCGCTGCTTTTCTTGGTACAGTGAAATGCTGCTCTGGACTTTGGAACTGCAGAAGAGCAGTTGTTGGCTGTGGAAATCCCTTCGGCCTTCAGGAACACCCAACCTGACAAATCGAAGACATCTGGGTACAAAAAGACAGCCCATTTTCAGCAGTGCTGCTGATCAGTGCCACAGCTGGATCAGGCACCTTCCCAGGGTGCCAGCATCACTTTGCAGCCTCAGGGCAGCCTGAAACAGCCCGTGCAGAGCTGAGGAACACAAACCTGTACTCAGTGTAACGAGCAATAAATTGGTTCTTGGGTGTCCTGGCTGGTTCAAAGCAAAATCAATCAGCCAACATCTTCAGTATCCAAATCCTCCAAGTGGCCATTTGTTCATCCCTCCTCAAAAACTTTCACAGATAAAGTTTCACATGAAGTTTGTTTCTCTTCCAGCTTTTTTTTTTTTTTTTAGCATCGCTATATGGAAAACCATGACACTTTCATACACTTCTTGTGTTTTATTAATAAAACCCAAAAGTTTGGGTGGTTTGTTGTTTGGAGTTTTTTTTTTGTTGTTGTTTTTTATTGGGCTTTTGGGGGTTTTTTTTTGTTTTGTTCTTTTTGTTGTTGGGGTTTTTTTTGTGGGTTTTTTTGGTGCTGGTGTGCTTTTTTGTTTTGTTTTGTTGTTTGTATGAACCTTTAAAGTTTTAGAAGCTGATTTAAAATTTTAAAAGCAATGAAAATGAGCTACTCAGCTTGAATCTGTGCCCTTGCAGGAGTGTTCTGTACCACAGTCAGAGATTTTTTGGTGTAACAGTAAGGGAGAAGAGAATTGACCATATTTGTTTTTTCTGGGTAGCATGAGGGTAGCATATCCCCCATCTGATCTTCAGAAAGCATTTATATAAATGGACTTTTGCCAACTTTTGGAAAGGATTTTACGTGCAGCTGGCTCCTTACATGCTTTTCATACAGAGTGTGAGGCCCTCTTTATCTCCTCGTACCCCCCAGGATGTTCTTCATGGGAGGGAGGCATAACAGTTGTTTTCATTTTCCCTTTCCCTTATTTCTGGTTCAGGCATCAGTGTGACCAGAATTAAGTGCAAGAAAAGATGGACATCTGGAGAGGAGATGGGACTTTGGGATAGCACTTGGTTGTATATTCCTTGCAGGGCTGTGAAGGGCTCAAATTCTATTTTTTATTCTTCTTCGGTGATAGTTCAACTCCTGCTTTGTGTTCTTTTTATGAATGTATGTAAAATAAAAAGCACATTTAGCTTAGAAATACAGTAATAGTAGCTATGGGCTTTCAAGCCTGACCTTTTTGTTATTACTGAAAACAACAGCAAGTTCTCAGCATGTTATTACTGATATATATATATATATATATATATATTTTCAAATCAAAATGCAGTTTTGCTGCAGGTGGGCTAATGCAGATATCAGCAAGTAAATAACTGTATCAGGACAATAATTTTTAAAGAAATTATAAAGGTTTTTTTCCCCAGTGGAATGCTGTTGGCATTTGCAGGTGGGTTGGTGTCTATGAGAAGCTGAATCACAGGGAGGCACCCCACGTGTATTGTTCCAGGTGTAAGAGATAGGAGCTCTGCTCACGACCTGCTGCATGGTTTTGAGGCATTGGTACAATTTTCTGGGTCAACTTTTCTTCCCACCAGTCATCTGTCTCATCTGTTTACACTTGAAGCTCTTCAAGGGAACGTCTCATGTTGTGTTTGAACAGAGCCTGTGGTGGGGGAGGAAGAGGATTTCTAGCTTGGCTGAAGCTGCAGGATGCAAACATAATATAAAACGTTACAAATAATGGCAAGTGATAAAAGTACGTAGAATAAAAGATAAGCTGTGATAAACATTTTATGTAGATTTAATCAAAGCTTGGCTTTATGGCACAAAGGCCCCTTCCTTTCACTTTATAAATACTTTCTAAGAAAATCCTGTGACCTGTTTGCTGTACAGATACAATCTGTCCTAATGCTGGACATCAGGATGAAAATGGGACACTTAAAAGCACATTTATTTTTTCCTGCATGTGTGATTCCTAAATTGAAAAAAAAAAAGCTTCCTCCTCTTGCCTTTTCACAAGTCTATAGTTATTATACTGTGTCTAAACCAGATGGAAGAATATATTAAAAAATGTTTTTAAACCACAGATTGAAAAATGGTGCCAGGATTTTCAACCAAAAATGTGGCACCGATTCTAAAATCTGTTGACAATTTTAGAAAGTTTTCTTTTGGCAAACGAGCTCCATTAGTGTCTTTTCTCTCTTCCAGGAAAATAAGGAAAACCTTTATCTGAGTCACAAGTTAGTTAGATTCCAAACTGGATTTGAGAATATCAGCATAAATATATTAACTTTCTCCAGGAGCTGGGAAATAAACAGACTCATCCATAACATGAGAAAAACACGGTTAAAGGCTACAGTTGTCTCTTATGCCTAATATTGGGTCTTGCCACAGATCTATGCTTCCAGGATTTTAACTACAGCTGTTCCAGTCTAGTCTCTGAAAATCTATTCAGAATTTAAATTTTGCCTATTCTTTCCAAATGAGGACAATCAGCATCACATGCACCTGAACTGACATTTCTTCTTACATTGGACTGAGCGATGAAGTTCACCATGAGGCAGCTTTCTGGGCATGCAGTTTTGTGTGGAAAACCAGACTTTCAAAAAACATCTTTGTAAAAGTAAATCCCTTTTAAATGCCCCTTAGAGAAATAGAAGAAACTCTGAGTACCCCCAATAAAAATAAATACTTTTACATTTCCCTTTAAATAATTGTATGTGTTATAACTGGAGGAAAAATTATTATTCCTGCTTCACTCTATGCACTGTTGGGGCATATGTTAAGCTTCCATGCATATCCATATATTTTTTATATACCTATATAAAACCTTCATCCACAAAGTGCCTCTTCTCCCACAAGAGCGAGCTTATGCCAAATTTTTGCTCCCTCCATGCTGCTTGCAGGGGTTCCAGGGAGCCTCTTTGAGGTGCAGTGTTCCCTGCTCACCTGTTGGCCATATGTGCATTGGGCTCACCTCTGGACTGACCTGATAACAGCATTCAGAGTTTCCAAATTCGGGCCTTATAAGGGCAGTGAGTTGCCTTAAACACCAGGGCATGGGGTTTTAAAGGGGCTGCTCTTGTATGCACTGCACTGTGAAATATTCCAGCAGATCCCTTGAGTGCCAAGTGTTTCAGCAAGGCTTTAAATATCTTTAAGGGAATTTTTTGGAGTATGGTTGTTCTTTATTGAGGAAACACCTGTTATCCACATTTTACAGGTAGGGCAATGAGCTCAGAAATGATGCTGTTTGCAGAGAGTTTGGGGAATAATGCACCTAACCTGATTCCTGCAAGCCTTAATCGTGTGCCATAACTCCTGTTCAGCCTTCCTTGGGGGGTTTGTAGAAGAACACAGGTGATCCTTAAGGACAGGTTGCAGGCTGGTGAATAACTGGTGTATCAGAACAGAAAAGAACCCAGATGAATGAGGTGGGAAGAATGGGACCATTTTTGTGTAGTGTAGAATGCTGCTTTTAACGTTTTCCATAGATCTTTTCAGTTTAAGCCCTGACTTTGTTGTAATGGGCCAGACCCATGGCTTTGTCTCTCCTTTGAGGGAAACTTGGGAATGTCAGGCATGGGATAAATCACAGGAGAGCAGCAGGAGGCTGTGCTCTGAGCTGGTCCTCAGGGCTGGAGAAACCTTTCAAGTTAATTCCCTGATGCTAAACCCGGGCTGTATGCTGGTGAAATCCCAATTTGGTGGCAATCTGCTTTTCCTTGGATAGATAGCCAGGCTGAAAGGTGTATCCAGGGTGGGCTGCTCTGCCAGGGGCACTCACCTGGAGCAGTGGATGTATGTGAGGCTACGTGTCCTTGCATCTGGCAAGCTGCAGTGCTCTCGTGTGCTCTGGAAGGTGTCAGCAGTCACATCCCTGTCAGTCTTTCTGTTTTCTTGAAACTTGTCTCCTACCCAATGATAATTTTTTCAGGTTGAATCAGTAAAAGGGTTGGTTCTCAGCACAGAGCTTTTCTGCACTCAGTGATTATTTGCCAGTTGTGACAGCTCTGGAGAGCTTTGTCCTGGCCAGTAGTCTCAGCAGATGCATTGTGTTGACTTCCTGAATCCAATTTAAAACAATAATGTTTTTCTCATACTGTGTCTCTGGAACCAATTTTCCTGCTTTCCCTTCCCCATCTCCTTCTCCCTGGACATCCCAGCGAGAGCTCTGCCCTGCACACCACCCGTTGCCTTCTGTTTGCCTACTTACACTGCCTCAATTTCTGTGTTTTGGGAATAGATTTATGGGAGATGCCTGTAGACACTAAAAGTCATTTATGAGATAGACTAGTGAGAATCTTGGGCAGCTTTTCTACATAAGACTCTCCTGCTAAAAAACAAAAGCCCAAATGTAAAATTTCCCAAGCTGCTTGATTTATTTGATTCATTTCCTCCGTCTATTCAATTTCAAAGCCATTTAGGATGATCATTTGCACAAACATTTAAGTTCTCTTTAACTAAAGTCAACCAGTGTGTTTTTTCAATGAGCGGGAGCTCATGAGAAAGATTCAAACATTAGCTGTTTAAAGAAGGCGATTAGCGTTTGTACAATGGATTGAAAATTAGCCCGAGGCACACTGGAAAAATACATGTTTTACACATGTATATTTTTCATCCAATTCCATAGTTTGTATTAGATCCTCACACAGATAATTCTAGAAGCTACCAAGTGAATTCAAACTGCGAAAGAGGTTGTGATTGTCTATAAAAACAGGGGGTTTAACTGTAGCGTAGTTGGTCTTGCTCTGTATATTTGATCAGTCAAAGGAAAAGCCTTTTCTCCTGCTGTAATATGTCAAGGAAGCTTATCTGCATGTAAACAGCAAAATGAGACCTCTCGTGTGTTGCAAGGGTTGAACTTCTCTAGTTTAAAAGTTGAGCATTTCTAAAAATGTACAAATGATGTCATCCTGATAAAAAGAGATACTGCTCTCACTTTGTCATGGAGCGATACTTTCCATAGATTTTAAAGCTGTCACAGGAGTAGGAAAAAGCTGTCATAATCAGAGGAATCAGTGGAAAAGTTTTATTTTAATAACTGTTTGGGGGAGCAACTGTCATGGTATCTGCATTAAAGATTGTGCACCCATTATCAGGAGTGTTTTGCCCACAGTTTGATAGGAATTCGGGTCAAGAGAAGGACCATTTTTCTGAAGAGGAAGAAACAGGAGTTGTTGATACAGCCGTGGTTGGCGTACCAGTTAAAAACTTAGGAGTATTTTCTGAAAATACAAGTACACCTATAGCTATTAAGGAAAATACTGGTTTTTCTTGTTGTAATAATTTAGTGTTTGATTCTAATAGGACAGGTCACAAAATGAAAGAAATGGCTTGTGAGGCTCTGGTGCCCTAATGGACACAAATGTACTTTCTGCAGTTGATTATGGTAAAGTATTTGTTGTTTATGTGAATTATTGTGGTGTATACAGAGCAGAACCTTTCAGGAAGACATACTAAAGCTTTTGTTTGTTTCTACAAGAGAATTCACAGGAGTGGAAGTCCATATGGAGTCTTGGATGCAGGAGTACAACCACTTGCCTTAACACGTAGAAGAGAGCATATGGTTTTGGTAATAGGTTAATAAGAGCAATTAACCTTATAGTGCATTCATTTGTTGGTCTCAGTTGTTTATAAACTAGGTAATAAAGATATTTTAACATCCTATAGTTTTATAGGAGATTAAATGAAATCAGGCTGTATTTTTCAAGTTTTAATGCCAACAGTACTCAGGTGATACTGTGATAGAAACATAAAATTAGCAGAGAGCAGAAGATTCAGAGTACTTTGTGGTGTGTCTGACCAATGGATATCATCACAAAGGTTGAAATACATAGAATGGTTTAGAGAAATAGACATATTTTAAAGGTTTCCATTAGCAGAGGGCCTGTTTTCCTGGGATGCAGTCACAGATCTGTCACTCAGCTTGTTCTTGTCACCTTGCAAAGACCGTAATGTGAACTGTTTCCAGGCTTTATTCACGTAGAAAAGAATTTTAAACTTACCTCCTTCTTCTTGAGGATGAACCTCATGAAAGAACACGCTAAAAAAATCAGCAAGTGCTGTCATTGCTTTATTTTGTTTCTTGTGAAGGACTGGTGGCAGAAGTCCCAGTTGCTCAGTTAGGAGTTGCTGTGTTTGCCTGGTACAGATGAGCAGGTGTTGTTGACCCCACGTTGTTGACCCCACGAACTGCACCACAAGAAAAGCCTTTTTTACTTCATTCTCTGTTGGCTCCTCTCACTTCAGGTGGTGCCATTTGTTGTCCAGTTGGGCACTTTGCTGCAAAGACAAGTGACACCAAGGGTTGTGTGATTTTGCTTTGCAAGTACTGTGGTTTCTAGCTGGGTGGCAGTGGGAGAAGGGATGGTTTCACCATAATAGTAGTTTTTTATTTAATTCTGTAACATTTTCAGTCAGCTTTTTGGCCTTTTGCTTTTGTGCAATATTGGTTTTTCAAACTTCTGCCTATTTATTGACAGAGTTCCAAAAGAAGCCTCTAAATCAGCTCATCTGTAGGTTTAACTTGAGCATGTAAAGGATGATATATTGTGGTTTTTCATGTTTTGTCTGTCCTTCCTGGTTTACTGTTAATTGTCTGATTTCTACCTTCTATTTTGGTTATAAGCTATTTTATTATGTTTAACTAATGATAAGCTGTGGTTCTTTATCTTGAATTTGAACATCAAGACAATAATCTTTTTCTTTAGATTTTCTTCAGAGGCTTCCATGAAACCTTTCTGTACAAATTTGTTGTCTCATTTTTTTCTCTTTCATTGAATTGGCTGAACAATGTATTTGCTGGTGCAGCATTCACCAGAGATGAGGACTCTTTTGCTTTATTAGACTTGACAGTGTTTAAACAATACTAATTCTCCTACCCAGCTGGCTTTTCAACTGATCTCTGTGCTCTCTATTGCTGTGTAAAACAAGCTGGAACATTAATGGCATCTTGCATGCTACCCTCTGGAGACCTACTTTTCTTTAGAGAAAAATAAATGTGAAAGTTTCTGGTTTTTTTCCTTATATTTTTTTTCTTTCTTTTCAAGTGGTACTTTAGCATACTGTCAGATTTTGTATGTGTTACAATACATATTTTCAAGCACATAATTTTAAAAAGTAGTCTTCATTTTATAGCGAGATTTACTGGTTTGCTCATTTTTTTATAGAAATAAATGCCTCTTTCTTCATCTAAACCAGAATATACCAGCTTTAAAAACATGTTCAAGATGCACATAAATGTGCTATTTTAACCCAGCTAAAATTTTGCATATTGAAAATGTGTTTGCTGAACAGCCAAAAAACATTTGCAGATGTTAATAATTTGTTTAGCCTCTCACTTTTAACAGTATTCAAGTATTCCTCATGAAAGACCTAACCCCCCCCATTTTTCCAGCCTATAAATATAAGCATTTAAGTCACACATTTAGACAAGCCCAAGCCTTAAAACATTTGCTCCTGAAGGAGGAATTTTGTCTGCTCTAGAAGAGCCATCTGTGATGGGCTGCAGCCATTGCTGAGGTGACCATTGTAGCACAAGTCTCTCAGAGGCTGCTTAATTTCATATAAATTTCTGATAAATGTGAAATACCAACTTTCTGAAGCCCAAACTTGATTCCTGTCCCCTCCACCTCCCCAGATACTGAGCCCTGCAGCAGGGGTAAAGATTTGGGGTGCTCAGTTGTCCTGGTCAAACGAGGGCAGTGACCTCTCATAAAGGATGGGCCAAAGCTGGGGAGTGGGACTTGATATTTAACTTCAAGGAATCACTGCTTTCTGAGGAAAATTTATAACCTTCTTGGCTATGATATCTTCCTATGATTTTTTGGCACAGAAGCCAGGTGGCCTTGTACAAAACATGTGCCAGTATCTGTGTCCCACAGTGCCATGAAACTCCGTGTCGTGCATACAAAGAGTCACTTGGAAGAATTGCAGGGAATATTTTCTAAATAAAGAATGGTTTGATATCACAGTTTAAGCAATTTTTTTTCCTTATTTTCTACAGCTGGTCTAAAAACCCAGAAGAATGGAAGTTTCAAAAGACAAGACAGACGTGGCTTCTCCTGCACATGTATGATAAAGACAAGGTTTGTATTCATGCTGCTTTTTCTCAGAACAAACATGACATAGTTATATATTCATTAGTTATAGCTATTCTTTATTAACCAAAACTTCCTAGTACTAGCCATGCACTTGTCTCATAATTTTTTAATAATTTACAAATTAGTTTGTTTTTAACCAAGATGCTGAAGCATTTTAATTGCTTATCATTGATCTTTTTATTTTGTTGGTGTTCATTGTCCTGTGTATGCTAGATTTTTATACTTGATGGATATCAAGCATAAAGAGAGCAGATTCATGTTTTATTTAAATCTGGAGTTTGCTGAGAATTTGAGTCATATCCTTAATTTGAATTTCCTAATGTGGAACCCAATACTGCAAACCGCAGCTCTCATATTGTTTCAGATATCTCTGGCTCCACAGAAGATGTACATCCATATTGCCAAGATGTTAAAATAGCTCTCTCATTTAAATATAAGTGAAACCCGATGTTGATTGTGAAGAGCATAAAGTATAACCAGAAGCCAGGCTTGCATCCATACAGAAATCCATTCATTTCATAACTTAAAAAACAACATAAATTGAATTTCCAATAAGTGTCTGACCGTCGTGGTATCAAATGAGGATTTCAGGTCATTCATTTTGTTGTGCAATAGAACAAACATCTGCCCATTTGCACAGTGCCTCACTTATTGGTTCATTTTGTTGATATTCAGTTAGGTTTTGCTGATTTTTTTGTGTGCACTTGAACATTTACTCATACCAATCTTCCTGACTCAAATTAGTCAGCAGCTCTTAAGCCAATCACCTGACTCTGGGTGTTACCTTTTTAGACATCCAGATAATTAACAGCAGAGTTTCATGAAGGCAAGAATGTTCACATGGTGTAAATACTTTAAAAAGATGAGTTGCAGAGTACAAATTTGATTTTGGTTTCTGCGTTGTTTGCTCTGTCTTCTGTTTTTTAAGTTTCTCCTTTAAAAGTCTTTATCAACCTCTCAAAATCAATGTATGCTCTTCAAAGCTACCTAGAAATTGTTTGGCAGGCAGAGGGATGATTTTGCTTTTTTTACCTGTTTACTTTGGGGTTTGTGTTGAAATACACTGGGACACAATGAACTGTAAGTAGCATTTGTTTTATGTATCAAAACACAGATTATCTCCTTATTTCTCAACATTGAAATGAAATTTCCTTTTATTTTAAATTCTGATGGAAGTGCTCTGGTTAATTTAAATTCACATATTTTGTAGTTTAATAATCAGAGAAGCATTGAATATGAGCTTCAGAGAATGATTAACATCTGCATCCAGATTCAGTGAAGTTAGTACAACTGCTCAAGTGCTTATAATTAAGCGTATGATGAAGTCTCTTTCTTCATCAGGACCATAGGGAGGGCACACCCGGCTTCTTTTGAATATTTTTTTATACCCAAATTCAGCTTCCTGTCCATTACAGAATAAAATCTGTTGGTAATCCAAGCATGACTAAAGTACAAAAGGAGACATAAGTTTCTTTCCTTCCTAAGCCACATCTTTGATCTCACGGTGTCACTTGGATGCCTACTGAAGAGCCATGCAAAGGCCTGAATTGAGTTTCCTGTACTGATAGGCCTCTTTCTCTAAGAAATAAGTTGAGGTTTTGAAATTGTTTGCTAGATGAATGGTTTTTTAAGCTCCTTTAAAATCCATCTGGTGGTTGGCTGACAGCTTCCCAGCCAGGCCTGTGTACCTATGGTGTGTAAACTTCTCCAGCACCCAGAATAAAATAAGCACTAGGTCATTTGTTGGTCTTTATCATCTGGCACAGCATTTTTAGGACGTTACTAGAACAGTCTTCAGCTTCTGGACTTCAGGGCCTGGAGGGGTGTCTGAAGCTTCTGCAGAAGGTGGCCCAAAATGCAGCCTGGAGGCAACGAGCTGAGCTGCTCTGGGCTGGTGTCTGTGTTTGCTTTGCAAAATATGTGGGTGTCTGCAGGTCTCCAGGTCTGAACACTTCAGAGTTGCACAGGATAATTTAAAAGTGATAACTGTTCTTTTCCTGGTACTCTTTTGTAATGTTTCCTGCCTTTTCCCTAAGACAGGAATTATTTCACTTGGGGTTATTTCCATATTTATTTCACTTGGGGTTATTTCCATATTAATCAGCTCTAGTGCATATTAGGAAGTTAGGACAGAGGCAAGATTTGGTGTGTGAGAGAGAAGAAGACACAAGAAAATGGTCAAAACAGTTTAACAAAAGAATAATAACAAAATCCCATAAGCCTTGCTTCGACTGCCAATGCCGTGGTGGGAGATCTTGATCTCCAATTTCAAACCAGCCTTGAACTGACTTTGGAGCAAGGATTGTGTTCCTCCTTGAAAAACCTCGCCAAGACCCCTGAAATGACTGCTTTTGTACTACTGTATTTGAGGAACTAGAATTTGGATTTCATTAACTTTCTTTGCTGGTACTTTGTGTGTTCCAGTCCTTGCTGTGGCTCTACTGTCTGTGTAAGCCAGGAGGAAATACGATCTTCCCTTGCCCACAGGGTGCTGTGTTCTGAGCTCCTGATGAAATAAACCTCAGAGCTGTGTTATGTTAAAGGAAAAAATCTAGACTTTTTGAACACTTGAGCACCCTCAGGGCCAAATGCTAAATGTTTTCTAGGCTTCAGGCAGCCACATGTTAAGTCTGCACACTTAGTATTTCTAAATTTAGAGCAGGCTTTCAATTGCCCCCTCAAGCATTTAGCTTAAATGATATAATAATAACTGTAGTTCCACAGGTATGTCTGTGCCATGAGGTCTGAGAACAAGAGTTGTAAATTACAGAGATAACTTGGCCAAGGTTTGAAACATGGAAATGTTGCTGAGCTTTAAAAGCTTAGTACTGAGTATGTGTATTAAAGGAGCGCTGTCACACTGGAATTGTTTGTGTCTAAATGGGTTCATCTGTTATTAGTACCAGCTTACTGTGAGCGAAAACTTCCAAAAATACAGATATCTTTCACTGTGTTTGATTTGTATAGTATAGCAACGCTTCATATATCATCCATTTCAGTGTTAATCATTGTAAAATTAATATTTCTTTTGTAACTGTATTGTTTCTTTAATGCAAGAGTGTTTGTGTGAAGAATTAGAAGGTTTTCCATAGTGTACAAGTTAGGAGGCTGAACACAGACTTTAGTTTTGATTTATTACTTTGTAATACCCCTGATTGATGAAGGCAGTGTTGGAATATTCTTTCTTCCTCTTCTTTTGGAGTGATAGAAGTTTTTAGTGATCAAAGTTCTGCTGCCAAATGTCCATGGAGAAGTAAGTTGTAAATTAAGTGTCTGTTGAAGCTCTGTCTTCTCTGCAATGTTGGTACTTTGCAGAATTGAAACCGCCCTCGAATAATTAGTCTCGAATCCTTTAAATACTTACGTATGTGTTTAACTTGACTCATGTCAAGTTATATGTGTAAAGTTAAACATGGAGAAACATATTTGCAGGATGAGATCATTTTAACATCTCATGATTCACAGCAAAAAATACCCTGTTATTGGCTGGAGCCTGTTCCACAGATACACAACACGAAGTTAAGATCAGCGTAGGTTTGCTCACCTATTACTTTTGAAAGCACTTCAGTATGAAGTACTGAATAAATCATTCCAAAGTCTTTGCTAAGTTATTGTCAAGATTAATATAATGATCATTTAAATTGTATGTTGTACAAGATAAGCTAAAACTTAAATCTCTGACAAGTTAATTAGAAAGGGAGTGAAACAGGGGTAAGGCAATTGTAGATGACTAAAGTGCTTTTAATGTTGGACACGGTGGTAGAGCCTATCAGTTTTAGTCAGCATGATTTAAAAATTATTTCCATATGTCTGAATTTCAGTTTGCTTTTCAAATTAAGTTCTATTCCTTTGTATAAGCATTCTGTCAAAGTGTGCAATGGTGGGTGGTATCTCAGCAAACAATTTTTGGGTAAGGGCAAGGGGAATTCCAGCAAAATTCTTTCTTCAGACATTTGCATGCAATTCTCACCGATTTTAGTAAGATTTGCATCTGTGTTTCCAAAAGGAGGATTTGGCTAATGTGTTTTGGTTTTTTTTTCCACCAACCCTCAGAGCCTTGGGCTCCCTGTCAGGCAGTGTTTGCATTTGCTGATGAACATTTCCACATCTGCTGAGCATTTCCTCTCAGATGCTTTGCCCATCCAAGCACATGACAGTCCTCTCACCAGGGTCCTTCCCTCCTGGCAGCTTGAACCTTGGCAGGAAACATTTCCACTTGGATTTCCACTTGGAGTTGGACTTTGGCAAACACCAAAGCCCATGCCGTTTTCCTAGTTGTCTTTCAGGTGTTGCTGTGATGTGATTGTAAATAAGTATTGAGAGGGGAGAAAATAAAGCTGGTTTTCCTTCCTTTTGTTTTTTCTTTTAAGGTTCCAGACAAGTATTTCACCATTTTACTGGATTATCTGCAAGGGCTTCAGGGCAATGCACGAGACAAAACTGTGCAGAAAGCAGAAGCTTTTATGAAGGAATTTGATGGTTCTGATGGAGAAGACCCAGACCTGCTGGAGAAGTGCGAGCGCATCAGACAAGTTCTGCAACTGCTGTCCTGAGAGTATTTTTGTGTCATAATTGTTGTCTGGTGGAGGGAAGGAGAGGATGTCACATACAGAGGCTGTAAAGGATTTGTAAAGATAATACTAAATTTTATACTCATAATTTTTTCCAATTGAAAATATTTATCGTGTTTGGAGGTGATGAAATAAAAATAACATATATAGCCCGTAGTCTTGCTATTAATCTTACTGCACCTCTTTAAAAAAAGAAACCTCTCTCTGTCTCATTAGTTTTTCTCCATCTCCCCCTGTAATTACTGTTAAATATGAGGAACTTTGCAGCTCTTAATAAGAAGAGCAAAGAAACCCAACATCAAGCCTGGAGAGTCTTTTACAATGGCAGCTTTTAAAATGAATGTACAGTACAGTGTGTGCTCAGCCAGCTGTAATCTCTCACTTTCAGCTTCAGAAGGATGTCATTTGGATTTGGGAAAGATCATTTTCAGTCTGTTGAACACGGGTTGTATAACACAGTTGCTTATTAGTACTTCACGCAGTCATCTGGAGATACCATCAGCTTTGTTAGTTTTCTTTTTATATTTTAAAGTTTTCAAATGCATTAGGGCAATTGTTTAGATACTCAGATAATGCACAGATGGGAACAGATCAAATCCTTGACTGTATGTGCTGTAATCATCAGACTGTATCTAAACTTGCCCTATGATCAGAAGCACTGTGCTGTATCCAGCCTGCCAATATTGCATTTTCCTCTTCCTCCTGCACTTGGCATCCAAAAGAGTTAATTCAGGTTCATTCCTTTTGGCATGGGACATTTGTCTCTTATGAACGTGCTGAAAATGAGGCTTTCAAGTAAAAACCAAGGACATTAACTACTGAAAAGTTGGATGATTGGCTTATTTAATAACACTGGTATTCAGACAGAGTTCTTGACCTGATTCTTTAATATTTCTGCAAACATTGTTCATACTTTATTAATAACAACTATATGAAATGTGTGGTGTTTCAGAAGAGTGTCTGTCTTTGGGAATTACAGCTTTAATTTGGGTGGGTGAAGGAGGGGAGGATCTATGGATATGCAGGCCTGATTTTTCAATAAGAAGCATTTGAGTGGATTTGACAGTCTTCCTAGTCATGGCTTAGTACAAATCATAAAAAAGTATGAAATATATTACTAATAACAAATAACTTATGCTTTTTGACTTGCTGAGGAGGATGTTTTCAGCCAAAAAAAGACTAAAAACCAGCATGCCCTGCTCTAAAAGAATAATTGGGATGGAGTTTGGCACAAGAATGGGCAGAATTGAGCAGCAGTGTCCAGGTTCTTCACTGAGCTGTTGACAGTGCCTCGGGGCACAGTCAAAGCCTTTCTGAGCTGTATAGCATTGATCTTGCAGTGAGAAACCTGGTGTAAAGGATCTGTAATAAAAAGAAGTGATCCTGACATTTAGTGAACTCGTAAAGATCATTGAGTCATATATTTTACACGGGAGAATATGCAGCTGGGAAAACCTGCTGTCACTCCAAGCAGAAGCTGATACTTTTTTCTTTTCATGAGGGAAAATAGGAATTTCTCAGGGATGAAGTTTGCAAAGTGGCTTTTTGTGAGTTTATCATTGCATGTTAGATGTCAGAGAAGAATTTTTGTTCTCCCTCAAGATATTTGAATGTCACCGCTTTTGATTTCTCTGTCACACAAAAATCTGGGTCCTTGTTGTGCACTTGAGACACCTTGTAGCTCAAAAGCACAAGCACATTGCAAGTGCACTTTGGAAGAGAATTGTAAAGAAGGTGATATAGGTAAGGTCTGGGCAAAAATGTGGGAACCTTCTATGATTTTGACATATTTGGTGAGATACGCCTTTCTTGGATCTTAGTTCTGACAGTGTGTAAATGCTGACAAATCTGTAAGAAAAGAAGCTTTGTAGATCAAGAATGTCATAGTTAATTTTATATCAATTGATATGAAAAGCACACAAGGCCTGTCAATCTGGAGTCCATGTGGACAGTAGTATTTGGAGAAGAACATTGAGAGGCTCTCACCAGCACCAGGTAATAGACCTCTGGGAGTAGGTCCTGCTTGTCTCTCCTCTTCCTCAGCTGCAATTCCAGCTTTCCCTTCAGTCCCACCAATTGCTGGGTGAAGATCATGGTCTTGGGGTTCTGCTTCTTGCAGTTACAGAAAATCCAGAAGCTACAGTTGGAGGTAATTGCTGCTGTGGTTGTGTTTGGCAGAGAAAGCAAGGCATGGTGCTTTCTGCCACGTGCTTCTTGGTGTGGGTACTGTCCAAGGATCAGAGGGGTCTTGAAACTGGGTAAAAGATTTGTAAAACTGCTGCTTGGTGGGGTTGTGTCTCGCATGTCAAAGCTCAATATGAAATATTCTAAGAGTTGTCTAATACTTGATGTTGTAGTAAAAATAGAAAAGGGCACTTTAATTCCATTTCATTTATTTTACTTCACACCTTTTCTTCAAGAATCTTCAGCTAGTGGGCAAACAAGTCATCTTCAAAACAGGCAGGAAATGCAAGAACCCACATTTTTGGGGGATCTGTATTGCTAGGCCAATTGTAAAGAAAAGATTGTGAGGACCCAGACAGCTTATCCACAGACTGTGCAAATGCTATAGTGCCTCTGGCAAGCAAATCTTGCCTTGCCCATGTACTATCCACCACACCAGCCTCTGCTTCCTGCTCAGCTTGGCATTTTCATCCCTAAATTTACATTATGTGATGAGTAAGTATAGAAAAACCTCCTCCATCATGCATTTAAAATTATTTATCTTAAATTATTAAGTGTGCAGTCAGTTACTGAATTCCTGTAGCTGGTTGGAGCTGTGTGGGAAGATGTAATCTGGCACTTCATTCACATTTTGTCATTTGGTCATGTCCAATTTTCAAATCTCAACATTGCTGGTATCTTAGACAATCATCTGGGTACAGATAGGACAAAATCGTGTCTTTGCCTCTGTTTGAATCAGTCTGCTGTGTTACATAAAATTGCATCCCAGGCTGGAAGTAGCAGTGGGTACAGAATGACAAATTACATCTTCATCTGCCTGTGCTAATCACCTTCTAGTCAAGTTAATCTGCATTGTGTAGCTCTGGCTAGCAGAATGCATGTCCTAAGAGAATGCTGAAGTCAGGACTTCCAGGCAAAATAAACGAACATTAATTACTTAGAATTGCTTAAAGCTGGAAGTGTGCCTCTAATGGAAGTACTAATTACTCAAAATTTGACAGTGTAAGAAGTTCCCTTTAATTTGGCTCATCCTTGCTATGGGTTGTGTATCTATTTGGTTCTCCACTGTCTGCCCACAATTTTAATTTGTTATCACCGTTGTAAAATTACTGGGTAAATGGATTCTGTTTGTATTGGGAAAGGGCATCTTGTAGTTGTTGAATGTGTGGTTTATTTCCTTATTTCCTCTTACTGCAGAACTGCTCTGCTGTGTTTCTCTTGATTTTAAAGCAAAGTGACTATTGACTCCTCTCCCATTATTTCAAATAGCTTAGAAATGCACATCTTTGGTTTGAACTTGGGGGTTTTGGTTTTGTTTTGTGCATTTTTCTAAACCTTGCCACCAAGTAAGGCAGAATAACAAACGTTAAAATCTGCTCCCATTTCTGCAAATCAGTGTCAGAAACAACAATCATAAAAGAGATTTAAGTTGCAAAGTCAAGCAGTCAGAAAATTAGAAAGCATAAGAATGGAAATTGTCCGTGTAATTTAAATTTTAGTCCTTCATGCGTATGTGCTGTGATGCAACTTCTTAATTATGTCATCAGGGCTGTGTTTTCCTTTGTGTGCAACTGATAAGTCATTTATTCAGTGTTTTCCTTGCAGTTCTGCTGCTCTTCTCATTTTCAAAATGTAGATCTACAAAGCAGTCCCAAAGCCAGAGAAGTAACTTTGCAGTTGGGCTTTGATCCTACACAGAAATAAGTAGTAACTTTCCTATCCCTTTGGTGTAGGAACCAGTCATAGATGTTTCATCAAAAATGTTCCCTTTAAAACATGTTTTAATGTTCTGATTCATTTACAGTCAAAATAGCAAATTGATGTTACTTAATTTAAATCCAGTTTTGTTGACATAAAACTTTCCAGTGGCTTCTTCTGGTTTGGCCTTTGGTTTCCTTTTATGTCTCCCTTTCTGTACAGCTGAATGAGCTTGTTATTTCTGTCTCTGCAAATAGGAATATTAGTTGTTTACAGTGATTCCAGTCATACAAGGACACAATTAAATGTCCTTGCCTGTGTAGGACGAGCTCATTTTCTCAGTGATTTATAATTATGTTCTATTTTAAATTCTTTGTAAGAACCTACATAGTCAACAACTTAATGCGGTTTAAAATAATTATTTTTTTTAAGTATGGGTTTTTTTCCCCTGCAAGGAGCAGGGAATAGCAAACTAAATAAAACTAATTAGTAAATGGTGGGGGAAGGGCAAAGCAAAACAGTGGTTTATCTTTCTTTGTCAAAACAAAGCTGAATAAGAAGCTTGTGCTACTGAGAAACTTTAACTGGTGTCACAGACGTAGAGGGAGGCCCCTCTGGGTACAAACAGAAGAACACTCATACAGTTGCTCTTACTGATTTCTTTTGCCTTACATGCAGAAAATTTTTGGCATTCCCCAACAAAACCCACAAAAACACCTACGTCAAAAAGTCAAATAGGTTTCAAAATCAAATACTTAAAGGTCAAGAAATGCCACATGTATATAAATGGCCAGAAGAATTAAAATTCTACCTCTCTGTGCCTCCAGCCTTGAGACTGAATGAAGGGGGATTGTGTTAGAGGCAAACAAGCAAAAACCCTGAAATTATGTGAGCAC
The DNA here is from genome assembly GCF_009650955.1 of Corvus moneduloides. Lineage (NCBI taxonomy): Eukaryota > Metazoa > Chordata > Aves > Passeriformes > Corvidae > Corvus > Corvus moneduloides. The sequence continues at coordinate 3,741,018 of NC_045491.1, read as the reverse complement.
ATAGTTATAATTACCAGTTACCCTTCTGTTCACTGGAAGGTGGAGTTACATTCCCTATTAGCTTTAGTTATTCTGATTTTTTAATGAGTATTTGCTGCTAATTGAAATACCACATCTGTGACAACTTACATCTATTCTCCTTATGGTCCCATGTGTATTTTATAAAATTGTAAGCCATGGGACACAGGATCTGTCGCTCTTACTTGCTTACAAAGAGCCAGACCAGCCACGGCGCTGTGAAAATCATCATTTGCTGTTGAGCTCCTTTGGACCCAAAGGATGTTGGCACTGCTGTTTCCCTAGATTGGTCTGGAGGTACAACAGGCTTTGGCAGCGTCCTTTGCATGAGCCAGGCTTGCTTAAGCTCCATGAAGTTGCCCAGATCTGGCCCGGTGATGCTGCTGATGGAATTTGCCAGGCGAGCAGTGACGTGAGTCCGTGGAGCGCCGGGAGCTGGGAGGCTGCGGGATCCCAGCTGCTCAGGATGCTCAGCCCATGGCTCAATGCTCTCCATGGCCTTTGCTGCCTCTTCTCACTCTTGTGCTGTGGGGAGTTGCCACCATTTTATTTGTCTGCTTTCCACAGGCTTAATCGGACTAAACAAGATGTTTTAAAGCTATCTGGAGAAATTGAAAACTACAGCTACAGCGATGGTGTTTCTCTAGTAGCATAGATCCGTGGAAACAGACTTCATGGGTTTCACATAGACAGGACCCTTTATGAGAAGCAGAAGCTCTTGCAGGATCCTGGAAGGACTGATCAGCATCCTGACTTACCTTGTTCAACAGGACTGGTATTTCCGTGAGCTGTCACAAATAAATGCTCACAGATAGGCACAAGGACAGGCAGCCAGGAAACCATGTATGGGCATCGACTGCCAGAGGGCAGGGATGACAGCAAGGAATGTAACCTCCTGAAGTTCCTTGGTTAAGGCAGCACGCCACCTGGCACAAATCCTGGCTGCCATAAGGTTAAAAATAACAAATAGCATCTCTATTACATAAGGAAGTCTTTTGTCCTTGTTTAATGGGGCACTATGATACGCCACAAAGAATAAATATGGAGCTTCTCTGAAGTCTTACTTGTGGTTAGTGCTTAGGGCCAAGGCAGCTGAAAATACCAGGGCTGATTGCAAGCAGGGTCCTGTGTATGAACTGCTGGCATTAAACAGGCAAAATCTGGATGAAATTCCAGTGTCTAAGCGTGCTCAGCAGCAGCCTCGGCCCAGTTCACTGCACTGGTGACATCTCAGTGCCAGGAAGGACTTAGGGTCCCATTTTGTGATGATGCCGTGACTACAGCATAAATAGAGAGGATTTGTGTGTTCAGAGCAGCCTCAGAACCCTCTGGAGGGCTGTAGTCCATGGGCAGCCTCAGAACCCTCTGGAGGGCTGTAGTCCATGGGCCACCTTCTGGGCTTCTTGCAGTAAAATGCAGCAGCTGTGGAAGTTACTGTGGATGATGTTCAAACTCAGGCCAGCAGTGCCATCGTTGTCACCCACCTGACCTGCCTGCAGCTCCCTGCCAGTCCCATGAAGGAAGTGCCTGCTTTGGTTTCAGTTAAAGAATGAACCTGAAGCGATGGTAAAGCTCAGGTTTTCCTTTGCATCCCATGAGACGCTGTCTGTGATTATCCTGCAGCCTGTGTCCAAGGTTCTCCTGTTTCAGTGACAGCTTGCAGGACTGTCAAAGGCTATGCTTACTTCCAGTTTGACTGCACAGCTTTGCCTGAACCATCCTTTCTTTGGCTGTGATCCCTCTCAGGTCAGTACAGCTGTTACTTGTAACCCTTACCAAAAATTTTTGGCAGCTTTCAGTGCCTGCTGGAAGCAGGAGCATTCATCAGCAGATGTTGCTCACACTTCCCTTTTAGGTCCCCAGCTGTACCCATACCACCTCTATGACCCCAACTGTGCTTCCACTTTCTGTCTTTGTGTGAAAAATTCCCTGGGGACATGTCCCACCAAACAAATTCAGACCTTGCATCTGGACATGCTTTTGTTTGGAGAGATGAGGCCACTCTGAACCTCATCCCGGACTGTGTGTCCTGTAAAAATTGAGTGAGATGGTAGAAATTATTTAAGCACTTGAAAAGTGTCTGAGATGACTGAAAAGAAACTTTCAAACAGATGGTTGTCAGTGCCTTGGTAAGGCCTGTGAGGCTCTGCCTCTTGTTTGGGGAATGGCACGTGTGTTGGTGCTTTCCAGCATCCAGTCTGTGTGTGTGCCTCCTCTGGCTCCTGGGTGCAGGTGCCAGGCAGGATCATGGAGGGTCACTGTCACTCTCTAGGCTGTCCTTTCCTGTAAACAAACTCTCACTGGCCAAATTACAGGGTTGCTCATCAGCCCCTCAGCAGTGGGAAGCGTGAGCACGGTGAAGGAACAGTGGCATGGAGATGCTGCTCTTAGAAATTACTAATTCCTTGCAGAGGACACACACCTCAGTCAGAACTCAGACCACTGCCAGATATTTTTATGATTGAAAAGAAGAAAACACTTTAGATAGTTTGAATTTCCAGTGCTTTTAACATGCTGTTTAATCTCAGAGATGGACATTCTGCAGTGGGCAGATGGTTGCATTATGAATATTGCACCAGCATCCTTCTTGCTCTCCTGTGCAAGCTCCTGAGCAGATTATCATTTACTTTAACTGATAGATGGAAAAGTTCAGCTGGCTAAATTAGCAACGATGAGGAGGAAGACAGCTTATCAAAGTTAGGAGATGCATAAACTTAAAATAGGACAGGTATTGCTGTCTGGATTCTGAGTCTGATAAAACTCATTCAAAAATTACCCCCTGTGCAGCACTGTGCACTTTATTGTGTTACTTTTCTTTTGAGCAGCCAGGTCTGCCAACTGTAGAGCACAGAATGTGGAAGGAAAACTACAGTGAACTTGACATGTATTTCCAGAGATTTGTTCAGTCCTAGAAAATACTCATTGGCTCACTAAAAAAACCAGGGGTTTGCCTGTTGTTTGCTAAATCCATTTTTTATTATTGCAGCTGTCTTTGGACAAAGGGAGGGGGGGAAAGTGACCGCAGAGAGCTCAGGAGTACATCTCTGACATTGTTTAATGAGAAAACAGTGACTCTTGTTGAATCACCCCACTAACACAGAGCAGACAGAGCGTCTCAGTTCGGTTTTGTTTGGCTTTTGTTTTGAGGGGTCTCAGCAGAAGCTGAAAGGGTGGCAGGTGAGCCTGGCTTTGTGCTCTTCCCCACATGGGTGCTGCAGGTGGTTGCTGCTCCAGGGGAATGAGGGGAATGTGACCAGTGCTGTCCTTCTGCAAACAGCACGTCCTCACTTTCCTGCCCTGCTGGTGCCAGTGCTCCCTCCTCCTCCTTGCTAATGGAACGGGATTGCAGCCGGCAGAACGGATCAATCCTTTAAAAACCTTTATCTGCATCGTTGCTGTGGCCGTGGGTCCTGTCTCCCTTATAAAATTGCTTTAATGGTCAAAATAAACTTTTGACCCACTCTGCAGCTGAAGGCACTGGTGGTTTGGATTGTGCACAGGAACAATCCAGAGGGTGCTGGATGGGCTCTGTCACTGGTCCTGGAAAAGGGCACCTGAGTGCAGGTAATGGGGAACAGAAACTTCACATGTTTTAGACAGGAAGCCAATTTCACTAACGTGGAACTGTGTGTAGCAACAGCAGCCCACGTGCCTTGGAGTGGGGTAACAGAAGTTGCTGATACTTGTATTTTGAAATTTGTTTTGTTTTGTTTTGAGAACTGAAAGGTATTTCCAGTTCAGCCAGTTACAGGAAGGTAATTGTCGATCCCATAAAACTTTTTACCACTGAGATTTGAAAATGACAAAATACCACGTACTGCTACTGCAGCCCCACGGATTAAAATGTGCTGTAGCATTTCAGAGTGATTTTTTTTAACATGTGGAAATAATCAAATAATTGTCTCAGAGGAAAGCAGACAGATGTCCCAGCTGGCTTATCTAGAAAACCCTGCCATTTCTCTCAGACATGACCTTTACCTAGGTCATCCTGCCTTTCTTGCAACTCAGCTAGATCATTCTGATGGGCACCAGCTTGACATAGCCTTGAAATGGGTTCAAAATCCGGCCCAAGCTGTTTTGTGGATAGAAGAAAGTAAAAAGCTTGTAGTCCCTTTCTGATTGTCAGGATGCTCAGGCTGTAATTCAAGTCATTAGGCTTAGTACATAAAGCCCTTCGTAATCCAAGTCTTAAGAACCCGAAAGGTCGCTTGTGGTCCAATAATCCTGAATAGTAAATGTGATGAGCTAGCAGTGACTGTCCTGATCCTAAAGCATCTCTCAAAATAAATGCTGGTCTCTGCCCCAAAAGCATATGCCCCTTATTTCGAGATGAGCCAAGAGGCTGTGCAAGGAATAAGCAGCTTGACTGCTGAACAGTGTTGGGCAACACTGATTTGTTTGAAATGATTTCATTAACTGGACTGAAGGAATAGACAAGAGGATGCTGAAGGTTTTAAAGACACACCCTCCTCTGTCTGCAGTGGTCCACTGGAGAGATCTCTGCTCATCACCAAGATCCCTCAAATCCTCCCCAAAATCTGCCACTGCAGCTGCTCACGTGAATGAAATGAGCAAAGGTTGCTTATGATAGGAATGGCTCCTGCCCTGGTCTGAGAGTAGTGTCAGAGGTCGTTCATGTTCACACGAGGGATGGGGACAGTGGGAGTGGAACATCTGGCCAGAGGTGCCACAGCTGGCATTAAGCAGGCAGAGAAGATCTGGCAGATCCCAGGTAGCCATTTCCCAGCTGTAACCACTTTGCAGGGATCCAAAAGGCAGTGGCTTCATGGAACAGCCCAGAAAGGGGGTTGGTGCCTGGCAGTGCAGGATGGCAGCATTGAAGGAGCCCCAGGGTGGTTCTGTGGGAGGAAAGGACAAATGGACTGATGTGGAGGATGCAGGACTGATGGGATAATTCACAGGGTCAATTAAACATGAGCATTTAAGGAGCTCAGTCCTTTACCCACCTCCTTGACACCTCCTCAGGAAGGTGCCAGAGAGGTAAAGAAATGGAGGACTGGGAACACTGAACCACTTATGGGACCACTTGTAGGGTCTCCTCTTGGTGCCTGACACTCCTTTTCGTCCCTGATTTTGTGCTGAGGGCAGTTAGAGGTCAGCTGGGAGTAGGGCTGCATGACTTTGTTTTTCCTCTTAAATGTCTCCTTGCCTTTCAATTTGTTCAGTATTTGAACTGATTTTCATCTTTATATTGTATTTATTTAATGGTGCTCTGGATATGGTTATTTTTGTGCCCTGAAGGGCCTACTTTTCCATTCCATTTTAATATATAACTTCTATTAACATCAAAGCTTGCTGCATGCATAAAGGGGCACTGAATGGCTAAACTGTACTTAAATACCTGTGACCTCTTGGCTCTTATGTATGGAATGATTATTAATGCTTCGTCCTTGCCGTGTTTCATCAGAAGATGCTGCCACACAAGGCAGAGCTGGGGAGGTCTGATGATCCCTTTATTACAGATGGGTAAAACAGAGGAAAAGAGATTAAAAGATTTGCCAGGAACACGGAGCAATCAGTGGCTGTGCTGAAAATAGAAACCAGGCTCCTGGTTTCCATTCCCCAAATCTGGCCTCTAGACAACACGACTATATTAAAAATGTAAATGCAAACATAGACAATCTTTCCTTTTTCAAACCTTCCCTGCAAATGTTTTGTGTCCTTTTGACTCTGTTTCGCAGAATAACCTGGTAGCACTTGGATCAAAGAGCCAGGAACCAGCTGGGCTGTGCTCACAGGATACTGCAAAGGCAACTGGACTGGACCACCGAAACCTCAGAGTGACCAAAGAGCTCATGGCAGAAGGTGGGAGGAGACTCGTGTCTATTTTGAGACAGGAAAGTATTCAGTAGCTGTAGGCTACTGTTCAAAATACTTTGATTACTGTATTTAAGGAAGCCAAAAGTGATAGTGTTGTGACAGCCAGTCCCCTCAGCCTGTGTATTCTAGGGAATATTCTCTCTTGTAATGCACCGCAGATCCAAAGCTGGCAGCAGAAGGACATGCAGGCATTTTAACTGTTTGCTATTAAGTCTGCAGATGATGGGTAAATCAAACACAACTGAGGTTTGAAATGCACAACCAGAAGGGAAGAGTGAATTGTGTCTCACTGAGGAATGGCACAGCTGCAGGGCCTCCTGCTCTCCAAGCCAGAGATGCTGGCAGTGCCATTGCTGGGCTCATTCCTTTGGGCTTGGCCCAGCTTTATTTCTGTTCCCATATTCTTCCTCCATGCTGTAAACAGACTTGATGATCAAAAAAATAAAAATAGCATATGGATGCAACCCAACCAAACAGCCAGAGTAAACTTCATGGGAGAAACTGGATTTAGAAATGCACCCCTGAGTCATGCCAAAGAGTCCACGTTAAAGGCTTTTTTAAGAAGCAATTAGGAAGCAGTCTCCTTTTAAAGACACTTCCCAGGGCTTATTACAGGGACTGAACATGCAAATTAGGGCTAAATTCTGCCCATCTCCCTCACGTGCATGTCTTTGTGTGAGCAGCATTTCAGATGTGGCTGCACTAGTTCAGATCCCTGTGGAGCCAGGGACAGCCGTGTGTGGCTCACTGCTGTGTCCAGAGAAACTTTAAATCCAGAGGGAATGTGGACACATCATCACTGGGACACCTGAAAGGGAAAGTGAATGTTATTGGAGCCGCTGCAGCCTGTCCCGAATTCCTGCTGTTGTTAATGGCAAGCTTAATATAAACTATGGGAAAACTCAGCTGAAATCAAGGGGATGAGAGTTGGCCTTGCTGAAGTTGATGCATCTTCCCACATCTCAGAATTCAGCTCCTTCTAAATCCCTTTCCACTCAACATAAGCCCAAAATAAGTGAGATGAGATGAAACACAAATCAAGATGGCAAGCTGAGGACATCCCCTCTCTCTGGAGTTAGAAACTGCCTGGATCTGAGGAGTTGTGGGTCCAAGTGGTTGCTCATCTGCCCAGAGAGTGGGGGCATGGTGAGGAGGTGGGAGTGTCTCCTTGAGGTTCACAGGCCTGGGGTAACAGTTCAGCTCACCTGTACAGGTGGGCTTAACCTTGAATATTTCAGTGTCTGGGAAAGCCTGTTCAGAAAAGATCTTTTGTATCATCTTCATGTTCATCATTGATATCGTAGCAAGAAAAAACCAGTTTTCATTAGCAAAACTGTTGCCTTTTGCCATTTCTGCTGGCTTAGGAGAGCAAAGTCTCACTGCTGAAGACTGAATGTGATGCAGTTTTCAATGTTCAGCCCAGCAGCTTGTGAAATACATCCACATTTTGTGAGGTTAATAACACTGTAGTGTGCACCGATGCTGAATTTTTTACTGGTTCAGGCCATATGTCTCTAACCTAATTAGACTTTTACTGGCTAATGGTTTATGGAGCAAACCTCTAAGGATTTTGTGTCTGGTTCCTGAAGAATCACTCAAGAGGGAATGCAGCTGCCTGGTGCTGTGCTCCTGCTTTGAAATGGGTAAGTGCCTCATTCACTCACTGCAGGCTGATGCCTGTCTGTGCTGTTAACCCAGGCAGATAATACTGATACATTTTAACTTGAAATTAGTGATTAGCTTAAATATTAATCTGTAATCTCCAAAGGAGCACTGTGCCCCTTTGGCTGGTGATGCCGTGCAGTGATCCATTAGCATTTCTGAGCCCCACAATTTGGAAATCCCTGAAATGCTTCCAGGGCAGTCAGGGTCTGTTTAAAGCAGCTCTCAGATGGAGATGAGCTCGTTTCTCAGTATTGCCACTGCTGAGACCACAGGTATGGAACTGCAGGCTGGATTTTGCAACTGCAAGTCACATTTCAAGTTCTTCATGGGTGATAAAATACCCAAATTGTGATAGATTGTGTAATTTATTATCTGCTGGGGGCATGTCTACTCTGTTGCCCCTTTTGGTGCACCTGTTAGTGGTGACTGTGGTTCTGATCATGTTCCTGTCACTGTCTCATGTGGCCTTTGAACCAATCTTTTTTCTTTTCCATCTGGATTTTTCTTCTCTAAACCAGGGATAATGGCATCTCTTTAGCTGGAGTGCTCTTCACATTCAAGTGCTGCTGCTGGAGCAGAGCTGCCCTCCCTGAAATGTGTCACAGACCCCACGCAGTGAGAAAGAGGATAGGGCTTTTTAAAGACAATCTACACAGGACTGTAGAAGCTGGTATCACACTTAACACCATTAAAACACTTTAACCTTCCTCTGACAAATGCCTGACCTGCAGCTCTGAACAGAAAACCCAAAACCTCTCAAACCCAGTAAGAGCTGGTTCCCCCAAGCTCTGTTCTGAGACCCGAGCTCACAATAGGCAGCTCCAGCCTGGAAGGCAAAGCTTGCACATGGATTAATGGCTTAAAGGAGCCTGCTGGGTTCAGGGTCAGCAGCATTTTGGCTGTGGGAGGCTCAGAGGAGTTTGAAGGTAAGTTTGGGGGTGTGGGTTTGGGCCAGAGCTTGCTCAAGGCTGTTCTGGCTCAGCTGCGCCAGCGGTCGCGGCTGTCGGCACGTGTTAATTAGCTGAGGAGAAGGGTCTGGGGCAGCTTGTGCCGCCTCAAAGGGCCCTTCAGGGGAACATCTAAAACACAGCTTGCAAGAAAAATAAATGAAGGAGGGCTCAGTTTTTTCCTGTGGCCACCTGCGAGCTGTGGCCTTGAGCAGAGAGTGCTGCCGAGGCCACCCGCGCCGGGGGGCTGCGGCTGCTTCCCGGCTGCCGTGTCCAGCAGGATCCCACCAGTGTCCCTGGCACAGCCCCCAGCACCCCTGGGCTTGCTGTGAGGCCTGTGTGGAGGCAGCAGTGGGGAAGGAAAGCCTCCTTGCAGAGAGAGGGAATGGCATCTTCTGGGATGCAACCTGACAAACCCAGGCTGGGACCTGGCCTCGTCCTCTTGGCTCCAGTTTGGAGTGCAGGAGCACGGGGCTGTGCAGGTGGGAGGCGTTGCCTGCTCGTGATTTCGGGTTTCCTTGGGAAGAACTGCCTGTCTTGGGCTCTGTCCATGCCCCCAACCCCACCTGCTCCTGGCTGGCTCCAAGGGCAGGTGCAGGGAGGGAGACCTCAGTTTTTGCTCTCTGATCCTCTTTGTCCAAGAGTGTCTGATTTGGATGGGCTCAACCTCCAAATAATTCTACACAACCCAAGCAATAACTTTCCCAACTGCAACCCTGTGGGTGGTTCAGTCCCAGAGCTCCCTGCCTTTTCTTCTGGGCTTCCCTTTCTGTGATGTCTCTTGTGACTTGTGACATGACCCTGCCCTGACAGGGGAAGTTTTGGGTTTTTTTGAGAGATCATTTACTCCTAGATAAACATTAATTTTCATTTTAATTTTTAACCTATGCCTCTGAGGTGACAATGCTTTTGTAGACCATCTAAGAACCTGTTATCTTTGCCCAGCTTTGCCTCTTTCGTTTGCTTCACCCAGCAGGTAATGAGTAACCTGTCCTCCTGCTGGGCAGGCTGAGGGCTGGCAGAGGTGATCTGATTGCTTCCTTCTCCATTCTCTTTGGGAATCACAAACACATTTTTAGTGTCAGAGTGACATCTCTTTGCCTCTTGCTTTTGGTAATTCTTACGTTGTGTGACAATGCCATTCCTGCAGCATGTCCTGCTTTACCTCTTCTCTGCATGGACCTCCCAGAAATGCTGGTGGGGAAGGGTAGGAGCTGAGCCAGCCCTGGAGTGGGGCTCCAGGCACAAGGGCTCATTCACACCAGCCCAACACATGCCCCGGGGCTGTCCGGGGCACAGCCCTGTCTCCTCAAAGCCACACAGGCAAGTCCTTGTCCAGGCAGGGATGTGGATGTGTATATCCAGACTCCCAGTCTCCTGCTCTCACCACAGATGCTGTTGCTTGTGACACAAGTGGCTTTGGGGTGTTCCTGGGTGGTGCAGAGGACTGGTGCAAGCTGAGGTCATGTCCTTTCCAGTCAGCCCAGGCCCCTCCTGAGATGGGGAGAGGGAACAGGTTTAAATGGGTGCTGTGTCCAGTGTAGGTGTGACCCTTCCTGCCCTTTGGAACAATCCCAAAGCATCCTCAAGGCTGATACCATCTCAGAGCACGGTATGGAGCAGTACAACACCCTTGTGATTTGAAAGGACTCAAACAAAACAGATGTCAAGTGCACTTTTCCTACTGACAGGGCCATTGTGAGATCAGGGTAATTTCTCTAAAATGCTGTGTCGTCCCACTGTCAGATGCTGCCCGAAGGCCACTCTTCACCCACCCAGCAGGACTTGTCACTCGCCTTGGTGACCTCCACACTCTGCTCTTTCTCTCCTTCTCTCGGTTGCAGAGAGGCACACCCGGTGTTCACTGTCCCTCTGGGGTTCCCAGAGGTGCTGCTGGCCGGCAGCAAGGGCAGGCAGAGCAGCTGTAGCCATATTCTGTCACACGGTGCCAGCAGGTTGGGCAGATAAGGATGTGCTGGCTGTGCTGCTTCTCAGATGTGTTGTTGCAAGTGCAAGGGTTTGTAAAAGTCTTGAGCTGAGATTTGAGCTGTGTCCTTATTGTCAGGGCTACTCTTGTAGGGCTTGGGGGACATTGTTTTCTTAAGAAAAATACATCTAGGGGTCTTGTTGTTTCTCTTATCAGTATTTTTGCTTTTTAGGGGCTCTTGGGTCACATTTCAAGGCTGGGCTTTTTGCAGTGCAGAGGGAAGGAAATGATTTTTGACAAGGCAAAGGCTGAGGTCCTTATGCAATCCCCTGTGCAGTTACTGGGAGTTCAGACAGAGCATGGATCACGATGACTCATGATAAAGGCTGCAAGAACTGGCAAGACTGCAGCAGCACGGGCTGTTTGTACCTCAAACAATTAGTTCTGTAAACAGAATTTTGACATGTTTCTGAATTGCATGTTAAAAACTAATACACTGCCCAAGACTAGACATTGGAAAACGAAGGGAACAATCCAAGGCTGAATGAGAAAGATTTGATGACCTAATATGTATATCATGCATACAGCATGTGGGGGGGGGGGGGGGTTCATCTTGTTGCTAAGAGGGAGGCCCAGAGTGAGGAAGGGTACCCTGTGCTATTTCCCAGTGACTGGATGAAGATCCAGGCTGTGTTCAGCCCTGAGAGCCCTCCTGGGAAGAGAGGTTTCTGCACTGTACCCAAACACCTCCGTGCCCTCTTGACTGAGCACTTTTTTTGGCTGCTGGTCAGCCAAAAGGAGGGAGTTCCCCAGCTGTCAGCAGAGCTGCCTCCCTGCCTCTGCTCCTGTCCCCCTGCACAGTTCATCCTCTAAACCACAAGTTGTTCAGTGAAATCCCTTGTGCTGTTCACAACAGGGATGGAGCAGTGTCATCTGCTCCCAGCCTTGCTCTCTGAAACAGCTGGGTCATTTTTCTAAGGAAAAGCAAGTCAGCCTGAGACAAATCCCATGCATTGAGCTTCTTACTGTGTCAGGCTGCAGAGAGAGAGCTGTAACCAAGCCAAACCCAGAGCTTTGGTGCGAACAGCACACAACTGCCTAAAATAATGCCTAAAATAATGCCTCCTGCCCAGAAAGACTCTGCATACCTGGGATTTTGTGGGGGCTTTTGTTTTCTTCTTTGCTTTTGTCAGTATTTTTTGCAGCAGTACCCAGAATGAACCACAAAACACCAGCATTCTCTATTTCCCAGGATTTTCAGTCCAAACTAAGGTGGAAGAGAGGAGGGATATCAGGTCTCTTCCGGGAAGGCATAGCCAGAGTTCCTTTCTTTAAAAACAGACCAGTGATAAAACTACTGAAAAACTGACTTTATTTGTGGATGTAGAAAGACAATTAGCCAGGCTCATTCCAGTTATCTTCTGCTGGATGCTGTGTGAACATCCTGAAGTAACCTCCTGTCTTAGGGACAATTGCACGTGTATTTGGGGGTTTCTAGGTTCAGGTTTTGCAGCAACCAGCAGAAATTCTAGCCAGTTAGCAAGAGCAAGAGATTTGTGAATCTTATTCTGCAGCCAGTTTATCTATAACATTGAGAAATAGTGTAAGTAACTTCCCTGCACATAAAATGCAGCTGCTTATTGTGCTGTGAAATTTAACGATGCTGAGTGTAATTGATTTATAATTCATGCGAAAGATAAAATCAATATCCACCGTCAAAACAGCAGTGTTTTGGCTTACTAAACATTTGGAGGTTTCTTTGCGAAATGCTTTATCATTTTGCTTTATTACCTCTTTAAAAATGTAATTTCATTGTTTCATGAGTTTAGTATCACTTTCTCTTAATTGTATTTTTTTTAATTCATGTTTATAGGCTCTATCTAGACAAGTCTGATAGGCCCCATTTATTTCTGTAGAGAATTTTAACTAAGAGGAGGCCCTCTTAGACATTAAAATTTTTTAGTTAGCAAAAAAGAGACTGCAACCACGTCATGTGGTTCCTCACATAAATGATGTCTCCATTAAGACACTTGAGTGTTATAAGATAATGGATGAATTTATCTTTTTTTTTTTATTTTTTTTCCTGTTTTCTTTGTAGTTGTTTAATTTCTACCCATTCTCCTCAAACCTCCCAAGATGATACTGAAAAAGGTAGAAGAGGTGGGTGTAATCCTGAAGAAGTGCCTCAAGGCAAGGAAAGAGAGTATTAAGGAGTGCAACCTGATGAGCTACATTGATGCTTTGGTATTCAAACAAGAGGCATTTTAACCAGATGATGATTCCTGCTGTACCTTCTTCAGACATGCTGATGAGATTATTGTCTAACAAACACGCTCTGTGACTGTTCATACAGAAATATTTAAATTTTGGGTAATCATCCTCCTATTTTAGTACTTTAAATACTTCATACTGAAGCAAAAGCAAGAAAAATTTAGTCATCAGCTGTCACCTACAGTCCATTCCTTGCTGGAGAGCGAGAGAGAGGCAATGTCACTTTTGCAGCACTTTCAGGCAGGCACATCCCTCCCTCCAGGCATGGGAAGAGGCAGTAGAGTTACAGAGATGCAGGAATTCCTATGGCGTTTGTGCATCCCCCTCACCAGCTCCCACGTGGTGGATTTCACAACAGGAGCAGTTGTGTGGGAGTCTGGATCAGCCTGCGTTTGCCCTTTTTCTCCAATTGCATCCGCATTCTTGGGCCGGGCAGTGTGCACGGGGAAAGTGTTTCCCACCAGCAGCAGGAAGCAGGGACAGTGGGGCTGATGTGTCAGTGGTGTCCTGGGCCTTCATGGCTCTCCTGTGGCTCCTAGAAAGGCCTGGCACACAAACACAGACAGATAAACCCCAGCTCCTCAACTTACAAGGGTATTGTTCTGCACCTCTCATCAAATTTCTGCCTTCCCAGGATCCACAGGCAGCGGCTGGAAGTCCTGAGCTGGTCATACAACCACTGCCTAAAGCAGACAAATGCCATGTGATGTTGGAAAATGGATGACTTTGTGCAATTGGATCATTTCGGGGGGGGGCAAATATTTCTCAAGTGTGCAAATATTTCTTCTGAAAACTGAAGAAATTCTTCACTGGAATGTCAGTATGATGCAACTTGTTACTCACCTGCATCCCACCCTAATGTCTCTGGAGCTGGGGTTACCTGTCCTAGTTCTCTCTTTTCATGCTAACAACAGAGGTTTTTTCCTTCATATATCCCTAATAAGAGGAATACATGTTTTCTTTATGCAGATCATGATGCCCCTGCGCTCGCCCTGCTCATGGCTGGCACTCAGACAACATCCTCAACATTGCAATGGGGCCATCCTGCTGCTGCTGAAGGACCCTAAGAATCAAAGTAAGGCTTTGCTTTGCTTACACAGTGTGCTGAAGTATTCCACAGTGACTTTGTAAGTGATGCTCACCTGGAAAAGCTTCATAGCCTCTCATGTGTGCCAGAGCATCCAAAATCTGGATGCTGTCCACCTCCATCCAAGCACTGAATGCTGCCACTCAAGATCAAAGCACCTGAGAGGTTGTTCTCTACCTGCCCCAGGGGCTGCAGACCTCCTGTCCCGGGGTATTCCAAGCAGCATTCAGCAGGAACTGGGATTTGCAGGTGTTTTACCACTGGAGCTCTGTGCCCTTCCTTTGCTCTGCAGGAAAGGTTAACACAGACTGAGTTCTTGGCCCTGGCTGCTTCCCTACCTTTGAGGACTGGGAAAAGCTGTCATTTCCCAATGCAGTGATCTGTGAGGTGTGGAGATTTGTCACTCTCCTGCCACACATTCCCTGGTGCACCTCAGCTGACACCCCTTTACAGGCTGCTTCACCCCCAGGGCACTTGCTGCTCTCCAGGTGAAGGGGGTGCAGCACAGGACTGGGTGAGCCTCAAGCACAGGGCTTTTGGGGGGAAGAGCCAGTTCCCTAATCCCTCATCTCCTACACATTCAGTCCAATGCCAGTGTGACTTCAGGGCTAGGCACACAACTTCCCTTTTCCCATAGCTCAGTCTTCATAACCTGGAGTCTGTTCCTTGTTCTCGTCACTCCCTGCTGTCCATGCCCTGCAGAGCAGTGCTGCTCCTGAGCTACCAGGACATTGTCTCTGCCTTGCTGGAGGCCAGCAGAGAGCAGCTGGGCAGCAAGGGAGCCTGGCCCACGTCTTTCCTCTGCTTCATCACTGGGGAACAGCCAACAACTGTTGTGGCTTAATCACAGAATTGGTTTGGTTGGAAAAGACCTTCAAGATAATCAAATCTAACCATCAACCCCAGCACCACCACCATGTTCCCCACTAAGCCATGTCCTCAAGTGCTGTATCCATGTGGGTTTTGAACACTCCATCACACCTCTGGGTTTCCACCTCCCTGCTGGGTTAGGGCCAGATCACATATTAGTCAGTAATTCCAGTGAACTGGGTATCTTCACTAATGAAGGGTCTTACTGGCGTGTGTGAGCCCAGGAATTAGTTCTTCAGAGGAACAAGTTGGCTGCCAGACACAGCCCCCAGGGAGGAATGCTGAGTGGGCAAGCCAGGAGCTTGCGACATCCACACATGCTACAGCCGAGCGTGGCTGTGCTGCGGGGAGCAGCAGGGATCCCTCTGCTCACCCTTGTGCTGCCAGACAGAACGGGGGAAATGGGAGATGCCAGATGAATTTAACCCCAGCCAGCACCTGCACACCACCTGATTCTTCCAGGTTATTGGGAAATGAGTGTCTTTGCGCCCAGCCGTGCAGCAGGTGAATGCAGGTGGACTGAAGGGGGGGCATAAACCCTAAAGGCTTAGTTCTGACTCCTTCCCCAGCCCAAATTTGTGCTGGCAGGGTGTTTTAGCCCAGCAAGGACCACAGGGCTGGGCCGGCTGGGACTCGGAGGGATCGTGGTGCCATCTCGTGGCAAAAATAAAGTAGACATTGGATTGTGTGCAATGCTCGTTGCTCTGGCCAGTGCAGAGGAGCTGCAGGTGGAGTCGCTGCAATCCTTGTCCCTGGTCCTTGCCCCTCTCAGGGCAGGAGCCCCTGGTCTCAGCACCACACAGCCCTGGGGGTTGCTGGCTGGGCCGTGGGACAGTGCCACAAAATGAGTTGGTGTTGTTCAGATCTGACTCTAAACATCCAGGTACCTGTCCTGCCTCAAGGTGTTTGCCTTCAATCCAGCTGAGAGTTGCAAGGCACAAACATGTTTTGCAGCTCCAGGGAAGACCCTCAGGGCCACTGAGGAATGTGGAAATGGTATTTCCACCACTGAGAGCCAATGTTTTCTGCTAGATAAATAGATAGCTGAGTCATAATCAATGTTCTGCCATCGCTTGGCTGAGCAAATAAATGGGAGAGAGGTACTTTATTTCGTGGAGATATGTTCAGCTGTGTAATTCAGTGTGCTGGGGAGGGATCACTTCTATCCATCTGCTGACACAGGCATAAGTAGGATGCATTTTTCAAAGGAATCAAAGGAACCTGCTTTCCTTGGATGTTTGCAGCTCTGAAGGCTGCTGTGCCGTGGAGGAAGGGATCCATCTCTCTACTTGAAAGCTGAGGACCTGAGAGCCCACGGCAAGGGGCAGGTCTGAGGTTCCACCAGTGAATCCTGCAGAGTTGAGCCCAGCCCACTGTTGTCCCCTAGAGCACTACATTGCTGCCTTACCTGTCTTTCGAGGTCACACTATTTTCGGAGGGGTTAAAACAGGAACAGTCCTGACCTTTCTGAAGCCAAAGGCAAAAGTCTTTTTTTTATTATTTCAGCAAGACCAAAACTTCCTTCACAGGGTTTATATGCGGTTTGCTGCCCAGTTGCTTTACCTGTCTCTCCTTGCCTTCCCATCCAAAGCACTGAGCAGAGGGCCAGCACCAGCATCAGTGAGGCTGTGGTGGCAACCTTTGGTTCAGCCTCTGCAAGCAAGAGGCATAGAAGTGAAGAACTGAGGCTGTCCCCAGGGCTGACTCACAGCCCATAGCTGAGCAATTTGCCCTGATGAAACCACCCTGCAGCTATGGAGGGTGTCTTGTTGAGCTGGTGTTCACTAGGATGAGCATATGCAGAACTTCTCAGCCATGGGATACATCTAACATTTTATTTGTTGTCACTCTGGGCTCAGGACCAACCTTTCATGGTGTTTGCATTTCTGTGTACTGCAAAGTTGGGTGCCAGGCATAGGAAATGTAATGAGGACATGGGATCAAAACTTTATTGGCTTCCCATGAAGGGGAAACAAAGAGTATGATAAAACACATAAGAAAATGCATGTGGAGGAGTGGGAAGTCACAGGCAGATAAATGAATGGGAAGCTGCCTGAGCCATATGTCAGCTCGAGTAAGGTTGTGGAATATAATGGAATGTGACTGCCACAGAGAGAAACAACAGCCAGGCTGAGCTACAGAGGAAAGGAAGCCAACCCAAACCAGGTCTCGTTTAATCCCCGATCCCAATTCTCTGTGCATGTGTGTGTGTGCAAAACAAGCCCTGTGAAATGAGATGGCGTTTGCAGGGGAATTGCACGGCTGGTTCCAAAGGCCAGACCATCCCAGACACCGGAATGACTGCTGATGTGGGCTCTTAACATTAACCAGGATAGCTGAAGAGAGAGAACAGTCTTTGCTGCTATTAACAAGGTCAGGAAGGACAGAGATGCGTAAAACTAGCAGTGGGTGTAGTTTATTTTTCTGTGTCATTAGCCTTTTATGACTGGATGCTGGTGCAAATCTCACGTGGCCTCATGATTTAAATTGCAAACTTCGGAATGTAGCTCCTGTTTCATTCAGACTGGGGAGCAGTGTTGAGCTTGGTAGCAGCACTTGCTTATCTGAATGGGTTTGCAGACCCTGGGGCATCTTCCAGGACACTGTTCCAAGGCAGGAATAACTTAGTCCTCAAATCACATGAACCAATCTGTTTTTTCACTCTTGGTGTTTGACTTGGCTGCCTGGTAGGTGAAATCCTGATAGGATTTTGGTGTGAGATGTGGGAAAGCTCAGGAGGTACCTATGGATGGCTCAAGCAGTGTCTTTCTGTGGCTTCCAGCAAACTGTGGTTTGTTCTTCCTCAGGATTCTGGGCAGATTTCTGTGACGTGGTGAACCTTGGGAGCCTGGGTGTTGCCCCTACTGCTCATGGGCTGCATCCCCTCCACCAGACCAGCAGCTTGGTCCCTTCATCAGCTCCATGCACGGTCTGTCTTGAGAAGTGGGGTGTGATTGTCAGCACCATGGTTTGTGTTTGCATCTCCCCCACAGCACGGGAGCACAGAGCAGCCTGTGGGGGGCATGGAGCAGTGGAGGGGGAGTGGATGGAGACAGTGGGAAGGGGATGTGGTGGTGAGGCAGCATGGGGGGATGGTGAGTTGGAGCAAAGTTGGGGTCTGGGACCCCCAAAGCTCTTGGATGAGGCCGTGGTTATTCCCGCAGGACAGCACAGGTGGCCTGAGGCTGAGGCCGTAGTGTGAAAGTCGTTTGGGGGACAGTGAGGTCCAAGTCAGACTCTGAAACTCCCGGCTGGGGTCGGAAAGTGAATGTTTGGAGCAACCCTACAAAGAAGACAAACAGCTCCATCTTGGCCAGGCTTTCTCCGATGCAGTTCCGCCGCCCTGCAGGTGAAAGCAGAGTGTTTTACCTGATGGAAAACCCGACTGGAATGTTTGCCATGCACACGTTAGCGTCCGAGATGCTGCAGTGGGAGCAGGAGGGAAACCTTGAAATGCACTAAAGCATTTTGGAGTAGAGGGGCCTGTGTTGCTAAAGGCTCCTGCCTGGTCTCTTTTGTCACAGCCACAGCCATCTTACAGGGTTATTACACATTTGTGGTGTGCCCTCTCCTCTCCTTAGCTCTTCCAACCCTCTCAGCATCTTTAACCCTTTCTTTGGAAAAGCAGCCTGATCGAAGAATGCCACCTTCTTCCAAAGTGGAATGGTTTGAAACTCACTTTTCCTGTGGAATTTATCCTCACATCCCACTTTAAGAAAAGAGTGTGTTTCTTCTTTACCACCCTTCTTTGTGCTATATTTAGCAGTGGGAGAGCTGTGCTCTGAGAGCAGCCATTTGCCCAGATGCAGAATAATTGATTCCATTCTGTTTTCTGGTTGCTTATTGACGGAGTTAGGGGCAGTATTTAGACATGAAGACCTCATTAGTGTGTATTGTAATGAAATGGCCCTGCCATAGCCCCAGCTCTGTGCAGAGCAGCCTTTTAGTTACCTGTGGAGAAGGGCAGGAAAGCTCCTTTCTTTACAAAATTCCCTTCAGCATCAAGAAAGTGGTTGGGGTTGAACTGATGTGGTGTCTCCCATTGTGTCTTATCCAGCAGCACTGAGGTAAGTGATGGGATTACAATTATACCCTGGAAGAAAAGTACATGAAGGCACAAAAGATAGCAAAGTGCTCTGTTTTGGTTCATTTTCTCACACAGACTTTGGTGTCCTAGGAGATTTGCTCTACCTGGGGTAGGTGGAGACCACGAGGGTTTTATCCCATCAGCCAGTGGAGAGACATCAATGAGACTGTCCCACCAGTGCCAAGGATCAGAGCCAAACCCCACATGGTGCTGTGGAAACCTCAAGTGGAAGGCAAGATCCTGCAAGTTCTCTGGCAGATACTTCACTGTATCTTGCTGCAGATGGCAGCAAGGAGGTAAACCAGGGTTGTCATGGAGTGGGGAAGTCCTGAGCATGAGAGGGACTGGATTGAGTCCTGTGGCACACTCCGAGCTCAGTACAGGAACTCTTCTGGGCATGATTTTGGGCTCTGTCCAGTAATTCCCTCTAAAGAAACCATCCTCCAGTGGCACTGGTGAATCTGGGGAGGGTGGTGGATTCCTGGGAGGGAGCAGTCACCTACCTTGGGAAGGAAGTAGCCCCTGAAGTGGGTGTCCACAGCAGTGCAGCGGGGCACGTGTGGCAGGAGGGTGATGAACCTCTGCACCTCGTGCAGCACCGCGTTGGTGTAGGGCATGTTCTTCCTGTCCTCGTATGTGGCCCAGCTCCCCGCTTTCACCGTTCTCCCAATCTCCTCCTGGACCTTTTCTGGAAGGAACAAACGAAAGGGATGTGTCCCAGCAAGGAAGCCAACTCCCTCCTTGGATTTGGTTTGGGGGAAAAAAACCCATTTTTTTCCAGAGTTTGAAGAGAGAGAGGATTCTTAAAGCAGCAGTGTGGATATGTTTAATTCAGGCATGTAGGTGGGTTGTTTTCTCAGCATCGTACTGGATTTCCACTCATCCTCTCTCCTAGCAAGTCAAAGGGACTATTTTACTGTGACTTTGATCAGCACCTAGGTACATTAGGGATTCATCACAGTGAAGGGACAGGATTCAGCTCTTAAGTCAAAAGAGCTTCTGTGGATCTGAGGCCAGGCCTCTCCCTTCCCCATTTCAGCCTTGCCATGGATGGAGTAGGTAAAAGCTGCTCACTTTGAATCTCTGGGTATTTCATCATGAGCAGGATGGACCACTGGAGTGTGGTGGCAATGGTCTCTGTTCCGGCCATGACCAGGTCAAGTATGGATGCCATTAAGTTGTCGTCATGGAAAAGGCTGTCTTTCTTGTTCTTCTCCTTGAAAAACACGAGATGTAAGAGGAGTCATAAAACCATCAGTCTGAGTATTCAGCAAGCTCAGGAAACACTGCATAACCCAAAGCACTGCTGGCTGTGGTCTCGTGTTTGTGACCTGGGTGATAAAATAGACCTGATCTTGAATGCACAGCATCCCCCAGAGACAGAGCACCACAGGTGGAAGGTCTGGAGTGGAGTTTTGGTTCAACACCCATGTCCCCTGGAAGCAGGCTGAAACCCAGAGCCAGGTGCTGTTCACAGACTCAGCCTCACAGGTTTGGAAAGTGCCTGGTCTCTGCCCTGTACAGAGTAGATTCAGCTAATCCTACCTCTGAGGGACTCCTGCCCAAGGCCAGGTTTGAATCCCCCACAATGCTCAAAATCACCTTTCAGGCCATTTCTGCCTGGGCTTTAGAATTGTGCTAACTCCTCCTCCACACAGCTGAGTAGAATACTTAGTGCCTAAGGTCAGCCTGGATCCAGCTGGAAAGAAGAAAAAGCTCAGAGCCCAAATATTTTGTGTTGAATGAAATCAACTGATGTGTGAAACTGCCAGGCCTCTACTAAGTAAGATGCAGGGCAAGGTTAGGGCTTGTACTGATGATTTGTCGTTCAAGTACTTACTTTAAGGGGATCATTCATCTTGATGGAGCAACAGTATCAATGATTAATTGATTTG
Organism: Corvus moneduloides; assembly: GCF_009650955.1. Classification (NCBI taxonomy): domain Eukaryota; kingdom Metazoa; phylum Chordata; class Aves; order Passeriformes; family Corvidae; genus Corvus; species Corvus moneduloides. The sequence continues at coordinate 3,720,410 of NC_045491.1, read as the reverse complement.
TTTTCATAAAAAGAAAGGCAGAGTCAGCTTTCATGTGAATTCAGGCATTTTCTACTAGGAGCAAGTAGGTGATCTCACATTATTAGTGCTGCTATTTCAGGAGTGGATGAGAGTACCTTTTGTATCTTAATTTTGATAGAAAAATGTACCAATTGTAAGAGGCTAGCATCTGATTTAAATACCACTGGAATAACAGCATGGATTTCAAAAGATTTACATGACATGACTGGAATCAAGACTCAGCAACTGTTTCAGCTAGAAAATCCAAAGGAAACACTGCAAACAGCCAACAGAGCTAAGCAGTCCAATACCTCTTGTTGCTTGAATATCAGTGCATCGATGTAGCTCCTCACACTGTTCTCGTTGATGTCCTCCCTGCTCGCCTTCATGTATTGCCTTAAAATGACACGCACATCTTCGATTTTCTTGAGCATAATCTTGTGGGTTTTGAAAAGAAATCCAAGGAACGGGTAGAAATTGAAATACTAATGAGAAATTAAAGAAGAGAAGCGTTAGGCCTGCAGAAATATCACACAGAATCACCTTGGCACATGCTGAAACAGCTTTTTCCTAAGGCACAACATATCAGTTGAGTTTTGTCTTTAGTAGCAATATCTCAGCATCCCAGGGACTTCCTGGGCAGATTTTCATAAGCTGAAATAGCCATAGTTCAGTTTTTATTTCAGCTCCACACAAATGTGCAGGTTGGTCAAAAGGAAAGTAGGCAAGGGGAGATTTTGGTGACCAAAGTGGCACGCGGAGAACTGTCACGTTTTAGGTGTGGTGGCTGGTTCTGAATATTTGAAAGCTGCTGAAGTCAATCCTATGGTCGGTGTGGCTCACATGCCAGTGTAAAAAAATTGTTTATCTGTGGGACAGGCTACTTACGTTTAAATATGGGGATCCGAGAAGAATCATAATTTCATCTATGAGTCTTAAGAGAGTGAGAAACGTTGGGTCCTTGTAGTCAAACCTGTCCCCAAAGAGCATGACGAAGGTGACGTTGATGGGAGCGCAGTTGAAGGATGGCAGGCTGAAAGGTTCCCCTGCAGCAGGAGCAGGATGGGAAAGCTGTGAGCCATGGAGCAGCTGTGACACACACGAGGCTGGACAGCCCCAGGATTGTCCCCAACTCACCTTTGAAGGATTTGATCATCTCGATGAGGAAGTGGAGCTCCTCGAAGATTCTGCCTTCTATCATTTGTTTCCCCATGCCGAGGTTGCGCATGCTGGACACGGTGAACCTCCGCGTTGTCCTCCACAGCTCCCCGATGGAGAAGAACAGACCTGGGGAGCCCGTGAGAAATGTGCTGGGTTCAGGCACGGAGGAGCCCCCCACACCAAACCACACAGGGCACTGGGTGAGCAGGGAGCTCCACAGGTGTTTCTGCTGCCTGTTTTCCCATGGATTTAGGGGCTAAAGGTCTCCCCTTTCTGTGCGTCTCGTCCCTGTATCCTCTCAGCTCCACTCTCCCCATCTCACTGAGCCTGTAGTTTGGGAAAAGCAAGCTCCCTCCCAGCCCAGTTACCCCAGCCCTCTCCTGAGTGGCAGATGGGCAGCTGTGGCTTTCAGATCAGTATGGCTTGGCTGTAGAGCTGGGGGAGGTGTTGGTCTGAGTCAATCACAGGACATTTTTGACTCCATTGATTGCAAGTCTAGGGCCTCAAGCACCTTGTATCTCTGAAGCTTCTCCCTTCATCCTATTCCAGTCATAAAGGTAATTTATCTGTGTGGGATGGGATAATTCAGTCTCCTCAACCCTAAATGGTTTTATTGAGATTCCCAGTAGTGCTGTATTTTTAGCAGTGGTGAAAATACTGACATTTTTGTGGAGGTTTCTGAGCTCATGCCTCGATGATCTCTAGCACCTCCAAGCAGGGATGGCTATTTCATCCCATCAGAGTGCTGTAAAGAAAAAACTGAGTCAATAATCCAAAAACTACCTCAGATTATGGTCAGTTGAAAAGCTGTATACCAGCACTTCGCATCTTCATCGTGGCTGTGAGGCTTTTAAATATGTCTGCTTTTCTGTTTAAAGCAGTGTAGTTTTAATTTGGATAGCAAAACCTTTTGCTCTAAAAATGTCGAAGCAAATTTCTAAACTTCAATTTCTAATTTTTCTTTAATTTATGCAATTTCATCTGGATCATTCCTTTTCTGAGACCATCTTCACAGCCAACAAAATGGCTTTTTCTGAAGAAAAAATGTTTCACGGGAAAATTTGTGACCATTGTTGCTTAACAGCCCTTGAGAACTTCCATCTTTGGGTCACCTCTGGTGCCTCAGACTCGGGTTGAGAAGGTAACTGTGAAAGGACTTATGGTGCAATACTGATAGTCTCCCACAGGGATGTTTTACATGTAAATTAGCTCAAAAAAATACCTTTCTTCCCACTGATTCCTTTTATTTGTGTAGCGATAGATTCACCTATTGATATTATGGCTGGGTAATTTAGTTTCTAATTCCAATCCCAGCTTCAGCCTGTGACCAGCATATAAAGCTGCCTTTTGGTTCTCAAAGCTAAAGCCTCAGATGAAGCAGAGGATGGACAAAGCTAAAAGTGCTCTGAAATAGTCAGGGGTGGAAAGTTACCTTGGCAAAACTATGGGATTGTTTGTGGGGGTAAATTTCCAGCCTCAGCCTCTTGCTTCTGCCTGAACCTGTTTCAGGCTGGTCAACCTAAGAACCTTTGTGGGGAGGCAAAGGTGTGGGAACTGACATGACAAAGGCAATGGGAGAAAGGCAAAAACCCAACAGCTCTGAACAGCCAAGCCAGGTAGTCCAAAGTCTCCTGGAAACGTGTGGAGGGTTCATAAACACGGTGGTGACAGCGAGCCGCTTGCACCAACATCTCACAGAGATTAACCCCACAATTACCACAGTGCCTTTAAAAATCCCACCCCTCCCACCCTTCAGCTTTTAGGATATGGATGGGCTGCAAGTGCATCAGCAAAAATGATGGAAAGCCAGGAGTCATTGCGTGCAAGGAAAGCCAAATATTTTCTGTTGGCTTGGCTTCAGAAGGGCCCAAGGGGGATGTTTAAAAGCTGGGCTCAGGGGACGCACAGTTAGGCTGTATTTCATCACCATCATCATCATGGGCACTAAGCAGCAGTGTCGTCCCTCCCACCCACCCCCACTCATTGCTCTAGTACCGTTTCTGTTCTGAATTTGGTCAAATATTGGGATGGATGGTCTGTCTACAAACTCCTCTGTGTAGTTCACAAGCGCCTCCCGCACAACTTCGTACCCGGTCAGGACCACAACTTTCTGGAACCCAAAGTGGAGGGTGAAGATGGGGCCATATTTTTCTGCAAGCTGAAAAAAGAGGTGAGCTGTGATGATCAGGAAGGGAGGAAACCTGCATGGAACAGCTCTTGCTTTCTGAAAGGACATTTTTCATTGTAGATCCTGCTGGGAATGGCTGCAGAGCCACTACCTGCAGAAGGACGCCTGTGAGCCAGAGCTCATCATGGTCAAACATTTTGTACAGATGCCTCACTGTCATCTGTATGGAATTCAGGCTTCTTGCTATGAAAGAGCCCCCACCCCATCAGTGCATCACTAATCTGTTTTTCCTGTTAAGGAGAAAATAAATGGAAACCAAAAAACCCACCCAGAGTTAAAGACTAGACCTCAAATGGCAACAAAAGTTGGCAAACCAGAGATAGACCAAAGAAGAGAAGGCCGTTCAGTGCAAAATGATGCTGTCACAGAGGAAAGCTTTGGTCTGATGCTCCTGATGTCCTAAAGCACTCCTGCATCCTGCTACCAGAGCAGAGGAGCAGTGCATCTTTCACAGGACAAAGGGGGCACCCAGCAGTACCCACCCAACAAACCCCAGCTGGTGCCAGCTGCTTAGTGCAAACACCACTTTTTGCTCTGCGTGGGGTGAGATGGAGGGATAACCCCTCTGGAGTAATCCCAAAGCAAAGGCAAACATAGGCAACACCAAACTCAGCCTAGCAAGGGACAGAAGCACGCGGAGGTAATTCCAAAGCGCCGTTCAGAGGCTGCAGCCGCGTCTGCCCAGCCCTGCTGGGTAAACTGACCCCAACCCTGACACTGCCCGTAACAGCTCCAGGTGCTGGAGCCTCACCCCATGGCAGCAGAAAGCCCCAGCAGCTTCTCCCGCAGCACAGCCCGTGTTTGCTGAGCGCTGGGGTCACAGGAGCCGTGTGGACAGCCGGCTGTGACCCCCGCTGCCTGTTTGCTCACTCTCTCCGTGACCCCGGTGTGGGTCAGCCCCAAGGGAGCCATCTCCAAAGCCAGGTGGGAATGCCCGGCAGCCCCAGGAACAGCCTCGTCCTGCACACAAGGACAGTTTACCACCGTGAGTGGGGTAAGTTGTCTTAATTACAGGTTAGGGGAAGAGCTCACAGGTTTTTCCCTCTGGTTCCTTAGCACAGCCTTCCCATCTCTCTCTTGCACTGCCTTCTAGACTTTAATGCGTATCCCATTCATCCAGAGAGAAAGGGATTTTGCAACGGAGCATCTGGATTTGGCCCTCTCCGCGGCAGTTTTGGGGTCACTGCATTGTGGAATTCCTCTTGCCAGATCTCTGGGGCATAGAGGAGGGAAGCAATTTAATTCATGTTAGTTATATCCTAATGCTTTAAAAGATTTCTGGGTGTCCAAGCTGTCAAATTAATATTTCAAATCCCACAAGCATTATAGACTTCCTGTACATCATCACAATTACATGAAGAAATCCCATATTACCCAGAGGTCTTTCTTTAATGGTTGATTGCTCCTAAATTACATTGCATCAACACAGACATTGACTAGAAGAAGCCCAGAAAGATATTATAAAGCTATTTTCACACCTTTACAATTTAGTTTGAATTTAAAAAGACAGAAAGTTCTCACTGATACATCCCAGGCAGCTTTAAAATCTATGAGGGTCTGGGTTAGGGGTTTTTTTTTCCTACCTTCATTAGTGATTTATCTTGCCTTCTAAGATCCACCAAGTGCAGGTTACCAATGATCGGAAGAGGAGTTGGACCAGGAGGTAATTTAAAAGCTGAATTTTTATAGCCAGTTGAAAAATAGACTACAGCTAATAATACTGCTGCACACAGCAGACAAACTAATGCAGGATCAGAGAGAAATGAAATTAAAAAAGACATTTTTTTTTAGTAATAATCTGGTTTTTGGGGTTAGAAGCAATAAAAATGCAGTGGCACTGTTCAGTTTCTGCCAGCTGGCTTTCTGTTTGCTCTCTGCAATTGCTACAAGCACTCAATTCTTATTAAGGTTTGTAGAGTACCTAAATAAATACTGCATACTCCACCCTCTTTAAACACCTCAGAGAATGTGGTCTAAGCAGTTTGCAAAGCCTGTCCAGAAGTAAAGAGAGTTTCAAATTACAAACCCATGCATGTGTGTGCAAGAACATATACATGGGAAAAGGTGCTTGGCATTCCTCTGTAACCTCCTCCTCCCTGAGACCTCAAGGTCCTTCATTAGCGGTACTATGACCCTCCAAACACTCTGCTGACACAGGGAAATGAAAAGGCTCTTGGAATCCTATCAGAACCTTCAGGTTTAGGTAGGATTTGAGATCTCTGTGTTACTAGAGAGAAAAATCAGTATAGTTACAGGAGACTTTCGCTTTCTTGATGTCAAGTGGAGATCAAAGGTCGTTAATAATGGTAAAGCCCAACTATCCCTGGGGGGTTGTAGCCCATAAACTTCTTCATAAAGTCAGCTCTGAACTGCCTGGGGGGGATGTGAGTTCAGACTTTGTGTCTGAGGTAGAAGACATGTAATAGCTAGCCATGGAAAATTAGCTTGGATCAAGTGATCATGAGTGGATTCATGAGTGCAATGGAAAGACAAAATTAGATTTGAAGCTTCTGTGAGGACTCGTCATTTTGCAAGGGCAGCTTCTAAGAGATAGAAGGAAGAAGTTAATGAAGTTAATGAAGCCAGCTGACCTGGCAGGCTCCAGAAGGGAACAAGACAGGAGAATGCAATGATTTTAAGTCAAAGATACTAAACACCTGGAGCTTGCATCCCTCATAAAGGCTTAAATCTTGTAGAAAATAATTGAGGTCTACCTGGTTGAATAGTGGTTTTCAGGAGGAAGTTGGGCATAACCAGCCAGAGGAATAAGATTGTTCAGGGAAGAAAGGGCTGTCTTACATGATGAGGAAGCGCAAGGCTAAAGGTACATTTGTCCAAAGGTTAGATCATATAAAGGCCATTATTCAGCAAATATGGGCCCTCAGCCTTGGAAATGCAAAGAAGGCAGGGAAGGAGGTGAATCTGATCCAGAGCAGGGCATAGGCAGCAGGGTCCTGGAGCAAACAGCTGCTGGGCACTCACTGGAGCTGCCTGCATCGTATGGAGATGTTGCAGCACAAAAGCCACCCAGAAGCAGAAGCAGCAAGTGTGTCGCAACATTTCTGGGATTTATTTTTTTATTAGTTTCCAAGAAATGGGCTGGAGGCAACAGTTTCTCCCAGAGCATGCTTAGGATGACTCAGCCCTGCCTGCTCCAGTGAGCTAAGACGCAAAGGGGCTGTAAAGACAGGCAGGAAGGATCATGGCTGGCACAGGATGCAGAATGTGGGCACTGCGACAAGAACTTGCAATGGCACATGCCCTGTGCCTGGGCAAAATGTTCCTGCAGGGTTTTCTTGGACCAGCAGCACCCTGCAGGGCAAAAGTTACGTGTTGCTGCTGCTCTCCTGGTATTTCATCCTTGCCCTGGGAGCCTCTGAACTCATAAAAAAGCCTTTCAGAAAGAGACTTAAATTATCTCTGAAAAGCCAGGGGGAGTGTATTGTGTTTTTTTTCAAGCCAGGCTCTGAGTGCAATGCATTAAAATGACAAAGGTAAGTAAAAGTCTTGCGATGACAAGAAATTCCTGTCTCACTAATGTGTCTGGTACGTGTTTCGCTCCGGAGCTGCGCTGCTACGTGCTGCCCTGCCTGAGCACACAGAGCCGAGCACAAAACACCTGCCAGGCACTGACACTGCTCTGGGTGCATTCCTGGGGCAGCCGGGTCCCTCAGGGTGCTCGTGGCCCGGTTGTCCTCCATCCCTCGTGCCCATGTGGCATTCAGCCACCTCTTGTGACCTGGGTGGTGCTGGTGAGGATGGGGAGCATCGGCCACCTAAAGGCAACCACATCACTGCCAGTCAGCCAGCCTGGGCCAGTAAAACAGCAGCCCTGCATCCTGTAACTTAAATCCCCCCCCCAAGTCTCTGTGCCTTCCCTTCAATGCCAGTCCCATTCTTGACCAGCAGTGCATCCCAGACAGCACCCTCGGATAACTCCTGCTGGATTTTATTGTGATGGGTTCCTTGTGAGCATGGGCAAGAGACACAGGAAGCACTGTAAGGGGCCACATCAGAGAGGCGTGCAGAGCCACACCCTGCCTCACACAGCAGTTGTGATGTTCTGGGGTTAGAAATTCAGCCATTTCCTTTGAGATGTCTGTGGCTATGAGTATATTGCTCACTTTTTGTGCTGCTGAACATGTCCTGGCTGCAGGCTGCCCCGGGGATCCCTGTGCTCACCTCTCTTGTGCGGGTGTATTAAAGGTGGTGCAGCCCAGCTTTATCGGTTTGACCCAAAATCAACTTCATACTGTCACACCAGACAGAGCAACAGAACAAAATATTTAATGATCAAGTAGGTGATAAGGTCAGGCTTGCAGTAGTTAGACTGCAAATAGAGCAACAGCAAAACAAGTGCAAGCAAGCGCAGCAGCAGCAGCTTCCTTGTCACAGAGCCTGCTGAGCACTCCCTGAGCTGTGCCCAGGAGCTGGAGCTGGGCCTGTGGTACAGCCCCTGTTCAAGTGCAACACCAGCACAAGTACAAGCTGGAGTATAACTACTACAGTGCTACCTTTAGTCGCGTGAACTAAAGCTAGTGAGGCCCGAGGCCGCCCTACTTTGTCATCCCTTTATATTCTTCCTCCTTTCTTTCCTTCCATTTGCAGCACAGATCAGCTTTAGATGACAGCAGCTTTAGTTTTATGTTGTAGGTTTACCATAACTGCCCTATTTTCAGTCGAATGGACAATACTGTCCCTATTCATCACAACACACCTGCTAATTGAGACTGAAGTTTGGAATTAGAAGCCTGTGGATGATGGTTCACCCTGCAGTCAATGCAGAGAGTGAGAAATTACCTTATGCCAGCTGATTCATCCCCTGAAGGATCCTTTCTCTGAAGGGTAGAGAAGAGCTCCTGAGCAGGTACAGCTCCTGAGGTGCAAGTGCAGCAGGGGGCTGAGCTCTCCCAGCTCTCTGGTGGAGCGTGGCAGTCCTGCTGCCCAGCCCCAGCTCCATTGCCCTCACACCGCCTCAGGCTTGTATCGCTTCAGCCACACTGACTCAGAAACTCTTCCCTTGCCATGGCTTCTCATTTTCTGCCACTTTAGGGATCTAAGATGGCCCAGTAAGGGATTGGACAAGTGCCAGAGCCAGGATGAGCCAGGAGAGGTGAGAGAGGGGTAGAAATGCCTTTCTCAGCAGAAGCAGAAAGCTGCTCAACTGGCCCCATCATAAATAGGCTGTTAAGCATAAAGTGCCTGGTGTGAGTTGGAAAGAACCCACTTCCCAAACCACTTAGATGTTTCCTGATAACTGTCTCGTGCCTGGGTCTTGGCATCAGCCCATGTTACACCCTTGTGTCTGGGACTCTGTAACAAAGATAAGGCAGGTTGTATCGCACAATGGAAGCTCAGTCTGAGGCTCAGCTGAACAACCATCCTGAGGAGACTTCCAGATCCATTGAGTGTCTCTTGTCTCCAGCTAGGCCATCGATAATCAGCTCTGCTCTAGGGTTTGGACTTTGGGCTGAGAAATTCCCCATAGGGGCTGTCAGGGGAGAGTTCTCATGGGTTACATCTATAGAGGAGGTTTGAAGGCATTTCACTCTTTCAAACTGTCCTGAAAACAGGATCTCTGATGTGCTGTTCTGGGAATGAATCAGTTTCTGAGAGCAGGAAGGGTTTGCATGATACAGACATTGCAAGAGCTGTTGGAGAGAATGTCATGAATGAGAGAAAGTAACAGTGCCTGGTGTCTTCCTTCCCCTAAAGCTCAGGGCCAGACAGCTTCTCCCCACTGTACCTAGATTTGCTTTCAAGCTTGAAGTGCTCACTACTCTAATGCCATGTTGTTTGATCATTCACAGGGCACAGCACAAACCAGGTGAGGCATGGGAGTCAAGGTAAAGCCGACATCAGCAGTGAGATCCAGGTCTGACTTATCCACTCCTGGAGGGGGCTGGAAAACAAATTTGCGGAGCAAGCCCGAAAAGAAGAGGAACAGCTCCATTTTAGCCAGTCCTTCACCAAGGCAAGCCCTTCGTCCTGAAAACAGCCAGGGGAGAAGTTAATGATCAGCACTGTAACTGTTAATGTTGATGTCTGAGACCTTCTAAACTGGAGGTACAGTTTGGAAGAGCAGGCTGCTGAGATGGGAAATCTTCCCTTCCTTCTCTCAAACTACACAGAAGCCTGTAGGTGTATGAAATTGTTCAGTGACTGTGGGTAACTCAGTGTCTCCCAGCTCTCCCAAAGAAGAGGTGGTTACCTACAGCAATGGTGGACAGGAGAAATGACCAGAAATCCCTTACCCTCTGTTCTGTGTCCCTGGCTTTCATACTTTCCTGAAATCAGGGGGAACTGCCATTAGCCTTGTCCCAGATGGTACACCCACACCCCTCTTACCTATGGAGAATGGAATAAATGCTTCTCTCCTAATGAAGTTCCCACTGGCATCCAGGAAATGTGAAGGGTTGAACTGATCTGGGGTTTTCCAATGTAACTCATCATTCAGAGCGGAGGTCAGCAGTGGAATAATCTCAGTACCCTGAAAGAGATCAAAGAAACTCATGGAAGAGGAGATCACTCCCCTACTTGAGCCAGACTTTTTTTTTTTCCAATGTGAAGAGGCAAATAAGACATGACAAATAGAACTGGGGAATGCTCCCCTGCCCCATTGTGGCTCTGTCTGTTTTCAGTAGCTGCTGTTTTATTTTTTTGGACCACAAAACATTCCTTTCTTACAGAGTCAGATCTTTCAAGAAAGGTGCTGGGGTAGAGGTTCCACAATTGACATAAAAGATTCAAACCAGTGTGATTTAATTAAATCTCTGGTTAATCGTGATTCAATCAACTGCAGCAGACCACAATCCATTGTAAGTTTATAATAATTATCCTGGATCCAAGACAAAGGGTCACAGCACAGATTAAACCATGCATCACCGTGTCTTTAAGTTATTTATGTGTTTCTTCATCTGCTTTAAAGAAAGCTGTGAGGAATCTGTGCAGCATAAGCTGCCAGCCTCAGAGCTCACCTTAGGAATCACATAGCCTCGGAAATTCACATCGCTGGGAGTCGATCGTGATACACCCATGGGGACAATATTGGCAAACCTCTGTATTTCATGTATTACTGCTTCTGTATAAGGCATTTTTTTCCGGTCCTCCAACTTAGGCAGCTCTCCCGGTTCAATGACATGGTTCATTTCTTCCTGAATCTTTCCTTGGAGGGAGGAAAGGATTAAGAAGCTGATAACAATCTCATCTTGCAACTGGAATGGCTACCAGTTTGGCAGAGATGAAGAAAAGGGAAAACTGTAAATATCTGGGAAGGGCAGAAGTGGGTAAGTCAGGGCATGGTGTCGTTCTTTCAGGTTTGTTGTTGAGCTAAGGCAGCTTGAATAGAGTCAGTACCATCCATCCCATGCCTGACTCTCATTACACACCTTTGTTACCCTATAACCTTCAACAGAAACCAGATCAGAATCAGCTCCTGAGGAGACCTTTAGTGATGTCAGCCCATAGCCTGCAGGTGAATAACGATGGGGGAGCTTTACTGTACCTGTAGGCTGCCCCTTAGCCTCTCCCACTTGGCTGGGCTGGTTTATTGCAACCCAGCTGAATAAAATTCCTTTGTAAAGTCAATGGTTTTTATATCTCCCAGAGCACTCAGAATAATTACTCTAGGCAACACTGAATGAGTTCCACTCCCTTCCACAACCAAAGACTTAAGCATGCAGCAATAAATTGTACAAGAGACTTGTCCTCCTTACTCTGAATTTCTGGGTATTTCATCATCAGAAGCAGCCCCCAGCGCACAGTTGTGGATGTGGTCTCAGTCCCAGCAGCAAAGAGGTCCAGAGTTGAAAACATCAGGTTTCCATTGTTGAATGCAGTGTGGGGCTTCTTTGACTCCTTCAAAACATGTGGGTAATACAGCAAGTGACACCCATATGTGACTGTGTTGCCACCATTTTTATCTGCATTTTAGCTTTCTGTGGCTTTATATGTGCTGGAAAACTAAACATTTAGTCTTTTAGCATTAGGGCCTATGCTGTGTGGAATTTGTCTGGTCCCAAGCATATGTGCAATCCCCAGGCCCAGATATTAGAAATAATTCCAATAAATTGGAATTTATTTACTGCAACACAGTTTATCACTGTACCATTCTCACAGGAAGGTTTGGGATGATCTCTTCCTCATCTGTGCTGAGTGGCAACTTATTTCACCCACGTGGGACATCTCGACAACGAAATCCCTTTAACCAGCAGTTCCAGAGGGGCCATGGAGCGAACACAGCACAACTCCCTGTGAGTATGATATATTCTGCTTGCTGCAGTTGTTCTGTTTCCACTCACTCCCAGTCCCTGACAGATGGCCAGTCCTAAGAATAAGCCAAAGCTAAAGGAACAGAAAGACACTGAGACTCAGCTTTAAAGTACCTGTTTTTGCTTCAGCAGAAAGGCATCCACAAAGCCTGTTAGGTCATTTTCATTCAGCTCCTCTTTGTGTTCCTGGAAGAGCTTCTGGAGAAAAGCGTTCAATTCACTGATATTTTGTAGCACTATCTTGGAAGCTCCAGAGAGAAATCCAAGGGATGGGTAGAAATTATATAACTGTGGAGCAAGAGAGGTCTTACTGTTAATTGGCATTTTTGAACACATACTGGTATCTCAAATCTCACTTCTGGTCCCTTGTCCTATGCCCTGCCATTTCAGGCTGTAATTGCCCCCCTTCTACAGTCCAAGGAGCTCTGGATTCCTGCAGAAATAGTATTCTTTCTGTAATACAAGAAGGCAGGTTTGGGATTGTGCTTCTGCACTTCAAAGAGGATAAAATTGTTCATTTCTGAAGACTTTGGTTTGTTGGTTTTTTTTTTTTTTCTTTTTCTAATAAGCTTCACAGACTAAGTGCAGGAGCCTGGGAATCTGTGCACTGCAGATACAGAACCACAGATGTGTTCTGTACAGGATGACTTGCTGATAATGTTCTTGTTCTCAAGAAGAAAGATGTGGGAGGCCAGGAGAATGAACCCAGGAAACTGGATATCCCCCAAAAACCTAAAAGCTAAAACATAAAATTAGGCTCTTACCAGCACCATAGGGGAGCCCAACAGCTTAGTATTTTGATTTATCAGCTTCAGCAAAGCTAGAAACACTGGATCATCATATTCAAACCTCTCTCCAAACAATATAGAGCAGATGACATTGGATACAGCATTGTTGAGTATCATTTTCGTATCAATTGGTTTCCCTGTATTTCAAGCAATGAAAACAAATAATGATGTGATTATGTTCCTTTCAGTCTGGTTTCCTATGGAAATGTAGTCCTGAGCTCCCAAAGAAAACTCATTCCCCACCCAGAATGCATAGCAGGGAACTCTGTTTCAGTGTTTTAAGGCCTTGGTTCAATAACTACTGCAGTGCATGCTGAACTTTAACCACGAGATACCATTTGCTCAGAGTTAAACTTTCATTAATCTTTATTGTTCTGCTAGACCTGTTCTCTGTCTCTGGCTGAAAGATTTGACACTCACCATGATAGGATTCAAAATATTTGATAAGGGCATTTACTTCCTCCAGGATTCGGATCTCAAGGGTTCTCTTTCCCATTCCAAAATCTCGCAGCGTGGACAAGGTAAATCTTCTCATAGTTTTCCACAGCTCTCCGTGGCTGAATGCTATGCCTGAAATAAAAGTGTAACATCCTTATGGCCCCTGGGGTTCATAAACGTTTGTAAGGCTTTCTTATGCACTGGTACCTCCTAAGATCACAAAAAGTGATCTCTAAGAGGACATTGCTCTCTGCTGTGAGAATATAATGAACAGAGACAAAACTTATCCAACCAAAACGTCAATTACCATTTCCTTGTGTCATTTTCCTAAATATGGGTATTTCTGCCCTCTCTCCAAACTCTTCAGCATGATTTAAGAGGGCATCCTTGATGGTTTCATATCCAGCCAGTACCACAACTCTCCTGGGTCCAAAATGCACAGTGAAGACGTTGCCATATATCTTGGAGAGCTGTCAAGGTGAATAAATATGTTCATTCAAAGCCAGATCTGGACTCAAACACTAGTACTGGCCACCCTAGGTGGTTTCTAGTCCAAAAGGAGCCTCCCAGCCCTGTCTGATGTCTGCAGGTAATTCAAGTAGTGAGCAACAGCTATCGATTGCCAGCATCTCTGCTTGCACCCTGTTTGCACAACAAGGTGTCTGCTATCAGTGCTCCTAGCAGGGGAGTCAGGAAAATGCCACAGCATTCCTGTGGTGTTCTGCAGTAACAGGCCAGCAATACCACGTTGGGAGGCTGGTTAGAGAATGCTGTAGCAGGCAGGCCTGTTTATTGTAGTGCTGGTGACCTGAGGCAAGCGGGTGTGCACACACCTATGCTGAAGCCACAAACACTGCAAAAACAAAGCCAGACAATAACTCTTTCTTTCAGGACAGCACTTGTCTCTAATTATGTCAAGGTGGGTAGTGTTGCAGTCATCACGAAATTATTTGCTGGCCACCAGAAACTTGAATCCAACTAGGAAGCATATTCTGGTAGATAATGTCACAGGAACGTTAGGCTTTTATAGCAAATTAAATATGAATCATCTGTTACCCAAAAGGTGGCTTTGACAAGCTAATCATTCACTCGGTATTTTAGGCTTCGTTCAAACACACTGCAAGCCATCCGCTCCAAATGTCTTCTTGTTTCTGCTATGCCTGGGTTACCATTTTCTATGCATTAGATACATTCCACAAATTGAATTTCAGATTAGAAGCAGCTCCTGTTATTACGCCAGACAAATTGAATTTGTTTTCATCAAACGGTGGTTTGACGGCTTGGGAGATAACATTAGTGCTGGTTCTTTCATCCCTGGCAGCTCACAGGGTGTGTGGCAGAGCCAGGGGCAGGGAATCACAGCTGCCTCCGAGCCTTCCTTTGGCCATCTCCTTGCGTTAGTGCTTCTTGGCATCCACTCTGGTTTTGCTCAGCAGCACAAGTATTGAATGTGGCAGGCCTGAAAGCCCAAATAAAGCTTCTTGGTAGATTATAGGAAATCAGTCTGGTGCCATCACATGACATTTGTATCATAAAATCCCCCAGCACTGCCAAAAATAGTTCATAGTTTCATACTGACATCCTCAAACATACCCAGGATCAGATGGGAACTCAGGACCAGAAGCCCGTCAGAACTGATCTCTACACAATCCTCTGCCCCATAAATCAAGGCAGATGAGCACTGTGTGCCTGCTGTAGGAATTCTGTACTTTGGCAACACAGGATGCCCTTTCTTCTACAGCTAACTGGAGGATTTCAGTGTCTGCACTGCCCTCTCACTGCAGATGTTCAAGTGGCTGAAGGAGTTCTCTGGGGACCAGCTTTCCCCCATCATAGTGTCCAGTAAGCAGCACAGACACAGGGCATGTGACATATCACTCACAGCACCTCAACTGTCTCTACAGAAACCAGATAAAATCTGAATTCCCCCTGACTTGTCCCCAGCTCCCTATGGGAACACAGCAGACACTTTCTGAAACAAACATTGCCCCTGGCTTTTTAATATTTAAGTCTTTTTTTATTTTTCTCTTCTAGAAATATAAGTATCCATGGAACTGTGTAAGAAAAAGCAATTTGTTTAGCTAGACATATAAAATCCATGCATCAAGTCCTTAACAACCCTGGGCAGTGTGTGCAGGGGAAGGGCTGGGGAGGCAGAGCTGTGCTTTGCATTGCAGAGATATAATTAGTTTTGGAAATAAGTGTGCATAGGACACCCCCTTTCTCTCTGCTGTGGGGATGATGCCTGTTCTTGCTTCATCCCTTCCATCCACCCATTCTTCCTAGAGGTCTGGTGGCAATGAGACATCTCTTGATGGCAGCAGCCTGGCCCAACCTGCAGCCTCTGAAGGGCTCAAAACACCAACGATTTGGAGTGGATTGCAAGGGGGGTGTGTGTGTGTGAGGGGGGTCTACATTTGAGTGTGTATAAAGAAAGGAGTGTCTTATATTTATATATAAATACAAGTATGTGCATGTGCACCTCTGAAGGTGAAGTTGTTCTGCCAGCCTACCTGTATGCCAAATATCCCCTTGCTGCCCTCCACACAAAGCAAACACAACCACATCTCTATTTCCCCAGCTGCGTTTCTCGCTTCAGGAATTGCACATTTGCCCCCTGCCTGCTCGCTCAGCCCCTACCTCTGTCAGCGACTGGAACGGCTTTTTCAGGTCCACCACGTTCAGGTTTCCGATCAGAGGAAGAGGTCGTGGCCCAGGGGGCAAATTGCAAACTGACTTCTTGGAGCTGGAGAAAAAGTAAAGGAGAGCAAACAGCCCTGCTGCCAAACAGAGCAGTGAGCTGGAGCCCACGTACTGCAGGAAACTCTGCACAGCCATGACCAAACCCAGGTGTGGGCATGAGCATATTGGGGTCCCTTTATAGCCCTTCTGTCCTTGCCTGAACACACCTTCTGGGAAAGTGCCTTTACACAGAGAAAAGGGCTCTGCAGACTTGTTTACGTCCACTTAGACCAGATGTACTCAATTTTCCTGCCAGATAAAACACCCTCTTTTATTCTGAACCATGGATTATCATAATCTGGAGCTCTTATTTCAGCTGTAACACTGGGATGAGGTATTTGTTTTCCAGTGAAGATCTGTGTTATGGGCGTGTTGTTCTCTGTGTGATTTCAGGGCCAGAACTCAAGGACAAGACCCATGCTGGACTGCTGTCACTGTGCCAGGTCACAGGACTCAGCTGGACCACTGGTGGTGCAATGGAGGAAGCAGGACGCAGGAGGGAAAGCCCACAATAATGCAGGGCCCAGGGTGCAGCTGGCAAGGAAGCCCTCGGGGAGGACAAGACTGACCATGGAGAAGCTGGAATGGTGGATTCAGGACTGCTGACAGGAGCAGATCTATTTACAGGTGACAGTTCTGATTCTCTTTGCTTTCCTGACACCTCTTTGAACAAATCAGTGTTTTCATTGCAGTGTTTTCATTGCAGTGTTTTCACTGTTACTGTCTTTGTCCCAAAAATCCTCTACCAGCAACCCCAAAATGCTCCTGAAACCACTTCAGTCACTATTTTGCAGTTTACTGCCCATAGAACTGTGTGCCTGGATGGCCGTGTCTGGCTCATCACCATTTGGTGATGACTCTCTCTGTTCATGAACAGCTGCAATCCTCTAGGAGAAACCATCCCCTGCCCCTGCAGGCAATCCTGCCTAGATTGGGCAAGAGATCCTGAATCCTTGTAACTTGGGAGGAGCCAGGATCAGAATCTGCAGCTGGCCAGGCAGAGGATGGAGGAGGGAGGCTGCCTGGGCAGCTGCTGCCAAGGAGGAGCACATGGCAGCAGTCCTGGCCCTGCAGGTACTGAGTCATGTCCCAAGCCAGGGCACGGTCCTGCAAGAGCTCACGTGCCCGGGTGACAGCTCCCCAGGAGCCACCCCCACACTCTGCATCCTTGGGGGGTGACAACAAAGCAGAAGTGACCATGAACAGGAAGCCACTGTTAGAGATGGTGGCTCTGGGGGAAGGAGCTGATTTGATGCTCTATCCCATATTCCCCAGTGGGGATATTTTGCTCCCCAGTTGCAGATTCTGGCAGATTACTGG
Organism: Corvus moneduloides; assembly: GCF_009650955.1. Taxonomy (NCBI): domain Eukaryota; kingdom Metazoa; phylum Chordata; class Aves; order Passeriformes; family Corvidae; genus Corvus; species Corvus moneduloides. Next base: position 3,703,503 of record NC_045491.1, on the reverse strand, counting down.
GCCGTGCTGCTGTTCAACCCTTTAGAAATCTTTAGTTTAATAATTCTTTTGCTGGAATTCTCCAAGGCTCCGGGGTGCAGGCTACACTGATGGAAAAATGATGATTATTTATTAATAATAATAAAAGTACATTAGCCAAAGGCAAGGGGAATCAATAAACTCTAACTAGATTGACAAGAAAAAGGAGCCTGCACGTCTGCCTGCTCTCCAAGGCTTGTTATCAGGAGTGGAGTTTTTCACAAGGGGGAACTTTCCTGTGCAGAAGAGGACCAGGCAGGGTGGGCAAAGAAAGCAGGGCAATGGATGGTCACGTCCATCTCAACATTTGCTGCACAGTTATGAGGTCTTGGCCTGCACCCTCCTCTCCCAGACATTTCCAAGAATATCCTGTTCTGCCAGATTCTTCTCTGAGCAAATGGTGTGACTACTGGGACTCCTGAGACTTCATAATATGCAGCAAAGGAAGGAAAAAGCCCTACATGGGGCCAGTTGGGTACCAAAGGAGGAAATTTGTTGTTTCTGTTTACATAAAACTCTGTTGGAGTAGAGCTGGCTGCTGCCAGAGTGAGCAAAAGCACCTTCCCAAGGACTTCACTCTGTGGTAACAATACAGGGTGAGGGCCTTTCTCAAGTATTGAGCCCATGGACTTGCAGCCTGCTGGATTGGTGTGCTGTGAGAAATGATGGATGAGCTCTCCAGAGGGAGGGAATCTTTGCAGTTTTAAAAGACAGCCAGTGTGATTCCTCACCTCCATTTCTTCCTCACATCCTTCAGCTTCCAGTATGCAATCCTGAACTCAGCCTACAGCTACAGGCTTGCAGGTGAGGATCCCACACAGGACTGGGGAGAAAACATTGCTCTCTGCTCATGTCTTTGTCTTTCTACCAGCCCAAGGCAGAACCATCTTCAGGTAAGCAGACTTTGTAGGCACAGTTCAGGGGACTCATCAGTTCCTCCTAGAAAATGAGCCTGCACCTTAAACAGCACAGTAACTCCTGTGTGCTCATCTGGAGAAGGTCACATCACCTTCTAATGGGACACAGGTTAGCAGTGCTACAGTAACCGTAGGATAATGCAGGGAAAGAGTTGTTATAAGGCCATAATTCAGTCAATGACTGCTGATAACATAATAAACCATGAGAGTGAACACCAAGTGCTTGTGTGCCTTGCAAGGCTCTGCCACTGATTTACAGCCTCCAGAGATGCCTATCAGCCCATGCATTGTTATCAGGGATATATAAAGCCTGAGCACACCCTATTAAACATTAACATTTTTAAAGACCCAGATGTGTTAAAACTCAGGCTGCTCCTTGCTAATGGATTTTGCTTGCCTTGACAAATGCCAGTGCAAAAAGAAATCAAAAGCTTTCCGACTCTGACCTCTTTCAATTTTTCATCATTATTGCATTGTTTTATTGGATTACACCCACTTCTTCCCACCCTGAAAATCTTTGTTTCTACAGGATCACTACAGGGTAGTGATCAGTATCTCAAGTGTTCACTTTGCTCATTTTTATACAAACAACTCTTTAACTTCTTTTCATTTATCTGTCAAATCAGTGTGGGTTGCAAATCTACTTTGGGAAGAAAGACTCCTGAAAAATATTTTTTTAAATCATTATTTCATTGCAGTATTTTTTTTTCTAGGAAGAGATTCATGGTTGGTTATTTTTCCGTATTCTGAGCTGAAAGATTATATGTGACTGGTCACTGGGAGAAGAAAATAAAAAAATCTGTGCATGAGATTAGTGCATTGTCCCTGCAATGCAGGTGAGAATATTTCCCACTTGTGTTGAGTATTTACCATTCTTGGGAACTTTGTTGCTTATAAAAGCCTTCTTTTTGTACTGAATGGATGCCATTCCTTCAGGAGTCTCACTCAGTGAGAAAGTACATGGGACATCCTTGGCTTTGGTGCTGGTACTGTACTTTTAAATATGCTTATCTACAAAAATATTTGCAGTAAAATCCCTTGTAACTGTAGCTAGAACCATGATCTTCCAGATCTACATTTACACCAAGTCAAGGCAGCCTGACCTGGGAAGTGAGTATTGAGTAGGTTGGGTTATGAAGAGCTGATTTTCAAAAGACAACTGATAAATCAAATGCCTCGACATAGCTCCAAGGATTTTTTGTTCTGGGTCTCTGGCTTCTGTCTATCTCAACAAAATACTGCAGAAATTGTATTAATCCAAGAGAAATTTGAGGCATATCATGAAGGGTGATTAGTTGGTATCTACAGAAGCAGGGTTCCAGCATCTTACTTTTGGCCCCTGTCTTGATGCAGGTGGAGATGTGGATTTAGATGTACCAGAATTGCAGTGAGCAGTTTGAGATAAAGGTTTATTTCGCCTCTCAGTGCAGCATTGCTATTTCTACAATGTTCTTCTCTAACCTGATGAGGTTTTGGCTCAGTAATAACAGAAAATGAGCTATCACTCTGTACATCTTTGTAGAGCATATAACATATTAAGGCCCTGACCTTATTGGCATGAAGCTACAATTCCCCTGTAAGTGCAAAACAATAATATTTCATTAATCATCCACAACAGAAATCCCCATTCCCCAGACTATTCTGCCAATATTCTGCATTTTTGCTTGTCTAGTAATCTGAATTAAAAGGGAGAAAAATGGTTTACAACAGCCTGTGGCAGTGATGTAGCAAGAGGCCTTATGTAAGAGCTGGCAGCATGCACGAAGGTGAGGTGCAGGAATGAGTGATCCTGGAAGGATGTTTCTCTGAGGTGTGTTCTGTGCCTGGCCTGGGAACAGCAGTCTCAAGGGCACAAATTCCAGCATCTGAATGTGCTTGGTCTTGTTCAGCTCATTAATTTCCTACAGCTATCCCAAGTCAAGCTACAAAATCCCCTGGTGCTTTACTCCAAGCCTTTCATGGCTCGTCAGTAAATTATTTTCCAATTAACTACCTGATAATTTGAGTCTGCAGGCTCTTAAAAGAGGCAGCGTGGTGAGAGAGGGAAAATAATGGAAGTCATGGACGTCACCCTGCCCGTAAAAAAGAATAAAGGTTCTTCTCTGAAGTATTATTCAATTTGGTGCTTCCAAAAAGTAAGGGTGAGTGTGTAATAACTCCTTCTGAGGAGACATTTGTCCAGCTGATGGATAAACACCAATAGTGGAATAAGTTTTCAGCACTATCTGACAACATTGGAAAAGAGCAGCTGTAAATGTTATTTCAGTCCATAATTAATGATGAAAGACTCCAATTCAAGCAAATGATTTTTATTTCTTTTTTAGTCTATCAATCTGTGTAACTTGAAAGGGGAAGATCCAAGATTTTCCCTAGTTTGGGAAGTCTTCTAATTTGGGCATTCTAATTTTTGGCAAGGGCTCAGGACTCCATACTAGAGATACTGTGAAACACTACGAATTATCTGATCTCTCTTGGCACCCTCTTGCTGAAGCAGCTATTTCAGATTTACCTGATGCTGTCAAAGTCTCTCAGTCCTTTGAAAGATAATATGTGAAAAGCATTTAATTCTCTGTTTGTGGCACTGCTTTTTGTGGCCCTGCTTTTGTTGAGTTCTTTTGGACCTGGTTGGTTTAATCCGCAAATGAGGTTTTTTTCTTCACAGTGATTATCTAATGGGAGTTTCATTCGATCTCCTTGGGAAAAATATATCCTAAATTGCTAAAGCACATGTATTAGATTGTATGGCAACCTGTACCTTGAAAGGAAATTCTAGAAGATACAACTGGCTTTTGCAATAAAAACATTAAGTAATCATAACCAAACACCTGCTACTATACCTGACCTGAATTTGAGTAACTACAACATTTAAGACTCCAAAGAAAGACCCTGAGTTAATGAATAGGTTAAAAAAAAAAAGGATATAATAAAATATAGCAAGCTGATGTAGCCTTTGCAGGGAATCATAGAATGATTTAGGTTGGAAAAGACGTTTAAGATCATTGAGTCCAACTGTTCCCCCAGCGCTGCCAAGGCCACCACTAAAATCATGTCCCCAGGTGCCACATCTACATGGCTTTTAAATACCTCCAGGGATGGGGGCTCCTCCACTGCCCTGGGCAGCCTGTGGCAATGCCTGGGGAAGTGAATTTTCCTAATATCCACACTCATGCCCAGTTGGGTGTCATCTACAAACTTGCTGAGGGTGCACCCGATCCCAACATCCAGATCATTGGTAAAGATATTAAACAGAACTGGAAAGGGTTGTTGCTGTCTGCCTGGGAATAATTCCACTGGGGGATCTTTGCACATGTTTTTCCTTTGACTTCTTCCTTCATCACATGGAAAATCAGCAAGTTGGCCACTGTGGCAGAAAGTAAGGAACGTAATTCGGGCAGTTTGCTGAAGTGAAGTGCCTTGACACTTCAGTTAAACTTGTCCAGATAAAGCAAAGTTACTTCCCTGCTGCTCGGTCATCTGAAATCTGGGAGACAGTTTGCTGCATGTATTTATGAAAGAGGAGTATCTCCCTTTTACCATTAAGTGTTATAACGAAGTCAAGTGGAAAAGTGCTATTTACTGTATAATAAAACCCATCTATTGTTCATAGCCCTGAAAACCTAATAATCAAATCTTATATTTCAAGCTGTGCAAACCAGTTGCTTATGTAATAGAACATGGTGTAATTTTCCATTTACAATTTCAATACTGTAATAAGAAAGCAATCAAAGCATAAACAAAAGACACTTTAAACAGAACTGCAGTTAATATTTCCATAATGGCTGTCCTTAAAAATTGAAGCTATTTCATTTTTTTTCCCCTGCCTTGAATTCTTTCTGCTTAGCTCAGTCTTTTAATTAAAAGAAAATCAACTTAGATAAAATACTGTCTTAAACCAATTGCAGCTATGGGCAAAGAAGAAAAAATACCAGCATAATTCATGGTTAACACCCGGTGAGTTAAATTAAAGCAATTTCTCATCCTCCTTTCAGAAGCAGACTGTGGATCTGCAGAGTTTGTGCCGTAAACCTGCAGGCAAAAAGGGTGTTTTTCTTCGTTGTACATCTTGAGGATCTGGAAGTTCACCATTTCCCAAGCATCTGCTGACACCCCCTTGGTGTCACTGGTCTCACCAGCGTTTACACCACATGATGGGAACCCACTGCTCTCCCGCTGCTTGCAGCAGGCACAAAACAACTCAGCGCTGTCCATCGGGTTTGTGCACAACTTAAACCGTGAGGATTCATGCGGGATGAGGAATCTCATCGTGGCCACCACGGGTGGCTGCTGGTTGAGCGGAATGGGAATGGCCCATCCGAAATCCTGCTGGGTTTCTTTCTAAGGGAAGTTGGTGCTGCCTTCCTGCCGGTGCCATTCCCCAGGCTCTGGGGTCACATGCCAGCCGCAGCTAGGTCCAGAAAATGGGCTTTTAAGTCAAGAGCCAGAGCTCAGCAGTGACACGTGAGGGATTTATTCTTTGGTCAGAAGGGAAGGAGGAGCCCGGCCTCAGCCCTGGATAGAAAAGGGAAAGGTTGGACAAGGCTGGATCCTGTATGAAGGGATTTGCTGACGCCAGGCTCCAAGTTTGGCTCTTTCCCCCTCCATTTCCCAATGCACAAATGCCAAGCACAGACCATTTTCCCGGGCCCCTCCCCAGGCAGGCAGCCCATGACCATCACAGCCACCCATTCACTGAAAGGAATCACAGACTCACAGAATACCCTAAGCTGGAAGGGACCCCCAAGGATCATCAAAGTCCTGCACAGGACAACACAGAAGACATTCGGAGCATTCAGAGGGGAATGAGGACAATGACACGGGTTTTGTGAGGAGGAACCAGTCTATTTCGCAGCCCTGTGTGAAAAACGAGGTCCACTCTCCTGTGAGAATTTAAAGGGTTTAATATAAAGACAGTAAGAGACATAAAATAAAGCAAGGAGGTAATGGCCGGGTGCCTTGGCGCTCTGCCAAGAGCACACCTGATGCTCAAGGTGAGTCCTTTTTATACCATTTTTACTGTCTGTTCTTTATGCATATTCAAACTTTTCCTGGAGCTGTTCTGCGTGGCCACTCCTTGGTCCCGCCTTTGTAGAGCATGCGTATTCTTCTGCCTTGCGGTTTTATTTCTTTTGATTCTTGGCCTTGGGCTCGCCAGGTGCGAGTTGATAGTTGAGTGGGCCTCTTAATTTCCCAGACAGTCAGGGCCGATTGCAGCTTTGGCCTCTTTGCCCCCCGGGCAGAGCGGTGATTAGCCACTCTTGGGCCTCATCCTCTGTTCGCTTGGAGGTTATCTTACTCGCTCACACTTGCTAGTATTCTTGCTAAAAAGAAAGAAAACTACATCCACACAGCAAAAAGCATTTCTAACATTATATAATATCTACCTTAATACTTGCGAGAAGCCAACATTACAATATATGTTTATAACACCTGGGTGCACGGACGGGAGCGGCTCCCGCTCGGGGCCAGGCCCAACATGGCGGGCGGCGGCGTCTCCATGGCGACGCGCGCCTCGCTCCCGCCGCCGCTCCGGTTGCCATAACAACGCCCACGCCGTTTCCAAGGCGGCGCGGCCCCGCCCCCTCCGCGCGCCGGCGGTCACGTGAGCCGCTCGATGCGCTCGGCGCGCGGCTCCCCCCGGCGGCGGCAGTGAGTGGGCGAGTGACCGCGGGGACCGGCGAGTGACCGCGGGGACCGGGCCGTCCGTGTCTCCACCCCCGGCGGCGACATGTCCACCGCCATGAACTTCAGCAACAAGAGCTTCACGCCGCGGCCGCCGGACAAGGGCGCGTTCCCGCTGGATCACTTCGGTGCGGTAGCGCGGCCTAGCGCCGGGCCTGCCCCGCGCCCCGCCGCCCCCGGGCCGCCCCCGGGCCGCCCCCGAGCGCGGCGGTAGCGCGGCCCTCGCTCTGTGTTGCAGGGGAGTGCAGCGCCTTCAAAGAGCGCTTCATGGAGTGTCTCCGCCGCAGCGGCTACGAGAGCGCGGCCTGCCGGCAGAGCGCCATGGCCTACCTGGAGTGTCGCATGGACAGGCGAGTGGCCCCCGCCACACCGGCCCGGCTGCGGGCCAGCCCGCTGGGCCCCGGGGCGAGCAGAGCGGGGATCCCCTTGCGGGACCGGGAGGGGAAGTGAGCCCGCAGTCACGCAGGAATTTTTGTCCCGGAAGGAAACAGGTGCCCCGTGTGGCACCAGCAGGTTTCCTGGCGTGTGGTTTCGATGTTATCCAGCCCGTAGTGCGGGGTAACAGCGAGACCCGGGCAGCTTCCACCCTGCACAACGGGCAGTGTGAAGCTATTCTTTTGTTTTCAACTGCGGTTACAAGTTAAACTTTTAACTCGTAGCCCATACTTGGCTCACCTTGTGCGTGGCCTTCTCAATAAGCGCTGAGTATGTTTTTAAGATCCCTGAAGGTGCTGTGTATAACTTAACCATGAATTATCAGAGCCAGTGATATTTTTCTTGCATATACTTCATTAGTGCTGACTTCAAGTGGAAATAATTTTGCCTGTTAGCCCTTTAGAAATATGTTTCAAGCAGGAGAGTTAAAAGTCTAACTTGTTCCTCAGTTCAAGTGAAGAATGTGTTGGTGATTGGTTTTCCAGGGATGTTTCCATTCGTGCGTTGCTTTGCAATGCTTCCAGCACAGGGGTGAGTCAGGGAACTGCGGGAAATGCACCAATTTCCCTGTATTTAGGGAAAATACACTGCATGGGCTGGTGGTGAGGAGGGCTGCAAATCAAAAACGAGTTTGAAAAGCACTACAGCAAAGTCTAGTGGCACCACAAATGCTGTTCTAAGCCATATTCACTTGAAAATGTAAATGGCATTGGTAGAATTTTAGGAAGCTCTTATGCAATTAAAGATAACCAGGAGTCAGGTTGGTTTCTGAGGAAACTTAGTACCTAAAATGAGGAAACAACACATTTAATTGGAAAACCTGTTAAGGGGGAAATAAATAATCCCTGAATGTTGCTTTCTTAAAACTGAATTTTCTGAGGTCTTGTCAAACAGCAGTCACTCTGTATAGATGTCTTGGATTTGTTTAGGGTAAATAATAGTAAATGAAATAGAAAATGCTGCTGTTCTCATGGTTATAGGCTGTGTACTCTAAAATATATTTTTGTTGTTTTCTTCTTTTTTACTTAGGCAACTTATGGCTAATGAACCACTGGAAAAATTGGGATTTAAAGACCTGATAAATGAGAAATCAGAAGAAAAACCTGAAAAGTCGTGATGAAGACAGATAACTTTGCTCCTCATGAAGGGAAAGCATAACTCTGAATGTAGTACATATTGTACATTCTGTTCATATTGCAATAGGAAGTGTTTCCTGAAAGAACCTTTTTTCCAAAGTTTAATTTTCCTAAAATAAGATTTTTCTTTAAATGAGCAAAAGTACTGCCTTTGTCTGCTTTGCTCAAGTATTTCTTAACTTCTTTCTTTTAATTTCTCTAGAGGCAAAACAGTTACAACCCAAAGTGTTCTCCATATCCCTGTAAAAACAGTGAAGTCTTATTTTAAGAGGACAAAAACCAAACAATCCTTTATTGTGTAGGGCTTGAACTACTGATTACTCCTCTGTGGGCAGTACTGATATGCTCACAGCAGTTATTTTCCACGTGGAAATAAAGCTGTTGTACTTTAAAATTGCTTTTTGTTAAATACTGGCATTAGTCCCTATCCCTGGGGTCATCTCACCCTGCTATGGAAGACACTGGGGTCCTGTGGGGGTACTCGGGGTGGGGTGATTTTTCAATCATTTCATCTTCCACCATTGTTGGGAGAGTATTTCTGGTTCCACACACCAGTCAGGGAGTGATTCTGCCAGCAGTGTTCACCTAATTTTGTCATACTTTAAATGGGAATAGTGGTATTTCTCTTGCATGTTCTAACGCATCAGAGTCTTTCTTAATTAATGTTGAGTTCAAGCAGAAATAATTTGGCCTGTTAGCCCCCTAGAAATGTGTTTCAAGCAGGCAATAAATTTGTAAATCTTCTGGATGTGTTTTCCACTGTATGTTCTGCCCTGTTATCGCTGCTTCTCTTGTTTTTCTTTTAACCCAGGGAATAATTTCTCTGTGTATCTGGCTCTGGCATGTTAAGCTTTAGGGTTCAGGGCCTGCAGAGAGTCATACATGCCCTGAAGGCAGTTCTCCCACACTTCCCTCTTTAGCTGGTGTCCCCTCTGATATATCTCACCTCCCTGGCTGGCTGCTTTTGCTTCTGCTTCTCTCCACTGTGCATCTGCTCATACTGAGTTCCAGGAAAGGGTGAAAGAACATTTTCTGCTCTTCATACTGATCATTGGGGCTGAGATTTAAATTGTTGCTCTGTCTAATCTGATGGAACAGAGTGCACACTGCTCAGAGCAGGTTCCTATTTGAAAAGGACATTTGCCTGCTGCTGCATATTTTTATTCCACTTCATTCTACTGTTCAAATTATATCCTTTGGTGAGATTAGTACATTTATAGGAAAGAAAGCAGAAATTGTATTGCTGCAACAGATACTAAAAGACTTTATATTAAACCACTGAATAAGGGCTTTCTTTCAGTGATGCCAAGTTAGAATTAAAATAATCTCCAGCATCTCCAGAAGAAAGAAATCAAATTTCATGCTTCTGTGCTCCCTGAATATTATAAGGCAAAGGGAATTCCTGGTAGGTCTGAAAGAATCCACCAGTGGTGGGGGAGTAATCTGGGCTGTTATCAGTGGTGGTTTCATTTTTGGATGTTACTCTGCACTGTGGTTTGGCCAAGCATTTCCTTCATGAATTCCATCCGTGTTTCCCTGAGACATTGATGCCAGCTCTGTCCTCTGGGTTGTTACAAAGTTTTTGAGGTGTTGAGTGATTGCCAGCCTAACAGAGAGTGTGGGGGTGAGAGGTTTGCACCTTTCACCAGCCTAAAGATCACATCCTCATCCTGTCCAGATCCGTGGGCACGTTCCATCCTGCTTCCCAGCACAGTGAGTCAGCTGCTGTCCCCTTGTGCCAGAGCTGTGAGTGGGTAGCTGAAAATTCAGGGAATGGGCAGAGGCACATCTGTCCTGGCTGGAAGCATTGGCTGCAGAAAGGAATATGTTCAGTGGAGCTGTAAGGTGAGCTCAGAGCTGCTGAGGGACATCAGACATTGAGATCTAATGCAGCTGGGAAGTGGTGGGGAAAAAGCCATTAGTGCCAGACCTGGGGTCAAACAGTTTTCCCAACTTGCTCAATGGGACAAGTCCCTGCAACACCAGAGTCATCAGGGAGAGTTCCCAGAATGCTCTTCAATTAATTCCTGCCAACATACAGATTGTTAATTAAAGTCTTTCAATTTAAAACCTCTTTATTGCAGCTTTGCTTGTGGTATCCAGGTTTGTGCTTCTTTAAACTGACAGCAAGTTTTAAGCTAAATGAAAGCAGTAGGTTCATAGCCAGCTTTCCTGTGCCCATGCTGAGGAGGAACCTCTCCAGGAGCCTGTCATCAAATTGGGAAAAATCTGTATTCTGGAAACGCTGAGCTGAGGTGTGTGTCCTGCAGGGGAGGCAGTTTGTCAGGGCACTGATTTCTTGGTGGAGCTGTTTGGAGTTGATGAGCTGCTGTGCTGTGGGAGTGGTCCCACACAAGTGCATCAATCTTCCTGTGAGGAGCCTGCCAGGTGCTGCTGCCTGTGCCAGCTCTGCCGTGAAGCTCCACCTGCTGACAGATCCTGCGACCTGGAGAAAGGCAAACCATTGGGAATCGAGGTTCAGCTGGGATTGATGTACAGCCTGCCAACCTGGATGTAATTGCACAGGTGTGGAAGGGATAGCCCGAAGCAGGAGGAAGTGGTGACTGTGTTGGAGTGAAGATCTATGTGAGCTGTTACCATAGCAATAGAAATCAATAAGCCAGGGAGTTGTAATTGTCTTTTCTGTAGCTTTTCTGCAGCAAAGCCTCATTCACACCCTAATGAGGCACCCAGCTGCTTGGGATCCGTCCCAGGGAGTCCCCGGAGGGCTCTGGATCAGCAGAGCTTTGCCCATGCATTCTTTGCTCAGATTAAAATCCACTCAACCACAAAAAGCTTAACCTTGATCACAGCAGTTATTTACAGAGGGAACATTGCTGCAATTTAACCATCGTTACATCTTCCTGGGAGACCTTGAGCTCTAGGTGTATCTCTCCAAACTACTACAGTGACCTGCAGAACCAGGAAGAAAGGGTTTAATAAACATTTCCAGAGCTCTGCGTGTGCTTTCACAGAAAAGCCTACGCAAAGACAGCCTCCTGTGCTTGCTCTGGAAATAGGCCATGGTCCAAAGTCCTTTGTAGGAGCACAATGAGGCCGTGCCTCAGTGCTGAGGAGGGGTTGTTGCTGCATCTGCCACCTGGAAGGGCATACCTGGCATAGCAGGAGAGTCGCATCTGTCAGCACCTGTGGAGTGAATGTTTGCGGTTGTGAGCAGTCAGAGCAGGCAGTGGGTGTGGCTGCTGACTTTCACTCTTGGTCCTTCCCCTGAGCGTTCTCCCTGCTTTGTCCTGCCGGCTTCAAGTCCAAGGAATTCCTTGGGCTGGGTATTACACTCATGGTCAGTAGTCACCAGCTTGGTTTCCTTGGGAGACCACATTGTCGCTGGTGATTATTTGCCCTTTGGGGCAGCAATCCAAGCAGCTTTTACTTATTGCTGCCTTTGGTTTTGGCTGAACCAGGTGAGGGGCAATGAGTTAAAGCACCTCTTAAATTTTACCTCGTTGTTGTCTCACTCCAAGCAGATAACTGAGAGGCAGCACCATTTTTACTGAGCCTCTGGAATGAAACCTGTGTTGTAGGAGGCTATGAGAGAAGGAACAGCCTGCTCCCATATAAAAAATGTCTGGAGCATCACTTGTTGCTGCTCTGAGAAGTGCCTTGGGTGTTCCTGGCTCCACTGGAGAGCAGTATTTTTCTATGTTTCTCATCCATAATTCCTGGGATGGGAGTGATACTTCTGCTAGTGTGCAGGAGTGCTGTCATGTCTGGTAGCATATCTATCCAGTGACCCCAGAGGACTTCAGTATTTTGTGCCTGGAGGAGATCCATGCTGGAGGAGATCCTTCTGCTAAATTGGGAATGTTGTATATTATATCAGGTTTCCCACAAAAATCAAAGCTCTGACTCAGGTTAATTTTAAAAAAGACTGGAAGTGCTCATACAAGGGTATACTTCCTCTTCAAGGGTATTTCAATGAATATTGGACATCTGATAAAACTAACCCTGCTTTTTTTTTTTCTTTTTCTTAATGATTCTGCTTTTGTGAGTAACTGGCAATATTGCATTTTTGTCAGGATGCAGCAGATTTTCTAGCTTACAGATTTCAAGACAAAATGCCTTCCTTCTGGAATGAAGGTGCCATATGGCTTGAAATGCATAATTGATCACTGCTCAAAATAGGAGCTTCATAGAAAGTCACCTAGAAGCCCAATGAGTGCGTGCAGGGGACTTGATAGACCTTGATGCATTTTTTGTTTCCTGGAACTGATGATGATACAGAGACAGGTTTTTATGGCTCTCCTTAGAGGTTCTGATGCCTGTGCTCTCTCATTATCCAGGAGATTTTGGGATTTGCATTAGCAGGTGCATCAACCTTACGCTTGGTGATTCCTGCTGGGCTTGGCTGAATGACAAGCCTGGCATTCTCCATATAGCCCAACAAAGGCCACAGTTCTCTGTGAGGTAAAACAGTTCAGCTGATCAAATCTGGTGGGCTGAATCCAGTCCTTGGTGTCCCACACTCCCCCACCTCCAGTGGGATGCCTGCACAGGCAGCCCTTCCCAGCTCCCACACAGAGTGGGAGGGATGTTGGGGTCCTTCTGGCCACGTGTCCTGCTGCCTGGCAATGAGCAGCACCATAAACCAGCTTGTATTGTGGATGCTTTTCTGTCCAGGTCCTTATGAATTATGGTAAACTCAGATAGGAGCAGTGGTGGAAAGTAGCCTGGCAAAGAAAGAGCAGGGGGGTGAAGGAAGCAAGGAGACAGGATGACCCAGGCTTTTCACTTCACCTCGATGAGTTTAAAAAGCAGGTGGTGGGGGTGCTTCTGCAGCCCATTTGGGTAACTGAGTCCTTTGTCTATTTTAGTAACCTTTGAGAAGTTGGCAGCTCTCATTTCTGGAGGATTCCCAGTGTTCTTGCTGCTAGCAAGCCCCGCTCAGCAAGAACCTGCTCACACACCCAGTTCTGATCCTGCTTGCAGAGCTGCTGAACAAGGGGAGCACGTGGGAAGGCAGCAGCATGGGAGGGGGTGCTCTGCGAAGGACTCAGGCCCCGTTGTGTCTGCTCAATTTACATTTCTCAGTTATTAAACCATGCTCTTGTTTTCAGCAGGGTTTGGAAGCATCTCTCCTTAGTGGGCAGGGCAGGAGAATGAGAGCACTACTGAATCTGGGACACCAGGACGGCCCTGAGGGTTTGATGTAATGCTGTGTGCTGCAGCCATCTGCTGCCAATCTACCGAGGGCTCTTCCCTTCTGGGTTGCACTGACAGCCCCAGGTAGCACGGCTGGGTGGATGGAAAAGCATTTCACCACACTCAGGAAGCCAGTTTTTGGGCAGGCAGACCCAGATGGGGGAAAAAAATTCCTGCTGCCACTCAGGATTGCAGAGAAGCTGCGGATCAGATCAGTGCTGAGAAAATTGCTGGTAACTCGGGACGCTGAACCTCCCACTGATAAATGAGCCTTCATGACCCCATGAGCAAGCACCAAGTAGGAATTCCCAGGGGTGTAATGAGGCTGGCTCCTTGCTGGGTGCTGAGGTTGCCTCCCTTGGCTTTTGCTCTTTAGTGTGGAGGTGGGAGTTAAGCCGTGCTGACTTCAGCCCCTGGATTAAGCAGGTTGCCTTTAGCCTTGTCCTCACCACCCAGCCCGTACAGAGCACGGGCTCCAGGGTGTGCCCGTTGTTTGGCACATCTCCTGTGTCCATGTGCATGCTCACAGTGGTTGCTAAGGCAGCACAAATCTGTGCCCCTTCTCTATGCCTTCCAGTTCCTGTCTGATCCAGAGGTATAGGTGTACTGGGTCCATGCAGCCCAGTCCCAGGGCAGGATCTGTATGGGAAAGCAGAGGCAGTGCCATGGATCAGCTCTGAACAGCCTGTGCGCACAGACATCAGTGTGAGCGGTTCAGGTGGGTGGAGTGTGGGGTTTAGTTTAGTTTCCCCATCCCCAAACTGCGCTGCAGAGTCTGGTGGAGAAGAGGGACCGTCTGCTGCCAACAGCTAGGATGCAGCATGGAGGGGAACATCTCTGGCAGGAGGTGCATCCTGACCTCTGTGTGAAGGGAGATGCTCAGGGAGTGCATGGGCAGCACAGAGATTTACAGGAACCAGGTCACTGCAGGGCTGTGCTGACAGGAGGTGCAAGTTCTGGTCAAAGGGACAGAGTTCACTGGGTGCTGAAAAAGAACCAGGCAGGTGAAAAATGAGAATGCATCTGGAACATCTACGTGCATCCTTTTAGCAGGCATGGCAGGAGACTTGCAGGTGTGGTGGTGCCAGCTAGAAGGACTAATTTGAGCACAGAGATGTCTGGATTGATGGCTTTATTTCAGCTTATTTTAGCAAGTAATAGGCAGGGGGGTGATGTTTATCACTGAAACTGGAGCTGGCTGTACTTTAGATCACAGCTCTAATCGGCTGGACTGACTGGGACAGTAAATCACTTCAGCAGCACTAATAACACAGGGTGACGGGCGTAGTAAACCCTCTATGGCAGCAATAACCTGGTCCTGCTGGTTCTTTCACTCAGGTTGGTGCTTCCACTCTGGTTTGTTTATTAAAGCTCCTTCACAAAAGTCACCTGGGTGATTGCTCCGACTCAGCCATTGAAATGGCTGCTCTCCTGCCATTCCCCAACCTGGCTTGGGCTCTTTTTACACCCTGCTAAAATTGTTTATTTTTGCACCTGTTTAGAAAGGATTTTTGGCCACAGGGGTCTCATGATGTTGTTTTCATGGCTTCTGGAGCAGGGCTGCTCTGTTGTTGCTAGAAATAATTGCTGTTAATTAATTCTTTGCTGATTTTTCTTTGGCAAAGCATACTGAAATAAACAGATAAGTGAGCAGCATGCTCTGTATCTTGATGTTGTGGGAGCTTTTAGGAAGCATACAGTGACATCCAAACAATCTCATCAGCAGCGAGAGAAAGGGCAGGATGTGGCCCTCAACTTTCTGTGGACAAAATTAATTGTGGGGAGGCTGAATTACCATCTCCAGCTGTTTGGCAGCTCACTTCAGGCCAACATTTTTAATCTCTTTCTAGAGAAAAACCACAGTCTTGTTTCTATCTACTGCTTTATTCAAATCACAGCTGAGCAGTGCTACAGAAGGGGATGTGCTCTCAGCTGCCTGAGCTGGACCAGCAGCTGAAGGCAGCAGTCTGTGACACAAGACCGACTGCTGGGGCCAATAACTGCTCTGTTTTCTCTCTTCTTCTGTGCCCTTTTAAAATGGTTTGTTCTTTTTTCTTCTGAGTGACTCAGGCTCTGCTGAAGAGACTTCCAGACCAGAAATGAAGTGCTGGGCTTCAGCCCCTCTGTCCCGTGGTCCTGCCCGTAGCATCTCCATCATCCTCTTTGCTCTGTGTCCCTGGTTGGAGCAGCCCCTGGTTCCCAGAGCCCAGAGCTGGCAGCAGGTGGGTTGGCTGCTGGAGTCCCCACCCCAGAACATGACATTGCACAGCTCGGTCTCCTGCTTGAATGTCTCCAAGCTGTTCCTGGAAGGATGAGCCATTTGAGCCAGGAAGAGATTAAATTATTGGAACTGAGCAAAAGCAATTTCCATGGTAAGTGCTGCCCTGCTGTTTGCACACCGAACCTGTCCTGCTGTGTCTCAGACTCAGACTGAATTGATGACGTCCCACTCTGAATAATCACTTTGACTTTTTTCGGATGAGCTGATCCCCTGATGTACGACTGTCTTTACACACATGTTGGCTTTCTCCATACAGAGATTCCACAGGCCTGAGTCTCTTAATTAGGATAAATCAAGAGTAATGCTAAAAGCAGTGGTCTACCATGGATGTAGGTGAACTATTGACTTCCTTGGTCTAATTTCATCTCCTCTGTGAGCAGAAAAGAACCTGTCATTGGACAATAGAAATCAGCATAGCTCCAGCTGGTTCACTGCAGCTGCCATGGAGCCAATTCCCTCAGCTGCCCCCTCCATGTCATATTTTACATCGTAGGAAATGGGTTTGGTGCAACAACAGGACTGTTGCAGAGCTGTTTTTCTTACATTGAGATTTCCCCCGGTGCTGTGGAGCAGACATACAAATATCCAACATCTTCACGCCATCAATTACCCCCTCACTCTCTCTCTCAGATGTATTTTGGCTCCCGGCCATGCTGTCTGAGCAACTAAGCAGCCCCTGCAACCACGTGCTGACACCCAAACCAGCCCATTGCTGGCCAGAGGCAGGCGGAAAAGAAACTGAAAGGCTGTCCTGAGCACATGATGGGCTGGTGGTTGGAGAATTTTCCTTTTTGTGGTAGCATGGCTGCGAGAGAGCAGTGATCAGCTCTAGGGTGTTGCAGAAATCTAGAAAAAGAGATTTTGGTCTAAACCCCGCCTTGTCCTCATTCTCCCCAGTTGTGCTTCCCTACAGAGGATCTCTGTGGTCTGGTTTGCATGGTGGTAACTGCATGAGTATTAAATCATGGCAGTAAAGGACTCCGCTTTTTTCACACTGGTAACACTGGGCTGCAACAGAACTAACCACTATGCAAATGGAAATACACCCTGATCTGCAGATCACTCCGCAGTGAGATACTTTTAGAGCTGCACAACTCTTTGTCTTCTTTGAGGGCTGCTGCAGGTGCAGAGCAGCTCTGCAGACACAGGACATAGCAGTTCTTTTTCCACCCTCACACCATTATCTCCTGCATCATCCTCTTCCACTTGATCAACACATCCTATCCATACAGATGCTGTGAGTGTGCTTTTCCCTGTTCCACACAAAAACAATCCCACAGGCTCCATAGAGCAATTTGCTCAAAATGAGAGAAAGTTGGCATCAGTATTGGATTTTTGGTTCAAGAATTTTTAGCTGCCCTGGTCTGAGCTCTCTGCTCTGTGGCATTCCTCCCTCCCAGCTACAGCCACTCTTGATTTAACTGGATAACCCAGAAAACCCTTTCTTTTTTTGAAGAAAAACCTCTAGGATTTATTTCTTCCTTTTTCTTTTTTTTCCCCTTTTGAACAGGAAACTAGTGCTGCAGCGGAAATGAGCTGCTTTAACATAGGTGCGGGTGCCAGTGCTGTAGCTTGTTCACACAAACCTCCAGCTGCAAGAGCTGCCTCCGCTGTGGTGCTGAGGAAGCCTATGGAATCCTGCCTGATGTATCTGCTGCTCCAGAGTTTTGCTTGAATGCAGTTGCCATGGCATGAATTATTGATATTTCTGTTCAGGTTTGCTGTTCACGCAGGAATTTGTAATGCTTCCCCACGTTAACGCTGTGAATGCGCTCCCGGGTCACATCAAGGGTTGTGTTTAACACCCCTTTACTTGCATGGTTGTGGCATTGATTTAGCCATTGCAGGGCTAGGGCTGTGAAATTAACTACACCCCAGTGTAAACAGCTCTCTCCTAACAAAAGGCAGTCTCGGGGTGAAAGGAGCTGATAGGGAAGGGCAAGGAGAAGGTATAGTTATGTCTGTGCATTTTCAGGGCGTCACCACCAAGATGATGGAAAGGCTTCCAGGAATCTCTGAGTGTTCTTTGCCCTGACCTCAGTATCTGGCATTTCCAGAGGCTGCCCTTGCTGCCACCGTGCTTAGCACCTCAGGAGATCACATTAATAACGTCCGTTTCTAAGGCAACAACCTTGTGATTTGGAAAGACTGAGTTAAAAGTGTGTGTGTTTACAAACAAACACATCTTACACATAAATATGTAAGTATTTACATACATATGGATACGAATTTATGTCAGACCTCCAAGTCACTTAGCGGTGGAGAGACAGGAAGCATCTGAATGAGGGTGATGTGTTGACAGCGACAACCCATCTCCAGAGTTTGGTCAGAGACTTCACAAGAAGTAAGAGCAAATTCATTTCAGACATTCCCTGAAAGGTGCTACCCACAGGAAAAGTGTGGGGCAAAGCTCAGAGGAGGGAACAGTCTGACATGGACGGGGCTGAGCAGCGATGCCCATCAGCCTCCACCAGCCCTGCAGGGGCAACCTTTGCTCTTTACCCCGTGTGAGATATAAACTCAGATGCAGTCCCTGCTCTATGCCAGGAATCACACTCCTCAGGATTCAATGTCCATCAGGAGAACCTCAGAGCCTGCCCTGGATCAACATTGTGCCAACCAACACTGGGGCAATACCCAACCTCTTCCCCTTGGATAAACCAGGAGTAAATTTACAGAGATACCCTTGTACGTGTGAGGTAGGCTCAAGCCTTTGATTATCCACTGAACAAAAGTTTATCTTCATTTCTGGCTCATTTAGTTCCAACTTTTCTCCCTGTCTCTCCACGTTCCCTCCACCCACGTGGGCTGTTTGTTTCCCCATGTGAAGTCTGGAGTAATTGTGATGAGACTTAAATGCTGAGGATGCTGCTGATCGACCCTTGCTGGCCCTGCTCTCCTGCTCCTCCTGTCCTTTATGAAACTCTCTCCTCTCATCATTGACAACAGGCTCTGTTTTATTTGATTTTATTACAAGATATAAATTTCTGTCTGCAGCCCTGGCTTCCAGCACGCGGAGGAGAGAAAGGAATTGCCTAGCAACCAGGAGAACAAAAAATTAAGAGAATCAATAAGTCTTAATGGAAAGCTAAACAGAGACTTTCAAACCAAACCCCCTCCCTCCTCCCAGCCCTGGCCCGTGGTAAGTTCATGATGATGTGCAGCATCCTGGCTATTGCATGAAGCATTCAGCAAATGCCTCTTCTGGAAAAGCCAAACTGCAAATGAAAACCTGGCCTAACCTGGGCTTAGGTAAAGCTCTGATCCTGTAGCATTTACGCTGTCAAGCTTGAACACAGCACAGGTGTGGAGGGTTAAGACACTGTGCTGAGCTGTTTTCACTCAGAGTGTGTTAGAAGTCAGTGCTCCAGGTTCGTGACTCAGAGGCTGAAGAAGGTGAGGGTCTGGATGCAGCAGCTCAGTTTCCCCACAAAAGGTCTGTGTGGAGGATTATGCTTTTGGTTAGGATGGGAGTGAATTTCCAGACCTTACCAAGCTATGTGTGTAAAACCAGCAAACCCAGCACAATGTGTGACACAGGGTTGAGTCAGCAAGGAACAGTCCAGCATCAGTTTAAAACAGTCAGAAACCAACCTGGATACAGTCACTTGTCTGGCAGCACAAATGCAAAGGTCATTTAGGAAAATGTATTCCAGGGAAAGGGAGCATTGTAAATGTACCAGGCCATGATTCTGCCTGTATTTAGAGGCTATTTTCTCCAACAAAGTGTTCTCAGGAACCTGCTCACACCCTCGTGTTTGCAGGATCAGGATGGTGATTTGGTTGTGGAAGTTTTCCAGGAGCTGCTGGCAGCCTCCTCCTGCAGATGCTCGTGTACACCCTGAATCTCATGGGCAGCACGAACGGCATGAGCCGAGCTTGCAGGAGGGCTCTGCTTTGTTGGAGGAAGCAGAGTTGGATGATTTAAATGGGGGCTTGCTTTGCAAAACCAAAATTGGTTTTGTAAGCAGAGATGTGTGAGCCACAAACAGGACATAGCAGCATCACAGGTGACCCATACTTGAGGGGAAGGTTTCAGCAGGGGTTAAGGATACACAGCTCTGAACCTTTCCTCAGCCAAAGGCTTCCCACATCCTGCCCCCGAGTGCCACTTTAGTCTTTGGCTGGCAAAACAAGGAGTCTTCCCCATAGAAGGCATGAGATGCACGGCCATGATGACACAGGGATGTTTTCTCCCCCGATACTCCCTTGACACCACGGAGGGTGTGAAAAACGTGGGAAGATGCCTGGAGGATGGTTCTGCCAAGACACAGACATGGAAGGTGGTGGTGATGTGCAAGGACAGCAGTGAAGGAGGAGCGTTTTGGAGTGCGTGGGGCTACTAGTGAAACCTTCACAAGTGCCCCCAAAAGATGCTGGTGTAAGAGGGGCACCCCAAACGTGCTGCTCATGAACCTGCCAAGGTGCTTGAGTGGCAAGGCCCCGGCCAGTGATGGCTGGGGTTGCTGCCAGCCGCCACCTCCCACTGGTGAAGACCCTCGGCTCCCACCTGCCCCTGCCCCACCGCTCCCACCGGCGACAGCATCCCCTCCGCGGGCAGGAGTTAAACCAGGGAAGGCACCCCCGAGTGCTGGGGACACCCGGCGGGATGGGATGCCCTGAAGGTCGGGGACCCCCCCTCAGGGGTAGGGGCCGCCCGGGCGGCGCGCTGCCGCTGGAGGTCGCGGGCGAGCGGGGAGCCGGCAGTGCCCGCTGAAAGCGGAACCGGCGGCACCGGGCGGCTCCGGCAGCGGCGGGCGAGAGGCGCCCAGGGCAGAGCAGAGCAGGGCAGAGCAGAGCAGAGCAGAGCAGAGCAGGGCAGGGCAGGGCAGGGCAGGGCAGGGCAGCACCGCCCCGGCGCGGCGCGTCCCGGCGGCCGGAGGCGCGTTCGGCGTGCGCGGGGCGAGCGGGGCCGAATGGAGCCGCCCGGGCGCCGCCCGCCTCGCCAGCGCCCCCCGCCCGCGCCATGAGGCTGCCGTAGCGCGGCGGACCGAGCGCAGCCCCGCCGAGCCGCCCGCCGCCCCCATGGCGAAGGAGAGGAGCAGGAAGGCGCTGGTGGAGCTGCTCCAGCGGCCGGGGAACGCGGCGTGCGCCGACTGCGCCGCCCCGGGTAAGGGCAGGGCAGGGGAGGCGGGGGGCGCGGGCGGCGGCCGCACCTGCACCTGTCCGCACCGCACGGCACCGCCGGGGCGCGGGGCTCTGCCCTCTCCGGGAGCGGCGGGGGTTGCGCCCCTCCGAGGGTGTGCCCGACCCCCCTCCCCGCCGCGGGGGGATGCAGCGGGGATGCTCCGGGGCTGGTGGAGGGATGCGCTGCGCTGCCGCGGTCCCCGCGGACCAGCCCCGGCTGAGGTTTCCCCTGTTTCCCCCGCCCCAGCCCGGCTCCTCGCCCGGCCGTGAGCGCTGATGTCATCCCAGCGGGTCCCCGCGGGCTGCAGCGCAGCCGGGGCCGGTAACCGGGCGGTGGGGGCTCTGCCGGGGTGCCCTGGGCTGCGGGGGCCGCGTGTCCTCCGTGTCCCCTCGGCTGCTCCTGCCCTGTCAGTGAGCAAACACATGGGGACAGCCGGAGGCAGCGCTGCGGACATCCTGCCCAACAACCTTTGCCCAGCTGCCATCGATGGGTGCCTGAGCTGCGCAGGGAGCGGGGCTGGAATGTCTGTAGACGTCTTCGTGTGCGGAGGGGAGAAAATCTGGGCTGGGAATGTCTTCTTCGCCCTTTGGATGGTGAATTTTTGGGGTCGGGCCGTGATGCTCTTGCTGAGCAGAGTCTGCATGGGGTGGTGGGATCTGTCTTTGAGAATAACCTTAAAAAAATTGCCGAGCAAGTAACTTTCCTTTAAAAAAAAAAAAAACAAAAAAACAAAAAAAAACCCCACCATATAGAAAAACCTAAATTTGTATTAGCTTGAGCAGGATGGCTCTGAGGAGGTGTATAGAAAGGATGTCCCTTCTCAGCCTCTGTCATTCTATAGGTTAAAGAAAAACCCAACACTTCATCTGAGCCATATTTTCCCAGCTACTGATTTGTTTAGGATGTCAAGATCTATTGGATACCGCTATCCAGCTTGTACCATTACCAGTGGTTTTGTATCCCTAATCTGCATCCCAGGACATTGCAGTTCACTTTCGGATGCGTTGTGTCCTCTGATACCCAGCTGGAAAGGACAAAGAACTTTCGGCACAGCGTGAATGGCTTTGCAGCGCCGCGCTGCTCTGCCTGCTCCCACCCATCTGCTGCCGGCTGTTGCTGTCTGACTGTAGCAGCCCACCTCGGAGGTGTCTTGCTGAGCACAGCTTGGGCTCTCCGAGTGGGTGTCTGCCTAAATTATTCTTTCCTGGAGAAAACTTTACAAACCTGGCCCATTCAGATCCGTGGGGTGATTCTCCGTCACCCTGCGGATATAGAACGTAAAGCCCCCAGGCAAAATGGGAAGTTTCTCAGCATCACCAGGGTGGAGATGAAGCTGTAGGTCAATAAAATAGCTCACATCAGAGAAGGAGGGTTGTTGTTAAAGGCACCTTTTGAATAAAAGGGCTGTAAAACAACAAAAGCATACTTTGGTTTTGATGACGTTTGCATACAGAGATGTCTTAGTGAATCTGAAAGTCAGAGAGGAGAATTTGGGCCAGTGTCTTTTGTAAGTCAGGATGTGCTATATTAATATCGTTCAGCCTCTTCTGGACTCTCATGGCATTACTTCTGTAGGACCAGCTCCCTGTTCATCAACCCAATTTCTTTAGTTCCTACTTTGCTTCAGTTTCTTTGGCAAATGAGAGCTATTCATGGTGCTGTAATGTGCTCGTGTGCCTGGGAGTGACAATAAACTTGAGATGCCCTGGGCTACTTAACATAAGATATTAACTTGTGTCTGTAGGTAGTATAGAAAATACCCAGCCTGGATTCAGTTACTCATTCTGGGCAGGTGTGGCAGGCCAGGTCTTTCTGGGGATGAGGTAATGCAGGAGAGACAGGAAAAGTATCCAGAGAGCCTCCAGAAAAGGGGTGCAAGAATGTTCTTTGCTGAGAAGGGGGATGCACAGAAAGATAGGTGGCAGCTGGAACCAGGTGGGCAGCTGACACTGGAAAAGTGTCAAAGAGAAAATGGAGTGAGAAGGAAAGAAGAGAGGGTGGGGAATGAACAGAAGAATGAGGAAAGCAGTGCAGAGTTGTGCTTTCCCACACCTGAGTATCATCATAGGGCTGATCTGGTACAGCTGGGGGAAAGCCAAAGAGCAGGATGCCTGATTTGTTATTGCTGTTTCTCAGGTGGGTGAGTGCCATTCCCTGAAAGACCCTGTTAGTACAGGATCCACGATAGGAGGTAGCCATTTAGCTCATAACAAAGAATAGGATGGGTTGGAAATGTAACAGGGGAAAATTCTCTGTTAGTCACTTTAATTTGTGTATGTGGAAGCCAGCTGGGTTTTCTTTTTCTTTTGGAAATGTTTATTTGAGAAATCAACCAGTCAGTGAAAGTTTGGGTTTTTTTCGTTCCCTGCTGTCAAAAAGGGTTATTTCCTTTTGTTACTGTTTTGGCATATGGGAGAGGCTCAGCAGCCAGAGCCCTGAAGCCACAGCTTGTCCCAGGTATTCTGTGTCCTATCACAAATCCCTGGGTTCCTGGTGCAGAGGAGCTCTCAGCATGGCATCATTGGGCTAAACTGTGACCATATAAAAATCAAAGTTGGGGGTGGACGGGGGGCATCGGGGGAGGCTGTTCCTTCTGGGCTGGGTAAATAACTTCATCCCCTGCAGGATCATCCCATCTCCTTGGGGAGACCTGGGCACAACCTGCTGCTTGCCTGGGGCTGGGCCAGAATTTGCCACTTAATCATGACTGAGGATTATTGAAGTGGCCAAGCCCTGTAGGGCTGCTCTGTTCAAGATGTGTTTCCCTGGTCTGTGCACAGGAAACTTGCAGCTGGGTGGAATGGGGTATTGAGTGTGGTGCTCAGGAAGGTCAGAGCTGGGTCTTCCCCAGGACCTGTGTATATGTCTGGCAAAAAAAATCTCTTCTGCAAAACCAGAGCTTCCAAAGAGATTTTGAGGGATGTCTCAGGTGGAGGGAACAGTCTTACAGGGGCCATGACAGCTGGGAATGCAGAAAGGATGCTAAAGTAGAAAGCGAAAATCAGAGTGTAAAATAACGGAGAGGTTACATTTCTCACTTGCAGGCTTTTTGTGTTTGTAATTTTTTTTAAAGTTTCTAGTTAGGTTTTTATTAATTGCATTTTTATAAAACCTGAAATTGCAAAGAAAAGATTTTTCAGTTTCAAAAATGTCATTGATCTGTAATGCATAATGAGACTGCCTTGGTTACATCTTCGGGACTGAGTTCTGGGGTAGGAGCCACTAATAAAGTCATTAGCTGGGGCTTTGGGTCCTCTGTAATTACACACTTCTGTGTCCTGGGTGTTGTGTTTTTTGTGGGTTTAAAGCTGTGCTTTCTCAGTGAAGACAGCATGGTAAATGCAGTCTTAAGTGCAAAACCGAGCAATGTTACTGAATTGCTGGTGTGTAATGGCTCTCTGTGCATTAGAATAATCTTTTTTTCTTCAAGACTAATGTGGCAGTTCAGCCTTTTCTTTTCCTAAATGATTCTTTGTCTCAGGCAATCTTTCCTCACATCATGAGGCGGATGGTTATCTCAGGGCATAACAAGACCTTGAGTATTTTCCTCTTTACTCTATTTTTCTATGTCTTAGGCTCGTGTTTCCATGGAGTGAGAATCATTTTACATTGTAGGAGGACAGAGAGGCTCTGAAGACAGAAATGGAAATCCCATCAAAGCAATCCCGCACTTTAAACCCTCCAGCAGCAGTTTACATGGCTTGTTATCATTTTATCTTTCTCATTTGGGATGGATTATTGGGACATGGATCCTGGGTAACATCGGCCTCGGTGCCTCAGGCCCAGAGGGGATGAAGGATGGAGGAAGAGCAGAAGGCACACGCTGGAGGGGAGTCTGGAATTGGAGCTTTGTGCTGGGGAGCCGAGCAGATCTGGTGTTCTGGTGTTAACAGTGCATCTCAAAGCCCCTGGGTGGCTGGTGCTGGCTGAGGTGGTTGTAAACACCTTTCCCTTCTCAGTTCTACAGCAGGTGAAGTTTTTCCGTTCCCTGGATGTCACCGAGTGAGGGTGGTGATTAGAGGGAAACGCCTGAGCACTGGGGATGGCTTGGTTTGCTCAGGACTGAGGAGAGCACCGGTTTGATCTCAGCTTCTCCTTCCCCCATCCAACCGCTGGTCCTAAAAACCCAGATCAGGAAGGGGACTGAGTCCTCGGGTCCTGCCAAGTGCTGCCATCTGCAGCGCCTCTGCCCATCCCCTCGGGGAGCGACGGGCTCTGCTCGCAGCTCCTTCCCTCTCTTGCCCCCACTGCCTCCCACTGGAAAGCTGTTCCCGAGCTCTGCTGCTCTAATGGAGTGAAACGGGCTTTTCATCTTCCAGCTCGAAGTGGAAACTTGTTCCCGCACCTCCATTGTCCTCTCAAATACTGAATTTTTTCCTTTTCTCTCTTTTTTTTTTTTTTTTTTTTTTTTTTTTTTTTTTGGTGTCCCTGGGAATTTGCCAGCCCTTCTCCCTGGGCATAAGAACAGGGGTAAGAAGGAAAAAAAAAAAAAAATCCCACAGCAGTTGTGTTTAGCTCAATGCCACTTTCTGCAGGAAAAAGGGCTTTTTGAAACAAAGGAGGTTTAATGTGATGGTGTTTTTTGTCCGATCCTGGTGCCTGGGCTGCAGCACAATCGTGGGCTGCAGACAGCGAGAGGGGGCTGCTGGGACCTGCCAGCTGAATTAAAAGACCTTGGCAAGTTTAGTGCCTTCACTGAAAAATTTTCCTACTTAGAGAGGAGTGTTGGTGGGAGGCTGTTTGACTTCAGCGTTAACTCTTTTATTGTTACTTTTCAACATGCATGACCAGGGTCTGTTTATTAGCCTCCTAATCCTTCCCCAGAGTAAATAGCTACAGAACTTCAGTGCTGAACACGAGGTTCTCTGTCTAAGGCATGGAGGAAATCAGCAGCAGCTGAGCAGCAAGCAGAAAGGCTTTGTGCTTGTGTGGATTGCACTAAAATCCCTGTGATTCTACCCAGTATCGATGAATTACACTTCTTGTGCAGGGTGAAAAAGGTTTTGCCTGCCTGGAGAGGTATCTTTATCACCTCAAACAGGAGAGGGTTCAGGAAAATCCACTGAGTCTGCATCCCAGCCGTAGAGCAGCTCCTGCCCAGCTGATGTGGCAGGGATGCAGCAGGGCAGCTTGTTAAGGGTCAGGCCATCATTCGTGTGCTGAGGGATGTGTTGAGGGTGTGTTGCTGTGCATTGGCCTCAGATGTTTGCCTTGGTCATCAATATTGTGCTGTAAGTAGTGATAAATGTAGTTTAAGGCAGAAGGTGGAGCAGGAACATCCAAATTTTGGGACTTTTGAGTTTTTGCTCTTGTCTACTTCGAGCCTGTTGCTGCTCTACTTCATGGGATTTTACTTGGATTGATGGCATCTAGGGATTTTCAAACTGGAACTCCATGGCTTTTTTCTGGATACAGGAAATACTGATTCTTTATTAAAAAAAATTCCATTAGCATCCAGCTTCCAATCTCTTTGGTTTCTATAAGTTGTCCTGTGTCTTATGCTGGTTTTTCTTCCATAATATTTTCTGTGTCTAGCCTTCATTTTTTTCGTTTTTTCCGAAGCTCAGGAACGCTGGGTTCAAGCTGCAGAGTTCATGGTTCACTGTGCTGGGTTTTCCTGAGGATTGTGGTGACAAAAAGGGCTGGGTGAAGTTTCTGAATTTAGCTGTGTTGCCAAAATGTTTTAGTTTTGTTTTGGGTGCTTCTTTAATCTCTGGCTATGCCTTTGCTTTCAGATGAGTGAGATGGGAAAATACCAGCCCAGTGCCCTTCTCCTGAGTTTAGTTTAGCTTTCTTTGTTTTGTTTAATTTTTAAAATGAAGCTGACTCACATCTTTATTTTGAAAGTCATTATAATCTGTTTATAAGTTACAGGAATCTCTACCACACTGGGCAGTGAAAGCCTTTTAGAGCTGGAATCAGTCGTTCAGGATGAGTCTTTCTGCACTTAAAACAGTGTGTTTGGTTTAATGTTCCCGTTGTTCCCCGTTCATTTTTATTCCTTTTGGCTTGAAATAATGGAATAAAGTAATTTGTGTGGAACTTAGGCGTGCTGGGGAGTTTTCATTAGGCTTCACTGCTGTTTGCTCAAAATTCTGGTGGCTTAGGAAAAAAAAATTATCTTTTTTGAGCAACACCCAGAAAGCCCAGATTATGACATATTACCATTTCAGTGCACCTTTTTGGAACGTGCCCAGACAGAATAATAAAATTACTGAACTCTCAGTAATGTCCAGCATAGGAGAACGTGTTCTAGCTGTTGAAGTGTCCACCAGCAAGGTGGACTTCACTTACCTGTGCGAAGCTCAGCTTGCCAGCTGTGCAGCCTGGGGTTACTGGCTCACTAATCTAATGATGCTGCCCCAGAATTCACTGTTTGGTGTGAAGACACTTAGGAAAATTTATTTCCATGTTTGATAAGATGTTGTCTTATCTCTGGTGCAGTCATTTGAAGGGTTGGAGTCTGTGCTAAGCCGAGGTTGGGGATCACTGGCATTATCCACCGTGTCCCTGAGCTGAGAATTTGTGCTGGAGAGCAGGAGAGAGGGACTGTGATGTGTTTGGGAAGCAACGCAGCCACTGCCAACCCCAAACCCTTTAAAAGGCTTTGCAGAAGCATTCCTGCAGCAGTGGGTGCTGGCCCTGGCTGGCAACGCCTGCCTGGGGTCTGTCACCAGTCCCTGCAGAAGACGTGTGGGTGTGGCAGTCTCGTTGCTGCGTTTCTTCAAAAATGGTGTCATGAGTGTGGGAGAAGGGGAAGCGGTGTTGGCAGAGCCCTCCAGAAGCCAGAGTTGGGGAATCCTCCACCCCCTGCTTCCTGTCCACAGAGCTGTGACACAGGGAGGTCACAGGGAAGCACGAGCCCGAGGGCTCATGTGGCTCTGTAATCCTCTGGTTTGTTCAGATGATGCTTAGAAATTCCTTTTGGCTTTCAGCTAAAGCCTGGGAAAGGTTTGGGCTGCCTTGCTTTCTGTTAAATGTCCTCAGCTGGGAGAGCAAGAGCCATGAGAAATCTCAAGTTATGGTTACGGTGACATTTCAGAGGGACTTGCCCTGGTCAATCAGTTGGTTCTGGGGGTTTTCACTACCCAGCGATTTTTGGATGGCACTAGGTCAGTGCCTGAAGCCTTTGAACGCTCCTCCTGCCTGGTGTTCCCTTTGGCACTAAATCCAGTTGCCAAATGTGGGTAGTTCTGGGCTGTAACAGGAGAGCAGCACACAACCAGCCGAGCATCTACAGCTCTCCCACCCACCCTCACCACACGAGAGACATATTTCTAAAACCAGAAGAGCAGTGAGGAGGAAGTTGCTATTAATACCTGGCAGAGATGTGAGTGGCTGGGGTTGGGTCTGGTGGGGCAGGTGAAATGTGCAGCTCTGTCATGGTGCTCCTCGAAATTTGCCGTGAGGGATGTTGGTGGTGTTGGATGGACATGGATTTGGAGGGGAAATGCTGAAAGGAAGGTGACCAGGAGGAGATAGCTACTGGCTGTGGTTTATTGAACAAACTGGGAACATCCCTTCCAAGGCTGGGTCACCACTGACCCCGTTGTGTCTGCTCCTGTGAAGGACTGTTGTCACCTTCTGGCAGCCACACACGGGTGGCCCTGTGTATGTGATGTGATACAGGTGTGTGTATGTACCCTGTGAGATAATCCAGCTTTTGTTTTCTTAGTTAGACAAGGCTTGACGTGATGTGGAGCAGGGGGAAGTGTTTAAGAGTCTGGTCTGAAGAAGATCTTGTTGTTGTTGTGAGAATGCCTTAAAGCCCAGGTGAGACTGAAACCTGTTGCTTGAGGTGCTGTTTGCCTGTGTCAAGAATAGACAACTTGGGTATGAGCTGACCTGGTGGCCACTGGAGCTGCAGTCTCTGCCAGGATCTTCTTGCAGGGTGTTCCTCCAGCAGAATGTGTCCTCATCCAGGCTGGAGGAAGGTGTGCTGTCTCCTGGTCCTGTCACACACAGCAGTGCAGGCAGGGGAGGGTTTACCTCTTGGAGAGGACTTTGGAAGCCTGAGTCCACCAAGTTGTAAACAACAGGAAGAAATCCACCCACATGCCTAAGATAAATCTGGTAACATTAAAGAGGCATTGGGACTCCCAATAAAAGCTGTTTTATTGGCCAGTGCATTCTTTGATACCCATTTCCCTGGGTTGGGCAGTGCTTTGATCAGATCTCGTGACTCTGAGAAGGCTTGAAGCTCAGTTATCCTGGAGTAGCTGTGCTGGGCACAGGGACCCAACTCCAAACTTTGCTGCCACAGCTTCCTCCCCACTGCCACGGCTCTGTCTCTGGACCCCCTCACCATTCCGTGTATCTGATCCTCTGCATGAACGTCAGTGATGGGTGTTTGAACACGAGACCCTGGTGCTTTCACCTTGCCTGACTTGCACCCTTTGGGACCTTTCAGCAGTGCTGAACCTTGGGATGTTCTTGTGGCAGGAAGTTTGGAGGGTCCCAGACTTTTATTACAAATGTGTTTGGAGATGGCAGGGGACAAAACGATGAATTAGAGCACAGAAAGTGCCTGAGCATCCAAAACTCTTGATTCTTTCTGCCAGCCTGCAGCCCAATAACTGGCCACAATCTCTGAGGTTGGAATAAGTGGGGTGTGTGAGCTGGGATGGGGTGTGTGAGCTGGGATGGGGTGTGTGAGCTGGGATGGGGTGTGTAGCTGAGGCACCCCGTGCTTGTGGAAGGAGCAGGGTGGGCAGCAGCAGGCCCTTAGATCAACCTGACTGGTTTTATATTTCCCAGGCTTGAGTTGTAGTCACTGGGGTCTCGCATGAGGATAGGAGACCATGTGAAAAAAACTACCTTTGTGTCTGCTGGTGGCTGATGGGACTTGTATCAGCTTGGGAATTTGCTCCTCTCTCCCACGTGGGCACTCAGCTGTGTCTGATGAGAATCCTCATCTAGCGCTGGGGCTTTCATCTGAGCAGAGCCACCTCTGGAGAACTGAATTGGTCTTCCCCAGGGTGTGCTGGGGGAGGCTGGTGGCTGTCCCTGCGGGCAGGGCTGGTGGCAGCCCCTGGTTACCCCTCAGGAGCTGAGCTGCCCCATGCCAGCCTGCTCCCTGCACTGACACAGCCAGAGCATTAAATATGGATAAGGAGGACAAAGCACGTTCCCTGGCCTTTTATAAATGATTGCTGTGCTGTGGGGAGTGAGGGTTTGGTGTAATTACTGCAGGGGAATAAGCGGATGACGAGGGGCTGCGAGAAGGGAAGACCTGCCCTTACCCCTCGACAGCCTGATGTCATGGGTTGGCCGAGGGGCTCCCAGCCCTGTGGGTTTGGGGAGGATGGAGGATCAGGGTCTGACCGGGTGACCTGCAGTGAAGCTCTTTCTGCCGGGGTGCAGCTGGATCTGCAGGCGTTGACATTTGCCAGTCGGAGTTCAAACAAAGATCCCTGTATTGGGCTACTGGCGAGGCAGTGCCAGGGACACTGCTGGATGTCCCTCTGTCTCCCTGCTTCGGGCAGTGCCTCTCCCAAAAAGGAATTTGGAGGCAAGGGACTCGTCTTTAAAGTGCTTTGTGTGAGATGTCAGCTCGGGGTTGTAAACAGTGCGTGGTTTTGCTCAGAGAAAGTACAGAGCTGCCACTGGCAGCATTTTTCCATTAAGGCGAGGGCTGGAAACCTCCTGGCATGGAGGGCTGGGCTGCTGGGAGCTGCAGCTGTGGGAGGAAAGTCTCTGTGTGGAGCACATGTAATAAATAAAGCAGCATAACGGTTTCCCTGAGCTGGTGTGATTTCTGTTCCATGCAGTGTTTGGGTGGAATTTCCTCATGAAAGATGGATATTCCCCTCTCCTCTTCACGTGAGCATGGAGTGAGTTATGGAGGACTTGGGCACATGCAGTTGTCTGTATATTGGGATTTTTGTGAATAACAGCTGCACTGGGGATTGCAGATCTGTTAATTGTTAGTTTAATTTGTATTCCTTTCAATATAAACATCTACTTCCCTTCTGTATTATCTGATGCCTTTAGAATCAGGGACACCAGACCTGGTGTCTACTGAACTCCTCTGCCATGCCCTGTCCTGCCCTGAATCCAAAAGATCAGTCAAGTGCAATTCCCTCTTTCCTTCTTGCTTCCAGACCCGGACTGGGCATCCCACAGCCTCGGGATCTTCATTTGCTTGAACTGTTCAGGAATCCACCGCAATATTCCCCAGGTCAGCAAGGTGAAGTCGGTGCGCTTGGACGACTGGGATGATGCCCAAGTGGAGGTACGTGCACCTGGGGCTGGGAGCAGCAGGGAGTTTGGGCTCTTCCCTTTGGAGCCCTTTCTAGAGGTGCCCCAACAAATGTGATTTCAGAAAGCGTGTCTAGATAATTCCTGACTGTGGGAGTGAGGCCCATGATGCTGGTTGAAATAGAACACCCATTCTGTGAAGAACTTGTGAGGGTTTCCCCCAGCCCTATGAAAAAATCAGTGAAATAGTGTGTGGAAATTACTGATTTTAATTAATTGTCTTCTCTTTTTTCTTACGATATCTCTAGCCTAGACTAGACCTCTGGTCTACCACCCCTGCCCAGCTCAGCTATTTCTGGCTTTGTTCCTCTTAAACTCACATCTTGAAAAGCTGAACCACAATGTAAATTATCCCAATTTATGCCCCACACCTGCCTAGATTTGGGTGGTGCTGCTAAAGGCACCCAGGAAACCTTTCTGCTTTGACTACTGGTGTCTTTAAAGGCACGAAGGACTCTACCAGTCATTGATTTCTTTCTTCTATGTGTAGAGCTGAGGTTTTTCTGAAGGCTGCATGTCATAGAGTTGTGTGTTTTATGGGAAGAATAGGCATTAGTGTTGCTTGGGTATTTCCTTCCCTGATATTTTTTGGGGGGAATAGATTGAATATGTGAATGTGAGAAATTCAAAACCATGACAATAATAAAAAAAGCTTGGCTGCTTGTTATGTTTGTATGCTTGGCATTTGACACGAAACAAAATGTATTTAGCATGGCTGCCTGGAAAAGAATGGGGTTTTTACACTTATAAAGTGAATTTCAATAAATAAAATATATGAATAAGGAAATAAGTAATTTTCTTTGCTGAGTTCTCAACTAGCCATTTGTGTACAAGATCAGAAGAAACGGAGGGCTGTCAGTCTAGACAGAAACATTATATATTTATTTATTGGAAAGGAGGGCTGTCAAGGCAGATAGAACTTTTACTTGTTTGTTTGTTTATTTATTTATTTGTCTATCACTTCAAGCTCCTTCCTGAGGTAGCTGGAATGACTTTGCAAAAACGAAATCATCCTTTTGGCACGAGTGATGTGATCCAAAGCACAGGATGTGTTGTCAGAGGCCATCACCTTGCTGGAGCTGTAACTCATGGAGACTAAAAGCAGTGTGAGGGTTTGCCCTCTGGTTACCTCATTCCCATCTGATTCCATGGCTGTGAGGTGGAAATGCCGCTGTGTGCTGCCCCCTGCTCCTGTGGAGGTCATGCAGGTGGGACTGGGACATGTCCTCAGCATCGTTTTAAGCTGTAGGATCCCTGCAATAATAATTAATATTGATTTGGGAGCCCTGGTTTGCAGGCACAGCTTTTACAGCAACCTTACTGTGCACAGTCCTGGGCAAACCTCTCAGTAAGAGAACAGGTCCCCCCTTCCCAATAATTTTACTGCTCTGTAGAAGCAAAAGAGAATTAAAGGAAAATACTGTCAACATTTGTTTAATTCTTTCTGTTTTTTCTCTTTTTACAGTTTATGGCCTCGAATGGAAACAATGTAGCAAAAGCAAAATATGAATCTAAAATGCCACCATTTTATTATAAACCAACATATCTTGACTGCCAGTAAGTAAATACCTCTGCTGGTAAACAGCATTTATTTGTTTGTGCAGCTGCAGCCTCTGTAATACTTTAGTTTTAGCATAATACTTTCCTTTTTTTCTTTTTTTAGCCACAGTGGAAGTTTCATTTATAAAAGGCCCTGAAAATGCTTTTCCTTCTGCACACATGTGGTAGAGTTTGTGCTGCGCGTGGGATCTTATTTAATAAGTACAGTTGAGATGATGCAGAGGAGTCAATAGTTTGTCTGTTCCCCAGACTCTTCCAAGTTTCTAAAGCTACAAGAATTCCAATTTCTACCCATTGATTTCCTCTGTCTTTTCAAATCCCCCTCCTGCATCAAAGCAGAACTTGCTGATCTGCTGTGTGAGATGCTGCGTTGCTTGTAATGCAAAAATCCTGGGGGTTTGTGTTGTTAGGGTTTTTTTAATCTATTGACAAATAATCTCCTCCACAAAGGCAGGTAAAAGGTGGTATCTCCCGTACAGTGTAGAGTAAACCTCTCTAGTAAGGTGGGGTGGACTTTGTAGAGCAAGAAGCTGAGCAGCCAGGATGTGCTATGCCATCCAGGGTGCCAGGAGATGAACTGAATTTGGTTTTTAGGGTCCAATCCTGCTGTGTACCAGGGTGGTTTTGTATCTTTGTGTGAGTGGAGCTGCCTGGCCTGACAAGAAAAAAGCACCCATTTATGGAGTGTTCTGAGCTCCAGAATCCCAGCAGTTTGTCTGTGCCATCTTGAGACTGGTATGTGCTTGTCATGTTGGGGTTGGAGAAGCAGGATTGGTAGGAGAAACACAATTCTAGGGGATTTTGATTTTGCTTACTCCTGAGTCTCAGTTAAGTTCAGTTAGATGCTGCCTGTCTGATACTCAGGAGCAGAGTCCTGGTTCTTTTCCGTGCCCCATCCCTGCCTGAGGGGTGCAGAGCTCATGCTGGCAGGGAGCTGGGCAGGTCCCTCCAGCTTGGCATGTGCTGAGCTCCGGGTGCTAATCACAGCCAGCTCTCCTTGCAGGGGTCTGCCTGAGGGACAGCAGGAGCTGCTCCTGCTCTCAGGCAGCTTGGAGACCATGAGCATTTCCATTCCTGCTGCTGTGGGGCTGGCAGGAGTGTCTGTGCTCGGTGGTTTGGCCTCCTTGGCTCAGCTCTAGCACTGTGCTGTTCCCTCCCTCCATCCTGCAGAGCCGTGTCACTCTGGGGAGCTCTGCCAGGCAGTGGCTCGGCTCCAGCCACAGCCCTGCCAGGGCTGTCTGCGCTCACAGGGACCCTGCTGGGGCAGCCACTCCATCCACAGCCCGTCCCCATGGCTGGTGGAGCGGCACGGTGCTGGGCTGGGAACCTGTGAGGAGCTGCAGCAGGAGATTGGAAGGATTTTTTTGTTGTTGTTTCTTTTTGGTTATTTATTGATTCACTGGGAGGATGAGGCAAGGCCAGTCTTCCTGAGAGCAGCTGGAAGAATAATTTCTACCCTTTTCTGGTCCCAGCTTGTGCCTGTTCTGCACTGGGACAATTACCAGCCTGCATGGCCTGATTTCTGTGCTCAGCCTGGAGCTCTGCTCTTGCAGGGGCTCTCTGGACCAGCATTGCTGGGTCCCTTCCGTAACAGCAGGACGTGATGGGACGGATGTGACCTCTCACAGGAGCAGACAATGTCCTGACACTGCTGCAGGATCAGCAGCTGTGGGCACATCACACCCTGGGAGTGTCTCAAGGATGCTATGCCAGGTTGTGTTTTTCTTTCTCTAGTTCAGGGCTCTCTGTGCCTCTCCACAGACGCATGTTAAACAAGTGCAGGGGAGTGCTGCTTTTTACAGGAATATATATTTAGCTGTTTCCCCGCCTCGCTGCAGTCCAGTCACTGCAACAGCATGAGTTGTTCCCAGCTCACAGCCCTGGGAAGCATCGCCGTGGATGACACCTCCATCCAGCACTGGCAATGATTCCAGCCACGTTCTGCAGCATCAAGAGGTTTTGGTGCTTCTAATTCCAACAGCAGCACATGCTGGACAGCTGCAGCGCCTGGGCAGGCTGTGGGAGCTGCCCTCGGCACAGCAGGATGCTGACAAGCCATAACAAAGCTGTTTGTTCATTTGAAGCTTCTTAATTTTATAATGCTGCTTCTGGAATCCCTCTGCTTTGGTTGCATGAAGAATTGGGAAGTTCAGGGCAAGACAGAAGACGTGCTCCAGCGCCAGCTTGTTCTTTTTTCTTCTTGCCTACAATGTTGTGGTTGGCTCCTTGGGAAATTCGTGGTGTTTGCCTGGTGCATTTGGCTTCTGTATCCTTCAGAAACCTCATTGTGGCTTTCTTCTTCTGCATGACACTTGGAAAAGGTTAGAGAAGTTGGAGGGGTGCTCTGGAATTGCCCAGGGAAAGTTTACCAGCTGTTCATAGACAAAATAAATTACCCAACCAAAAAAAAAAAAAAAAAAAAAAACCCCAAACATCCTCTTCTGTCCTTTCCTCTCATTTTCTGTCTGTCTGCCAGCACCTTGACCCGTGCCCCAGAGACAGTGACCAGAGCAGCCAGCTCCTGTACCTCTGGGGAGTCCCTAACAGTGAAATGAGTCCCAGACTCTGGGATGCTCCAACACCACCGCAGTGTTGGCCCAAAGAGCTTTGGGCGAGGAATTTAAACCACAAAACCGCTCTTTGGATGGTCACGAGTGGTCATGGCCCAGCTTGGAAGACCACAGCAGCAGCTGGAGAGCTGCAAACCCGCCTTTTCTGGGGCAGATACATTGTAAGCACATGGCCGAGTTTTGAGTCACCACTGAGCAGCAGGGATAGCGTCACTCTCGAGTAAAAGCAAAGGAAAAAGGCTTTATTCAGTCTTTTACTGGGCTGAAGACTGATAGAATAAAGTGAGATAATCTCTTACTGGGCTTTTGCAGAACTGGAAGTACATCCCTGTCCCTGCCCAGCACCTACCATCGTTTTCTTTTGCTTGATTTGGGAATGCAGAGCCTCATCCTGCGGGACTGCCTGTGAGCTGCAGTGCATTGCTCCGCTCCTCTCCCCGTGCTCGGATAAGTGGGAGCTACATCTGCTCCTCGTGGAGAACACTTCGGTGTACTGACTGTCAGCACAGAAAAATGGGGCAGAATGAGATGGCATGAGTTGTGCTGGGTGGTTGTCTTATCTGGAACGAGATGAGACATCAGTCGGAGAGAGGCTCACATCTTGAGGAGTCATCCATGTTCTCATCTAAAGAACAACAGTTATTAGCTGAAGTGGCTTTTTGTATTGATTAAGATGTGCAGAGAGAAAATTGCCTGGTAGATCCTCTGGATTTTTTTTTTTTTTTTTGATAATTTAAGGTTTGGTACATTTGGTAGAGGAGCTACCAAGCCCATCTCCTCCGTCTGGTGTGTGAAGGTCAGCGTGGCCCCCTCCTCTCCTATGCGTGGGGCGCAGTGGCAGTCAGGGGTGCAAACTTCTCACCTCTTCCTCTGTCACCTCTTTTGGCCAGTAATTTATAGATAATAAAAACTTTATAGATGTAAAAACTTTATTACATAATGTCCAGAGGGGTAAAACTGGCTTCTACTTCTTAATAAGTGTTTTCACATTTTACGTTCACAGCTTTCAGAAGTGCCTCATGTCTTGGGTGTGAAGTTTGAGGTGCTGCATTGTGGCCACTTGGAGTGGCTGCTCATCAATTCATTCCCAAGTGGTGGAGCCTCCTGTGGTGGCTCACACTGGGCACTCAGCCTCGGGAATTCTTAGAGTCACCCAAGTGCTGAGATCTGCCCAGTCCTTCAATCCTGACCAGCCATGGGGTTTTCTCTCCTTGTTAATATTCTCTTTGCTGTTAGCTTGTAAACCTGTTAATTCATATTGATTCCCTTAATTTCCAAAGGAAATTGCTACAAGGTTAAGGTAGTACCAACAGAGGCTGTTTGCTACGTTTTTAATCAGTGTTTAACCATCCTGAAAAATAGCGTTGGGGTGAACTGGACTGTGCACATAAAACAATCAAACAAAAAAGGAACCAGTTAGCATTTTAATTGAGAATGTTGTGATTTTGCATACCCGGAATCGGTTTTAACTTCTCCAAATCCATAATGCAAGGTTTTATACCTTGAAAGCCAAACCCCCTCTCTTTTTGCTCTCCTCTGGCAGTTTGCTGTTGGGCGCTGGTCTTCTTGGGTGATGGCACATCAATCCTCGGGCACTACAGGCTGAGGTGATGCACAGAGAGCCTGCAAGAAGCCCCCCAGCTGTCTCAGACCTCCAAAAAGCAATTTAAAAGCAAGCACTCACAGCAAGAACTTGCTAGATAGGAAAAGAGAGTGAAGCTTGACAGGCTTTTAGTCTACGCTGAGTGGCTCTCCTTGCAGTCTGAGCAAAGAATTTGGACTCAGACTTAAGATTTCATTAAGGCAGTTGTTTGACAGAAACCTGGCATAGCTTCATCCACCAAGCTGCCAGTGGAAAGCAGATTGGCTTTTGCTGGAAAAACCTCTGACAAATTCCAGAAGCTACAAATTTGGCTTCTGGAAATGGTGTTTCTGGATGACATTGATTTCTTTTGTCTTTCTTGGACTTGATGGTGCCTCACAAGGATGCAATTAGGCAGTGGTGGTGTATGGTGTTTGATGACTTTTTGGGCCACATTCACCTCTGGCTGGGGTTTCTTGTCTGTCACATCTCCCCAAAAAAGCCGCAGCGGCTGTGCGGCATCTGTGGGGTGTGCTTTGGAGTGCATCAGCCAGCCCAGCTGAGAGTTTTGGGAAAAAAACTGGAGACTCTGAATTTGGCTGGCCAGCACCTCCTCCACACAGCACACTGAAGCCATGCAGCCACAGTTTGATATTAAACTGCTTGAGCAGCTTTTCCTGTGGTGCTTTTTGCTGTGAGCAAAAGGCTTTGAGTAGGTGGGACCAAGATAAAACTGCTCCAGTGGCTTCTTCTGGAACCTTCCTCGCTGGCTCTTGGGCAGAGCCCTTGTTTCCATGTGGGTGGTCAGGAAGGCAAACAAGTGCCTCCGATAGTGTTGGCAGTGCTTTGTCAGCCTCTGAACCTGCTGCCTCCTCAGTGAAGCCCAGTCCTTTCCCATTTGGGGGATGAATTTTCCCTTATTCTGTTGGCAATGTGGATTTCTGTAGCATTTTGTTTTGTTGGTGGGGTTTTTTGATTTGCCTCTAGGTTTCTGATGAGTGCAAGGACTTTTCTGTTCTAATTGCCAAAAAATGACATGTTCCCTGTAACCCAGCAGCCTGACAGACTTTAGGTGGGCTGTTAAAGCTTTTGGAGTTGATCCTGAAAGCTGTGCATCTCCGCAGTTTAGGAATGATGCACTTACATTTTTCTAACAAACACAAATTATATATTTGCTTATTTGCTGCATTATCCCATCACCAGAAATGCAGTAAAATACCGGGGGGCTGTTCCTGCAGTCCTTTCTGGTCACAGAACTCCTTTTGGAGTCAAAGGTGGATTTGGATGGAGGCTCCTGCGTTGGGTGTGTGATGTCTGCCCTGGGTTCTGTACGCACACATTCACACCTGGAAAAGTACATTTCAACTAAAACACAGCAACAGATATTTCTAAAGCCCCTGAAGACATACTTAAATTAAGATCAGGTCAGCAGTCCACTGAAAATGGTGGCTGTTTTCATACAATCCCTGCATGGTTTGAGGGTCTTCTGGATGGTCCCTGCCCTCCAATTGCTCTCAGATCCTATAGATCCCAGGACAAATTCCTGCTCCTGTATGAGTTCACCAAAGCTGTGCTGGTGAAACTGGGGTTTAGCACCAGCAGCTTTTAATGTCAGGATTGCATCCAGTCCGTGAGAGTGAATGTGGTCAAATCCCTGCTCAGCTTCTCTGTCACAGTGAAGGGAGATGGTGAACTCCTCACTGCCCTAGTTGGGTTTTTGTTTTGGTTTCTTTTACTGGAGTTGTTCTGCTTTCTATAAATAGCCACTGGAGCAGAAGCTGCAGCTACTGGTCCTGTGCTGAGTTGTCTGAACTGTTGGCTGCCCTTGGTGTAGCCCTGGGTCTTGGGAAATTATTGCTGAAAGAGCTTGGGTTTGTGACAATAAGGAAAGGGGAAGAATGTGTGAACTGTCAGGAAGCTGCAGGGAAGGTGGCACAGATGGATTCCCGTGTGCTCTGGGAGTTGCCACCGGAGCCACTCGTGTTCAGGGCCAGATGCTGAGAGAGGCCACTGAGAGTATTTTGCAGCTTCTCGGGGCACCCCTTTGGGCGTGGTGCCTGCTGGCTGCCCCGGGGGTGCCCCCTGAAGCACTGCCATGGGCAGTCAGTCCCTGCAGGGAAGTGCTCCCCCAGGAGTGAGCCCTGCAATGTGTCTGGTGTACGATCTGCATCCTACAGCAGGAGTGTTTTCCCACTGCTGCACATGAATCTTAATTTATGCTGTATTTAAAGCCCCGTGCTGGAAGGCTGACTCTCAGAGACTCGGAGCAGCTGCAGCTCCTGCTGAATCCACTGACGTCAGCTGGAGCTGAGGGTGGTGTGAATTTTCCTCCTCCCAGTTCGATCTGTAATCGTCTCGTTGAAAAGGTTCAGGTTTGGCTTCAGGGATAACAAGCTGTCCGCAGCAGCTGGCCAGGAAAAATTGCAAGAAGGATAGTAAATTCAAGTATTTCTGTTTATTTTATGATTAAATTTTGGTAGCTCTGCTGGTTAGTGACAGCGTTATAGAACAGGCATTTGGGTGCCACCCTTTGGGTCATCAGGCTTCTATGTTTGTGGATATCAGGTCCAGAAGAGGCATCCTGCTGGACCCAGCAGAGCCCCCTTGGATGCTGGATGGGATTTGAGCAACCCCACAGCAGGGGAGTTGGAATTAGATGACCTTTAAGGTCCCTTCCAAGCCTTTCTATGATTGTACAAAGTGCACCTGAACCTCCTGAGGATGAGTTGCACCCTGACCAGAGCGTAGCGCAGGGTGGCAGCAGAAGGGAGATGGGTGTTTGTCTTCAGAGTTCACAGTCAAACTTGCAGATGTGTGTGTAACAGCTGAAGATCAGTCATGCAAACAGGAGCAGAAGGGGAAAGGCAGACTTGGAGCATTGCTCCTATTACAGCAGAAGCTCACTGCTGGGTTTTGGGGACAGGGAAGCAGTGGTGCTCCCTGAGCCTTGGGGAGAAGGCTGGTGCCCCAGCCAAGGAGATGACACAATGAGTGGGACAAAATCTATGTAATTATTTCCCCCTTCATTGCCAGGAAACCTGTCACAGCCACAGTTTTCATTGGATAGTGTCTTGCAGATTTATTGCATGTGCTTGCTGTACCTGAGGATGAATTTTCATAAGCCATGTTGGGATGTTTGTATTCTTTGAGTATTTCTGGGATGTGTCTGCTGAAAAGACACCATTTAGTTTGCATAATCAGCAAAAAAGAAAAGGTGATTAAGCATATGAACAGTTTTCATTGGCAGAGAATTTGATGAGTTGAAGTGTGATGGTTTTACAAAACACACCCAGTGCTGGGGGATCTTTTACTGTCTTCAGTGTAGGCTGCTCCAAAATGTCTGCTGTGAAGCTGGGATAACACATGCCTTTATTTCTGTGTGTGATCTGCCTGCTTAGGCTATTTAGGGTTCTAGGGCAATTAAGAAATAAGTTCAGTTAAAAATGGTTTGAAGCGATTTCCAGCATATTCTAGATCAAAGTTACTTCAGTGGTTAAAGCACTCACAGTAAAATAAAATAGCAAAAAAAAAAAAAGTATTTATAATCTTTGGGGTATTTTTTTCCGTTTTGGAAATAGAGGTCTCAGTGTATAAATCATTGGTATCATTTCAGGATTAAAAGTAAAGGACTTCTAATCAGGTTCGCTGCCATGCATCGTAGATTGCTTTCTTAAACTTGGCGGCATGAGCTGTGAGCTTGGAAGAGCTTGGCCAGATGGGTTTTCAGCACCTTCTGCTTTTGTATTGATATCTTCAGGGCAATAATCTCTCTTTTGTGTGTAGTTAGCTGAGGTTTTTCATTTACTGACCCTGTTCACTGAAGAATGTGGTCTGAGGAAATTAGGTTTAAAATGGTCCATATACTGAGGGAGTTTTTTACAGAGGCTGATTGGGTGGGTGGGGACAGGCTGTTCTGCTAAATCTGTGCATTTTTTAAAAAATAAGTTTCCAATAAAATTGGATGTACAAGGAAATGATTTATTGTTGTCAAACAGTAACCAGAGCAAACCCTTGACTCCAGACTGTACAATGCAATTTTTGGAAGACTTCTAAATCACACTTGTATTTTGATGGAAGAATTAATGTTTCTGGTTTCTTTCTTAATGTATCTTGGACCATGTTTCCTTTTCTCTGTATCTTTTTTTTCCAGGCTGCTGCGGGAACAGTGGATCCGAGCCAAATACGAACGAAAAGAGTTCATCCACAGTGAGAAGCAGGAGCCTTATTCTGCAGGTAGCGAGAGACACTTTGGTAGATAAGTTTTTTGATGTCCAGCACCTTCCATTTTCTTCCTCTCTGTTTATATGTTCTTTATGTTGATTATTGCCCGTATGTCATTAAGTAGGAAAAGTAAGTGTGCTCTTTTGCAAAAGATCCCTCCCGGCATTCCCTGTATTTGATTTGGAATATTGGGAATTTTGGTGCCTGATGGAAACAAATCAGTTACCAAGAGTCTTTCTGTTGACTTCCACGGGCTGCTCAGCAGGAGCAAGTCAGACCAAGCACCAGCGGGTTCGTGTCTGGGGAGCAGATGTGGAGCTGCATTGAAGTGGGATAAAGGATGTTTGTGTCATCCAGGTGGCTTTTGCTTTGGAGAGGTGAAGTAGCCCTGTTAGCCTGGTTTGGGTGGTGGTGGG
Organism: Corvus moneduloides; assembly: GCF_009650955.1. Lineage (NCBI taxonomy): Eukaryota > Metazoa > Chordata > Aves > Passeriformes > Corvidae > Corvus > Corvus moneduloides. The sequence continues at coordinate 3,662,140 of NC_045491.1, read as the reverse complement.
TGTGTGCACCACGTCCCCCACTCTCCCCAGGGATCTGTTACTCTCTCTCCACAACGCTTCAGGTGTCAGCAGCAGGACCAGGTCTGCCTGTGGCACAGTCAGTGTCTCACAGTAGCACACGTGCAGCTGATGTGACAGAGCTCATTTCAGCACTGCCAGCAGGGTGACAGTGGCCTTGCAAGGGGCTGGGGTAGCAGAGCAAGGGGTTGGATGCTTTTCTTGCAGAAGGGCAGGGTTTGAAGAGGAGACACAGAGCTCGACTGTGTTTGTTGTGTGGCTGCACCAGCATGAAAGTGCATGAAATTAGCTGGGTATTTATTTGCTATATGTAAGTGGCATTTAATTTATTCTGCATATTAAGTAGTTGACACCAGCTATGTGCTTGGATGACTCTGGGATAATTTTATTAGCAAAGACCATGTTACAGATTAAAGGTTAAAATACTGTTTTCATGATGCTTTTCAAGACTAATAATATGCAGGTAGCTCCAGCAGTTTGCTGTTTTGAAAACCACAGTTAAATTCTGATCTCATATATTCTCAATTTTTGTTTAGAGCATTTCAGCTCTGCTGTATTGTGTCCATGAGGCACACAGTGTGTGGGGAGTATCCATATTCATAGAGAGTACATTAGGCACATTATTATTTTAGGTTTTTAAAAAAGCTATCTGCTGGAGTCAGACGGATGTGTTCTATTAACAATAAATAGTTTTATTTCTTAGATCATTTTGGAATGTATCTGCCAATGTGTGTATAATACTCACCCAAGAATAATGTTTCCAATCTCTACCGTGCAACTTCTGGATATAAAAGCTGGGATTCAACCAAGTACTTGAGGAAAATGCATAATTTTAAGCACAGGATGAGTCCTTTCGACTCCAAGAGGAGTGTGTACCTGGTTAAAGTGAAGTAGGTGCTTCAGTGCTGTGTGGGAAGAAGGGCAGCATGTTCTGAGCTCTCTGAAAGAAATTATAAGAAGAATTCAAAGGGGAGTTTATTTTAGCAGCTCATTTTGTAGGTGTTCTTCAGTAATGTGGCTGCATAATATTTAACTGCATGCTGAAGTGAGAGGGTTTTCTCACCTCTCTTTGAAGTTCAAAAGCCATTAAATACTTAGAATAGAATAGGAGAGAAGAGGATGAGCCATTTCCAGTGAGCAGCGCTTTGGGGAGGAGGAGGGGAGGGGAAGCAGGCTGGTGGGCATCATGTAAGTGGTGTAGGAGTGATTTTAGGTTGTGTCTTTGGGAATGGCACTATCCCTAAAATCCAGTGAAGGAGCCACACAAATGACCTGTGCAACTGGGATGTCATTTGTTGGTTCTTCTGGACAGCAAATGCAAGGGGAGCACCTTTGGCCAGGTGACTCCTCCTTAGGGGGACCAGGTTGATGTTACAACTAAACAAAGCTGGGGATGCACACACCAAACTCCCAGTGCCAGCTTTTCCCTTGTGCTGCATCACTGCAGCCCCCAGTTGCAGCTGCCCCCCCTGTCCTTCACCCTGTGCCAAAAAGTGCTCCTTCTTCCAGACTCTCCTGCAAATCAGTTGATGATGCTGCTTTCAGCTCTTGGGATGTCAGGCTGGGAGTTGGTTGTTTCCTGGGGCTGTGTCCTAAGGAGGGAGCCCAGGGAAAACCCTGTGTCCTGTAGGAAAGCAGCACACTGAGCATCACACAATGATTTAGGTTGTAAAAGACCCCCAAGGCCATTGAGCCCAGCCTGTAACCCAGCACTGCCGAGGCTGCACTAGGCCATGTCTCCAGCAGAAGTGTTCCTGTGTGTGTTGGGACAGTTCTTGTATCACTCCAGTGAAGTGGGGGAGCTTTGTCACTGTGCTGTGCATGGTGCTGGACCTCCTGTGCCTGTCCCTGCCGGGCTCAGCACAGACAGAGGGTCTGGGCTGCTGCTTTCCACTGTTGACCTGAACTGTCTGTGAACACACCGAGGTGGCACCGACACCAGGGCGCCCTCCTGCCCACCCCACATCCAGTTGTGTCTCACTGGAGTGTACCTACATCTCTGTTTCTTCCTAGTGCTGTCTCAGACCATTTTTCCTCACCCCCCTGAGTTCCCTGGAGCAGTGTCAGGTTACCAGTTCCTAAGCATGAAATGTTTTCTTGCTAATAGAAATGTCAGTATCCATTTTCTCATGTTTGCTGGAAGATTTAATTCCATTTTCCAGTCCCAGGGGCTATTTTGCATTCTGATACTTGTTCAATAATTGCATAAAAAATAAGAAAATGCTATATCAGAATAGTTCTGAGCAACATCCTTTTCCAAGCAGCCTGATGAAACCCTGGTCAGAAATTCAGTGTCTTTCAGAATATCCTTTGGGGAGAGACTGTCTGGAGCCTGTAGAGGCCAAGCAGAAGCTATCACAGCTGAACTGCCAGACTCAGGAGAAATGAGCCTGGGGACAGGAGTGTCGGATGTGCAGGTCAGAGCTGAGCGAGTCGTGCAGGGAAGCCTGGCAGGAGGATGCAGCAAGCTTCAGCTGCTGGGGAGGGCTGTAAATAAGAGGCAGTGTGGGATGCAAAGGCAACAGCTGCCCCAAAGGGTCTTGCATATCCCCCCAACTGCTGGGAAACATCTGCCTCGTGAGACACAGAGTGATGCCAGGTAGCAGGATCAGAACTGGGAAACAAAGACACTTCCCATGTGAAGAAATCCCCGGTGTGGGCAGTGCTGAGCATTGAAACCGGCTCTTGAGCCTGGGAAGAGCCATGGCTTTGGATCCATGGGTCTTGGTTCAGTCCCTAAATGGGATGTCCCCTCTTGGGGATGTGCTGTTGCACGTGCAGTCACAGCCACTTACCCTCGGTGGGAGATCGCAGTGGAAATTCCTGTGAGGGAGTTTTTAGAGTTCCTTGCTCCCCCAGGAAGCCTTGGAGCACAAGCCCATGTGCTATTCCCAGCTTTCAGCTCCTCTGCCCCCAGTTAGTGTTGGTTCTGCTGTTAATGAGTGTATCAGCACCATTGATTTCAGGGTGAGGAGTCACTTTGAGTTCAGGTAGCGCAGCGAGATCAGGAAAACAGTGATTAAATGTTTCGGTGATCACTATCGATTGTCAGATACACCCTCTTAGACATTCGAGCTCTTCATTCAGCTGTAGTACGAGCTAAATAATTTGTTTGCCCTAGCCAGACTTTATGAAACAAAACATTATTTACACCCCAGCAATCCCAATTAACACCATGGCCACATCCCTTTCTCTAGCAGTACAGCAGCACAGAATGATACCAGTTTTGAGACTCTCACATCAACGTGTTTCAGGTTGGCTTTATCCCTTCTGGTAAATGAACTGGCAAAATTACTGTCAGTCTACAGCTAATTGTCCCTTCTAACGGAGTTTAATGGGGCATGGGTGTTGAATTCTCCTAGAAACGAGATGCTTGTAATTGCCATCACAGTCTGGGTCTGTATCTCAAGGCGATTGCAAGGTTTGATAAACTTACAAAAATATTTTGATCGGTTTTAAAAAGCTTGGACATTTTCCACTGCTGTTGATCGACGGCAGTTATGGCAATGCTTCCCAAAGGAAAGCTGGAAGTTAGTTCAGTTGGGTGCTCTTGATTTCTCTTAATCAAAGGGATTTGTTTTAACTGAGGGAGACGTGGAGGAAGCAAAAGGGAATGGTGTTTGCAGGGCTGGAGCACTGTGATGGTGTAAGCTGGTCAAGGGGCAGCTGCTCTGATGCATCTCAGGCTACAGACAAGAGAATGGGAACATGGCCAACAGAGAGCAAAGGGGAATTGTTTGCTCTTTGAACTTTGACTTCATTGCTTTCATTCATTGGTCACGGGAAGCTGGAACTCCTCAGCTGATAAAAATTGTCATAGGTCCCATGAAAATGTTGGAGGAGTCCAGATTTGCACCAGGTGAAGGTTTAAACCCTATGCTTCGGGCTGGAATTTGGAGGACTGGGATTTTTTGACTGGTAGTTCCATAGATGGGTGGGATGACCTGCTGGGTTGCAGAGTAAGATAATGTGGTGTTACTGCAACCTGAGGTGGCCTGTAAACTTGCACTGGAACTGCTGAGAAAGCTGGAAGACACAGGCACAAAGTCAGTGATGATCAGGGCTTTAGGCTCTGTTGGATTGTATTCCTGTATTTATAGCGCTGTGGACTGGATCATATTGTCACTATTCAGGTGAGCTGTGCTTTATTCAGGTAGCATTTCTCTGAAGGCCCCTATCTGCTTGTACTATCTTCTGCCAGCACCCTAAGGGTTCCTTGGCTTATGTGTTGTTTCCTATTTGTCTGCAAATATGATGGCAAAATAAATTATGAGACATAAAAGAACACCCTAAAATAGTAAAATCTGTTAATATGCACTTTCCATTCCATGAGGCTCTTGCATAATTTGGGCAGCAGTCTGAATTAATTTTCCCCTGCACTCACACAGTTGGAAGGAGCTCTGACTGCAAAGCACTGGAGAAAACACAGGGGACACAAAAACGTCCTTTCTCGGTGGGAGGAAGAGACCCTTATTAGCTCAGTCTGACCTGCAGTGATGTAATGCAGTTTATTTTGAGCCTCATCAGACAAAACAGTGAGCAGTGTTGCAGTTAAGATCCAATTATTTTAACTGACAGACCTGATCCTCTGCTGTCTCTTGCCCCATTTCCTCCAGCTAGTGGGGGGCTGTGGGTGTCAGAGCGACACCAGCTCTGCCGTGTGTTTTTTCACAACCTCAGAAGCCAATTACAGGGCTGAGCAGCACCCAGAGAGCAAACCAGTGCTAATGGCAGCCTCAGAGGGCACGGGGTTTACTGCACATCAGACAGCCCAAAGCACTGAGCAAGGAAATAAAGGGTCAGCTTGAGGGCTCCTGGTGCCCTTTGCTAAGCCCTGAACACTCGTGGTCTTTAAGGAGATGCTTGTGCAGAAGGGGGTGCGAAGCCACCCGAGAACCATCCCCTCCCTTTGCAAGCACGTGCAGTAGAGCCCAGGGGTGGAGGTGACATGGGGACAGGAGGTGTGGTGACACTGTGTGGGTGGGAGGATGAGTGGCTGGGGACAGGCAGGGTCTCCTGATGCGTGGGTGTTTGCAAGAAGGGAGGATGAGAGTGGAGAGGGCCTGCAGGCTCGGGAGCAGGGCACCTCTGTGCAGCCTGCAGGATTTTAATGCTGCAGACTGGTGGGGGTGGAGTCGTGGTGGGAAGTGGGCTGCTCCAGAGAGGTGTTTTCTCCAGTGTCCTGTCACACACACAGGCCTTGCCTGTGCCACTGCCCTGCTCGGGCTTGCCTGCAGCTCCCGTGCTGCAGGGAAGGACAGTTGAACCAGAAGAGAAAAGGGTGCTGATGAGAAGGTTTAAAGAAAGACCAAAGTCCCAGTTCAGGGCACTGTAGCGGTGTCAGGGTTGTGGCAGCAGAGTGTTCCCAGATTTGGGCTCCCACGAGAGGTGCAAGAGAGGCAAAAGTGGGTTGTTGGGGTTTTTTCCCTATTTCTTGTGCTGGTTTATGCTGTCTGAAAGTCTTGATGTGGAACACTGCTCCCCTCCCACTGGACCTGCTCCATGGTCAGAGCATCACCCCCGTGGGTAGGGAGAAACCCTGTGGGAGAGACTTGATACGGTTGAGACACAGCTGTTGTGTGAAACCAGCTCCTTGCAAGTGGGGAGAAATGCCATAGGTGCTTCCTGTAGCATCCTTTAACTGCTGACAAGACACCAGACATGCATGTCAAATACGAGTTTAACCAAAACTCTGTTCTTGCTAAGGTGTTGTCAGCTAAATCAAGAGCTGCTTTTAGCACTGGGGAGGATTTGAGCCAGCTCATGTGTGTGGTCAGGATTGCAGCCAGCTGCCTTCTCAGCTTCTCTCATGCAGACCAGCAGGAAGATTTAGTTCACTGTTGTTTTTTCCCCAAGTGCAGCCCACATCCTTGGCTGATGTTCCTCTTTATATTTCCACCAACTGCAGGGCAGCTCTCCTGGCTTTTCCCCGGTGAAGGTCTGAGGGTGGTCAGGGTGATGCTGTGCTAAGCACTGTACAAACACAGAGCAGGATGGGGCTATGGTTGGGTGTGAGGTGAGAGCAGGCAGATGCCAGCCCCTCACAGGAGAGGCAGTGCCCCACCACGAGGGTGATTCTGCAAAACGTAGGGATGAGGATGGTTTTTGAAAGTGTGTAAATTATCCCATTGCTTTATAAGCAAGAGAGACTGGAGTGTTCAGCAGCTCCAAGGAGCCACATGTGGCTGAAATTATCCAAGATGCTGAGAAGCCAGAGGGAGAGATGGATGAGCAACGCTCACATAAGCCTTGGTTCCTTAGGAAACAGAGCTCACAGGAGCAGTAAGAGAAACCACGAGATAAAAGCAACCATGTCGAGGGTTATCAGCGTTATCAGCAGCATCTCGCTGGGCTTTGTCCAGGCACCGTGTGCTGCAGGGGAGCGCAGTGGTGCAGAGCAAGGTCACCTGCCCAGCTTGCAGGGGGTGCACTGGGGTGTGCAGCAGCATCCCACTGCCTTCCAGGGCATGGGTGGCACTTGCCTGGTTTGGGGCTGATGCATGTGAAATAATCCTCCATCATTTCCATGCCGTTGCTGCCTTTGCAAGGGCGGCTGTACCTGGCCAGGGTGCGGGGCAGGGCTCTGCCTCTCTTCTCTGACCTGACAAGGTACAGAAATACTTCAGCATCGATTTTTTTTTTTTTCCTCCTTAAACCTCTTCTCCCTTCCCCCAGTCCCTTATGAGCTTACAACATCTCCTCGTGCTAAAAATAGCCTTTGGTGTGGGAGCGAAGCCGCCGTGGCTCCGCCCGCCCTTTGTCCGAGGGGCTGCGGCACCAGCCCGGGGCAGCCCCCACGAGTGTCCGAGTGTCCGAGTGTCCGAGGCCGGAGCAGATCCGCCAGTTCATGTCACTGCCTTTGCAATGGCAGCTCGGAGTGGTTTGTAATTGGGCCATGAGCACTGTTAAACAAAATCAGTTCGTGATCCCCACTGCCTGCCCGGTGCTGGGAGCGCTGGCGGAGTCTCTGCAGAGCAGCGGCGATGTTTGTACTGATGCACCCAAACCCGAGCCGGGGCCACGGAGGCGCTTCTGGTGAGGGCAGTGAGGTTGGAAATGTCACTGTATAAACACCAGCTCACATTAGACTCTGAATACCACAGTAAAAGCTTTAGTGCCACATGCTGCAAATTTATAAATGGCCTTTAAAGCCCTGGCTGCGTTACGTGTCTGTAAAGTGAATTGTATCATGCAAATAAAGAGTTTATTTTCCCCTCATTCTGCTTTTTTGCTGGCATGTTTCCTGTAATGCCAGTGACTTGCCTCCTGATTTACACCATATATAGAAATGTAGAAAAAGCCTAATTATAACTGGCTCTTCTAACATTTTGTGAGTTGAACTTCTGAAAATACTGGCTGCATCTTGATCCAAAGGTCTGAGTTTTTCAGAACTTTCTGTGAGTGTAAATCTCTATTTAACCCCAATGCAGATGTGGCTGATGGACAAACAGAGCTGTCAAAAGCTTTAGCAGGCCTTGATCTTCGTCCATAGAGAGGAGTTTTCAATATACAGAAATAAGTTAATTTATTTCTGCTTAATAGACTCAAAAAGAAGTTGCTGCTTGGCTCTGACTGCTTTTTAATGTCACTGTTATCTGATGCTAGTTGTAAAATGGATTAAATTCTCTTCTGATGCTTGAAAGGCTCAAGTATTAGAGCAGGGCTTTGAGAGAAGCTCCTTAATTTTCTGCTCTGTCCCTCACTGATGGGAAGCGCTTGTTTTTGTGATTCAGGGCAGCAGCGTGTGTCGGGAAGATGCAGCTGTCATGGGATCTGTGGAGCATCCCTCACTGTGGGATGCTTTTCTGTGCCGTCTTAGCCCCTCTTTCCAATCCCTGTAAGAAGATTCCTCATAGACCTAGAGATGGAAAAAAAATAATAGCAGCGTGGTTAAAAAGCAGCAAAAAACAAGGTAGCCTGGTATTTTGTCGAGAATTCATGTTGGCTTTTGCGAAGCAGAGATTTGGGCATGGAGGGGGAGATGTTTTGTGGTAGGAAGTCATGACACCAGTTCCCTGCAGTGCATGTTGGTGCTTGGTGTGCACACAGGATTGCATCACTGGTGCCTTCTGCTAAATCACCCTTTCCAGTAAATTCCCAGCAGCCAATTCCGGTATTTGGCTGAACCAAAGCACCAGGTTTGGCTCTTACTGTGATTTCAGCAAAAGTGTGTTACAAATCTCTGCCCTCAGTCCTGCCCTGGTCAGTAAGGGCTTTGGTGCAGGGTCCCAAAGGCTGGCTGCATTTTCACTCTTCCCAGCTGACACCAGGAGCAGCTCCTCTGCTTGGCACTGCTGCGCCCTGGCAGTGGGTGGCTGTACCCAGGGCACTGAAGGTGGGACTGGTCTGTGAACAGGCTGGATTTGTGTCTGAATGAGGGGCCAGGGCACAGGGATGTTGCATCTCTTTGGCACGGACCTCTGCCCTGTCTCAGTGTCCCAGAGGATGAAGTGATTTAGCATCACAGCCAGGCAGGGACTGTATCAGGGAATTTGGCTTCTTGGCTGAGTTTTGCAGCCTGCCATGAACTTGGTGCTGTGCAAGTTCTGCTGATGCTTCTCTTTGTGGTTGTTGGAGCAGTGGGGACCGTGGCAGGCAGGGATGCAGGATGTCAGGCTAAGTGGCAGCAGGGTCCTAGCCCTCTCCAGAAAGGATGCAGCCTCCACTATTTGCTTTTCAAGGGAGCATAAGAGTGTTTTAGCATTTCAAGGGTGCACAAGAGTGTTACGTGCAGGTTGCACCCGGTGCTCTGGGTGCTGTACAGATGCCCCAAAAAAGCAGCCCCTATCCAGAGGCTTCCATCAGAGGGCTGGGGGTGTGAGTGCCCGATGGCAATTAAACACCCTGCAGTTCTCCCAGCCCAGCACCAAGGTCACTGGAGGCTGATGTGCTGCTGTCAGGAGTGGGTTAAAGCACGAGCATCCCTCCAGCGAGCAACCTTGCCTGGCACGGAAACCTCCTTCTCATGCTGCCGAGCCACAGAGAGGCTTCTGTTCTCAGCACTGACATCAGCCGCGGCCGGGACGTGAGTCACGCTGGCAGCCAGGCTCGGGGGCAGCTGCTCCCCCTCCCCACGTCCTGGTGAAGCCCCTCTCCGTGGGTCTGAGCCCCCACGCTCGCTCCTCACGTGTGTCAGGTGTGATGTTTGCAGCCCCAGGAGCAGGGCATGACCCCAGTGGGGGTGTGGGAAGTGTGGCTTCCATGCCCTGGCACTTGTGCTGTGGAGTTTGGGTACAGAAAAGGGGGATTAAGGCCTGGGTTGGTTTTTTCTGGTTTTTTGGGGGTTTTTTGGGGTTTTTTTCCCCCCAAAAAAACCTTTTGTCTAATAGGGAGGAAGAGTTTAAGATGAAAGGCTCTAGAGAAACATTGAAATGGTTGAAGGAGGAAAGTCTACAGAAAAGTATGTTCAGCTGAAGCAGATGGGACCCCATTGCTGATGCTCAGTCTCCTTTTCATGCCTTCCCAGTATAATCCTTTACGCATTTAACATTACACAACTCCATGTCAGGACTTGCTCCAAGAAACCTTTCCCCATCCTCTCCTTGGAGGTTTGAGGGAAATGCAGTCATTGCTTTAAAACAAATGACTGCTTCTTCTTCTTCTGCCTTGGTGTGCCCTGGCACTGCTACCATGGGAAGTGGATGGGGGCTAATGCTTTGCAGGTCACTTCTGCTCTCTGCAGCCTCACCCAGAGCAAAGCAAAAACTCACACAGCGAGTGAACAAGTATTGAGCCAAATTGCCTTGGAAGGAAATGAATCCATTTGAAAAAATCCACTCAAGAAACCAGCAGCAGATCCAATCCCCAGCCAGACTGACAGCACCCACTGCAGCATCCTCAGTGGGTCCAGGCAGGGCTGGGGAGGGCAGGGCTCTCCTGGAGAGCTGCCTGTGGTGGGTCCCACTCAGCCTCGCTCCGCCGTCAGCAGCTTCACGATACAGATGGTGTAAACATCAAACAGGACTTTGCTGCAGCAAAGACAAGGCACATCAAAGGGCTGTTTAACAAACTAAACTCAGGAGGAGGGTGCAAGGGGAGATCACAGTGTAGTTTGTCTTACTATTATTTTTTCTTGCGCAAGGGGAGCAGGCCTGTGACAGGGACCCAGGCGTGGCATCGCTCCCATGCCAGGATGCGCTGACATTCCCACAGGACTGGCATCATATGACCAGGAGCTGGAGAAGCCTTTCAGTGCCTTTCAGGAGCTGTTTGGATGTGCTGATTGAGGGTTGGTGCAAGCCCCTCCGAAGGAGTACTGCCGCCTCCTGGGGCTCCGTGGGAATCAAAGGAAGATGCTGCACCACTCCCCAGCCTTGCTAAGGAGACACCGCACAAAGTCGCCACCAGAAGGCAAAGGACAGTGTTCCAAATGCAAAAGCTTGTCTTTTAGAGTTAAATTCGGTGCATTTTTATTTTTTCTATCTCTCTGAGCTATGGCAAGAGGCCAGCGACTGCTGTTATGCTTTCCAGGAAATCCATGAACACTGCAGTGACAAAGTGATGGGGCGGTGATGGATCTTACAGATAGCTGCCGTAGGAAGAAAAACATCTAGCAAAGAGAAATACTCTGATGTCTTCAACTCCCCTGAAGCAGAAAAGCATTTAGGCAGCCAAAAATTGCAGGTGAGGACCTGTGGGTCTGAACTTAGAGGAGGAGGAGCAGCCGGCCAAGCAAGGCGTTGGCAGCCAGCTCTGGGAAGGGGGTAGCACCACTGCGAGCTAAAGCTGGATGCTCACAGCTAGTTTAGGATCCAGCTGTAATTTTAACAGCTGGTTCTGTCAAGCTGCCTTCAGCACAGCTCTGATCCAAGCTTCTATAATTAGCCAAGGAGCAGCAGCTCTCGTGCAAGAAGCAAGGCAGCAGCGATGCTCGATGCAGGGGAAGCAGAGCAGCGTGGGAGTGAGCCTTGCTGAAAGGGGTAAGGGCTGCTCCATGAAATTTTAAGTAGTTGGAGGTTGGGCTTCTTTTTTTTCTCCATCTAAGGATTTTGTGCAAAATGTTTCATTAGGGTTTTTTCCCCCTTTCAAAAAAGCACACCTAAGAAATGTTGTTTCATTTTGTGTCATCCTTAACAGAAATATTTATATTTATCAACTCAAACCAAAAGCATTGAATTTGTGGTCAGTTTGAGGTTGGCTGAGTTTGCTGAACTAGTGCAGTTTCTCATGGGGGAGGTGGTCTGAGCCCCTCCTGCCCCCAGCAGCTGAATGTGCTGCCTGTGTTTTGGGGTGTGCTTGGAATGCTCCCTGGGGACGCCCTGAGTTGTCCCCAGGAGAGTCAGTCCACCTTCTGGGGATAGACTGTAAGATCAGTAAGGGTGTGAAACATCCCCACCATAATTATCATGACTCACTCCTGTCCTTGAGCTTTCCCTGTTTGAGGTCAATCAACTTGAAATAGTGTATTTTGATATTGCTCAGGCTGCCTGTTCCTTTAACCTTTAGTTTTTGCAGTCAATAAATGGACTTACATCAATTGGAGAGAGCTGAAGACAAGTATAAGGCTTTGTTCTTCATGTCTTGGATGATAAATATTTAAGGAAAGAATAGGAGAACCATCCCTTTTATTTCCTATGCTTTATGGGGGTAATCCTTGGTGCCTCAGGTCTGGTGTTTCTCGGTGATTTTATATTGTGCACATTCACATTTCCTGAGTAATGACACAGCACCAAAAGGCTGGGGCATCTTTCTTCCACTAATGAGAAGGGAGTGTCTAGGAAGCAATGGGATAACAAAGAACATGGAAAAGGCTGTTTTCATGGCAACTCGTGGTAGCTTAATTAAATTTCTACTAAAGAAACATCTGTTTTACTTTGGAGACCTGCGCAGGGTCAGGCGGTTTCTGTCTCTCACCAGAGAAAGAACATTCTCCAGGGTGAGGTCATGTCTTTTTCTGGAGTTTGCCAGACATGTAGCTGAGTTAGATCAGCCTCGACTCAGAAGCACGAGCATTTGCTGGTGCTTCTTTCTTACCAACACCAGCCCACATCCACCTGCATTTTCCCCCTGTAGCGAGCTCACACGAGTTTTCACTTTGAAATCTCCAGTGCAGCAGGGAAGTCTGCAGCAGAGGAGTTGTCCACACCTGGCTTTTCAGATGCTTACACTGAAATGGGACAGGGTGGTGCTTCCCAGGCTGGGTAAATGGGACTGGTTTTATAAATGCTGCTGCTGTTGAGGTGTAGACACAGCAGCCACCTCCAGTTTCATAACCAGGGTAGCCCCTGAGGGATGTGGTTATGTGGCACAGCACTAACAAGCACCACATCCCCAAAACACCTAAAAGACAATGAGGCTGCTCAGCAGGGAGTGAATTTCAAACTCTCATGCATTGCAGAGGGTGGAAGAAAAAGTTTTAGCCTAGCCAAGTCAGTGGGAATTTTGGTCAATGATTTATTAGGGCAGAATTTAGCCTTGATTTATAGAATTCCAGGAGTTCATTAAGTGGGGTTATGCTGCTCCAGGGAATGGGAGCTGATAGTTTTAGAAAAACCAAGGTGTGCAAATGTCCTTGTGCAACCTGGAGGTTGTGGCTGTGCTGCCAAATGCTCCTCCCTTGACAGCACAGCTGCCAGAGCATCGTGTAGCAGCTGATTTCTGGGACAGCTGCAACACCAGCAGCCAGGGCAGGAACGAGTCCTAAATTAAAAAATTCTCCTTTCCTGTGTGAAGTTTTCACTGTAAATGTATTGAACACTCAATAAAAGACGTTCAGAAGCCATTAGCAGCACTGCAGCAGATCTGCTCAAAGCCATTTGGATTTCTCTTCAAAGCAAAAAAAGAGGAATGTTCCGTGCGTGTGAGAATGGGTTTCCATGATTTATGATTGTATGGAAATGCTGCCTACGTGGGGGAATGCTTTATTCCAGGATGCCCCAGAACAGAGAGTCCTAAACCCATCTAAAGTCTGTGGTGAACTCTGCTGACTTCTCTACAGCTCTGTTGGGGGTTTAAATTCATCTCACCCTTGCTTGGAGTGATCTGTGTGAGCAGCTGCCTAGGCTGACGTTTTATTTATTGGTGTGGGGAAGAGATCCATCTAAAGCTCTTCAGGCTTGGAGACTATTTTAGCCTGATCCCATAGGTGTGGTTTGAGGATGCCTATGTAAAACCCAGACCTTCAGGTGGTTCCTGGTGCTTTGCAGGTGTTTTGAGCTGAAGCCTCAGCAGCTGTAGGCTGGTGAATCCCACTGTGGTGCATGAGGAGCGTGCCAAGGTCCCTCGTCCTGTTTCAGTGTCTCTCTTCTTTGCTTCCTGCACGAGCCATTGCAGTTGCAGGTGGGGCTGCAGGCGGGTTCTCCCTCGCCTTGCAGAGGTCCAGGCAGGACCAGCTCTGTGTGGGCATCCCTGGGCAGGGATGATGATGGTGTGGGACGGGGGCAGTGGCTCTTCCAGGTGCAGAGAGGGAAGGCTGCAGGATATCTTCCTGTGCAGCTTCTGTGCATAACTCACAGCCTTGCTGTGGCTGCAGCCAGGACTTTTTGGAGAGTTTATGTCTTGCCCAAGGAGGATCCTTGCCTTGTGGTTTGGGAGAGGTTTGGCTGTCAGAATTCAGCTCCTGAAGTGAACTGCTGCAGGATGTTATTGTGAGTTAGTACCGTGTGCTTGCCCTTAAACGTTTTCTCGCCCATCTTTCCAGCTAAATCAGGCTTTGAGTGCACTCAGTGCTGGTAAATGGGATGAACATCACACTGGGAACCTCCCAGCTTTCATCTGCCTTTTATTATGAAAGACTGCCTTCAAAAGATAAAAACCTGAAGGTTATTTACCTGGAACAGGGTTTTTTTCTCCAAGCAGCCAGCAGCTCCCAGGTGGGTATTGCGGGGATGCCACTCAAAGAGGAAGCATTTGATTTCCAAGTAAAATTAGCTTCCACATTCAATTCTCAGCAATGTAAGCGCAAGGCTTCCAGTAAAGACATTTTCTGTAGCAAGGGGTTGTAGCAACTCCCAGCAGATACAATCGAATTATGCTGCAGCAGCCAGCTGTGGTCTTATCTTTAATATGTAAACACTTGGTCAGTAATTAGGTTGGCACGGAAGTTGTACTGTATCGATGGTCAATTATAAGGTAAACTGATAAAAGGCAGGATGTGGCTGTCTTCTTTTATCAAACCTGATATGCCTGCAGCAGTCAGGTGAAGACTTGGGAATTGTATAATTTGGTGTTTTCCCCTGATACTTGTTCCCACACAGCATTTTCAGGCAAGGTGAGTGCTCGCTGGGAGATCAATATCACTCTGCCAAAAGAAGTTTTTTCTCTGATGAAGTGTCCTTTGCAGCATCTTACCCTGCAGTTGCTTGCCCAGTGGCTGTCACCCCCTGCACCTCTGGTTTTTATCCCACTGATGGCTTCCCAAGCTCTGCAGAGGCACCTGTGTGTCTTGAGTCGGCACAAGGGGTAAGGTGATCCCATCTGAGATACCTCCCGGGAGTATGAATGGCTGTGCTAATGTCTTTGTCACCTGAGAGCTGCTCCATAGGGGATCATAACATGTGATTAAAGAAACCAGTTAAAAACATCTTAGAAAGCTGGATTAGCTACATGATCTCTTATTATGGCTCCTTTTAGCTGACAACCCGGTGAAAGAAGGGGGGTCTGGATTACATGGAGAAACATCAGACTTGACAGGAGTGTTTTCTGACTGTTCAGCTTAGTGGTGTCATGTACAATTTTAATCAGATTTAAATAGTGGCAAACATCACAGGCTTAATGGATTTCAGCTTTATTACTGGGGCTTTGCTTAGAAGCAATTTGGATTTTCAGCTGTGAGCCACCAATGCAAGTGTGTTCACGATTAAGTGAGACTGGAAACCCAGGGACGGACCTGGCATTTAAATGCCACATGCCTGTGTGTGGGGACAGACCTCGTCTTCTTGCTGTCAGCCTCAGGATCTCGATGTGTAGTTAAGCTCAGCCCCGTGCTCTTTCCATAGAGATGGTGCATTTGGCTCCATTTTCCACACTGATCCGAGCAGCTGGGGAGCACCTTTTCCATTATGGAAGCAAGAGGACAATGTCTTTTTGCAGTGATCTGGAGAATTGTTTTTTCCATGCTTGGCTCCAGCCTTGAAGTTGTTCCTCACATGGTCTAAAATGGTCTCTGTCTTCTGCTTTAAGTGTCATGGGTTGCTCCTCTTGACCTTCCCGTGGTGAGGCTTTGTCTTGCCTCGGCTGTGCCAGTTTGGGGTGATTTGTCTAGAGGAAAACATTCCCTGAGGACACTGACACCTGTATTTCTAAAGAGATGTGGTCCTGCCTCCAAACTGAGTCTTTTGGGGTGTTGTTTTTTTTTTTTTTACATCGTGGGAAAAGGTGCTGTGGAAGAATTCAATATTGAAGGTGGTTTTGTAAAACAGTTTTGACTTTGCTCAGAGGACTGGATGTGACTATCAGAGGCAAATTAACATTTCAGGACCCTGTTGGTCACTGAGGTCTGGTCAACTGCTTGGTGCTCCGGGCCCTGCACGAGCAGAAAAAGTAGGAAAAAGGGAACATCAATCATTGCAAGTTCCCCTTCTATCAGTAAAGGGAAGTGTGTGTTCCTATTCCCTTGTGTTTTCTGTGCCACCTCACACCACCGATCTGAGGTTTCATCTACTTCCAGCTCTGCGCTGAGCATTAGTGAAGACATTTTCCTTTAGAAGGCCAAGGAGATGTCTGTACAACGTTATCTGAATCATCCTCTAAATCCTGGCTTTCTGTCTGCTGTAGCCATTCAAGCGCTAATTGCCTTTGATTAAGTCAATCGTCTGCAGACTGAGTGGGTTAATTGGGTATTGTGGAAGCAATCAATCTCATCAGCTGCTTGCATCCAAGGCTGAGGAGACAATGCAGTGGGGCAGTAATTGTTTTATGAGCTCCTGGAAGGCAGCAGAGGCAGACTGGATGACAACAGGAAACCCTTCTCTGCAAAATGGCCTTTAGGAAAGGTAATTTGGATGCTAAGTGCTCGTTAAGAGAGGACTGATTGATTAGGGAAATTTTGTGCCTCTAAAACACGTGTGCAGGAGAAAATGGTTGGTGTGGGTGTGAGGGTGCTGCACTTGGGTGTTCCTGGGCTCTTTTGCCTGGCTGGGTGAGATGTGAAGGGGATGTGGTGTCTTAACCGGGGAGAAAGAGTTGTATTCAGGGAGGTGAAGGGAAATCATTCCCTTCTCGGCCTGTGTGAGCTGAGACATGCCAGGCACCCACCCTGCATTAGGGGCACCAAGCCCAGACCGTCCAGGTGTCCTGGGGGCAGAGACTGGGCTGCAGGATCGCTGAGCACATCCTTGTTTGCTGCTTGCCGAGGCTTTAATTTCCGAAGAACTGAACTGTGCAGGGGCAGCAGCAGCTCCTGGTGGCTCCTCACCTGGTCAGTGCAGGAGGACTCCCGGGGGAAGGGTTCCCATCTCATCATCAAACCTCCCAGGTCCCTCCTGCCGTGGGGATGCTGACGCATCTCCAGCACGGCTGTATCTGCACTGCTCGACGTGGGACCAGCAGGAGATATATTAGAGATGGCTGCAGAATTATTGCAGGGAAGTTACGAGCTCCTCAGCACAGCTGCAAACAGGCAAAAAGGCCAGGCAAAAAAAAGCAATCTGCTGGTGCTGTGCAGGGGAGCAGGGTGCAAGCTCTGAGAGACTTGACCAACCCGGACCCTGCTTGCTTTTGGAGGATCTGGACAAAGAGTTGTGTTTTCACTCCATGAGAAAACTTAGTGTTCCTTGGTTTATGACTTTTATTGGAATACAAATTCTTAAAATATGTAAATTGAAGTCATTGAAATGTCTTGCTTTGATGGTGGCTGAATGCTACAGGAAGAGATGTTGCAACTTAGAGCAGTCAAACCAAACCATTTACACTGACATGGCCAAACAAGAGGTGCACTGTTTTTTTTGCAACCCTATTCAAAGTCCAGGCTGTAGGGAAAATATAGAATATGCCACCTTCTCCACCCAACCCTCTGGCTGTGGACAGTGGGGTTTATTTCAGAGGGAATGTCCTTCAGACTGTTTGTTTAAAAAGGAGGCTGTAAAACTGGGGTCAGAGGTGACGTGGGATGTCAGGGATCCACACTCAACTGCTCCAGATAATTATGCAGTTCCTTAACCTCTCAGGAGAGGTGGGCACACCCTGTCCACTGAGCGCCTATCTGCTGTTCTGCCTTAATTAGCATCTTACAGTGCTAATAGAGCCGGCTGCTCAGCTCTGACACGAAGAGGAGCAGCGATCTGCAATTTTAGCAGCAAAGTGAGGGAGTTGTATCTGAATCTTCTCCAAAGCTCTGGATTGAGGTCAATGCACTTTAACTGCTGAGAGGAAGGACAGCTGGCTTCTGTAGGAGGAGGTGCCCTGCCTGAACTCTAGGAAAATGAGATTCTCTTGGATTACACGCACAAGTACATTTTTTTCTCCTATTCAACCGGTCGTGCTTTGTCTTGCAGTGAGATAAGAAGGCAATAAACCACACAGTGGTGCATCTGTTTGGTGTTGGATACACTCAGGTTTCTTCTAAAAGCCTGGGACCAGACCTGGTTTTACCACAGCCGTAGAAGCGTCCTGGGAGCAAGCAGTTCTGATGCCTCTTTCCAGGTGAAACTGCAAAATAAGGAGCCAAAGAAACTGAAGATCAGACATGGTTTTAATTCCCAGTTTATAATGCCTTACTTAGGATGACAGAAGGAAAGTCCATGCATGTTGGTTTTTGCAAGCCAGTGAGTCTGACTGTCCTCCTTGCAGGAGGGATTTCTCTTCTCTGAGAACAAAGGCTAAAACTGAACAAGTAATTTTGGGTGCTTCCTGTAATCCACATTCTCGGAGACCAAACCCCCCACCATTAACTAAGCTCTGTAACAGCTTTCTGAGGTGGGGAAGTAGCAATATCCCTCTTCTTTAAAATGGGGAACTTGAACCAAATGCTGGTAGAAGTCAGATGGAAAGATGGTGGCTACAAGAGACAGTCTTGATATAAAATCCTCTTCCTTGCTTCCTCTGCAGCCTGTCAGGCAGGGGAAGGCCGGGCTGCACTAGAGCACCCCGCGGGTGCGGCCAGTTTTATGTGCCTGGCTTAGATGGCCTCCAGCCCACCTGAGCTGACACAAGGCCATGCACTATCTTCTTTTCAGTCAGCCAAGGTGGTGATCCTGTTTTCCTTGCCCCCAGAGTTTTAGCTGTGAGGGTGAAGTGGGTATAGAAGTGACAGTTCCGTGTTTTACCTTGGAAGCCACGTAATGGGTCAGAAATACCCGCTTGGGCTGGGTGGTTTCAGGTTGTGTCGTGTGCCATTTGCTGGCTAACTTTGAGACAACTGCTTGGTGGGGCTTTTGCAGGTGTTACAGGTTTGTGCCAGGGCAGCCTGCAGAAGCAAGTGATTGATTTTGCTGCTTGGCAGGTGGCAGAAGTGATGCAGGAAACACGACAGTGTGACAGCAGCAGTGTTAGCAATGTGAGAGTGGTGCTCCTTTAGCAGGTCTTCCCCAGGTAGTGCTTCCTACACTCGTGGTTGGGTGCTGGTGATCACTGGGATGGTGGCAGGTGGTTGCATCCCTCATTCTGTGCTTGGGAGAGGAAGGCAGCATTGTTGACACGATGCTGCATGGTCCAACACCAGCAGTCAGCAGGTGTTTTAGGGCTTGTGGATGTTCAGCTTCAACATAAGCAGAACAGCCCTCACCGATTCACAGAATGGTTTGGGTTGGAAGGGACCTTAAAGATCTTCCCATTTCACCGTGTCGTGGGCAGGGACACCTTCCACTGTCCCAGGCTGCTCCAAGCTCCATCCAACCTGGCCTTGGACACTTGCAGGGATGGGGCAGCCACAGCTTCTCTGGGCACCCTCACCAGGGCCTCCCCAGCCCTGGAGATCCCAATGTGACCAGGTACCTCTAAATACGAAGCTGTTGCTGAGGTAGTGCAGCACATGAGACAAGGAAGAGAGGGTTTATTTTCTGTCTCCAATGCCCTCCAGTGTGAGAGCTGTTCCCTGTTCAGCCTCCTGCAGTTTTGTTTCTCAGCACCGTCTCTGGCTGTTTTCACAACCCTTTAGATCAGGACTTTGAGGACACATCTTGCTGACACACAGTTTGCCTGGGGAATCCGTGTGGGTTCACATTGGGTTCAAGTCCTGTTCACGGTGGTTTGCACTGATGGGTGCTGACAGGGGTGCAGGCAGCAGATTTGGGCAGAGCAGAGGAGCAGCTCCTGAGGATGAAGCCCTGAAGGGAAGAAAAAAAGAAGCAAGCAAATATCTGTACCAAAGTACACTGAAACCAGCAGCTGGCTTTGTCAGAGCAGCCAGGAGCTCTTTTGCTGAGGCGATTGGCCTGGGAAGAGCCAACATGTGAGCCACAGAATGGGATAACACTTGGTTGTGTTGGGTTTTTGTAATTCTTCCTTTGAGTGGAATTTGGATCCTGTGTTTTGACACAAGAAGTTGGAAAGAGAAGATCAAAATGATGAAATGTCCTATGTAAGAGGGCAGGGGAAACTGAGTTTCCAGGCTGACTTTGACCCTGGCTCACAGCCTTGTCCTGAAGGAATGGATGGGCTTTCCTCCTGCATCACACCATGTTTGTATTTGGAGATACCGCTGTCCTATTGTTTGATGTCCTTTCCTCCAAGCCAGCTCTCTGCAGCCCCCTATGAGACATCAGTGTTCCTCAAATGCCAGGCACAGAGAGGCTCTGAAACCCTCGCTGCTGTTCGATGGAGTGAACAGCAATAGCTTTCAAAGTACTCTCCTGCTGCTCCAACTGGCTTGGCACTAAAACCCAGCACCTTTTGGGAACAGAAGCCACTTTTCCTTGGTTTCCAAACTGCACACTCTGAGGAAAAGCTGCTTCACGTGTTGCCCTTCAGGGGAGCAGCCGGCCATCGCCAGCCGTCAGAGCCCCGGCAGCATCTCTGCCCCACGTGAGGCAAATCTGCTTGCAGTAAATGGATCAGCTGGGCATCACCTCCTGCCTGTCTGTCTCCTGCCACAGAGACGCTGTTCCTGTTCAGCTCCATCGTGTACAGCCTGCCACAGGGTGCAGAGGGGGCTGCTGATGAGCCTGGCGGGGAGCAGCGCCTGACTGCGTCAGGCAGAGCTGCGGTTCCTCAGCAGTTCTGCCCTGCTGGGGTGACAAGCACAGCAGCCTCAGCTGTTCCTGCACTGCTGTTGGATGCAGCTGCCCTTGGCTGGGCTTTGGTGGCTTCCTTGGCTGCTTCCCCTTGCTCAGACTTGGGGTAATCCTGCTCCCTGCGGGTTCATCTCTTTGTGACACTGCAAGTGCCCTCCAGAGGGGCTTTTTGTGAGGAAAGTCCTAGCAAGCCCAGAGTGGGATAGGGTTGAATTGATGGACTGAATGAGCTGGGTCTGCGCCTGGCTTTGGGGAAGATTCTCTCAAGTTGGATGGGTGAACCAGAGAAAGAATTTTAGCCTTGTCTTTCCCCTGATGTATGCAGTGTTGGGATAGTGGGATACTGGACTGGTGCACACGGGCAATGATGCTCTGATGGGACCGAGCACTACTTCTGCACTGGAGGGATGGAGAGGGCTCAGAGGTGGAAGGATTAGGTGGACAGTGTTGTGTCATGCCCCAGTGCTGGCTGTGGGTTTGGACCACACATCTGCATCTCTGGGCAGTGACAGGGTGGGACTGTGGGAATGCAGGCAGCAGGGGCTGCTGGATCTCACGGGGATGGAGGTGCTCATTCTGCCCGTGCTGGCTCACCCCAGGACTGAGCTGCAATAATGCACGAGGGGGCCTCTGCAGGCAGTCACTCCTTGGGTGTCAGAGTGGAGATGTCTGAAGCACAAGCTGTTGGATAAGAACGAGAGCAGAGTGAGAAGGGCAGATCTGAAGGAGAAGGTCTGTTTCTTTCATGTCTTCAGCAAAACAGCCACACACTTGTTCTGCTTAGTTCCAAAGTCTCAGTTCTTTTCTTTACCCTAACTCTCTTTCTAAATACAGCACTTTGTCCCTGGTTCTCAGTCATTCCTTTCTGCTGCAGGGTACCGAGAAGGATTTCTGTGGAAGAGAGGACGTGACAATGGGCAATTCTTAAGCCGAAAATTCGTGTTATCAGAGAGGGAAGGTGCTCTGAAGTACTTCAACAAAAATGATGTGAGTACCCGGGGTTGCTGCGTGCAGGCGGGATCACAGCTGTGAGAGCATCCTGGAACACGTAATTCCCAGTGTGCCAGTTTATTTATACAGTTTCCATAAGCACTGGGTCCCCAGTTGCTCCAGGGGCACCAGGCTCAGCTCACCCTTCCTTTAGTGGGGTTTGCTCTTGCTCCACCACCACAGCCATGGAGAGGTGCCCCACTGGCCAGTTCACCCATCCCTGCTCTGTTGCCCTTTAAAGTCCGTAGGGCTTTTCTCAAACCACCAGCAAAGGACTTTCTCTCACCTCTGGCTCTGCATCATCCAGCTAACAGGGGGTTCATGTAAATGACTACCTTGTGATGAAGGTGGCACCACTTCACAGTGGTCACTGGGGTCTGAGTCCTCCTTTGCATGGCATGGCATGCAATCCAGAGGGAAGGCTCCCTGGTTTTCTGTTCCAGTGTCAAGCAGTGTGGAAGTATTTGTCTTTTTCCCCAGAGCACATTTCATTGTTGTGAGAAATGGAGTTATTACCATGAAAATTGCATTTGTGATGAATGGATGGACACTCCAGTGTTCTGCACCATGTGCTGGAGGAAGCCAAGGTGTTTCCTCTGACCTTTGAGTTTCCCCTGAACACCACAGCTGAGAGCAGCCCAGGCTGAGCCACCAGCCAGTTTTCCCAAGCAGTTGCTGCAGTCAGGGTGTTGTGATGAGGCAGAGGAGGGGAACATCCATCCTCACTTCTCCATGGCTTTGACAGCACCATCTTCCTGTTCAGCTTGGTTTGTTGTGGTGCAGTTGCAGCTCGTGGAGAGGAGAGAGCCAGTCCTTGCCGAGGGAGAAGTGAAAGTCCCAGCAGTTCCATTCAGCCACTCTTGACTCTCTGGGAGTTTAAAGCTGCTTTGCTTTGCTGCTGACCACAGCTGTGGTGGGAATGGTGCTGTCTAGATGTCCTCTCTGCTGGGATTTCCCCACCATGGTCACCCACCAGGGCCCTGTGTCCACAGCAAGTCCCCAAGTTCCCAAAGCAGCACTGACACCTCTGCCAGCTCAGGACTTCTGCAGGGTGCTGGGACCACCCCACAGCCTTCTGCTGGCCCCTGGCCCTGCTCTAGAGCTGGTGTTACCAAGGGGCTGATCTGTGTTTGTTGGGATATTTCATTCACAGTAGCTGGTTCTCTTCTCAGTGCAGTCCTGGAGGGGTGGTCGACTTCTAGAGACACTTTGTGGGAAGATGAGCAGCACCACAGCGCTGCCACTGAGGGTGCAGGGGGGGTTGGTGCCGGGTAGGGCCTGACCCAGGCTCCCCATTGGGCTAACCCACCCTAGAGATGGGCTGTCAGGATTATATTTGTCCCTCTGAAAAGAAAGTTCTGGTTCAGAAGGCGAGGGGAGGAGCAGAGTCAGCAGCCAGCGGCTCACGTGAGAGGAAGGGACAGATGGGGACATGGACATGATGCTCCCCAGCTGAGCACCCAGGTCTGATGATGGCAGGAGGGATAATCCTCCATTTTTTGGGACAAGGATGAACTGGCTGTGGTGCTGGAGATGCAGAAAGCATCCTGGCCTATTAGCAGTCTGGGTTTTTTTTGCATCCCTGCTGAATTTTGCAGAAGAACAGAGCATTTTTCCAGGCTGGCAGGAAGCACTCATTGACATCCGAGCAGAGTCTTGGGTGCCTCATCACCAGGTAGTTTTGTGGGCTGGGATTCAGGTGGTTTTAGTTGATGGCCTCAATCAGGCCTTTTTTCTGACCAAGTGAACTGCTTTCTGGTTTGAAAGCTGATTCTCAGGTGTTTGCTCACTCAGCTGTGCTTTCCAGGCAAAAGAACCCAAAGCAATTATGAAGATCGAACACCTCAACGCGACTTTCCAGCCTGCAAAAATCGGGAACCCACACGGACTGCAGATCACTTACTTGAAGGACAATAGCACAAGGAACATCTTTGTCTATCATGAAGATGGCAAGGTGAGGCTGTGGAGGTAACCAGAAGGTTTGGGTTGTGGTCCTGGGGGCTGGTGCTGTGGAGAGCCAGCCTGTGGCACACCGGGCTCTAACCGAGCTGGAATTGCTTGGGGGGTGGAAGAGATACAGGGTGCAGAACCAGCTTTGAGAGTGTTTGTCGTGTTCTTCCAAGCACAAAGGGTGTCAAACTGTTCTAAGTAAAGAGATGCAAATGGAAGGAATTGGTGTTCTTTTCTTGTAACTTGGAGTAGAGGATTTTTCAAGGCAGGCTCCTGGGTGCCCAGGGAAGGAGAGAGGGTGGATGGAGCAATGGAAGATGAGGGGACTCAGTCCAAAGACTTGCAAAAGGGGAGCAAACTGGAATGTAGGAGAAGCGGGGAGCTGTTGTGGTTGTGCCTGTCTCATGCTTCATAAAATGCAGATATTCATGTTTGTATTGAAACAAATCCCCTTGCTCAGGTGCCTCTGAAGGGAGGTGTGAAGGAGAGGCCCTGTGGGTCTGGGGTGCTTGTTTGTGGGTCCCAGGGAGCTGCTCCAGCAGGGCTGCTCCCAAACCTCCCCTCCACGCCAAGTGCTTGTCAGCAGGTGCTTCTTTAGCCCAGCACAGTGTCACTGGTACTCTCAGGTACCTCCCTGGCTGCAATGGGAACCAGAATAATGAGCAGCAGCCCTTTCGTGGGAAAGCTGCATGCCACTGTCGTGTCAGTGTCTGTGGTTTGCTGGGCATTGGTGGTTTGCTCAGCCAAGCTGTGAGGAATGCAGGCAGGGCTGTCCTGGGTTTGGGGTTTGGGTTTCAGCTGCTGAGGTTTCTGCTGGGGGCTGGTGGAGGGAGCGGTCTTGCCGGTCCCACGCAGGGCAGGATGTGCTCTGATGAAATCTGGCGGTGACCCCGCTGAATTTCTCTCAACTTCCCTGAATTTGGTCTGTCTCCTTGGCTTCATGAGGGCTGCAGGAAGATGAACCCCCTGGAGTAAACTCCTGCCCTTTGGGATTGGAGGCTGCCCTGGGACTTGCCTGTGGTCTCTTGCTGCCCTTTGCTCCCTCTTGTCTTGCTGGGGTCTCTTGCTCCCCCAGCAGCCCCAGTGTGTCCTCCTGGACCCCAGAGGTGCTGCCTCTCCCTGATCTGAAGTGGTGGATTTAGGCTCCTCACATTTCATAGAATCACAGGATGGTTTGGGTTGGAAGGGACCTTAAAGATGGTCTCATTCCTCCCCAGCCATGGGCAGGGACACCTTCCACTATCCCAGGGTGCTCCAAGCCCTGTCCACCCTGGCCTTGGACACTGCCAGGAATGAGGCAGCCACAGTTGCTCTGGGCAACCTGTGAAGCCAGGGCCTCACCACACTCACAGGGAAGAATTTGGTCAAACCCCATTTGTGGCAATGGATTATCAATATTCCAGGAAGCAATTTACTGCTAGAAGTCAGTGAGGGTTTCAGCTTCTGCTTTTCTGCAGGGGGAAACCCTACCTCACATCATGATCACAGAGAGGACCCACAGGTAAATAAATAAATAACTAAATATGTATATAACCACCTGGTTGGTGGCTGTATGAGATGTCAGCATTTTAATATTACAGCTTATTGTTCATTAGCTCCAGCCTGGTTTGGTCATCGTTAACTTCAGGAGTGAATTCTTCTCTCTGATCCTCTTTGTGATGCTGTCTGGGGTCTCCTCAGCTGCTTAGGGTAGGGAAGCAAGTGACAAGTGAGTAAAGCCTCAGACAAGTAGGTCAGGTTTTCCAAAACATTGTTTGTCTGTGTCCTATTAGGTTTTGGATTTTTTTCCTTTCAACCTGAAGTAGCTTAACAAACCAAAGCAAAGGTTCTAAATTTTTGAGGATGGCTGTTTACCACATTAGACCATTTTTGAGATACCTCCAATTCAGGTCGTTAAAACTGAGATTTCAAAATTGCACATGAGCCTTTCCTCCTTACCCTGACCATTTTTAGAGCATAAAAAAAGTTTAAATCTTAGAGAAGGCCAACTTCTCCTTTGATATAGTCTTCCCTACGCTACAGCGACCTCACCTGAAAGGGTTGGCAGTGTTTATTTTAGGATTAAGTCTGGCTCATTGAACACATCCCTGATCTGATGTGTGAAGCTTCACATGCATTAACGACAGCAGGACAGCTCAGCATCCCTCTCCCTGTGCTCAGCATCCCAGGCAGGGCAGCTCTTAATCTCCCTTCCAACATGCCTTTCCTTGTCCCACAGTCTCAGACCACAAGGCAGTGTTTCAGTGCTCCCTGTGTGGATCACTTAAAATTAACGTGGCATTTCTCATCAAAACCTTCAGAGGCATACAGCACAAGCTCTAGGGTCTTACCAGAGACAAGTGAACACATGGCTCTAAAAACAAAAGAATTATAAAACAATTGTTTTGTAGGAGGGGAAAAAAATGGAGAGAGATTTTTGCCAAGGAAAGAGAGAAGTGCCAGAGCTTCTTGGACTTCAGTATCACTGTGGGTGTCCCTGAAGGGCTCACAGACACAGCTGATAGACTGGGATAGAGAGATGTTTAGCTACTCTTTGAGCAAAACATTGAAGTATGTATCTGGAATTTGGGTGGGATGCAGGCATTGCTCAGGTGTCCTGCTGAAGGGGCAGGGGTGGGTGGGTGGGCAGGCTGCAGCAGCCAGCATGAGCCCAGCCATGTTTATAGGGTCAGCTCAATATCTCAAATGCTCATTTGGGGCTGCTTTTGCCAGTTCAGAGATGTGTTTAAATCCTTCCCTCTGCAGAAATCCCCCTTTGTGCTCACTGGAAGCTGCAGAGCTCTGCACACGTCTGGCAGCCCGGAACAGCAGCTGAATATTCCCCATCCTTCACCTTTTTGCTGTATTCTGTGCTTTTTAGGATCGCTGCTACATTGTGCTCTGTTGCTGGGGCCAGAGTGATGGGAGAGACAGAACACAGCGGGCTCAGGTTCTTTTGTGTGCAGGCTGCATTCCTCACTCTGCTCTTCTCCCTCGTTATTAGGAAATAGTGGATTGGTTCAACGCCATCCGGGCAGCACGCTTCCATTACTTACAAGTGGCATTCCCTGGAGCCAGTGACTCTGATGTGAGTGTTCCTGCAGGATTGGTTGGGTGGTTTGGTTCTTTTTCTCCCCCTCTCGCTCATTTTTAGCATCCTGTTAACAAGCTGGAAGGCTTGGGGAGTGCTCCATCCTTCGGAGCGTTCTGCAATTACCGGGCTGAGATGATTGTGGTGGGATGCTGAGCCCACGTGCAGCACCTGCTCCCAGCACCCAGCCTTGGGCCCCGTGCACACACACACACACACGGGCTGTGGGAGGAACTCCAGCACTGGCACGCCTGAGCATCTGTCTCAAAGGGTGCTGCTGTAATTACAAAAGCCAAAACAAAGGCTGGAAGGCAGGAAAGATGAGGGCAGAAAGATGTCAGTGCCGTGCCCGAGTTCTTCTCTGCGGGTCAGCGCAGCCTGGCTTATAAATGCCTGTGTTTTGTGTGTGCTGGAGCTGCTAATTGTGTTACCCCTGGCTAATGCAATTCCAGAGGCTGCTCT
Organism: Corvus moneduloides; assembly: GCF_009650955.1. Lineage (NCBI taxonomy): Eukaryota > Metazoa > Chordata > Aves > Passeriformes > Corvidae > Corvus > Corvus moneduloides. The sequence goes on along the minus strand of NC_045491.1, from coordinate 3,635,542 downwards.
GACGTGCTGTCAGCCAGGGCTGTGTGCTGGGCTGTAACGTCACTGTGGAGGTGCTTGTTGATTACTCCCTGCTACCTCCTTGGCTGTAGATTTTGAAATCTAATTGCATTTCCTGCCTTCTATCAATTATCTGGGAGGGGTCCAGTCGTGGTTCTGCAGGGTGGCTCTGTCCCTGGCTGCCCTGCACCCTGAGGGCTTTGGGAGATTCTCCTGGAGGCTGCTGGCTGTGCTGGGGAGCTGCTCCAAGGTGTTTCATGGCTGCGCCCTCCTCTTCTGAGCTCTGTGGAGGAGGAGGACTGGAGCTCCCAGGCAGGGCTGTGGGGTGGGCTCAGGGCTGGGGGCACACTCAGTGTGGGTTTTCCTTCCAGTGACCCCCCCAGCCCTGCCCAGCACACCCCAGTCCCCCCCATCTGACACTGTTCTCTTTTCTGTCCTCTTTGGTTGCTCCAGCTGGTGCCAAAGCTTTCTAGAAACTACCTGAAGGAAGGATACATGGAGAAAACAGGGCCAAAGGTAGGATATGAAGCATTTTTCAGGGGCTCTGTATGGCCCCAAGAAGGGGTTGCTGGTGGGACAAACCAACCCTTGCCAGAGAGGCAAAGTTGTAACTCTGTGAATGTGTTTAATGCACTTTCCTCACCTGGGAGCAAATGTTAAAAAAATTCAAGATCACATCACAAACTCAATGCCCCTTCCTGGTACAGCTGGCCCAGACCCTGGCTGTGGTGGCTCATGATGGCCCAGAAGCCATCTGTTCCCAGCTCCCCCAGCCCATCAGGCTTCTCCAAGTGCTTTGAGACTCCTGGGTCATGCCTGGTTAGAGAGAAGCTGTGCTGTTTCCGTGTGTGATCTGGCATTTTTTGACTCTTCAGCAAACAGAGGGGTTCAAGAAGCGATGGTTCACCATGGATGACCGACGGCTCATGTATTTCAAAGATCCCCTGGTAAGATGAGGGTGCCTGGGCTGCCTGTTAGGAATTATCTGCAATACTACCACTATTAATAATCAGAGTGGTAATAATAGTAGTATTAATCTGCAGTGAAGTGTAAGAAGCTGCTGGGGGAGCCAAGAGGGCACAACGCTGTCGCTGCCTAGTGGCTCTGCCTGGTGTCCAGCCTGCAGCAGCCCTGTGCATAAATACCAAAAACTCTTTAGAAGCCCTGTCCACCGGACATTTTGCCTCTGGGTTTTGGCTCCCTGGTGTTGGTGCTGCATTGTGGGTGCCCCTGGGGGAGAAGCAGGGGTTTGGGGGTTGCTGGTGCTGTTGGGGTTTGGCTGATGGGCTTGTGGCTGCTGCCGGGTGAGCTGTCCTGGCTGCCGGGGATGCAGAGCTCCCTTCCCACTCACCCCTGCCTGACTGCTCTGCTGTCTCCTAGGATGCCTTTGCTAGAGGGGAGGTTTTTATTGGGAGCAAGGAAAACAGCTACAAGGTGCTGGAAGGGCTCCCGCCATCCACGCAGGGGAACCACTGGCAGCACGGGATAACCATCGTCACCCCGGACCGGAAATTCCTCTTTGCCTGCGAGACGGAGGACGACCAGCTGGAGTGGATCACCACCTTTCAGAAAGTTATAAGCCGGCCCATGCTGCCTCAGGAATACGCAGGTGTGTTTCCTGGGGAGGGCTGGGTGCCAGCCCTGGCCCTGCCGTGGGCTGTGGGCTGGAGGATGGGATGGCTGGAGGGGGATTGGGGATGCAGGATGCTGCTCCCTCCTGCGCCGTGTGAGCGAGGCAGCCCTTCGCTGCCCAGGGGATGCAAGGGCTGTTTAACCAGAGAGGGGCTTGCCCTGGGAGGAGGAGGATGGTATCCTTCCCTCTTCATTGCCTCTGGTGTGATGTCCATGCTGCTGTAAGGATCAGTGATATGGTTATAAGGGTAATTGGAGCCAAGAAGCATCGGTAAGGACCATTCTCAGGGTGGGCTTGTGCCAGGCTGTCACCACCTGCCAGTGCTTGTCCTGTTCAACTTTATTTTCTCTGTTTTTTTCCTTTCAGTGGAAGCCCATTTCAAACATAAACCTTAGCTGGGACTGGCTGGGCAGACCTGAGGAGTGAGCTTCTGTTTACAACACAACGTGGTTTTATTTGAAATGTTAAAAATAATGAATAATAACAGTAATAATAATAACAATAATAATACTTCCCTTTCCCCTCATCATTCACTTGATCATGTCAGAAGGGCGGCAGTGGAACGTCGGAGAAGATCCTGATCCAACTTGAAATTCAGCTCTGTGGCTGCTCTGTGGGATGGGACAGGTGGTCCTGCCACCCCATCACCCTGCACCCACTGGAAGGGGCATCCCACCTGGCTTCAGCAGGATGGCAGAGACTGTTGGTGGCACATCCCTGGGGCAGATGGGACTTTTCCCCATGCACAGGTCGCTGGGTGCTGGAGCTGAGCATCCCTGCACTTCAGATGGCTGCCAGCCCTTTTTTCAGAGGGGCTGCAAGTCCCCAAGGGCTGACATCCCTGTGGGATGGGAAACAGCCTGGAAACACACGAAATGGTGCTGTGCAGAACAGCTGAGCCTGCCATGGCACCGGGGTAAATGATAAGTAAATTATCCCCCTGGGGACTGGTGGTGATGCTGTACCTGGATAGGGTCAAATAGGATTTTGGAATAGAGGAAATGGGCATCATCAGCCTCGTTACTGCTTAACGAAGGGCAGGGAGGAAGGGGCTGCAAGGGGGACACCAACCCATGAGGTGATGCTGGGGAAGCAGAGCTTTGGGGGCCAGGCCTGCATTCGGCTCCCTGGGTCATCCCTGTTCCATGGTCTGGGGGGCTTTGCCCCATTTGGGGAGCCCCGTATGGAGCTGGGGGTTGAGCTTTATCTGCAGTTTTCCTGACAGGCACCATCAAAGCCTGTCCCAGCTCACTCCCAGCAGGCACATCCCTTCTCCAGACTTGGTGGTTGCACTTTTCCCCCCAATAATTCAATTTTTTTTTTTTGTTGATTTTTCTTTTCCTGCCAAAAAAAAAAAAAAAAAAAAAAGACAAAAAAAAAAAGGCAAAAAAAAAAAAAGCTGCTTGAAGTGATGTCTCAGCGCGGTGTTGAGCACTGTAATTCCTGCAGTCAGGGCGGGCGGGCTGGGACCTGCACACCAGGTGCTGGATTTTTACCCAAAAATGAGATTCTGGCGTGCCCTGCAGGCGCAGCCCTGGCCATGGACCTGTCCGACGTGTTTCTTAGATTGGTTGTGTATCTGAGAGCATCTCATCGGCTGTGTGCATTCGTTCTGTCACTGGTAAGACAACTGTGGTACTAAATGTCATTCGAACCAATAAATTATTATTATGTCAGAGCCGTGGCCGTGTGGTGCTGGGGCAGGGGAGGGAGGTGGGGTTGAAAAGCAGCAAATGGAATCAAGGAGGTGCTGGCAGAGCCCTGGGGGTGTGGGACACCCACAAAACCCTCTGCCCCACCCTGGCACAGTGTGTATTGTTTTATATATTATTTGTGTATATGTGTGTTTTATACAGTGCATGTTCTGTGTATTTTCTCTCCAGTACTTTACGTGTGCACACACATACACAAAGGAGAGCTGGTTCTTAGTAACAGAGAAAGCAGCTTTGGGAAGGGATTGCTGGCTGTTCACAGCCAGCTATAAACTGCACAGGGGATAGAGTGTAATACATGAAATGTGTGTGTGTGTATGAGCTGTTCATATGCACACGTTCATGTATAGATGTAGCACTCAGACAGACTCAATTTACAAATACATGAGCTAAATGTATTTCATACTCCTGTATATGTATAGAGACATTTCTATACTTTGTTTTATAAAATATGTGATTATATATTATATACACATGTGCATGCTTTATAGACATATAATTTATAAGCATATTTATAAATTTAAGGTGAATATATTGCATATAAACATACATATATCTGCATGCACATGTGTAAGCATAACTATAATTATATATTTAACTTCTATTAAAAGTATTTATATGTTACACACACACTGTCACTCACACCTACTTACCAACCCAGGCACGGCAGAAGCAGGGAGAGGACAGACTGGGCTCCTTGTTTGTGTTTATAGGTAGCTGTAAAAATTGTTTTGTGTGCATGTATAATTAAGAATAATTTAAGAATATTAGAAATTATATGCCATACAATTATATAATCATGAGCTATACAAAAGGCTGTTTATATGTGTGTGCATATACATGTATTTTAAATTCCTGGGTAAATATTTTATACACACACACACATATATACTGCTGTAATTATTGAATATACATTTTGTATGTCCACAGCACTGGAGCACTGCCCTCCTGTCAGGGCTGGGGTTTTGGGATCAGGGCAAATGCAGGGCTCACACTGGGGGCTGCTGGAGGCTGCAGACAGCTGAAGCCAACAACCTCACACTGGGTCTTACATACAGGACACAGGAGGGGATGTGCTGGACACCTGTGGACACTTTACACTGCCTGAGAGGCACCTTCCTCGCAGCCAAAGGCACTGAAATGATGTGGTTCTAAACCTCTGCTGCTGTCCCAGATCATTTATTAAATGTCTACAGCACCATCTTGGGTAGGGAGCTCTTAACTTGCTGCCCAGCAAAGCAATCCCCATCTGCTCCAGCCATTCCAATATTCCACTACAATTCTGCCTTTAGTGCACAGAGGTGAAGCTGCAGCACTGAGGGCTGAATGACCCACAGTCAAATGCAGAGTGAAAAAAATAGCAAGGAAAGTAAAGCTCTGCTTGGGAAATTCTTAGAAAGCAGCAGTATCGCACATCCTGGTATAAAGTGTTTATTTGAGACTTCACAATTAACACAAAGTCTTCCTGTCAATGCCTTTTTTTTTTTTCCATACAGTCAATAAATTTGTATTAATCCCTCCCCCATGCATGATTGCTGTTTATTAATCTAAGCCTTTTTATTTTCATCGTGAAAAAATAAAGCGTTTCCCCACCCTTTCAGCTGTTCCCTGTACCAGACTGTGCTGCATTACAGAGGAGATGGAGAATGGCTATGCCTACTGCTGGGGGTGAAGTTACTCCATTATTTATTGATTTATTCTTTTCTTAACAGAAAGTGTTAAATGAATCAATCACCCAAGAAAAATAAATATATCATAAAGAACCAGGAGCTCTGCAGTATCCCTTTTCTTGCCATGCAGCCCAGTTCAAACACATACCCTGCCCACGGCAAACCGCTCCGCTCACAGCAACGCCGCCGCCTGCACGTACAGCTGGGAACTTACACTGGCAAGATCTCTTCCAAAGGAGTAGAGCCACGAGCCACAGGAGGTATTTTAGATGCCAAATTTTTATACCTAGGCAAGAGAGATCCACCTGGAAGCCAATTACCTGCGTTCCACTGATGGGCTTTTACTCAAGAGTAATTCAACCTTGTGCTTTTCAGGAAGTATCGGCTAAACACACGTGTGGGCTCAGCCAGAGCCTGGCCTTGGGGAGAGGGGCAGGCAGTATGAAGGGTGTGCACGTTACACGTGGCAGTGGAAGCAAGTTCTTGTATCAATGTCTCTTGGATGTGCATCTCAAATTATGCTGCTTGGCTCGTCTCGCAGTACTTTTGGCACCAGCCTCGCAAATCAATTATTCAATTGCTCCCCCTGCCTTTGGAGATCTTCCTTGGAAGAGGGCAGAGGGCAAGGAGGCTTTCTCAGAACAGAGACGGTATTGGGTAGGCCGTGAAGGACAAGCCCCATGGTTATGCTTTATTGAATGACTGTGCAAAAGGGAATACTGCATCAGAAACCACAGGCTATGTTTAACCAGTCCCCAGCCGCTGGATCGGAACCCCACTAACAACCGCTCCCATTGGTTCGTTCGGCTACTTTTTGTTGGTTTCTTTCTTTTTTTTTTTTACATAAATAATATAGACCGACAGTATAAACATTTCAGCAACCATTTCTAAAAGACCAGAGGAGCCCTTTTAGGAGCCAAGAAACAACTGCAGGATTCAAATTCCAAAAGTGTCTTTGGAGTCATCGAACCATCAGATTTACACGGCACCCAATGACAACAACATTCAGTCGAGCTCGATAGGACTGCTGTCTTCCTGACCATCTTCTGTGTCATCATCTTCCCCAGTTCCCATCAGACTGTTTAAAAGATTACCTACAATAAAATACAGGACAGTCAAAATCATTAATTTTACATTCTCATCTCAAGACCTTTTAACTGATCTTCCATCCTGCTACGATACAGATATCTGTAACAAAAAAACCCCAAGAGTTTTGAAGTAAAAGAGTCTCAGCAAGACATCAGTAATCCCACACTGGTTTCCATTAAGAATATTGGTTTGGGAAGCTGTACACTCTTAGCTGTAATACTGATACTGTTCCTTCTCCAAGAATACACTGGAAAAACCCAAAGTCACATATTTATGTGCTATAGTTGCACCCTCAGAGGGAAAAGGCCCTAATCAAAAGAGGAAAAACACACCTCCAGCAGTGAAACTCTCAAAAAGCAGCCACAGTCTGCAGCACGCTGTAAAAAAAATTGTCTGAAACTCACAGGCATCAATTTAAAGGTGCCTGAATTGCTGAAAAGCAAATTACAGATGGTAAAAACATGATGTCCATGTTTTTCATCAAACTTTGGATATCAGTGAACTGACTGTAGGTAAAGCTTCAAGTCAGTTTACAAACAAAGCAGCTTAGTTCTCAGGGAAAACATTCAATTTTATTCACATTTTGCTCAAGAGCCAGGAAATGAGGGCTGAATTTCTCTATTCCCTTTCAGTCCTTGTAGAAGGGCAGTATTAATTTCAGAACTTTCTCTTTGGGCACATTCATGTTGTATCAGCACTGATTATATTCCTACCAAAGCCCCATACTTAATTTAAGAAAAATCACACTGAACTTTGAGGAAATTAAGCTTTAACACCAGTGAGATGCTTCTTTACATTAGGAAGCTGTACCATAATGTCAAAACTTAACCATAAGAGTCTTTTTAGTGCTTCTCCCCTTCTCAGTGATGAAAAGTCCACAAGCTCCACCAAACTAATTCCACATGCAACCCATTAATCTTGTATTCTACAGCAGGGGCTGTTCCTACAGGCTATGAAAAGAATTATAAATTCCTTAGAATAAATTATCTGTTTCCAACACAGATGTTTTATCCAGGTCACTGAACAAAGTCTGGAGGTACCTACAAGCAGAGCTTACCTAGCAATCCCCCGTAGGACGAGGTCTGCTTGGGTGGAACTCCGAAGAAAAGCTGTCCTATTCTATCTAGGTACTGTAGGGATACAAGACCAAAAAAAAGTCAATTACTTCATTTACAGGTGGAAATACTATGGGCAGAAACCACCCACACAAGGTAAAGCACCAGCTCCTATCTACAAGTCACAAAGCTGGAGACAATCAGCCATGATTTCACTAATTCACAGAGTTAAATCCTGTTTCTGAGTGACTCACCTCATTATACATGGGGTCTCTTTTCAGCGAAGGTTGATACTGTTCACACAATACTGTAAATACTGTTAGTTTTCCTCTAGAAAGGAAACAACCAAAAATGTAATCTCAGTTAAAAACTGAAAAGGAAACCAAGAACAACACGACAGAAATCAGACTGTACCCATCAACTGCCAACAACAGAAACCAGATGAAGTTTAGCAGTGGTTGCACAAAGGGTGGACCCTTCTCTATTGAAGGATGTTTCTGTGTGTATGTCGTAAAAACAACTGATGCGCTGGTCTTATTTTTTAAGCAGAGAAATCTGAAAAAGGAAAGAGAACGGGGCAAGTTAAAAACAAAGGGCAGAGAAATGCTTTCACCACAGAAAAAGGGAAGCCAAAATCTACTTCACTTGTGCATAGAGGCCATTTCAGGCTTGAACTGATGGCAAAACACAACTGGTAGAGATGTACATCTTGGGGACGGTTTGGCCATCAGCTGAGGAAGGGGAAAATCACTACTAGAACACACTGTGGAATAGGCAGGTTGGGAGGGAAAACAGACATTAAATATTAATAGAATGAGTTTAACCAGGATCTAAGCAGATTGTACAGGATGGTTACTGAAAGAGAGCACCAATTTAATCAAAATGTGGAAAGACTGGCTACCCTGTAATTCACATTAACGTGATATTACATCTACTGGTCCAGAGTTTACTATGTTGAGGTGAAAACTGAATTAAAGACCCATTCATCCCCAACACATCTCCCTTTAGTATGTATCTGTCAGTATTTGTTGACTCTCATTCTATTCCACCTCAACATAATGTGGCATCAGGACCACTAACAGCTTAACACACATGCCTAAAAGTCTCATAATAAAGCTGTACTTCGAGCTCCCAAGCCATTTGTCCCCAACAGATTGATCCCCCAAACAGATCAAATCCTTGTTCAGGTTCAGTTAATTTAACTGGCAATCTCTGCAAGTCCCATTGGCCTAACAGGCTTTATCTGGGACAAATGCTGTCAGCAAGCACTAGGAAGGCTGCCACAAGCCATCTCATTTTTGATGGCCGGCTGGCCCCTAATTCTGCACCCTCACATGTGCAAGGGCTTGGGGCTGTTTTGCCTCCCTGCTAGCAAGGAACTGCAATTAATTTCATTAGAGAATAAACTGCTATATAAGAGGATTTAACACAGTATTTGACATGCAGGCCAGTAAAGGATGCGGTAGAAGTGCTGTATAAACACTGAAAAAATAATCTCTTAACTTCTCCACAGAATTTCTCCCCACAGAATGGTTTGAGTCCTGCATACACTGGATTTCCATAAAGGATTTGCTAATTTCTCAAAATCACAGCAATCTATAGCAACCAGCTATAAAGCAGGACAAATCTGACATGACAGCTCACTGCTGCCAAAAGAGAAACTTGCTCTCACCTCCTCCCTCTCCCCCAACACCTACTCTCTCCCTGACTCCCTGCCACACAGTCCTGTCTCCACCTCCTCCTCAGACTCCTCCATGAGCTGCTTTCCCTGCCTGAAGAAAGCCATCAGCTGATTAAACACAGTAAAATTGGCTTTGTCAACCTTCATTCTACATGAGCTCTGCAAAAGCACATAATAGCTTGCATTCCCACCTCCTACAAAATAAATGCCAAAAATGAGAGCCAGCAGCAACTCTGTCAAGGCAAGAGCCATCAAGCTGCTCCTTATCCAGGCTGACCATGACAAGTTGTCTCTTAGGACCTGAGGGAGAGCAAGTTCTCAGCTAAAGGTTAATATAAGGCCTGCTTGAGTCCAGTCTCTGTAAGAACATATAGATAAGCCCTAACTAGACATAAAGCAGTGTTAACAAAGCTAAGAATTGTGCTTTCAGAGTTAAACAGATTACATTCATTCTTCAGGCAATTAACATAATTCAGGTTTTGACCTTAGTATTTTTATTTTTTCTCTCCCCAGTCTGACGAATTTAACACATCGGTTTTCAGACGGTTTTCTCCTGTTGTTGTTCTGGCCAGTTTCACAGTTTCTTTTGCAAAGGCTGTGTGGTTAAATTAGATTGGTCCCACACATAATGTCATCTCAGCAAAATGCTTCAAGAGAAGTTTAACACCTACTGTAGTACTGCCTGAGCTACAAACATGTCCACCTCACTGCGGTATCCGCGGGACGAGGAGTATTCCACCAGCATATTTGCACAGCCCTCACCATCTGTGGAGTGCAAGAAGTGATACCGAGATTCACTATAGTTTTGCTCTAGAAAAAGAAAAAGGAAAAGGCTTTTAAGAAGTCAGATCATTGTACCTGAATGGAAAAAGAAATTTATTAGGCTTGTACTTTATTAGCTGGTAAAAGAACAAGAGTTACAGGTGTTGTATGTAAACAAGACAGCTAGTAAAAAGTCTGTAAGTTACAGACAATTTATAAAGGGAGATAATAACAAGTTTTATCCTAAATACATTTGAACAACTGCTATTGAACAACTGTTAAATACAGTTTACTCAACTACAGCTACTGCTGGCTTGAACTTCGGTCATATCATTTTACCTAAGGGAATGCTGACACTTGATGTGCTATCATCAGTGTTTAGGACAGGAATAAAGAAATTCCATATTAGACCATGTGCACCAAGAAGTCAAACAGCACCTTCAGAGTCCTTCTTTCCTTTCCTATTTTTAGCTTAGCCCACTCTTGCTATCAAAATTAAAATCATTTCCATAAGCTGAACAGAACAGCAGTTATACAGGAAAAATGGTGTAAGAAATGGCAGTGATTTGTCAGAACCTGAAGCAAAGGAGTGTGCAAAACCGCTGCAATGACAAAACTGGATAGCTGCTAATCTTTTGAATTTGAAAGCTTTTTTTAAGAGATTTGTTTCAAAAATCTGAGCCTTTTGTGATGAAACTCAAAAAGCTACAGACTAAGAAAATGTAGGCATTTTGCTCTTCAAGAGAACAGTGAGCAGGCAGCTACAAAATGGGGACTTTTACTTTCAGAATGCAACTGTTTCTTATCTTAATTGTAGCAGCCTCTAACCTGAATGCTGTAAGAAAAATCCTCCCTTTCTGGCTGGCAGCAGCCATCAGGCTAACATAAATCCCAGGAGAGCAGCTGGGGAATTGCCTATGGCACGCTGAGAGGCTGCAGCATTGACCATTATTGGGTCAGGGTTGTTACATGAAACCACTGTCATCACTTGGCAGCTACTGAAAAATGCAAAATAAACAATCATCTTGCACAGTTATCCAGGAGAAACCACAGAAAAAATGGCACGTATTCAACTGTTCTCAATCACCTTTGCTATGTTTTGAACACAAAACTGTAAATACTGGCTACTATCCACAATTAAAATAATTATTTGGAGCATTTTGTGTTTCTCTTACATCCCATCCCAAGTGATAAAATGGCTCATAAATCAAAGGCAACAGCATTCATTTTGGAATAATCCTGTTGGCCAACTTCTCAAAAAGTACTTAATTACAGTCCAAAGACTGTTTTGGATGCCAGGTGATGTATTTCAATCTTTGTCATGTTTATCCAGGATTTAAAAACAAAAAAACTTGCCAACAGAACATCTTTGCTCCCCAGCAATTTTCCTTCTAATGACACAACTGAACTACCTCAGTATCTAAATGATCAACCTGCCTTTTAGAGAGCCTTACAGCAGTTGTGTTTTGGATTTTGCACTAATATAGAGTTACAGACCCATTTCTTTCCCTGTTAATAACATTAAGAAGACGTTAATGCAAAAATCAGGTAATATCAGAACTCGATCAATCATTTTCATCTCAGCTTCCTTAGATTATTCCCAGAGCAGATCTTTTATAACATCTTGCTTTCAACATTTTCAAAGGAAAACACACAAATGCCAGTTGATTTTTCTTACCTTTCCACAGGGTAATAGCTAGTAACTGGTGTAATTTTGGATGTCCAAGTTTTCCTGATCCCCCACTGGACCATTTTAGTGCTCTGGATACGAAAGCCACTCTTTCGGGAGAATTTGGATCCATTAAACTAAACAATTTAGCCAAGTTTTCTAGAAGCAATAAGATTCAAAAATATTTAGCATTAAGAAAAATAAGATGCTCTGCTGCTTCTGATGCATATCTAAGATCTGTCTTTAAGACAGGCAGCTGTGATAGTTCCAAGCATGCCCACAAAGTCATCAGGAACCCATTATTCTCTAACAAAGTTTCCCCCAGTCCATTCCTATGGGGAAGGTAACCCTTAGCTATGTTGGGAATGCATCCAAAAAAGGATTGCAGCTTTCGAGACTATTAACAAGTCACTGTGAAGGGAAAGCACAACTAAATGCCATTAAACTAAGAGCAAAGGTCACCTCACCTAAAAGGTCTTCTGCTACTTTTGCATCCGACTTCTCCAAAGACTCCAAAACCAGCATGGACAGATCAGCAGCACTGTTTTGCTACAAAACAGACATACACTGGCAGTGATGAATGTATCAGGGCATAAAAAGAAACATCAACAAGAATTTTGGCAGCAGCAGGTTTAATGCTTTTATCAACATCTACAGCTATGGCACAGTATCAAGTCTCAGCCTTTCTGATAAAAAAATTATAGTAATTTGATGGCATCAAAGAGAAGCCTCCAGGAAAGCAGAACGCAGGCATTGTCTGGATGCTCACAAACACTCCTGCTGCATGTTCCAGCTTGGCATAATCCTTCTTTGTGGAGAAAGGCTCAACAAAGAGATAAACCAAAAGATTACAAAGCAACTACCCCAAACATTTACCACTGAGAACTCACCATTCATCTCTCATGATCTTGGGAGTAACAACCCCTTGCCCCCCAAACCACACACAGAAAACCAGTGACTTACCTGGTTATGACTGAAGAACAGTAAAGCCCCTGAATACATTAGTTCTCTTGCTTCTGCATGTTTTCCTTGTGACATATACCTGAAAAAAATACCAAAGCCGTGATAAAAATTACCACTAAGTTAGTTGTGTATGCTTTAAGTTACTTTTACTTAAAGGATTAAAAGATTGCTAAAATTTAAAATAATAACACGGGATTTATTTTTAAATCGGGTTAGTTTTAATAATGATGTAGCTTGAATTGCAAGTTGCAATTTGTTTTCTGCTCCAGACCTGATGGAATAAAATGAAGAATACAGGAATGAAAATGGAGAGCTACAAATCTGTTTGGGGCTGGAACAAGAAAAGGGAATGAACCCAGGACTTCACCTGAGCAAAAGATGCCAACGCACTGAGTCTCTACCAAAGCCATCCCAGTGAAACAATTTTTGGAATACCTCCTGGAGAGCTCACTGACCTTTCCACTGGTCTAAGTCTCTCTGACCACTACAACTCTGCCAGGGGACATCAGCCTGTCCTAGTTCTCTGCTAACAAAAGGAGCTCGTCTCTCATGGGTTCAAGAGTAAGATTAAGTACAGCCAGCAAGATTCACCATGCAACACCTCAAAAGAAACAAAATATAACGCCTCAAAACACACCTTCCACCTTCCTCACTTAAGAGTTAATGAAGAAATAAGGCATGAAAGAATTTGCTGCCAGTGGTTACCTCAGGACCTCTTAGCACAGAGCTGTGATGGCAGCCTCCTGCACATCATCACTGTCAGTAACTACAGCTCTTGGAGAGTCACAGCTCTAGATTATAAACACAGCATTTCCCATAAAAGCAGTTTAGGGGTGGCAGAGTTTCCAAATTCCATTTTTCTTAACTGCTACTCAAAAAGTCTGTGTTCTCAGTGGCTGATTTGCTCATATCAGCAGAGATAAGTGTCAGCCCTACCCTGCTGCTTTAGCACCTGCAGAGTTTGGTTTGTCCTCTGTGACACACCTGGCTGGGCTGTGCCCGTGTCACCCCTTTCTGTTCCTGGGGCCAGGGCAGCCCCTCTGCTCCGGAAGCCCCAAGGCCTCCCAGGCTGTTCCAAAGCCCAAGAGTGCCCATGGGGTAACAGAGGGGTCGGTGGTTTTGGGGGTGGAGCAGTCAGGGGGTGGTGGGACAGCAGGACAGCGTGGCCATGGGGGTCACACTAACCAGAGGGACAACCAGAAGGAGCAGTGCATCCCAAACCTCTTGTGCTGTGTCCCAGATTCCTGTCACATGTGACAGCTCCAGGACAGGCCCTACTGGTAACATCACACAGACAGCAAACAAGGGAGGAGACACTCCTCCCATCTACTCATCAACTCTGAGAAACCCCAAGGTCTTTTATCCAAAACAGAACGGAAATAATGGAAGTGGTGTTTTGGAATAATCCTCAACAACTCGGACTTGCAATCACCATGGTAAATGTGAATCAAATGAATCCGCAGCTCCAACGTTTTATAGCTGGGCTCCCATCCAGGTTTGCTTCTAGGAGTTGGACTCAGCGTGGATCCCCTTCCACAAATTCTACTACCAGTAGATTCACAATGCTATATGGAAGCTCCTAATCTGGGAATAATTACAAAGATACTAAAAGATGCTCAAAACAATTTTACAAAATAAAATACATTTTAAAGAGCTGGGGTTTTTCAAAGAACTTTGATTCGAAAAGTTGTTTAATAAAAATAATAATTGATGACATTGCTCTAGATGGCATTTAGAACAAGAAAAATCCTGGAACACAATATTTATACCAGAAAAATGACCTACAAGTATCAGGAAAATAGAAATGGATGTAACAAGGATGTTACACTTTGAAGAGTGACTCAGTTACCAAATGATGAAGAGAGAAGATTCAGCCCAGCCAGCCTGTGGAGTAACAAACATCACCAGCTCAGGTGTGTTCAGGGGAGCTCAGGGTTAGGCACGAACAGCAGCTTTCCACCTGCTCTGTGGATCACCAAGGGATAATACATCTGCAGGAGGCAGGCTTATGGTAATCTTTCCTCCTCCACTTCTTCCCCTCCTCCGTTCTAAAATACATCTCAGCGCATGAAACTGAGTCAGGATTTCCAGTTTACCCTCTGACAGACAAGACAAATGTTTTACAGGCCCGTGTGTTTAAAAGGAGTAAGCACTTGCTATCCCAATCACAATTCCAGAGCTCATGTCATCCCAATCCACATTAATGCATCTCTGAAAAAATGCTGATTTTTATCACATTTTACAGAGGATTGACAACACTACCCAGCCATGTAAATGTCACCATTTCATTTAACTGAACACATCCTTTCACTTGCATTTAAAATGGAAAAGGCAGGATCTTTGATTCCAAATTAATTCAGGGAGGTTTGAGTATGTGAGTTAATACATCCAGAAGACTGAAGGAGAAGTGACCTCCTGAGCCAAGACTTCTCACACCACTGCAGACACCACATCACATAATCCCTACTACAAAATAGGCCAGGCTTTGTCTTAAATTTAGACTTATTCTCAAATACAATTTAAGTCTTAAGGCCTGGATGGTGCCTCGCTGATCCCATCAGAGGGGTTATGGAAGAACAAACTGATTGAATGTGATGATGCTGGTACACAGGGCAGGGCAGGGCAGGGCAGGGCAGGGCAGGGCAGGCTGTCTGACGTGCACTGGGAGCATAAGTAGGATTATGCACCAAGGACTTTCTTCCCCCACTTCTTCCATGACTGCTGTTTCTCTGTGCTTACTCACAGGCCTGTTCTCATCCTAACACAGATGAGGTCTGAGGACAGCAGACGCAAGACACAGGGCAGGGAGGGTGGTGTCCAGTTTTGGATCTCTCACTTTAGGAAAGACACTGAGAGGCTGGAACATGTCCAGAGAAAGGCAATGGAGCTGGTGAAAGGTCCAGAGCATGAGTCTGATGAAGAGCAGCTGAGGGAGCTGGGGGGGCTCAGCTTGGACAAAAGGAGGCTCGGGGGGAACCTTCTCTCTACAACATCTGAAAGGAGGGTGGAGCCAGATGCTCTTCTCCCAGGCAGCCAGTGACAGGATGAGAGGAAAAGGCTTTAAGGGGAGGTTCAGGAGAAATTTCTTCACAGAAGGGGTGGTCAGGCATTGGAACTGGGCCTGGCTGCCCAGGCAGATGGTGGAGTCACATTCCCTAGAAGGATTCAAGAAACAACCAGAGTGGCATTTAGTGCCACTGTCCAGTTGACAGGTGATAAGCCAAAGATTGACCCTGATGACCTCAGAGGTCTTTCCCAACCTAATTGATTCTGTGAAGCCAATTTTCCATCCTGTCCTCTCCCAGCAGAACCACAAGTCACCAAAGCCGAGACCAACAGAGGAAGCCCTCAGAATAAACACCTTATTCTGTGCACCTGCAAGCAAGAGTCTACATGTTAAATGCTGATGAGAGAAAGGGTGACACCTGCAAATCGCAGCAAATGCGAAAAATGAAGCCTAAAAACGCTTTGCAATACAAACTATTTTCTTACAACAAAAGAGGCAGTAGTAACATTTCTGAATAAATGCTCAGGCCTGCTCTACTTAGTCACTGTCACGTACACAAATACTACACCAAGTGGAATTTATTCTAAAAAGCTCCTCCGCTCCAGGCGATCTGAGAGCTGCCCCTTTCTGACCGCGGCACCAGGGTGACCGTGTCGTGCAACAAAGTAGCCCCATGTCCCGGCTCAGCAACAATCAAATCAACCTTCAAACCCTGAGACTGGCACGACGCAGCCACCTGATGTTTACACTGAGCTGGCAAAGCACCGGCTGCGCAGGGTTCAGCTCCAGGATGGCCCCGGGGCTCGGGGCGAGCCCCGACCCGAGCGCCAGGGGACACCCAGGGGGACAGCCCGAGCCCATCCCGCCGGGCGGGGGGCCTCACTCGGCCTCCCCGGCACGTGGGGCCACCGAGAGACGCTGGGAAACGGGGGGCCGAAATTGCGCTCTGCCCGTGACCTCTGGGCAGTGTGACGCAACACCCCCCGCCCGTCACCGGACGGTGCCCGGGCCGGCGGGGCAGGGACCGGGCCAGGGTCGGGGTTGGCCTCCAAGGGCCGGCGAGCAGCGGCTCCCCGCGCCACCCCGAGCCGCTGACCGAGCCGGCGGAGCTGAAGGAGGTGACGCGGCCGGGCCGGACCGAGCCTGGGGCCGCCGCTCCTCCGGCCCGGCCCGGGCCCCGCTTGGGTCGGCGCCGCGCACCCGCCCCACCCCGCCCCCTCGCGGGCCAATCAGAGAGCGGGGCGCGGAGATGGGCAGGGGCGGCGGCCAATGGGGAGCGGCCGTGGGCGCGGCGGGCGGCAGCGGGGGAGAGTGCGTGGGAAGGCTCTGGAAGGCCGGGCGGGGGAGGGGCGGCGCGGCGGGCCCGGGCGCGGCCCTACCTGAAGAACAGCGTCCGGTACATCTGGTGCGCCTCGTAGTAGTCGCCCTTCTCGACGCTGGCGCGCAGCTTGCCCTCCACGCGCTGCACGCCGCCGCGGTTCCTGCCGCCGCCGCCTTTCGCCGCTTCCTGCTCCGCCGCCATGATCGCCGCCGCCATCAGCGCGGAGGACGGGAGGGGAGGCGGGGGGGCTGGCGCATGCGCACCCAGCCCGGGCGCCCCGCTGCCCGGCTTCCGCCCGTTCGGACGGCGGCCCGCGAGGCTCAAAGCCCGCGGCTGCGCGCGGCGCCCCGAGCGGCCCGGCGGGCGGGGGAGCGGTAGCGGCGGTAGAGGAACCCCGGGAAGCGGAGCCGGGACACGACCGGAGCTGGAGCGCACAACAGCACAGGAAACTGCAGAATAATAATAAAATATATATATCAAGGAATGGTTGATGGAGCGCAGGCAATAAGACTGGCTCAGGACTGCTCTGGCTCAGGGATACAGGCAAGGCTAAGGGAACAGGAATTAAACCAACCCCCCCCCAGCCTGCACACAGCTGAAAGTCATCCCGCAGCGACCCAGGTGTGCCTTTCTTCCAAATCTCCATCTGTGATGTTTACCTACCACCCACACGCTGCTCCTGGACCTACCCCTTAAAGCTTTGTAACTCTGCCCCTTGTAAAAGCCCGAGTGAAATCTCCTCACCCCTGCCCTAGCTCGGAGAAATGTTAAAATCACAATCTTTCCTCACTTATTTAAGCAGCTGATAAAAAAAAAAAAATACAGAAAAGAGGCTTTATTTCTTGCTTCAAGTATTACATGCACTTTCAAAAATTAAAACTCTTTATTTAAACATCTCAATAGCATCTTGTCAGTTTGGAGGCAGCAAAGAATAACAGACATTTTGAAAAGCATTTACAAAAATACATTGCACAAAGTCCTATCTTGCTTTTTAAAAAATAAGTTAGTGTTATTCAAAATATTCCCCCCCAGCTACCTAATTTCAATTTATACAGGATAATTCTAATTTTAAATAGGTAACCTATAATATGAAAACACCTGTACATGTGTCATCTACTCCTCTGCGTAGGCCATAGGTTCTGTCTCCAGGTCGAGTGAAAAACAGTTCTTCACATGGAGACTTTTGTATTTTGAACATTCGAGGACTGTTGTGCAACATACATAACTCAATTCAGAAAACCAGTCAGCAGGTCCATGTGGTAACAGTTCTGTGGAACTACAAAATGCACTAGAACAGCAAGATAAAAATTCTGCATACAAGTAAATTTCAGGAATCTTTTCCAAAAAGGATCTTCAAAGCAGCAAGGCTAAAGGGAGCAATAAGCAGTTTCTTCTTGTTCTACGTGGAAATGTTGTTTCCAAGAGCAACTCTACTCATCTGGTACCCGACTAAGGCTTGTGGGGAGGATGAGGAATGCCTGTGTTTGCACACAGCAGCGCTGAGCTCAAACCCCTCTTGTAAATGTGACGCAGCAAGAATTACTTCAGGCTTGTTTTGCACGCACTGAATTCTCACTGTACAACATTTATGGAGTATAACAATCAACCAGTCTAAGGAAATCTTGTCCCAAAGAGATCACTTTTGACAAACTAAGGTAGTTCAACTGCTGTATAGCAGTGTTTACTGAGCAATTTAGCAGGTTACTGAGCAATCAGCTCTGAGCCAGTCAGTACATCAAGGTCGATTTGGAATTGACACTAAAAAAAGAACAAACTGGCCGAGTTGCCATGGTAAAAACCCTTAAAATAACTTCAGTTACTTAAAGTTATCCCTGACTTTTAGAGCAATTCACGGCCACAAATTACAGTAAAGCATTCTCAGTCGCTGGTGTTTAAACTGGTTTTGGTTGTGTTAGCTTTCCCTGACAGTAGTAGTTATTATATTCAACATGTAGCAAAGAAGCCCTTTTGGATCCACCAAAAAGGTCAAAACCAACTGTCAACTGAAGGACACCTTTAGCCACAGTCGGTGTTCAAAATGTACCACAGTTTTTGGCTTATGGTGCCAAGCTAGCAAAAGTATGCAGTCAAGTCCTGGATTAAAAAAGAACAGATTCCTAGTTGCAGAAAGTGTGGTTTATTCTTTAAAAAAAACCTATACATTCATTTGTAATAAAATATGTGTTACCTGTTTGCCAACTGGGCTTTATGAACCAGAGCTGTTTGCATGCATTATTTCTCTCAGCATGGACACAGAAATATGAAGCGAACTGGCAATTACAAGCTGAGCCTTAGAGCAAATAAAAATTAGGGTTTATACATTTCTGCTGACAGTCTTCTGCCTTTATCAGAGGATCAATAGTTCTGCAGTGTGTATCTTGCATCCTCGTCCTTTACAGAGTCCAGTGTTGTAGGCTTCCCAGTATATACAGATTAGGAACAAAATGTACAAAGCAGCCACCCCCAGCTGTAGTGTGGATTACTCGGCAGGTTTCCCATGCACTCTGAACCGATAAAGGCAGGTGTACTCTGCATGGCCCCAGTTAGAGAAAATCCTCAGCTCCACTATTTGGAATGCGTCTTCATTTTTCTCCTGGAGAAGGAAAAAGCAAACACACAAACCAGTGTCAGGGTTCTGGTATAAACAGCTGCAACTGAAGCTTTCTTAGGTTCCTGCAAGTACCAACAGTCATTAATAACTAAGTTACGCCTTGGGACTTTTCTGTTCCTTTGAACAGAACCTTCCTTGCCTTACAATTATTTGTGAGTCTGAAGCAGCATGGAACAGACTCTTCCCATGTTTAGCAACTTCTGACCATTTGTGGCCAGAGGGCAACAAGCCTTCCTCCCCTCTCATCTATTTGGGCCGTAGATGCTGAGGCAGAGGTAGATACCTTCTACCCCAGGTTCTACAGCGCCCAAATGAGAACAAGGCCTTTGCCCTTTGCTGCTCATTGCATGCAAGTGTAGAAAATAAAAGTAATTTTCTTCTGACACTTTAAATCTTACAATCCAGACTTACCATCACTGGAAACATCTGCAGTGGTTCTCCTTCTTGATCATAGACATACTCCCCTAGAAGCTTGCCTTCTTCTTGATATTCATCATCCAGACCCTGTAACAAGATGAAGATTTTTGCTTCCATCATATTTCCAATCAAACCCAACCTAGAAGCATGTCTACATAGCAGATATCAAGAGACAGCACTTGGAGGTCTGTAAAGCCAGGATCAGAATGTTTCCCATGTAATTTAAAGTCCAAGCACAGCTTGTACTCCAGCTTCCTGCACTGTAAATAGTTGTGCTGTTTACGTGTTTTCTTGGTCAAACCTCTTAATTTCCATGGCTAAACCCCTACTGCAGTATACAATACTGCTCAGGACAAGCAATGAGAGAACTTCAAGGTTCATGCCAAGATTCAAATGTTTGCAGGTGACTGTTTAAGCATTTAGAAAAGCCTGACAAAAAGTTCTCAGCCATCGTAACTACACTCTGAGTTAGCCTGTGGTCTCCTCTGTTCCAAAATCCTGCCTACACAACTGTGGTGCTGGGTAAAACGAATTTAAAAAATTATTTAAGGCACATAACAGATAAGGTGCAGAGACAAAATGGGAGGGGTAGTGAGTGTAGAGAGAAAGAACAGGAGGGAAAATGAAACAAAGTGTACGAAAGAACTAGACCAACTAAAAAAACATTATCTCCCTCCAAAAGTGTTTACTACTCTCTTAAGGCAAGAGTAAAGAAATAACTCACCCAAAATTAGTTGCAACACTTCTTATTCCTACTCTCAAAGCTCCTAAAGACCACCTCATTTTAAGACCAATGACTGAAACAGTTTATCATCTTCTTAGCTATCCTCCCTCAAGTTACTATTTTCCAAGGTAAGTAACACAAATATTCTACGTACAAACGTCAACTTAAATTCAGAGACAGACTTACATATACTGAAAAATTTCTAGGAGCACTGGTGATATTTCCTGTTGGTGAAAGAGTTTTTGGTATGTGTTCCAATGTAAAGGCAGTTGGATAGATCTTCATGGAAAGTCTCACCACAAGATAGCCCTGTGATCCTTTGAAAGCCCAGCAGTTTCCTGGATACATGTCCGGCTGTACAGAAGGAAGGTGAAGAGAACAAGGTGGGAAACAACAACAAAAACAATGCTACAAGTGCGTTTCATAATTTTTTAAAAAATAAAAATAAAGAGTAATAAAGAGTTGTAATGAATTCTGAATTCTTAGGGACAGTCTTAGACAGTAAGGGACAGGAATAATCTCCTTGGTGGAACTCTTCACGAAGACACCACATCCACCTGAGCCACCTGTGGTGTTTTGAAGACCTACCTTAGAGATTACTTCTCAACAAGAACCCTCCCAGCCCTCACACTTTGCACAAGTCCAGTGCACCACCCCAGCTTCCTGTGAGTCTTAATTTTGCTAGAGTAGGGCTGTGTCCAGGGACTACCAGGAGAATCCCACTCTTGGGAACATAGTACAGAGATACAACCAGCACCCCAAGAGCCATCCAAACCACTAACACAAAATAACATTGCTGCATTTGTTTACTTGGCCTTTAATTACCTGAATCACCACTCTGGGAGACTGAGAGAAGTACCACAGAGGAATTCCAAAGAGGCTAATTAATGCTGTCTTGGTCTCGTAGGTTTCAGAACAGCGAGTACTCAGTATGCTGCCACCTCAAAAAAGATAGATCAGGTTAGCAGAAATAAAAGTCTTCAAGAAGGAGTAATTAAGGCAGAGATTTATATAAAGCAGATATTGTTAAGACCTAATAATTTTCTGGGGTACAATGCTTCTATCACGTACAGTGTTATTTTAAGAACAGGTTAAAGGTTTTTCATTTCTTTCTTACCCAGTTGTAGACATGTTGAGAACTATTCTATCCCTGTCCATGCACACCTAGGCTGATGCACAGCCCTGTAAACACCATCACAGATTGCACTCATCTGATGATCAGGCAACACACGAAAACACTCTTAATTTTAAGATTTCTAGTAAATACTACTAAAAGCATGGATAGTAAAAATGGTGTTTCCTCCACTACTTACCTCCAGATTCCAAGGCGAAATCCACCATCCCAGTCTTGTCTTGAGAGTAGAGTTTCAGTGCATTATTTACAATAATCTGTGCTTGCTATAGGTGTACACATACAAGACAAGGGAAGGAGAAATGTTTTAGTAAGATCAAGTGATAAAATAATTTATATCTATATATCTGTGAAGTTATAAGCATCTTTTTGAGACGCTGCACTTCATCAAAAGTCTTTGAAAGCCTCTTTTAAGACAGAGGCCACTTTTAACGCACAGTTGTCTCTCTTAGAATACAAATTCATACTGCATCTTGACTGCTGCTTTCTTTAAATTCTTCCCAAGACCCTGAGCTGCATTTCTTTGGTATACTTGTTTCTTGGGAATTCTTCAATTTTCAAGATAACACACTCTGAAAAAATGCAAATATTCACAACAGGCAACAATCAATGCTGTAAGAATACACTCAGTAAAGCATTTTCTGCAGCCCTCCTCATTTCAGCTGATGTTCCTGACATCTCCTAAAACCATTAACATTTATGTTGACAGTTAGGTTCCACAAAATGCCCATGAAATAACTCTTTCCAGTTTCAGTTGAACTTTTGAGACCTTAAAACTCACTCACCGCTTCTGTGATTCCAGAAATCCCTGCATTGGTCACAGCGTTTGTGACTACTTCAGATGTTACTTTTTGGTTTGTTACAGACATATGGAGAGTAATATTCTTGAGGATCTGCAACTCAAGATCCCGCAGCAAAGTCTGTAGATCACTTTTGCTCACAAAATTGGAGGTAAGCCACTGGAGAAGTGATTCAGGAAAGTCTTCTTGATGATCACCAAAAAGCATTAGCTTGACAGATTCTTTGACCTGGGCATCTACCTAGTAGAAGCCATTAACAATTACAATTATTAGTTTTTACAAATATTATTTAAGTCATAGTTGATAATCCTGTATTATTTTGTTGGCTACATTCCAGTCAGCCCTTTTAAAAGGCTTCAAAGGAACTTAAAATTCTTTTAACAGCAACTCTCAGATAACAAACCTAACTCACTTTTACATAAGTTTCTTTTCCATATTTGCATGGGTTAACAAAATATATCAACAGCAAAGAACTGTACAGAGAACTGCTACTACATCATGACTTACAAGCAAACCCCTGCCATTGTAGAAAACAAGCCATGAACTCCTGTGTATTCAAGTGTTATGCACTAACAAAAAAATTCACAGTAACCCTACACAGAACACTGTCATTCTGTAAGATTAATACTATCCCCATGTTACTGATTGCAGTGCATTTCAAGTCAGTGAACAAAACCAAGTAATACCAAATTTTACTGGGACAGTTAGAGAAGTTGCAGAACTTACTTTTTCATGAATGACATCCATTTTCTCACAACTCGTCTTCACACTTTGCCCAGATAACAGCTCCGATTTCATATAAGACAGCTCTAGTTCTAGCTTTTTAATTTTGGACACAAGTAGACTATATTGATCATCATCTCTGACAAAAACAAGGAGTCAATCATTAGGAAAGAGCAGTTGGAATCATTCCATCAAATTCCAAAGGTGTGAGAATATACTTGTCTAATAGAAAGTGCTTTCCTACCTCAACTGTTCACCACAATACACACAGAACCTGCAGCTCTTTGAAGATGTTACTTAAGGCATCCTTAGAATTAATGTATTCAAAGCAAAGTATTCTGAAGTTATGGAAAAATCCATCAGTGATGAATTCAGATTATTACCAGGCTGACAAGCTGGTAACTCAAACATATACAAACTTTGGGGAATTTAAGGGCTTCTGACAAACCAGTCAAACTTTATTTGTGTGACGTTGCCACTGGTTAGAGCAAGTTTCAGGCTACCTCACCCAAACCAGAGTAACTCCAGAGGCAGTGCTGAGTTACAAACAGCAGCTCATATATGCTCAATACAGACCAGTCTCCAGTGAGTGCTATGGAAAAAAGGTCTCCTCCATCATTCTAAGGCCATTTTACATTTCATTCTAATTTAAATGGCAATTCGGCAAATAAGCCAAAAACCAGAGACAAACATTAGAATTGATCCAATTTAAGAATTTAAATATAAAGCCCATCAAAAGCAGTTACTGTATATTTCACTAAATGATCTAAAGGAAAATTCTAATGCATTTATAACAGGACGAGAAGTCCCTCACTCTCCTCCACTATGTGAAAGTGTTGTTGTAGGGTTGCCCCCCACACCAGAGGGGGGTCCTGTGCTGATGTTCAGCATCACAGCTGAAATGCAGTACAAGACAGAAGTGCTCTTGCTGACAATACAAACTCTCAGGGTCAGTTAACTGATACAAGATAAGGATTGTTATATTGGGAAGAACAACACACAAATCACTGTCAGTTGGCATCACGAGTGAAAAAGCAAAATATATTTGAAAAGTGCTTATACCTCACTGTTTTTGATTTGGCTATGTCAAGCTCCTTCTGGATGTCCTAAAAAATACAAAAGTTAAGTTTTATCAGAGACAAAGAAACTCAAGTGACAGAAAGAGGATAAAGAATGTTATATGAAAATAAATTTTAGCACCATCTGTACAGGACTGTGCTCACAATGTTTGTGCCTCTGTATAATATGTTTCATTCCAAATAGAACCTGCCTCACTGGTCAAGGGAATAATTTTTAAACTTGGAATGAAACCCTCTCCAAGAAGGGGGAGCAGAAACACAAACAAGTTTTGAGACTTAGGGACCTGTAACAGCCAGACTGCTGTTTGGGACAGCAAATAAAAAAACTTACTCTGTTTTATCAACAGGTTACAATTAGAACAAGTCATCAAAGCTCACTTTCAATACCTTGGATTCAGCAGAGAGTTTTCTAAGAAGGTCTTCCAGCGTCTGGATGCGCAACTCATGTTCTTTATGCAAAGTCAGGAAGTCAGTCTTAAAAAAGAGGGAAGAAAAAGGGGGTGTATTTTCTTTTGGAGTACAAATACCATAACTGATACCTTCTGCAAAGTGTAATTTTCATTCCTTTCTGTGAATGTTTAAGTGATTTATCCTGCAGGTAGTGTGAGAAATTACAGAATCTGTAATAAATCCAGAAGTCTGATTCAGCTGTAGTAGGGGCCATACACAGGAAGTTTACCACAAAACCCCTGCTTTGTCACTAGCCCTTCCTATAGTCTTCTTTATCTGTATGGAAACAGGATAAATCCAGCAGCTTTTCAGCAATGTAGGAATGTACTTTAGGCCACCTGTCTGCAATCAATCCTTTCTCAGCAGTAACAAAGGAGGAACAAATGCCCTCAACTACTCCCTGGCCTTTACTACCTATATTGGTTATTTCTAGAGCAGAAAAAGAATCCTCCAGTCAAATTGCATTAGTAAAACTTCAGTCAGTATCAGGAAACATCAATAACTGACTGTCCTACCTTTTCCTCCAATTTCATATCTTCAAGATGCTGACTCATGACATTTTTTATTAAGTTCAATGTTTCACTTCTGTCACTCATCGTGGCAACCTGATCTTGAAGATTCTGGAGTAGGCTCATCACTTTGTTATATTCTTTGTTATGGTCATGGCATCTGTCGGACATGAAGGCCATTTGCTTTTCCAGCTCACTTATGCGACCAAAGTCAAAGATATTTATGGTATCCTGAAGTATAAAGATAATGCTTTAATATATAAAAAAATCAAGACACTTATTTACATTACTCTCGTGCAATAAGTAGTTATTGAAAAATATTGAAGACATGGGAGTTAAGAGGTCTTAAATATATGCAAGTTCTTCCTTAGACTGTTCTCCCTCACCTTTGGAGGTTGCACAGAATGAAAAGAATCATGTTGCGGTTCAGGAACATGAACAGAATCATCTGTTTTCTGTATTCTGTCAATTCTTGTCCAGTTCAATGGAGGTAATAACGAAATGAAGCCATTAAGCCCCCAGAACCACATTCCTAGAACAGAAAGAAAAAGCAACACGTGTTCAAAAGAATTCTCCCTTCCAACTGCTTACATCTACAAATGGTCTTTTTAAGGACACAGCTACCTTCAGTTTGCAAGGCAGGTGCCACACAACAGACACTACTCCAAGTCTAAACAAAAATCTCCATGAGTCAGCTTTAACGTTTTTAAATCAAACACTCAAAAATATTGGGGAACATCCATCAGTCCCACTCACACAGTTGTGAGGCAGGGAACTTGCACTTAGATAAATCACGGTACAAGCTTAAACTTGGTTCTACTGCTTCCCTGGCACCTTGATCACATTTGCAGATTAAGACAGGCCACATTTTCTGAAGGCAGATGCAAGTGCTGCTTTTTATCTCCACAGAAAATACGTTGCATTATACACTTACTACAGATGACATTGCATAAGAGCTAATAAAAGTTGGAGGAAACTTAGGCTTCCATGGAAATAAAATAGCATTTCACAAGATTACACTTATTTTTGCAATATCTTAGTGGGAAGTAGCAACTTTTTCTACACAGGGTAAATTCTTTCCTTGTTCACCCTTGCACAGAGGACTTTGAATCCCCATTGTAGGTTTCCAAGCAGCTTCATCTTCTCCACAAAATAGCTGCAAATTTGTAAGACTCACAAAAACATGAAACTGCTTTTCAGAAATGGCTCAGCACTTCTGGTAAATACTTCAAACTTAATTTGTTTAATTTCAAAGTTGACAGCTGGTCTGGAACACTGTCTACTAACCAGTCTAAAGTCAGCAGTATCTTAAGCAACTAAAACATGGTCTAGAGCAAAGGAAAGACAGGATGAGTTTGTAAAAACTTAACCACACTTTTATGGAGACTGACAAAGCAATCAGTACACAGCCTACTCTTTCATTGCTACTCCTACGATGGGAGGAAAAGAAGAAAGGACTTCAGTGCATTTACTTACTCAACCACTCTTTCTAAAGAGCTCTATGCAATTAAATCAATGATATTACTTTCAGGACAAGGAGAAAGCTCACTGACTTGTCACTACCCTGTAGGCTTGAATTACTGCCCGTTCACAAACAAACTTGCTTTTTTCCACTTCTGCATCTTCTTCATAAATCAACTAAAAATGTTATTTTGGAACAGCTGTAGTACACACTCTGATTTGTATTATAAGTGAACAATTGACATACCTAGTAGAAACAGGAGTGGAATAAGAAACAGTAACCACCTGTAGTTCTTTGGAAGGCATCTAGAGAAAGAGAGGGAAGTTTACAAGAAAGAATACATTTACCATAATTAATTTTTATATTATAACTGGGTAAATAACTTGCTCACAAAACAATAATTTCAAATGATACACACCTTCTTACAAGAAACACCTTGAGCAAAGACATCAGAGTAACAAGTTGATACCACCCAGTTCTAAGCAACCTGAACATGCCAGAAGCTGCCCTCCCTAGAAGACAAAAGGTGGGAGTGTGAAATGTAATTACTGCAGGACATGTTCAAAGAAACCAAGCAGAGGGACACGCAGCTGTGGCCAACAACGCTTTGCAGAGTGGAGAAATGCATGGATAAGGCAATGCATGCAGCTTATTAACAGCTAGATATCACAAGTATGACAGCATTGTAACATCAACTACTCAACAAGATCAACAGCCATGCAAGGAGATAAAGTGCTCATTTGTTGTGACAATGCTACCTCGCTGGAAATTCAGTATTAATGTCTGAACACAAGTTATCACACACTGGAGACCTCAGTATGCTCCAGGAAATGCACAGGTTAGCAGCAGCAGTTTTTGTAAGAGGAATACCAATATAGGAAGTGACTGCCAAACCAAACACGCCCCATTATGCCTGACACCCCATATTCAGTGCTATTGACATACTCATTCCCTCATGAAACAGTCTGGTTAGTCTCCTGTTATGCCTGTGAACAGAAACACACCCTCTCATTAAGCATATTTTGGTCAATAAAGTAGCACATGCATTTCAAGATACAAAAGCTACAGCACAAGCAGGCTGAATTAGTGTAAGTCCCTGCAGTCCCCTAGTTTGCCAAAAGGAACAGGCAATGCACACACACACGGATTAGAATAGTAACCTGGAGAAAGAAGGGCCAGCCAAAGTAGAGACAACACCTTCTGTGACACAAGCCATCCCGTTGCTCCCACTGATCGCAACACGTGAAGCATAAAGTAACCTGGATTGTAACAAATTAACTCCATGTGGTAACAGACACAAAGGAGATGAAGGCTCTCTTCAGTACATGCAGTGAACACACTCAGCCCCCTGCCCATTCCATGTTCTGCAGAATTTTAAACCATACCTTTCAGTAATCTCAAACTTGGTTCTCCACTACTTTAAAGCAAAGCAAGCCGCTAATAAATACGAAGTAAAGTAAAACCAAGACAGTTTAGAAACTGAATTCTCATGGACAGAGAAACAGAATGAACACCATCTGTGCCATTAGAATATCATTTTTTCCAAAATCAAAGTTTACATTTTGTAACATATTTATCCAACAATGCCATGCAAAGTGTAGCAGAGAATAGCAAGAGTACTACCATAAAAGCAAGCTTTAAGAACATCATAACATTAAAAGCATCTTATTTGTTCAAAATTAAGTATCAAGTTCATTATCTGGGTTACTGTTGAGAAGCAAGAACAATTAAAAATTTAAAATTCCACTGATGTCTAGCAAATACTGATAGAAAATATTCCCTACTGAAAGTTACAAGCAGTCAATTTTCATTAAGCTATGTGTTCCCAAGGATGTTCAGTACGACAGTTTTGTATCTCTTAAAGAGAACAAAACTGCCACCACCGAACACCCCCACCCTGTAACATGCACTGTAAGAAATGCACTGTAAGAAAATGCTGTAACTTAAAGCCTGCTGAGGCCAACAATTACTATGTCCAAGACTAGGACCAATCTTTCTACAGAACAAACTACACAGTATATGTCTAGAAAATAATCCTACATTTTTAGATTAGCAGATATGTCTGGGTTAATCTGAGGGATTATAGGTATACCAACCCAATGTTTTGCAAATCATTTAGGTGACTGAAGTGTCTCAAATCATTTTCCTTTGCTGTATAAAGAACACTCAACAGATCCTTGATGCCTCTGTCATTCAAGCTAGGGAGCGCTCATCTCACAGGGTAGATTCTATCCCTACATAAGATTCCTGTAAAAATTGACTATCACTAGAACAAAAATAAAATGTTAAAACCCCTTTATTCAAATAACCTTCATACGAGTATTTCATACCTTGCTTTCATTTAAAGTCAGCTTTTCAACCTATCACGCATACAAATCTCCCTGAAGTGCAATAAATTAACAATCTGACTTGTTCCTTTTAACAGATGAGGTGCACGTTACCCTACACCTTGTTTTCACTAATAGGTAAGCAGCCTGCCACGCTTGTGCAAAGAAGAGCAATCAATCAGAGCAAGAAGTCAGACAGAAGAGGTGTTAAGGAAGTTAGTTGTCTAGGCACATTTTTACCCTACTTTGATAGATGAAGGAAGGAAAAAAACCCCAAACACAAAGCACGTATGATTAACATTTTGAGATTGCGATGCAAAATAAAAACAAACAAAAATGTCCAAGTCAACCTGCAGAAGAAAAGGTGTGCCAAATGGTCCTTGCTACCCTTTTAGCCCATGAGGATTGCATGTGGTCTGTGGTATATATTTCAAGATGTTTCTTCCCCTTACAGTCATCACCTGTTGGTTGTGGTAACAGTTGATTAATGGGATAAAGCCAGGATCAAGTCAAGATTGTTACAAGATAACTGGAACAAGTCTATCTCACATCATCAGCTATCAACCCAAAAACTGCTAAGCAAACTTCAGGGGAAGGAAACTTCCTGGGGGAAAGACTACAGTACACCAGGGGATCACCATCCCCCCCCCTACACCTAAGTTGCAAACCAAATATTTACTTTGTAATAGTGGTATCAGACAGCCCCTGACACTATGGAAGCTACAGCAACAACCTGCTGTAGAGCCCAAGGCTGAGACAACATTAATCACTGTACTTACATATTGATTCCTCATTCACACCAAGATGACGATCTTCTCTGTAGAACTCCTTTACATTCATGCTCCCACAGTAGTCTGAGTGAGCTGCAACACATTCAAAAAGCACACATGGAATCTAATTCTCAAGTTCAAAGCCTTTCATATACACAGATTTTAGCTACACTGGCTTGGTTCACTATTAAAGTCAGGTTACTCACAGAAAACCTGAAAAATGACTGAAGAAGAAGCCTACTCTGTGCAATCATTCTTTTGTCTTTAAATATCAGGGGGCCTATTGGTTCAAAGAAATCTTTCTGCTTCTTTACAGAGAGCAAAGCTTGTTAAAAAAAAAAAACAAAAAAACCCAACCAAACAAAAAACCCCCAAAACAAAACAAAGAAAACAAACCCAAAAAAACCTCAAACCCCAACCAACCCTCATTCAGTAAGACCCTGTTCCCAACATTCCATCAAATGGGTCAACCATTCATTACATATTTGTGCTGATTTTAACAAACTTGTTACATGAAGGAGAAGAAAGCATTAGCAATTATAAGGCTCTGAGCAGAGAGAAGAAAGAGAGCAAAGTTCTACTCACATGCAAAAATCAGTTACCTTCTGTCTATGGCAATTTAACTTCACTTGTAGAGCAGGTATAATAGAAAAGAAAGCACCAAAGAAGAAATGAATGTTTTCAGGGAAAACAAGATGTGCTCTAAAGTAGTGCAGAGTGATGAGAGCAGTTTGAGTTTTGCAAGACAGATCTAAACAAGCTTTAAGTGCACAGCAGATTTAAGGGTGATAAGAGAGACCTAAAGACATTGAAAAATTAGAATTTGACACTATCACCATAGTTTTTAAAAATCAAGTTTCTCAATTAAAAAGTTACTCTCTACCACTTTCTAGTAAAAATCAGCATGTGGATCTTGTATAAAGGAATCTTGAGAAAACAGAGGAAAGGTATGAAAAGTGTAGTACAAGTGAGGTAATAATAAAAACAGAGAGGAGCCAGCCAAAAGACTATAGAAGAAGATCACCATAGTGCCAACGATGAAGTCCATAAGAAAGAAATGCCAATACACATGCTGTCTTTGTTTGGAGACCAAGGAAGACAACTGAAAAAGTACCTTTATATTCATAACCCAGCTTCAGCAAAACCATTTGAAATAGTTGCACTAATAGTGATGCAAAAGATGCTGCAGTATTTTTGACCAATCGTAGAATCTTACTCATGTAGAAGTACGTTCCTCCTATTGAAAAAAACAGTGTGAATACAAATTATTCATCCATAGAAATATGTAATTTTGTTCTCTGGTCACCATTAGCTTGTGTAAGAGTGAGGACGAAGCAGGGAAAGCCTTTAGCCAAGAGTATTAAACTTGAGCAAGTGTGGTTTGAAAAGTCTGGGTATATTAGATTTCACATCAAAGCTTTTGTAAGAACTACACACCCTGGATAATGACTTCAAGGCAAAATCTGTAACTTCAGCAAGAATAGCTTTGCTTAGTGAGAATGCAGAACTCTAAAGAGCACTGAATTCCTTGCTTATGGAACTTGGGATTCCTCACTGATGTGAGCTGCTGATCCTGATTTTGGGGTCCCAGTTCCAAAGAGACACTAGCAGTGTTATTCTGGATTTGAAAGTGAAGACTGTTCAACACCTTCCCTGCTGTTACATCAGAGGAAGCATCTACAGTGGTCTGCCTGAAGTGCTAGAGACACACCCTTCTCCAGAACCACAGGAACAAAGCCACAATCCACCACTGCTGCTGTCCTAGACTCAGCCACATGCCCAAAACCTGCCATGACTGTGTGCGCCTTTCCCCACCCACACACCCCCAAAGTCTGACCCAATCCTCTAGTTAAAGTACAAAGGAATGTACAAAGATGAGTAAAATTCTCTCATGTGAATACAAACTCAGAAGCACAGAAAGTTTTCATGCAGTGCCAATTTAAGTAGTTGACTGTAAAGTCAAAAGAATTCCACTCTGTGCTAGACACTAACTAAAAACAAGTATTTAACTCACGTATCTGAAGTCGTATCATATAGCTCGAACAAACTGATTTCTTGTACTGAAAACAAACTCCATTCAAGACTAACAAACCTACAGAATTCCAAAATTGGTTCTTTTCTAGCTCAAGGTCATTAAAGAGACAAATCCTTTGTGGTAACTGAGGACTACCAGTAATCAAGAAACTCCAGATGCTGTGCAAGAGGCAGGCAGACACAGGCAAGAGAAAGAGGAAAACAATCCACTGAATGGAGATTGTCTTGGAAAGGCAGAATCTTACTTATATAGACTCAACTTTTCAAGCTTTTGGAATGTGGTCACTAGAATGACTATTTGGAATCAGTTTTTCCCTTTGGACTTCAATTTTTCATGTAGCTGAGATTGAGCTTTTAGAAACACTACAAAAAGCTGCAAGGTTAAAAGAGGAGAAAAAAATTAAACGGGAAGTAGAAAGCCCTCTCAGAGATTCCCTAGATAGCAGAAGCACTGCAAAATAACAATTCTGGTCAATCTTGAAAGTTCGAATCATGTAAGGGATAAAAAGTTATAAAAGCAAATGCACAGAAGAAGTTTCTCTCTGAAAGACATGACCAAAAACTTCAGAGCCACATAGATCCGATGTCAGATTAGGAGACTTACAATCAGTGCTGGCTGGCCAAATAATTTTATAACTTAAGATACCAGAGCACTTTCATTTTGTAATTGTTTAATTCCTACAGCAGCACTGAAAATCAGTAGATAACTATACACAAGAAACCAACAAGTACACAAAATTTCAACTTAGACAGAAAAAGGTATTTCATATAAGCTGATCTCTAGAACTCAGTTATTAGCAAGTTTATCAGGGTAGGACAAGCTTAAATAACACTACATTGAAATGAACCAACTGAACTGTATTGCAGAGAAAACACAAGAGAAAGTAACTTACTAGATGCATGTTTCTGGCTCCTGTCCCTAGTGTAGATCCTGGAGGATGGCACGTGGGAAGCTGAGTAGGCAGTGAGGACCTCCTTCCTCTCTGACAGCATGCTGCAGTCACTGCACGTGTAGCCGTTCAGCGTGGGCTGCAGCTCTGCTGCTGCTATGCCCCCGTTCCCCTGCAGCAGCATGGTGTCACTGCCTGGAAACAGCACAACAACCAACACACCCATGTCAGTACTGCCAGCACTGTGCCTGTTACATGGGATGTGGAAGGAAAAGCAAAGTGTAGTTACCTTTGGGGTCACCTTCTTCATCGAGGCCTGCAAACGAAAAAAGAAGAAATTGGTCCCAAATATAAGACGACCTGAACTGAATTACAATATCTGGCATAAACTCAAGTTAGAAGTCCCACTAATTCTAAGACTTCAAAAAAAGTCTCGTTATGGTTAGCATTTAACATATTCTGCAGCCCATCAGAGAAACATGTATCCAGACCTTATTATAGAAGGAATAGTTGTGAAAAGCATCCCATCACAGAAGGGGCAGGCAAAGTAACATGAATACCAACTGCATCTTGACTTAGCTCCCACGAGACCTTAAAGCAGCTAATTACAAGCTTACAATGCTTCTGCTGCTTGGTGACTACTTTGATACTACTGTATTTAAAATTCTGTTTTAAGAGCCAGGTTATCTAATATTTAGAACTGGTTCTACCAAGATTGAAACAATTCTTCCCATTAGGACTCTGGGAAGGTCACAAGTATTCTGACTAGAAACAAAGAGTCTGAATTGGGAGGTATAACAAATTGTTGATCTGGTTCTACACAATACTTCACATGACAATACTTTATGTAGACAACTCTCATATTTTCTCTTCATTGAGGAAAACAGATTCCAGGAAAATATACTTTTATATACTTGCAAAGCCAAACCAGCTAGCCACACACAAAAACCCTTTTGGGAAATCCTGAAATGCCACTAATTTGAAACTTTCACATTAAGGTATGTTAAGAAGAAACAAACTTCTGCCTATAAACAAAGAAGAATGCTTTTCCTTTGGCTTTTCACAGACAAGTTACATGTTTACCATTCTTTAAATATAATGTACATTTTGTACTCAATGTACATTTTGAAGAAAACAATGATAGGAGATAATTATGGTGTTGCATCACAAAACTGTTTATATTTGCTGCCGTATTAACTTGACTGTGCAACATCTTGATATGCCAGTAAATCAAGTTTACACACTGGACCATGAATTTCCAGTGGGCATCTTAGCAAGAAGGCCCCTACAGCAGAAGTGCAAGTGCACACAGGTTTGGGGACAGGATGGACAGCAGGTGGGACAACGATCATAAATTTATATGCACCAAACCAATCAGTTTGCACAGTTTGATACAAGCAGTAGCAATCATTGCCCACCCCAGAAATGATCAACTTCTGTCTGTTCTCGAATCAGAGACTCATCCAATATAGTGGATATCATTGATGTATCACTGGCATGGCTATTGAAACTGCTCTGGCTAAAAATAGATGAGCTGGACAGATTTTTCCTTGGCACATGTCTTCCACTGCCAGACTGTTTGTTCATACTTCTGCGTTGTTTTACCACCCTAGGAAACAAAGCAAAGGCAAGTAAGACAGAGCACTAAAGACACAAATTTCTGTTAACTTCTCACTTTATTAATGAATGAATTAACAGTCATTTCAACACTGATGTGACTAAACAGAGCAAACAAGGTTTAAAAGGAAGTCCTCGCCTTCAAGCACCTATAATTTTACAAAGATTTTACAAAAAATTGTCATTGCAAACCACATACTGAACACAAATTTCAAAGTATGGCAGTAAACATGGAGAACAAAAAATAAGACCTTTAGGTAACTTTTTTGCATTCTTTTTTTCTAACAGTAAGACTCAGGATTTACTTGAGAAGACTTAAAAATGCTTACTTAGATTGATCCCTGAAGGACATGTTTCCAGCATAAGAGCTGTCATGAAGGGAATCACTCTGTCCATCATCTGATTTACTGTATCCTCCAGCAGCCAACCGTAAACTACGCCGTGACATTCTGGGTGAATCAAACACTGGATCTATTTTGTTTTCAGTCTCAAAATCCAAAGCAGATGAAGAATAACTTGAACTGCAGTAAAATAAGAACGGCAAAATTACCAGGGGAATTTTCAACCTGGTAACAAATATGCTCTTCAAGCTAGCCCAAGTTTCCATTAAATACAGTTTATTCAGGGTTATGACACAATCCCCACGAGATATACCAAATAACCCCAATAATTTAGATATATGTAGATATTCAAGGTTCTCCTAAGCAATTCATATTATGAGTTCTACAACTGAAAGCAAATCAAAGAAAGAAACAACCACCATGGAAACAACATCTGAAGTTTAGCCAGAGTAAGCACTCATGCTTTTGGGACCAATTTGAGAGAGGAAGCCATTCATGACACAGTTTCTTCACCATGCCTAGCAGCAAATTAAAAATGGCACACTCCCAAGCTGCAAGGCAAAGATTAATTTTCAGTCTATTTTTATCTATTTTCTGTTTGCCAAGTCCTTGTTTTGAGAACCAAAGATCCATACGCCACATTACTCTGAATTTCCATCTCAACAAGTAGGAACTTCCTCTGTTTAAGATAAAGACTTCCCTACTTCAGTTTAACTACCACTACTTTTTTTAAAGAAGTGGTTTAAAAACATTTCTTAATTTAATGCAAACCATTAGAAACATTTAACTCCAAGCTAACAAAAAATATTTAGAGACTTTAATCTGTTTTTCTCCACAGAGGCAAGTTTACACGTAGATAACCTTCACATCATTACCCAGGTACTCCACATTTCAACGCGTGATTCTCTCAGAGCCTCCATGAAAATTTACAGTGAAGACAAGCAGCAACACAAGGCAAACACAAACAGATTAAAAGCTGAGGAGTCTGTAAGAAATACATTTACCAAAGCAGAAGTTTAGCCTAAAGCAGAATACTCATACACAACCAAAGGAAACATTCAGTTATGTAAGTGAGCAGAGGCTGCTGGCACCAGGCATTGCACAGCACGTCAGGTTCTGGAACTGCTCAGCTCTGTGACCCACAGCATCCAAATGCTAAGTGCTCTAGGCCAGCTTTCATAAGGACTCTGTCCCTTCTTGGGCCACAGGGATATACAGAGATGTAACAGCACTTCAGTACTCCTGGGGGTTTCACTTGTTTTTTTAAAAGAAGAGATAAGCAAAGAATTGTTTGTGACAGCAGCTCCTTCTCCCCAAACACAAACACACAAGTAAATTAGATCTGAATGAGTAGATTCTACTGTGCAGCCTGTATTTGAAATAGAAGCTTTCCCTTTAAAAAAATACGTATCAACAGCTACTATAAAATGTATTTGTGTAAAAACAATTTAATGGAAATAGCTTTCTTACACAATCATTAAAGATCTCAGAACATCACAAAGTAATAATATGCTAAGTATTGTATTATTTTGGCATACAATTAACATCAGAAGGCCTTGAAGCTACACTTACAGTAATGACATAATTCTGACAAGGTGGTGCTTTTGAAGTGAGTTTCTTCATTGCACCACAATGCAACGTAAAACATGTAAGATGGGGCTGTCAGAGCATGTCAACTGTATTTCTTTTGGCTTAAAAAATAACCCAGACTGTTAACACACTGCAGGAAAACATCTCATGGCTGCAGCACCAGCTGGGCATTCAGCCCGTAAGACCAGAGCAGAGTCTGTCCGAAGTAGCTGCTTCTATTGCCCAGAGGAGCACAGATTTGATGGCAGGGCCCTGGTTCTGTGTGCCGGATCTCACTGGTCTGCCCCGATAATGATGGCACGTGCAGTGCAACCCTGTGCAAGGCAGAAGCCCCAGCACAACTTAAACTCAGCATACATTACTAAATGCATTAGTCTTATTAATCCTTGCTTTCATTTGGCTGGAAGAGGGAGAAGAAATAACATGTTTTCTCAGGTACCTAACCAATTGTAGACTAAAGAATTTAATTTTTACAGTTTTCAAAAATGCTAAGTATAGATGATTCATACTCTGACAGATGTGAAAGTGAGAATATGGGTTAAATGTGGCTCCTCCTGCTGTTATTCTACTGTTATATAAAGGGTCAGAGCCACAAGTTTTCTACTGAGTCCCTCCCTAAACAGTTGTTTCAGAACTCAGTTTTGCTATTTACACTTGCCACTATGCATTTGCTTTTCCTCATCTTCACCCCACGTTTCTTACAGATACTCAATTCACAAGAACACAAAGTACACAGAACAAGCTGACAGCTGTGACCAGCCTCAATTTGCTTCTGTTCATAAAACACTTGTTGTTACCAAGTATCTCAATGAGCATTTATATCAATGTGGGTTGAATAAATAGCTTGAAGTTGGGCTCCACTACCAAAAAAAACCCAAAAAACAAAAAACAAAACAAAAAAAACACCACCACCAAAAAACCAACAAATCATCATGGAATCTTTTCCTCTTTAACAAAAAGGGGCTTGTCTCTCACTTATGCAGGATAATAATTCTCTTCACATTGTGTCCTCTGTCAGCAGGACAGTACCTAGAAGTCTCCTAACTTGCCATCTCACTTTCCATGCTCTGGAATGCAGCCTTTTTTCTTCTACAGAAAAGACTACACTAAATAAAAAAACCACTGCCTTTGCTTTCAAGGACCAGAAATGAACCTGTACATTGATGTAACCTATGCAATATGTACAGCTAACCAAGAAACACCTAAAGGTGGGATGCAATTAGCCTACACTCCTGGATAACATCTGCAAACAGTGCAGACTCTGGTTCCTTCCCCAGCAAACAGCTCCCATGGCTGCTGGCGGAGCTGGAGACTGAATCTAGTCTTACATTTCCAGCTTCTTGATACCTCCTTCACATGAGTTTCTACAGAATAAGAACGTCCTAGACTTCAGTGGGTTATTTTTCAAGTTATATATTTATAAGTGGAATGAGAATGAGGTCTGCCAATTTTAGCATTCCTATAGCTCCTCTGAAGGACCTTAAGTGTCATTTTTTTATAAATACTCCTTGGAACGAAATGGGCAGTGATGTTCTTGACTATTCAGGATAACAGACACATGCAATACACCTAAAGAACTACAGCTGAACAGACATCTAACATGGACACAGACATATAGTCAATACAAAAACATTCACAGCCTTTCTAACCAGGGGGCATTATTTACATTAAGTGACCAAGGACACTACCTTGAATTATTTAGTTATTTCTTCAGTCAGTCCCAGAACATACTTAAAAACCTCAAAAGATTTTATTCAATTACTGTGCAGAAAATTATATCCCAATCGAATGCTCTGACACAGAAAAACAAAATCAAACCAAATTCTTATTGATTTAACCCATATTTTTGAAAAAGTGTTAAAGGCATCCAAACTGACAACACAACTCAAAAGATGATGGTGACTAAAAGGAAAGATCAGTCGTAAGAGTGGGGTGTAAATTATATGTTGACAAGTAGGTGAGATTCACAAGTTTGACTTGCATTTGGAGGAGGATAAAGATTATTTAGGTATATCAGTTAAATGTTTTTCTGATTTGGGCTGGAGGAGTAGAAGCACAAAGTAGAAGCACTACAGCTATGAACACACAGTGATCCCAGTAAGTATTAATGTAAGTTCTATTAATAACTCATAGCCAACTCTATTAATAGCTTTGTGGTATCAAGCTTCACTGCACTGCTTTCTGCAGGGCTACATCCCAAGCCACTTTCTTTAAAGAAAAGATTCTGAAAAGATTGAGTTGTCACAGGCAGAATAAACCAGATTAGAATATAAGCAAAACAAACACAGGTGAGGGGTAAGAAGGAACAAATTTCAACATGAAAATATTTCTGATTAGCAATTCTCCCTTTCCTCAGAGTCTTCAAATATTGTTTGACCCAGGGTAGGAAGAGCTATAGTAACAGATGTCATTCTGCACATATACAGCAAGCAGAGGCACAGCAAGAGTCTGCACAGAAGACTGTAGTTTACTCTCTTGACATCCTGAAAGCAGTGTCACGTCAGTGTAACAAGTAGTTTTTCCCCATTATTTTAACATTTGGGGCCTCAAACAATTTTAAAGAAAGAGCGTGCCAATCCTTTTCTACATAAGGAAGAATTATAATGAATTTATTTCAACCTAGTTTAACCATACTTGCCTTCATTAATTGAGTTACTAAACTTCATCATACCCAGCTCTATCCATTTATAAATACCTATGCCTAATAGCCTAACACAGCAAAATGGCAAGCTGGAAAGTTTCAGGACATGTAACCCCTTCACGACTTCTCAGTTTTTCAGAACAGTCTTCATTTATGTAGCAAGACAAACACTCAGCTGTCCCCTAAATAAACCCCACCAAAGTCATCATGAACTATCCTCCAGATGTCCAACAGGATTTATCGTTCTACATCTTCTTTCTACTTGTCCACTGTTTTTTCACTGGGTAAGAATCTTGGACAAGAATAACACAGGAGTTACAATATGTCAGCCAATCTCTACGGTACATTTGCAACACAGAGGTAGCTAAACCCACTCAGTAATATAGAGGTGAAACTGCTGCTGGATACAAAGCACATAAATCACCTTTCGTTGTCCAGCATGCTTTTCTTGAAAAGAGAAAACCCACTTGTATTTAACCAACACTTTACCAATGGTTTTTCATAAAATTCAGGAAAAATTGCAATTCAACAACATATAACATGTCACATTTTGCAACACTACTGACATTAGGCTACAGCTTAAAAAAAAAAAAAAGCCATGATCCCAAACAGAAAATGGAAACATACAGTTTTAGAGCACACAAAAGGAAGAGTATTAAGTCAGTAATCTCTTAATGTTACAGTTTTGGCAACTTCTGTTTTATTGGCAAGTAGCCAAGTCTTGTCCAAACGCTATACTGTATTTTAATACACAATACATAATAACGCCATACAGAGAGAATAGAAAGGCAAATCTCATACTGCATCCTAATGAACAATCATTTTTTTAAATTTAAAATTAGCTAAACCAGTAACTCAGGCTCACTGATGCATTTTGAAGCAAATATATATCTCATAACTCAATACCAGGAAAAGCTCAATAGATTAAAACAGCAACAATCTGCTATATTAATACTAAAAAACTCAAAATAGGCATCACAACACTTGCTCTGAATACATAATACAAAAACTACCAAACACTATGGAGTTAGTTTTTAGAAAACTGATTTAAGAAAAACAATCAGATACAAAGATATAAGAAAAAACCATGATCTTTAGAAGATACAAGAAAAGGATACAAGAAAAAGCAAGCTCATTAGAACACAGATTTTACATTCACCCAACAAACAGCTCTGCTAAAAGAAGTAATCAATCTGTAACTTCCAGCCAAGTCCCACACTAGTGGCAATGAGTGCGTAGCAATCAGCGCTTTAAAGTGAAAGCGGTCCCAAGTCACAAAAGAAAGCACACACCGAAGTTATAAGACACAAAACATCGAAGAATTTTGAGGACATATTTATAGAAATCCAACAGCAGTTGTAACTAGGCGGACACAAGTTACTCATAGCAACTAATAAACACTGAGTCATTATCTTAGTCATTGTCCTGTTAGTTCAATGTTTTCTTTCCTCCAGTCAGGACACAGCAGTTGTTTTCAAACCAGACTAGAAAAAGCCCTTCTTCTTCAAAGAAGTTAGCTACTTACCACGAAAGCTCAACTCTCCAGGATTAGCAACATTCAGAGAACAGACAGTTTCTCTACAAGAAGAAAAGGGTTCTCACCTGAGTGCATATGTATAGCCAGTGTTCTCTGGCAGACATTGGGGAGGAGTGTACGTGTGTAGACGTGAAAAGTCCATGTTGACTGTTTCAAATCATACTGTAAAAGGTGAAAATAAAGTAATGCAGTGACTTAAAATTACATAAAGTCAGTCTAGGAGCCCTTGCACTGTTCAGCCTGTGTTATTAAGTATTGAAATAAAAGAGCTGTTACCAGAAACGTGGAGCTCTCAGCAGTGGAGTAGTATTGCTGCTACTGCCAGATATCTCTTATCATTACTACAGGAAGCTCAGGGTATTTCTGACTGTGACTTTCTTTATGATACTTTATTTTCAGCTATTTCCAGGTTCTCTAGAACATGACAGTAATATGAGCCAAACTCTTATCACAACCAGATTACACCACTTCCACAGGAACTAAATTATGCTGGTATCCCCAAAAGAGGCTAAGCATAAAAATCTAAAGAACTATGCAGCCATGTTTCAGAGGTCTCTTCACAATGAGTTTTGCTTTGAGTGCCCACTGAGCACAGCACAGGGGGCTCTGTGCACCAGGTAAGGATAATGAAGATGAAACTTGAGAAAGTTTTTACATACAGTCAAATCATTTAACTCTAGCACTTTTGAATACCATCCACTAAGCAGCGAGGGAGTATCCTTCATTTCACAGAATTTATTCCTGTCATTAAAACCACTGAATACACACCCTGGCAAAAGAGCCAACTGCAAAGTGACTCATAGGGTAGAATTAGGCACATTTTCCAGAGTGCCATCTACTTCCAAAAAAAACCACTCCAAAAACAACAAAACCAAAACTACCAAATCAAAACCACCCAAGCAACATTTGTAAAACTTTCCATGGGGTCTTTGAAAGGTATTATAGCCTTTGGAAGAAAATAAAAACTGATGTTGTCATATCAACAAACTTGCAGAGCTGCACAGGTGACTACATGGATGGAATTATGAACAATTTGACTTTCAGTTTCAAAGTATTTGCAAAAAACCTTCAGCTTTTCTCAGTTTTATTAGCCAAAGAAAATTTTTAATTTCATAAAAAAGATTCTTTGATTATAGCTTATTTGTGGTTAACAAATAGGGATTTGGCTACCCTGGATTTGCACAGTTAGCAAAGCAGAATCCTGCTTTCAGATTATCTATGGCTCCTGTTTCAACAGCAGTAAAATATATTCCACACAACTGTGATGATGTACCTAAACCAGGGTAAAAATATCCCCAGCCAATTTTGATAATCAAAACATCAACAGGTATCTCATTTTGGAGATGCACTTTCCTATGCTGAAATAAGAGTTTTCGTTTGTATAGCTACATATGCTTAAGAAATAGGGCCAAAATGCAGGTACAGGCAAAAGCAACTCAAAAGAAATCTGTACATGTAACATTAAAATGCTCTTAGTCCACCTGTAGCCTACAAATCCTGAGGTAAGGCAAGAGGATATTTCCATTACTACTGAAGACTTAAAAAAATTAAAACTTCCAGGCCTAAGCATCATAGCTTCCTGAATGCAAGCACCTCCCATGCAAAGTGGGGTTAATGAAAAATAAGGTCTGCTATTTACTATTCTTTTATTATAGAGAACACATTTCCATTAGGTGATCTTTCTCTACACTCACTTCATTTGTCCCAGAGGCATAATGCTTTCACTAACTTGTATATAAATTTGTTGTTTGTTTACAGGAAGCTTAAATCAGTAGTGCAGAAGTATCAGCAAAGCAGTCTCATTCTTTTGCTAGAATGAGCAGCAAGTTCTGTTGGAATATGTAACAACTGCTGCCTTACTTTATCAACAAACAGGAGCTCAATTTAGCACATAGGAAATGGGGACCAGAGAGCAACGGCTCCCCAAGAACAAAGGTGGAAATACAGGGAATTTCAAGATGAGGGATGCTGGTAACACCAGAGAGCACTTGTATTAAAGAACAGCAAAACATGTTTCTCAGACGTATGCCTACTGAAATTGAAAACTATGATTAAAGTTGATCTTTTTGAATTGGTTCATCCCAATAAAGATTTTTAGCCCCTAAGATACAAAAACCTTGTTTAGTTTCTGCTGGAGTTGATGCTTAGCACGCATCATTTCATCATAAAACCTGTTTTTTAACAAGCAACTCAGTAGCTAATCCTTCTGCCACCGAGCAGCATTTTCCCACATGGAAGGCTCAGCTATGCCAGTGAGCTTTGAGTAGCTCCCCAGCTCCTCCCTGTCTCCACTGCCCATATGGGCAGGGCAACGGCTGAGTTTGAAAAACAACATATTGGCTCCATTTCTTCCCTGTTCTTTTTTTTCCCCCTTCACCACCAGTACTCTCTTTACTTGATTTCTGAATAAATGAAATGCTAGAATGTAAATAATATTTCTTATTTGATAAGGTTTTAATTGTATCATTAAGTTATTACAGATAAAATATGTGCTTGACAAAGGCAGTGCTAACTGCAAAGCCTCGAAGGTACTTATGTGTAGGTCTATTAATAGCTGGGTTTCATAGCACCGAGCTCTCCAGTGAAGATATCAGGTTTGCCATCTAAACACCACACTTAGAAATCACTCTTAGAAGATTTAGGAGCTTGGTTTGATTCACTGCTTGTTTGATACTCTAAAATGAATTCTGACTCAAGGGGAGAAACCTCTAGTCAATTTTTCAAAGCAACAAAACTGGCTTAACTGACTTAAATGGAATTTAAAATTCATCTTCAGAGATGACCACCACAGTTTGCAAAGACGGGTGTCTAGAACTTACTATGAAACTGGATTTGTTTTTTAAGCCTGGCTTTTAGTTCAAGAGCTTAATTTTAGTTATGCACCTCTTCAAAACAAATTATCAACCCAATTTATTTAGAAATATTCTAGATCCTTATTACAAAACAGACACAGGGTGGGCGGAGGACATTGACTCACTCTAATTTGATCCCTTCATGTTTAACAGCACTCCACCTTTCATGTATTATCATTGTTCTTACTTATGAAGCTTTCATACACAACTGGGACAGAAAGAGCCATGCTAATACCATATTTTGAAAATTTTAAGTCACAAAACTCGGCAGACAATCTGAAAGGTAGACACAGTACTTAGTCCCAGTTTGAACACTTCTGCATGCCTGACACCTTTCTGCTTTATGTACCATAGATCTGTCTGAACTCAGTTTCACGTAGACTTTTAGCATCAGCTTTGTTGCAAGGATTACCAGGCTCAAACTCCAAAACAGCCTTTTGCCCTTTTCTAGAAGCCAATAAACATCTAATACCAAGGGATGCACAATGCAAGAACCAAGCACGTATTTATGTAAAACCCCCAAGTAATAAAAATACCTTTATAAGACAGCTGTCAATTAAAGGGAAGCACACAGTTCCGCTGGAGTGCAAGCGGACACTAGGTGTGCCTCAGCTTACAAGCCAACTTCCATGTTCCTGCAGAGGAGACAGCTGGATTATTTGCCTTTTTTTGGGAAACAGACACAACAGTCATCCCAAGCATTACCTCTCCCTTGCAATTAAATGGAATCTGTGTTACAATAAATCAGCACACCAGAAGGGCAGGAGAAGACAGATTGTGACTCTGTCAGAACACAAGGAAGCTCAGGGACTCCTGTAATCAGTGCAGCAGAATTTACCTTCACGCAAGGCCCTTGGCTGTCTCC
Organism: Corvus moneduloides; assembly: GCF_009650955.1. Classification (NCBI taxonomy): domain Eukaryota; kingdom Metazoa; phylum Chordata; class Aves; order Passeriformes; family Corvidae; genus Corvus; species Corvus moneduloides. Next base: position 3,591,612 of record NC_045491.1, on the reverse strand, counting down.
AAAGGACTCCGAAGCGTCTGAGTGATATGAGGCTGCACCACTACCTCAAAAGCCTGTCTGACAGTCACTTTCACAACCAGCCAGTCTCAACAAAATCCTAGTACTATGGCAGCAAACTTCCTGGCTTCCAGGGAAGGTGATGAGATGCTCCACGAGTGGTCTTTACACACAGAAGCATCATAAGGCTGGGGGAGCAGCACCAAACACTGACCGTACACTACAACTACCTTAGGGACAGACACAAACCCTCACTTATGGCTTTTGGGGTATGCAGACTTTTACAAACTTACTGTCCAGGCAGTTCCTCATGAAAACCCTTTGCAACAAAGGAAGTGGTAAATTGCCACTTCACAAAAGGGACCCTGGCAGAGTAGAAATATTCACCAAAGTCTGTTAGAGAATAAGAAAATTCCCAAGACACCATGTCTTATTTTTTATGTTACAAGGGACAAAAAAATGATACAATTAACATCTTAGATATTGGAAGTACTACTCCAAATAGAACCTCTACTATCCTCACATTTTAAAGCCAAGTAAGTTTAAGTCACTATGACTTAACATATTTAATGCCACAAATGCTAAACAGATTTAGGCAAACTATCAATAACAATGAAACTGGAGCATGCACCTCCATCAGTTTCTGAGAGCAAGCCATTTTTTACTTGTAATTTCAATTTTTATTTTCTTCTATTATTCAGAAAAACCAATAAAGTCACCATTTTTGGTTAAAGAAGGCAAATTTCTAAGTAAATATGCTCCACAAAGGATGTTTCACCATAGCAAGTTAAGTACTAGTTTAAACAGGCTGAAGAGCAAAGAGCTCCAAGCTAAATCAACATTTTATTAAAACACACATTCATAAAACGTTACCATTCCTTTAAAAGAGCAACTCAAAAGCAAACAAACAAAAAAACCCCCAAGTAATAAACCGGATATTTTACACTAGATATTACTACTGAACATTATGGCACAGATCCCCGAACACAGGTGTCAAACTATAGCACTAACAACAACAAAACCCAGCTTTCTCACAAAGCAGCAACACTGCCACATTCACATTCTGTACCTCTCGAAACGCTTTTTAACGGGGAGGCTGACAAAAACCAGCCACACATTCAGCCGCGGTGAAACAATCGGCGTGCCCGTTCATTGTTTACACACGGGGCCAGCACACCATTTCAGAGCCCGGGCCGCTCGGGCCCTCTCGCACACGCCGCGCCGGGGCCTGGCCGGGCCCGCAGCCCGAGCGCCGCGCTCCGGTTCTCCGCCATCCGCCGCGGCCCGGGCTCCGGGCGCGCTCCCCGGCGGGCGGCACGGGCCGTGCCATCCAGCCCAAAATGGCTCCCGGCCCCAACAAAGCCCGCGGCAGCCGGCCCGGCCCCCGCGCTCCCCGTCACTCGCCGAGTTTGAATTCACTGGAGGCGGCGGCCCGGCCGACCCCACCGCCTTAACCCCTGCGGCTCCGCGTCCCTCCGCTCCCCAGCCCGCCGGCACACAACAAAAGGCGTGTTTCACCTCGCCCGTTGCGCTCCTGAAACGCCTCACCTGCCCGATAAAGCACTCCCAGTGTTGGCTATCAAATTAAACCCCGACATCTTACCGTTTACAACCAACACCTGAATGCCTAAACGCCTACAACTTATAATCACCAAATCACAAGGCAGTCAAGCACCGCAGATGTAAGGATATCTATACACCACCACGCTTACTAATAGATCAATGTAAAAAGCCTGCTAACCTTGTCAATAAAACCCTCCGTCCAGCTCACTCACGACAACAACACCCTGCAACTCACTTCCACAACACTGGTATGAAAATCAGCAAGCAGTAATTCAGACCCATATGTAAAAGCAAGAATTAGACATTAAAATTCACTGGGAAATTCAACAGAAGCATTAGCCTGGAACAGTCAGTTGCAAAGAACTGAAACAGAAACATTAAAAAAAAATTAGCAAATATTTAACTTCCTTTTTGCGTAATGTTAAACTGAAAACCAGGTGGTGGGATGGGGGGCCTGCAAACGCTGCAGAAACCCAGAATTTGCTGGCTAATATTTTCCTTCCCTATAACATACTATAAACACTATATTTTTAAAATGTATTTTAACTTAATACGACACTAAATAAGGCAACATAAAATAAGGCAAATCAAATACTTATTCTTCCCAGCAGATATAAAACTTACTGGAACTGTCAGAAAACAGGTGCTGTCTCCAGTGTTTCTGACACTTCTACCCCTGTGGTCACTGAAGGGCAACCAAACGTGAACACGGCATGAGGAACTCAGCACTACCACCTCAAAACGAGCACAGCACGAAAAGAACACATTTTGCTGTAGAAACACGAGCAGTCACTCAGTCGGCGAGCGATACCAAACTCTGCTACAGTAAACCCGTCGGTTGAACACCACTTTCCCCACAGAAGCAGCTGCCCTGAGGTGACAGCCGGGGCACAGCGAGGGCAGGTTTGTCCACCTGTGCTACCCAGACCAGAGCACAACCCCCATCACAGCACGTTACCTTTGCACCAAGGCTCGGCAGCTGCGGCGAGCGCCGGCACCCCCGCGCACTTATCAGCTCTTTCACAATCAGGGTGGAAAGCTGCAGGTTATAATTTCTTCTGACAAGGAAACCCTCCAGGTGCCAGGCCCAGAGGGACCCGGGCAGCTGAGGTTTCTCTCTCCTCCCAGCGAACAGCGCCGACCTACAGAACTCCGGGCTAACCAGGGGTCAGCGCCTGCCCCTCGACTCCAGCCCGCAGCGCCTCACGCGCCGCTGCCTCCCCGGCGCCGCTGCCCGAGCCGGGAACGCCGATCCCCAGCTCGGGGGAGGCCGCAGACCCGAGACACCGTGTCCCGGGGGCTCTCACGCGGGCGGGCGGCCGCCACACGCGGCCCCGGCCCGGCGGGAAGCGGCGGCGGGCGGGCGGGCCGGGGACGGGGGAGCGCGGGCGGGGGGCGGTTGGCAACGGCCGGGGCGGGCTGAGCCCCGCGCTCCGGGGGCGGGCGGGGGAGCGCGGCCTGGCCCTGCGCGACGGGGAGAGGCGTGGCGGGGGTTACCTGGTGCCGGTGCAGCGAGGGAAAGGCAGAGCCAGCAGCGGCGGTGGCGGCGGCTGAGATTGTCCGGGCCCCGCCCGCTTTGCCGAGGCCGCCGGGAGCCCCCGCCCCGCCCGCGCGGCGCGTGCCGGCAGCGCCCCCTCAGCGCCCGCCCCGCGCGGCCCCTCACACACGGACACGGGGCTCCGGCTCCTCCTCCTCCTCCTCTGCCTCCTCCTCCTCCTCGGGCCCCGCTCGGGGTTTGCCCCCGCCAGCGGCAGCAGCCCGGCCGCCTCCTGCCTCGCCTTCCCGCTCCGCAAAATGGAGCTGTGGGAGCCTCTGGAACGAGCAGTAGAGAGGCGAGGAGACTTAACTCAGATTTTCACTCCGGCCTCTATTGCTTGACTCACTGACTTTCCCTCCCAGTGTTTCCTCTGTTTCCTTCCTACCCGGCCTTTTGGGGGTTTTCTTTCCCTTTGATTCGCCGTCCTCCGCTAAGACTTTGGCTCTGGCACAGCGCGCCCGGCCCCTCGGTGGGGCTGAAGCGCTTCGGCTCCGTGCGGTGCCCAGCCGAGTCTCGCCAATGCCAACATCGGGCTACAGAAACCTCCGGACAGCCACACGGAAAAGAAATCGAAGAATGGCTTGGGTTGGAGCTGACCTTTAAGCCTATCTAGTTCCAACTCCCTTGCAATGAGCAGGACACCTCCCGCTACACCAGGTTCCTCCAAGCCCTGTCCAGCCTGGCCTTGAACACTTCCAGGAATGGGACTGGCTCTTGGCAGAGAGGAAACAAGCGCCATTGTTCAAACACTTGGGAAACGTATGCAAATACATTCAATGTGAAGTCTGTGCCCGAGTGACGTTTTGTTAAACCCTCAGTCTCCCCGAGTCCACAGTTCTCTTGCGGGCCCAGCTGTAGGCAGGGACTGTGCAATGTCAGAATAGAATAGGGAATGTGTCACTTGGGAAAGGCTAACCGGGGCATAAATTGTTAATTACTTGTGTGTGCAAGAGAAATGACTCAGCTTGCTAATAAAATGTGTGATTATCAAATAATCCAAATGTTTGGATACAAAATGAGAGAAGGCAGCTAATCCTTAAGAAACAGAAAATGAAAGATAAACACATTCACGTAAGGTATTAGCTGATATTGATGTAGCACTGATTTTGGGCAGTTACTGTTTCTTTTAGAAGTGCTTTGCTCCATCTGTGCGACAGTTTTAAGATGCTGCAGCCAAAGTTGAGCTGACCCCAGTGACATTTGGAAGCCAGTGCCTGGTTTGGTCAGATGTGCAGCCCCGCACCAGTCGCCTCCTCCCTGCATATGGCTGAGTATTTTGCAGAATCAGTTTTCTGGCCACTCCTCCTCTTTCTGTACTTACTCTACACCTGTTTTCCTGTCTTAAGAATAGATAATATTTAAAGGCTTAAGATACTCAGGGCAAAATCACCTCTTAGTTTAAATCCCCCTGAAATTCAAAATTCCTTGGTGGTGTGAGGCCAGGCCCTCTCAGAGATGTTTCCCACCCTATTCCCCTGGAGCCCAGGGCAGGCAGCACCCAGCTCTGGCAGGACAAGGCGTGTTGCTCCATTCTCCCAGGGTGCTGCTCCAGCTTCCTGGGCTGCTCTGACTTGTCCCAAGCAGTTGTTTTTCCATCACAACCAGGCCAAGAGGCTGGATGGAGGATGATGGCTAAAGCTCAGTTTTCCCTCCACTCCTCAGCTATGAGAAGCAATAGAGCTTTTCGTAAGTTTCCAGGGTTTAAGGGAAACTTGGTCAGATGTCCCAGTTTTGTTAAAAGAAGCTGGTACATACAGGGAGTTAATTTTTTCACATTTCAGAAGAAACTGCTCTGAGGCAAACAAAAATTCTTTCAAGATTTCTCAGCATCTAACAAGTTCTGAATGTAAAGTGGGCTGACAATTTTATTGGCTAAGCTGAAGTGTATAGAAAAAGGGTCAGTAAGAATAAAAATCGATTATATTAAAAATGTTCCAGTTTTAACATTGTGAAGGGCAGTTAAGAATTTAAAGGAAACAAGCTTTCTGTACTGACACCAGGTATGGGAAACTGCAATACAAGGTCAAACCAATCCAAGGACCACATTTCCCTAATTCTCCCTTCCTCTTCCCTTTCCCCTTCCCCTTCCCTTCCCTCTGTGATTCCCACATTGTTGCTCCCTTTCCTCTGTGATTCCCATTCCCAGTGCACTCCAGCAGTCACACCTAGCAAACCTGTTCTGCTCCACGTTCTGGTCCTTGCTATCAAAAGGGGCAAATCCCCACAGTGATTGAAGGTACAGACTCAGTGTGGCAGAAACCAGTGCAGCGAGGTGTTTCTGACTGGCACTACTGGGCATGGCATGCTGCTGCACAGGGTGGGAGTGGTGACCTTTTGTGTCCATGGCTGGGGAGATCCTCATATATATGTAGTAATATCAAAATCACCTAAAATATCTGGAAATCTGATTTCTTGCTCATTAAAGAAAAGGTTTCTCGCCATCTGCAATCCTTTGTGATTAAGCTCACCTGGGCCCTTTTCCTACGCCTGTCAGCCAAAAGCAGTGGGTGCTCCATCCAGAGCAATTGGGTTATCAGGTAAAGGGGGATGCAGAGCACTTCAGATCAGTTTTGCCACTAGATCTCTGTGGTCCTGACTTACAGGGGATTTCAGACATTAACAAGAAAAGCCGATTACAGCCAAGGCAGGCCGGCAGAGCAGCCGTTCTCCTCACAGCTCTCATCTGCTGCTTCAGCTCAGCTCCTGCTTCTCTGGGGGATTGATCCCGGTAAATGGACACAAGCTTGTTAAGTGCATTTTTTGTTGATCCTTCAGCTGCCTAATAATGAAGATTTTGTCTTTTATTTTTCTTTCTCTCTTTTTAAAACATGGTTAGAGCTCCACATGAAGGGCTGAGACACAGAGCAGTCCATGATGTATCCAGCGGGATCAGCTCTGATCCACTCTTCCTGCCAACACCTTCCTGCTCACTTTCCCATGCAGGCATCCTAACACAGATTCTGCAAATGAAACAGAAACTTGGCTGCTCTCAAGCCAGCAGTTGGCTTTCCCAAGCCGAGGTGTTACTTTATATTTGGGGCAGTGCTCTGGTGTGTTTGCGTGGTGCAGACAAGGGGCTTCTCCCAAGCAAGATAAAGCCTGTGCAACAGCCCATCAGAACTCCAACCTCTACATATAGAACTATTACAGTATAATTTATTTATAATAAATAAATAACTTCTACCATAATGACATAAATACCTATCATGGTTTTACTGTACAATAACTGCATAATTTTATCATAGTACTATGTAGTAAAACTGTACTATGGACTATACTTGTTCTTTCTGGTGACTCCTGGTTTTAACTTATTATACCTTAAATAGCTAAATTTCTCTATGTAGAGATTAGATTAGATTAGAGCAGAGCTGTGATATGTTATTAGAGCCTATAATAACTTTGCAGTTATAGCTGGAGGTCAGTCCCTGGGCACAGGCTGCTGACACAAGCAGAGAGGTGCATTAGTGCACCTTCCCCGTGGGCTCACATGACCCTGCAGGGCCAGACACCTGCAGAGTGTCTGCAATCTGCCAGAGCATTCCTGTGGAAATCTGCACATTGCCTGTATGGACCCACACGGATGAGAAGTGGATGGATCTGGAACATACTTAACCACCAGCCTCTCCTAAAAATGCTCTCTGATGTAGACCTCATCTCAGAGTTTAGGTATCTCATTTGTCAGTGCCCTGTCAATGTCTAATTAATTGAATCTCTTTAAGGTAGTTAACAAATATGTAAAAGAGTTGATATTCAGTTAGACAAACACATGTACTTACCTAAAAACATTTGTTCTGCTGAGAATCCGAGTCCCAGGATCTTCCACAACAGGTCTTCCGGCTTACAAGGACGAAGACAGAGGCACAACTGCTTGTCACAGGAAGGGCAGGGCTAAAGGCTGCTTATCTAAAGTGCCTGAAAGCCTGAAAGCTCGAGATAACAGCTCTGCCCCCCAAAATTGTCCTTGCTTAAACGTTACGTAATGCATATGGTGCCAGTGACATTCCGTAATGAGCACTAACTAAATCTAGAAAACATAAGAGCTGATCTGGCCGAACAGGAAAAAAAACCCAAAACATTTTAATTGTGTTCATACTGATCCACTAAAAGTTTGAACCTGGAAAGTTGAGTCTCAAAGAAAATTACTTTAAAATCCAGACTCATACACCATCCACAGGAGACTCAATAACAGTACATTTTTGTAAAGGGATTTAAGAAATTTGGGTTATATAAGTTGAAGTATGGTAAACTACAAGCAAGGTTAGCACATTGTCAAGTCCTGCATCCAGAAGACCTTCTAATAAAAGGACATAGTGGCAGATCCCCAGTTTGTCACGCAAACAACATCAAGCTGGCGTTTAGCATGTCTCCAGTAGGACTATTAGAATATTCATTTCAACAAGCTCTCCTGGCTCTGAAGAAAAGATGGTTTGTTGGATGATGTGGAGATTTTTCTTTGTGAGGCATCCCACAACAGACTGCTCTGAAAGATAACAAAATGCTTAACATATGGAGAAAAAAAGTTCCCAGCCTGCTGAAGATATCAAGCTTGATGAATACTTCAGCTCTTACTATTTGTGTGCCAGCTTTAGAACATCTTGAAAAACTTTGACTAGATTCCATGTCAACCAAGAATGTTCTCTTCTCTCATCCCACATTTGAAGTTGGGTTTGCAAACATCTCTTCTTTAGATCACAAGAGTAATTAAAAGCACTTGACCAACATTTGTACGGCAACTATCATGAGGCTGCTAGTCAGTGGTAAAGAATCTAAATTTTGTCAACATAAGAAGCTAAAAATATCATGCCTGTAGTACTGTCATTAAGTAGGATTTATTTGGGGGACTTTCAAGGGAACTTTACCATACAAACTGTGTTCTTGCTGCTGAAGTGAAACTTCAGGTTGTATTGGAGGAACCTGCTGCTCTGCAGTGCTTTGAGAGACTATTTTGAGAACAAGGTCTCTGCTAGGATAGTTACAGAGTCTATTTCCAGTCCAATTTAATTGGCTTTTTAATAATTGATTAGACTAAGGAAACAATTTCATGGAACCACAGAATAGTTTAGGCTGGAAGAGGCCCCTGGAGATGCTGTATGTAGTCCCACTCCTGCCCAACAGGCTCAGGCAGAACAGGTTTCCCAGGGCTGTATTAAGTCAGATTTTGAGTATCTCCAAGGCTGGAGACTCCACAACCTCTTCACTCTATTTAATGTTTTCTAGGGATTTTTACTTCACTCACATTGTGCCTTATAAGAATTTTAGCTGCCTCTCCACATACAGTGAGTTAAATAGTTAATAGTTTTTAGTGAATTAAAATGCTGCTCAGCACAGGAACAGCTGTACTTCGGCTTTTCATGAGAAGAAAACTCAACTTCAAAGACAGTATAAAGGATCTAAAATGAGTATCCTATTCTACAGGAATGCACAATAGCTTTTGGATCTGTAAGAAACTCATCAACTATTCTGTATCATTAGTGTTATTGTCCCTTTTTGGAGAATTTTCAAAGCAACCCAGTATTTTGTGAAGTGGCCAGAAGTTTGACTTTGCCTTTAAGCTAGGAATAAAACTTGTCTTGTGTGTGTGATCTGTCTCAAATGTTCCTTTGGGAAGGAAGTAGACATTGCTGTACATGGATCATGGGTTGGTTAACAATTATGTCACAGGCCTGAAAAGGTAAAGTGAGGTCAGATGGACAAACAAACATGAGCACTTCCTACAGTATAAGGAGTATGAACAACCCCCACGGAGTCTGTTTTTAGACTTGACACAGAGCCAAGGCACTTGGGAATTAGAAGCCAAAGAGTCTTTCTGTCTGTAATGCAGATAGTTCAAAAAACCCGCATCGGAATCCTGATTTTCCATGATTTGTGTGTGCAAAAAATAAACAGCACACTACCCCACAATGGCAAGACAAGCATCCAGGAGCTCCCTTATTTCATTACACAGCTGAGAATAGAAGATGACACCAAAACTTATATACTACAAAGCTATTGAAGAAAACCCCAAACAAATCAGGCTGTAACCTAAAGTCACAGAATTTAATTTCAGAGTAATATGCAAACATTGCTTGCTTTCCAAGGCACAACGGTATAAACATACAAACTGCAAATGTGATAATTTAGTACAAAAATATAAATACTGTTAATCTAAATGACAAAACAGCACATTTCTTCCCATGTATAAACCTTAATTAAAAACATTCAGCTTTACTCTCAGTCATGAAATGTAATACAATAACAGTAAAAACTATTCTTTTAGTGCCACCTACTATGTCCCTATTATACCAGCATAAATATGAATATTCAGAACATTATACACTTAGCTGCATTATGCAAGAGAAGTTTGGCTGCTTTTTTTCCCTCCTAATAAAACTGATCATCACAGACTTGACTCTGTGAAGTCTGCTTTTATCCAGTTTGAAGTGCTTTTTGAAAGACTGGATCCTTGCTGTATTACACTAGTAACTCTGACACTAAATTATTACACTGTTCAATAATCTAAAAATTAAATTCCTGAAAAAGCATTCCTCCTTTAAATCTTGTATCTGACAAACCAATGCAAAGTGAATTAAAACATTGTTTTATTGCTAGGAAATACAAAGAACTGTTCAAACTGCAAAGAACACAAGATTGAGCCAATTTCACTTTTAAATGAGCCAACGGTGAAAGAAACAAAGAAAAAAGAATCTATTTTCAGCTCAGCCTTTCTTAAGCAAATGAAAATACAAAAACAATCCAGGTCATACAGATTTCACATCAGTTTCCTAAACAAAGTCTCAGCAGTGATTCATAAAGCTGACTCTTTGGCTGACTGAATGTGATGTAGCAGCTGATTGCAATAGATCGGTGTTTGATGCTTATGTACAACCCCTTCAATTTCTCTCACCAGCAGATCTGGATATAAAACGCTTCCTTCCTTTAAAACTTCTGTAAGACAAAAATATGTTTGATAAATCAGTAGCTGCTCTGTGTTTTTCTACCCAAGTTCCCTCAAGGTAGCTGAAAGCAAACCTGGAAATTGTTCTACAAGTGATGCAGTGATGACAACACAATTCCTCCCTCCCTCATTTGCTGAGGTCTGTATTTTGACATTTATGTTCTTGAACACAGGCTGATACACTAATAAATTCTAGAGAGCCCCTCCAGCAGGCTGGGATATGGTCACACCCAGCAGTGGTTGGGCTCTGTGCTCCATATCCTGTTTACCATCTGTAAAGTCTCTGGTAGTCCAGCTGCCCTGCTACTTCCCCTGGGGAACACTGGGCAAAGCATTCCATTCTGCACACAGGTAAAAGGTCAGAGCTCATGTCCACTGAAACCCAAAGGAAACCTCCAGCCTGGCAGGATTATCCTCTCCCTGTATGTGCTGCTTCATGAACACTCAAAATGATGATTTAAAGAACATTGTTAAAAATACACGACTGAAATTCTTACCTAGGACTGCTTTTTGGAGATTTTCATCTGGGTCATCGAGATGTATCAAGAGTTCTTGGTACAGAAACTCAACATGACCTTCCATTGAGGATTTCACATCACTGTCCTTTAAGCACTTAAACCAATTAGCCAAGGTGTGAGCAGCTGCCAGTCGGACATCACACGAGGCATCATCCAGACGCTTCAGAACCTCTGAAAAGGAGCATATAAATAACCAAAAAGCTCTGTGAACAGAGGACCTGGCTTTTGCATTTGGAAAAACAAATGTATTCTGTCAACATTCAAATTATTGTTGCATTTATGATGTATTTCTGTCTTTTGAACATAACAAATACATGTAGCACTGTTCCTAAAAGCTCTTCATTTATTATTATTGGATTACGTTTTTAATAAAAGACATATACAGAAGTATTTAGATTAATTGAACATTATCTAGCACTCCTCCTAACAAAGTCTATTTGGATGTCTATTCATGCTTTACAGAACTACAGAGTTTAAGTATTTCTATGCTTTACAAAGCACAGCATTTCTATTAATTAGATATTACTTAAAATATAAAATAATTTGAATGATTTAAATGATTAATTAAATATTACTGCTTCAGTGAATGACTGCACTGCAGACTACCTGAATATGCAAGATGCAAAGATATATACACTTTGACAGTTATCTGAACATGTATTTCTCCAAAATAAAAACATTAGTTGTTAGATTTCCAGTGTGCCATGTAAGAAAAAGCATCACTTGTTAAGATGCTGAGTTAGGGAAAGCCCAATTTATTTGTACATGTAAGAACAAAAATCCTGGTACAAAGAATAGTCTGTACTTCTCCTGATTCATGGTTTAGTACTTAAACTTCATCCTAGGAAGCATTACAGCTTCTAGCTCTAATTGACAATACAGCACTCTGGATTATGGTTTTCTTCTTTGGCCTTTTTTTTAGATAAAGCCCCAACCCACTACCTATTCAGGTCTATTTATGGTACACTGAAATGGTTTGCTCTTGGCTCTCAAACACAGCACGGAGAACAATGTGACTTCCATTTATACACTGCAGTACTGTTCTGCTCTCACTATACTTAGCACATTATTTCACATAGTCCAAACTCCGAAGCAATGCAGATGAGCTACTGGCAAGCTCTGCACAAACCAAAGTATTGAGTGAAGTTCCACCTAGTGGTCCGAGGGATAATGACGTTGGGAATACTGCTCGGTTCTGCCAAACCCTCAAAAGTTGAGCAAACCATGGTACTTCAGGTAAAAAAAGCAAAATGTAATTCTTCAACACTGAGATCTTTATTAAAACAAACAAATAAACAAACCCAACAATGCCCTCACCCCAAGTCTACTAAACCTTTGCACATACCTGTGTAAGTGTTCTTAAATTCATCTGCATCAAACTGCCTCCCACAGACTTTTAGAAAAACATCAACAATACGACAAGCCATCAGTCGAGTAATTTTAGAGTCTTCGTCCATGGAAGCAATAATTTGGGGCATCAGCTCATCTTTTACTTTTAAGATCTATAGTTAATAGGAAAAGAATAGAAAAAGATATGCTTAGTCTTACAGAACTTACCGTGAGCTTTGCCAGATAGTGGTTTGCTTAGTTAAAAAAATTAACTATAAATGTTATCCTGAAAATCTCAGAAGTTCCGGAGCTCTAATTTTGCCTCTACGTTAGCTTGGAAAAATGAAAATCCACCAGTCGACCACCCAGCTCAGGAACACTCAGTATACAAGCAGATGAGTTTGATGTAACTCTATGTATGTTCAAGCTTGTAAAAGCTTTAAAACTTACTCGCCTTTAAAAAAAAACCCCAAAATTGTCCAACCTCGAAGCAAGGCAGAGCCCAGGGCCCCGCACAGGTAGCAGCAGATGGCGCTCTGACTCCAACAGGAAGCGCCGGGCTGGGATGCGGTGGGAGGTTCGGAATTTGCCTTAATTCCGTGCATTTCACATCGTCCATTAATGCGAAACGGGCACTAAGGCACCGATTCAGAAAAAAAAGTTCAGCTAGCACAATAGTCTCTGATATCAACGCTTTTGTATGTGTGAACTCAACCAGTTTTGTGTGTTTAAGCACTTTGTTCAATTAAGGTCTGTCATAAGACAATTAACACTGTGAACATTTAATAACATTTTAATTAAATTTATTTTTTAAAAATGCCCTTATATTAACATATTTCCAGTGAATAATTTACTTTTTTTAGCAAAGAAGCTTCAAACCCCCCCTCAGACTCAATTAATCCTTAATCACTGGTGAGAGAGTGACTTCCCTAAGTGTACTCCTTGTTAGCTCTCCAGTTTCTACAGGTATTCTTCATGTTCCCTCTCCAGTCCTCCTGCCGTTTCTTGGAATCTTTAGATGTTATTTTTTTTCCCTAAATGGACCTGTGGGCTCCAAGGCAACCAGACAACTTGTCTTTGCCACGTGACACCACAGCACGTCCTGGCTGGCTCCAGTGCTGCTGCACAGGCTCTGCCTGCAGGTCCAACCATGTCAAGTACCCAAATTGTTGTGTTCACAGGGGTCAGAATCTTGTGCTACAGAACTGATGTTCTGTTAGAAAAAAAAATACCCACAAAATTTGATGCTCATCAGTTTTACAGCTCAGCATTTTGCTGGCCTCAGGTCTCTTATCAGGACGTCATCATCCCTCCACTACTGATTGCTTCAGCTGTTAACATTCAATTACAATTAATGAATTTTATTATGAAAACTGGATGTCCTTCTGAAAATATTACTTACCCTAAGGATTTATTCTTTTTTTCCCCCCTTGCATTTATTTTGTTTTCCTGCCTAAGATTTCAAAGGATGAGAGAGAGAATTTACCTCTTTTGGTGAAAGCATTTCACAGTGGATGAGAGCCCAAAGGCACAATACAGCTGTAGCACGGATGGCAGCTGCTGTTCTTCCAGCATGCCACTGCAGATTAGGAGCCAGGATGTCTTTTATCACAGTCTCAAGGTAGCTAGGGAACAGCCTGAAGCCAAAAATAAGAAAGCAAAATAAAGGTTCATGAGAAAGTGATAAAGAGACTGACAGGATGTAAAAGAGAATTTTCTATCATAGAAACAGGCAGAAAAGGGGAAAAAAAAAGACTCAGTAAAAAAATAAATAACATCTTACAAGCCAGTGTGATTTGAATGCATATGATAAGCTTTTCACAACTTAATTTTTCTAGATAATATTTAAACAAATACCTAACATTCATGGAAAGGAGAGGCTGGACTTTGTCCCACTTCAGACAATGACCATGACTCAGTGCTACCTTGGTAAATTACTTACCTTCTCTGTGTCTCACCCTCTCTGTCTGTGCAGTGGAGATAACACCCCGTGCAATGCTGAGAGGATTCATTCATATCTGTGAGGCCCTTTGAGACCGTCCAGTGAAAAGTATTTATAATGTGAAATATCTGAATGCTGCTGATGACACCTGAACCCCTGACACTGCAGGGAGCCTGCACAGAATATTTCAGCTCTCTCTTGGCTCAGGAACTTGTCTCCCCCAAAGATGAGAGGTCTGTAGGATTTCCTGATGGTGCCAGTCCCAATACTAGGGCTTTTTACTACAAACACATAAATCTGTGATGTTTTTGCTGATGCTTTTTCCTCCTCCTTCATTGAATGGGTTGTTATAATGTTAAAAGTTGCTGTGACTTTTGTAAGAGCCCTACATTGCCAGGGTGAATGAGTGGCCCCTTTAGTGATGTGCCAAGGCACAGGAGGAACGTAACAGGTCTATGTTAACAACTAACAGTTACCAGTGAGTACTTAAAAAAGAATGCACACTGCAGGTGTTCCTGTTATCCAGGTATTACCTGACTAAAGCACAACCAGCTGCACTGCCAGGCCTCAGTTATGTGCTGACACACACCTGCAACACGATGGAAATAGATAAACCTGGCTGCTGCTTCCCCTTGGCAAGGGAGCCTTTGCACTCTGAAGAAGTCAGAGATCCATCCACTGCTGCTTCTTGTCAGCAGATGGCACTTAAGTAATAACAAGAAATCTGACGTCCCATTAGATGTGTCTAAATCTGTAAAATCCTTTAGATGTGGTATTTTAAACATATTTTTGAGCATTAATAATTTTCTATTAAAAAAGTGGTTGGAAAAAAATATAACTAATGATCACCAGCATTCCAAATCTCCTTTCAGATCCAAAGCTAAAAGCAGCTTTGTGCTGTCTGTGCTATCTGATCAGTAGCTGCTTCTGTTTTTAATAAAACCCTCTGTTAAACTGCAGTGAGAAAATGATCTGTCAAAACACAAAGGTAAATTCCATCAGCATTATGTTAACCATGGTGCTATGCTATTTGTGAGAATGTTTGTTCTAGTGCCTTGAAACAGAATCAGTAAAGCAATATCTGGCAATTATCTGACTCAGTCATGTCAGACTCAAACACAATTAGGTGACCACACAACTGTGTTTAGCATAATAACCAAGAACCTTCCTATCTAAACTCTGAGAACCATTTTAAGGAGCTAAACAAATTACTGCCAGCAGTGCATGTGAGAGTGCAACTGAACTTACTACTACTTCCCAACACTATCTCTCATTATCATTAAGATTTTATTTTTGCTGTTGCTGATGTAACTAAATTCTCCCTCTTCCCATTTTCAGATTTTATTGTTGTAAATCTGTGTAACTTAATTCTAAAAGGGAGTCATGTCCATGAAAGAACATACTCTGTCTCTGCTGTTTGTATTTACAGAGTTGATACTTTATTCTCAACTGGATATGAGAGAACTAAAATGTGATCTGCAGAGACATTAATACCCTGCTCTTACGCAGATGTACAAAGCAGAGCTTGGGTTTGCATTCAAATTGGTTGATGAACTTGTATACTTAAACTTTCATTCCATGTTAATTATTTTTTATACATTTTTGTTCGGCATTGGTTCCTTTTCTGCTTTTATGACACAGCTGCACTTTGCTTTTGATGTTCATGGACTGTTGTGTTTTGGTGTTTTATGAGTATGTTTGTGTTGTTTCTTTTTTTTTAAATTTAACATCCCAAACCCAGGTAATTTTAACCGAAATTGGATTGGCTTTTACAGATCAAAACCTCAAAAAATGTTTTGCGAGCAATGCTTCAAACACAAAAACTCTACACGTTACCTCCTACATGAAAACATTTGCTGTGTCCATGGTAAGCAGGATCAAGACTTCAAAGAGGCATTTAGCTGCTTCCACTGCTTTTAGGTCTTGAAGATAAACCTACTGGTAAAATTCATGGCTTTGCTTTTGTTGTCAGAGGACAGAGCCTCATTATGAGCTGGACTGAACCATCCTTCACACAAACAGGTCTGTGACCCTCCCTGGATGTATCTCATCCTGACAAAGGCCATTCACTCCCACTGCCCTGAGCAAAACAACTTCCATCACTGCTGTGTGCAGAGCTGGGGTGGTGTGTGGCCATACTCACTGAGAGAATTACTTCAAAACATTCTTCTGTTTTTTCCACACTGATAATTTCCCTTTCCTGAGAATATTAATGAAGCTGGCAGCTCACTGGGTTGGGTTTCTTGGCTCCAAGGGCTTTGCATCCCCAGTCAGATGAGACAAATTAGTTTAAAACAAATAGTCAGATCCTGGAACACTTAAAACAGTTTTCAAGGTGCTTTTCTTTTTTTCTAGATTGTTGACTATCTAGATTAATCTTGTAACTATCACTCAGTTACATGATTATTTAAACAAGTAATGCACTGACTACAATGACATTTCTTACATGCATCAGGAATTTAACACTGGATCCTGAAAATATGGAAAGAGGTAACAGCACACCTTGCACCAAAGCTTCAGTTGGAAGAGTTTCATTATATTCAGTCTTAAGCACATTAGCTCAAAATCTATTAGGGGTAGCACAAGCAGAGGTTCTTCAGCTTACCTGGAATCCCCCACTGACTGGGAACACCAGAGTTCCTCCTCCTCCCCTCATCATAGGATGCAGGCCATAAATTTATAAAATATATCTAAAAATGGTAAAAATACATCTACATTCATACTAACCTGGCCTCATGGAGCCACAATAAATGTTCAACATATCAAATGCCCAGCAATTGCCAATTTGCCCATTGGAATTGTGAAAACACTTTCACCTATAAATAAATGACCATTGCTATCTAAGTACTTTTAGGAAGAATGTTTCCTGTGATTTTTTTTTCTTTGGTTGGTTGGTTGGTTGGTTTGGGGTTTTTTAAGAGTTAAAAATGAAAAAGAAAAGCATCAGAATATATTTACATCCTAAATGCAGCAGGTAAAAAGCAGAGCAGATGTGGTTTATGTATTCAGGACAACTTTGCAGAAGTGTTTGCACTATTAGCCAGGCTAAATTGATAATGGTAAAAGAGGCCCACTTTGGCATTTTTATAGATGAGGAGTTTTATAAGCACCTCAGTTATACTTAGATTGTACTTGCAATGCATAAATATTGCCAAGCAACAGGAGACTTACATCTTCAGTCCCTGAGAGTAATAATAATGCCTTATCAAACATTTAGTTTAATGCTTTTCAAACATCATGAAACATCTTGGGCATTTTTAAATGCTCATTTACTGGGGTGTTTAACTATTTCCTTACAATGACTACAGGCAAAGTTTAAGGATTTAGGAGCTGGCTGGGAGAAAATGAAAAAAAACCCAAACAACTCCGCCCTCCCAATTATTTTCCTAAGAAACTCCATTTTAGCTTTCAAAGAAGTATTCTTTTCAACCAGAGCTCTTTATTTTTGTTTTGAAAACTATCCAGATCTGCACGACATTAATTTTAATTCCTATAATAGCACAGGTAGGAAGACTACGGTGGAGGAAGTCCAGACTTCCATCTATTTATATACATCTTTTTAAAATTACTGCACTCCACCCTTCTAATCATTGGTAAAAATTACAGCAAGAGCAATAGGCGTAGAAGATGGTTGGAAAATCTTTCTTCTTCTGGCCACGCTCACATGGACACCGTTACAGGGGTTAAATAACTCCCATGGTCATTACTTCTTAATGCCACCATAGTTTTCAAATAGCTGTGTGAAATCAGACCTCCACTTACCCTTGAGAATTGATGGTTTCACTTGGTTTCTGCAACAACTGGGATAAAACAGTAAAAAGTTTTAACCTCATCTGGGGATCTTTGTTTGGCTGAAGACACGTCTTCAGAACGAGAATAAAGTCATCCAGAGCTTCCCCTATGACAGGACCTAGAAAACAAACACATAAGGCTTATTTCAGAATACTAGTAAGCTCTATTTAGATGTTTCATATGTAGGTGCATTAAAATTTGTAACATAAGTGGTGTTAAATTAGTTCTTATCTTCCCACTTTTGCACAGCAGCTGTTGAAGTATCCACATGACACCGTATTAGGTGGAGCACAAATTCCCAGGCTGACTCCCCACAGGCTCAGGTACCCCCAGTTTTGGCCAGGGCAGCCTGAAGATCAGTTCCCCACAACTCATTTAGTCAGTCTGGTATTGCTGTACCACACTGGCCCAGAGCAGCTGTGGCTGCCCCATCCCTGGAAGTGTCCAAGGCCAGGTTGGACGGGGCTTGGAACAACGTGGGACAGTGGAAGGTGTCCCTGCCCATGACAGGGGGCTGGAAGTGGATGAGCTTTAAGGTTCCTTCCAACCCAAACCACTCTATCATTTCATGACTCTGGAATGGATCTCTCCATGACACCCCAAGTTGCTGGGACCATCAGTACAAGAGGGCATCTTGGCTGCAGGATTAATGCTGTTCCCATGTAACTCTGAAAGTCTGAGGCTGTGCACAAAGCTTTGGTTTTATTAAACTTAATGAAAAACTACACTGAATCTGGCCTGACTCTGACACCTCTCCACACAGCAGCATTAACTACTCTTTTTTCTTCTTTCAAGTTTTTCCACATGCAGCATTTGAGATGTTCATGACTCCCAGAGGCACAGGAAAGGGCCTGTTTGAAAGGATCAGCTTCAAAACTTGGATAATACAATTACTGCAGCAGCATTCCTTCTCCATGTTTTAATAATGCTTATTTTCATCCTGTAAGACCATCTAAAATATGATGAATTTTAGAAGCTATTTGAAATAAAAAGATCTTCTAAATTAATTATTTAGTTTGTTAATATTTTCACATCCTATGATAAATTTAAACAATAAACAGTCAAACAAAACTCTAAGCTGTTATCCCTACACTTTAAGAAGTTATTTTCCCGCAACTGAAGGAAATTTGTGCCTTTCTCCTTGATAATGACTAACATCTGCCTGCATCTAAACAGGAAGAGTACATAAAGACTGTACACATGCTTTATGCTGCAAGCTTCTTGCTGTAGAATGCTCTTTCTGCTCTATTTTTGCAATAAACTACTTTCCTTCAGGAACTTCTTCAGCGTTGCATCCTTAAGATGCACATTCCATTCAACTCCAGAAAAATCCTTCCAGAGGAGAAAAAATCAGAATATCCTTTCAGAGGAGACACAACACTGGTATTTATGATGACAAGAATATTCCTCACACGTGGGATGGACAGATTGAAGTATTCAAGATTCCAAAACAAGTTCAATAGCATTTAATAATATCTGAAAATTTAATGTTTAAAATAATAATGAAAAAACCCCAAATCTTCACTGTCTAGACTGAAGCAATACAGGGTGTTGAACTGCAGTTTGCTAAATGTCTCTGCCAACAAATAGGTCTTTATTTTCACAGCATTTACTCAAGATACATTGCTTCATGGGAGTTCTGAGACATTCACAAGATACTACTACTACATCAAACTGATAACAGCAAATTCAACAGATGGAAAATAAACAAAATAAACGACATTGTTAATTTCAACTTAAGCATAGGCTCCTGGAAAACAGCAAAAACTGAGAAATATGAATTGAGTAAAGCTGATTAAATTGATTAAAAACAACATTATGTGTGGGAATGAAAAGAAAGAAAAAAAAAATAGCTCCAGGAGCTGCCGTGTCAGACAGAAAACACAGACAATAGCATATTACCAGTGTTGGGTGCAAGCCAAAATGTTTGCCCAGACATTTGATGATTTATTTAGCATTAAGGAAAACAGAGACAACTGTCTAGCAGTCCCTCAGTCATGGACATGGGAGTACAAATATACAGAAAAGTTGGCCTCTCAAATCTTGTGCTGAAGTAACTTCTTGTTCTTTCCACAGTTGAAAACCAAAAAAGTACTTATGCTGGTTGCTGCACAAACCAGCAAGTGGGTGCTTCATATAGGTTTGATGTGAGTTTTTTTGAGATTCAAGGGTTAAACATAGAAGATACATTCCTTTAAAACATACCTGTCCACATCTATGTGCAGCAGCCACAGTGATACTTCACTGAAGTGGCTGTCTCCATCCCCCTTCCAACCAACAGAAAAGAAAAAACAAATAAACAGGACTTGCCATTTTAATAACCTTAAAATGGGTGTGTAGGTGAAAAGCACTGCCTGTCACCATGTCCCTTGCTGGAGATGCCACGTGGGGAGCTGTGGCAGAGGAGTGCTCAGTGTGCAGCACTGAAGCTACGTGAGATGTACACCAGAGTGTGTCCCTAACCTCTGCACAGCCACGTGCCGGAGAGCAACAGTGAGGAAGTGTTTGTTAGAGACAGGTGGTGTCCTCTGAAAGACTAGTGAATAGATGGAAAAAAAAGAGATGGATTTTTGGACACAAGGTACAACAGTTTGTCTCCTCTTAATCCTCACCTATATCATTCACCTGAAAGTGCACTTTTCCTTAAGTGCTTTTAGAATTCTCCCTGCAGCCATGGAATCTTCGGGAATATGAGCTGCTTCAAGATTTCTTTTGCTTTCCATCGTGCTCTTGTGAAGGTTCTGAGTGTTACACTGTTCATTACTAAACACAAGCTGGCTGCAGGCTGTGGAGATTCTGAGTGGATATTTTCTGGAACTAAGTAAGTCGTACCTGAATGGGTTGTGATGACCTCGAACTGCAACACTTCTGGGGAATAGCAGGTCCACCCTTCGCATGACACTGAAACCCACTCCATCAGCTGAATTACGTGCTGCTTGTAGAGACAATGAAAACTTTCTAATTGCTGCACTTCAGCTAATGAAGACATTGTTTTCTCCACCTGTTAAAACGGAGACAGGATACTTAACTGAAACCATTAAAAAAAAACCAAACCAAAACCTTTAAAACTCATTCTGTAAGAACAGAAGGGACATGCGAAGATTTTCAGTTTCTATTAAACAATCAAGACTGATACTTAATGTCTGTCTATACTACATTCATTAAGCTTTATTTGAAGTGAAACATTTGTCCTGATTTCAAAATGAAATCATGACGAACACAGCAACCTAACAGCAAAATGAGAGAGTCTCTAATTCATATGCAGACCTATCCAAAAACTGACCACATCACAAAAAAGGTTCTTAGTTGTTTTAAAGATGTAGTGATTTTTCTCCTTAATTTAAGAACGCTTTAATACATTAACATAGGGGGAATTTCTCACAATCCCAGGCTATGGCAGCTTCCAAAAACTATTGCTTTTGCAGGTAAGAGAACACATGGCATTTCTCCTCTCCCCTTTCTCCCCCCAGTTTTAATTATGAGAGATGCTCTCTCTTTACAGTGGCTGGGCAAGTTCATTTCAAAACTCTCAACTTCTGTTGCTTTGAAGTACCAAAATTCACTGTTACATCAGAAATATCTTCTTCATATTTAGAGTTAAGACTACTCCATCAGATATGCAAATAAAACATGTACAAATGAAACATGTAAAAGGAACTACTAAATGAATTCCAGACGTGAGCATGCTTGGCAAGGATGCCTATAGATTTTCCTAATCATTTGCAGCAGATGTATTTCAAAGCAAAAGAAAATTTGCTTTTACAATTCCTGAAGGCTCCTACCAGAAGTAAAAAACTTCTCCAAGGAAGAGATTAAAAGCATGCTGGAAGCAGGATCTGTAGTCTTGGTGATTTCAGTAGACTGTGAATCAAGAATGGGGAGCAAGGCACCGTTAGGAACCTCACTAAGGAATAACATGGGCTGCCAGCAGGGCCAGCTCCAGCAGGGAAAGAGGGAGAGCAGTGCTGGGAGTGACATCATTTGATTCCAAGTGCTTCAGTAGAACTACAAATTGTACTCATATTTTTAATATTTTTAAGCTGAACTCAACCACACAAGTTAGCTCAAACATGTCTAGGACCTTTAGACTCTTCCAGACTAATCACTTGCCAGACAAAGATGTTTTTATGAAAGTACCAGATGTGGAGAAAATAAATGAGAATTCTAAGAAAAAAAAATAAATCAGTATTTGCTAAGGACAAAGGTTACTCTTAAAGCAGGTTTGCCTGCCTCAAGCACAATAGATTTCTCCTTTCTGGAAGCATTCTGCCAGACAGCCAAAACAACTCAGATAAATGAATATTTTACATATAAGTTACTTGTAAATTAATTGGAGCATTTTACAGAATGTGTCAGGACAGAAACTGTTCCTCATTAATAATCCCGCCATAACACACAAGATTTTTTTCCCATTGAACAAGAGATACAAAATAATACATTGATCACATATGATTTAAAGTAAATTCCATGGTTTCAAGAGTGCAATTAAAACCAAAAAAAATAGAGAATAAATTAAACATGCCTGCAGACTGATGCATATTTTCTCATTAAGCAGCGTCTCACACTTCAATACAAATAAATAGCAAAGGTGATTTTCTTTCCTCTGTTTGAAAGCTAACAACTTTAACGACACAATATTTTCCTGCTAATAATCAGTGTGCTGAAAGAAGAGCCAAGATAGCAGAGGGCAGTGGTAATGAAATAAAACCTTATCCTTAGGTCACCAGTTAAATCCCTGACAAGCTCGACTCATGCCTAACAGACTCCAACAACTGATACAGCTTCTGTGTCTTTGGGGCTGTGAGCCACCCTCCTCCTTGTGCTCAGCTGGTGGTCTTGGGCCATTCCTCAGCCCCAGGCAACCTCAAACACGATGGACACAACGCCAAAAATCAGGCCAGGCCTGAGTGTTCACCATCAGGTCACAGCCTCCACTATCTCAGTGGTCTTCTGTGTCCTTACAATAAAGCCTGAAGTTCTATAATGCAAAATTTTGAATAATTTGTGTTTATACTCCAAATCTTTTGAGTCTGAATACAGATTTCTTTTCTGAACAAAACATTCATACTTGTGCAGCAGCTGTGATACTTTTGTTCTACATGTTCTTAAGCTATTTTAACAGGGACTTCTTGCCTTCTCCAAGCTGTACAGCTCACTTTGAAGTCTCAGAATAATCAATAACTGGAAAAAAAAAATAAAATTCAAGCCATATTTGTCTTTGTGACAATTTTGAAATATTGCAATTATGTAATCTCACTGCTAGATTTTGTATGTGTCTAGCTGAAAGAAAGGCTAATGAGAAAAAGGATTCTCATCCAAAGTACTGTCAACTTAAAAAATCATCTGGAACGGCAGGAACATCTTAAACCTTTAATAATCTCAGGAGATTAAGTTTTCTGTTTATGAAAATCAGGATTTATCTCCATGAAACTGCTTTCTTCATAGGAGTATGAAGTTGTAAGGTTTTAAATGAACATTGCTGACTTTATAGACCACTGCAGGGACAAATAGGCAAGATACCACAAAACATTCCAGATCCCTCTATCCAAGGCTTACCCGGACCGAATTTTTGTCTAAAAAACCCCTCCAAGCAAACAAAAAAACCTCCAAACACCCCCCAAATCCCACTCTCCATAAGACAGATCATCATCTCACCCCTCTTTGACCTGCAAAGTCTTTTCAATACTTGTTTCAAGCTTTGTTCCACTTTATTTCTTTCCGCAGAGCTTTCTGAGCGAACGCCTCCTCGGAGGCAGCCTGTCAGCTCTGGGGCCATAAATACTGATCCTACACGGGCCTTTGGAATACCATGCCTGGGAGCAAGAGGAAAGGAAGTAGAATAGCCACTTTAGGTGTGTGCTTGAAAAAAGACAACTGGGATAGGTCATAATTGTACTGCATGAGGATGGCTCGCTGATTTATATGATATTTAGCTCAGGGAAGAAAGAGGAAGAGAAAAATAAGGGGGTAATAAGGGGGTGAGATAATGCTGAGCCAAAAAAGCTCGTCTATTATCAGGGCATGTACAGCTGTCCTCGATTTTAAAGCATTTCCGTGACGTTTAAATTTTGTTTCTTGTGGGGAGGTAAAAAGGTCAACTACTGTAAAATCAGTCTGATCTTTGGCTAAAGATTAAAAAATCACCATGAAATCATCACACTTTTAAGGCTATTAGTACTCTTGACCTCTAAGTGAATGGTTCTTTAATAGTCAGAAAATAAATTTCAGTTTTTTCCTGCATATAACCAAACATTCACAGTGACTTATATCCACTAAAGAGTAATTATCAACAGTTCAACCAGCACCACCAGCATGCCAAAGGCTTTGAAGAATCCAGTGACAAACACAAAATCTTGGACACTTCTTGTTCCAAAACTTTACCTAAACTGTGGACAGGTGATTAATACCCACCCAAATGAAGTGCTCTTCCAGCCACATTGCTGCCCCCATCTAGCTCCAAGATTCCCATGCTCCAGTAATGCACCTCAAGCCATCTATTCTGAAAACTAACCTAAACACACTTACAGAAAAATAAAATTCTAGTTGTAACTGTAGCTACAGACCCATACTAGATGCTTTTCACCACGAAATAGAACTGAATTCCAGGGCCTTCCTTGGAACCAGAATGTATTTTAACTTGATAAGCTTTTAATCAAAGTTATGAAGAAAAATAATTCTCCAGGTGCTGCTGTCCCAAATTGCAAACCCAACTCCAGACTTAATTCTGGTATTAATCATGTGCAATCTGTACAGCGAGAGATGCAAAACCTCAGACTAGCCACAGATATTCCCCACAAATAATTATGGCTCTGTTTACATAAAGTGTCTTATCAATAGGAAAAGACAAAACCACAACAAAATATTAAGCCAGCTCATGGTTTACCTTTTCTTTAAGGTCCTGAGAAGATGGTATTGCCATGATGCTCACCAAAACTTTCATTAGCTGCAAGCTAATTTCTTTGCAGTCTTCCTGGCACACCTCAATTAGTGCTTGTACACAATAAAGCAGCTGCTCCATATAAAAGACCTATTTATTAACAAAAGCACATATTTACTATGTTTTCTTAGCAAATGTAACATTCTCTTTAAAGGAGAGATATGGGAAATGACAGTAATAAAATCTGAGTACTGCATAATCCCTTACATTGGTAACATATTGGTAATTTCATGTTAGTTCTTCTAATTACCTATATTCTACTTTTTATAGAATACAATATAATCTTCCTCCCACACTGTTTGTTTGTATTTACCTTGTCCTGTTAACAAAATGAATGATCCTGCTCTTAATGACACAATGGTTCCAGTGGTGAATGGTGAATAAAAACATCAAAGCAATTTGGAGTGTTTGCTGATAGTACTTTCTCTTTCTGAAAGTGCAATTTGTTAATTAATAACATATTTGTTACAACTCTTTGAAACATTATTCCATGTTTGGCTGTTTTGGATGAACAATGACAGCTAAATACATAAACCAAGGAAACCTGAGCGTTTGCTTTTATCTCAGCCAATTTATCTCATTTGATACCATATAATTCATGTTATCTTGATCCAGCTGATACCAGTTGAAGTCAATAGTGTTGTCAGTTAGTTTGCCATGACTTCTATGATAAAGTGCATCAGATATTCATGAAACTGTCAGGGAACAGAAGGAGCCATTGTTACAAATTTACTCCCAAGAAATAAATCAAGTCTAGGAATAGGTTAGCCATAAATGTTATTAATCTCACAGACGTGGTCAATCCTTAGCTAAACAGTGTCTCTGCAGCATTTGCTGGCTAAAATAGAGAGAGATTGTTTTCCAGGACTAAAGGCTGGAACAATTCTGCCAAACCTTCAGCTGCAGATGGATCTGACTCCTGGAGCTAATGCCAATGGAAGTGGTAAGCTTAAACCTCACAGCAATTTCGCAGATATACCTCAGGGAACTGTTATTTGAACAATCAGGTTTTAGTGCTTCCACTTATATGAGCTCCTAATCACCACGGGCTTCATGGAGATTAAGATAATTCCTGCATCACTGGTACATATTCCATTAGGGAAGAAACCTAATGAGGGAAGAACTTGATATGTATATCTTACATTGGCTCAAAAAGACAATTAGGCCAGATTCAGTCTGCACACATGAGTAACTGTTTTAAGGGAAGCCTACATCTCACATGAAGTCAGAGTTCCTCAAGGCACAGCACTGGCCCTTTTTTGGTCATCTTAACAGCAGAGGTCTAACAAACTTCTGGTGGAATGAAAGCCAGGATTTCATTTGTGGGGAATATTACAGGGATTCCTCTTGTGCACATCTAACAGATCTATTTCTACATTTGAACACAGGAAGGGAAAAAAAATCCTGCAGGTTAAAAAATATCCATTCTGTGTTTAAGAGAATCTCTCATCTCCTTATATAGCAATTGATGAATATTCTTCAAATGGTAAAATAAAAATGGTCTTCGGGCTCAGCTATTAACTAAGGATAGACTTGGAAGTGAATTTCTAATTGATAAAGGTCTTCCTTCTAGTCTTTCACTCAAGAGCAGCAACCAAGGTCAAAAGTTTACAAAACATGCTCCTAAATGTACACATAAAGTACTGGTACCTTCCTTTTAAAATGGAAAATAAGAATAGAAAACAAAAATCAGGTAACATTAAGAGGGAATCTTAGGAAACCTGACATGCCGATTACAATAGACTATAAAAAATTTTCAGTCATTTTTATTGATGAGCATTGAAATGCACGATCTTGTTTGGATTGTGAACACAAGGAATTTCAAAACATGAGTTAAACTCTGCCTCAGGACCAGTTAAGGTAGTCCTTTGCTAGTACAGTACATCTGCTTCTCTCCCTGCCTTGCCTCTTCATTGTCTTACCACTACGTGAAGTCTTTTTTACAGCAGTTCTCAAACCTGAACCTACATCTGCTGAGAGGGTGGACTGTCGGTAAGTTTTTGGAAGCACCAGATTTGCCCAGGAGACCACAACATGGGCCAGGAAGAATGGGGAAGCTTCTGTTTTGTCTCAGACACACAACCACAACTACATCCTGAGATAGGTGTGCAAGGGAGGGATAGGAATGGGAGCATTTAGGGAGAATAAGCGAAAAAATAGTTTGGTCAAAGCCTATATCCTGCTGCGTGTTTTCCAGCTTTCCTTACCTCTTCAGAGCGCTGACAGACTCCAGCCTGTGACAGTGTGTTGCCAAGCTGGGCCACATGAGGCTGTAAGATTTCTTTTGGGCTACCTCGAATCACTGCAGCCAGAACCATTACACAGGATGCTTTGGGTGTCTGCCCAAAGGCTGAGGTGATTAATTTCAAAGACACCTTAGGGCTGACAAACGTTCCAATCAATTCTGCTGCTTTCACACTCTGAAAAAAGAACAGGAATAACTTGAGGATTTTCCTGAAAACACAAAGATCATTCAACATATCATAGCCTTTTTCTTTTTATGATTCCAGCTGTTATTTTAAATGCTTCAGCAGTTGCCTTGTAGGCCTTTTCCACTCACTCAGTAATGATTATATGCATGAAGAAATTTTCTTGACGTGTTCAGTAAGCACATAATAAGGCATGCAAGCAGCCTTCCCCACATCAGACAAACTTCCATGAGAAAGCAGTGCACGGAAACAAAGTGTACAACTTCACTGTAATAAAGTTTCCAATTTAGAATAACCAGATGTTGCACATTTAGTGGTTTAGCGTTTTGTCCCTCAAATGCTGTTCTGAGGCTTGCCCTTAATGCACCACCCCCCGTTTATTAAAAGCTGTAACTATAAAAACCTGAGGGAGGAATCTTTTGTTATTGTACTATACCTTGAAGCTGACATTACAGATCCAGTTAAGTGTGGAAGCAATGCCATGGGGGAACTGCCCACTGCTTTCCATCCTACTTCTTTAACTGAAAAGGCTTAAATTACTGTGTGTTCCCCATGACAGTGACACCCATTGATCCCTGCCTTGCAGACGGATCAGGATGTTGTATTCCACATAAAAAACCACCGCACCAGTGCTTACTGCCTCACTGATGCCCAATGCTTGCAATCATGTGCACGAATAAAAAAACAATCAACTACTGCTGCAACAGGAACACTTCTTCCTATCCCATGGATTTAATGGTTCGCTCATTTCCCCAAACACGAAAGCTTATCTCCCTTTCTCTATCATTTTTAGTCTAGTGATTTAGCTATGACTTTTTTTTGTACCTAATTAACACTTGAATCATGCTAGTTTTTTTAGTCTCAATGGAAGCACATAGTCATGAGTTCTATAGTTTAAATCTGCACTGTATAGAGCTGTTTCTTTTCACAAAGATAAGACTCAAAGGAGTTGTAACATACTCTGTGTAGATGTGAGCACCATCCTCCTCCGTATTTGCCACAGAGAAAGAAAAAGACTCTTAGTGCTCTGAAAACTGGACAATACAATTACAGAGTTCAAAAATATGATTTGATACATTTGTATGGATCCATTTACTCATTTTAACAGGGTAAAAAATTGAAAGGATATCATTTGGTATTACTAGGCTGGAGAAAGATATGGACATTTTCCAGGTTGGTGGCTGCTCTGAAATGGGTTTCTACTGTGACAAACTGTACAGGAGGTTATCATAGTACCCTGGGAAGCAGCATCACTTAAGAGATAAAAGGCATTCAAGACCAAAGTTGCTGAATCTTATGTTTGGCACAAGGAAAAGTAAAATTAAATACTGAAATCATCTCCTAACAGGGAATAAATCTCTTAGAAGCAAGCACCTGTGAGAAAATTAGTGGTGGAATCCCAAGAGACAAAAAGGCAGGGACAGCTATGTGCTGCTTGAACACAGACTTTTGAATTTAGATTTATAGCAATAAGCACTTGATAGGAAATTTGACACGGACAGCAGGGCTACATGGTCTTACTGTCCCAATTTTTTATGTTTTCTTATAGCCCAACTGAGAGCAGGAACCTAAAGAAAAACCTAATTTAGGGTTCGCCATTTGGATGGACTGTCTGCATCCAGTAAGCAGAACACATTCTTCCAATTTCCCAAAGCAATAAAATTTGTAACTTTGAAGTAAGTTACATGGATATATTTTTGTTATACATATGTCCTCTTCCTTGTGTAGAAATAGGAACAGAAAATTTTATCTTAAAATTGTAAAAGCATTTGTACCACCTGTCTTTCTTTTGCTAAATGTATCTCATGTCTTCAGCTGCATCTGTTTTACTGGGTTGTTGATCAAAGTGTTGAAAGACTCAACTGTTACAAAAGATGAAACTAACTATTCCTTACAAAACCCCTCTGCATTTTCCAAGCATTAAGTCAAGGATTCAAACACTGAATATGGGTATCACATGGAATAAACATACCTCAATATATGGTTGGATTATGGAGCAGGGGGAGATAAGTGAAATTAACTTGAAAGGGCATGACCTGCACATTTTTTTACCTTGAATTTGTTGCCCCAAGGCTTTTACACTCTAATCCACTGCATATAATTTTCAGAGAGATTATTATCGATGCTTCATGGGGCTGGCATACAAACTGAACAGTATTTAAATAACTTTACTATTGGCCTCCATACCAATAATAGAAGCATACGTTTATTTTAACACAATAGCAAAGTATACTGTTCACATGTTTTTAACATCCATAAAAAACCTGAGCCTGATCCTTCAGTCATGGACAATTACCAGTGACCTAAGGAAAAGCCAACCTTCAGAAGACAGACTGAAGTCTATAAAGTCTTTATTCTGTGTACAACAGCTACTTTAACAGATCAAACTTACATTTTTAACCACTTCACTTTCTTCATCCAAGCACGCTTGGTACAGAGTTCTAAGCAGTAGCTCCATGTGCTGGGTGATGTGATCCTCTGCATGCAGCAGTAATGTGTACAGGAGCTGGGATGCTTTGATTCTTGTGCTTTCAACCCAGTCTGTTATATCATGACAGAGACCTGGGAGAATTTTGGAGAGGTTTCTCGACACAAGTTCCCGACAACCCAGTCCTGGTCGAGTCTCTAGAAGAAACAAAAACAACCCAAAAAGAAATATCAAAGGAAAAGCCTTTTAATAATCCTCATAAAAGTTTAAAAGCTGCAAGGTAAGAGCTCTGGGTGTCTGCTTCAGCATAGAAAAAAATATTCCAAATGCTGCTGAGGAATTTACTGGTGCAAGTTGCATTACTTTAATATATATTGCAGAATTAAAACTCCACACAGCTCTTTGAATATTTATGTATTTATTACTGGATGGTGACTTAGATATCGTGTTTTAAAATGTTTACAGAAGGAGAAGAGAAAGAGAATTGAAGCTGAATGTGTGTTTACCCACTGTGGAAAACATAGCTCAATAATTTCCTTTTAATTTTGATAGCAACACAAATCCCATGAAAAATAAACTGAAACACACAGAGATAAACAGAAGAAAGACTTTTGCATGCAAATGCTGAGTTAAATATAATTTGGAGGAGGAAAGAAAGGTAGAAGTCACAAATAGTCCAGAAGACATGAGCAGCAGTAAAACAGACAATGTCAATTGTGCCCTCTAAAAGAAAAGGTTAAAAGTGTATCTGGCAAATTGAAGGCAGAAAGGGCACAGAACTATGGCTTGTACAGATGCTGTGCAATAGATCAGGCCAACAAACTGATAGTGTTTTAAAAATCACAGCTATTATATAATCTCCTTTCTAAGGCTTTTCCAGGAAAAGCAGCTCACTGAAGTGCCTCTTCAATGACTCAATTCAAAATTCACTAGTACATTTAAAATGGTATGGAAGATGATACAGGAGTTGGGAGGGATATGGTTTTTTTTCTTAAGACTGAATTTAATTTGTAACGACTTTGTGGAAAGTGAGTTTTTGTGGTTATCTTTTGATTTTAAACAGAACCCTGAAGTGTTACAAATACATATTCCCTGCTTCAACAAAGGATGCAGACTTCTGGAGAACTAATCAACTTACCTTCCCCAACAAATGCCCACTGTACTGTCTTGGTAATCATCAAATTTACGTGTTAGTTAATTTATAAATCACTGAGATTAAGAAAAGCAACTTGACCAACATCACAAGCATCTAACAAACATCCTCCTCTGCACTTTACAGATAAAGCTGTGATAGTCCTTTCCAAACAACAGCAATAAACTTTTTTCGTGATTGTTTTCTCCCTACAGTCTATTTTCTTTGCTTAACACTGTATATGCTTATACAAACAAAATCTGAGAAGCTGTTCTTTGAGAACCATGATTTCATAATTGCCACTCACAATGTTCACATGCTGTTTTAAGAAGGAGACATCATTCATTATGAGGTGTCAAAATACACTGAATGTGTGAGTACATTTTTTATTTCTGATACAGAGTTCTCCTGTTAAGGCTCAGGAAGAAAATGACTGAGCTGTCTCAGGATATTTTCCTGCACTGGCCTGTGTAACTACAAATGCTAACAGGAAAACTGACTAAAGTAAATGGTCTGAGGATACCAAAGGCTTAGAAATACCTATGAAATACCTAACTAGGGGAAAAAATAAGCATCAGGACATGAATTGCTGCTTCTTTTGTCAATGGAGGAAACATTTTGGATTATGAAAACTGACAATGAGTAGCAAAAGGTCAAATAAAAAATCAACTTGAGACAGCAAATACAGACTGGCATCCTATTTGACCCGAGGCAGAATTTTGTTTGAAGAATTTGGACCATCCTTTATCAGCAATTCCTTCATTTCAGATGTTCAAATGCAGGCATTTATCCCTGTAGCTACTCCTGTCAAAGACTTCCCTGCTATAAACTGTCTGCACCTGTATCCTGAGGCAATGAGTGCTGGGGCTCAGTGCAAGCTGTGCAGTTGGCTGGATGACACCAGGTATGAATCTCCCTCTGGTCCCCCCTGACCTGCAGGATCTGTCACTGGGAGATCAAAGCAGGGGGCTCCTACAGCAGCTCCATTAGTCTGACAGCTGGACAAAGCCACTTAAGTAAAATCTACTACAGACTCATAGTTGGAAAAAAATATTCCAGTACACCTAAGTCAGAAGAAATGGCTAAAAATAAAAAAATTGCTAAAATACATCATTATCATATTAAAAAAAAAAAACAACCCAACACAAACCTCCCTCCCAAAAAAACCAAACCAACCAAATGTTCATGGAGAGCAAACAGAAAGGACACATACAGTAACAACCATACACAGTCTGTGGTAGGACACCACAAATTATAACTCAGAACTAAGGTGTATTAGTGTCTCTGATAAAGTTTTGTACCTGTAGGATTAAGCAGCCAATCATCCTTTCCCCTGATTTTTCTTCTATTTGTCACATCAAGCCTGACCATTAATAAGACTTACGATTTTGAAGTAAAGACAAGCAGCAAGAAATGATACCTAAAAGTCACCATTAAATTGGGAGTCAAGTCCAAAATTATCAGGTCATTTCTTTAAAATATTCTTTAGTTACATGTGCATATATATAAATACACACACACATGTCACATTCAAGCCTTAACTGCATCATTCTACCAAGAAAAATGCATGAAAATTCAGTTTAATGTAGGGCTGGAATGCTGCCCAAATTCACGAAGCATATTTATTGTGCTAAGAAGATTATCTGGGAGATCACATATCATTTATTATGAAGTAATTGGTAGATGTCACTTTCTAAAAAGCCCCACCAGAAAAGCTTACACACACAAACCCCAACACATATCAAGAGAAAACTGACCGAGGTAACCCCATCAGCTGTACAAATGGTAATCACTGTTCCAAGGACAGTGATATCAAACCTTTTATGGCCTTCACTATATCATGGCCATTGCAAAATAAGTGACTGGAGCTTAGACACTCAACTTCATCAGTTTATGTCTGTTAAAAGATTCCCTGACTGCCAGAAGAAGAAATATGTTTCTGCCATGACTAGTGGAAGTAAAAGTGTTCTTTAGCATTTCCAAACCCCCGAGGTAAACTTATGTATAAAATAAGGAGGAAAGAAAAAAGATTGGGAAGGATGACAGATCAACTTGCCTGCCTTCAAAGCTAAACAGTTCTGTCAAACCAGTCACCATTATGAAGCACTTCCCCTTTCATTCAACCATCACTGAGTAAAACAACTTTAAAGAAAAAAAAGAAGTGTAATTTCAAAGAAGAAAGAACTCCGGAACCCACTGTCATGGAAAGGGTTTTGCTGCTGGGTATTCTGTGATGTGATTGTCATGTAGGCACAAGTCAAGCATGAACCTGTTCTTTCACACCAAAAGAGTTTTTGTTCAGTTAAATATGAGCATAGAAATCAATAAATGAGCCAGTTAAACTCTCTCTCCCCCCAACTTCCATATGCATATTTTTAAACATTAACTTTGTGAACCCAAGACAGGAAACAAGCTTCAAGCTACTGCAAACACAACGTTTGAAAGCCACCTATAAATCATATGCTACTAAAAAGTAAACTATCCATTCTGCATATCTTGGGGCTTTTGTGTATAATAAAGGAAATCACTCTGTTCCCACATTCTTCATGTACACTGGCAGATTTCAGGTAGCATCCCAGTGTCTCACAGAGAAGTCTGAAATAATTTCATTGCAAATTTTTCTTCCACAGCAATTATGTGGATCATTAATGCTGTGACCAGCACTCATTACTCAAGGACTCAGCTCACGGGTTCTTTCCTCCTGCCTTCCTTTCCAGTCATTTCTGTGCCCACTGTGCACCTGGCTGCTGGTTGATGTAGAACTTACTGCTGTTTCTGCACCACCACTTAACCTTTTTTCCAGCACAGGCAGCCTCATTTACATTCTCCAAAATGAATTTTTGGGTTAATGAAAAGAAAAAAATTAATGAGGTTATTGAACAATCAGTTTTTAAAACTTAAACTTAACAGGAATAATTTAAATAATCTTATATAAATAAATTATATCTATTATATTTTTTATATGTGGTACCTCTCTACATTAATATTACATGTTGTAATGAGTATTACACATCCTGCTCTGCTGTCAGTACTGCACTGCAGCTCTTAGAGATTATTCAGCAAGCAAAACCCACTTTCAGCACAACACTCACCTCCTTTGGGATAATGAGATGGTGAAACACTAAAATCCATCTTATCCTTCAAATCTTCCTCATTCTCTTTCTCCCACTGCAAGCCTATCTTTTCCCAATAGGTCCAAGCCAGTTTCCTAGATATAAAATAAGAGTTTTATACCACCAAGCCCCCAAAAGAAAAGCAGTTTAAAATGAGACTTCCGGAAAAGTTGCCTACTTAAATTCAGCTGGAAGGATGGGAAGCATTCCTGCCCTGTAGCCTAGGCACATTAAGTTGAGAGTTTATGCTTCTTTTGTACTCAGTGGACAGAGGCCTCTTCTTCCAAGGCATAATTCTGCCTCTGTCCACCCCTGTCTTTTTTTCTCTCACACTTAATTGAATGTAGCATAAAAGGACAGTATAACAAAAGTTACTGAAGATAATGCTAACATTTTCAGTCTAAGAAAAAGCAAACAAACAAACAAAAGTGGGAGTTTTGTCCTCCAAGCAAGACATCTACGACCTTAGGAACACTTCTTTGACATCTACTTAAGGGGGAAAAAAAAAAAAAAAAAAGAAAAATGTTCTACTTACATATTTTCAGGAATTTCATCACTAAAGCTGCCAAGTAACAGAGGGATCAACTTGTGAAAATATGAGTATCTGTCTCGTAGGTGCAACAACCATTCTCCAATGACAGTTGTTACAGCATGCCGTACCTACAGGGATACAAAAAACCTATTTTAAATGTGTCAGGAAAATAACAGAAAAATACTAAAAATAATATTTGCTCTCTGTATATAAGACCACGAGAAGCACATCAATAGTCTCAGAATAAATTACAAGAACTCAGCATTTCCTCACTTGCAGGAAGCATCTTAAGGAACACACAAGGAACCACATTCTCATTTTTCACTCTGGCTTAGTCAGTCTTAGACTGCTGCACAAAAGCACAGCTCTGAGAGGAAGACAAGATACAAACCTAACTCAGAAAACTAAATTCTCGTGCTTAATTCCTTCCTGAGAATGTAAGAAATGTACATTTCCCTGGAATTTGCATCTAGCCAAGCACATCTTTGGAAGGAAATTTTCTCTGTTTACTACAAAGGAATGCTTACTTTTAAAATTACTGCTTCAGTTGCATCTTATAAAGGGACCCATACCATGTTTGTTAAGGATCTGAAAAGGCCATAGAATTAAGGCCCAGAGAGATGTGACAGAGAATTTAAGACAGAATTGAAGGCACCCATAGAACAAAAAGGTACCTACAATCAACACCCTGCTGAACTAGACAGCAGCCACCAGCCTTGGTCTGGGATAGCTTACAACTGATAAAGGCTGGGTGGGACATTGTCCTGGTTTCAGCTGGGACAGAGCTCATGTTAGCAGCTGGTATGGTGCTACTTTTTGGATTTAGTACGAGAACAATGCTGGTAACACACTGATGTTTACTTGTTGCTAAGTAGAATTTACCCTAAGTCAAGGACTTTTGGGTGTCTCAAGCTCTGCTAGTGAGGAGCTGCACAAACAGCTGAGGGAGCAATGCCAGGACAGGTGACATGAGCTGGGAGTGAGCAAGGGGCTGTGTGGTCCTTAATTTCTGTCTGGGATTAAACCATGACAAACATATATACAGACCTGAGCTGAATGCATGACAGCTGAAAATTAGGGAAGCAGGGAGAGAAACACCAAGAAAGCCACCCATGGGATGGGTTTTAAACAGATTTAAAATAAATACTGAGGAAAGAAGGAAGAAAAGCACACCTTGGGAATCTCATCAAATAACCTCTGGGCCAGATGAGACAGGACATCATCCACAGACTTTCCATTCCCAAACTGTATCACTGCTCCAGTGGCATGAATCACATCAACACGAACTCTGTAGTGTTGGTGGGAAATTGTCTGCATTAAGGGTTTTATCAGAGACTCTGATTGCATATGGAAGTGCTCTGTTAGGGCAGAAAGGCAGAAACATCAACCACGTGAGTTCCCATAGTGGGCAGCATCCCTGTCCATGGTAAGGGGTTGGAACTAGATGATCTTTAAGGTCCCTTCAAACCCAAACCACTCTCTGATCCATGACACCCAACAGTTGCTGGGGCCGGCACTACAAGATGATTTTGGGTGGACTAATGCATTTGGGTGGGAGGTTAACGCTGTTCTGTAATTCTATTTCTTTCTCTATGTGAGTGACAGATCTGGAGCAACATGATTTCTGTAACACTATGAACAGCAGCCTGACTAATGTTGCTGTGTTTATGTAGCAGGCAGCTTTAACTTTATCCAGCATCAGAGCTGAACACGGCCCACATACCCTCCCCTAGCCCCTCCTCCTGCTACTACCCACACGTAAGAGCTCAGCCTACACTCCTGGCATGGATCCTCTCCAAGAGATCCTCCAAACCCTGTAAAGCACACCTGTGACGGTGTGCGCGACCTCTCATCTCTCTCCTGCCTGCATCCCTGTTCCCTCCTTGCGTCCGCTCCTCAGCCCCCATCACATCATCCCCCCGCTGCCCAACCCTCAGCCCCACCTGGCACGGCCCGGGCGCAGGCCACAGCACACCCGCAACTTTCCCGCCGGACCTCGGCATAGTGGTCGAGGAGGGTGACCTGGAGGATGCGGGCGATGTCGCCGAGGTAGGGGGCCACGGAGGCGCCGCAGCGCTGCAGCAGGAGGCTCAGCAGCTGCACGAGGCCGAGCCGCAGCTCCTCGCTGGGCTCCGCGCCCTGCGGCGGGCAGAGCCGCTGGGCCAGGGCCGGCAGCAGCACGGGCAGCGCCTCGCAGGGCCGCTCGCCGTGGCTGAGCCCGTGGCGGAGCAGCTCCAGGGCGAGCTCCCGGCACCGCTCCGCCGCGTCCCCCGCCAGGCAGCGCGACAGCGGCCGCAGCAGCCGCGCCGCGAACACCTCCTGCAGCACCGCGCCCGGCAGCGGCCGGCCCTGCAGCTCGGCGCGGATGTCCTCCAGCGCCCGCAGCCGCGCCGCCCGGCCGCAGTCGGGCTGCTGGAGGAGGCTCAGGGGCCGCGCCAGCGCCTGCGACACCGCGGCCGCCGCTTCGGGCCCCGCCATGTTCCCGGCACCGCGGGGCCGCGGCAGCGTCGCCAGGGACGCGCGGGGCGTTTGCGACGGAGAGCGCGCGCTTTACGGCCATACCGGGGACAGAGAGGGGAACAGGGACAGACAGCGGGACACGGACAGACAGCGGGACAGGGACAGACAGCGGGATACGGACAGACACAGGGACAGGGACAGATAGCGGGATACGGACAGAGACCGGGACAGGGACAGAGACCGGGACAGGGACAGAGAGGGGAACAGGGACAGACAGCGGGACACGGACAGACACCGGGACACGGACAGACACCGGGACAGGGACAGACACCGGGACAGGGACAGAGAGGGGAACAGGGACAGACAGCGAGACACGGACAGACACCGGGACACGGACAGAGAGGGGAACAGGGACAGACACCGGGACAGGGACACGGACAGACACCGGGACAGGGACAGACACCGGGACAGGGACAGAGAGGGCAGCAAGGACAGACACCGGGACAGGGACAGAGAGGGCAACAGGGACAGACACCGGGACAGGGACAGACACCGGGACAGGGACAGAGAGGGGAACAGGGACAGACAGCGAGACACGGACAGACAGCGGGACAGGGACAGAGAGGGGAACAGAGACAGACACCGGGACAGGGACAGACACCGGGACACGGACAGACAGCGGGACACGGACAGACACCGGGACAGGGACAGACACCGGGACAGGGACAGGGACAGAGAGGGGAACAGGGACAGACACCGGGACACGGACAGACACCGGGACAGGGACAGAGAGGGCAACAGGGACAGACACCGGGACACGGACAGACAGCGGGACAGGGACAGAGAGGGGAACAGGGACAGACACCGGGACAGGGACAGACACCGGGACAGGGACAGAGAGGGGAACAGGGACAGACACCGGGACAGGGACAGACACCGGGACAGGGACAGAGAGGGGAACAGGGACAGACACCGGGACAGGGACAGACACCGGGACAGGGACAGAGAGGGGAACAGGGACAGACAGCGAGACACGGACAGACAGCGGGACAGGGACAGAGAGGGGAACAGGGACAGACACCGGGACAGGGACACGGACAGACACCGGGACAGGGACAGACACCGAGACAGGGACAGAGAGGGCAACAGGGACAGACACCGGGACAGGGACAGACACTGGGACAGGGACAGACACCGGGACACGGACAGACACCGGGACAGGGACAGAGAGGGGAACAGGGACAGACACTGGGACAGGGAACAGGGACAGACACGGGGACACGGACAGACACCGGGACAGGGACAGACATCGGGACAGGGAGAGAGGGGAACAGAGACAGACACCGGGACAGGAACAGAGCCGAGGGACGGAGACCGGGACGGGGACAGACACCGGGACACGGAGAGAGACCGGGACACGGACAGACACCGGGACAGGGACAGAGCCGAGGGACAGAGCCGGGGAATGGGATAGAGCGGAGGGACATGGACAGAGCGTGGGAAAGAGACGGGGACAGAGACAGAGAGGGCGACAGGGATAGAGCGGGGGACAGGGACACAGAGGGGACAAGGACAGAGATAGAAGGGGGGGAGCGAACCGGAGTGAGGGGACAGGGCTAGGACAGGGGACGAGGGCGGAGCGGGGTGACAGCCGCCTCCGCCGCGTCCCGGGCCCCTCGGCTGAGCGCAGGGAGGCGGGCGGAGGGCTCAGAGGGCTGAGCCGGTACCGGCAGCGGGGACCCGCTGCTGTATCACGGGGAACGAGCGGTGCAAAGCTGGGAAAAGCCCGCGGGTGGTGGGAGGGCTGAGGGGAACGGGAAGGCAGCAGCGCCGGAGGCTCCGTGCCCGGCCACTTTCACATGTATCACTTCCCCTGCTTCTTTTTCTCTGGAGGGATCAAACAGCACGGGCAGGAAGTCGCCAGTTTCTGTAACAGCGTTATATACTTTTTAGAGTTTATTTATGTTAGCTAATGTGTATATACATTGTGTTCATATTGTGCTTACATGTACTTTACACAACCTCATGTTTTTGTTCTCTATCCTGGTGACTGCAAGGAACACACATCAAACCAAAAGGATTCTCAGGGCCCTTTTCTTGAGTGATCACACCGAATCTGAAGTGCAATAAACTACAGAACTAATTCAAATTATTCTTTTAAAATAGCCCTTTGTTTACCAGCAGAGTTTATTCTCTTGTTATGCTTCTCCTAGCTTGACTGTGATCTTTCGGAGTCCCGTTTCGCCCTTTATTCTATGGGAACCACGGATGTGAATTTCCTGGGAACAGAAGGAATACAAGCGTGCATCGGAGTATTCTTGACAGCACGTGCTGGTCTATGGCTGAGTCCCAGCTGTGACCACACTCCTCATGGCCTTGCATAGAGGTGCTTCTGGGTGTGATGGCTTTGCTCTAAATACCCACGGACAGAGCTGGTGCGCTGCCCTTCCCGAGCTGTGGGTGCACAGCAGGGCTGGCGGCTCCCGTGCCACAGACAGCGCTGCGGTGTGCCTGCCTTGGCTCAGCAGCCTGTCCCTGGCGGCCAGCTCATCATCCATGATGGTCAGGACATGTTTCATGGCCAGGTTGTCCTCTGTGCCCAAGCCATCCTTCCTGGCCAGGCCAGATGTCATAGCCAGGCTATTGTCCTTCATGACCATGCCCATCCTTCATGGCCATGCCCATCCTTCATGGTCTGGCCACTTTACACATCCAGGCTGTCCTTCGTGGCCAGGCTTGTACTTAATGGCCAGGCCACTGTCCATTGTGGCCAGGCCCGTCTTCCCCGGCCAGCCTGGCGGTGCGGAGCAGCCAGGCCAGGTCCTTCCATCCCCTGTGGGTGCGTGCGGTTCGGAGCGGGTCCATGCGGTGCGGTTCGGGGCGGAGGGGTCCGTGCGGTTCGGCGTAGAGGGGTCGGTGCCACTCGGAGCGGAGGGGTCGGTCCGGTTCGGGGCGGAGGGGTCCGTGCGGTTCGGAGTAGAGGGGTCGGTGCCACTCGGAGCGGAGGGGTCGGTCCGGTTCGGGGCGGAGGGGTCCGTGCGGTTCGGCGTAGAGGGGTCGGTGCCACTCGGAGCGGAGGGGTCGGTCCGGTTCGGGGCGGAGGGGTCCGTGCCGCCTCTCGGCGGAGGCGGCGGTGGAGGCCGCGCCCGCCGGTGAGTGACGGTGGCGGCACTTCCTGCGGGCGAGCGGCGGCGGAGCCGGAGCCTTTGTGCGGGAGCGGGAGGAGGGTCCCCGCGGCGCCCCGCGGCCCCGGGCGGGCGGGCAGGAGCGGAGGCGGCGGCGGCTGCAGTGCGGATACCGGCGGGGGAGCAGCTTCCCCCGCCTCCAGCGCCAGCAAGGACAGAGGAGGCGCCGCCGCTCAGCCGGCTCCGGTCACCAGGTATTTACCGGCCCCTCCGTTCCCCGGGCCCGGCCGGGCGCGGAGCGGTGCGGCGGGACCGGGGTAGGGACAGGGACAGGGGCGGCAGAATGGCCCGGCCGGGCTCGGAGCGCTTCCCCGGAGCTCGGAACCGCCCGGGGCCTGCCCCGCACAGCCCCGCACAGCCCCGGCCGCCCCCCGGCATGCACAGAGCCGGGCAGAGCGGCCGGGGCCGGGGTAAAGCTGCCCTGGCGTTCTGGGCTCGTAACGGAGCGGTCACAACCTCGCTGGGGGAAAGAAGGAGGGTTTGGGGCTGTTCTCTCCCCGTGTCACCGAACTTCCCTTTGGAGGGCTCACTTCCCTTCGGGGGGCTCTGCCCGCTCCTCCCCAGTTTCCCCGGGGCCGCGAAGGGTCGCTGGCTGGGAAAGGGAGAGATGCTAAAATTGTCCAAAAATCTCTGTAGCAGAAAGCTGGGTTTCTGGTGACAGGAGGGGGTCCTCACGGGGAGAGAAAAGCAAGGCTTTACGCCGTCATTTAATAGTGTCTTTGGAACTCCTTACCTCGTATGGTTAATTTCACCGGTTTGTTGTTTTTTTCTAAAGATTGATCACTATCTAGGAGTTAAAATCCTCTTTTTTGTACTTAGTGGGATGTTGACCATACAAAGATGACACAGTTCAGCATTTCCACGTACAGCCCCAGAACATTAAGACATTCAAATTCAATAGGTCCTGAATAGGCAACAGGCAATATTAAAATGTTTTTCCTCCTTCAGCTCTCTCTGACAAAGGATTTGGGAACTGTCTCTTATCTCTTTCTTGCACCATTTTCTTACCTAGGTCGTGTTTTCTGTTTACAAGCCTGAAGATGGCTGCTGCTGCTTCCTGCAATGTGGAAGAAGATGAGAGCCTGAAGGGATGTGAACTCTATGTTCAGAAACACAACATCCAACAGATTTTAAAAGAATGCATTGTAAACCTCTGTATAGCAAAGCCAGATCGACCCATGAAGTTCCTCAGAGAACACTTTGAAAAATTAGAAAAGGTCAGTGGTTTTCAGGTGACTTTACATTTCATTTATAAAATGAAAAAGATTGTGTAAAGATTTCAAATGTTTTGGTACATTTCTTTCTTTCAAATTTTAAATGATCGCGCAACTGTGAAAATGCAAAGTGTTAAAAGAAAAACCCCCAACCCTTCATTTGTGGATGTCTAACCTAACATTGGCTATTGTTTAGAAATTTTTGTGCATAACACCAAGATTATAATATCTCATCAAACTGCACTTGTTAAAAATGACCCAAACTGTGAGCATACTTTGTGTTGTGAGACATGGTATCCTGAACTTTCATCTCTTGGAAGAAGCTGCCTGTGCGTGCAAAAGATGTTGTTCCCTGTCTATTCCGGTGTCAGGTGGTGGGGTTTTCCCTTCCCCTAAAACTGAACAAAATCAGGGAACCAGCAAGTTGTCAAAATCTATTTAATTTCACTGCTCTTCCTGTCTGCAGTGCCTATCCTGTGATTCTCTGATGAGGGATGCATTAAGAGAGACCTCACTTACTGTGACTGTTTTCAAAAGCACTGTAGAGAAAGGGAAATATTTTAGAACGTTCCCAGACAAATTCTTTCTAAAGCCTGCAGGTGTCTTTGCAGGAAGAGCACGTTGTGTGAGCAAGTGTTGTTGTAAGACTAAGAGATAAGGTTTAGTAGTTTCTTCCTTCAGGAGTGAATAATACCTAAGGCTGGTATATTACCAGTGATGTAAAACATTTAATACATCCCACTCTGCTTTTCAGATGCATTTTTCTATAGGTAAGTATATGCCAAATTCAGGTAGTTTTAAAAAAATGCAAACATTGCATTTTGGTGGCAGCCTGGGATATCAGAGAGGGGCACAAAGTACAAGATGGTTTTTAATTGTAATGCTTATTATGGAAAAGAAACATTCTCTTAATTCTCTATATTCTAAACTTCTGACAGCTAAGGCCCATTTCCAGAGAGTTGAAATTGTTGAATTTCTGTTATTGAGTTGTGAATTATTATCCATCATAACCTGGAATTTTGGACTTCTTGAAAAGAAGGATAAACACCATTCTTGAAAAAAAAAAAAAAATTAAAATATGCTGTGGTATTATGGAATGTGCTCCATTCCTAGAGGGATTTCTTCAGGAGTTGTACTGGGAGAGTTTGGCTTTGTTGATGTTAACACAGTATACAGACCTGAGACAGGGGAGCAGTTCCTACCCTTGAGAAATTACACCTTCTTTCATGTGATCTCCTATTATTTCCCAAAGAACAGCAGATACCAGAATGCTGTAGGACATCAATCAGGATGCCAGCACGGGAGCTGATGGATGTCACTTGTCTCAAAATGGAAGATGATTTAGAAGCATCAAGGCATCAGCTGCAGGGAATATTGTGCTTGCTGTGGGAGGACACAATCTTGGCACTGCCTCTCTAGAGCAGCCTGGGGGCCAAGCCTGCTGAGCCTGGAGGCTTTAGGCTGCTTCTGGAGGTTTCCAGCACTGTAATTCTTGCTCCTACAGAAGTCTGACTCTCTTGCTGCCCAACCATCTCCGAGGACTTCCTTGGGATGAATTGCACTGTGAAGGATTTTCTGCTGTAGGATAATATTTTGACTTAGTTGGTTGCACGAGAACAGTTGAAGGAAGACTTCTAAAGATAGAGAATTCTTTCAATAAGTTTTATCCTGTTTTTATGCACTTGTCATATACAGGTAGTTTGAGGAATCCTAATGGAATTGTGAATTTAGCAACTGTTCATTAGATTTTTGTAAATGTGCAATACTGACACATCACATTTGCTATTAGCTCCTTGAATTTTGGTCCTTTGTAGGCAGAGGAGTGAAAATCTTTGGGTTTAAGCATGATTTTCTAAACAAAGTCATGCATTTTTCCACCTAAGTGTCATATTTTGGGATTATTTTCCAAACTCATTAAGCTAAACAACACGTTCCAGTGAAGAGAGCAGTAGAAGAGCAGTTTATCTGTCAAAAAATCATGTGGGAAGTTTAGAGATGAAGTGTAGGATATTTTTCAAGTGGTTAAAAAATGGGCTTGTAGAAAACAAGTAGAGCTTGATCCACGTCAATGTACTGGAGCTACCTCAGAGGTTAATAAAAAAAAAAGTGTGTTTAATTTTGCTAATTCTTAACTTCATCTCATAAAATCAACTCATAAAAGCAAGATTTATTATGATATGCAAGATCAGAGCAGATCATAAATGCTTTTCACCTTCTGATGACATCAGAGTTGGGTCCACTGCCTCCTTCAGCCTGCTGCTAAATGAAAATGGGCTGGGGACTAACCCCTGACCCCCACACAGTAACTGGCTCCAGGTATCATTCTTAGGTCTAACATGTCTGGGAGCAGGCTTGTTTTGGCAGGAATTGGTACGAGCAGCTGAGAGCAGAGCCAGGGAATGAGGTAAT
Organism: Corvus moneduloides; assembly: GCF_009650955.1. Lineage (NCBI taxonomy): Eukaryota > Metazoa > Chordata > Aves > Passeriformes > Corvidae > Corvus > Corvus moneduloides. Next base: position 3,548,161 of record NC_045491.1, on the reverse strand, counting down.
GCTTGAGGGATGGGGATTGTCTTGGGCTAATGTTCAGCTCCATGGCTGGGCCACTCTTGATTCACAGCATGGACATGGCCTGAGGGGGCTGTAAAGGGAGAACATGAATAAATACTTGTGAATAAAGTGCTGGATACTGAGGTTTGATGCTTAATGTTTGATTCTGAAGGAGTGCCAATGTTAGACACCCCCCAATGCCTTTCTAACTTTGCAGCTTATTTGTATCAAGTACAATATAAAAAATCATAACTCTTAAAATAATTGTGGGAGAACTTTAATACACATTTTCTGTTCACTTAATACTGGCAGGACCTGCTTAAGTTGCCAGTAATTGCTGGGAAGCAGCCTATGTTTCTATATTCTGAAGTTTGCAAGTCACTTTTATATGCTGTGGCCGATGGACTTCAAGATGACATCTACTCTGATCACATTAACAGTTACTTTGTGAAAATCTGTAACATGCCCTTGAGCACAGAAAATAGTTCAAAACAGTTTAGATAATTTAGATTTTAAAACCTGTGATGTTTCCTTTGAACGATCTGTTTTACGTTTCCCTGTGACTGTGTAGACCTTGGTGGATGGAGTGAGGAAAACCTTTCCCTTAGGGATTGTAACTGGGTTTTTTGGGAGTGAGGGAATAGATGTTAGCTAAGAGTCTGTGGCATTATTTTAACAGCTGTAATTAAGTCCTGTTTACTTGAGGACTAAAGAAGGCATAGCAGAAAAAACACGGAACCCATATTTTATCTCTGGTTGTTGTTTTATGTGAAAAAGTTAATTACTGAGAGGTTACTGGCAATGCTTCTGTGTTTTCAGCCATACCGAGACTGCAAAAATTTCATAGTGTCAGGCTGTTTAGAACCATGATTATATGATCAAAGGTGGAGTTGTCTTGCCAGGCTAAGCTCAACTGTTCCACAGCAGAGAATTAGGACAAAGAGCAGAACTAATGAAGAAAATGGCACAAAAGAAGAGGAAGCAGCAGGAACCTGCAGGATGTGTTTAGGCATTGCCGAGGGCTTTGCTGAAGCCATTTGCATGTGAGATATTTCAGAGCAGGGCTGTGCTGGCTGAGCTGGGCTTTGCTGGTACCTTCTGGACCTGAGCTCCCTCCCGGCCCCTTCTGCTGCGCTCAGCACGTTCAGGAAACACTGCCTTGCTCTAAAAAAAGTACAGTCTGTAGATCGGCAGTGTTCTTATGGATCCGGGCTGACGCCGCATTGTCTTACGGTACCATGGGAAAGAGAATTTGGGGGAAACGTGAACTCAAGAATCCGCAATGAATTAATGCAGAAGGCGCTGCCCCTGGCGGCCCCGGGCAGGACAGCGCAAGGCGTGACAGCTCTGCCGGGAGCTGGCCTTGAAGAGAAAGTGTGTAATAAACCACAAATGCGTCCTCGGTTAGTAAAATACACTTTATTTCCTTTCCATAGGGAGTTTCAGAACTAAAGGTGTTCGAGCATCAAAATCGGAGCACCAGGCTTTTCTTCTGCAACAGTATTCTCTCCTAGTGTTTGTATTTTATCACAGAAAGGAGCTCTTCAATCAGTAATTTCCACCAGAACCTGTCTAAACCAACGAAATTTATTCTTAAAAGTATGGGTTATTATTATGCAAAGTATAGCTCATTCCTTTCAGATAAGCTGGGGAGAGGCTAGAGATTAGAAGCAAAATCACATGGAGAAACAACTACAGAAAAAATGCATTAACTAAGCAGTTTTGTAGAGCCTAAAAAGACAAATATTTCTGTATTGTTTCAAGCTTGCAGAGCAGTTGGGTGGTATCTCCTTGGTGGTCAGAATTGTTGGTGAAGCATGCAGGAACATACCTGAGATGCTGATGGAAACAACAGTGGGAGCAGCAGGTGCCCTTGCTGTGTGACTGCACTTCTGAGCAGGCTTGTCCAGCCTCTGCTCCTGCCTCTCCTGTGATATCAGTACTGGGAAGAGCTGGATGAAAATCAGCTCAGGTGGGACCTCTGTGATTGCCAGAGTCAGCCCCAGGCAGTGTTGTGAGAGGTGACAGTTTTCTTGGAAGAGGCAAAGGAAAACGAGGTGAATTTTTAAAGTCCCCTCAGGCAAACTTTCCTACATGCAGGAGGCTGAGGGAAGGGTTGAGGATGAAGGGAATAAGAGCAGAAAGAGAAAAAGCTTTTTCCTAAGAAATAAAATTAGTTATAAGCAAGCCCATGCTCTTATGAGCCTGTGTGGAGCATGTTAGAGCTGAGATCCCTGCTTACTTTTTGTCCACAAGTGTGAGTAGCTTTCCCAGTCCCAAAGTCAAAACCTAACAAAAACAGAGTGCAATGATGGAACACAGAGGGAATTCTGCTTGGAAGCTGTCTTTGTTTCACATCTCAAGCTCCCCTGTCTTACATTCATCAGGTTACTTAATCCACTCTTCTGTGGGCTTGTCTCTTACACAAGCTATGTGTGCATACATTGTTACTTGGCTGGATTTTAATCAGAAGTGTTGGCTATGATTCTCTTTGATTATATAAGCTTTTAAGTATCAAAAATAGGGTCTGTGTTTTGTAACATAACCTCTCACTGCTATGAGGCATATGTAGGGAAGAGGTGGTGATGGGTTGAGATGCTGAAGACGCTGGTGGTGGGGAAGACAGGAAGTGTGAACAAATTGCAGGAGGTAAAACAATGGCAGTGAAGGGTATGAGGAAGGTCAGCGATGCAGCTGAGTGTCATCAGAGTAGGCAGAGCTTTGGCAGGTCAATTTTGCCTAGACTGGAAATTGGGAATGAACTGAGATGGATGGATCTGGGAGGATGCAGAAATAGTAATCTAAGTGGAGGATAACTATGGAGTGGGTAAATACCTTGGCAGGATTGTAGGGAGTGGATGGTAAGAGATATTTCTTAGAAGTGCTGTGGAAGAAAGCATTGCTCATGGTGCATGGTAGCATGTACCAGGGGGAAGGCAGTGGAACAAGAGTTGGGATTGTGTGAATAACAAGGCTGAATGATCATAAAGATTGTCAGTTGTGGCAAAGATAAGACTGGAAAGAACATTAACATCTCCCAGATTTTCCCTGCTTTTAGTGATGGCATCAGTCACTCCTGTGCTTCCAGCAAAGCAAAGTACTTTGCCTTTGGCCTTTATTGGTTGCTATAAATCATCAGCCTCCAGGAGTAGTGCGGGGTGTTAGAAACCCTGCTGGATTGAGAGCATCTCCTCTGGGTCAATTCCAGTGCAAAGGGAGATTAGTTACCTGTGCATGAACTTTCCTGCGCATTTTCTGTGAATAATCCAGGTCTGTCAGTCAGAAAAGTTTATGAATGTGCCTGAGGGGAAAAAAAATCATTTAGAGTGTAGTTGGTGGTGTTGTTTTTGAATTCAATGAATACATTGTAGGAGGCAGAGCAGAGATACTGAGCTTTGATATCAAATGTCTGACTTGCTTTTAAAGGTCTTCTTGGGATGTTGTTGTAAGGCTGCACAGTGATTTGGAGCCTCCTTAGGTGCTTTCCTTCCTTCAGCTCATCTGAGTTTTCAGGTAGTGACAAAGCCTGAAAGGAGAGACTGAGAGAGGAAGTGAACTTCTGTTTAGAAATGCCCCAGCTGATAGGGAAAAAAGCTTCTGGCTCAGGAAGTGTGTGTGCTCTTCAGCAGTGGTCTGAAAGGAAGGGTAAACCTAAAAACTGTCTCAGCATTGTGGCTGCCTCACTTGCAGTGCTTAAACTCATAAAGAACTCATGGAAACATAGTCTGAGAGAGATGCTGAAGACAGTATGCTAAATTCCTGTGGTTTATACCTCAGCCTCTTGTAGCTGAAAGCAGACATTCAAAAGATAAATTGGTCACTGCAATTGTATTTATTGGTTCTTCTTCCTTTCAATTTGAAGCAATGATCAAAGGCAGTTACACTGTCTTGCAGTTGTGTCTTCCATGTGTTTTCTCATTTGAAGGTGGACATAATTGGGCAATATGATTATGGTTTATCAGTGCCATCCAAAGAGAGAGAGAAAGAGATATCACTTGTTGTCATGACAACAAAAGATGATGAGGTGTTTACTTGAATCTGAATTCTGCACAGGGATTCACATCAAGCCGCGTCTGAAGATCAGTGTTTGAAGAACTCTTCTTGAGACAGTTCATTCCTCCTTTCAAACATTTGCTGTGTTTGTGCAGTTTTACCCCAGGATATGTGGAAGACGTCTCTCTGAAAGCTCAGCCCAGGACAGAGCAAATGCTTTTATTTCCAAAAGGCACGCTCTAGCTCAGGAATGGGGATCCTTCCCAGACTACAAATAGCGGCGTGTGGAAAAGCCAGCCAGTCAACTGCCTGCTGTTTATATAAAAGGAGTTTGTAGTGAAGAGACTTCCTTTTAAAATGAATCACACCGTAACTCACTTTTATAATCCTTTAATATCTTTTTGGCTTCTAAAAGTATTTAAGAGCATGCTTTGTAGTATTAATTTTATCTCACTGAGCTTTCTTTTGTATATAAATCTGTGCTGGGGCAGGGGAGATATTATTTATTAATTCCTTGGAAGTGGCTTTTATGCAATGTGTACTGAAAAAGAAGAGTGTGTTTTATATTCAAATGGGCAAACTACTACTCTTCTCTCTGAGTAAATATGCTGTGTATAAAAAGACCTGTGTAAATGCTGCACACCATTAGTTACCGGACTGCCCTCTTGTTGCACTTGCCTTTTAGTTAAATTTCAGCTGTCATTCTTCAGAAAGGTCTTCACTACTTTTCAGTTAAGCCCATGAAGAAGGTGCATTTGGTTGTGTTCATTTAATGTAATCAGAGACCATGAACACTGTCAGGGATGCATAAACTGCAATAGTCAGTAATGTTATTTGAAATTCTTCAGTCATAGCTTTCATTTTTAAACACTAGATATTAAATATAATGGTAATATATAGCACATGTTTTTATTTGAAATATTTTGCTTGATTGTAATTAAGGAATCTTGAGACAGAGAGAAGTAGGGAAGAAGTTGATGAGAATGCTGATTTGCAGTTCTTACACAATAGGAAAATCTAGCTGAGTAATTTTTTACATATCTAGTGCTGTTATTTGAAATTTGAATGGGAAATGAAAAAGTTTCAGTAAGGATTCAATACATCTGAAATTCTGTTTTTTGGTTACAGCACCGAGCTCAGCTGTATTGTGGCCTGGGGATTTTGGAGCTGTAAACCAATTTTAAAACCCAACTGATCTCAGAAAGAACTTGGCACTTTTTGAGGCAGGTCAGGATCTTGAGAAGTCAGATCTTTAGCCAGCCCTCTGCATTTTATCTCTGAGCTTGTCTCCTAAATATTTCAGTGGTGCCTTCTTCAAAACAAGAATGTGTGACTTGTTACTTTGAGTCATGCAGCACGGGAAATACTGTTCAGTTATTTATTTCAAGTAGCAATAGTGCACCAAAGACTCGTGTCAGAGGTTAACGAGAAGGGCAGTGTCAGTGATGGTGCAGGAAGAAACTGGAATAAGACCAGAAAAGGCAAGTGGCATGACTAGATTTGCTGTAAACATCAATGACAAAACATATATTAATCATTCATTTTTCTTGTAAGCTTAGAAGTTGTAAGCTTGTGCCAGTTTTCTGTAGTGCCCTTTTCTGGTGCCATACCTCATGAGCTGTGGATAACTCACTTCCTCTGTCAGTGAGACCAGCTGGTGATGTTGGTGATCTGCCACTCGTGCTGGTGCTCCCAAATGCTCCCTCCTCCACTGACTCCTGTCCTAGCTCTAAATGGAAAGTCTCACTGGAAATTTCCTGTAGGACAGAGGCCAGGTTCTGGCATCCCTGTCAAAGGAATGTTGGGTTATGGGGTTTGCAAGGATCTCAGCGTTGCTGTGTTTTCTTTTGGGTAGCCTGCAGTGCTGCTGAGCTGAGTTGTCTGAAAAATACTGGGGTTGTTCAGGGAGTCGTGGGATGATGGCCATGTGTACATCCCTCAACAAAACACTAGGGTTACCAGGCTGTGGGGTTTGCCTACACAGAGGAGATGACAGCAGATGAAACACCGGGCTGCTGCTGCACCAGCCAGCTTGCCTTCTTGCAGTGCCTGTGTCCTCCTGCTCATGCCCTCTGGTTTCCTGTGCCAGGGAACAGAACATATGGCCCACCCCATCTCTGGCTCTCCCCTGAGTGAGTGAAGATTGGAGTGAGCCAGCCCAGAAGGCTCTGGTGAAGCAGCAGAGGCAGTGTGTTGTGGTGTGGCTGAGGGGTGCCAGGGGGTGAGAAGGAGGTCTGGCTCTGAGCAGACAGGCCCCCGTTCCTCTGGCTGACAGACATGGATGATGCAAAGGAAATTTTACTCCTTTATGCTTTCCCTCGCATCCCAGGAAGCTGAGGGACAGAACGTGGGGCTCTGGGAATATACTATAATTATGGGTAATCTGGTTTGTCTCTGTCCTTTGGAAGTCAAAATCAGTGTATGAATTGACAGTTTTGCAACTCTGACCTCCTTTCTTGAAGGTTTTCTGTACTGTTTCCTACTCTTGCTACTCTCTCTTTAGGGATTCTCCTTCCTATTTTCTTTTCTGTTCCACAAGCATGAAATTTGGAGAATAACCTCCGTATTGGCCAGCTGGTGCTGTGCCAGCAATCATCTTTCATAGTCCTCTGGAGCCCACCTTGGATCTTACTTGCTTGGAAGGAGTCCCTTTGATTATAAATCAGTTGTATGGCAGAAATTCTGGAGTAGGGAGCATCTTTGTTGTTTGTGGTGATAGTAAGCTTGCAAAGCAGAGCAAGATGAAGAAACTTACCTAATACATCAGCGTGTGACTTCTGTCAAGTTGTCTGTACAGGAGACAACGACATGTACAAGCCAACTGAGAAAATAACAGCTGTGATGTTGGAGAGTAAGCAAAAGAGGTTTGTTCTTCTATCTCAGCCAGGAGTAGCTGCAAAGATACGCCTGCACTTTGTATACAGTGGTTGCCATGATGTGTAAGAAAGAGTTGAACAGGTCGAGCCCTGGGGTGATGGTGCTTGTACACACATTGTAGTTGATGCTACTCTCATTAAATTTGTAATTTGCTTTCAGCAGTGCAAATTGACAGTCACCCAAAGGTAGAAGTGAAGGGGTTGCCGATAGTCATAAAAGAAGGGCAAATTGACTGTATCCGTGGGTAAGAGATGCTTTACTGTCTCTTTTTGCCTTGCAGGAAGAATGCAAGCAAATACTGGCTCGGCAGAAATCCAGCTCCCAGTCGGATTCTCACGACGATGAGATCTCCCCTCCGCCTCCCAACCCGGTGGTGAAGGCGCGGCGCAGGAGGGGGGGGGTCAGTGCTGAGGTGTACACTGAGGAAGATGCTGTTTCCTACGTCAGGAAGGTAACGTGGGACCGATCTCTCTGCTTCTGAGATGTACAATACGATCGAGTGACTCAGATTTTGTCCCTAATTTGGACTCCTGGGCCAGCCTGGAGGATGGTGTCTTAATGCTGGCATGAGCAGGGCCTGAGCATCTTCACACTCAAGTTCTTTCAGTCTCCTTGACTGAGGGCTTTCCCCAATGGGATTTCAGCAGTCGCTGTTCCTTCCTTTTTGAGATGCGCTGCTCATCTCTTTCCCTGTCTAACAGAGTCAGTAATTCTCATTTTCTTGATAGCCACTGACTTCAGCATCTTCTGAGTTGGGCCAGAACCTCACATTATTGGAAGACAGCTTTTCTATTGCTCCATTTCCTGTTTGTTTGGGAGTTTTTTTGTTTTTGTTTTTTTTGTTTCCGAAAGTCAGTTCTGCCTCAAGTTTTCTTTAATCTAAGTCATTTAGGTTTCCTAGACCACTCAGGCACGTTTCCCTTGTTGATTGGGTACCACTTAACCCACTGAATTTTGGAAGTCTGTTGACCATACTTGGGTGATTTTGTGTGACCATTGTCTTTGAAGAAATACTATCCCAAGTTAGGTGATTTCTTCACTAGGAGCTCTAATTTGGGCTTCTCTCTTTTTAACTGCCTTTTTCACAAAAATATCTAGCTATGTTATATCTTTGATATCTCTTAATAACTCTGCAATTTTTTTTGAAACTGGCTAAAGCTTTCAAAGATTATTAAAAGAGAGACATTACAATAGCATATGTCATGTTTGTTTAGGAAGCCAGGCTCAAAATATATTTCATAAGGTTGACAGATGCTACTAATGTGCTTTTGTGCACGCCTGGAGTAGCTTTAACTCAAAGAGCTTTTTCTTTATGGCAATGCATTTTGTCAGTCACTGCTTTTTGGCAGAATGCTTCTTGCCTTTGCAGTCAGATGTGCTTTTGTCATCTGCTTATGATACAAGTTCACTGGCTGCTCTGGGGATTTCTGTCCCGAGAAAAAAAGAGTTAGGAGAGCCATTCATCCTAAGAACAAGCGTGTAAGAGTATTCTTGTGCCAGTTAGATAATGTTTGCAAGTGTGTGGTAAATTTTAACAGCACTGTGGTCAAGCTGTTAATGAGTGCCCTGCACTGTTAAAAACTTGTGTGAAACTTCAAAAGCTACTTTAAAACCCTTTTCTTTCTGTGCATTTTGCAATATCCCCCTAAAAAACTTCCATGAAGAGATCACTTTTGTTTCTGCTTATTATGGGTTCCATCTGACTCTTCTGAAAATCAGAGGAAACATCCCTTCCCACCCCCTGAGTAATTCTTTAATGTTTATAATGGAACCTGAAGTAAACTTTGTTTTTTTCATTTCTCAGCAGTGATGTCAGTGAGTCCTGACAGTAGCATGAGTAGGCAAGAACCAGAAGCAGCAATACAGATCATGCTCTGTGTGTTCTGTGACTAGCCCTGTTACGATTTTAATTTCCTAGGAACTGACTGAACTTAAATAATAATAATTTAGGGGATAGTTTCTTGTAAAGCTACAGATGCTGGAAGGAATACAGAACTAGCACTGGGAGGATTTGTGTCAGTGCTTTGTTTTCTGCCATAAGCAAATGAATCCCATGGTGAATCCCATGGATGTGTGTTTGTGACAGATTTCTAGAATACAGAAATAAAAGGAGACACTGAAAGGACAAATTATGGAGCAGATTTAAAAGGGCAAAAAACAAGGCAAAAGTTTTGTTAGACTATTGCAAACAGATGGAATTTTAGATGGTAGTCAGAACCTCTGGCTTGAATTCAGGTGTTGGATAGAAACACATCTGGGTCATAAGCCAGTTTGAAGGACCCCTTGAAGGGGTGAGCTAGAGCATGAGTAGTGCTAGAGGCAGTGAAATGAGTTATGTCCCTGGAGAGAAAATCAAAAGAGATTTAGCTTTGTGATTTGAGCAAGCACATGGCACAGCTCCATTCTGGGGAAGATCTCTGTGGAGGGTTAGTTCATCCTTGATCGAGAGAAAGCAATATTTGTCAACACATCTTGACATAAGACAGTTAACAACTAACAGAACAGGAATCTAGCTCTAAAGAGAGTTATCAGCTTGAAGAGAACACTCAGTGATTATTTGGAAGAGTGATGTAAGAAATTGTCAAGTGATTCTTCCCAGCATTTGATTTCGGTCAGATGCCTGGTTACACCTAAAGAATCTCTCCTGTGTTTTCTGTGTCCCTGCCCCAACAAACCCACAAAGCCTTGTGGCTTTCTCTGCTGCAAATTTACACTGAGAAAGGCTAGTCTGTGCTATTTCATAATCAGACAGGAAGGCTGGAGTTGAATATCTTGGTGATCTGATTATTTACCCTTTTGGCTCATCTGCAGTAAGCTGAGCAGCTGGGGTATTCTTAATAGAGCAAGGGTTCAGGCCTGCAGTTCAATCCTGTGTTCCTCTGATAGGGTAAAAACCAAGACTAAGATACTGGCTGAATTTAATACTGAGAAATTTAAACTTTTAGATAAATTTGGTTAGGTTTCACTCTGATACAAACATGCAGTTTGTACATGTGTACTTCTCTAGACTCAATTTGAGTAATCTAATGACTGCAGCAGTCAGTACAAGTGAGGTCTGAGGCCAGAGTTTAACTTTAGATCTTCACAGTGCAGTGTTTTCCCTGTGACATAAATGTTGATAATTTTTTGTGAGAACTGGTTCTACATCAGCTTTCCCCTTTGAGACATCCTTCTTTTGGTTGGATGGGTAGTACCTTGCCTTTCCAGGATGAGGGAAGGAAAGCCCCTACACATCAACATATGTAGTAACTTAGACAGATACACTATTTCAATCATAAGAAAATGTGAAAGATAAACGCCCCTTACCAGACCTTTGTTGTGGAGTAATTGAAAGACAAACAGATGTTGATTTTCAGATTGAGTAAGGATTATTTAACCCTTAAAACTGCTGTGCTTGATTCTGTCCTGTTACAATGAAACTATTAAGGAAAATCACATTACTAAAGACAATGAATATCTTTGACAGGTCATAATTTTGTTACAAATTTCTTGTGTCTCTCGTAATCTTGGAGTCTCTGATAGAAGAAGATACTTGGCAAATACAGAGATACATTATCTATTGATATTTTACCTAAATTCTTAACAAAATGGAAAGCCTAACTTTCCAAAGTGGAAATACTCCTGAATCTCAACTTTTATTTTGAGCAAATTCCTGCACAACAGGACTTTTAACATCTCTCCAGTTAACAATTAAAGACCTCTTCATTCTCAAATGCAAATTCTTCTTGTCTGCCATGAAACCAAGGCACAGGATTTTGACTCAAGTGGGCCTATCAGGAGCTTGGTTCCTTATACCACAGCCAGTACTGAAAAATATGGTGTAATCAACACATTTTTACCTTTTTCCTAAAGAAATGTTGCTATTTCCACAGTTTTAAAAGTAGGTTGCTTTTGATGTTGTTTGGAGGGAAGAGTAATACAAAATACATTTTCCTCAGTCCAAGGGATGTGAAAGGAGGCTACACAGTTGCCAGTACCTGCTAATTATAGTATTTGATGGATATCCTTCTCCCCAGTCATCCCTGATCTTATATTTCCTTTCTGAGTGTCATTTTGAAAACAAAAATTCTTATCCTCACATTATCAAACCTGTAATTTATTACTTTCTTAGTGGCTTTATATTATAGCCTAATCCTGTCTCAGTGCCTGAAATCAAATTGCATCCATTTTCTAGATTAGTGGAATTTTCTGTAGATGTCACGATTTGTGGAGAAATACAACCAGGCATGTAATTAGCCTTCATTCTTTTCTCTACAGGTTATTCCAAAGGACTATAAAACTATGACTGCTCTGGCAAAGGCCATCTCCAAGAACGTGCTCTTTGCTCATCTTGATGACAATGAACGAAGGTATGAGGTGCTTTATGATTTAAGGGAATCCATAGCTTGGTGTGAGGACAAGAAATAAGATTCCATTTCAACTCAGGGTTCAGAACTGCTCTCACCAATGCATTTGAGTCACATTAGATGCACCCTCCAACATGCTCATGGTATTATGACAGAGGGTAAAACCACAAGGTAAAAAAGGGCAAGAACAGGTTAGAATGTATTCAGACATATTTAATATTTGCAGAACAGTTGGGCCTGATAAAATTTATTCTATTCTTTAATTAGCTAAAGCAATCTCAGAAGCATTTGTCATTAAGGAATTAGCTAAAGCAATCTCAGAAGCTTTTGTCATTACTTCTGAAACTCAGGGAAGACAGGCCAAGTGCTGAATAAGTGGGAAAGAAAAAGCATAATGTCTGTAAAGAGATGAAAGAGAATGACAGGTAAATTATTTTGTTCTTGGAAAAGCTGGAACAAACAAATGATGTATAAGCACCCGAAGGAGACCGAGGAGTTCAGTAACAGCCTATGTGACTTTTAAAGCCTTGAAAGTGTCTTTCTAGAACTGATAGCAAGTTGTACAGATGGGGGAGGCACAAAGAAGGCCAGACAGCTCAACTTCCAGTAATGTTTTTGACATTAATGTTTATGATGGTTTAATAAAAAAATCCAGGGAAGTGTGTCTTCGGTGAAACCAGTGTGGAGCCTGTGCAAAACAGAATTGTACCAAACAGCAGTTATCAGTGGTCCATCATTCCAATGGAAAGGTAACTTGAAGGGGTTGTTCTGCTTTCCTCATTATTGTCATTAGTAGCCTCGGTGGAACAGACTATGAGTGTTGAATTTTTAGCTGACATGAAGATGGGAACGGCTGCTAAAACAGTGGGAGACAAGGGCAGAATTCAGAATTATGCTGACAGGTTGAAGGAATGTTCTAGGAAAAGCAGGATGGATTGACACTGAACCGAGTGCAGAGAAGTATTCCTTAGGCAGGAAGAACACCTTTGTAACTATAAGACAGTTTTGCAGTTTTGGTAGTTCCTTGAAAAACTACGTGGAGCTTATTGTGACTCATGGTCTGAATAACAGTAACTAATGTCAAGCTTTTTTTGAAAATACTAATGTTTTACTGGGGTAACTGAACAGAACATGCAAGATGTCCCAGTGTTGGAAAGATTTCAGCTGGAACACAGTGTCCAGTTTGGGCACTGCACTTCAAGGATAAACAGATGGAGGAAGTTCATGGAAGAGCAGTGGGAATGATCACAGACCTAGACAACATCACTTCTGAAGAAAGAATGGGATTGCTTGGCCTGCAGAGTGAAAGCTGGAGCAGAGGGATGCAATAATAGCTTATAATTGCATGTGAATAATGCTGTATGAGGGTTAAACTGCTCTGTGGGCCAGAGGGTAAAGAACAACAAATTTAAAGTGCAGCAGGAGAGAGTCAAGTCAGATCCAAGAAGAGGTCTCTGACTGCTTGGGTAGGTTGTGGAGTCTCCACCACTTGAGGCCATTAAGGACGGATTAGACTGTGGTCTGCCAGGAATGACAAGCATCAGTCCTGCCTCGCAGCAGATAAGGCTCAGGAACTCATCACCAACCCCACTTTTCTGTACTTCCATGGTTAGAAAGGACAAAAACTTTCTCTACACTGATGGTTTTAGTCCTGGCAGAACATGAGCAGCACAGTCCTTCAGTCCTACTCAAACACTTGCAGCCAAAGCATATTCCAAGTGCGCAGATTTTGCTCCCTCTTGCAGATGTTTACACAGTTTAATTACTTTGCAATCTTAATGATATGGTAACATGCAGACTTCTGGAGTAATTAGAAGAGGATGAACTTTGCACATTTCTTCTAGCTTTTTCAGAGGAGAATTCTTGTACAGAACTGCTGTAAATCCTGATTATACTGTCAGCATGCTGATGTGACAGGCACTGAAAGGAGAGGTTTTAGGGCTGGAATAAGGACATTTCTGTAATATGTTATCAAAGTAGGGTGAGAGACAAACACTGAAGGGCAAGTGCTTTTTCTTGCACTGTGCTGATTGTACATCATGATCATGGTCTCTCCTATCCATTCCCTGTGTCCCATTTTCCTCTGTCCTGTCATGGATATGTGTTAGGAGTGAAGACACATGTGCAGGCTCCCAGGTGTGTGCTGCAGGTGTGTTGTAGACTCTTTGCTTTTGCAAACTATGGCTTGACCAGGTGTATTCTGCCTCTGCTGTCAAAAGATTTAGGAATTCCTGGATCATGTTCAGGTATAGACCATTTCCCTGCTCAGGGATGTGGCCAGGGGCCTCACTTGAGCCTCATGATGTGCACAGCAGGCTGTTGCTGACATGGGGGAAAAGAAAAGGAGCTCACCAGAAGGATGCATATTCTGCTCTGCAAACAAGATTGCAATGAAGGAATGAATTGAAATCATGCTCTTACCCTTGTCTGGTTGCATTTGTCAAGTGTGGAGAAGTCAACAAGTCAGAGCATACCATTGCCATCAGTTCCAGTCTGCATCTTCTTAATGTACATATGTAGTTGAGTAAAGCAAGTGGTAAATTACTTCATTTGGGCTCTTGGAATGGTGGAAAGATAGGTAAGGTTATTTTATTTTATGTGCTGCAGTGGTGCTGTTTATTGGTTTGTTTTCCTCAGTGCTTTTTACACTGAAGATATTGTCATTGTTGCATCTAATTTCATGTTTGACCAAAATGTAGGAGGTGTTCAGGTGGGGGAAGGATGGACTAGCAATTTCTCATTTACCATGGATGACTCCTACATTTTCTCTTTCTTCAAAAAGATGTTTATGTTAGCCTGCTCTGACCTGTGTTGCACTTGCTGCTTGGCACCTCTGAAACTTAAACCCTTATTTATAAAGGCAGAGTGTAGCATATTATCTCTGTGCCAGATATTCCACATGAAGGGTTGATTGCATGAGAAGCCATGCTGAAGTTAAGGTAAACAGGTATCTTTTTGCACTGCTGTTGGAAATACTTTTCTTGAAGTCCTATTTTAGATCACATCTTTTCCTGTGCCATACTTTAAATGGAGCTGCCATCTATGTCCTACACACACACACAGAGTCTCTGGTGTAAAATTATAAGGAAAAATGCAATAAAAGGGAAATGCAACTGCAACAGTACCAAAAGCAGCAGAGCTAATTATCAGCAACTTTTGCCAAAATGTTCAAGAGTTGCTAATAGTGCAAAGAACAGTGCAGCTCTGCAAAGTGATGTGGCAGTCCAGTGTTTTCTCATGGGACTTGGTTAAACTCTGGAGTAAGGTCCTGGTTCTCTCCAAGCCAGTGGCCCATTACCTGAAGTGGGAATGTGGTTTTAGCTGTAAGGAGCTGCTGTTCTCATCTGAATAACCAGGAACGCACGGTTTGTCTTCAGGGGCCTGTGCTGTAGATCCTGATGGCTGGATGAGGGGAATTTCCTTGCTGATCTTATCCCTCCTGGTTCTAATGAGATCTCATGATTCAGGCCCATTCTGAAGATGATTTAGAGCTTGCATCAGCTTCCCCCCTTCTTTTGGTCAGTGCTGCTGGGGAGTTGTGCACGTGGGCGAGGCTGGCGAGGCCGGCGCGGTGCCGCCGCCTCCCTGCTGCTGCTCTGGCTCTGCAGCCACTGAAGGATTTCTGTCTGTGCACAGATAGAATTACACCCATAACTTGGCAGCCTTCTATTTCCTCTCCCACTCTTGGATATCCAGCAGATTAAAGTCCTCTAAGGCCTCCTAGTTGTGAAATGGTGTATAAAGTCAAAACTGGGGACAAGGGGCCGGTCTGAGTGACCTTTTTCTAACCTCTTCTGATGAATCTCTTCTAACCCCACAGTGTAGCTATGAAGATTTTTTGTTGTTCATCATGTAATGCTGAAGTACACCCACTTGGCTCTGCTGTGATGTAGAATAGTAAAGGGGAATCAAGAGGAAAAAATTATTCATTTTTCTTCTGTGGATAAAAATAAAAAGTAACTTTTCATCATTTCATTGACAGGATGTTGTGTCTCTACTGGACAGGGCCAGCCACTGAGAGGGGGGCAGTGAGGAAGTTCAGAGGTGAGCTGCTGTGGGAATGGAGGCTGGACCCAAAGCTGATGATTGCCAAGGAGGAGAAGGAAATATAACTGAAATAACCAGTAGGAGAGAGAGCAGGGCTGAGAGCAGCAGGAGTGTCCCTCCTGCTTCCAGGATGTCACCAGTGCCAGTCTGCTCTGCTGAGTCATGAGCCCCATCTGTCAGTCCCTGTAAGAAGCTCAGTGGCCCCCTGACCACATAAAGAAGTGGAAAGGTTAAATGTTCTCCATATCTGTGCGTAAATGCTGTGTCAAACTTGTTCATCAAGGCATAAAGAGAGTAGATAAATGTTTAGCTAATGTAATTTTTGGAAGCACTTATTACTAATGTACAGGCAGCTGTAAGGCTTGCAACAGCTTTCAGAATACTTTTGTGTATTTTATTACTTGCATTATTAATAAATTGGTTTCTTTGAACAGTATAATGGTGTGAAACGGCTTTGAAAGCAAGAGGCACTAAATGGTATTTAATTCTTTTACTAAAATGTTGAGCTCTTCTAAAGGAATAAAAAAAGCACCAGCAAATGAACTTGAAGACAAAACTCCAGTATTTATTTCAGCAGTACACAGTGTTGCATTTACTCTTGTGTGTTTCCTGCATGGCAAAGGTGGGAGGATAAAGTGCATTTTTTAATATTTGTGCTTGTTGGGACCAAGATGTAAAGATGAGTATTGGCACTTTGCAGACCAGGTTCCTCAGCCTACTTACCATTTTTGTTGTCCTCAGCTCTCCCCAGTTGCTCCATTGTCTTGCTTGTTTCTTTAAATTTTTCACAGCAATGGGATATTTTTGAGTGCTACTTAGAATGTGACCACTGGAATCAGTGGATTCTTTGCTGAAAAAGTGCTACTTTGGCCATGAATCCTCACCATGTATTTATGCAGTTGGTCACCCCTACCCTAATATTCTTAGCAGTTGTGTCTTTACTTAAGTATATTTATTTTCTTAGACCGTCTCTTCAATTTGTAATCATTTTACATCCTAAAGTTTTTTGAAGTGCTTGCAGCTCCATTGCAGCAAGGTATTGTCTTCAAATTCAGAAAACACATTTTTCATCTGGGTCAGTAGTGACTTGGGGTTTCTTTCAGTACAGGCATAATTTATCACGAGAAAAGTTGCTTTCCATAGCTACCATGTGAATTTTGGTGGTTGTCCTGTTATCTCATACTGAAATCTTCTTGAAACCTCTGGTGATTAGCGAATTTCAAGGACATTATTATTGCTATAAGCTTTATTCACTCCTACATAATACCATGTTTTATTAAAGCTCTGGCTGCAGGCCAGCTGGAAAGTCTCATATATATGGAAGAAACTTAAGATGGCACCACTCGGGAGCAAGATATTTTAGAAACAGGATGCCACAGCTATGACATATTCATTACACATCCTGTGTTTTCCTTGCATTTGTAACTTAACTCTTTTGTTAAGAAACAAACACAGATTAACTTCTGCCTGTGCTTCGTATATGCCTACAGCGTGCAGAACAGTGCAAGAAAAGTTCCCTTCCCATGATACTGCATTAGTATTTCTGTACCTCTACATGTTGTGCTGAACACACGTGGGTGTTAAGGTGGGATATTTACTCTGACTGCCGCAGGTGTCTAAGTTTGGTGCTCAAAACACCTTAAAAAACTCAGGGTATGGTTTCACCACTGATTTAAGCTGAAGTCTGAGCTGGAGCCAAAGGATGAAGTGACAGTGAGTGCCAAACCTTGGCTGCATGCTCCTGTTGCTCTCATGGCCAGGTGAGCCAGAGCAGCTCTCTGAAAGGTGATCCTCCCCTGCAGGGTTATTTCCAGTCAGAGCAGGTCCTTCCTCCTGCCCTGTGCCTGGCTGCCAGAATGCTTTGGCAAGGGGAAGGAAGGAGTGGGCTGGGCAGGACCTCCTCTTTGGGCAGCAGCAGGGGCCCAAATCAAACTAAATGATGGCAAAACTGCACCTTAATTTCCTTTACTAGTCACTGGACAAGGCCAGAGGATGGAAATAGATGTGTGGATACCTCTTTAATGAGCCTTGCCAAGAATGCCCGAGATGTTGAGCTAAACCATTTGGAAGATGAGAGATGAAAAGACAGAATAAGAGATGAGAGAGAAATTGCACAGCGATGCACGGCAGAGTGGGGGCTGAGGGCTTTGTTGATCCATAACATGGCTTCCTTGAGTTACATTAGGATTTTGTGACCAGAGTTGGACAGGATTCTTCACCTTGCTTTTTGGGAATAGCAAAAGAGAGAGGAGATGCAGCATGATCCCAGTGTTGTGCAGAGGCACCCCTTGAAGGTTTGTAAAGGTGTGAATGCCCCACCTGTGCTGGAGTTTAAGAGATTGTCAGCAGACAGTGGCAGCTTGGGGGCAGAGGAGGTGTGAATGTACAAGTTATATTATGCACATGTAGCAGGTTTGGTACCAAGAAGCTGGTGCAAAACCACACTGTGTGGGGCTTTTTTCTGATTGTCAGTGGTGTTGGATGATTGGCCTGTCCTGTGAATTCTACTTGTAAACAACTAAAAAGTGGAAACTCAAATTTACCAAGGCACGCTAAACAAAGCTTTTCCTTTTTGGGAAACACCAAGGTGTTTTCCAGGTAAACTGCCTGGTAGTCCAGCTTTTCTTTGTGCCTTTTGTGCCTTGTTTATGGCCTTCATTCCTCATGGTGTTTAAAAGTGTGTTGTTTAACTATGAGTGGTTCCATTGAGTTGCTGTGGATGTCAAAGGAGCTATTCATGTATTTAAGTGGAAGCACATTCAGTCTTGCTGAATCGGAGCTTGCCAATGAGGAATACTACTTAAACTAGAAAAAATTAGGGATTTTGGAGACAAGAATCATCTGGCAGCAGAGATGGAAATGAAACCAGGTAGAGTTGCCCAGCTGTTTGGAAAATAAATGATCCAATTCTCCGTTGAAGGGTTAGCTGTGAATTTAGCACTGACTTTATTTTCCAGTACATCCGTCTCATTTGTCCAAGAATTATTGTCTTTAATTACCATTGTGGTGCCTGCAGGCAGCAGTCTTTAAATTAGTTATGCAAAGTTGTGCTCTCAGCAGTCATAAGGAGATTGTATCTGCTTTGGTATCAATCCCCTTACAACAGCCTGACAGCATCAGCAGACTGTACTTTTTGTGATGTCAGTATTTGGCTTGGTAGGTAGGTTACTCTCTTAAACAAAACTAAGAGCACACACATTTGGTATTTATGGATATTTTTATCTCGAGAAACAAATACTGTCAGTTCGTAGCTTTTTAGGGGCTGTGATTCACCCTCAGTGTTTTGTTAGACAGTTTATATTCTTCATCACAAATACTGGTGGCTCCATGCCTAATGGTGGTTATTTTTAATTCTGCATAAAGCACTGGTTTACATATGGGCAGTATGTCACCCATTCTGAAAAACAGAGTTAAAGCAGAGAAGTTATTTACATAAATCCTTTTTAGATCTAGAAAAAATAGCCCAAGGCAAATAGTATTCATGCACACTCGTGAAACAATCTTGAGTCTAAACTTACCTCTCTCTATATAAAACAGAAAAATTATGACTACTGCTCAATTTAACAGGCCTTGTAAAATCTTTCTACTGCTGCAGTATATATGACCGTGCCTTTGTGTGCTTCTTTACACAACAATTAGCTGGCAGTGGCTCTGCAAATACGTTACTCAATGCTAAGGCTTTCCAGAATTAAACATAAAGGTTGAAAAAAAGAACGTCCACTCTTCTCAGCAAGTCTTTGTCTTCTGCATCAGAGCAGCTGGAAGCAATAATTTGTCTTTGTGCAGGGACGAACAAGGTTTATTTCAACTAAAGCTCTCTAAAATGCTGCTTCCTTTCTCCCACCCCCCCCAGAAGGGTTGCAGATAACCTGTCAACAGTTACTCTTGCTCTCATGAGTCTTCATTAGGTGACTGATTCTGCAGCCTTGCATGGCTTTGAAAGCCTGATGTCTTCAAGTGGGGTATGACCGGTACCGGCACTGGAGGATCAACTCTGTGATTAAGTTGCTTCGTTATGCATTTAGAGGAGGGTGTTCAAAGAGCTTAAAGGAACTGGATATTCCCACTGATTGATGTATAGTGGGAAGTGAATGTTTAACTCCTACAAGGTTCTCTTGAAAATCCCCACCTTGCATTCTGAATGGTTCGACCTGTGCGTTTCCATGATGAGGTGACATCTGCTTGGTAACACCGTGTTTGGAGAGGCAGCAGCTGACCTTCAAACGAAAATATATCCTATAATACTGCAAGATTCAGTGGGGGGATTTTTTTACTGTATAGAAAGAGAGAATTCAGCTCAATAACCAGATGAAATTTCTCTGTCATTCCGGTGCACTTAATGGGAATACCAAGTGTAAGTTATTTGACTGTTAGGCTGCTAACTCTCTTTTAATGAAAAAAACCCCTGACAAACCCAAACAATGACTTAGTTCTTGTTTTACAAGTTCCTTACTAAAGACTTTGACCTGAAGTACATCGCATCTTGTGAGGTAACAACTGGTCTATCATTGTCTTCGGAAAAAAGTAACAGTTGCTAAGATTTCGAGAAACAAAGATGGTCTTTGAATCAATTGGAACAGCTGTAAGAGACTGACACACCATGCACTGTCAGCTGCTAAATTCAGATATTCAGACTGCCCGAAATGGGATACTTTAACCCTTTGGCACCACCAGATTCCTTTTCTCTCTGTTTTTCTCTTTTAAAGAAGACAGAAAAAGGAATTGGGTTTTCAACTTGCTTTTTGCTTTCAGAAATTAAAAAGACCAAACAACACCCCTCCCCCCCCCCCCCCGACTTTGTAGGGATTTGGGTTTTTTTGTATTTATTCAAGTTCTGATTTAGAAATCATCATCCAAAGACGTGCTTGTTGACAGCTGAAATTTGCATTAGAAAAGTACAATGTGCTTCTCTGTGTGGTGCATTAAAATGAAAATATAATAGTGCATATCCAAAAAACAACATCAGATGCTATTTTAAGGCACTCAACATCTTCCCAGTTTTGTGTATGGAGACTTTGTTTAGTTTAATGAAGCAGAATGAAGGTGAATTTTTCATATCTGTGAGGGCAAGGTAAGTGCTAGCAACGGTCTCTTTAACAGACGCGTGTTAGATCCATGCGAGATCCAAAAGCTGGTGGCTGAAGTTGGGCACATTCAGACTGGAAAAGTTTAGTTTTTCATTTTAGAGTAATCAGGGAACTGATCCATAATTTAAATTAGCTTGGGATGTGGCAGATTTTTCCATTGCTTGAAACCTTCAGATCAAACTTGGCTCTCTGCTCTTGCTGGTTCTCGCAGTACTTTCTCAAGTGCTCCAGAATATTGTGAGGGACTTTTTTCAAAGATGGCAAAATGTGATGACATGAAAATTTATTCCACTTCATGAAGAGTCAGCAGCCATCTCTTGTGAACAAAACACTTGTATGACATCGGTCCTCCTGAAAGCCAAGCTCTTACAGCTTGGAGCCCGACTGATTTTTGGATGTCTGAAACAGGCACATACTGGGACTCTTGTTAAGCTATTGTTTTAGTTCAGTTGCAAAGGCTGGGGGTTTATTTAGGAGCCTCTGAGATTTTGTAGCCAGTGTTAGATGGTGTCAGGAAAGCTGTGCACAGCACGGCTCGTCTTGCTGCTGATGGAGAGGGTGAAGCACCCAGTGAGTGGTACCCAGAGCTCCACTGAGTGAGGAGCTCTGCTGCCCAGACCAGGAGCCCAGTGTTCAACACTGAACACAAGTGTCTCAGCACTGAGCACTCTTTTCTTGCCCAAACAGCCAAGCTTGTTCCTAAGCCATTTTCTTCAGTATTTCCCAGCAGTGCATGGTGATGGTTTCTTACAAAAACTCTTTTCCTGACCACATCTAACCTGTGTTCTTGTGCCCTGCACTCCTAGGTCCTGATCCTGTGCCATCTGAGTAATGAAAACATTGGCAATCATCATCACTGTTTGCAGGATCAAGTTTAGTTGATTCTTCTGTTTGTGGATATGACCATGTGAAAAAAATAGATTTGTACCATGACCCCAGAGGGTTTGAAAGTTCTTTGCTCATGTGAGTGAATGTCCTAAAGTAAAGGCTGAGACGTGAATTAAGTAATTTTCCAGATGTGATAATTGAGGTAAGCAGAATAAACTGCTCAGTCTAGAGCTTTAATTCTCATTAATAGGAAAACACTTTTCTGTCCTGGTAGTCTGTTATATATTTACAGTTACTACGAGGTACACATAAAGGCTAGAGCTCCTGATATCCCTCTCTGCATTTGTAATGAAAGACCAAGTCTGCTGTCATTAAGCCAAATTCCAGCTCTGTTTTCCACATCTTTGTATTTTTTGTCTGTCTGATAGTCCGAGAGATCTATTTGTAGTGAAAGTCAGGTAGAAACAAGAAATACAAACCAACAGACTTTCATATATTCTGAATTTAATTTCTTCTTATATTACTCTTTGTTGAAAAGACTTTAAAGGAGATTTTGCTGCTACCTTTGAATTGCTTGCTCTTCTTTCCCCTAGCAGAGGCACATCATTATCGTATGAGGTGAATGGGAATTACTTTTCAGTATCCAGAAATAGACTTTGGCCTTTTGACATCCTAATAATTCCCAGAACAGCCAACTGAACCTTCACCATGATAGACTGGATTTGCTATATTAAAATATTGTAGCAGTGCCCTAATTTCAAGTCCTGACAGTTTAATCACTGCAGCTGACCCATGTTCCTCATACAGCTGCTTTCTGCAATGAGGTTACAACATCCATGCAGATTTTCCTTTGCTTTTAGAAACCTGGTTTAAAACAGTGAAAAGTTGTGTTTCGTCCAAGTTTACCTACTGTTCTCTAATGGTATGAAATGTGTCACATTTCTTCTCTTATTTATTAAATCCTGTGCTTTGACTAGAACTTATTTCCAAGAATATTAAATTATTGTTCTATTATTAGAGCACAAGGTTTGATTCCTTGACAGGTTGACAAGAGCTCTGGAACACTTTGCAGGAGCAGCTCTTCCTAATCAAAACTGTCCTCAGCAGCATCAGTCAGTTTACCCTGGTACCAAAATACCAGTTGAAATGAAGCTGCTCAGTTGCTCCAGCAGCGTATTGTGGAATCTGGGACTTGATGCTCTCTTTTTTCACAGTCACCCCCCCCTCTGGCACCAGTCACAATCAGAGCAGCAGCTACCAACACTCTGCAATGCCTGATCCCTTACATGCATGTCCTGATTGAGCTCTTCATACATTCCAACATCTATCATGTTTCTTGGCCATCATATATAATATTAATATAGGCTCATGGTCATCTGTCTCCTGCCATTTGCTGGTAGTAAGTCAATTGCATTTAGACTACAAAGACAATAAACCTTACTGATTTGGTGCACCTTGGCATCTTCCTTATACTGCAGGGGTATCTTTATCACAGGCTTCTGAGTGCTTTCATTTACTGTGCTCTTTGGCTTTTTGACTTCCTCTTCTGGTTTAGGATTTTTACCAAATTCAGTACTCAAGATCACTTTAACATGCTCAGTGTCGGCTCTTTTTAATTACCTGAGCTCTATGTCAATATGTGAAAATTTAGATTCCTTTTGCAGCAATTTTCTGTGAAAAGAGTTGCCTTACAAATATGTTTATTTTGAATACGAACGATGTGCTTTTAGAATAGTTTCATTTTCAAAGGATGCTTTAATGGAAAACAAGATGAATTTGTGTGGGAACAACAGACATTCTGCAAACAACTCTAATAGGTAGTTCCTTTCTTCCTTTGAAGACTTAGTGTTAGAAATCAGATCAGAGCACCAGAGATACAGGGGAAAAAAAAGTGTGATGTTGTACCCTGACTCCAGAAGCACGTTCTGAAAGCCCACGGGTGAGATGATGAACAATTCATGTGAAGGTTACATAGAGCTTGTTTCTGATAGATTTCTCCACATTTCTTGTTTATCTGTTTTGTTTGTTTTGTTGCTTTGTCCCAGTGCCGTAGTGACACCCTCTGGCAGTGGCAGGATAGTTTCATTGCCACTAGGGAGCTCTTCAGCAGCAATCGGTGAGCAACCTCACGGGACGGGCATTGGTGTGCCCTGTCCTTCCTTCACTCAGAGCTGGTTTGGCTCAAGATTAAAATTCACACATGTAAAGTTAAAGTTAGTGTTGTACGTGATGGCTAATTGATACAAATTTAAGAACTATGTAATAATTATTGTTGGAGATTTTGTTCTGCTGAGTTCGACTTTTCTTCTGGTGAGCAGCTTGAAAAGTTTCCCTTTGTACTTTAATTTGTTTACATCAACTCTAAAGCACACTCTTCTCTTCTGGAGTGCAGGCTCTGAGCAAAGCCTTACCCATGCCCTGGCTGTGGTGTGGCTCTCACCAGAACAGAGATGCCTCACTGATCTCTTCTACTGTGACGTAACACAGGTTCTTAAAGATGGAAAAGCTACTGGGAGTTGTCTGCCCACTGTTAATTTTGTATATTGCATTGGTGATGCTTTTATTTGTGCTGTCCTACCTGATGGGTCACAAAATGCAAACTTCTCACAGCTGACATTTTTCTGGGCGGTATAAAGAAAAATCAGTGACCTGTTGAGGCAGCTGGAGCAGCAAAGTGGGGCAGATGAGGTTTGGAGAAAGGTATTAAGGTGCCTAAGTTCTATTAAAATCAAGGTGTTGGAAAATACTTAATGGTTTTTGTCATATCTAGGTCTGTGTCTCGTTTTGATAATCAACCTTGTGCATGTCTGCAGAGCAAGCTGGTAATACAGAACTATGAGTTGGGGCAAAGCAGCTGCCTGGCTGTGCCAGATCCTTCACCGGGCCTCTCAGCAGCCTCAATGAGCCCAGACACAGATCTTTGTGCTGCTGGGCTCAAGCAAAGTTGAAGACTTGTTAGGGAGACCTCCATGGGTCAATGAGGAGTGAAGGTTCTGAGATTAAAACCTTTGATTGCTCTGTCCCATAGGGGCTTTTATTGACTGAGCCCTCTCCAGTACCATGGCAGCATCTGAGCTGTCCTGGACTCATTCTGGGGACTCTGGGTTGGGACACGGGGACTTTTCAGCATCACGATGAACTATGAAGGCCTGGCTCAGCTCATGAGAGCAGCCGGGGTTGTCTCTGCCACCTGGGGTCACTGTGATCAAGGTTATTAAAAAGGAGAGGTACGAAGTAACAAAGAAAATAGAAGCGGTAAAAAACGTACTTCCCAGCCCTAGCCCCTGGAGGCTAAAATGGAGATCACCACAAGTATACAAATTAGTTGAAATTCTTATTGTGTGTGAAAAAACGAAGCCCTATACTTCAGCGTGTAAACAAGTCTGCGTTAGCGGGTCAGGGATGTGTATAAAGCAAGACATGGACTATCACAAGAGAAGTGTTGCCTCTTTTACACTTTTCTAACTGCATTTTGCCTCAGCTCCTTTACCTGTTGGCTCCTACAGTGTGTTACACCTGACTTTGGAGGTCCTTGTAGCAGGTGTAGCTTTGTGGCTGAGAAATTTTCTGTGGTCTTGGTGCTTATCTTGTTTGAAACTGGAATTGCTTCAAAATCTCGGTGGCTGTTCCTGTTATTTACCCATGTGAGATTATAGGGGAATCTAATAGATGTTTTAAATCTGCACCCATCTTACAGAATTTCTTAAGTGTGCTATTAATGAAACCTTTGTCTCAGCTAACCCCACATGATATATTATGTACCAGCAGTACTTCTTAAAAGCACTTTAGCCGAATTTTCAAGCTGGCTGGGCTTAAAGTTGTCAAAATATGTATTTATGTTAAAACTCCCCCAAATGCTGTGTGGATGTAAATCTTTCTGTGGAGGTGCTGCCTTGTGAGAGAGGAAGGAAGGGCTGTTTGTGCCCTGGCAAAAGAGGAAAATCCAGATGATGCAAATGCAATTTCCAAGCCCATTTCTTGTCAGAGAAACTGCAGGGTGTGAGCTGCTCAGAGCTGGACATCGCTGGTGCTCTCTGAGCTGCCTCTAGCACAGCTGCAAAATTGCTGCCTCGTGCTCTGAAAGTCTAAGCTAAAGCAGTAAGACCTGGAAACCCTTTTTACACTGTCTTCTGTTCACAAATCCTTTTCTAAAGGCCTGTAGGCACCCAGAGAACAGACTTCTACTGCTGTACCTGCAGTGGGTGGCCACCATTGGAGCTGAAGGAGCTAATGCACATCTGTGGAGTGCACTTTTTTTTTTCTCTTAGCTAAATATTGCTAGAACTTCTAGACAATGGGAGTGTACAAGACATCACATGGAATTCAGTCTGTTCCTTAGTATGAAAAATTGGTAAATCAGGTTTTTTAACCTTCTTTTGTCCTTACTAAATGAAAAGTGTATCATAGAATCACAGAATGGTTTAGGTTGGAAGGGACCTTAACTATCATTTCATTCCAACCCCCCTGCCATGGGCAGGGACACCTTCCTCTATCCCAGGCTGCTTCATGTCCCATCCAGCCTGGCCTTGGACACTTGCAGGGATCCAGGGGCAGCCACAGCTTCTCTGGAAAACCTGTTCCAGTGCCTCAAAACCCTCACAGAAAAGAATTCCTGTATAATTTCCTTGTACTGTGTGTAATTTTCTTAATGCTTTTGTTGACATATCTGTGCATTTGATTAGATAAGAAGTGCTTCAGTTACAGGTATAGTTGAAGGAGAACAGGGTGGAAAAAACAGTGGTAGTGTTCATAGTAGTGTTCCTTCATAGCTCTTTGCAAGTGGAGAACATCCATTCTTTGCAGTGCTGGAGGGCTGTACAGTCAGAGCTGCCTTACTCCTGTGCCTTTTCAAATGAACTTTGCGTCACTGGCACCACCTCTAAATAAAACTATTTTTTGCATCTTTTGTAGTTACATGATATTCAAAGCATCTCTCAGAAACACATTTTACTCCTATTATAATCAGTGTTCTTTGGAGTAATTAATTATGTATCCCATCACGAGGTCAGAATCAGAACATTATGTTTTCCTCTCGTGTAGTGAGATAGCTCCTCGTACAGGCTACCATGCTGCTGTACACGTAATTAGTACTATATGAAGAATATAAATTAACATGTTAGTTTCGATGGGAATGTTGATGAGGTTGGAAAGGCGTCATTAATATGCTCAATAGTGCAAAATAATACTTCTGATTTTAGCTTCCTTTGCTTTTCCTTTCAACTAGTTAAGCTAAAAATACAGCACAGCTGCTTTCCCTTTACACATGTGAAAATGTGTGGAATGCGAAGTAAGGGAGAGAATTGCAGCCCTTTGGGTGAGAAAACATGAGGTTCAGTGCTGAGGCACCAGCCTGTGCCTCATCAGGGAGCAGGGCAAAAGGAGGGCGCGGGGGTACCACTGTGGCTGCAGGGATGGACGGGCTGCTCCTCCTGACACAGCATCCCCATGGGGCTCCCAGCAGGGTGGGCTCTGTCCCTGGCTTGCTGGGTTCCAGATAAATTGATTCCCCGTGGAGATGCCACTGCACTTCTTCCTTTTCTAAGGCCCAAGCAGTTTTAAGCACTGTAGAACTCGAGCAGTCCCTCAGATGCACATGGTTATTCCACAGTTAATGCTGCTAATGGGTCAGATAGAAGATTGAGGCAGTAGAAGATCCTTGCAGATGTAAATCAATACTTATCAATGACATCTAACTGTGTCAGCTCTCAGGGCAGAGGAGAATCCAGCTGTAGGATGCGATCTGCAGCTTGATAGAAACTCTATGCACCAGAGCAGTGGAAAGGATGAATGGCAGCAAAAAAGCAAACGATGGAAAGCTTTGTGAAGTGTATTTATTTTAATGTTAGTTGGCTGTTAAAAGGTGCTCTCTGCCTGTTGTGCTCTGGGCTTTTTATTAAGAAGGATAAGCAACCATTATCTGTGTTGAACACTTTTTGAATATGCTTTGCTATTGTGGCTGATGAATAAAATTACAAAGTGAGTATCTGATCCCGAAAGTTGATCTCTGCAAACAAGCTTTTATACACTGGAGGAGCTCCTTGGACATCAGTGGGAGCTGCTACAGGAAGGAGGATTAATCAGTATTAAATTGGTGGCCAAAGTAAAGGAGCTGTCGACAGGGAGCAAAGCAACAGAAAATATTGGTAGGAGGGAAGTAAATTGTGCTGTTAGGTAGCTCTTTTGTGAAACTAAATCAGAAAATCGCTGATTAGTTTTTACAAATTCTGGGAGTTGTTTAAACTTGGCTGCCTTTCATAGTTACTAGAAGTTTCACATAAAGTCAAGTAGATTTCTAATGTGCTTGAATTAATGATTTCTCGTTACTGGAGTCTGCTTTTTCCTTTCCTTATTTTTGTTGATTT
Source organism: Corvus moneduloides (assembly GCF_009650955.1). NCBI lineage: Eukaryota > Metazoa > Chordata > Aves > Passeriformes > Corvidae > Corvus > Corvus moneduloides. The sequence goes on along the minus strand of NC_045491.1, from coordinate 3,520,624 downwards.
AAAATGCAGGAGTATAATATTGCTTCAATACAACATTGCATAGATTGCAATTGTATGACTTTAAACTCAGTAGATTTTCCTTACTGTTATTTTTGAAAATTTCCATCTTTCCTTTTACTTTTCTTGGTGTTTTTTAGTTCATTGCTCCCAGATTCAGCCTCTTGGTAGTGACCCAGCTTTCCAGTTACAGAGGCATGAAAAATCAGCATAATTAAAAACCGTATATTAAAGCAACTTTATAACAATTTTCTTTTCTGAAATGCAAATGAGAGACAAGAGAAGACTCACCCATGTTTGCTCTGTGTGTTGCTTGAAAAAAATCCATTTACTGCACTTGGAGATGTGGTGCTGGTAGGATATTTATTGGTAGTTATTTTTATTGAAAACTCAGGGTTTAACTCAGACAACGCTCTTAGCTCCTGAGTTGCAGTACTGATTATAATTTCTGGTCAACTTGGATTCTCTTCCTATCTGCCACTTTGCCTTTTTCTCTTAAATCCATTGGGTTTACATTCTGGTAATTTTCCACTTTTCTTCTCCTCCTGGCCCTCGGCGCCCTGCCTCACAGCTCTCTTCCACTTTGCAATTTCTGATTTATTTCTGGCATCTGTTCAATTTCAGAAGAAAAAATAATTCTATCCCATGAGTCTTGCAAGGAAATATAAATTCCATTTTTATCAACATTCGTCAATTAAAATCCGATGCTGCAAAGCCTTTTTATAAATAACTTGACTGTTCCAAATTTATGTTGATAATACCTTGCACCATTCGTGCCATATATATAACACTTTCATATGGCAGATGAGGAGAGGTGTTTCTGTGAGACTATATAAATTTGCAAGTACAGAAATAAAATCCATGGACTACACCCCAGTGTCACACTTGCTGCATGTACCTTCACACTCACACACTTGTGCATCTAAGTTGCTTTCAAAGATGAACTTGTATGTGATTATCTGATAAGATATAAAACTGAAGCCTGAAATCTGGGCTGATCTCTTGAGTTTTGGTTCAGGGCCAGATTCTGGAAAATGATTTGAGTTCCGATTCAGGCAAAATCCCCTGAATATGTTTTTCTGGCAATATTTTTGAGAACAGCTGATCTTTTCACATTTTTTCCATTTGGGTTAGAAATCTTAAGAGAGTAACCAAGATGCCACTGAAGTACTGATGTTTGCTGCTCACTGGAAGGAAAGTACAGCCCATATACATGGAGCCGTAATTCTGGCATTTTTCTCTGCTGTGTTTCAAAGCTCTAGATGATAGATAATGACATTAAGGAGAGTGAGTTGAAGTTAATTGCAAAGCACTGCTTATTAGGTTTGAAAGAGATATAATCACAGGGCATTCTAATTCCTTAAGACACTGATTAATATAACAGCTACAGAGAAAAAGCTGGCAGGGAATACGTTTCTAGGGAGTTTGCAGGATTGCTGGTTTATGCATTTTCTTTTACAGCCTACACAGTTGGAGATAATTCAGAATCTTACTGTTTAAGAGTAAGCCAAGTATCTAAAATCTTGTGACCATATTTAGGGATGGATGAAATGTTTTTGTTAAAATAGCTCACACTCACTTACACATGCCCGTATTTCTGTCCGGCCTTCAGGCCGGTGAAAGGAAGAAACAGGAGACCTCAGAGATTTCCTTTGCCTTTCTTGTGATCCATCAGCTGGGTGTTAATGATCTCACACTGCTTATTCCAGTACCCAAACATCTGCCTTCCCTCTGGGCTCAGCTGAATCACCCAGTGCCTTTACCAGTTGCTGTGTCCGTCTGCAACTCTGTTTTGGTTTAATCATCCCATTAGTTGGAGCTGAAGAAACACTTTGTGGCAAGTGGCACCAGTTTGTTCTGCATTTCATCCACGTGATGCTGGGCTGTGACATGTTGGGTTGTCTCCTGGCAAGGGTGGAAGAGAAGGGGGGAAATTCAGAAGTTCTGGGAATGATAGCTTTACTTGGGGATGACATGTTCTTTTCTTGGTACTGATCTTCTCCAATCATCCCCTGTCTATCCAGCAAGTTTGTCTGGATAAAGGCTGTCTGTATCTCTGGTGAGAACGTGAAAAATGTGGAGAGGGCTAGAGCAGTGTAAAAACAACATTTATTAGCAGAGAGATTAAAGGCTGAAGAAGGATGTTTGGGGGAACAGCGAGAAAGGCAGTCCCAAGCTACATCTTTAACAATGAAATTCTTGCAGTAGACTCAGACAATCTGTTCCCAGTATGTACCAGGACACAGAGCATTGCCCATGGCTGTGCCAAGAGCCTGAACTCCACAGAGCTCCTGAGAGTCCCTAATTCTGCTCAGCCCATGCAGTTAGACGGGTCCTCCAGCTCTAATTGGAACCTAGAGGATGCCTGAAAAACTCCAGAAGCAGGCAAATTTAGACAGGCTATAGAGGAGGTGGATTCTGAAAGCCACCAGTGGCAGAATTGGGAGATTGTTTTTGGAGAACGAGATGTCTCATTCCTGACCCCGTCACCTTCCGTGCGAGCCAGGGGGAGAGCGCTGGTGCCAATCCAATAGGCATGCTCAGCAGATGTCCAAGGCTCTGGTTTATATCCAGTGATACTAAAGGTTGTTTATAAAGGCAAGACGTTATTGTTTTGAGCATTTGGCGCTGCCTCTCATCTTTTAAAAGTCGAGAGGAACAACTCTGATGAGGTTTCCAGCTATTTTGTCTCGGTTACACGAAGAGGCTGTCAGGAATCAGTGTGTCTTCCCAACAGTGATCCTGCACTTGTTTCACTCTTCGTTGCCCTGCTAGGAAACATCTTCTTGCTTGTCCTTGGAAATACAGTCTGAAAGGGTTCTCTTGAATCACTGAGTTCAGCCATCTGATAACTGTAGAAAAACCAAGCCATATGATCCCTCATATAACCTAAATGAAGATGTTTTTGTTTTCTCCTGTTTATTGGGCTACAGTTGTTGGAAAGCTGCTGCACAACACTTCTGTTCCCATGGCAAGAGAGCATCTCACTTCCAGACTAAATGTTTATATGTGTTGATTTTTCATGCCCTCGTTGCCCATTAGTTAAAGGAACTCCTTTTCAACTCTGTTGTTCAGCCTAACTCTTGCCTCTCATCCCTATGCATTTATAAATTAAAATGATACCTATTCTTTGCTTTACTGCTGTAAGTGATTCATTCTCTTCTTTTATGAAAGATAGACTCTCCATTACCCTTATCACCCCAGAATACCTTCTTCTGCATCTTTTTTGAATCAAATACATCTTGTTTCTCTGTTTCTTTTGAACGTGGTTGATGAGAATTGTACCCAGTATTGAAGTGAGATCGTTTACAGAAGTGCTTTTTACAATGGCATTAACACTTCCTTGCTCACTTGAAAGTGACCCAGCTTATGCTGATGTAGGGTGAGTTTGCCTTCTTCCCAGCCAAGGGTAAAAAGGGTGCCTTGCAGTTACCCAGTGGTTTAATGAATTCAGGTTAAAGTAGAAATTGTTGCTGTAACTTCAACATGCATGGCCTTTCATGTTAGATTACTGAATTTCATTCCAACTTTATTACTTCGGTCATCAAAAGCATCCTCTGTGCAATCCGTCCAAATAAGCATCTCTACCTCTCAGGAGTGGGCCTTGAAATATTCTTGATAAAATGACCTCTGGGTTTGTTCTTTCACTTCCAACATCAACTGTTGTTAATCTACCTTAAATTATTGCCTTGAACACATTATGGTTCTTCTTCCTAATCAACTTTCCCGTTTTAACCAGCAGTTTGCCTCTTAGCACTGAACCTGCTTGCTTAAGGAATTGATTGGTTTATTTTGTGTAGAGTATCACTGATCAAATAAAGGGAGAAAGCAGATATTGCAGTGTGCCTCATTTTCCAATTACCTCCCTGACTTTCATTATTCCTGACTTAAAAATTTGTTTTCAAGCCTTGCATGGCCGAGGTTGGACTAATGGTGAATCTACAGCTGCCCAGGTTACCTTGAGATGACATCAATGTGCAGACATCAAAGATGATGAGCAAAGTGCCTTTCAACGCAGTCTTTTCTGAGTTGATTAATAAAAGGTCAGACATTCGTGCTGCAGCCCTGATTTCACATCAGGAAAAAGATGCCTTCCTGGGCCTTTCACGATGAGAATTTCAGATTGTGGGATGTCTGACAAATTTAGTTTTCAGCTGCATGAAAATTAACAGCTAGGCAGTCTCCCCCTCAAAATCCTAGTGGAATAGGCAGTATTTTTTAGAAATCTCTATTTCTAATTACAACAAATGAAACTGAAAGGGGTTTATGCTCTTCCATTTTTTCCCCCAGCAGGTCACTGAGTCACTACTTCTCTTAAAATCTCTTCCAAAAGTTTCCTCGTTATTTCCTCATAATCTTGCATGCTGTGAAATAATTGCCATATAAAATGTTTTGGCATATAAATGAGTTCACCATATAAAATATATATGGCATTACATTGAGAATTCTTAGCTGGATCTTCACAGTAGCTAAAAGAACTCAATTTTTAAGGGAATTTTTTTGCACCACTTCAAAGTGACATTAAATGTAAATATTCTTAGTATTGCAATTGTTATCACCATTCACTGAAAATCTCTTTTAGAGCATGCTCACAGGGGTAAATAATTTGCAAGAAACAAAACCTGCCTGTTCTGGACACAGATTTGGCTCAAAGGAGACAGCAGTCCTTTTGCTGAACATTTCAAGGTTGTGCTTACTAATTGAGTCTATTTTGGCATCGTATTTTTCTGAACAGGACTGTTCTGAAATTATCAGTTCTCCTGAAAACCCATAAATGTGGATTTTTGGCTTCTAATTTTGAAAATCTTGGCTATAAGTTTTATATAGTGGTTCTGTCTGTCGAGAGAACACTTAGCCTGAGATCTCATTTAGCAGACAGAGTACAAAGACATTTTGTCTTTTGCTTGTCAGTTTATTGTTTTTCATGTTCAAATTTTGCTAGAGTTGAAAATGGCTTTTCCTTTCTTTGCAAGCTAAGAAATAAATCCTTCTTAAGAGTGCAGCCGTTCTGCCATTCCTTGGATTACTAAGAACATTAATAGAATTCAGTGAAATACAAAGTGTTTATATTAACGAGAGTTTAGAGGCTTCTAAAATATTTGGAGCAATAATATTTCATGGATTATGCTGGAGTACTCTCTGCAGAGGTCAACTGTGATATGATCACTGAAACCTGTGGCTGTGCTGCAGCCTTAAGAAACCTGTGTGAAAATAAACCACATGGCTTTGATGGACCAAAGCAGCCAGCAGGAAATAAGGGCAGAGCTATCCACTCACTGCTGAACACTGATGGCATGAGAGAAGCCATTAAAACAAATAATATAAATGAGCCTGAGCTGGCTATAAGACCTGCAAGGTGATTAATGCCTGTGGTGACAAGTTGGAGGCATAGGAGGAGATTAAAGATTAAGTTAAAGGTAAGAGTGCTAACAGGCCTTTTCCTGCCCAGAGCTTCTAATTGCTCTTCCTTCCTGCAAATCCAGTGGCCAGCACTGCCTGCACAGCACCACATTCCTCCCTGAGACTTGTCAGGCTGGTAGATAAATGAAATACTTTTTTTCAAATACTTTCTTCTGTCTTTTCTTCCTTTTTAAAAAAATTTTGTTCTTTCCCCCTTTATTTCCTTTTTTCCTTTATTCTTTTTAGCCTGCTCTCTCATCCCTTGTGTACATAAGAAAAAATTCAGAAGTCACGAGGAAGCTGTTGCTGTTGGCTTTAGGCAGTGTCCAGCGTAGGGACTTTAAGTGTAGGTTGGTCCAAACCAGCCTCCAGCTGCCCAAACTGGTGCAGTGGGCAGAGAAGAGGCCACCAGGAAGCCTAGGCAAGGTCTGCAAATTTCTCTCACTCAGCTTTCCAAAACAATTGTTCAAGAACAAGAAAAACCTCGAGTATCAGAAAGCCCGATCCCCTGACCCGCTAAGGCTCAGTTGTAGTGTGTCTACTGCCTTATTTGCAGGAGGTTTTAACACTTGACCTGAAAAGTCAACAAAAGAATCACCATCTCCCATCTTAATAAATTAAGTTCTATCTTCTCTAATCACTTCCTACAAACACACAAAGTCATCTGTTTCCTTTTGACTTAGATCTTGTATAATGTTTGGAGGAGGAAGGTCTACTTTTGTCAGCACCCCTGTTAAATTTATTTGCTTTTCTAGTTCAAGGAAAAAAGCCTGTAACTCTGAAAGTCATCCAATGCTCTTATTTATTTATTTTGCTCAGTTTGATTGATACATCTTTGTTCTGAGCTTACACAAAATTGACCACAACTCCAGTAAAAGTGCCTCTTGTTAAAACACTTCCAGAATATCCACGTGTTCCCCTCCTGTGCTTGTCCCGCGTGGGAAGAAACTTGACCCGAGATGGAGGAACATTGATTTCAGAGGTGCTCCATCAGAAATCCTTCTGGCTGACAAGTCCAGAGGTTGATAATTATTCAGACTGCTTTACTGCATCTTGAGTTACAAGCAAGGGTTCTCAAGCTAGGATGGAAATAGGGCAGCTAGTTTGAGTTCCCTTTGTGTCTGAGAAAGATTTCACCTGGCTCAGTGGGCAAAGGAGTCCCTTGGAGAAGCAGAAATGTCACCCTGAGATATCATCAGTGCCAGCATACACAAATAGATGCCTCTTAGCACTGTTTCATAATTGTTCGTGGGTTCTTTCTGGCATAGTTTGGAGAACAAACTGTAAAAGATGAAGCTGATGATCATTTGTGTAAATATCTGTAAATATGCTGGTGTCTATGAATGTTTATATACATATATATTTATTTTTTTCATGTTTCATGGGCCACAAGGATTTATTGTCCTTTGTAGTAAATATTGACCTTGGATTTATCTCAGTCAATGTTTACCTCTTAGGCCAATAAATCTTGAGGTTCACCTTAACAGAAGTCAATATCTGCTTAGTGTTCAGCTCCATCATTAATATAAATATTTTAGTGACCTTTGCATGTATTAGTCTATTTTTTAAAGTCAACTTAGTGTTACCAATCCTATAGCACATCAGTAGTTTATTTTTCAGTTGTTTATTCCGCCAAGATTTTTTAAATAACCTCTGATATTCCTGTGGAGGTGTTGCAGAGAGTGTTTTTTGAAGAGAATCTCAGGAATGTGAGTGCAAGTCTCTGTTTCCAGTGGGAAGAGAGGTGGCCCTTAGCACCCGTGTGTATCTGTGTGGTTCATCACGTATTTACCCACTACCAGGGTCCAAGCATTGCTTTGATTGCTGCCCCTTTTCTGGCCGTTTTTCAAGACGTTCTTTGTAAGAGCAAATCTTTCTGAGATCAGCTGTTTGCTTTTCTGTATCTGTCACTGAGTTTAGGGTTAACAGGGACCTTTAGACCACCTAGACTGACTTTTTATCTCCTGCCATCTTTATCTCCTCCATTTAAGAAGCACTTTTCGCCGCCTTCCACCTCCCCTCTCTTTTGACCCTCACTGAGTGAAATTTCTCTGCGGTGTCCTTATTAAAGTTTTCCTTTTTAATTGCATTTGATTTGGTGTGATAACATCCCAGTCTAGCTTCACACTGAGGTGTCCCAAAGGAGTGTTGCTCTGTGGACCTCTCTGGGTTGCTGCCCCTCAACACATGCGGGCATTGCCCTTTCCTGCCTGGATATTTAGGCAGGAACATTGCGTCTACACGTCACCTCGAGCCATTCAGGCATGGCTGGGGTCCCTCCTGATGTCCTCCCCGTAAAAGTGAGATCTGGAGTCTAAATGCTCATGACCTTTTCTCACCTCCACTGGCCACAGGAACAGGTAAAGAAGGCTCTGATTTGGTCCATGAGTTGTGAAACCCTCTCTTTAACATAAAGCAGCCTGCAGGCTCCAGGGCAGTTACTTAATTCAGGCACCAAGCTCAAAATTTTCCTTGTTATTATTATTATTACTGCACCACAAAGCACACATATAATACTCATGATTACAAACCACTTCACCAGCACAGATAAGAGAGATGTTCTTCATCCCAGAACATTCTCACTCCAAATCCCTGATTCTACCACCCCCTTTTCATTAAATTACTCCTTTTATTCCAACTTAGAGTGCTGACTGTTGGCATGGATAAAAGCTTGCAGGGTTAAACCCTTTGTGAGCCTATAGAAAATGTTCTGTGCATGTGGAGAGGTTTTTATTTTTCGTTTTAAAGGTGCTGCTGCAGTAAATGGTTTAACAACATTGTGCTATGGAGAATTCTGATCCCTGTCACATGAAACAGCATAAATGTCAGACATGGGATTTATATGAATATTCCTTGAAGAGAAGCAAAGACAAGGAATTAGTTGTTCTCTTGTCCTATTTATTCCCTTTAATTGGATTTATTTTTAAGTGGGTTTTAGTATAGAAATTTCTGCTACATTTCTTTATTGTATTTTGGAATTTCATATCAACACAGATAAAGCCTGCTTGCCCTACATTAAAAAATATATTTAAGCCAGTGGAGGTATGTTCCTTAAAGAGCAAAATCTACTTTTTTTCAACTATTTTTTAAACCTAACCTAAATCAGTTCTCAGCTTACAGACAGAGTATTTTAAGCTGCTGGTGTTGGAGCAGTTCACAGCAGCAAGCACAGGCAGGATTCAAGATTCAGAGCAATTATAGCTGCTGATACATCAGGTCTTTGAGGGAAGGAGCCGTGAAGCATTTTTTTTCCAGAGGGATGTGTGTGCTACAGGCCACAGCGTAGCTGGTTTGTGTGTGAGACCTGATAGAGCAAGTACAGCACTTGGCTGCTTTTCGGTGCATGCCTCCAAGTCAGACTGAGGAGCAGCTTACTGTTGTCAACCTTTGATTCATAGAGTTGTGTAAATGGGCAAAAAATTCCTTTCTGTCATGCCAGAGGCCAAATTAAACTGAAATCTATAAACTGGGAGGGTTATTTAGTTGGGAGGAAGCAACATGAGTTGTGTGATAATGTACTCCTGCTGGTTTTCTTTTGCAATTTGTTTTGGGGCTCCGTTTGTCCTGGTTAATTTAATGCCATAAAATAGAATTCTTTCTGCTGAGAAATTGCTTCGAAATTATACCAGCATGAAAGCAAACACAGAGTTAGCAGAGCCAAGCAAAGGTGTTTGAAGGTTTGGACTAAGACTAAGCACACAGGTCTGGGTTAATACTGACCCACCAGCCTGCCCAGTGAATTCTTCATGTCCCCTTTCAACCAGGCATTTAAAAAATGTACTGCAGATATGCAGGAAGGCATATACAACACTGTTTCCCCCCTCTCCCATCCCAGCTATGCTAATGAAAGCCCAGCATAGCTGAGATTTCCAGATCTGCTATCACTGTGGAGAGATAAAAGTAGGCCCGTGCTCGTTACATTGCAGAATTGAACGCTGGGCACTCGTGATTTTTGTAATGTTTGCAGCAGAATGCGGAAGAAAAAGGTGAGTGCAGAGTCTGCTGGGCTGGTTTTAAAATCACACTGAACTGCTGGGTGCTGGCAGGTTGGAAGGAGCAGGTGCTGCTGCCAGGGATATTGCTGGGTGTCTTCAAGATGTCTTTGATGTACATTGCAGTGGTTAGTGAAGGCTCGGGAAGAGAATTAATAAGAAAGATGGAATGAGGCAGTGTAGTGGTGTCTGAATTTATTTCCATGGGTATGAAGAAAGCGTGCCCTTAGGTCTGTGATTGTGCATCTATAGATTTAAGCTTTTCATGCTCAAAAAGCTCCTTTTCCTTCAGAGCCCTGCAAACACAGACCACTTAAGAAAACATGCATGTTTTGCCTGATCTAATCAATCTCTATTTTCTCCTTCTTTGAATTATAGTGGAGCTGTAAAAAATGAAACTGCTTAATTGTGATAGTTCACTAAGAACTCCTACAAAAGAAGTATTTATTGTCTGGGGAAATTTTATCTCTAGTTCATTTTATTGTAGAAGATTCTATCTGGGAAGTGCTGTGAATCAGAGATGAAGGGGAGTAACGATGAACTTAAGGAAAACATAAGGAAAATGTGTGGGTGTATGAGTTTGCACGTCTGTAAGCTATAATAGATATGCAAATAGAAAAGCAAGTGCTTGTGGACATGTGGTTTTGCGTTAGATGTGAGTTTTATTCATCAGCTCTTTAACACTAGATTTACACACTTTTAAAAAACCATTCTGACTCATTCTGGAGAACCTTTATCAGCTCTTTTATAATGATTTCATTTACCCATCCAATTATAAACTAAATTGAATCCCGTCAGCTAACACAGGTTAACGTGTTTTTGTTACAGGCAGCTGTTTGATATCTGCAGGTGTGGGAGCACACAACAGGGATGGAAATTAATTAAGCAAGATGTGGGAGATGGCTGCAGCCGTTGGCTCTGAGCTTGTCAGCCAGGGCAGACGCGTGTCAAACACTCTGTGATTAGTTGCAGCACACGTTCCTGACTCGCAGCAGGCACTGCTCAGGGACTCGGAGGTACAACTCTGCAGAGCCTTGGCTTTGCTCTCTCACTGCTCCCGAGCTTTTCCAGTGGCCCCATATATTGGTATTATCAGAATTACCCAAGGAATTTCCTGATTGCTAAATTGTTTTACATGAACAACCCCCCACTGCACTTATATTGAGCATCTTGTCCTTCTTTAACATTGTGCTATTCTTTAGCATCTTCAGCATCCTTGCAGTATTCTGATTGTTATGTTAATAGCAAGGACCACCAGGCATGGAAGGGTGAAGATTTTAGCCTAACACCTAATAGTTCTTACCTATTTTTGTGCTGATACAGTTGCCAGGCAGAGGCGCTGTCTTGTGGCACTCAAGGTGCTCAAGGATAGTCACAAAAATAGTGTGTAGGAGCAGTAGGTATATGATTTGAAGAAACAATTGTAATTATCAAATACAATTTAATTTTCCTACATATGTATATAGAAAACCATTAAAAGTGATTCCTTCACAGAGTGGGGGAAAAAAGTAAATAGATTAATATCACGTTCATGTCCAAGTTCCACAATCGCAACAGGTTTTGTGTAGACATGCTCTGAATAGAAAAATTGGGTCAGTTATTAGAATAAAACTTTCTGTAGTAAAAAATTTTTAATCATAGGAGTGCAAGAAAGCATAAATCTATGTAATTTCATTCACGTTGAGGGACATCTCCACCATCACCTACTCCAAGAGGTCACATAATAGTGCATTTCCAATTGCAGCCCTCTGGCAGCTCTTTAAATCTGTTATATTTTCAGAGCACTTCAGCTGTAGTAACCACGAGACTGGGGCACAGTGGTCACTTCTATCAGGGCCACTTGCCAAGGGCTTCTTCAGCTGTGTTACCTGGTTCCTGAAGTAAGGATGAGGAGTGCACAGCGACTCTCCGGCTTCATTGGGATAGTCCAGAAGAGGGAGCTTGAAATTAAAGAGTGAAGGGATTTAGAAGTACCAGAAGGAATAAATTGCTCAAATATGGGGGGACTTTGTTGTGGTCACCCTTTATCACCGGTGGAATTTGCTTCATGTTAGTAACAACAGAGCCTTGTTTTAGGGGTGATGATTATTCTTGTGGTAGTGTGTTCCAGTCCATCCACAAGCAATTTTCTTTCAGTTACTAAGTTAAAACACTTATTTGTTCAAGTATTAAATTAAAATACTTATTTTTTTCAGCATGGTATCCTCCACTGCTTTTCCAGAATTCTGAGGAAGTAATTAATTGTGGGGAAAACGAAAAATCATAAACTCGTGTGGGACTTAAAGGGCCTTTAGTCATCTCAAATACACCAATCTCATTTCAGTGAGAGCAGGCAGGAATTTGGCCCACACTGTCTGCAGTTCATGGTTTGTTGTTGTGCTGAGCCTTCCCCTGGGTCACCTCTGTGATGCCAATGCATACAAATAACACCTTTGACTTTGTTACAGTGCCCTTTTCTGCTTCAAACAATGATGCATTTGGGGCTTCCCTGAGGTAAAAGCCTCAGCAGAGCGTGCTTGCAGCAATGCTGTGTTTTTACAGTGTATAATCTCCATAAATGTCTGTGTTTGCATTAGATCCAGTACCTGCAGGCTAAGGAAAGAGTTCCTAAGCACTGTTAAGCCAGGAAGAAGCAGTTTAGTGCTGTTTAGTATGTGTGCTTCTCTAGATCTGTGTATATATATTTGTACATTTTAAGCTAGTAGAAAGTGTATTTTATTGACCCAAGCTCCTCTGGGTTTTTGTTTTTGCTTGTTTGTTTTTCTTTTTGCATTTAAATTCGCCCCTCATCTTGAATCTTAGTTCCAGGATGAAAATCTTGAGAATGCTCACACACAGTAAACAAGAGAACAAACATGATTATGTTCAACTGAAATAGCACTTTCAACAATGCCTTCTTTTGATTTTAGCTTTTCACTAAGAAGTGTTATTTTGAAGTAATTTTGTTGTCAAAAGTAGAACCTCTGAAGTTATCACAGTAGGACAATTAGTTTCAAAACTTTTAAAACATTTTAAATGGGAAATGACATCAGCTATTTTTCACAGCCATACTCAGTTTCAGCAAACTGTATTTTTCCCGAGAAAAGTCATGTTGCCCAATTTCTTCTCCAGGCCTCCTGGTATGCACAGACTTTGTTGGTGAGCAGTGGTATTAGTGATGGGAAGTTGGGACCCAGCCTCTTTGCAATTATTCACGCAGAAGGGCAGATATTCCTCCACCAGCACACAGAGAGCATATTTTCCGTGCATTATGCGTGGGATTTGCTCCAGCTGGCCTCTGACTCACGCTCCCCTGCCTCCCCCGTGTCTGCGGCCGGGCCTGGGACCACCTCATCACTCCCACTGGGAGCCGCTCTGTGCCAAGCCCTGGGCTCCCGGCAGGTGGACGGGGCTTCCAGACATCCCTGCTCCCAGCTCCTGCTCAAAGCCAGGCTGTGCAGAGCTGGCTGCTCTCACCAAGAGCCTTGCCCAGTTTGGAAACAATCCCCTTCCCTGGGCCCCTCTTCAGGGTCTGACCACCCTCACTGGGATTTTTTTTTCCCTTCTTGATCAGGTGGTAATTTCCTCTGTTCCCATTTGTGCCTGTTGTCTTAAAAGCAAGGAGATCTCCCTGATCCTATTTTCAGAAGAGACCAAACAGAGTTCTCCCCCTTCTCTTCGTCTGCTCTGTGCTCCAGGCCCTGGACCATTTTGATGTCCACCGTGGACTTGCTCCAGTTTGTCAGTGTCTTCATTGTTTTAGGGAGCCCAAAACTAGCCCTGGTACTCCAGGCTGTCCAAGAGGGGCTGAACAGAGGGAAATAATCAACTCCTTCAGCCTGCTGGCTACACTCCTGGTGATACAGCCCAGCCTGCAGTTGTTCTTGAACTGCAGATTGTTGAAACCTATGGAACTGGTCTGCTGTGGAAGACTCTGGGGAGCTGGGGCTGCTCGATGGGGTGTCCTGTGCCTGAGCCTGGCTTTGGGCACCAGGTGGGATGGGGCTGAACATCCACATTGTGCAAGGTTCCTCCTCTGTGCCTGCTCTGCTGCAGGGCTTCTTGTGCGAGTGGTGATGGCTCTGCAGCTGGGGCTGGCTGAGGGAACTGTGGCTCTTCCCTCAGCCTTGGGAAAGGTTAGATGGAGCTGATAGTAAGAAGTGGACCTGAGTTATATTTCCACCAAGCCCTGCCTCTTTGGACACGTGTGGTACAAGCAAGGCTTGGCAGCATGATGTCAATGAAGTGATGCTTCTGAGGGGTGGTGAGAGGAAAAGAGGCCAAAGCGAGGTGTGGGATTGGGCCCTGTCCTTCTTGAGCCACATTGTTTGGCCCCTTTTTTACCTCTTAGTGCAGTAGTCCATGGCAGACAGCTTTCCAGATGAAGATCCCTGCAGAAACCCTCTCTGGAAGCTGCTGTTAACACGTGGAAGATGATGTGACCCATTGGCACGTACAGAGCCTGTAAAATGGATTGATGCTCTGCCCATAAAGTTGTGTTCTGTTCATTGGGTGTAACAATTAATGAACCTATAAAGGGACTTCATAAAACAGTAGAAATGGAAATACTTCAGAGAAATAGAAGTTGGTAAATTTTTATTTCTTTCTTTCATGTTTCGCGTGTCTGTTAGTTATGTGGAGCTGTGACTTAATACATGTTATGGAATCAGACATGGGCTTTAGTGTTAACCTGCCATTCACAATGTCCTCTCGTGTCCAATTTATATGATCATTATAGTAAAATCAATGCATGTCTTAATTGTAATAATAACTAATCATCAGCCATTACAATGAAGTAATTAAATACTCTATTAACAAAGCTATTGTTAATAGCTTTGGATGCTGCTATAATTAATTTGTTGCTGTCCTAACAGGAAGAGAAATTAATAAAAGCAGATGCGTAATGTTTTTGTTAAGGCTTCAGTACTGACTCTTTCTTAGGTACATGCCTGCCACACCACATATTTGATTATAGCAATTGTAAACTCAGGGCTGTTAATTTTAAATACCTCTAAAAAGGAATCTTTACTTTTTACCTGGTTGCAACGCTTTTATTCTCAGTAGTCAGTAAATCATGGTAGTGGCTCCTGGTGGTTCCAGTATTGTACATTAGCAAGGACTTGCAGCATTCCTAGGAACAAGCAGTATGGGTTGGAGCCTTGTACTTACACATAGCAGAGACCCTTGCGATTTATTCAGTGGTAAAGTACTGTGTTTATTCCCTCACTACACAGATGTTTATTGAAGCCAGTCTGGTTTAAATTTTGTGCTCTTCATCCTTACAGAGCAGGAGAAGCTGTTGTTAGAACAATTGCTAGAAAGATGTTGTCTTTTCAGGAAATGAATCATAAGAAAATCTCAGAAGTACATAAGAAGACCCTGTACACCCCCACCTCCCACCCCCCACTTTAGAAATCTGAAAATAGTACCCAGACAGTACCCAAAGCTACAGCTAAAGGAAGGTGGGGTTACTACCAGCCCTGTTTACTAAACTTTAAAGGTATGTAAGTAGGAAAGGTTTAGAATACTTGAATCCTGCTGCTAGGGCAGCCTCATTCCAAGAAAATGTTGCGTGTCTTTTGTTGAATTATGCCAGAACAGCTCCATATCTTTTAAAGCTGTCCTCAACAACACAGGGCTGGCTTTGTTTTGCTGGAGAGATAGCAAAAGAAGGAAAAACTGCATAGTGCAAACATTGAAGGCTTTCTGAGGCTGCCTGCACAATGAAATTGTTCTGATTGAACTCTTGACAAATTATAACCTGCAGGTACAGTGAGGATTTTCCATTTTTGCCTAACACATATACATTTTGTCTCTTCCATTTTTCCTTCCCTGCAATGCATTCAGCACAGCAAGGGCTGGAAAGAAATCTGATTGTGAAACTGATAAATTGTCTTACATAGTTTCCCTATTTTGGCCATTGCCATGGTCTGGTTCTGAAAGTGCTTGGAATTCTCTTTCTCTCGTTTTGTTTTAACAAGCTTCTTCTCAGTTGCCTATTGCCAGTGCTATATTACCCACAGTGCACATAATTTTTTTTTTCTATCTCCTATTCTACGTCGACTCCAAGAGGCCTTGGTGTAAAAGCAGATGAGATGATTTATTTTTATCACTCACTTTTTCTCGTGAGAAAGAGAACCCCTTGGCCCTGCCTTCTCCACTGGCTCCCTCTTAGCACAGGCATTTTCTTCTTGGCAAATGGGGTCCATAAAATGCTACTGGAATTAAATCAGCAAAGTGTTTCATTATATTTATTCTGCAATCACTGTGATAGATCCTTTTCTGGTCTAAATAGCTGCAGTCTCATTGATTTGAGTGCAGTTTGCCTTCTTTGCATGAGAAGGGAATTGGCTCAACCTGGCCAGGTGGCCAGGAGTCATCAGAGATGCCAGACAGCAGAGGATCAGCCCCTGTAGTTCCAGGTCTGATTGCAGTTGTTTGCAATTCCATGTACACTCATGGAAGACACTTCATGTGTTAAAACTTGCTGCAAGCCTTTGATATCTTTGACCTTTTAAAAAATAATCTTCTAAATTTTGATATTCCCTAAGCAGACAGCTGGTATTTTTTGATTGAATAGATAGAGATTTCATGTCTAAACACATTTCTTGGTTTCACTTTGCTGCATTAGTTCACTGCTCCCTGTATGTTCTCTGCTGCTCACAATCTTTTCTTGTGATTTTTGAATGATACTATCGAAAGGTTGAAAAGAATTAAAGGTGCAGAAATGCCCCTGGAAAACATTAGTGATGTCCTGCTAGTGTCCCCCTTTGGATCTAGACATGGATATTCAGGTACATACAGTCCCACCTGCAGCTACACTTCCAAGCCAAAATATTGCCCCTGATACCTTCTGACTGGAACAAATGCTTGACTCCCAAGTGCCACGAGCAATAGATAGAACAGGAGATATAGATCCTCTGGGAGGAGGTAGGGAAAGTTTAAAAAAATTGCAAAGCCTGTCAAAGTCTTTGGCTTTGGAGAGGGTGAGAAAGAGCCCTCCAAGTGCTGATGCTGAGCCTGGGACACGCTGGGTGCAGTGCAGCTCTCTTGGTTGCAGTCTCGTGAAACAACAGCTTAAATACCAGAACCAGTGCCCTATTTTCATCATCCGTCACCTGAATAAGTCATCTGGAAAGAGGGCAAATGATACATTGTCAACAAAATAAAGAAATGTCTCTGAGCAGTTCTCATTTACTGCACAATCATAAAAATCCTGGCTAAAAATCAAACCATTTCCATATCAGTTGAGCACACAGCATTGCGAGCGTGGTCGGTGTCAACAGTGCAGGGGCAGGAGACAGAGGCTGCTGTGTTCTTGGTGCTGCAGCTCAGACAGAAGATGAAATCATGGGAGTTCAACATTTGAAGACTTAACTACTGATTTTCTGGCTTTCTGTTTGTGCTGGAATAAAACCTGCATGTGCTTGAAAAAAAAAATTTGGTTGTTTGGAACGCGTTTGCATGTGTTTGGCCCTAATTATTAAATAAAACCTTCAAACCCTAGAAATACACCTACTTTTGCAGAGCTGTAGTTACGGTCTCTGCTTGGTGGTGGGATGGTTGCAGCACTGTATTTGTAAGGGCTCTTTTTGCTGTAATGGCCAGACAACGATTTTGGATGCCTTACAAACAAGTGTGTGGTACAGGAAGAAACAGCAGACCATATTTTTGGCCTTGGCTGTATTGTTTATGCCTTTAGCAAGCACCACTTACTTATTCAGAATTTAAAGCTTTTGTTTTCTCTGCACAGTGCAGGCCCAGGACACATGGCTTGAACTGAATATGCAGCATCAGACCTTTGCTGGGGAGATGGAAAATAGGTCTGGTTTTTTTTTTCAGTTTCAGATTTTGGCTTGATTCAGGGACAAATACTTCAACTTTTGGAAGTATCTTGGTATATTGATCCTTGTGACATTTTTGTGTTTATTTCAGACACTGAAGGTAAAGGCAATAAGAAAAATTTCCAAACCCATTCTACACTTAGTCTGAACTGAGTCAAAAGGCAGATTTCCTGCATGGACCTTAAGCATTTGGTGCTTTAGGAGGTGATAATTTCCAGAAGGGTGGTTTTCTTTGGTGCCATTCTGAAAGGCCCAGTTCTTGGCTGCCAAGCCTGTGGGCTGAGAAACTTTGAGGCTTCTTGTTGATCCATATCATTGGAGATCTGCTGATTAATGAATCTCAAACTGAGCATCCAAAAGCAGAAACACTTCAACTCAATCACTTTGAGACATCTTGGCCTATCAATTAAGAGCAGTAATTCTTCAGTAGAAAAGGAACATGGTGATGTGTTTTCAGTGATAGCTGTGATATTACTGGTTGCTTACATTTATATCAGAGACATGCCCTGGTTTCACCTTGGAGTTGTAAATCAGTGTCACTGTAACTTTGGGTGCCTTGCATGTCTCTGTGTTCTTAGGTACTTCAGAATAATTTTTGATGACATGTCCTTCAAAGGTCTCCTTAAAAACCCAAGTCTTGGTCTAATAAGATTAAGTTTTCACTGAAATAAGATTAAGACTTCACCCCATCATATATGGGGTGCTAGAATATTTATACTGATATTTCCCTACACAGCAGAGTATCAGGGTAAATCTGCTGTTGCTGCTGATAGACTTTGGGTTTATTACACTGTCAGCTGAAAGTTTTAGTCTGTGAGTTTTAAAGAGTTTTTTTGGTTTTTTTTTGATAAAACTAAAAGATGATGTAGAAATAAAATGAGGAACATTTTGGAGAAGGGTGCAGTGCTATACATAATTTATTGGGCACTGTTTGTACAGTCAATTGTTAAGTTATAAATAAAATAGAGGATTAAAACAAGGATGAAAGGGTGAATCTGCGGGTAGTTATGTCCTCTGTATTTCTATTTAAAAAAGGGAAAAGTTTCCCAGTTTGCTCAAACAGCACATTTTGGTTTGGTTATTGATATGCACTGTGTTGTACCTATTTTTGGATGTATCACATTGAAGGCTGCCTCACAGGGTGCCTTTTCCTCAGTAAATGTTCTGCAGGCGGCAGAGCTGTTCTCAGAGCTCAGTGAGGTGCCCCAGCACAGCCAAGGGGAAACCAGAGGGAGGCAAACGAGCCCCTGTCACACTGAATTCCCAGTCCCAGAGCTGCTGAAGGACAACTGCACTTCCCTCATGGACACAGAGTCCCTCGGTGGCTGTTCCAGTTCAACACCCACCAGTGTGGCAGTTTCCCCATCCCACTGGAACCTCAGCTCCCAGTTCCAGCTGGAGCATTGGCACAGGGACCAGCTCCAGAGATTTGTCTGTACCAGGCAGATGGTTTCTGCCAGCAGAGAAGTCCCTTGAACTGGAGAAACGCTGAAGCTATGTAAGATCACAAAAACGAGCTTAGGGGATTTAAGAATAAGGTCCATAGGCTTTTCAAAAGAATTTATTGTAGATCTTTGCATTGGTGCTCAGAATGAGGTGAGGAAGAAGCTTCTCCTGGATGCCTTGGAGCAGGCTTTGTATCCATGGCGGAGGTGTTTCCTGAGTGTGAGTAGGAATAGCATGGAGTGGACCTGATGAAACAACAGGAGTAAAATATATCATTTTGTTATATATAGGCCATGGGCTGAGCATCTCTTGCAGGTGCTGTGGGAGGTGCCTGGTTTGAAATCTCCCAGTTCTCCTACCGGTGGTGCTGACGCAGAGCTGTGATCCTGAGCAAAAACATTCAGACTGATGAAGAGGAAAGACATGAGCAATTTGAACTTAGGAATGAAACATTTCCTAGAACTGAGCCTGAATAAAGTCTGGAACAGTTGAACAGGAAATAAGCTAATAATGGGATTTTACAATATGCATTTCCCATATAAGGCATTGAAATGTAGCATAGGTTTCATGGGTTTGGTGGCTGATCTTCTGCCTATTTTGATGAAAATTTTTGGTTTCTTCCCTGTTTGTGTTGTTGTGTGTGTGAGGTCCTTTCTCCACTCCAGACTGAAGTGTTTCATCTCACCACTGTCGTCAGTGGTCCCTGGATGGACCATTCCTAGGCCAGACCAGGGAAGAGAGCAGTTAACAATCCCCTCTTGCTGCCTTTTGTTTTTGTTGGGGAGCTATTTCCTTTAGCCCTTGAGACTGATGCATAGGAAGGGGAAGAGAGGTGGGGAGCGCCCGTCTTGATGTGGTTCATGCTTCTGAAAATAAGTTCCCCAAAATCTGATGTGGGGAAAGGAAGCCCTGGCTCCACGGAGCCTGCTGTCTCCCTCAATAAACAAAGGACTGGGTTTGGGCACGTTGCCCGAAGTGTTGGTGCAGGGTGTGTTCCCATCCCTACTGCTCTGCCTGGCCTTTTAAGGCGATGTGACAGTGAGCTGGAGACGTGGAAAGGTGTGTAATTCAGCTGTGATTAATGAGCACGAGGCTCCTCTGCAGCTTCCCTCCTTCTGTAGCATCGCTCAGATTCCCTTCTCACGAGTAACTCGCTGAGATTTTCAGACTTTGGCCTCTTCTGCACTGTGAGTGCAATCTCCTGCCAGCTCTTATGCTACATTAATTTAGAGCCAACTACCTTTCCAAATGTGCTCTGTACTGTGGAACAGGTTTTGCTTGTAAATGCAAGGCCAGATGTTCAGAAGAGGAGAGCTCCTGTTTGGGCATCTGGCAGTCACTGCTGGGCCACAAACCTGTCACAGCTGAAAATCTGAAATCTCTCTGCTTAGACAACACAGTATCAGGCTGACCAGTTTGTGCACTGCTGTAAGAGGCATCTTTCTCCGTATAATTCAGGAGTTCTTTCAAAATAGCACACACCGAGTCATGGTCTCACTTAGTTTTAAACCACAGCTTGTGCCTAACAAGTTATTTTGATTTCTTGCCGAGCAGGGGTTCACTTTCCAGTTACAGCTAATGTTTTCCTTTCCTTTTTCTGCAAAATCTGTTAACAAAAGCTAAATAAACAATGAAGGTAGGTCTACTGGCTAGATAAGAAATAGGTCTGATCTATTAATAAATGTTTCTTTTTTTTATCCAGTGACATATTCGATGCCATGTTCCCCGTCACGCACATCGCAGGAGAAACAGTCATACAACAGGGTAATTCTTCCTGCCATTTTTTCTCCTGTATGTTTGCTAAGGTCCTATAATTCGCATCTCTCCCTCTGAGATTTCACCCTCTTTGCTTAATGGGAAGAATAACCATATTCCAAAGGCCTCTGAGTGTGCAGCTATATGATAAATTCATCGATGCAGGTCCCTTGATACACGTGCAGAGGACTCCACTCTGGTGGACCTCCAGGGTTTCAAAGTGCTGCAGTTAAATGTAGATAAACAGCACTTCAAATTAAAATGTTCATTCCCTAACTGAAGATAGCCAGGCAGTAAACCCCAGCTCAGGATGCATAAGGGTGGCACAGGCGAGCTGAGAGTAACTAGAGATGGAAAATATTTTTTATGGTTGTTGGGAATATTCAACACCTCATTGTGCTGTATCAGAGTTATCACACTTGGCAATTTACCTGCATGCCTGCAGCACGTTGTGGAGGACTTCATTACCCACAGGCTATATTAAAACCTCTTGAGTGTTTACCCTGAATGAAGTATTGAATCAATCAAAAGAGATAAATTAATGCAATTGAAAGGTATTAATAGCAAGAAGTCATAGTGACACTGATTTGTGAAGGCAAATAGGCAAGGATGTTTCAAAAAATTAATCTCTCTGTAAGTAATCTGGTGTACAAACCTGTGCAAATATGTACAGGATTAAATACAGGGACAGGAAGTTATTGAATAGCTTGGCAGACCTTCAGGAAACAATCACCTTTTGTGTTTTGTGTCCAGGTGATGAGGGAGACAACTTCTATGTGATTGACCAAGGCGAGGTGGATGTAAGTATGCTCTTGCAGTGTAATATTTATTTTGAAGCTACAGAATAAAATTGTGTGCTTTGGCAGAGAGCTTGAGCCAGCCATGTGCTGTGGGTCTGTCTCTTTTCTTCTTGAACTAGATTTCACAGGATTGGTTTCATTACTTTGCTTTTGTTGTGTTATTTGTTCTTAATTTTAAATTTGGCATGTGTTACATCCTAGCTTATTTGTCCATTCCAAGCAGGAAAATGGTATCAAAACCAAGCAAATGACATTATCTTCAGAGCCCTAACCACGCCTGGAGGTGTGCAGTCTTTGGCAGAGCAGGCCACCATGCTGGAATGCACCCGAGGGTTCAGATCAACCATAAAGAAAATATTTTCTTTAATCAGTTAGCTTAGCTCATGTGTTGTTTGGTTTTGTTTTGTTTGTTTTTGTTTTTTTGTTTTGTTTTGGGTTTTTTTCACAAATTGAGATACAGCCTCAGGCAGTGAGTTTCATCTTAGAAACCTTAATTTGCTTTTAAAATTAGGTCCAAATATAAGAACAATGCAGCATATTAATAAAGCAGGGGTTATTATAAGAGTAAAGTGATCTGTTAGACCACAAAATGTTTACAGGAGTATGCAGTGGTTTAATCAGCAAGTCTTTGAAAAGAAGCTTCTTTCTGAACCTGCCTTCCAAATCATAAACTATTCACCTCTTATCATTTCTCTCCTCTATGAAACTCACCCTTTTGCAGTTTTGCTGCAAGTTCCTACACACATCTTATGTACCCACAGTTGTCGGGTAGGACAGACTTGCTCATTAGCAGCTTTGCTCTTCAGATGCCCACATGAATTCGGTTTGGCATATTTAAAGAAGAAGGTGATTTATTTTAAATCCAGGCAGGAGGCACAGAGTTATTTTAGTGAAAGTTATTTTTTTTTAGCAGTCTGTTTGTGTCAGGAGACCATCTAATTGGTATTGTTGGGAATTGAGAAACCTCACATGCTGCCTCTGCCTCTGGAAGTTGCTCCTCAGGAAATCCGTCTGACTCACTGTTCCTATCAGACAACCCTCTCAATAGCAAACACTGCCACATCCACGGGGCCAGAAAATAAAAGGGTAATATTTATAGAACAGTGTTAAAATTTAGTTTTAAAATAATTGACTTGGGACCGATAGGGAGCTAAATGAGTTCACTGGCTTTGAATCAGACCCACAAACATGCAAATGCACATGTTGAAGTTATAGATTAATCCTCTTTAAAAATAATGTGTCCTCTCTCAACACCTTTAGGAAAGCTTTCTGCAGTGTTTGGCTCAGGGATAGTGAGGGAGTGAATGACACCAGAAAGCAGTCTGCAAAACCCTTGCAGTTAATTGCATGAGTTAATATTCTATATGCACATCTTAAAAAACAGTGACAAAATAGAGTAGATTGCAACTTTGATTTCATGAGCATTATCACTCCCTAGTCTCCTAAAATCAGCCTATAGCTGCTAGGACAGATCAAAATGGACAGATCCACCACAGTGTCACCCTGACACCTCCCAGAGACACGTACAGACATCACCTGTGGGACAAATACTTCCTAACAAGACTTGAAAATGTAATCTGGACTGTGCCTGTCCAGAGACCAGCGCAGCTTCTGACCATCTGTGTCCGGCCAAACTCTTCTGTGACCAGCTCTCCTGCTGCCCCACTTCAGCAGCCCCTAAGGTGCCTCCTGAGGCACCTTTCCACGGCTCTCTCCATCTGCTCAGCTTGGTTCTTTCTCCTTCCTAAGCTTTTCCTAAAACTTCAGCCAAAACACCCCCTGAATTCCAGTGCAAGGTGCCGTGGAAGGCGTTTGCTCATGCAGGAGCTACACCCTGGAACTTCCCCGCATTAACTGCCCTGCTGGGAAGCTGCAGGGAGGCGATCCCAGTTTTCCCCTCAGAGGAAAGTCTGTACCAGGGCACCAGTGCAGCGTGAGCTGCTCCTGTGTAAGGCAGCAGCTCCCAGAGCTCCTGGGCATGCACCATCACCCCGTACGTGGTGCTCCCCAGAGGAGTTCTGCCACTTTCTGGGCAGAGCTGCTAAAATCCTTGTTGTCTGAGGAGACTCCGGGCCACTAGTAAGCGAGCTGCTTTCATTTAAGCCTTGCCAGATACTTTTTTGGCATGCTTCCATGCTTCTCCAAGAAAAAAAGCGACTTGGAGTGGAGACAATTGACCCCGAGACTTAGAGCCTCGAGCCATTTTCTGCCTGGTTCAGCTGGTGTTGGCATGTGCATGGAGGCTTTAACCCCTGGCCAGGGTCTCTGCTGCCATTCCCTGATCTGCTTGGAAGTGTCAGGAATACCAGGAAAGGTGGATTCAAGGAGCAGTTTACTCTGATAAGCACCCAGATTTTCCATACACAGGCAAAGACAGGCGTAAAGGAGGTCGCAAGGGTCATCATAAAATCCCTACCCATGGAAGAAAGTCATGACAAAACTGAAAAAAACCCCCAATAAGATCTATCAACCAAGCAACCAAAACCAAACAGAAACCACCAACAAAGTGAGAATAACAGTGTGTGGTGTTTTGAATTTAAAAAACTGCAGCATTTAAAAGGAGTTTTGGCACAGGCACCCCAAAGACAAAGTAAGAACTTTCTAATATTTTCCCTTACAAAATAATCTGAGTCAAATTAGAAGCGCCATAAAACACTTTTTTAATATAATAACACTTCATTCTCAACTCTTACATTTTCCTGGGGAATGAACGAGCCCCGTTACCACAGAATAAAGTTATCTGTACATTTTCCTTCTGTGGGACAAGGGAAGGGCACAACTTTCATATGTAAAAGAAGGATTTTAGAATGAGGAAGAGGTAGGCCTTTGAAAACCTGGCGTTTCCCTCTCTTGTACTGTATCCTACACACCAGGTACACTTTGGCCAAAGCTGGCATTATTGTATTATCAGTCACAGTCTTCCTCCTTAGCACATCGGGGTTGAGGAGAATTGTTACCTCATGGCCCATCCCTGCAGATGGGTGCAGTGTGCACGAGGTAGATGATGGCACAAACTTTGAAGTCTTAGAAGTCAATTGTCTCCTGGAAGCTTTCCTGCTCAGACAAATGGGAGTGTGTGCCAAAAAGGAGCTGGCAGAGCTTAAATTATAGTTTCCAGTAAAGATGTTGAAAGTACCTGCTAAAATGTGACTTGCAAAAATCTCTAATCCATATTTCTAAGTATAAAGTGACTTCCTGTTTGTTATTTTAATCTCATAGCCTCACATTCTTTACTTTAAAAAGCACCATCCACTGCCCTTTTCTAACAGATGTATTTTTTTTTTAGACCCAGAAACTTCCTATTCTGTTTAATGTCACAGCAACTTTCTCTACAGGCATTCTCAGGTTTTCTTCTTGTAAGACAACAGCAGCCAAGCTGTACTACGGTGAAAATCAGAATAAAAGCTTTTCAGTGTTTTTTTCTTAAATTTCTGTATTTACTGTATAAATCTCTATGTGAAGATATACATGAATATTGTGGACAATGAATAAAATTATCTATTGATTGTAGGTCAAATCTTCCTGAAGCCCTTATGTGTATACACAAACTGTCTAATTTGTGTATACAAAGATGAAAATGACACAGCGTTTTATGTGAGAATACTGTTGGATTTTAAAACTAGTTATATTTCGTGGTTAGATTCCATAGATTGCTTCTGGTTTGAATTCTTCCATCTTCAATGATTTTTCTAAATTTGGAAGGTTGCCTTTTGAAATTTGAAGCAGAACATTTTAAAGTTTGGAGTTTTTCAGCTTGAACTTTTAAGGATTCTTAAGTCAGTCTCCAAGCTCATATGTTCAAATTCAAACTGGTTTTAAAGCACTGTCTTCATTTGAGGAAACTACCCACATATAAATACCCTCCATGTCTAAGGCTTCTTTGTTTTTCCAAGAATAAATAAAACTCATCTTCATTTTTGGATAACAAAGCCTTGACAAGAACGAAGCACAAATTATTACAAACAGACCCAAGGGAGGGGATTCAAGACATAAGAATTGTCATGCCTGGAACAAATTAGATTGTCCACAGAGATCACAAAGTGGCAGCAAAAAACCCCCAACCAAACGAGAAGTTAACTTGAAATCAGTAATACAAAATTAAAGGAAAGATAAATTCACTCCAATGAAGCTCAGAGATAGATGTTCATATCCTGCCTTCAAGGTGAAATGCTCATGGCAAGGTTCCTTTCTGCATCTCCAGAGAAAGAACCTGGAGATGAGGGAGGCCCAGATTCATTCCTGTGGCACTGAACGTTGTGTGACTCTGCATCTTCTCCCACAGCTAGGTGCCCATGGATATCACAGCCCATTTGCCTCCTAAAAAGATAATGAAATGAACCAAACTGTGTGATTCTCAAGCCCCCAGAAGTTGCAGTGCTCATATTAGATGATGGAAAACTATAGAAATCGAAAGTACTTTTGCTCTGTGGAAAGTAGATGGTCCTGATGTGTTGGTCATATTTGGGCATCTGCACTTCTGCTTCTCCTCTTCAGCTGCATGAAAGAACATTCCAGCTGTTACGGATCTGTGACTGGCAGGTCAAGTGACAATTAGGAATAATTCATTCATGTACTCACCACTTTGGTGAGAGTTCACAAATGCCTAAAACTGGCTGAGCCAAAACCTCAGCCCAGCATTTTTTAGGATAAATAGGGAGATCATCTGAGCTGCTGCCATATAAAATTGACTTTCATAAGCTGTTCTGAGCCTAAAATAGCTTTGCTTCCCACACCTTACAAACAGAACTTCTTTCCTTTCCACTTCTTTTAAAAAAATCTATTTTAAAGGGATTTAGTGGAGCTGAACTCTGTTAAAGGGCAGGATGGCTTTGTAGTGTGCCATCAGTGCACTTTAACTTCATCACGAACCCACAAGTTGAGTGTTGACTTAGGCCTTTGCAGAGAATGAAGTCCAATGGTTTTGCTTCTAGAAAAAACTTATTCTCAAACTATTTTCTCTTTCAGAGACTGATATTTGAAATGACATTTTTATTGGAGGAGTGAATGCTGGACCCAAAGACTGTCAGATCAGTGATTTGGTTTCACCTCAGAGCACTTTAAACCTGACACCCTTGGGGTGGAGGAATGACCATTTGCATAAACTGTTTAAAGGGAGGTGTCAAACATGTTTTGTACAGTCTTGTCAAGCAAGACAGCAAAATTAAAGGAGTCTTAGAGCAGTTCAGTAGCAGCCTCTCTAAATAACAACTGCAGCATTAAATGTCCATCCTTCACTTGCTCAGTCTTGAGTTTTACCAGCATAATTCCCCTCTCTGGGCTGCAGTGACATTCTGCACACTGCTTTAACAAGAAATGTCACCATGTTGCTTAAAGAATGTGTGTTGGAATAAGTTTATTTCCTGCTTATAATGCAGACCCTTCTGCAGTAACAAAATCTGTGCTGTTCAAAAGAAGAGCATGTACTCTACACATACACATGTATTTTTGGGGTGCTGAAAAAGAGCCAAGGGTACCATGTCAGTTGACATTCAGGGTGTGACTCCAAACTCATTGGAATTATTAGATTTTCCCCACCATCCTTGAGACTTTTTACTGAGGACACACAAATTACTGTAGTGTAGCAAACCCTGTGAGACCATGCAGTGAAATTCCCACAGAAGGATGGTAGCCCTATGGTCAAATATGCATCTGGACAATTTTGCAATGAGCTAATAGAGTTTAGAAAAGTTCATGCATCCTCACTATGTTACAAGCCTTTCAGAATCCTCATTTTATTCATCCATTTCTCCTGCTCGTCTCACAAAAAAAAAAAAAAAAAAAAAATAAGCCATGGAACTACCCACTTGTTTCACCAGGAAACTGCTTGGGTTTGCCTGGCTTTTTTAAACTTCTTTTTTTGCTTTCATTTTTTTCACCATGAGGAGAATCAGAAGTAGATTTAATGTTCTATGAGATTTTCTTTCTGTGGTGAGTGTGAAAGTTTGAAAGGGAAGGCTGTTGCTGTTCTCTTGTGTGATATTCTCCTGGGTGACATTCATTCTGTCATGGTGATGAAATGAAGCTATAGCTTTAGTGGCTCGAGCTTTTTCTTGGCCGTCTGCAACCACATGCCTGTTTGGGGTTATTTTTACCCTTTGTTTTTAAGCCCCTTGATCCTCAGATGTTCCAGGAGCACCAGGAGCCTCCACATCGCCTGGAGTTCAGCTGCTCCTTTTCAGCTGATACCCAAGAGGTCTCTTGATCAGCTGAACTGCTCCGTGGCCTCATCCATCTCCTACTGAACCAGCATTTCACTGACCTCAGTAGGAGTTGGAGAAAATCTTAATTGAATATTATGAAGACAAATTGGGATTGAATCCAGCTGTATTTTGTAATAAGCCTTTTCACCATAAAATGAAGATAGAATTAAAATCAATACTGACAGGTTGTTGAGTTTTGACCCCAGTTCATTTATTTTGGTCACCATCTTCTCTCATGCACAGCTTGAGCACAGCTCCAATTTAAGCATTTTTTAAAAACCTGCTAGTTTATTTCTCAGTAATTGGTGTCAGGTTATGGTCTTTGCCTTTGCAATACTTTTCTGATTAAGATGAGAATACCTGCCCTTTTTTTTCATATTATTTTTCTTCACAGAACTTCCAAGCAAATGAAATTAACACTGATTGATTTCAGCTGTTACTGGTCTGTAACAGGTTGGGATATATTCTGCCCTGGGTAAATGCACCCAGCCTTTCCTGCCCTCCAAACTCACAGGCACAGTAACAGAATTAAAAGGGTTTATTGTGTAGTTTACAGCAAGCTGCAGAATGCCCAGTCCACAGCAGCCTTTGCATGCACTGTTATGGCTCATGAGCTGCACTGTCCGTGAATAAATAGTGAGGAAAATGCTGCCCAGCAGAAAACACCTGCTCGAGTCCCCTTCCTCCAGGGAAGGGTTCTCATAGCATCAAGTGTAGGAATTCTTCTCAAATTAAAAATCGTCCAGGAAAAATATGGCAATAGTGGTATCGGTCCATACCATGTTCCAAGAAAATATAGTTCCTTAATAGGTTGTGGGTCAAACACTGCCTCCTGAGCTCTCTAGAGCTGGTGTTAGAAGCAAAGGGTAATTCTGCACAGAGCCTCTCAAGTCAAAAGCCCTTAGTCATCTTCACTGAGGGAGACAATCTGTAAAATTTAAACGGGTTTTGGAGGCACTAGGCTTAGGGAAAGAAAAAAAAAAAGTTCCTTTTCAAAAGAGATTTCCTTGTTTTGGCTGTTTTTCATTTCATGGCCATGGCACATTTCAGCAGTGCTCATTACACATATCAACAAACCTCCTTCCTTTCCAGTCTGACAGTGTTAATAAAAAGCCAAAGTTGTGACAGTTCTGCTTGTTGACTGCCTGAGCCTTGAACACAAGGGGGAAAACATGATGCCAGCTAACCATGGGAGCTGAAAACCTGGAGAGTAAATAAAGTCATTGTACTGAAGCAAGACAACTTGAAATTCTGTCCACAGAGCAGGTTGTTCCCCTCTTTGGGGACCAACTGTCGGAAGTGTCACGCTCGTGTTTTCCTTCTGTGTCCCCAACGCTGACAATTAGAAAGGAACTTGCTAACAGCCTTTTGGGTAACTGGCAGCAGGAGGAGAGCTCCAGCTAAGTCCCCAAACTGCTTTTGCTTCTTTTGTCTTGTGCCGTGGTAGGTTTATGTCAACGGAGAGTGGGTGACCAGCATTGGAGAAGGAGGCAGCTTCGGGGAGCTGGCGCTGATCTATGGAACCCCCCGGGCTGCCACCGTCAAGGCCAAGACAGACCTGAAGCTCTGGGGCATCGACAGAGACAGCTACAGGCGCATCTTAATGGTGAGTTTATGGGCAAGGGCTTCTCTGTGGAGCTGGTATTTTCTACTTTCTTTTGCAGCTCTGTGTTCAGAGTACTCTGGTGCTTCCACATGAAAGAGAGCGGACATGACAAAATCACTGAGTGACTGAATGAAGCGAGCTGAGAGAAAAGGGGACAGGATTGAGCAGAAAGGCGCTGAGTCAGAAATGCAATTGAGAAACATTATGCATAAGTGTTCTGTGAATGAAAACCTCGGGAGGCCTCCGTTACCCACCAAAGCTATGCAAATCCTCTCCTTGTCGTGAGCCTGGAAATATCTCTCAGCAGCACCCCTTGCCTGTGAAGGCTTTGTCTGATCTTGTATTACATTCCTCAAGGCAGGTGATAGAAAGTAAATCCAGCTCCAGTAAAACAATAAAAAGTCTTGCTTGGACTGTGCCTTCCACCTTTGTTAGCCAGCGCCCTGCCACACATATCATGGGGTGGTAGCTGCTGATGATTCATTCATTCTGCTCCTTTCAAACTCCCTCGTCCCCGCAGCAAAGCTCTACAGGCCTTTGTGGCACCTGGGGCGTGTGCTAGCTTATGGATTTGCTGTTGGTTCTTCAGTGGTGAGTTTATAATGGAAACTTTGACAGATAATTAACTTCAGCAAAGACATAACTTTTTTATGAGTTTGTTTCCAATGTCCATGTGCATATCTTCCTTCTCCATAAAATATTCCTTTCTTTTTGATAATTAACAGACATTACTCTATGTAAAGCTTGTTTCTCAGTAGGGCTTGTCTCTAAAAGCTGCAGCATTGTTCCATCCTGATCTGAAGGAAATGACTCTGTGCTCTCAGACTAACAATTTTGAGATCATCTGTATTTCCAGTGGGTGTCATAGAAAGCAGAAAAACTAGCAAAGGAACTAAGTAGATTTTACCCTTAAATGATTAATTCTTAAGCAGCAGAGTATAAAAGTAATCTTTGTTTACCCTGTGTGATGGCTGTTGGGTGTCTGTATGAGCACTGCTGGTGTTCACTCCCTATTTCATGGGCTGAGTTCAGTGTCCCATAAACAAACATCACACTGACATTTAGGAGAGTACAGCTGATGGAAATTTACTCTACCCCAAAATATTCAGCCTGATTGCTCCAAGACAAAATAGAGGAATAATTATGAGAAGTGTTTTATCTTCTCTCTTGTGGGGAAGCAGGATGAAGAGTTTTGAAAGGTTCCTAGTGCAGGCGAGCAGGCAGAGCTATTTCTAAAACACAGAGCAGGAGAATTTCTAAAGAGATGTAAGAGGCACATCCAACTTATTCATCCCATTCCCTACAAGGATGCAGTGGAGGGGTGTCTGGGGTAACTGGTGTGATGAACCTGCAAGCTACAAGGAAGAATCCAAAATACAAAAGAGAAGGAATGTAGGAGGGAAATAAATATCAGGACAAGGCACATATTCCTTGGCTCTTTAGGCAGAGCTTTCTGCAGCTGCCTGTAACCTTGTGGTGAGGAACTGAAGGGACAGGGTCACAGGCTTTGCAGCCTTGAGGTGATTTTAGTGTTGGTGCTGGTGGAACTAGAGGTACCTAAAATCAGCCAGCCCTGTGAGCTGTCAGGGTTGGCCATGTGTCCATTATCATCTGATAGCACATTTCAGAAGATGAATATTTGATGCAGAGACAGGACTTTGCTAAAAGGATTTGAAGTCCCAAGTGGAAAAGACTGTGTTTTTGTTGCTAGCTTTGGTCATACATACAAGCTGAATATTATGGTTGTACTTCTGTTTGATTCTAGTGTAGTGCTAAGTGCTTTTCAAATTAATTTACATGTTCTCTGGACCAGTGACTGCTCTACCTTACCTAGCAAGCTCAGTTTCTGCAATCAACGAGACCTTTTGATTAGCATGGATATATTTTCTCTCCCTCTCTCGCTTCTTGTGGTTTTTTTTCACAGATGGGGCCACTAAAAATTGGTGTTTGTTGCATTGTGTTAGATACCCAGACTGCATTATTGTAGTATTCCCAGTATTCAGATAGGAAATATTTCATGGTGAATTAATTGCTGCAGGTATAGAAAATGTCCAATTTTAAATGCAGTCCATGGTGAATGCAATTTACCCATCCTCACTGAGTGAATCCTGTCATCTTTCCATTTATTTGTAGGTGCAGGGTGGATAATTTCATTGCTGTAGGTGAAATAAAACACCTGTCTTTGTGCAGTCATGTGAGGGCAGGTTACAGTGGCTCTCTGCACATTTCCTCAAGCCTAAGAATTAATTACATCATGTTTCAGTGGCTGCATTTCATACTTGAAGCTGACTCCACCATTATGGGGCTGCTTTTGCTGTGCTCACTTTAAGTGCAGTAGTAGATGCCTTTCAACTCCCAGAAACATGGTGTCCTGCCATTTGGCCTCTAAGTGGGTATTTTGAATGTAGAAATGCTCCTGCTTTTAAATAAGGAGTGGTAATTCTTAGGGTACCTTTTGAAATGTATAATTTAAGATGGTTTTAAAACCTGGGAGCAAGCAGGTTTCCCTTTTCTTATTTTCTGCTTGCAAATCCTTTTGTCCAAGGAATAAATGACCTTTATCTCCCAAAGATTTTTGCTGTAGTCAGATAAAGCCCCTCCATAACCCCAGATAGTTTTTTCTCTTGTCTGCATTCCTTCCCTTCCATGCCCAGCCTCATGTTTTCTCAGTCAAGTGTTGAAATTTTATTTGAGTTGTAAATATTTATTTGCAAATCATGCCTTCAGATCCACACTTGCCAAGAAGATTTTATCCTGTCATGAGACACTTGACTCTCCAGCTCATTTCTCCTTGCAGGCGCTATTTTGGTCCTTTGCTTTGCATTTAATAATTTTGTATTTTATTTCTGTTTAGTGCCATTTCCCCCACTTATGTGTCTCATTGATCCTGACTGGTTTATGGCATGAATAAAATGTATCTCAGGAGGTTTGGAGTTTGGGGTTTCCTTTCTATGGATGGACAAAGCCTGATGCAGAGAGTTCCTGCTGGCTTTTAGTTACAGTTGTCATCCATTTATTATTTAGTCTGTCCCAAAGGAAGTTTGTTGAAACAGATCTATTTCTTTATATTTCATAGTCTCAGCTTAGGTACCCTGATGGCTTGAAGGTCACATTCAAGTTTGTTGTAGCAGCTGTGATGATTGTAAATGTTGGGATAGGTCTTTTTTTTCATTATGTGCACTGAAATTGCTTGGCTTTCACTGCAGTCCTTGACAAAGTATAACGCCATGAAATTCATTGTGCTAGGTGGGGTACAGAAAACCACTTCAATGTGTTCCCTCTGTGGTACACTCACAAATTATCTTTCCATCTGTGTGTTCCATTTATTTCATCGAATCATCTCTCTAAGTTACATACTTTTCACTCTGTTGCAAATTCTTTTATGTGTATGTTCTCTGTGTGTGTGCACACGGGCACAGACACACACACTCGTGCATATATTCAACATTTATTTACTTATATTCTTCTGGGAGAGAGCAAAGGATTTTTTTTTGCCATAGGCTTCTCATGGAATTCAGTTGCTGCTCTCTTCTTTGCAATTTGGATTCAAGAGCATCACGGAATGGGGAACATCCCAGGGTAGTACAATATTTGCGTTCTAAATATAGCAAATGCCACAAATACCAGAGAAGCAAATGTCTGTATCCCAACATCAGATTGATCCCCTAGACAATTCAGTTCCCAGACTGAGAAAATTTGAAGTATTAATTTCTTGCAATTTCTTCTTTAGGAAGACTTGATCCAGGATAATTCAACTACCCTCTAGTTTCCATGGTCCAAGATACCTGGCTCTGGGAGTGGAGTTGTGTGGGATTCAATACATTTGGCCTATTTGGCAAACTGCTCACTGAAAGTGAGTTATGGCATTGGTTTGTAACTTGTGACAAATCAAGCTTAGCCAGTTCCTAATGCTGTACTTCATTTTATTTATGCTATTTTGGGTTTCTTCTACCATCTTTTCACAGCTTTGAACCTGAGAACAAATTCTTTAATGAGTGCTTTTATTTCTGCTCAGATAAAATAGGGTCAGAAGGATTTTGGGTTGCCATAAATTGGAGGTTGTCTAGTGCCCAAAGCATAAAGCAACTCCAAAGGCTGCAATCCACCTGACATCTGTGGAACAGAGTACCAGGACCGTGTGGGCTGCTTGGTGTTCATGGCCAGAATGCACAGGGGCTCTTTCTTTCATGCTCCAGCAGGAATGAACACCCAAAGCATCACTCAGGATCAGGTTAATCAGGGATTAAATGGGGCTGTGCAGTCCTGAAGTCCATTCCGGCACCTCCTGCCAGCATAACTCTTTCTTTGAAACTCGAGTCATGCTTTGCCTCTCAGTAGACATTTGTTTGGCTCCTTACTGAAGGTGGGGATTCCTAGGAAGGACTCAATCAACTCCACCTGAAAAAATGAATCAGAAGCAAGACACAGAGTTCTGGAGAGACAAGGAAAGATTGGATGGGAGGAGTGAGAAGAAAAAAATGGACGAAAACAGGGAAAAGGCAGTTGGAAATGAGATGAAAGAGATACTGAGTAGGAACTCAGCAGGACCTGTTCCAATCTCCGGGGCATTCGTTTTCCCTAGCCTGTGTATTGCTTAAGCTAAGCCTGGGACTTGCTACATTAAGTGGTCCAAAAATGGCTTTGAGGCCTTCTCTGTGAGGATTTGATGAACGAGAGTGATCTTGTTTCTCCTTGGGACTGTCTCAGGGAGGAGCCCTGCAGCTTAGAATATTAACGAGGCTTTGTAGTTAATGGGAGCCACTGCCTTTAAGGAGATGAGCTTGTGCCTGACAGCTCAGAACCAGGGAGAAAGTGAACAAAGGAGAGGGGGGAGAGGGAGAAGCAGTGACTATTGAAATAAGATATTAATAGGTTAGAAAAAAGCAGAATTAATAAAGACTTTTTAAAACATGCCATCAAGAACCCTGCCAGTGCAGAATTATTCATGTACATTTACTATTGTTTTTATCTGGCTTAAGCTGTAAGATTTCTACTGCTTCCCCTGGGAAACTTTTCTGCAGGAGAATAATTCCTTCATTGGAAAACTTTTTTGATATTGATCTTAAATTAGATTTTCTTAATTTTCTCCTGTTACTTTCAGTTATGTCAAGTTATGCTGTACTGAATTGCCCTCTCTTTCTGTCATATATCTGTAGATAATTATCACTGTCTACTTAAAACCCCTGCTACAGTGCTGCTAGCCTTGAGGGTGACATACCTGTGATCCCAGTGCTGAGCCAACAAATACAGGCTGGATTTGTTTCGCTCCTTCCTTATCAGCTCTCCTGAGTGTTTTAGCATTTCTTCAAGCTCTGTTGGATTTGGGAGCACATTTCTGGAGAAGAGGTACCGAGACAGAATGTAGCACACCAGGCGCCGTCACATCTGAGCCACGGAGATGGAGCCTCTAAACTTCATTCCTGGATGATATCTTTGCCTGTGCAGACCAAAATAGCCTTGGCTGCGTTCTTGTTGCAGTCTGATGCAGGTCTCACCTGCTGTCTGTGAATCTCTTGCACCTTTACAACTTGCAGGTCTTCTGTTTGTCAAACATCTCTGCTTTGGATTTTTTTTATTAGTTGTATTTTCCAAATGGATGCTCATTCTATTATTTTTCTAGTCCCATTTCTAACATCTCCAGATCCTTTCTTGTTATTTTTCTGTTCTGGTGAGCTTTCACAGCATCTCATAGACTGTAAATGTTGGTACTGTCTTATTTGCTGCTGCTTCTAGAAGATCCAAAATACTGCATGAGGACAGACTTGACTTCTGTGCCAGGGAATGTACAGGTTGGCACTTCTGCAGAAGGTACTGAAGGGTAGAAGAGGAGATTGGGATGGTGTACATATTCCTGACCTCAGCAATTTGGGAAAAGCAACTAAATAAAACAAATATAAAACAGGACATCAGAAGTCAGAGGTGACATTACACCTGGGGAAGGGGATGAGTGAGGAATATCAGGCTGGTTATAGAAGGAGGGAAGGAACTAAGTGATCTTTAAGGTCCCTTCCAACCCAAGTCACTCCGTGATTCTATGATTCCGTGTTCCCTCTTTGTTTCATGGGAGAAAAGATGGTTAATACCAATGGAAATAAGCACATGGTTGGTTGTTTGTAATTCCACTGCTGGGTTGTCTTTAGCTTGCACTACAGTACTGTTCTCTCAAAATCCTTCCCCTCACTCTGCTCGTGAAAGCTTGAGCAGGAAAATGCACTCAAGTAAAAATAATGTGCATAAGGGTGAGCCAGGCTTCTCCTACCTGGAACTGCAATTGGGATCTGGTTGTGCCAACCAGGATCCAGCCTCGGATGCTCTGAAAGAGCAGAGGAAGCTCCTGTGCCTGCCTGTGGCACCCTGAGGTGAAGCTCTGCTGTCGGATGGCTCCTGCCACCCCAGAGGCTGCTGTTTGTCTCCTCCAGGAGAGAGAGAGGGAGGGATGGATGGAGCCATCCTGCAGGATGAGTCAGGAGCCATCAGCTGGGTCACCTTGGGCTTCAGTGCATATGCTGGGGAACAGCAGCCCCAAGCCCCAGTCACTAGTTCTTCCCTGGGCCCACGTTCTCCCTTACCTCTGCGGGATCATCCTGAGACAGGGGATGTTTAAGTCAGTGTAGCTATGCATTAAGAGGAGCTCTAGATACTATGACAATACAAAAAATTGTAACAGCACATTTAATTAATTATTTCCACTTCAGCGTTGCTTTCGCACTTGGCTTCACTGTGGATTCTGTACTGCTGCCCTGGCTTAGTTTAGCCAAAGCATAACACACCTGTGTTCCTGTAGGAAGTGGTGGGCTCTTTCTCTCTGGGCCAGGTGGGATGGCTGCAATTCCCACCTTCCTGGGCCTTGTCTGCATCTCTAAATACTCAAAGCTGTGGTCAGGCATCTCTTATGGCTACTGATTACTGCTTCTTAAAATTCATCTGTGTCCGCAAGTCATTTAAAAAAGCATTTTCCACATCTGTCCCTGGGTGTCCCAGCCCATCAAACTAAACCACCAATCTCCTTTTCCACAGCTGTCAATTTTGCTGCTCTTGTTTCCACTCGATTGCAGGGAGGAAAGCAACAACTGTGCAGTGTCCAGTTTTCCATTCTCTGTCTCCCAGCGAGCTGTCAGAAGCTGGCGTGGCTTGCAGAGCCTCCTGCGTTTGAAGTTCTTTACTTTTTTTCTTTCTGGCACTTCAAATGCTGCTGGGGCCCCCCGAGGTAGAGAACCAAGTTTGTCAGACACAGAGGTCAGACGAGGGTTAGCGATGCTATCGCTGAGGAGAACTGTCATCACCAGCTCGGAGTTATGGCCGGGGTGCACAGGGAGAGACCTCGGGAGCTGCTGCTGCTGACCCACAGCTACCTGGGAAGAGTGGCAGCTCCTGCTGGGGCTGTGGCTGTTTGGGAGCAGGGGTGACCCCAGGACAGGGGCACAAACTTGAGCTGTCCCCAGAGGACAGCACCTGGCAGCTGCAGCTGGTGCTGTGGTCCCCAGCTGGAGTCAAGCCTGTTGATGCTGCTGGAAGGATTCGTGGTGCTTTGGGGGTTGTTGCAGCTCCACCTGCGCAGCACGTGTGGGAAGAGGGATGGTATTTAATTCTTAGTTATACCACTGCCCTTGAATACACCAGCCATTCCCGTTTTCATACCCAAACCACGTCTGAATGCTTTCACACTGGAGGGCAAAGTGTTTCTTCTCCTTTTCCCTTCTCTATCCCCATTTTTCCAGCACTTACAGGTGGCCACTTGGAGGAGGAGGAATAGAGAAGTGGCTTTTTCTATGGCAGACACTGACATTTGCTTCCATCCTCTCTGTCCAGTCTATGAATAAATGGCATCTTTGTTCTCCTTTTCTTGAGAAGATCAGTGTATCATCCTTGTGTTGTGCCTTGTAGATCTGAGTAGGAGGCACCAGGCAGCCTTTGACATCCCCAGGAAATCTGCCCAGGCAGAAGGGATTTGGGGTGTCACCAGTGTGGAACAAACTGCATGGAACCAAGGCAGGCCCTGGAGTTCCTCTTTGGTACCTGGGAAGAACTTCCTTATGAGTCTTTTGTGCCACTGCAGAAGGAATTAAGGATGCGTTCATTATTTTTGTGCTGGTAAAACTTCAACATAATTATTCCTACATGAATCACCTTCAAAAACGCGTGCTGCAACAGCAGCTTGTGGTTTCTGTCTTGCTGATCAAACACTGTGTAAGGAGAAGGTGTCTTGGAAATTTATCACACAACAAAATCTTAGTAGAGTGGGAATGACTGTGCCGGTGGCTGCACATACATTGATGGATTGTCTGCCCCCAAATGCTTAAATCTTGTTAAAAAAATGATATGAATGGATTGCTCAGCATAACAATAGGTACAACACTGTACAGAATATCAGCCAGGTTTACAGATAAACACATTTGGCATTGAAGAGTTTTTAACCTACAAGGATGGGACTCATGAGGGGGACATTTTAAATTTTATCCTACTTCATAATTGCAAAGAGCCTCATTGGCAACGAGATATATATTGAATTAGCTAAACAGTTAATTGATGAAGTTCAGGCTTTAAAATGAATGCCTGTAAATGGATACAATTCATCTGCAGTGTCCAGTAACACCAGTGAAGTCAGTGAAATTACAGCAGGATTGAATTTGAGTCCTTCTGTCTTTGCTTATCAGCAATACAACTTGCCCAGACATTTTATGGGGAAACGTTTGCCTGAGGCTGTTTACACTGGCTGTGCCTAAGATTTGGAAGGAGAGGGGGAAAAAAAAAAGAGCAGCTGTAGGAAGAAATCACAAAAATACTTTGTGTAATGTTGTGCCTCCTTTTTCTCTCTCCTGTAATAACAGGGCAGCACTCTGAGGAAGCGGAAGATGTACGAAGAATTCCTGAGCAAGGTCTCCATTTTGGGTCAGTTGCCCTTTGGAACTTGGCTGTTGGGTCCTCTGTTATTTGTGCTTGCAGGATGAATTTTGATCTTTGATGGCACGGTGAAAGCAGTGGTGCTCACACAGAAGGTCTCACTTGTGTTGTTTCTGAAGGAATGGAAGTGTAAAGGGCCCTTTTTGTTTTTCCCATTCTTTCCTGTGCACTGCCCATGTGTTTGGAGCACACATTAAAGGTGGAGCAGGCATGCACTGGTACTTTCAGTAGCTGCCACTGAGTAAAGATCATGTAGATAGAGCAGAAAGCAGTGCAGAGATACGAATTTGTCATGAAGTCCAGTTACATCCTCCCAGGGAACAGGTGAGAAGCTTTTTCCTGCACGAATACAGCGTTTGTGTGCACTAAACAAACCAACCTTACAAATCAAACCAGACTGATCTTTTTTCTTCTGTGCATTTTACAGCCCCTGTCTCACATTCTTAAAACATCTGTTTAGCTTCTTGTCCTTGGATTTTGTTTCCCTTTGATTAATGTGATAGCCACGAAATTTGGACATGTTCTTGATGGCCTTCAGTAGGAAAAACAACAAACCCATAATGCCTGACCAATCAATCACCATTAGGAGAACAAAAGCCTCTAATAAGGAGGACAGTGTTAGACAGTACAATGAGTTGTTGATCCTGTAGGAGAAACATCATGTTTCTGCTGGGGCTGTTTGGAAGAAAACAGTTCAGGATTTATTTGCTATGTAATCAGAGTATTTATATTACTACTTAAAATTTTTCTGGTTTTTTTTGTATATGATATTCACCTACCATTCAAGCTGAGGTACCTGAAATATGAGAGTGTCTCAGTGAGAGTATACTTGAACTTCTGACAGGTCCAATCCATGAGATTTTCAATTATATTTGTATGCTTAAAGTAAGGCTAAGTATGTTGTTCACTTCATTAATGAAGTTTTCATCTTTTAAAAACCTTCTTTTATGCTTAATTTAAATCTTCCTAAATTAAGAGCACAAATTATACCAAATTACAATGAGTATTTAAAGAAAAAAAGGATCTGTGCACCTGCACTAATGAGGAGCAATTACAACAATGAGACATCTCAAAACAATTTCAGAGTAGAAAGGTTATTCAGAGATGTGCTTCCTTAAACATGCGGTTTGCCATGTAATTAGAGCCTAATTTGTAGTGTGGCTTTTGAATCTCAGTAAAAAAAAGAGGAAGGACTTAAGGATTTGGACCTTTTTTAAGTACAGAAAAGCAGTGAACAAAATAACACGTCATTGCAGGAACATGGAAATTTAGGTGAAATGTGCAAGGATCTCTTTGACATGTCTAAAAAGTAGATGACACCTGCGAAGCAGAAAGATATTTTAGAAATCTCAACATGGCACTAAAAAGTCAACTTCTCTTCATCCCTCAATGTGGTCAGAACTCAGTGATTTCCTGGTGGAAAAATCTCTACCTGCTCCTTATATTTCTTTTTTGCAAGGCCTGTCTAGTGGCTGTAATGAGCCATATAATTGCAAGAGTCATGTTTTGGTTTTTAATCCAAGGATTCTTTTAGATAATCAGTAGTTGTTTAAAGTGTCTCAAACAAGATATGAAAGAAGTGATTGTTTTAAATTTTTCTTCTTGGGTTTAATTAAATATAAAGCTGTGACATGATATGTACAATGTAGACATTGCAAAAAAAATTGCATGTGGTCTAATCTATCTGGTACTTCAACTCTGCAACTAAAACTTGTAGAATATTCTATATAATGATCTGTTTGCAAGGATTATAAACCAATGTATTTGTAGTGGTACAGTTCCCTTATACAAAAGAGAGACACTTCGTGACTAGAGCTAGAATTAGCTTTGAATTTTTCATAAAGCCAACTGAAGAAGAAGTTTCAAGAGACTCTTTCTTTTCATTGTTAATTACTGAGTTCTTAAAAAAAAAAAAAGAAAAAGTCTTCTCTAGTCTGTATGAAAGAGTTTTATGCTTATTTTTAGTCAAACAGAGCAGTTTTTGAATGTTGCATTGACAATATGGGCTTGGTCTTTGACATTAGTTCTTCTGCAGCAAAGGTCACAAACACACCAGGGAAGTGCTTTAGGTGGGGAAAATGTTACAAACAATTCATTTCCCAAACAGCAACAGAAAGTGGCATAAAAACATGCAGATGTGTCAGTCAACTCAGACCTTACCTTTGGTGCTTTGAGCCCGTCAGTCTGGTTTTGTCACCAGACTCAGTGTGCCCTTCTGAGCTCAGCCAAAAGGCATTTTTAGCTTCTAAAAACCAGCTCTTTCACCCTCACACAATACTTCTAAGCAATATTTTTGACAAAATGGGGAAACCAGAGTCTGATGGAATGGCACAGATCTAATCCTGGTGTCAGAAGCTGTATCTTGACTTACATTAGTTCAATAATTCATAGTAAGTAGGAATCAGCAGAGCTCTGGGACATGAATTTCAGCCCAGCTGTTTGAGGCAGTGAAGAGTATTATCTGTTGCTTTTAATAACTTTTAAACCTGTAATTTTTCAGTCAAATCTGATCAAAGTACAAAAGTTCAAGTACAATTCACTGTCTTGAATTCTCATGCAAATGGGTGTTGGAGAGAGACACAGGTGGCACCCTCCTCTCCGAGGGCAGGACAGGTGGAATCCGTCCCTCAGCAAAGGCAGGGGAGGGCAGTGGGGCACTGAGCAGCTCTGGATGTGCCCTGTGCAGGGCATGTCTGTGCTCCAGGGGGTTTGGGGTAGGTGCAGGTGGGTGGTGAGGACCCCCTATCACAGGCTGCATTCACTCCAATAATCCTAAAACAGACCGGCCATTTTTAATTACAGACATTTTTTGGAAGTTTTATAACTTTTCTCCCTTAAGTGGGGTCATGAAGAAAAACACTTTGCAAGCCATCCTGCTGGCAAACGAAGCAGAGGTGCCATTTCAATCATCCATAAACCTGGATACCTCTGGTCTCCTGCTGCTCATGCCACCAGGGTCTGGCCATTGCCTCCGGTGGTCTCACCCATCCTTGAGATGGACTCTGCATCACCCACCCCGCAGCCCACCAGGAGCTGGGAGCAGCTCTGATGAAAAGACTGTAGGGCTTGTCCTGACACCTGGTGTGGGATGTGGAAAGGGAATCTCAGTGTTCCCATCTCTCCAGGCAGCTCCTCAGCTGCTCCAGGCTGTGGCAGGCCAGGGCAGTGCAGATCAGATCGCAGGCGCAGGGAACCGGAGCCAACCTTTCCTGTCCAACTTTTAAGATTGCTATCTGGGTGATTACTGAAGGCTAAGACACAATGAATAAATACATTCATGTTTCCCCACTGGAGGTTCGTGCAAAGTGCCTGGATGAAAGAAATGTTTCTTTTATAACAGAACCAGGCATGGCAGAGCTGTCAGTTTAGATAAGAATCTTCAGCCAAAGTTGGAGTGTTTTTATAATATAGCTTTATGATCTTCAATATTTTAGAGTCCCTGGACAAATGGGAGCGGCTGACAGTGGCTGATGCACTGGAACCTGTCCAGTTTGAAGATGGAGAAAAAATTGTTGTGCAGGGAGAGCCTGGTGATGACTTCTTCATTATTACAGAGGTAAGATTGGCACCCTGATAAGCTCTGTCATCTCCTGGTAAAGATCAAGGCTGTGTATTAAAGACATTTGGGTTCAGTTCAATCTCTTACTTCAGCATAAATCTAACTCCACTTAAACCAGAAGACCTACTCAAAATTCAAATGAATTCAGAGACCAGTTCCATGGAATTGTCTTAAGCTGGACAATCTTCTTTCCAGTAAATTGAAAATGCTGAGGAATTTTGAGGTGTGTCTGGTGTCTTTACTGCTTGCAGGTTTGTTTTCTACAGGAGATTTTTCTAGTTCCAAATTTCCAATACTTCAGCAGGGCTGGACAGCCACAGAGTGCATTGATTGTTGTTCCCAAAGGGACTTACAGGGGATATCACAAATGGACATCTGTAAACTGGAGCAGGAGACCTGATCAGAAAACAGATAATTTGTTCTTTCTTTGCCTTAAACTCAGTCCAAATGGTTGAGCCATCTTCTAGTTTACGCTGACACAGGCAGACAGATCTGTCAGGCAGCTGAAAATGCTGACATCTTTTTGGGAGATTTTCTGACACTTCAGTTCCACCACCTCACTTCTGCAAGCAGATGCTGACAGGGTTTCCCCCCCACCCCCACCATAAATATTTGGATCCTTGGTATCTCACACAAGTACCAAGGCACTGTGATGTACAACAAGTTACACAGAGGTATTGGAGAGACTTGGACTGAATAACAAGAGAGCATTAGGATGTGAGTGTCTATGGATTGTGAGTGTTCCCGTACAAATAGAGACCAGAAATAGCCAACATATGGCTGTGGTGACAGCTCCAGTGCACTGCCAGGCCAGGTGGTACATGGCCAGCAATGAGTTCCAGTGGTGGCACAGG
This sequence comes from Corvus moneduloides, assembly GCF_009650955.1. Classification (NCBI taxonomy): domain Eukaryota; kingdom Metazoa; phylum Chordata; class Aves; order Passeriformes; family Corvidae; genus Corvus; species Corvus moneduloides. The sequence continues at coordinate 3,478,291 of NC_045491.1, read as the reverse complement.
AACTGGGAGGGAATTGGAGCCCCTCACTGTGGGAGAAGGTGGGTCAGAGGCGTGTAAGAAGCTGGTCATTGTGTGGCCTTGGGATTCAGTTGTACGTGCACAGAATGCATCCCAGGCTTTGCTGTGCTTGCTCCTTGTCTGTGGATATTTGGACAGGTGCCTCTATGCAAAGCAGCCAGAATTTAGTTCGTAATCAAAATCTGACACTTAAAATTCCATCCTTCTTTCCTCTTGAGTGTTGGAAATATGTATTTTATTTATGAACATAGCTTCTCTTCAATGCTCACAAAATTGTCAGTGCAAGTAACTGCACCTGTCTATCATACAGGGAAACAATTCAGAACTTTAAATATGTGACAAGCAGTGTCCCTTCAAAACAATAGTGTCAGAATAAAAGAGGCTAGATATTAGACAGGGAATCTTTTTAATTAAGAAGATATTTAGTATATAAGGAAAAATTAGGAAGTAGAAGTTTTTTCAGAAATATGGAATTTTTATTTCTCCTAGTGTTACTGAGTGTGCTGTTATTCCTTGCACCAGCAGGAGACTAGGGAAATCTAATTTTCTTAGCCATTGAATCCCATGTGGAAAATTGGCACCTTGCTTAAGTTACCAAGGGCCTTTATTTTCCCCCTCTTGCTGAAACAGCTGTTAAGACTTGAGTGGGTAGAAAAGCATTAACACTGCATTCTGTAGAAAGTATCTGCTCACCTCACCCTTCCACTGCAAACCTGACATAGTTTCTCACTTTGGAAGTTGCCTATATTTTTTTATTTTAGAGAATGAACATCCAATATCAACTATTTCTTGTGCTGCAGTAGTATTTCTGCCTGCTCCCACACAGTTTAAGCTTCGTATTTTAAACCTGATTTTTACAGGAGTTTACATCTTTGATGTTAAACTTTTCTGTAGGAAAATTGCTGCAAGTCACCAGGAACACATTATTCTACAACCTGGTTGAAAGTAGTTTTGGCTGGTTTGTTGTCACAATATGTTGAAAAGCCATTAGCTTCTTTCATATGCTTTTTGATCTTTGTGGTCTTCTAATCCAAACCACTAGAAATGCAGCCAAGTTGTTTGGCTGCTGTATATGCAGCAAACCATTTCATATATCACTGAAATGCAGCCTCCTTTGCAGCACAGCATGTCCAGTACTACAAAGCTAACTTGGCCACATGATTTTTGCACAAGGTACTCATTTACCTTTTTTTTTACTCATTTTACATTTCGATGCAGCCCAGAAAGCCCCAGTTGTTTCCTGGGCTGTGTCAAAAGCAGCGTGGCAGCAAGTCAAGGGAGGGGATGCTGCTCCTCTGCTCTGCTCTCTGTGTCCAGCTCTGGGGTCCCCTCCCCAGGGGAGGCCACTGAGATGATCAGAGGGACGGAGCCCCTCTCCTGGGAGGAAAGTCTGAGAGAACTGGGATTGCTCAGTCTGCACAAGAGAAGGCTTCAGGGTAACCACACTGTGGCCTTTCAGTAGCTGAAGGGAGCCTGCAAGAAAGATGGAGAGCCTGGAGTAACAGGGCAAGGGGGATTGGCTTCAAAATGAAAGAGATTAGGCTTAGATTAGATATCAGGAAGAAATTCTCCCCTGTGAGAGTGGTGAGGCCCTGGCACAGGTTGCCAAGAGAAGCTGTGGCTGCCCCACCCCTGGAAGTGTTCAAGGCTGGGTTGGACAGGGCTTGGAACAACCTGAACTACTGGAAGGTGCCCCTGCCCATGGCAGAGGGTGGAACGAGATGATCCTTAAGGTCACTTCCAATCCAAACCATTCTATGATTTATCATAAACCACAATCATTCATATCGTGCCTTGGACAAATCAGTTATCACTTTATAAAGCTTTGGTGCATCCCAGATATTGGTTCCAAGTGGAATCTTGTGGCTCTGAGCATAAAAACTTCTCTAAGACACCCAGGACTCACATGTGGATTTAAAACTGTTGAACTTCATGAATTAGTCATTCATTTCTGGTTAGCCTGCCCTGCTGCCTTGCTCTGTGCCATCCCTTTGGGACAGTGTAAGGACATTGGTTCTGCCCAAAGACAGCCTGGGAGTGAATTGGCACCTTCAGGATTTGCAGACTGAAGAGAAACCACTGAAACCTTTGGAAGGGAGACTGATAACCCCAGTGATGATCAGAACAGCAATTCCTGCTTCCCAAAACCTGGGATATCATCCTAGTTAGTATGGACAAGACTATTTAGTCTCCCCCTTCTATCAAGAAAGCACATTCACCTTTTCCCTGTATTTCTTACTAGAACATTTTTCTCATGGCCTTCTGTCCACCTTCCATCTCCAGTGTTGCACAGTTTATTTGGGGTGCAGGTTATTTGAGGTGCAGGCTGTGTGCATGGAAATGCTACAGTGCCTCTTGGAGAGTAAGGCTGCAGCAGGAGCTCAGCCAAATTATTAGAATAACAGAAAATTTGCAGAGGGAAGAACCACAGGAAACCAGAGCTTTTTAAGTTCACTGCTCACAAAGCTGTTTGCGGTTCATTTTTTGCTAAAAAGTCTAATGAGAAAAGTGTATACCCTGAGATTCCAGGACAGCTGCAGTTCTTCTGCCATTCTAAATCTTCACAGGCACCAGTAAGATGTTTACTTGCAGTAGTTTGGGTTCTTTTCTGTTTAAATATCAAGCAGTCTTCAACAAGATTTAGTTTTAATATTTAAAGGCTGTGCATTTTTTCCCCAGAGATAGAATTATTGTAATGTTTATACCATATTCCTTAATGTGAAGATAGGATCAGAAGTGAATGTCTGCTTACAAAAGCAAAGTAACGACTTCTGTGAGATCGATTTACTGCATTTGAAACTAGTAATTAAAAAAAAAAAATTACAAAAAAAGAAGCAGCCCTGCAGTTTCTGTATTTTCAGATATTTCCAGGTCTTACTTTCCCACTACAGTTTTCACACAACAAACTTGGGCTTTCCCAGACCAGACAGATGTGGAATGTATCTGCTGGATTCCAAGGTCATGGAATTATCCCATATGAGATTCCTGGCACAGAGGTGAAAAACTTTAAGCACCATGAAACAATTGTTGCCATAAAGAATTATATTTTGGCAAGCGTAAATCATAACAGATGTACGGTTTCTAACAAATAAATTTGCAGTTGTGTTGTGCACTGCCACACTGTGTACCCAGCAGTGGGGAGGATTTATTCATCTGACTTCAGATAACGCAAATATTTTTAGCCAGCATTTTAAAGTGGTGGATGCAAAGGCATGTGAGCTTTGTGGAGTTAAAAGTCCCTTTAAATTAAATGCCAGTTGAACAGGGGCTGGTTTTATTCCCAACTCGTGCTTTCCCACTGACTCCAGCTCAAACAGTAGTTCAAACCAGTGTAGTAGTGCTCTGAAACTGGAAAGAAAAGAGGTTTTTGCTGTTGTCTAGGTTACTGAGAAAGGTAGCGACAATAGTATTAAAAATAGCGGTTATGATCATGTACCACTCTCTTAAGTTCAGCTCCCAGCTTGGCTGGGTGGCACAGTACCTCGAAGTCTGCAAGGCAGCTGCCAAGAATGCAGGGAGCTGCAGCCTGCTGGGATTTCCAGCTGCCACCCCTCCCCTGTCAGATCGTTGGCATCACTTTGTCACGAGCGAGCGCCGTGTCCGGCGCACCGACCCTGTCACGGGACTCACCCACTGTGCTCAGGGACTCTTTGAATCTCAGCTGCACACTCAGAGCTTGCTGAGCTGCTGCCATATGGCCCTAATAGTCATAAAGTTTGACATGGTTTAAGAAAAATGTGTGCACAGACACAAACGTGCGCAGGTGGAGGAGGAGAGAGCAGCAAAAGGTTTCTAACAGAGCCCGAAGAGCACAGCTTGTAGCTGCCCTTTAAATGTGCAGCCTGTCATCTGCTCCCAGGACAGGTTGGTTGAAGTGGTGCAGAATGCATAGAAATAAATCTGCATGAGAAGTAAAACATTTCCAATTAATAGCTGGTCGAGCTGCCCAGCAATCGCATGCAGCAGCCTAAAAATAAAAGACCTAAAAATAGAAGATAATTCACAGGAGACAATTCAAGGAGAAATGGACCCATGGTGTCAAGGAGTTTGGCATTAGATTTTTGGTTTTAGTTTTAAAACCCAGCATATTTAATTGCAGATTAGTGGTAAATTACAGGGGGTTGTTGCACCCTCCTCTGCAACTCCTTTGTGAAAAGCACTTCAAAATACCTGGGGATTTGTGTTCTTCCTTATTATCCTGCTGGTCAGAGAGGAGGCATGGTCAGGGCATCTGATTTTCAGTCTCACCTGTTTGGTCTGTGGGCAGAGCATTGCCCTCCCCATTTCCCCATCAGTGGGAGCAATCCTAACAACACTTCTTAAAGGTGAACAAAAGCTTAATGGGAAAAGGCAGGAATATCTGTCGCTACTGAAACCAGGCAACAGGAATAGCAAAACTGACAAATAAGAGAAAAAACCCCCATTGATAGTGCAGAAGGCCTTTCAGAATTAATGCATAGAGCTGCCTCATGGACAGAAATGAGTGAAATTAATTGGTAATGATTAGTTTTCCAGCACTATCCTTGGCTGATCATGTTGGAAACAGCCCATTAATCCTTGGCGGGGGGGCTGTTCCTTCCATGCTGCTGTTGACATTTCAAGTCAGGGCCACAAACTGGCTCTGGTCTGGGCAGGATCCGCTGTGAGTTCTCGACGAGAGTGTACTTGAGATAGTGTCCTGTAGGTGAAATCAGTGTTTCCAGCCCCGCTGACACTCTTGGCACGCTCTGGAGCGTCTCTGCACAGATGCAGTTCAAAGCCTGTAGGTGGAACAGTGTTTGTAAACTCTTCCTGCCATGGTAACCTGCCCCTGCCTCAGAAGGGCACCCAGCCCTGCACAGAATTGGGCCTTTCTGTAGGAAAACTCGACTTGAGTCTTAAATTACACAACAAGCATCTGAAGATTTATGATTTAAAAGCTCCTTAAGAAGGAAAAGAAAAAAAAGAAGAAAAATAATAGCCCAATTGTTTCCTGCCCTAAATCGTTGCTCTTTGACATTCTAACCTAAGAGAGACCCCTTTGGCACCTACCCCTGCGACAGGCAGGAGAACTACAAAGTAAACTCCTTCCGTAGGGATAATGAAGTCACTGCCTTAGGCACACTCTGCTATCACACCTGATAATCTCTTTAAAACACTGTGCGATTAATTATTAATTAGGAAGATGAATGTTGTCTAGAAAAGGAGTTTCAAAGGCTACAAATCTGAACTGCTTAGTGTCACCAGGATTTTGTTGATACCGAAAATGTTTGTCAAAGGCAGTCTGCAGCGACTCCTAATGTACCCAATAAACAAAATACCCTGAATAAACAGAGCCAGCAGGCACCAGGGCTCTGTACTCTGCTTATTTTTAACTGCACAGACATTGTTTCCCACAGAGCTCTTACAGGAAGGGGACGTTCGATTTTCTTGATATCACCCAGTTGTGCTGGAGCAGCAGCATTTCCACTGGCCCTTCCACAGAGTTCTTCTGCGTTCAGGATCCATTTTTAATGGCCAGCTGACGTCAAAGATGGAAAGTTGGGTGTGTGATTGGGTCCCATCATGACTGGGGATGGAGGTGAAGTATTTTGCTGAGTCAAAGGGGCTAAAATGTCAGCTAAGTCCAGCTCTTGTTAAACTCAGTTTAACTTAGACTTCCATGGGCAGTGGGTCAGGCTGCATATCCATGGGATAATGTTTCCTAGGAAGCAAATGGCTGCTCCCTTTCCTCTTCCCACCAGCCATGGAGAACCTGTCAGGGACTGCAGCTTTTGGCCTTTCCTTCCAGCTCTGTCTCCAGCCCCACTAACAACCACTGCAGTGCAGTCACCTCTGGTGAATTCTGAAAAACCTGAAACCTCAGAAGTGATGTACGATGGAGCATTTTCCTACCAGTTTTGTGAAACTTTAGATTAGCCACTATTTCTAGTCTATTTTAGAGCTTTGCAGATTTTGTTCCTCATTTGTGGCAGAAACCAGGACAACTGTATGTAAATTCCGTGAGTTGCTATGAACCCAGAGAGTGGAGAATAAGATATAATCGTTTGAAAATGTACAGTTAATAAAATACTGTCAAACCCAGTCATGACTCAGTCTTGAGTCCACAACCAGAATTAAGTCCTCTTGCTTCATCCTTCTGCTAGACCATTAATGTTAGATAGCTTTTATATTAGGAAAATGAATCTTTTTGAAAAAGAGGTCTGATGGAAAGGAAAACAGCGTAAAAGCAATGTACACAGCCAATCATTTGTGATGGAAAAGAGTTTTCACCTGGATTGGCTCTCCAAATAGTTTGAGATAAATAACTTTATAAATAAATAATTTTAAGAGTTGTAATTATTGTGGTCTATAGTACTTGTAACCTTTTAGCCAGCTCATTCCTTCATACCATGAACATCTCATGAAGGTCACAGGATTTTTATCCTCACCACACCTTGTGATGAAGTGTGGGAAGCAACCTCCATGTTGCATGGTGTGATTTGAAGCACAGGGCACAAGAATTGGGATAGTTCTTCATTCCTGCTGAAAACAATCGATGGGAATTAGACACTTTGAAGGTCTGAACCTTGGTGATTTTGCTTATGGAAGGTCTAAGGCAGAGAAACAGTGGGAGCCTATGGCCAGCATCCCACCATTAATGGACCACCTTTATTCCTTTAGGTTAAATGTCACCACCCAGAAATGATGGGTGTTATTTTCTACTGCAGGTTACATGGAAGTCACTTGCACTTTGTATTGCTGGCAGAAATTTGTTGATTTCTTCCCTTGTTTTTGTAGAAAGGTCTCTTTCATAAATCACAGGTTGGCAAATAATAAAAATCCAAGATTATTTACTGGCAAAAGGAATATTTGCAGTGTCTTTGGCTACATAGTTCAAAGGGTTTGTCTTCTTTTGGAAAGCAGCCCTAGAACTGCTGATCCTTAGCTCTAACATGAAAGCTGTCCCAGGAATGATGCTATCAGCAGTCCCTGAGGGCTGAAATGGCAGCTGAGGAGTGATGTGCTGGTGGTCTTCCAGGACACTGGGAATGAGGACATTGCTTATGTCAGCACCATGAGGTACACACAGGACCTCCTGGGATCCTCTGTGTCTTTGGGATATTGATAAACTTAGGTCTTGAAGCACAGCTCCCAGGAGGATGCAGTGTAGCCACACTGCTCCCAAAGGCTTGGAAGTAGTTTTTCCCAGCCTCTTTCACACATGCTATACCCAGCATAAAAGCAATGTATCCCCGGTTCACTTTTGACATGACAACTTGTGTAGGAGTCTCCAGTCTCATTCAGCTGTAAATTAAAACATCTGATTTGTAAACCCATAAAATTTGAGTTTGTGCTGGAATGACAGACACACCCTGGGCCTGTACCGCTATGGGATATGTGGAAATCAGGGAACTCATTTGGTGTGTGGAGAAGTAAACCCCAAAGTTAGTAACTGGCAGTTTCCTTCTTAATATATGCATGCCCCATTTGAATTTGCATAAAAATCAGTGTGCAAGATTTTCTCCATGTTGAAAGCATCCTGTGGCTTTTTCCTGAGCTAATACCAGCTTTAGGGTATGGTTGGTGCTCTTTAGTCCTTCCCAGTAGTGTCTTCCTACCAGGGCAGTCTGCAAAAGCATTGGAGGTTCACAGGTAATGAAAAGCCTCTCCATGGGAGTAAGGAGAGCAGCACAGGCTGTTTACCCCTCAAGGTTTTCAGGATCCCCATAAGCTCCTCTGGCACTGGAGCCTGAGCTCACAAGCCCTTATTCAAAGCACTGAGTCAATGTGAACAAGAACTTTATGGCCCCAGGCACATTAAATCTGAACTGAAATTAAAGGCATCTGCTCTGTCAGGAGCTGGGAGCTCTGTCTTGAGGAGAGCTTCTCTGTCTTCAAGCAAAAACACTGCAGTGTAAACAAGACCTGAAATGTGGTGGTGCTCAACCTAGAGGAAGGGAAATTGAGAATTTCCCAATCCCTGCTGGAGTTCATCCCTTCCTCTGGATCATGTTAAAGCTGTCCCTTAGTGGAATAGCTTTTGTCCCTCCTCTGCAAAGATATCATTGAGTTGACTGCAGCTTTGCTGCCCTTAGGGCTCCTTCATTAGCTTTGCAGTGTGGATTTTCTGGAGCATGCAAGACCCTTCTCAGTGTGCTCCAGAATGAGGCAACTTTGAGTTTGTGAGGTTTTTCCCTTCTGAATTTCAGAATTTGGTCCTTTGAGCACATAAGATCCACCAACTGAAAGGACTCAAAGAGAGCTTTCCATGGGGGATTTTCCTGATCTCTGTGATAAACTCTCTGCTCTCCTTCCTCCAGTTTACTCCAAGTTTTATTTCTTGCTCAGAAGCTGCTGCCCTCGCTGGCCACAGCTGCTCTCCCAGCCCTGGTCACAGCATTAGTTATGAGACTTTAATGACAATGTCTGTCTCAGCCTTTTGCTTGGTCTGGTTACTTCAGCATCTACAGAATGTTTTCACAAAGAAGCAGATGGTGGTAGGAGTAATTGGGCCATAAAACAGCATTAACAGCTAAAAACGATTTTCACCAGAAAGGATTTTGCGGGCAGGGTGAGGGAGGTTCAGCACTGTTTTCGTGTTTTCTCTGCCATACATTCACCCCTGCCCTGGCTGTAGGTGGTAGCTCTCTGCTTCCAGGAGATGAGCCCTGTCAGGTCAGACACAAATATGAACAGTTGATGAATAACCCATTATAAAGTCACTTTTATGTTGACTCAGTGGACGTTTCCTGGCTTCAGAGAGAGTCAAGATAATGGCTAGCTTTGTAGAAAGAAAGAATCTCTAAAATGCAACATTTTTTTTCCTTTGTGACTTTTATTGCTTTGTACGCTGACATGTCTGAGGGAGAAAAACAGGGCCTTGTTGCCAATAATCCACAGCGCTTGGCACAGACGGTCTTTAAAATCTGGCACCAGGATGAATATTAATTCAGTTGTTTTCCCACAGAAGCTACTGATTAGTCAAGGCCAAGTATCCCTGAGATGATTCATTAAAACCAACATCTGAGCCCACCTTTACTGAGTAGCTCTGCTTCTTGTCACCCCTGCAACAGGTGACTGAATGTGTAATGGAAGGGGCGACCAAAATCCCAGAATGGGGTAAAGATAAAAATGCAGAGGAACCCCAAAGGCTGTGGTGCAACTGCTTCCCAGCTTTCTGGGCATGGAGCCAGGACAACCAGCCAAGGAGGATCACACCCCAGGCAAGGGGCTCCTCCCATGGCTCAGAGCTGGCATCCTTATTCCTCTGTCACCATCCCCTTGCTCCCAGGATTCCCACTCCCAGTTGGCAACTGGTGGTTTGAAGAAGTGTGGGACTACCATGGTGCTGGGGCTGTGGTGTCCCTCTGTCTGATGATGGGGGATGATGATGGTGGTGATGAAGTCGTGAGTCCCCCAATGTGTGGATATGCTCCTACTGGACACCTGCGTGGTCTAGCCAGATGTTAGCTCTGCTGCTGTGGCTCAAGGGCAACAAGTTGAAGTCAATATATTATCAAACTTAAAGTTTTGCTCCTGTAAAGTCTTTCAACAGGAAAGGCTTAACAACAACAACAAAAAAAAAAACCCAATTTTTTCTTCTTTGTGCAAAACCCACTTTATTTCACCTGAGTATTGCAGGGGGTCTCCATGTACAAAGCAAATTGCACTTGGTGCAATTTCTTTTGGCTTTTCACTGTATTTACTGGTCTCTGTCTGTCTGAATCTTGACTTCTTCCACTTAATAACAACATTTGTTTCACTTCAAGAAGAATACATAGGTACAGCACAGGTTTAATGCAGGCTGTATCAAAGAAACATTGAATGGAAAGATTGTCCAAGGTACTGTAATAGGAGGATGAACAAAATGACTGAAAAGGTCTTCCCGTGTCAGACATCTATGATTTTAAATACTGAACGATCAAGACAAAGGCATTTCCTGGTGATTAATGATGGGCTGGGTGTAGTCATGTCTGGGCCTTAACCCTGGCCTCCTGTATATCCCTAGGAAATGCCCTGTGGCTTAGTTCTTTCTGCTGTTTTAAGCTACACTTGGCTTATGATTGATTGTCATTTTTAAAAGTACCCTAATGTTTGTGGCTATTTTGGTGACTGCTCTAGACAGCTTTGTTCCTCTCTCCCAGGTCTGGGTGTTATTCCTAAACCAGTAGTCCTAAACTAATATAAACATGTCTGAATAGCAAAGAGCTGGGAGTTCAGGCATATGTAGGGCAGTCTGATGCAGGTGTGATATAAAACACACAGCAAACTGCAGGTTGTTTGATATCAGTCACGGCTGTAGAGACGATGTCCAGGACCTCTGCCAGCTGGGCAGTGACAGGTGCTTTCCATCTTTGCTAAAATGTGATGTGCTGCTGAGAATGATGGCCAATAAGATTAATGTTATATTGACAATGTAGTGATGATCACTGCCAGTGTAAAGGTGCTTTTGGCAGCACAGCTCTCTTAAGGAGGCTGGATGGGTATCAGGGTGCACAGCTCGTTACTCTAACATTGCCTTTAGAGCTTCTCTGACCTTGCATTATTAATCCTAACCCCATTCCCAAGGTGCTGGCTTCCTGAAGGTCCCCTGAAATCAGTGCAACTCCAAATGTACTGAGTCACAGCCAAATTAAAAAAGCTGGATGTGTAAAATGTTGCATATTTGTTCTCAAAAGCTCTCAGCAGCTCATTACCTTGGGCACTGCCTTGTGCTGTATTTGTAGTGGATCCTAATGGATGCAGAAAAGAACTGACTTGCTGGAGATAAGCAAAGCAAACAGCCACCACTCTTCCAGGCAGTGCAAACCTGGAGCTGCTCTGGCAGCCAGGTCCCACCATCACAACTGGCGCATCAGGAGGGATAGCCATGAGAGGAGAGTTTTCCAAACGGGACCAAAGTTGTTTGAGGTTTCACATCAGACAACTGAGCTGATTTGTATTTTAAAGTGGAGGGTGAAGCATTGGCTGAAAGATCTCCCAGATTCACAAGGAAATCAGTATTTCATAGAATCACAGAATGGTATGGCTTGGAAGGGACCTTAAATATCAGCTAATTCCAGCTCCCGGGAATTTCCAGGAATTTTGTAGCATTTTGAGCTTTTGGCTCTCTTTAAATTAAGTTAATGATTTGGAGGTGCTCTAGGAAGCAGATATGATTAAATAAGGTGCAACTTAATATGGTTGTAGCTGTTACAGTGTAAGAACATGGCCCAGACAGTGTTTGTAGATAGGTGAATGGTGGATTTTATTAGATATACCTGGAAGACAGACATGTGCCCAAGAGCTCTCCTCTCTTTTTCTAGCTCTGCTTGTTGATCTAATAAAATATATTACTTCCACAAACCTCATCTTGCCTGCAATTAAATGAAATCCTCCCAGAATCACACTGTGGGACAGATCTTTGAATTCATTTCAGATCTGCTGCAGCTCCATCCAGTCCCTCTGCTTCGCCGTGGGAGCAGCAGCATTTTGTGCCACTGCACAGCCCCTTCCTTCGCCTTTTGTAGTAACTGTGCAAAGATTTAATAGCAACACATTAATGAGGGTTTGTGTGGCTGTGGAGTGAGGGGAAACTTATCTTTTGAACGTGTGAATTATGGAGTGTGCGGATTAACAAAGTGAGAAAGAGCAAAGGTATGTTCAGAGCTGCCATTGATGGAGTTAATGGCAACTGCAGATGGATCAGCCTGACCTTTCCATCTCTCATTCCACACACTGCACTGCCCTTTGTGCTGGGTGGTGAAGAGGAAAATAAAATAGGCTACAAAAACTTTCTAAGCTCAAAACTAGGATAAAAATGTCACATTTCAAGGCCATGGGGAAAAAAAGTCACCTGTGCTTTTTTAGAAAAAGCAGTAAGTAAAAAAAGTATGAAATTAAACTGGAAATATAAAGTAGTAACTTCCTGATTATGAAAACTGGAATTATTTTCTTATAATTTTAATAACTTCTCCTTTTTAATAATTATCCTTTATCCCAAATGGAGCCTCACTATATGTTTTATTGATGGCTATATCTTTAAAATGAGTGGTTAGACCAGCAAGACCAAACAATCAGTACGACTGACTTTTAAACCAAAAAGTTTCTAAAACAGTGCAGGGTTTCCCATCGCACCCCCTGCCCCTGGTGAAGCCCACCCTGCACTGCCTGTCCCACCAAGGGGTAACAGAGGCTACCACATTTTGCCTTGTGCTGCCTGGGATGATCCCATCTGATCCACTGAGCTGGAATAGAGGAAAAAAATACAGGATTTCAGTTTTTAGCACCATGAATCATACTTGCCTTTTGTAGCCAGGCTCCTTAGGCCAACTGCTGGCTATAGGATTCATACCTAAATATAAAAACAGGGCTCCTGAAGCAATGAGTGCCCTTAAGACTCTGTGGGATAAGGCCTGGGAATCCCAGTGTTGATCCAGATGGGCCATTGTCTTCACGCTGTAGAATGTCTCCCTCATCTTTCTGTAGGGTCTGAGAGTTTACAAGTGAAACATCTATCAAAATCTCATTACTTTGGAGAGGATGGGAGCTCATGGATTATAAACCCTAATTTATTTTTTATATCTTAAATCATCATGCCATATCTAAGGCATAAATTTTTGCAAAACAAACTGCTGAAGCATTTTGAAGGAGTTGAATAAACACTCCCAGCACTGCTCCAGAGCAGTGCCAAAGGGAGCAGGCAGGTGCGTGGGGTGAGGATGGCAGAGAGGTGCTGATGGCACAGTGCTTTGAGAACTCCTACTCTTGTTGTTTTTGCAATAGGATGCTCGTATTTACTTGGAGGAAAGCAGAGAAGGTTAATGCTATCAGTTTCTGGGAATACAGGCACTCCCCAGTGACTGAAAGAGAATATTCCTGGATCCCCCAAGACCATAATTTCACTCCCAAGTGTCTGCTAGCAGAAAGACATGCCTGTCTGCCTTCAGTTTAATATCATCACAAAGGGCTGATTTATTAAATGGTGTCAACCTTCTCAACAGTCTTCGAGCTCGTGCTCTGTAGGGTTTGCTTGGTGGTGTAGGAGGCTGAAATGGGTATCAGTGTACACGGCAGTATTTTAAGTTGAGCAGCACTAAGCAGCCTGATCCTGCAAATCTAGGATCATGCAGCTTGTTTCAGAGATTCATCTTGCCAAGTTTTGTGTGTCATTTAAGGAGAAGTCTTTCCCACAGAGACAAAATGCATTTGGGAGTGAGAGTGATGTGTCCCTGAATCCTTGCTAGATAATGCCCTTACCTCCTGGGACAGGGCCCAGAGGATTTATTCAGTCCTATCCTTTGTGGGAGGTGGGGTTTCCTAAAGCACAAGAAGGACAGAAAGCTCAGAAACTCTATCAGAAGGATGTGACAAGTAAAATAAAATTTAAAACGGCCACAAAACTTGGGATGAGGGCAAGGGTAGAGGTCAAAATTGAATTCATGACAACTTTATCAGATATATGGCTAATGAAGGCCTGCTTCTGTAGTATTTTATACTGTATTATTTTGTTCTGTAATATTTTATTTTATTCTTCATTATTTTATTTCTGTATTATTTTTGCCCCATTTATACTGTTTGCTTACAGTTGGACTCCTTCTCTACCACAGTCAGAATAGTGCTGATTCCAGAGATAAGACACACAAAGTGAAGGTGATACAGACAGGCAATTATAAAAACATCTTTGTTTCACGGGGTGGACAGCCTTCCCGTGAAGGTCACTCTGACAATGTTCCAGGATGTATTGTGGAGCTGGTGGCTGGTGCAACGAGGGGCCAAGCACTGTAATCAGAGCTGACATCTGGGTGCTCACTGTCAGGGCTTCAGGAAACTTGTTTTGCTCTGTGATAGACCTGCTCTCACTGGGCAACGGGAAAAGCCTATGTGACTGTTAAAACAAGAGTGGAAAAAATATGGATCTGGAATATGCATTGCTTTATCCTGCCAAGCCAAGTGTTTATTGTGGAGGCCAGACACATCTGTCCTTCTCCAGCAGATATGGTGTTTCTTGGATTAAAAAGGCTGACTGTAGTGGAACAGTGGAAGAAATTGCTTCAGAAGGCTGACTTATTGGAGTCCTGTATCACATGGACCCTGTCAGAAAAATATTAACCACAATAAAAGCTGACACTCGGGGAGATGAAAGCAATATTGCTTGACATTGTGATTACCTTTATAGCAACGTGCTGAAGGTGAGCAGTGGGGAATTGAGTCCTTTCTTCATTTGACCTGGGTGGTCACTATGATTACTTCAGGGACTTTTTTTTGTTTTATGTAATAAAACATCTGTAATAAAAGATTTTTTTAAAAAATTGGCTTTAGGAAAGGAACTGGAGAGACATGGATTGCAGACAGCTATTTGGGTCAAGGGGTGAGGTTTTTGCCAGGCTCCAGATGGAGATAGAGAGGAGGACAGGGGCTGGAAGTGACTCTGAAGCTGAATCCATCTACACTGCACAGGTAATGAGTACAGCACCAATTTAGTGAGCTGCACCTGATCCAAAGTTTGGCAAGAGAGAGCTCAATGCAGGCATTACTCCCTGTGTGGGGTATTTCTGAGAATGCTGCTTGTGAATGTGGGTCTGTTCTGAAAGCTGCAGCAAGTGTGAATAACAACACTCATCACACTATCTCTGCACTTTCATGCCCTTGCAGATTTACTGGAAGATCTTGGAAAACCACAGCTTTGGTGGAACAATTTAGTTATATCAAGGATAAGGATTTTTTTTTTGGCAACTTGACAGAAGAAATAAGATTTACCTCCTGGAGGTGAACAAGTTTGTTTTGGTGGAAGGAGGCTGCAGGATATTTGCAGCCAGTGAATGTTCACTGAATACTCTGCACTGGAGGGAGGTTTATTTTTTCAGTTAAAATCAAAATAGGTTAACATTTGGCCTTTCCCTATGCTTTTGGTTTAGACTCAGAAGATATTCTCATATGTTACTGTAATTTTTTTCCAGAAAAGCAGATATCTACTCTGTTCCTCTGCAGAAGCTTTATGCCACAATAATTTAAAATTTCCTCCAGGTCAGAATATTTCTGCATGTAAAACCTCTTTGAAGGTTTAAATAGATTGTAACTGAGTTTTGACATGTATTAGCACGTGTCAGGTACAGCAGTTATTAAGGGTAGTGGAGACAAGGCACATTCCATCTCTCCAGAGACTGACTCGCAGGTGTCCAGATCACTACAGGCCACGAGCGGACAAAGCCACTAAAAAAAAAAAATCACCCTTTGTTACAACAAGCACTAAAAACTCCTTTTACCAAGGAATAAGCTCTAGTTACAGCTTAAAAAATCATGTTTCAGTGTTGTGACTGGGAAAATTGCCTTTTTATTCCTTTTAATGTATATCTTTTCTGTGTCTCTTGTAAGGTTCTGCATCCACCCAGAACATATTTTAAAATTATATTAAAGCATACATTTACATTAAAGCATGATGTGCATTAGTTAAAGAGGAGTTCCTGCGTTCTGTCCTGTTCCTCTCCTCTTTATGAGCTGAATATGTCTGCAATTCATAACAGAGAAATTTTTTGATGGACTTTTTTTTTTAATCCTTTAATTCCTTTCATTCATACACCAGAAAGGAGTGTGATGTGCAAAAGGAAATACTGAGGACTGGGTACTTTTTAAATCAGAACAGGTTTGAGCAAAGCCAGCTGACTGCCTGCCCCTCTCTTCCCAGGGTACAGCCTCCGTCCTGCAGCGCAGGTCCGACAACGAGGAGTACGTTGAAGTTGGAAGACTTGGTCCATCAGATTATTTTGGTAAGAAAATTCAGCTAAGCATGGTTCAGAAAGACAGGCACGTCTGGGTCAAGTACTTATTGTCTTAATTAGTGTTCCACTCTTACATGCAAGGGGTTATGCGTAGGTCAGCCGCTGCTCTCAGCGATGCTCACAGATTTCAGGGAAGCTGAATCCATTCCTTGGTTTGCACCCGTGTAGCTGATGGGAGACAGATCCAGAATCAGCAAAACAGTCTGAAAGCATTTGTTTTCAAAGGCATTTTACACGCATGCATTATGCATGTGCAATGCATTTGTACTGTCAACAGAATTATGTAAAGTGTCTATCAAGAGATATATAAAGGGAGATGTTCTACAAGCAGAGCGACTGGATGGTGCAATATGCACCCTCTGAAAGAGAGCAGGGCGTGTGACAGCGTGTTGTCTCTGTTTCCAGGTGAGATAGCCTTGCTGCTCAACCGGCCCCGGGCGGCCACGGTGGTGGCACGTGGACCCCTCAAGTGTGTGAAGCTGGACCGGCCCCGCTTCGAACGAGTGCTCGGGCCCTGCTCCGAAATCCTCAAGAGAAACATTCAGAGATACAACAGCTTCATTTCGCTCACTGTCTAAATGATTCCTCTGGAAAGCTGCCTTTGTGTGACCTTGTGCACTTAAAATTTGCTCTGTGCAGCTCCATAGCTTTATGAAGAAAAAAAAATAAGAAGTGTGCATTTTATGTGTATTTTTTTCTGTTTATGTCTCGTAGTGGACGTCAGCACAAATCTCATGTATGATGGAAGTGGAAGGATAACTGTCTGGATAAGACTAGCTTTGGGGCAGATTGGGGCTCTTTTGGGCTCTTGGCTTGCAGACAAGGTTTTTACCTATTGTTGGTTCATATTGCTTAAAACTGTGGGTTCAACTATTTAAAATGCATATGAATTTCTGTTTCCTTTATTATCTTTAAAGCTGGTCTTATTCACCTTTTGTTCTTTGATCAAGTGATGTGAAAGGTGTCCCTGCCCATGGCAGGGGGTTGGGACTCGATGTCCTTTCAGGTCCCTCCCAACCCAAACCAGTCTGTGATTCTGTGATCTCTCTCTGCCTGTCACTTCTGAAAGACTTTTCACTGGTTATAGACTGGAGAGGGTTCTGAAATCCCATGGGATGAGTGGCAGTCTCATTCATGAGATGCAGTTTAAGAGGGAAGGTTGGAGGAAGGTTTTGATCATTCCAGCAAGCCAGGGAAAAGCAAAGCTCTTGAGTGATTTTGTTTGTGGCTTAGATATAGGGGCCATATTCTTCCGTATCACCCTTTTCAGTCTGCTTTGTAGGATATGCTCAGGCAAACAGCCTGCTCCAGTCTTCTGGGTGAAGAGGTCAAGGGACAGTGTTTTGTAAGAATTCAAATGGAGCCTTTAAGGACCTAAGTTATTTGTCCTCAGCTTTTTTCAAATGAGGGTTTACATTAGAGTCCTTAGAAGTCCAGTGGGAGCTTCTCTGCTGAATTAAGTTGGCTTCAAAACTCAGCAGAGTGTCCTCAGCCACTTCTCTGAACATTATATGAAATGCTGAAGAGATGGTGCCAGGTGCACTTCAGGGACAAATACAGCAGCTTGTTTTTAATAAGGTCCACTTAATTAAATTCAAATGTCTTTCTTCTACTATATGACTAAATTTTAGAATTTTTAAAAATTTTCTGAAAGCCAAATAAGTGCTTCAAAATGCTGCTTCTCCTCCAAAAGACAGGTATTGTGCAACAGAGCACCAGGATCCTGGAGCCCAGGTCCCTCCAGGTGCTTCACAGCCTTGCTGGCAGTCGTTGCTGCCCTGCCTATACATGGGGCTCCTCCTGAATGGAGCTTTTTGCAGATCCCTCAAGGCTGAGGATCTTCACAGTCCTCAAGGATGGGATCATTTGGATTATGCTTTACAGAGCTTTACCTTTGCAGGTAAACTTGTGTCATAGGTTAGCCAGCACCAGCAAAGCTCTGCGTCTCAGCCACCCTCAACAGCACTGCCTGCTCTTCAGTTGGGCCAAAACTCCATTTCTTCTTTACAATGACATTCTTCTGAGTAAATACAAACTTTCTGTACCTTTTACATGCCAAAGGTTATGCAGTGAAATATGACAGCAATCTCCTTTTTGAAACTAGAGGTGTAGGTGAACTTGGCTAAATGGCTAAAATGAGTCCTACTGACACACAATATGCTTTCTTCTTTGGAATTAACAGATACTAATTGGACACTTTCCTGTTGACTCCCACCAAGGGCCCAATATTCCAGTAGCTGCCCGCAGTGGTTCTCACAGAGCTAAAAAGCTTCTCAGCTTCATGCTCTTCTCATCACTTAAAGGTGCTTAATTTATTTCAGCATAATTTCAGTGGTCCCGTTAGTGTATATTCGTTGCTGCTATTTATGATGATTATGTTATGCTTCTTGCATGTGTTATTAAATATGACCATTCACAGTTTCCAACCTTGCAATTTTTATCACGTACATTTATATAGGCAGACCCCCATTCTATATAGATAGGTCAATGTATATGCACTTGGTTATTTGCTGCACTGTTTTTGTATTCTCTTGTGCAATTTTTAAAAGAAATATTTTTTAAAGGTTACCAGTCACTCAAGTATGTTCTTTTACCTGTTGCATTTCTGTTGTGTTGGTAAAAAAATTGTGAGTGTTTCGCATATTATGCAGGACACATCTCTTGTCAAACACCAAGTATTAGCCTCACTGTTTAGAAGTTACTCGAGCACACAGACACACTGCAGATTCTTTGCTTTAAACCTTTACAGCTCATGGAAAATACGTTTGAATTATGGTTCTGTTATAAGCAGTCTCAAGAGAAATGTAACTGTCTAACACCAGGATTCCTGTGCTTTAAGTGGAACAAAATGATATTCAGTGACATTTTGAAGATAATTGTAATATTTGCAGTGGATGATGGGACAGGATTATGGTATGAATAAAATTCTTCTACGTTATAAGTGGCCATTGTGGGTTTATTGCTAATGGAAGTCTGTGTGAGTAGATGTCATGTTCCAGTTAAAATCTGCATATCATCAAGACTTTGAGCACTACTGAAAATAATCAGATGCAAAGGGACAAAAAATAGACCAAGATTCCCAGTGCTATATATAGTAATGGAAACCAAACTGGTTTTGTGGAGGATTAGCATGAAGGAAAAAAATTTATCTGTTTAAATGTAACCATATATGTCTATATAAATAAATAGAGGCCCAAGGTGTCTCTGGGACCTTCCTGTTGCTGTCCAGGTGCCAGCTGTGACACCCTCAGGACTGATGCTGAGCCTGTCATACATCCAGGGGGTACACCTGGGGAAAAGCAGGCTCTTTCCTTCTCAAATACCAGTGCTGCTCCTTTTCCCCCAGCATCACAGGCAACGCCCCTGGTCCCAACCACACCAGGGATCTGTCCCAGTCATTCTTCTCAACTTTTGGCCACACATGGATTTTTAGAAGCGTGGCTGTCCTGGGACTGAAGCACAGCCCCATTTTTGGCACCAGGGATGTACTGTGCTGCTTCCATGGCTTGTGTTCGTGCCGTGGGCTGGCCAGGAACTACACTGAGGACAAACTTCAGAGAAGGCAGAGCCTCCAAAGGAACCACCTGTACCTCATGCGTCAGGGTGCAGGCATGGGTTGAAGAACTGGAGAGCGTGGCTTCTGGGTGAGGAGGTGTTCAGTGTGCTGTTAGTGCCATCCTATCTACCAGAGCTCTGGGTGGCCACAACAGTAGGTGTGTTATGGTCCAAGCTTGGCTCCAGAGCTGGAGCTGTTGCCCCAGAGCAAAGGGCAGGGCCAGTGGCTCACTCTTTGCTGCTTCTCTGTGGTAGCCCCCGCACAGAAACCTTGGGCGGCTCCCGACATCCAAGGGCTGTCCAGCTTTCCCTTTTTGCAGTGTGTTATTTTTCCCCCCTTTGCTATGATTCAGGAGGGAAGGACTGGTCTTTCCAGAGAATTACTCACATTATGTAGTAATCAAAAGTGACCACTCTCTCTGAGGTCCTTCCAGAAGGACATTACCAGCCCACACTCTCCAGAAAAGGACATCTCACCACTCCTCATTGTCATTCTTTTTTCGGGTTGGTTTTGTGTCACAGCCATTTCAGGACTCCTGAGACAAAAGAAAAGACTTTTTTTTGTTTTAATAGAAACTAATTGCACCTCAGGTTTTTACAAGGCCATGTGGCTGACCAGGCTTTGGTGTGTGTATCACATTACTTCGGCTCGCTCAGGCATTCCCACTGCTTCGTGGCACTAGAGTGGTGCTAAAGTCAATGAGCCACATGAATGCTGTAAATCCTTCCTTGATCATCAAGCAAGCACAGTCTAACACCATGTTACCTGTTCAGGTGTTGGTGGGAAACAAGAACTGTTGGAGAACCAAGTAACCCCAGCTTATTGGCTGCTGGGTTTTTTGTCTTGTGGTCAGTGGCCTTCAGAAGTGGAGCCACCACACAAAGGGTAACCTTTCTCCTGTTGTGAAAGTTGCAGGAGGTGTGTGCATCCCATTCACTTTTAAGTCTTAAATGGTGCATAAATCCTTTCACTGACCTATTTATGGAAGAAGTGTTTGTTCTTTGTGCCCATTTCTGTAGAGCAGAGAGAATATTATCTTGTGCATCGGCAATACCATGATGACCTCCTTGAAGAGTAGGCAACTGAGCTCCAACCAGCTTAAAGTCTCACAGCTGATATTCCAAACACCAGTTCACTATGTAGAGACCAAATTATCCCCTCTTACATTGCCAGGCATGTTTTTTTCACTTGTTTCCAATGATTTGGCAGCTCTGACTGGAGCTTCGAGTGCACATGACTGCTCAGAAACTCGTAAGAGCATTTCCAGCCAGAGTCACTTCTGTAGGTCCCTCTTCCCTCTGGAGAAGGAGAGCATATTTGGATATGAGCATATGTGTAGCCTTGAAAATCTGATGTTACGGGAATATGTTGGCTTGGATGCTCCTCCTCCTCCAGGGATTTCTCTGTGGCTCTTTGCTGCTCTGCAGAGTTGTATCTGGGATGCAGCACTCTCACAACAAGCTGGCCTTTTCTCTCAAAACACTGCCTGGCCAAAGGAGTTGGCATCTGCATCCATCTGGTATTTTTCTGAAGGCTGAGGATGTTTTTTGTGCTTGATCGGGCTCCAATACCAGAGTGATTCTTCTGATGTCTAAAAATCTGGATTGAGTTTTTAGGAAAGAGGCTGCACTTTGGGCAAGGAAAGCAAAGCATGAGCGTCTCCTTGAGCTGCTCTGACTCCTATCTCAGATGTGCAAGGGTAACTTTTCCCTTCTGTGTGTGTCAGCCCCTCCCCAGCTGTGCTTTAATCCTTGTTTTCAAGTCATTCTCTGCACAAGTACCACAGAGAGCCTCCACAGCCCAGACCAGCTGCAGCACATGTCCCATGCTCTTGTGCTTCAGCAATTTGAAGTGTGCAGAGTTCTCTTTAAAAAGTCGTGAGATCTCAGGAAGGAAAAAAATAATCATTTTACCCAAGAAGACTGCTCCTATTCCAGTATAAACTGCCTCCAAACGTGGAACAGTGGCGTGCCATGTTGCTGCACAGGCCAGCAGTGCTGAATGAATTGGCAGATGCTGTGCTGCTGTGTGATCTCTGGGAGCTGGGCTGTGAGAATGCTGCTCCTCTACTCACAGCCTCAGTTCAAAGCCGAAAGAGTTGTTTTGCCAAAGAAGTGCCCCCCACCCAAGCTCCGATGGGATAAATGGAGCCTCGTGCTGCCAAGACTCACTGGGTGCATTCACCTTACCCTTGGTGGGTGCTGACAGCCTCCGCTCTTCCCAGAGCTGCCAGTTGGAAACAGGATGTATAGACTGATGATGAGGTAGGGAATTTCTCACCACTGCCTGCTGTTACTGGCGCTCTGGATGTTCATACTGCTGGCTCCAGGGAAATCAAGCCTTTCTGGGAAGTGGCTACTCCCTATCCTCTTTATACAGAAAATGTATTGTTATTATTTGAAAGCACTTTTGTATTGCCCTTAGACTACAAGCATGGCGATTGTTCCATTAGAAGACATCATGGTGCATAGCAGTGAAATACGACGTACAGTACCATGCAGTATGTATTTTCCAGATAAACTGGGAAAACACTGAAATGGATCTGCAAAGTGGGGGTACAATAGCTGCTTTGCATTCCTCCACATGTGTGGAATTCATGTGCACTACAGAGTGACTCTGTTTTGTTCCCATGTGCTTACAATGATCGGATGATCCGTTGTATTTTCTATCCGGTTTCATTTTCTCTGTGTGTTTGTGGGCCAAGCACAAAGTCGCAGCAACTTCAGATTGAACGTGGCAATGAATTAGTGCTGGCTAAACCCTCCCACCATTTATTTCCACTGCAGCAGCGAGAGGGAACAGACTCAGCAGCTGAAAAACACAAGAGATTGTTTCTCCTCGTCAACCAGGGGCAGCTCAAGCCGCTGGCCAGATAGAAGGAGTTGGCTGCGCTTGCAGACTCTGGGTTGTTTGATTGAGACGTCCCAGCCCGGAGGTGCATCTCCTCCTCACCCCACCCTGCCTGGGGAGCTGAGGTGCCGTGGGAGTGCGGAGCAGGGAGATGTGTCACTGTTCACAGTTTAACTTGCATAAAGGCGACTCTGGAAATTGCTGCCGGAAGGGAATCTGCATCTCTCAGCACCAGCTCCTGCGGGGATGGAAAAGCCCTGTCTTGGCTGTGCCTGGAGGAAGGAGTTGTGCCCCTGTGCATGGTTCCTACAGCTCTTGGCGAGACTGAAAGTGTCTGAGAAAGCAACAGAGCTGCTCCCCAGCCTGGAAAGCCTGTAAGTCACTGCTAATGGCCACCACAAGCACCACAAGCACCACGAGCTCTGCTCCATGAGCCAAATTCCCATGAGATGGCAGGATGGTTCATATCCTTGACACATATCCAGTAAAGCATCACACCCTCTCCCATTGCCTTGCATGTCTGGCTCTTAGCCCAGGATCCAGCATTTAAAGAATAACATGATTAGCAAGGAGGGCTTTTTAAACCTTGGGTTTGCAGGGAGCAGGAGAAAGTACCAAAACGGGCAGAGGAACACAAGAACCAGCCCAACAAAGGCGTCCTTGTGCAGGCGGGGAGATGCAGCAGAACCTGTGTCCGGATGAAAGCTGCCCTATCAAAATAGCCATAAACAAACCCGCCTCCTCCACTACAGAAAAGCTGTTGTGCCAGGAGCATATTAAATTGTATATGCTTTTTCTCAAGGCAAAAGAATTGCAGCAGTGACGGCAGCTGTGTGTGCTGGAGCCGAGCCACTGTATTCAACTCGTGAAGGCCTTGCTGAGGACAGGGTGGGGGAAGGACTGTGGATGAATGTATTATTCAGAGGGACCCACACTGCAACGATCTACCGGCACTGGGGATGTGTGAACGGGGAGCAAATTGACTGCCCCGACACCAAAGGCTGATGTGTTTGCCAGAGGGTAGCAGAGGTGATGGGCCAGGTCCCCTCCCAGACTGGGAGCCACGGTCCTGCCAGTGTTGCTGTTTATGGAAGGACACAAGGTGTGTTCTGCCTTCCCCAGGTTTCTCTGGGGAGGTTCCAGGTCTCAACCTCCAGAAGCAGAGCTGGGCTGCAGCCACTGGTCTGACCTGGATGGAGGAGCAGGTTGCAGGCACGGGGTACCCAGCCTTCCCAGTGCAAGGGGGCAGGAGATGGGATTTAAAACAAGTGATGAGCAGGGAGCCGCAGGCAACCCCATCTGCCACCTGGCTGGTCCCAGGTGTGGTGGGTAAATGGGAAATAAAGTGGCCACAGGATGGCTTGTTTCAGCCCCCTTTTCTCCCAGCAGTTACCCACCTGGCTCCTGCCTATGTCCCAGAGAGACAGGGTACAGAGGGCTCAGGACTCACCCATGCTGCAGCCAGCACCTTGTATTAGTGAGGCCACCTCTGTGTGAGCATCCCCACACCAGGAGCCAGCGCCTGGAGGGATTCCTCACCAACCTTTGAATATTGGTGAAAGCCACAGAATGGGATTTTATCACCATTCACACCATCTCTGGCATATGTTAGCTGAGCCTCCCAGACAAGCTTGTTGCTCGGTTGGTTGGAGGAAGATCTCAAAGTTTTCTGCCCAGGCTTTGCCCTTCAGTCCTTGGGCTATTAGAGGTCCAAGCCTGGACCTTATGGCCCAGAGGAGACACATCTGTCCCACGGATGCCCACATCACCCAGAGACCTTCTGTGTAGTACGGTGAGTATCTAAAATCTTTTTGCATCTTGAGCTGCAACTCTTCTGTGAACAAAGGTGAGTTGTGAGGAAAGGATATGGGACGCTTTCCTTATTAACTCAGGAGCATGCTAGGTAGAGGCACCTCCTGTAGAGCTCCTTAGAAGGGAGTGAAATAAAACAGAATAAATTCAGAAAGGATGACTTCTGTGCAGACACCGTGCAGGTGCCTCATCAAAGCTCAGTTTATCCCCAGGCGATACAGTTCAAAAGCTGCAGCAAGGAAATGGGATAGAAGAGCCTGACACTCATCTCAGCTTAAATTCAGTCACTGCAGCTGTCCCGTTCTCTAAGGCAGAAGAGGAAATTTATGGCTCTTCTGCAATGCAAGCAATGCTGTGAGCACCCACAAGGTAAATGCCCTTTTGTGCCTGAATCCTTTCCCTATCTGAAGTCACTGCATACACAGGGCTAACATGATTCGGTGAAAGAAAACCCATTTCAGTTACTTTTTAAGTAGATTACAGCAGATTAGCTGACTAATCTATATGGAATCCTCTCTAACAATTTCAAACTGTAAACAAATCCAGCCACTATTGCACTGCACATAAATATTTACTGTGGATTATATGAAGATTAACTTCAAATGATATTTGCAACAAAGGTTTTATTTTGTGACTTGCTACCTTGAGTAATGTAAAACCTTTGGAAAGAAATATGCCTCCCACAAAGTGTGAATTTAAGGCCCGTCAGCTGTACAATAGCATCTACCAGAGCATGTACACAAGCAGAAACTGAACACAGTATTGATGACAGAAGAAGGAAGGGGATAATAAAAGCTACTGGTGCCAAATAAAAATGTCTGGGATTTTCATAACATGGAAGGAAGGTCTTCCCTAGAAGATGTGACTTGGTGTTAGTAGCTGACACCTCACTGCTACTCACGTTGGTTTTCCAGCTGCAGAAAAGAGCTGTGCAAGGTTTGCAAGCAAAGGGGGTTTGAGGGATGCTGTTTAGCATCCTGAGACATCACGCTCCTCAGGTGGTCAGTGGGGGTGGACCTGCCCTGGTGGCTCACGAGAAACAAGGCAGCCTCTGTGATGAAGCTGTTCCTCTTCCTGAAAACCTGGGGTTCTCATCATATCTCCTTCACTGTACCTCCAGCCATGTGGAGAAACCTCAGAGCCACCAGATCAATGCTGCAGAGGCTGCTGCTCACCCAGTGAGGTCCCTACAACCACAGTGATTCCTGGTGTGAAGGAGAGGGCTGCATAGAGCGCCTTTTCCTTCCAAAAAAACCCAGGCCAGAGGCCACTGCTGAAGAACCACAGGCAAAAGCCAAGGCAGAACCGCGTCTGGCAGCACACCGTGCTCTGAATGGGGTGTTGCAGGGGCAGCCAGCACCAGCCCCTGTGGGGCTGTGCCCAGGGCTGTTCAGGCTGGCTGGCTCGGGTACTGCTGCTCCTTGCACAGCACTTGGTTGGGACATGGGGAATGTTGTGTCTACCAGGCCAGTGAAGGAATGCTCAGTTTACAAGACAATAGCTTTTTAGGAAGCCAGAAGAAGTTAAACAGCCTTCCCAGATGGAAGATTGTCCCTTTCCACCCTTTGTATAATTAGGGCAGCTTCATACTCCTGTAAAGAGATATCTGTTTAATATAAGAGATTTCCAAAGTTTTAGCAAATGACTATCTGAGAACTGGCTTCTGATGTGGTTTATGTTCTTTTTGATAGATTTAGGTTATGGGAATGTTGGTTACAGAGGCAGTGAGTGATTCATGCTGAAACCATCCGGGTGCCGTCTGATCCACGCTGTCCACCCGAAGGTAAAGGGAGGCTGCAGCCTGTGCTGTGTTAATGCCTGCAGTTTGAGCTGTTCAGTGTAAGTTATAATTGCAGAAAAATTACTGCAGCAGAGAAGAAGAAAGGTTTGTGTTTTGCAGAGAGAAGTAATCCTTCCCAGAGCAACATTTCCATAGCGAGCTGGGGTCTGACAGCGATGCCTCAGGACCTCAAACTGCTGTGCTCCGTGTAAGGAGTTGTACTGGCACCTTAGGAAAAGCAGGTCTCCCTGGAGAGTCTCTGGCTGCTGCTTGTCAAGCACAAAACAACACAGACTGGAGCTGATTGCTCTGTGCTACTGCCCACCTTGGAGTGGTCTTGGAAAACATCATTTCCCCCGTGGCTGTGGGTTTGTCTCAGCAGTACTTGCAGGATCCAGCCCTTCAGCAGATGGGGGAAAGAAGCAGGGGGAGAAATAGCATTCTCCTCTACGATTTTTGTCCTACAGTCAAGCATTTGTAAATCCTGTCTCCATCTGAAGAACATCAAAGCAACTAAAGTCGCAGAGGGTGGGCTCTCCAAAACCTCAAAGGGGAGCTGCCCTGCAGCCCAAATGTGCTCCCTGCAGTCCATCTCCCATCACAGACCCTTTTTGCCTGGCTGGGGCTTGGCCTTGATGCTGCCCAGGCTGCCAGCTGAAAAACCACTCCCAGAAGAATCTCAGTGCCACAACAGGAGAGCGGGCACTGAGCATGGAAAATTGGGTGGACAAAGCCAGGGAGTTCAGTGCAGTGATCACTGCCATCCAGCTGCCTTGCAGCATATCTCTGTGCTGCCTCCTGTCACAAAGGCATGAATAGTGGGAAGCAGGGATACTCCTCATCAAAATTCATGGCTTCCCTTTGCACTTGCGTAACTTCTCCAGGACTTGTGTGAGAGCAGGGCGAGGCCACAAGCCAAGAGCTTTGCAGCATCACATACCTTTGTTGCCATGTAATAAGCAGAAGACTTGAGGATACTAGTTTTGTTTGCAGGTTTTCCCCCTCTATTGCTCATGTTTCAGCTGTACCTAAATCCACAAGAAACATTTGCATCATTTTTATATCAGATTTTAGGTGAATTATGGGGGTTCCTTGGCCACTTTCTGTAATGTTACAATAAATTCCGATTCCCTGGAGCAGTGGCTTGTGGAGCCATCATGAAAGCCCCAGCAACGGGGTACGAAGCTGTGAGCACTGGAGCAGCAGCTCCAGCCCACTGCGCCCTTTGGATCATGCTGGACACTCACCAGGGCTGTGCTGGGCAGCCTGGAGTGGCTCCATAAGGGGCTGTGTGCCCCTCCCAGCCCCACGTCTGCCTCCTGTTTTCATAGACTCATGGGCACACAAGGATCACCGAGTCCAGCTTCTAAACCCACACAAAACAACCCAAAAATTCCACCCTGTGCCTGGGAGCGTTCTCCAAACACTTGAACTGCGTCAGGCTTGGTGCTGTGACCACTCCCCTGGGGGGCCTGTCCCAGTGTCCAGCCACCCTCTGTGTGAAGAAGAACCTTTTCCTCATACCCACCCTAAACCTCTCCGACACAGCTTTGTGCCGCTCTGCAGCATTTTGCTGGCCGTGTGCCTTTGGGGTTGGTTCACACACCCCAATGCACTGCAGATGCTTCCCGCTCTGCCTGGGAGGGAGAACAGCTGCAGCAGGAGGAGGGACGGGCATCAGTCCCGATCCAGCAGCCCTGTTCTGTCGGTGGCCTTGGCTGAAGGCCGGCCCTCGGGATAACCGGGCACGGCCGAGGCCTCCCCGGCCCGGCGGAACGCAGGCCAAGGAGTAGCGCCGGCAGCTCCTGCCCGAGATAAGGCAGTGTGCTTTCAGCATTTATTGCCTTTATCCCCATGTATTGCCAGCCTGAATGTTTCAATTATCTTTTTCTGCGGTGGCATTTCCCTAACAAGCAGCGTTATTTTGTTGCTGCTGTTTCGGCCTGGACAGACGGGGCCTTGTTTTCCAAACATGACACACATGCATTGAAAAGCAAGCGGCCCATGGTAAAGCATATTTGGTCTGCCTTGGTGGTTTGAAAGGTTATTATCTGACCCCACGCTCATCACCTCGGCCCCATAAATCTAGCAAAGAGGCCATTCTTAGCGCTTTAGAAATGCATCCTGTTTCCTCTGCAGTGGACTCATGATTTCATTGCTGACCCTACCGAGTAATTCCCCTAATTCATTCACTCTGAGTTTCTTAGAAGTTAATCCACTCCCAGGCTTGACTCTCTTGAGGCAAATTCAGCCTTGGGGCAACTTCACCCATAGCTGGGATTAACATTAGCACCAACTTTAGCCCATGAATCCTCCTTTTTGGGTCAGGCAGCGTCTCAAATTGCATGTTGGCATCAGATGATTGTTTTTGAGATCTCACATAGCTCCAAGTCCTCCTCTCTGATGCTGCATGTGCTGATAACGAGCCCTGTTAGCTAATCCCCCATCAGGATTCATAATGTCAGGAGAAAAACCTGGTAGAAAAAATGTTCATCACAGTTTGTTCTGCAGCACAAAAGGTCATTCTGGCTGAATGGTTTGTCAGAAAATTTCCATTTGGTGTGAAAGTTTTTCAGGGAAAATTGTGAGTTTCTCCTCTGCGACAATCAGAATATTTCAGTTTTCAATAGCTACCAACAGTCCCCTGCACCAAAGTGTAAGCTGGCATGCAAACACAAAAGACCACTTTCTCCAAAAGTGCTCATGAAAAGTGTCTCCAGAGCTCTTCTTTTGACCCTGAGCTATCTATTATCTGCTGAAACCCCTCCAGACAGTCTCTAGATCAGCGAAGCACCCTCATGTCTCCAGCTCCTGCAGGCAGCACACAGATTTCCACAGGGCACAACCAGAGTGGTGTTAACTGGGGGAGGATTATCTGTATCTGGATTCCACACAGTGATGTACAAAATTAGATTGTTAAAGGGAAGAAAAGCAGAACTATAAACTGATGAGAGCTTGCCTTATGTTGCTGCCAAATATGATCCTTTTGCATTAAGAGATTAACCTAAAAAAGTTCTGGCCTCTGCTTTTTAATCCATTTTACATCCCGCCCATCATTACAGGCGAGGCTGCTGGCAGACCTGGAGGTGTGTCTGAAGCAATGGGACCAGTGAATGTCCTCAGAAGAGGATGTGTGTCGTGTGGGATCCTGGAAAAACTCCTCACCTTTCCACCGAGCAGGGTGTGATGGAGACAGAGTGCTGGCATGAGAGAGGATGGATCTGAGCTGATTTCAGCCCAGGCAGCAGGTGGGGAAGGAAAGACAGTTGATACAAGGCAGGAGGCTGCTGCACCACCGTGCCCAGCAAGGGATGTGCTGCAGCCTGAGCAAAGCCACAGGCTGCCCATCACCCAGGATGTGTGGGAGCATCCCAGGGAAGCCCCAGGAGAGACCTGTCCGTGCACCATGCAACACACCCCCTGAACACAGCCTTGCAACAGCCTCTGGCAGCCAACATGCTTCATTTTACCAACAGAAAAACACTCACAACCTCAGTTCCCAGGAGTGCATGATTAAAGGAATGTCTTTTGGCCAAAGGGTGGGAATGGATCAAATCTGTGCATTTGCCAGGTCTGCTGGGTGCTGGGCAGGTGAGGGGAGGGAGGGCTCACTGCAGAACAGGGTTCGCCTGGAGCTGCTGCTAAACTAATTTTTTAACACAGCATTTTCGATTATTTCCTATCCACTTGATACACCACCAAAACAGATCCAGTTCTCCCCTGTTTTAGCCTCTGCTAAAACCCTCAGACCACATCTTCTCCTATAACAAAAAGTATGTGGAATTGGCTAAAAGAGAAACATTCCTGTTCTCACAACACTTAAAAAAAAATCCACTCCTTTCCTAAAGAAAAAAATAGCACTTATAAGACTTTTAAAAACTGCTTCTGTCCAGAAGGCTCCTGCGTCAGCTCAGCTTCATCCCTTTAACCACTGCAGTGCCAAGCCTCGCTGTGAATTATTAATCACCCCAAAATAGCTGCTGAGAAAAGAAAAAGGGAAGGCTTGATAACAGCAATGCATATGGCAAAATTTATTTTGATCTTACTGAAAGTCTTTAAGAAAATCTTTAAGAGGGCAGGATGAGGGAATGATGAAGCTGGAGGGATGCAGGCAGGCTGGAGCCCATGGCCTTGTGGGGGGACTGTGGGACGCCTTCGTAGACTCAGGGAGTAACCCTGAAAGGGAGGAGAGAGAGAGGGGAAACTGAGCACCGAGCTGAACTTGCAAATGTTTCTGGCATGAAATCATGAGGGCAAATGCAGAGCTACCCGCCCACCAGCACATGTGTGAAGCTGCCACTATATGGGGACAGTCCTATATATATGCTTATATGCAAGGGAGAGAATGGAGAGGGGCTGTCATGGGCTCCTCACCCCGGGGGAGAAGGCTCCTGGCCCCGCTGCACAATCCCAGTGCTGTGCAATGGCAGAGGCTAAAGGGCACCAAGGCTCTTGGGATGAAAGCTGGGTAAAGGCCCATTTTACAGCAGTGCAGTGACTCCAGCAAGGTGCCCAGCCCCTGTGGACAGGGACTGTGTGTGGGCATTCTGTGCCCAGCCTGGGGTGACCCTGTCCCTGCAGTGCTGCTGCTCTGTGCCCAGCCTGGGGTGTCCCTGTCCCTGCAGTGCTGCTGCTCTGTGCCCAGCCTGGGGTGACCCTGTCCCTGCAGTGCTGCTGCTCTGTGCCCAGCCTGGGGTGTCCCTGTCCCTGCAGTGCTGCTGCTCTGTGCCCAGCCTGGAGTGTCCCTGTCCCTACAGTGCTGCTGCTCTGTGCCCAGCCTGGGGTGACCCTGTCCCTGCAGTGCTGCTGCTCTGTGCCCAGCCTGGGGTGTCCCTGTCCCTGCAGTGCTGCTGCTCTGTGCCCAGCCTGGGGTGACCCTGTCCCTGCAGTGCTGCTGCTCTGTGCCCAGATGAGGGGTGTCCCTGTCCCTACAGTGCTGCTGCTCTGTGCCCAGCCAGGGGTGTCCCTGTCCCTGCAGTGCTGCTGCTCTGTGCCCAGCCTGGGGTGACCCTGTCCCTGCAGTGCTGCTGCTCTGTGCCCAGATGAGGGGTGTCCCTGTCCCTACAGTGCTGCTGCTCTGTGCCCAGCCGGGGGTGACCCTGTCCCTGCAGTGCTGCTGCTCTCTGCCCAGATGAGGGGTGTCCCTGTCCCTACAGTGCTGCTGCTCTGTGCCCAGCCTGGGGTGTCCCTGTCCCTGCAGCGCTGGCAGGAACAGAGCTGAACAGACTCTGCGCCTCAGTTGCGGGGGAGTGTTGGGAAAACCGCACCCAAGCAGAACTGCCGAAGAGAGAAGGACATTTTGTTGTGAAGGGGTTTTTCTTCTTCTTCTCAGATTTTTTTTTTTTCCAAGTTGCATTTCTTTGAGAGGCTTTGTGGACAGTGTGGGCAGAGCCATGTGGAAGGAATTTAAAGGGAGAAGCCAGTTCAGGGTCACGGCCCGATACGCAAATATAAACCAAACAGTTGTGGATAGTACGAAGCAGCTCCCCAGGGCCGACACGGGGCTGTGGACACATGGGATGGGACCAGCTCTCAGGGGTGCAGAGAGCAGCACTGGCTGGCTGTGGGCATCCCGCAGCCAGGAGCACTGGGGGATACCTGGGTAGGCAAAACAAGGACCACAGGATGAGAACGAGCTGCACAGGGTGGCAAGGCAGGACAGGAACCCATGTAACAAGGAGTCCCTTTGGAGCACAAGCCTGAGGAGGAGCTTCTGAGGCAGCTGGAGGGTTCAGCCTGGAGAAAAGGACCTTTTCGCTCTATACAACTACTTGAAAGGAGGTTATAGCCAAGAGAGGGTCAATCTTTTCTCCAGCAAGCCATAGCACAAGAGGAAATGGCCTCAAGCTCTGCCAGGGGAGGTTTAGATTGGATATTAGGATACATTTCTTCACCAAAAGGGTTGTTAAGCATTAGAACAGGCTGCCCAGGGCAGTGGTGGAGTCACTGTCCCTGGAGGGATTTAAAAGACATGTAGGTGTGGCCCCTGGGGACACCATCCAGCTGTGACCTCGGCAGTGCTGATTTAATAGTTAGACCTGATGATCTTAGAGGTATTTTCCAACCTAAATGACTCTATGATTCTAACAAGCCTGACTGAGCTGATTTGGTCTTGGCCCTTAAGCTATGGATGGAGTTCCTGGGCAGCTTTCCAGCAGGGGCAAGGGGAATCTGTGAGAGAGCAGCTGAGTGAACACGGGCTGAGGACAGACAACATCCACACCACGAAGCCTTGCAAGGAAAAACAGTTGTTTGCTCTGTTGCCTTCACATACAGTTGAAGACTACCGCTAAGGGGTCTGATGCCCTACCAGACTATTATGGCTTTAGTAAATGAAACCTGGGAGGCTGGATTGCTCTAGTCCTGCTCTGCAATGACCTTAGTGCCATTTCAGAGTCACCTCTTCTCTGGCACCTGCTTCTTTCCAATTCCTGCACAGCGAGGTTAGAAAATAACCATCAGCAGGAAGGAAGGCTGTGCTGCAAGAAATTGTAGCTTAGTTTAGTAAGGCTTTTGGCTCCTGTGTGCATGGCCAGATTTTGGTCTCACACTGTTTTGAGCTTAGGGATGCTCCAGACATAAATTCTTGCTTGCTTCTTATTCTTTTATTGACATTTTGACAAAGTTCTCTCACCTCTGAGGAGTCCCTCACCAGGTACACATAGGATCAGTCAGACCTCTGGGACTGCAGAATTACAGTTTTCATGAGACTTAGCCATGAGGCAATTTTAAAAATGGCTTGAAAGATAATTTAGGAGAGAAGGAAATGTCTTCCCTGTGGAAGCTGGCCAGGTGGGCAATGCTGCAATTAGAATTTCCCTTGCCACAGATGGTGCACAAGCATTGCTGGGGACTGCATCATCCATGTGCAGTAGGTGACATTTCCTCTGTTTTAAGGGACCCTCACACACCTCCTCAGGCCTCCCAGCCAAAGCAGGGGGTGTTTATAAGGGAAGTTTTTCTGTCATGACACTACGTACACTAGAAATTGGACTGAGCCCATGAAGTTCGCTGTGGACCAGAGCTGCATTTTGGAGCAGTGATCTCGAGGTTACAGACTCCATCAATCTCTTGAGCCATCTGGCTCCTTATCTATTTTATTTTTCTCAACTGCTGCGAATGCAGAGGCCCTGCTCTGGTGTGATGGCATTTTGAATTGAATCCACAGCCAATTTGGATTGAGCAACCATGAAACAAAGAAACAAAACCCTCCCAGCAAAAGGTGTCTGATGACACTTATGGAGTAGGTGGCTCAGGGCCTTCAGGGGAAATTCCAGATGGACAGAAAGCAGCAGTGATACAGCAAACCTTTAAAAAGGGTGGGACAGGGAGCACGTGGTGAACCACCAGAGGAGCTGTGGTTATGAGATCAGATGGATGGCCTGGGGAAAGTCAGAGGAGATGTGTGGAAAACCAGTGGGCAGCTCAAAGTATGATGCCGAGATAAGCGTGAGATGGGAAGGGTGTGGTAAGACAAACTCCAAAGGACTAAATGCTTGCTTAACGCCAGGAAAAGAAGCAGGTCTATCCTAATGATGTCGAGAGAATACTCCATGCCCTGGGTTAGTCATGTCCTAAGTGCTGGGCTGAATCTGGGCTGTGTTTGACCCTCCTGCTCCATCCCCCAGGAAGCCAGGATTGAGCAAGACCACACATCACACCGAACACCTCCGGAGGGAAGTGATTAAGCCATGAATAAGAGATCCACCAGCTGTTGTGCTTTGTGTGTGTGCATACACCATGGAACTACTGCAAAAAGCTAAACCTAGGGCCAAGAGAGCCTGGGACCAAAGGTGAGACCTCCATGAAGGACCATGACAACAACTACACGACTAAAAGCATGAGCAATGGAAACAGACACCATGCTGGCATGGATGTTTGAATTTGGCATCTTAATTTTAAACAAAGGAGGATAGAAGAGTATTTTTCAAATCCTCCTCATTAAGTAATGCTCTGAACTCCCCTTTCAGTGGGAGTTACACATACATATCTTTGGTGCCCTTGGAAATTTCAACCTAGCTTTGGTGTCAGGTCTACAGGGGATTTTTGTAGAAGTCTATGATAGCTGGCTTCAGAATCAGCCCTTCCTTGTTTCTGAACAGCTTTTATGCCTGGCCACAACATAGTTTAAAATACTTGATAATTACAACAGAAGACTAATCCCCAAAGACTGCTACCACTGGCTTCTGTAGAAACAGGCTTTTACACTAAGGGCACATATTTTCCCCAGTGGCTTTGGACTTGGACTTGCTGTCTGCCCTGAGAGTAGAAATTGAGCAGGCCTGAGCTGGCCTTTTCACTTCCACAGCAGCTACTGTGAGCATCCAGAGTTGAAATGGTGGCATCCCCTTCCAGCAGCCCCCATGGCACTGCCCCCAGACTCCAGACACGCACTGGCTGGAGGAGTATCCAACCACTCTGGGGCTCTTGGAAGTGTGTTAGAGCAGTTGGGGTTGGCTGGCTGCAGCTTTCCTTCTCCCTGGCATCCACAGAAACTGAAATGAGACAGGAAAGACACGGCAAAAGATAGAGAAAATAAAGAGATGGAGAGAATCTGAAAACCACAAACTGGGGAAAAGATGGGCAGGAACAGGGAAAAATGCAGCGAGAGGAAGAAAGAAAGAAAAAGTCACAGCAAAAGAAGTGCAGCAGTAACCCCTGAGATACAAACAGAAGCAGTTTGAGGTTTGTATGCATTGTGGCTGGGCTCTTGCCCGTGGTATTTAACTCCACAAACTAACCCAGCCATTATGCACCGAGGGATCGTTAGTGCAGCAGATGCAGCCAGACATACATAGGAGTGTGTTAATATAAGGCCTGATGTAAAAAACACCTGCTGGCTTGGCAGGGTGTCTCAGGAAAGACACTTGTGGCTCGTGTGAGGGTGCAGTATTTACAAAGGTATCTGCTGCTTTCCCATCACATCATGCGCGATTCCCATTTGCGTTACTGGGAGCTTTGCACAGTGACAGAGACTCCAGGCTGAAGCTGGATGGAGCTGGTCCCATTTACACTAGAAGGGAAGCTGAGATTAAATGTTCTCCTTCTTTTTCTCTCTTTTTTTTTCCATCCAAAATATTTAGGACATGGAGAGGAATTCTCTCTCTACAACACCTAGGCTCCAGGGCTGCCTTGTTTACGAAGGCTTAAGCTTTTACAAGCCTGAAGGAATTGCACTGATGCCATGCAAGGGGAAGAGGCACTTTGGGAAGATTATAACAATGTGGCTGTGTTATCCCAATCCCTGATGCTGCTGAAGTGGATGTGTGCCATTACTGAAGTCTTAGAAGGGCTGGCACACTGTCCCAGGATGAGATTCTCTTACAAACCAAAGATGGGGCTGGTACAAGGCAATTAGGCAGCAGTACAGTGCCAGGCTGCTTCCAGGAGCATCCCAGGGATGGAGGGCTCTGGCTCACATGCAGAGTGCAGACAGCTGCAGTGGTTTAAGATGCTCCCCCACAGCTGTGTGTCCCGCTCTCAGTGGGAGGCTGCCTGCGAGCAGGGCTGACGGAATGGGAGGGATGCCTGTGCCTCAGCTGTCCCAGCTCAGGGCCCAGGGGACACATGGAGAGCACAGATGGAGAGCTGGAGCGGCTGCAGCGTGGGCATCTCCAACACGAACTGGGGAGGCACCTCTGGCACAGATGCAAAGTGTGATGAAGGAAATACCACAACGGTCCCACGAAAACTAATTATAGTTCATTTGCTAGGGCCCTCAGCAAACAGGTTTATTCTCTGCTTCCTCATTGTTCCATGAGATTTCTTTCCCAAGGTTTGCTCACTTTTGCCTCTCTCCTTGCCCAGCTGTCCTTACTGGAGCTCTGGTGTCTCCCACTTCCCACCTCTCCACAAGGTGCACACACAGGAAAGCCTCTGGCACCATGGGAGCTGGTTGTGGACAGCCAGCACAACAGCCAGCCCCAGCAGTGAGCTGAGACACAAAGCAAGGATGCAGGGAAAGCTGCTTTTATGTCCTGTCTCTTGCCTTTCTTCTTGGCATTTTAAATCTTTCCTGCTCACCTTTCTCTTTCCAGATTTTTTTCCAGCCCCAAATAACTGCAGCAACACAACCCACTGCCTCGCATTTCATTCTCAGTCTCGCAGTCGCCACTTTATTTTGCCTTTTCTCAGTTTCATGAAAGAACGCAGTCGCATGAATAACAGGATTATTTATCATCCTCTCTCTCCCCTTCCAGGATGACTCGCTGTTTATGGAAAGCACTCGAGTGCAGGAGAGATCATGCTACAGTTAAACAGACAGGGCTTAAAGGGCCATTGCCTGCTCTCTGCTTTAACACTGTACTCCTCACTGACTTCCAAGAAAGAAGGAGTTCTGTATCCCAATTGATGGGAATGGCATCACTGCTGAAAGGTAAACAAATGCTACATCCAATAGGATGGAGAAGATGGCTGGACTCAGTGATCTTAGAGGTTTTTTCCAACCTAAATGATTCTACAATTCTATGGTTCTGCACTTCACTTTTTGCAAAAACCAAGAAATTTCATTCTGGTGTAAATGGGTATGTGGTCCCTCTCTAGCCCAGCAGTGTACCAGGGACATGCTCCCAGGCCCCACGTGATGGTGGCTAGCAGGTGACAGACCAAGTTAAGACATCTCCATGCAGCACAGCCAAATGATGTGACCAGAGGTGCTTCTCAGAGGTCTGCTGGACCTGGAATGTAGCAGGGCAATGGTAACACTTGTCCCGAGGTGGTGAGAAAAGAGCTTTGGAAATGGTTGCTCCCAGCTTCTCACCTGCAGTTTGGCCACAGCCCCATGGCAAGTTCTCTACATCCTCTCTGCATTTCTGATTACTGATGAGCCCTGTGCCTATGGAGGATCTTTATCAGCTCTCAGGAAGAAATCGCCTAAGTACACAGTGTTGAGAATTTTCAGCTGGAAAGCACTGAATTCCCCAGGAATTTCTGTCAAGGAGCAGATGCCATCTCATGGGTTGCCTGCTCTGGTCCGACCACCACTGACAGCAGGTCTGCGGGTACCAGTGTGTCTCAAAAGGATAGAAGTGCTCAGGGAGGGAGGGTGGGTTTAGAGACTCAGTGCAGGCTCCATGAAACCCTTCTGGAGAGACGCTGCACTGGGCTGGGGACTTCAGGCATGATCCTTGAATGATGTGCAGCCTCTGAGGACCAGGCTGCTGTAGGTGTAAGAAAATGAAAAGAAAAATGCACAGAACTCTACACTGGAGTTTCTGTTAAAAAAAAAAAAAAAAAAAAAACCAGAAAAAGCAAACCAATCACCAATCCTTTACTTGCTCTTCTCCTTCCCTTATAGTAACTAGGTTTCTGTGACAAAAAGGGTCAGAAATTCAATTAGGAAGCTTCACAGCCATTACAAACATTTGCAGTTCAAAATTAGCAATTCCACTAGAGCAGCCTCCAAATCTCCCATGTCCTTTAGGTACTGCTGGATCCTGCAGTCTCTGGTGCGCTTGGAGTTGAAAATGTGTGTATCATTCTCGTGAGTTTTTATTGTAAGGGAGGGAATCTCACAGGACAAATGTGTAATGTTGTAAGAGCAACAAGGTTGCATGGATACAAGGACACAAACGGGGCGGCTCGCACTTTGAGAATACAAATTCTTCGGGAAGAATAACTATCTCACTGTGTTTGGATGGAGCTTAATAAAACTGACTGCTCCAAGCTAGGCCTCTACAGGCCTCCAAGCTACAAACAATGAAGAATAA
The DNA here is from genome assembly GCF_009650955.1 of Corvus moneduloides. Lineage (NCBI taxonomy): Eukaryota > Metazoa > Chordata > Aves > Passeriformes > Corvidae > Corvus > Corvus moneduloides. The sequence continues at coordinate 3,440,848 of NC_045491.1, read as the reverse complement.
TATCACAGTTTTATGGTACTTAGCATGGCTGAGTTACATCCTGGATGGTCTCCACAGAATCACTGCAACTGGCGTTGATTTGAGTCAGAGGAGAAGAGCTTTACACCCCCAGTGCTGAGGAGACATGAGCACACCACGCACAGGACCCCAGGGGCTGAGCCCTGTGTGCACTGCTCTCATTTACAGCGTGTATCAGCATACCTTAAGCTGGGCTGGTACTTTTACAGTCATTCAGCTGGATGAACTACGTATTCCTGACAAAACACAGCCCATTTTTAATAGCTTTATCCACCAGGCAGAGGATATCCCGCACTCACAGCAGCTCCCTCGTCCCACAGGGGTGGGGAGCAGGGATCAGCTTCATATACCCACTAAAATAGCGGCCAGTGCTGGTATGCAAGTGCCCTAGTTTAATGCCTAAACATGGTATCTTGCCACCCAGGCTGGCAGGGCTGCCAGTTCGTGCTCCAGCCCTGAAGGTGAACTGCGTGTCACTCACCAGTGGCTCCGGCAGCAGGGAAGGTCAAACAGCCCCTCACTGTCAGCTGTGCTGCTGAACCTCCCGGGTAAGGAGCAGCTGGGCACTGGGGGAGAGAGGAGCACATTAACAAGAGCGTTACTAACTGTCTTTGTAGCTATTACAGCAAGCAATGTCTCCAGGGTCAACTGGGTCTAACCCCCACTGAAGTCAAAAGGGTCCTTTGGGCGGAGGATTAGCCCTACAGGAACCCTGCCCAATTCATAGGAGGGCAAAACACCTCCAGAAATATTGTAGCTTTAAGTGTCAACCCACATAAGTGGATGCTGGCCATGGCCACCCTCTGTGTTTGGGGCAGGGACATCATAAAACTTTTCCACACCACTTCTGATCACTCCACTTAGCCAAAACCTTGTAGCAGATTTGCATCTCATGACTATTTAAGAAAATTATCAACCGTGAAAGCATCTGGAAAGCTACACTAACAAAAGTTTCAAAGACAACAAAGCTCAGCCAGAAGGATGGAGCCAGTGCAAGGATCCAAAAGGAAGAGCTGGAAAAGAAGGAAATCATATCTGTAGGTGTACCAGCTGGAATAATAACAGCCTTGCTTGTTCTCCTTGAAGCTTTCCTTGCTGCTCTTTATGGGCTGGGATTCAACAAAAGGAACGGCGTGTCTGCCATCAGTGCCTTCTGCATTTGTAATCCTTGCCTGCACTGCACCTGCACCTGTGCCAGCCTCATGCCTTTCCACAGGCAGGCAGCAACCGAGCTGCAGAGCAGGAAAATTACCTCCCCCCCCATGGCCACATGCCCCTCAGAAGCTACAGGCCAAAAAAATGTTCAAAACCAGAGAGGAACCACCCAAAGTGGGTGAACTTCCTGTCCAGCTTTCTGGATTTTATGTTCTTCACTTTTATCCTTTGTTATATGCTGTGGGGCACTGACAGAATGGTGCAGGTCCAAATTGCTGAGAGTATTTCCTATGGTCCCTTTCCAGAGCCAGGACAGCTGTGGTGGCAGGATGTACCCTGCAGAACATGCTGAGCAGCTTTGGCCAGCCCCAAAACCACACTGCAATAAAAGCAGGCCATCCTTCCAACAAAAACCCTTATCCAAACTCATTGTTTTGTTAATTTTAACTGGATTATCTATGAGGGAAAATCCCCGCTAAAATCACCTTGGAAAAAACTCAGGTTTCCTGAGACTCCCTGAGCAGGAATGTCATTGCAATGAAATTATTCCTCTTGCAACCTCAAGACTTGTCAGGAGGGTCAAACAAGCGTCGTTCCAACCTGAGCTCTGAATAGATGCCCTGGGCTTCAGGTACCATTTTGGAGCCAGCCCAGTGCCCCGAGGCTTCAACCCCCTCCGAGCACCACAGTGCCCACCTTGCTGGCCATCCCTGTCTGCACTTCTCCCAGCGACCTTCCCGCAGCCCAGCACGCATCTGTGAAACGTGAGTTGGTCCTGTTACACTGCCTGGCCTGTGCTTCTAAGAACTGAGCCAGGAGAGATTTCAACAAGTTCTGTAGTGGGTGCTGCAAGCCTGACTTGGGGCACCCTGGCTTCAGGCGACTCCACCCGCAGAAAGCAGCACTGGTGACACTGAAGTGGTCTCATTCTGTGTCAAAGAGCTTCCACATCCCTTCCCCTATGCCAAGTGCTGTGCAAACCCTGGGAATCCTCTCTCTCAACACTCTGTCATGGTGTAATTCTATTATAATTCCTGACATTTGAGAGACTTAGTGCGTGCTTTAAATTAGACAAGCAATATCTTGCTTGCTGCTCTCAGATAAATAAAAAAGTGCAAAACCTAATTTTCTGATGCTCTGTTCTGTGTACTGATTTCCTTTTAAACCTGCAAATACCATCCTGTCGCTCTTTCCTCATGTGTGGCTTGTGGGTATTACATAAAAGGTGGTATTTCATGTCTGGTGTACACATGTGCAATAGCTGTGCAGACTGCAGGAAGGTGCCATGCTGAAGCAAACATGCACTGGTATTTTGTTTTTCACACAGCTGTATGTAGGGACTTTTAGATCAAACAATAGACAAGGACAAAATGTGTTTTGTAAGCAGACAGACAACCTAAGTATAAAGTTGTTTGCAGAATCTGTGTGAATTTTATTTATGTTCCCTGGTCTTTGCTCTCCTCTGGGATCTTACGTATTTTGCATTATTATCAAATATTTGTAACGATCCCTATAAACAGCCTAATGTTAAAAGCTACTCCAAGTGTAACTTGACCCAGAGGAAAGATGCTTATCTGAGCTCCACAATGACAGATTAAAAAAAGATGCTGATGCAGTACATCTCTTGTGAAATGAGGGAAATATAAGAAAAATCAAAACTGCATAGATTTTTTTTCTTTTACCATAAGATAAAGCAGGAGTTATCTCTGATGGCTTTTGCAGTGAAATACCACTAGCAAGAGCTACAAATATACTGCACTTCTGATACCAAATGCGCTAGCCAGCCAAGGAAGGAAGGAGAGGAGTAAATGCTCAGCCAGCCGGTACTGTCAGAATCTTTTTCACTGTTTAGTAATTATTTTTTTTATTACTATGACAACACAGACCATAAGAATTGCTTCTTTAACCCCAGCAACTGATAAGTGCAGATGAGACTTAAAAACCGAAGTAATCACTTTTTACTTCTGCCATGTAAAAAAGTGATGGCACTACCAGAGTGTCCTGCCCTGCTCTGCCTCCTCCTGCCCTGCATGGATGGCTCTGCTGCAGTGTGGCACTTGGGTCATTTTTTTAATATCAGGAGGCATTTGAGAACGGCTCCACACTGGCTCAGCATTTTCTGTCTTAAAAAAAAAAAAAAAAAAAAAAAAAGCAGCATTCTCCTTTTTAAAGTGCTTCCAAATCTTTTACATCTCTTTTCCTTTTCTCTCTTTTCAACCCCCACCTTTTTTTTTCCCCCCTTGTGGTCCTGGAGACCACCCTGTAAGCCTACATGACATCATGAGAGAGAATTAAACGTACTTGAAAGGCCACTTCTGTTTTGGTGGGAACTTCTATGCAATTGCAAAGTGCCCATTAAAGCACAGGTTGTTTCCTAGAAGCATGTCCAAGCCAGTAGCGTGCAAACCCCTTCAGGGCTTCTAGAAAGCATTCGCTTTTGAAATGCTGAAGGAAATTCAGAGATGAAAGGATAAGTCTCCCTGGCTGTGCATTTACAGTCTATTGTCTTCCATGAAGGATAGTATCACTCCTCAGTTGTGTTATTGCAGTTAATCCACTTAAATGCTATTGGATTTTCAGATGAGCTGAATTCTTTGCATCTGCTATTAAGAACCTTTGTTTAGATGAGAAAGGGCTGTTATTTAAATCACAATGAGTTCAGGGAGATGTCAGGGTGCAGCAGGCACCTTGTGCCAATCCGCGACGGGGGAACGGGGGCAATTTCTCGCCGGGGCGGCGAGGAGGGAGGATGCGAAGAGAACGCGAGCTGCCCCCGAGGAGCGGCGGGGCCGGGTCGGGGCCGGCTGCGGGGTTCGGGAGCGGCTGCGGGGTTCGGGAGCGGCTGCGGGGGGGCCCGGGCCGGCTGCGGAGTCCGGGTGCGGTTGCGGAGGGTCCGTGCGGGGTGCAGGGCCAGGCCAGTTGCGGGGGTCCAGAGCGGGGGTCTAGGGCAATTGCAGGGAGCCGGAGCAGCTGCGGGGGGGCCGGGGCAGTTGCGAAGGCTGGGTCCGACTGCGGCGGAGCCCCGGGGCATGGCGTCCCCGCGGCCGCGGCGGGGAGCCCCGCGCCCGCGCATGCCGCAGCCGGGTGCCGCAGGGCGGAGGGCTCCGCTGCCCCCCGCTCGCACCGCCCCCGCTGCCCCTCGCTGCCTCTCGTGCAGTTTGGGGGTGCTTTTGTATTCCTTAAGGCTGTGCGTGTGTGTTGTCCTTCGCAATGAAGGCTGCGCTGCAACAGCAACGTTAAAACCCGCACACCACAACCCTCCGCCGCTCTGCCCCTCCCCTTCTGCAAAAGGCAAGGCCCCCCCCGCTAAAATAGAATAACAACGATAAGAAAGCACAGACACGCGCACACACGATCGCTCCGTGGCCATGGCGATCCGCTCTGCCTTATGTAAAGGCAGAGCACACGGGCGAGCCCGCCAGGTTACACGGCGGCTGCTGCGCAGCAGCGCCCGCCCCCCGCCCGGTGCCGCAGAGGGCCGGCGGCGGGGGCTGCCCCGCTCCCCCCGGCCCCTGCCCGCCGCCGGCTCCTTGTTTTCCCCTCTCAGTGGGCAGAGCCCCTGGCCCCGGAGCAGGCGCCGCAGCTGCCGGCACCCCCACGACTTGTTGTTGGTGGGTCTGGTGCCGGGAGTACCCGGGAGGAGGGGCGGGGGCGGTGCACGGCGGGGCGGGAGCGGTATATGCTGCTCCTCGCCGGGGCCACGCTCCAGACCGGCCACCGCTCCGGAGCGAGTCCCGAGCCTCCCTCTGCCTGGAGTTGCAGTTCGTCTCCGATCCCCTTGGGATTTAAAGCTGCTTGCATATATATATATATTTTTTTCCCCCCCCCTTCCTCCTCCTCCTCCTCCTTCTCCTGTCTTTTTCTCCCGTGCAAAGTGGAGCAGGAACTGCACCAAGGCAGCCCGCGAGATCCTGCAATACTGCTCCGATTTATCCCTGCTATTATTCCTAATTAATTATTATTTTTGACCTCGCCCCAGCCGGGGAGGGAAGCGGGACCATTCTCGGCAAGAGAAACATTTCGCTCCGTATCAATAAAGATTTTTGATTTTTCCCCTCTCCAAGGAGGGGCCGGGTGGAGGGCAGGCACGGCGGGGGGGGCCGGCCCTCGGCGGAGAGCGCAGCCCCGCGGTCCCGGCGCGGAGCGGCGGCCGCGGCGGGGGGAGGCGGCCCCAGCGCCGCCCGCGCGAGGGGGGCAGCCGCCCCAGACAGGTGATGGGCGTTTCGGCTGCGCTCCGGATCGACTCCTTGGGTTTCACTTTGGTCTGATCTAAGCAAATATGCAGAAGTACCGGCTGGTCTAGTCCTAAGAGCCAAGAGAAGCGAGCGAGAGCGGCAGAAGGGAGAGCAGCCACGCTCCCGTAGCGAGGGGAACGTACAAACAGCGGCCGCGCCGTCATTAAGCCACCGCCGCCCCGGGCAGCCCCGACCCACCCTGGATGCGGAGGACCCCCGAGCCACCCCGCTGCCTTTCCCCTGAGGGATGGTACTGAATTCCTGCGCGGCAGGAGCCGGCCTGCAGCCCCTCTCCATCAGCGTTGCCTTCCCTCCGTGTCTAAAGTGCACTAGACCGCGATGAGGACCTGGGCTTGCGTTTTGCTGATAGGTTTTGGCTACCTGTCCTTTACCTTCTCCGAGGTAGGTGAGAGCGGCTTCCTGCGCTGCCGGTCCCCGGGGCACGCTGCAGCCGGGGGTCGGGGCGAGCGGCGGTGGAGGGCAGCGGGGAGGGAGCGGGCTGCTCACCTGGGCTCCGTGGGCATCCCCGCGCCCCGGCCCCGCCGGGAGCGCTGCCCTGCCCCGGGCCCTGCGCGGCCGAGCCTGGGAGCAAGTTGCCATTTCATGCATGGCAGAAGCGAAGGGGAATGACCGTGCATTCCGCGCCCGGGCTGCTGGCTGCCCTTAAGGATTAACATGTATATAATATATATAGTATATATAATAAATATATGATAAAATATCCACGCCCCGCGGGTGCCAGCGGGCTGCGGCTGTGCGGAAGCCGAGGGTGCGCGTAGCCGGGCCGCCCCCGCGGCGCCCAGCGCTGCACACCGCGGCCGCGGGCACCGCTAGTGCAGCGGGCAGAACTTGGGTGAATCCCCCGCGCCCCAAAATGCCCCTCCTCGGTTTGTGAAGCTCTCCCGGAGCACTCGGGAGCTCTCCCGCCCGTCCGCCCGCAGGGGACGGAGGGGGCGCGGAGCCGCGTCCCGGGGTTGCTACAGGTGGCCCCGGTCGGGGCGAGCGCGGTGCTCGGCGCTGCACAGCGGCTGTAACTTTTCCCGGGACCCGGTCTGCTTGGCACTGGGAGCCGCGACGTGGGCGCTGGTAGGGTGGCGGCGCCCCGTGGGACGGGGCTCTCCTCCTCCTCCTCCTCCTCCTGCCCGGGTCGGGGGAGCCCGCGCCCGCGGGCGAACTTGGCGCCCGCCCGGGCGAACTTCGGCAGCCGCTGCCCGGGGTGGGTTCCAGGCGCCGAGCGGGGCTCGGGGGCTCGGCGCTGCCGGGCACACGCTGCCGGGCACACGCTGCCAGGCGGGGCCGTGCGGAGCTGCCGCCCCGCTGAGCCGTGGCGCAGTCGGGCGGGCGGCGCGCAGCCCCCGCGGGCGCGCAGGCGGGGGCGGCGGGAGCGCTCCGGCGCCCCGCGGAGCGCTGTGGGGGGGGGGGGGGTGTGTACGTGGATTTTCCCCCTGCTTCATCCCAACATGTCCCGCAAACACCCCGCACCCTCTCCGGCAAGCCCAGAGCCGCGGCGCGCCGCATGCCCGGCGCTGCGGGCGCGCTTGGCGGGACTGCGCGGTGACCCGCGGTGTGTGTGTCTTTGAAGGAGGCCGAGATCCCGCAGGAGCTCATCGAGCGGCTGGCGCACAGCGAGATCCACAGCATCCGCGACTTGCAGCGCCTCCTGGAGATTGACTCCGTAGGTAAATTAGTCCCGTCCTCCTTCCTTCCGCGCCGTCGGCCGCCGCCGCCCCGGGGGGAGGCCCCGCGCTCGCCGCGCTCCCCGCTCCGCACCTCGCCCGAGACACCTGTGCGGGGACCGGCCCCGAGAGCCAGGCGACCCTGGGCTGTGTGTCACAGGGAGGCGGCGGCCAAGGGGTCGATCGGGAATTAAAACTTCCTGGGGTTCAGGGTGGAGAGGGACCTTGTGAACCCCCGTGTTTTCAGAGCTCTCTCTGTCTCGCAGCGGAGAAGAATTGCCATAAGGTTTGTTGTTGGTCTTGCATTGCTCTGTTATCTTTAAACTACTGTCCTAGAGGTATTTAAAATATTTGAAACAATATTTATGAATGAAGTAATGTCTCTTCAAGCGCTGGGCTTTATTAAAAGGAAAATAAATCGTCCGTGCTGATTTTAAACAGGAACCTGCATATGAAGCTTACCCTCAAAAATACACTCTTTTTTTTTCCAAAAGAAAATAGTGCAGGGTTATTTTCTGCATCATTAGGCATGCAAATGGGTGTAGTGAGAACGTGCAGTTTAACAGATCGTTGCAGCAGTAAATCAGATCTAGAAGCATGGTATTGCTGGGTTCCTTATCATTTGGTTTCACTTGATGCACTTTGTTCCTGGTGATTTTTTCCCTCAGTTGAGAGAGAATAAACCCGGCACCTTTGATGTGCCCAGGGGAAGCCTGCATCTTGCTGAAGCACAAACATGGAGAAAAATGAATGAGTTCTTGCTTGCATTGGTACTGGGCCATCTCCTTTTAAACCATATGCTGTGTATTTTTGTAAAGTCTGTACCAGGTTCAATCACCTTCATTCAGAGTTGCAGGATCCTTCTAGAGTTTAACTCACTGCTTTTTGTACAGCGCTTATTAATGAGCAGGAATGCACTAGGAACCTATTTTACAGTCATAGCTTTCAATTTTCATGTGATTAGGGAGCAAATGTTTTCCCATTATACTGAAAATGGGAGTATTTCTGTCTTGCACAAGACTTTACCATAGAGGCTAATTACTAATTAACAGATTGGCATCAGTTTAATATTTTTGGAGAGCAGTGCTTCATCACTGTTGTTTATCACCGCAATTAGAGAAACTTTCACAACAGGGAAGGGGTGTGCAGTTCGTATTTCCCCACTGAAGGCTCTTTTGGACCAGACAAGTGCACTACTGCTAAAATCTTTTTCCCAGTGAACTCAGTGGAGTTGGCTGCTGTTGCAGAAGGGCTGGATCTGAGCGCTAGCATTTTAAAATAGTGCATTCTGCTCCTGCCTTTGATTCAGGGTTCTGTAGCTACCAGAATACATTATTTTTTCAAATACCTCAGCGTAACAAGCACATGCTTCATTTTTAAATACCACTTAGAAGGAGAGCAAAAGTTCACGTGGCTCCATTGCAAGAGAATCAGGCAGACAAGTGAGGCAACGGCAGGAGCTGAATAAATGGGTAAATGTAGCAGAGAAATTAATTTATTTCAGAAAATAATTACTTACCTCGTGGCAAATATTAACTGGAGGATGCAAGACCAAAAATAGAAAAGGTCAGCCACAAGTTTACCCATTTCATTTTGCCGTTTTCTTGCAATTTGTCAGTTTAGAAACCATTAGAGAAACAAGAGACATAAATATTTTACTATCTCACCATGAAACAGTAATTCCTTAAGACGTGAACTCAAACAATATTAAAAAATAAAACCAAAATATTCAGCCTTTCACCCGGTTCTTGCTTGTGTGAGTGCTGCTTTTGCCCGTGTGCTAAGCTGTACTCTGAGCTGCTCAGGCAGGGTTGAGATTTCATGGAGTAGCCCATCTTTACTACCCATATTTGCTTTTCCTGGGCACAGTCCTGCAGGCTTTACTGTCATGAGTAATTCTTACTAAGGGCTTATCAGAGTGACTAATCGAGTATTGAAATTGCCGTGCTTTCCTCAGTAAACAGGATCGGGCCTGTTTACTATATTTAGTATTAGCTTGAATTAGCAAATCAAGTGCTTTCTCGTTGTCCCTGGTAAGATGATATTTCTGAAATGTATTTCCTTAGGGCTGCAATTGCCTTTAGGGAACAGCCAGTTCAGTGAGGGCTTGTACAGTGTATATTTCTCTTTTATAGCATGTAGTCGTTTTCAGCTGAGGCTCAGAACAAAATCACTCCAGTGACTGTTCTCTCCCTCGTTTTAGTGCATGGTATTGCCAGTCCTTCTGCATGTGAGTAGCCCTGTGTAAACTCAGTGGGTGGACTTGAGAATTAAGAATGATCTTGTAGGCTAAGAGTTTGCAGGATCAGGCATGCATGAAGAAAATGTCTGATATTCCTGAGTAACAAGGCGGAATCTGTGGAAAATGAAGGAAGAACAGTAATTTTCTCTCCTGCAATGCAAAACACATATTTTTAATTGGAAAAGTAAGTTTTGTAAGTCAGAGTGGGCAGGTTTTTCTTCTATTCTGACAGATTTGGTCTCTATATTGTAGCACAGAGATGACTGATAACCCCCTTCATAAAATTAGAAACCACACCCCCAGACCATCTGGCATATTACTTAAAGAAAAACACTACCCAACATGGAGCTTATCATTGTATTCAAAAAAGAAAATCCAGGCCAGTTTGTCAGAGCCCAGTGCTGCATGTCCGACTCGGAGGGTAAAGGCAGCGTGAAAATTCTCTATCAGGAAATAGGGTCTTGTATGAATTTGCTGCGATTGGGATCCAGAGGCAGTGACAGAATTGCCTTGGCATGATGGAGAGCAGAGTGTGACCCTGTTTAAAGGAGAAAGCATGCACAGTCCCAGGAAGTAGGCAGCTCTAGTGTGCAGAGTACGGTTTTACTATGAGCAGACTAAATCCCCAGAACGGGGCATTTCCTCCGCTCTGCCTGTGAAGTTCTCTTCGGCTCAGCAGCGTGGTTTTTCTCCTCGTGCTTCACCTCTCCCATCTGTCCTGTGGGAGGTAGAGTTCATTTCATCACCTATTATGTTTGCCTCCTGCTGGGAACAGATTTTCCCCAAGTCATCTGCCTGCATGGGGAAAGGCAGGGCTGAGTGTGCCTCTTTGCACGGGTTAAGGGCATCCACCAGGGTCACCTTAGGCCATGTGAATTTAACGGCCTGTGATTAAGAACTAGCAGAGCAGCTTTTGTTAAGTGGAGAAACGTTCTAAATTAACTGTATACTTCCATAGAAAAAGTGTAACGCTGCTGCAGAGCTCAGTCTTTTGGAAAATGTGGTGTTGACTTTGCGGGTTTTGGTGTGGTGCTCAAATGTTACAGTGCAATGTTTTGGCTTCCCTTGCATGTCTTACACATCGTGAGAGGCATCTTCCATGTGTGGCCTGTGTTTTTCCTGAGACAGATGAGGGAGTACTCCTCCTCCTTTACAGTTGGTTGATCACACCTAGGTAAAGGAAAAAAACCCAAAAACCTAAACAAAACAGGATCTTGCAGGCTGCTACTTATATTTCCTTTAACAGATCAAAGTCGAAAATGTAATGACATCTATCTCTGCAGTTGGATGTCAGAAGAGCAGATTTTGCATCAGCCAAAAAGAAGATCAAAAAACCAGACTGATGTTGCCATGGGCTTTTTGGCTCTAGGACTGATTTGTAAGACAGACCGTTTCAGTTTATTGTACCTTACATTGAATTCCTGAAAAAACTGAGATTATAAGAATTTCCTAAACTGCTGCTGTTGGTACTAGAAGTCTTGGATCTGTGCTTTCTGGATGCACATCAAAGTGACATCTAGAAGGGTTTGCATTAACACTGCATGTGTTGAGGGTTGTACCTCACATAAAATAGTTTGGGAAGAAGATGGAAATGCAAAGTATAAATTGATAAAGTAGCAGTAAACTTAGGATGCTTTCCACCTGCTTCTTGAGGGAAAAGAGTAATCATGTATTGGCAGAATGTCACAGGAACTCCATGATTTATATTCCATGACCCAGTGGAAAATTGCCAATCTGACAAAAAAGAACAATTTCAGCTACACTAATGGATTGACCAAGGCTAATTGCAAGAGTTTTTATGCCCGTCATTGATATGTTGTCACTACATAAAAGATTATGGAGAAATTTCTTGATCAGCTGCCATGAAAACATTTTTTTGTTATTAAAATGTTAAAAGAGAGCTGCACTAATCTGGCTGTGTGCAGCATCCTCCATCTTCCCTTGGTGACGAGCAGTGTTCGAGTTCTAAACTAAGAACCACCCATTTCTAAGCTTTCTGCTCTGAGCCTCATTTTGTGAGGTGCTAAGCACCCATAAACTCCCATTTCCTTTGCTAAGAGCTTATCCTCACCCTGCAATTAAATCAGTACGTTGGGGGAAAAACTGATACAAATTAAGTATCAGCCTTCCTTAAAGTTAAACTAGGGAATGTTTTTTCTAGCATCGTGGTTTTAATGAAATAAAAGAAGGTCTTCTGGCTGCACATTCAGAGCCGAGTGTGAGTTTCAAAGTTGACTTGGTGATTTTTCACTCCTGCTTGGGCAAGACTTCGGTTGACTTAAACACTGCTTGAAGCGCGATGATTTTCCCATTGACTTAACTGGGAAATGGAATTCCTTCCAAATGCCTGTGGGGATCGGGGGACACTAAGTGCTTGTAGCATTGTGGTGTCTTCTGGCTCCAGCCATGTGCCCCATGATTCTGTTTATTAGACCCAACATGGATGATGTGTTGATAGAAATACTACAATTTGTGTTAGATAATGCACTGAGGTTTGCCTGGAACTTGTTCTGCTGTCTGCTGAGCGAGCTGTGCAGATCTCTTTTTGTAACCCTCACAGAGAGACATGGGCTTAGGAACTGCTATACATGCTTGAGACAATGCAGTGAGACAGTGAGGTACAGGACAAGCCAGAGGCCTCCTTCACCTTAGAAATCATCTTACAAGCAACACATGCTCCTCGAGGTGTCATTTTGCTTTATAAACATGGTGATGGAGAATGGCTAAGTGCAGCTGAATTGAGCAGTTCTATGTAAGCACATGGCTTAACATATTGGTTAGCTGATCATACCAGTCCTTTGGTGCTTACCAGCTTCTTTAAACGAGGCAGCGAGGGATCCTTCATGCTAGGAGGGAGCTGTGCCAGCCCTGCTGAGTGTGGGATTAGGAGCCGTGGCCCGGCCCTGCCGTAGCGCTGGCAGCACGGACGGCTTCCCTTTCCAGCCTGACGCCTGTGCCCACCAAGCAGTTCGGATTAGAGGCATTACTTTTGTGTTTAATCTCCTTTTAAACACTGTTTGCTTATGGATGGAGATGCTGCTTGCACTGAGCCTAGCTTGGATCTTAGGCTGAGCAGAATTCATGCTGCTTTCTTTTGAGTATCACTTCATTGCCTCAAATTGAGGGAGAGGTTGTGACAACTCGAAGCTGCCAAAAAGGAGGTCAGTATTAAGGTGTTGGGTGGCTGAGTGCTAGGAAACAGAAGAGGGCTGGAGGCACATCAGAACGGATCCTCATTTTGCATAACACCATTTGGGATCAGGTGGATGGCCTGGTGCCATTGGAATGGGATGTGGGAGACCTGGCTCCACTCCCCAGCTCAGTTGCAAACTTCCTGTGGGATCTCTGGCAAGCCATTTTATTTATACCACTGATGAGTTTTCTGGAGTATGGGGTGCAATAAAAGCAGAAATAAAACCCTTTAGTCATTGCTGTGTTACATGACAGGACTGGGACTGCGAATAAGGCCCAGTACCAGCTAATTAGTCAGGTTCCAAAATTTCCCATTGAAATCTATGGGAAACAAGCACCGTACATAGGAACTAGGAGCCAATTTGTTTGGGTAAATTGAGACTGTGGATTTCACAATGACTAATTTCGTACAAGGGTCTGTTCAGCTGATAAGGAGAATAGGCAGGACCAGTGGGTGATCCTGGCACTACCTCTTGGACCTCCCATTTTATCTTCTCTTAGCTACTTACAATAGTATTTTCCAAGAAGTGATGATAAACCCTGAGATGCAGAACTCTTCCTGAGGTGCTGAAGATCCTGCTGGCTTCATGTCTCACCTGGCTGTGCAGGTGATTTGACAAGCTGCACATTCCTTAGGGCACAATTTCTTGGGAGGAGAAAAGGAGTTGGTTGTTTTGTGGAGCAGAGCCTTATGATGTGTGTTACTAATAAAGCTGAGATTAAAACAAGTTCCAGAGACAGTCAGCTGTGTATACAGAACAAACTGGAAGCAGGGAGTGTGACAGTGCAGAACATGGGAGTGTAGGGTGTTGGTAGCTTGCAGAGAGGGTAATTGAGTACTGTGTAATACCCTTTTATACTTTTTTAGAGCACGTCACAGTTTTCTTAGGAGCCAGCAGTGAGAACTTGGAACTCTGCAGTGATGTTACAGAGGACACTCCAGGCAGCAGAGTGCTAAACCCCTTAGTTTGGGTGTCCTGGGGTCTGTGTGCAGTTCTCTGTTTGGTTCCATCCTCTTGATTCCCCATTTGCAGATTGTGCTTGTGGTTTTCAGACCCCATGGCATGGGACACGACCTGAACTGCTTCACTTAACAAACCCAAATAGTTGGAGCAGTTATTTTGTTGTTTTTTATGATAAATGAAATGCCAAGTTTTCCATCTTTGCTTTTTCTCATGGCCCTTTAACCCATGTGGTAGGCTTATTTAAGGAACAAGACAAGCCTGGATGCAGTCCCAGAGTTTGCAGTAGCTTCAGATGCCCCTCCAAAGGTTAGGATACTTCACAGGGGATTTGTTCTGCAACAGAGAGGCTAAAAGGAAACCCATGCTAGTTACTTTTTGCTTTTGATTCTGTCCTAGTACTGCCCTGAAAACCAAGCAACAGAAAATTTACAGAGGCAGCATTGTTACTGTTGAGACTAATACCATATTTTCTACTGTAGCCTCATAGCAGAACTTCAAAATGCTCGTAAGAAACATTTCACATGCAGGATTATTGTTCCTATTGCTACACCTTTGCAGTAAGAAAAGCTGTATTATGCCTTTCACATAAAAATGCAACTGTTTTACTTTAGATATGGTTCTGTGCCACGGTGTGTGCACTGTTTCTGGGGGCTTTCGGTAAAAGGGATATTGGAATTAAATTGTGCATGCTTATACATGACATTCAATGTCTATGTCTTTCTTCCCTGCCTTATGCCCTTGCACTTGCATTAACAGGGGTTACATTGGACTAATTGTAGCAGGATTTGGTCTTGTGCCTGTGAACAGCACAGATTTGTACCTATGGAGCAGCACTGTAGTGACACTGGTGCAAACAACATACCTGAAGTTTAACATTTTGTTTCCTGTTCCAGGATACGATGATGTTTCAGAAACAAACTTGAGATCTTACAGTGTTCATTCTGCTAAACATGTGCAAGAGAACCGTCCTGTGCCCATTCGCAGAAAAAGAAGCATTGGTAAGAAACAAGCTATTTGTACTTTAGGAGTGAAAGCAGAGGGGGTGCTTTTGGTCAGCCAAGCAGGACATTTCACTGGAAAAATGTGACATGCACAAAGGAAAAAAAGGGGCATTTCTAGCTTCTGCCTTTCTTTTTGCACAAAACGAGCCGTTGCCTGAGAAGCTGTCTTCTGGAGGATGTCCATAGGAGACAGACATGCACAAATTCTTTACATTCACTTTCTTGTTGCAGCATGTTGGAAAGCTAGACCTCGGTTAGAAAATGCTGTGATATTCAATGTATAATTCATAGTGTGGGGAACAACTACAGCAGTGTGCTTTAAAAAACATCAACAGTTGGTAGAGTTTTCAGTACAGAAGCTCCACAAAAGGAAACAGCTTGACTCTTTATTCACAAGAAAAATACAGTTTATCCCGAAAATTGAAAGCCATTGATAGAAACTCCAGGGCATTGATTTCCATCACTGTGTAGCGCACCAGGCATGTTTACAGGGGATTTTATCCTTATTAATAACGATGGTGATCCAACAAAGCCCAAATATAAATTTAAAAAAGGCATGATGAAGAGGGTTTATAGGCACTGCTTGTTCACCTGGTTAGGTGTGAGTGTTCCACCATTCCATCTGACCGTGGAAAACATCCATGGTCTTACCCATGGTGGCTAACTCAGCCTGTTTGTGCTTGGGGCTGTGGTGGTACGCAGAGATAGCCCAGCCTGCTGTCAGCAGGGATTTGCAGTGGGAATTGGCAGGCGTGCCTGGCGCATTGGCTGCCTCGGGAGAGCAGCGGTTCTGAAGCAGCCTGCGACGTTGGCACCTCACCCTGCAAGGTGCTGAATGCGTCCCCACAGCAGGCACTGGGAACTGGGTGTGCTCAATAACTTGCAGGAGTTGCCAGCTACCTTGCAGTATTGGATGTGTTAATTTTTTTGAGTTCATGGCACTGGGGGTTGAGAGTAAGAATTTTCACTCTGTTTAGTCTACTGAAATGCATCTCTTTCAAAACTAAGCCTAGATTTCCATGATGCAGGCACAGGCTAGGCCTGAGCTTCTTGTACTTAAGAACTAAGTGAAGAAGTGCAGGCAGTGTTCCAGTTCCCTGACACATCTAACCCAAAGCTATCACAAGCTTCCACTGTAAGGCAAGGAAAAAAAAATCTCCCAGCTGTCTTTGGAGAACTTACCAGCAAACAACTTGTCCCTGCAATTGCTATTTTTTTCTGGACTGTTTTGAAATACCAGCTTGGCTTCTTAAACAGTCCCTAGGTTGATGATGATACATGGTTTGGATCATGGCAGCATCAGGCAGTGCTACAGAGCTACTCATTGTAATCCTAAACAAGCTCACCTTACCTGAGCCCGCCAGGATCTTGGTTCAGCTGCAGGTTTTTTGGTCATGCTACTCTGGTGGTTTTGCCTCATTCAGGAAATAACAAATTAAGTAAAACTCACCATGTACAAAGCTTTGATAACTTCAGAAAAAACGGCAGTTGCCCTTTGGAAGGGTGGATGAACCAGACTCCTTGATCTGTGGGAGTCTTTAAGTTCTGGAAGTGGAAACCCAAGTCTTGAAAGTTTCAAGCTGGTGCAGGTTGTTTCCCAGCTGGGCAAATGGGATGTGATACAGATAATTCTCGGTTTCACTTCTGAGGTGCTGTTTGCCAGGTGTTTGTGTGATGGTATTTGTGTGCAGTGATGATCCCAGTGCTGGAAAACAACAGCTGCTGTTGCACAGTCACTCTGAGGCTGTACTAGGGGGTTATCAAATGTGGAGGAGCTCCTGGCTTGCTGTCACTTCCAGAGCCAGGATTGTCTTATCTCATGGTATGTGCCCTGAGCTGTGTCAGGAGCCAGGCCACTGGAAACCCTCATTTTAGGGCTGGGCTTTGGGAGCGAGTCAAGCTTGTCCCCAGGCTAACACCACAGCTCAGTTGTCAGCAAACAGCGCTCAGCACTGGCTTGCCAGTGACCAGTGGGGACTGGGAGCACTGGTCCCACGCGTACCTGGTGCCTGTGGGTGCTCTGGGGTGGGAGCAGCTGCTCAGCTGGGGCTGTGACTCTCCTGTGCCCGCAGAGGAGGCCATCCCGGCGGTGTGCAAGACGCGGACGGTGATCTATGAGATACCTCGGAGCCAGATCGACCCCACCTCGGCCAACTTCCTGATATGGCCGCCCTGCGTGGAGGTGAAGCGCTGCACCGGCTGCTGCAACACCAGCAGCGTCAAGTGCCAGCCCTCCCGGATACACCACAGGAGTGTCAAGGTGAGCAGGGGGCTGCAGGGCCCTGACGGGGTCCTCTTCAGCCTGGGAACTCCACTCAGCCCTGTGCCTGTGTGACCCAAATCTTTACTCTCCATCCTCGGGTAGAACGCCCTTCTCCATTTGGAGTGAACAGATGGCCTTTTCAAGTTACGTGGTCATTGGAAAATCTTGGGTTTGGATTTGATTTTCACTGGATTCCCTGTAGGTTTTCTCTCTTTTTTTTTTTTTTTTTTTTTTTTTTTTTTTGAATGAAAATAAAGTTGATTGTGCCTTTCCCATGATCTTGCACAGTACAGATCTTAAAGTTAAGAAGATAAAATGACTCAAGGGGCATTGGACTTAAAAAAATAAATAAATCACAGTATGGAATGCTGTTTTCTTAATTAAATATTATGCAGCCTAAATTGGGCTTTTATATTTGACAACATAACACTTTTGATCTGAAAAAATGTGTTTCAAATTATCTTACCCCAGGGATAGAAGACTCAACAGCTTCATGCTGTATTTACTCATTAGACCAAATCCCTATTGCAACTTTCCAGTAAATACTACGTGAAATATTTATGTTCGTTTGGCTTCACTGTGTTCTAATTTTTATCAGTATTTAAACAAGTGCTGTTGATCTACATCTGTGTGTAGGAGATTAGACTTACACTTAGCATTCATATTGTGAAGACTCTGAGTTCTTGTTGCCCTGAATTTCTTAAGAAAAGAATTCTATAAACCCCACCACATTCTTGAAGATAAAATTGCTCAGCACAACACACTGATTGCTGCACTTGCAATGGATTTCTTGAGGAAAGTGCTGTTCACTTAGTGCTATACATCCTAGAACAAAAATAAGGCACCTAAGCTATTTCATTGTTTTTCATACACTGTTTTCCATACTGCAGACATGTGTCTGGGCAGGATTTCTTTTTCTTTTCTGTTTCTGAACATCTGAAAAATGTTTTTGCATCCAAATAAGCTGGAGAAACATCTGAGATTCCCTCACTGTTCCCAAAAATAATCATACTTTACACTTGCTTACTGCCTTGCCTTTGTGGGGTATGCTTTGCAGCAACAATTAAAAATGAGGTAAAAATTTGGATCAATAATTACTTGAGGGTTGAGAACAATCTGGGGAGATTGAAGGACTGCAATTGTGAGCCTTTCTGAACAGGAGCTAAACAGCAAAGTGCCTCAGGGTTGTGATATTAGTTCTGTTGCCTTTGGGTTTGATGCAGCTTCCAGTTGATTTCGTGCAGCAGCAAACACGTACAGAGCAGCTGGATGTGCTCAGCAAAGAGCTGAGACTTGTGTTATGAACTTGCTGTTGGTACCTGTGTGTGATAATGGAATCTTGTGCTTCTCTCCTACCTCTGCAGGGATGGGGCAGATGCAGGTAAGAGAGAGGGTCTTGTCTGTCCCCTTGCTGCTGGGACACCGAGCGTTCCCTGAGAGCTGCAAACTCCTGGCAGCAGCTTTGCAGGATGTCACTGCTGGGGCTGCTTCCCCAGCGCAGCACCACGTTGAAGGAATCTTAGTCTCTCAGTCAGCCCGTTGTAGTGCTTTGAGATTTGCATTCATTTTAGTAGGGCACAAGCTAAAAGTAGGCTCAGTGGAGCAGCTGCTTTTCGTGGCTGTGTAAATATATTGCCACCAGCAATATCAATATACGTCAGCCAGCTTTGGAGGACATTTTTTTTTTTTCCAAGCCCCAAGACTGCTCCAAACAGTCATTAAGTAGCAGGGGAAAAAAAGGACAAGAGGTCAAGCAGGAACAGGATGTTCATTGTAAAGGTTGTAGGCTGACCCCACTGTCACACCAGAACTCTTAGAACAGAATCCATATTTATGCCCTCCAGAGTCAGATCCCCTTGTAGCTTTGATGTAATTGATGGTTTTCTGAGCCTTTTGCCAATCCTAAGTTTAGAGCTGAATGTCTGCTCATGCCATTAAGTAGCTGGCTCAGAACGAGGGTCCCTGGAAAGGTGGGAGCGGTTTTGGAGAGCCTTCTCAGCTGCTCTGCAGTGCAGTTGGAAAGCCGGCTTGTGTTTTCCCCTGATGTCAGACTGCATAAAAGCTCTCTTTTGATGGAACATTGAAAAGGCTTTCCCCGCTTCCTCCTCATTGACAAGGTAGTGAGATCATAGCTGGCCCATTCACACTAGAAAAATGTTCATCCAGAAAGGTCAGCAAGTGGGTTTGCATCATCCAACAGGCGAAAGCAAAGGGTGTTTTCTTTGTCTCACTGAGGGCTGCTGTAGTCAAGGTTCAGAGACGGCTGGGGCAGTGTGGGAGGAGCAGTGGAGGTGCTTGTCTTGGGGCATTTCATTCCTGGGACATGATTCAAAGGCTGGAGGGTTCGGGGATGTCCTTTTTTTCATTTCCACTGAGTTCTCATCAGTGAAATACCCTTAATGGGCTTGTGGAATTGAAGCTGTAGGGAGGCTCCAAGCCAGGGGGGTTGGTGGAACAGCTTCCCTGAAATGGGTCGTGTGAGGTTTCCCTTTCATGGGGTGGGTTTCATTAGTGAAAGGTGGGTTTGCCTTGCATGGTGGCAGAGTGAGCCCATGAGAGCACAGCCTCCTGGCTCCAAAGACATCTCTGTTCAGCAAACTGCACCTGCACAGCCGTGCAGAGCTCAGACTGAGATGAAGAGGCTGGTTGGGAGCTGCTCTTTGATAGGGAAGGAAGGGCTTGTATTGCTCTCATGATAGGGGAATGATGACAAGGATGGGTGAGTTAGGGGTGTTGGTGTCTGTTACAGAGAGATTTTCTCCTCTGTGTGCAGAAGCATTCGGTAACATCTGCAGATCCTGTTGCTTCTGTCCAGTGAGTTCAAGTATTTACCAAGTACCAGACCATAATTTATTTGGGGGGGTCTGAACAAGAGTCTTCCCAAGAGGCTTTTTGTAATGTTCAGCGTGGTGGTGTTCTTGGTGGGTTTGGTCACAGAAGCAGAAGGTAATTAATATTATAGAGAAAATCCTGCCTATACTGCTCATTTTGAATAGCCAAGCTGAACATTATGATTGTTTGCAGCAGTGCTTATTTACACACTGAGAAACAAGAGCCAAATGATGCCATCTACCTCAGCTTTGCCTCAGGTTGGCCTTGAGCAGAAGCCGTGCCAGCTTCAGCCATTTCTGCATGTTCAATGTTGAGCTGATCTGGGGAATCTTAACCTAGTATATTGTTAGAGTACATTAATATGAGGGTGAGGTGCAGAGAAAGGGAGCTGGACATGAGGGAATGCAGGAACAGCTCCTCAGCTGTCACTGGGGAGTTGTTCAGAGGTTGGAAAAAAGTGCTGGAGTTCAGGATGAGTTGTTCAGCAGAGCTACCCAGCCTCAGAGCAGGGCAGTGAAAAGGCCATACAGAGCACATGGGATGTGTAGGAGAAATGGCTGTGTCATGTTTGCAGGTTTAAGAACCTTTTTCTTCAGTGACTGTTTCTGCCATTGGGATAAGCAGCACTTTGAGCTGTGGCTTAACTGAGATTGCAGCCAGCACTCAGTGGGACTGGCAGGCAGGACCAGGTATCAAAGGTCAGTTTAGGAATGAGAGAAACAAAGGAAACCCTGATAGAGGTGAAGGTGGAAAAGCAGCGAGGTGCCCTCGGAGCATGGGGAGCCTGGCAGAGAGCAGGGTCTGGCTGCTCTGCTCAGGGACACGCAGACCCCACACAGCCATCCTGCCCTCCTGTCCCTGGAGCAGTGCCTTGTCAGGCCCTGCAGGATCCCTCCTCAGTCCTTTAGTCTCTGTTGACTCACATCTTCCTCACAGGCAGGTTTTCCCTCCATTGTATCTGTGTGCATTTATTTTAATATGGAAGCAGTAGATTCCAAAAAGTATCCTCATTCAGTTGGTTTTTGGGCTTGTTTCCATCCAGTATTTAGGTATCAGCCTCATGAGTTTTGCTGTTACGAGGAACTTTCTGTGCTGAGACTTCTCTTGCAAGCTCCTGTCCATGATAAGTTCTAGCTTTGTACTAGAGGTGTTTTGGACTTTCCTGCTTACAGTCTTGTTTTTTTTCCTGCCCTGATTTCATCTCTCCTGGGGAATCTCTAAGAAGAAGTGTTCCCATGATGTTTCCATTAGGCCACATATTTTTATCAGATTTTATTTTCATTTTTACTTAGCCACCACACTGTATTGCAGAATGTAGACCTAGAATCTGCACTGATGCAAGTATGGTGCCACTGATTATAAACCATTTAAGCTAATCAGTTATTTCCCTGTCTTGCTCTCAAAGGGTTTTTATACAGTGGTATTTTCTGGATCTGGAGTGTTTGAGGATTTTTATTTTTGTTGCATTAGAGACAAGTAAAAGGAGCTTGTTGATTTGTTGAGGACTGACCACCTCAAAGTAATACACTTGAGAGTAACGGCACAATATGAACACAAGGGAGAAAAATACAAAGAAGAAAAAAAGATGTGTACACAAGGCCAAATCCCATGCTGTTGGCACAGCTATCCATGTTTATACCCACTGAAAATGTGACCTGCAGCCTTTGTTGTTGTAGATCAGCATTGTGTGTGGCAGCAGGTGTTAACAGGTGACACAGACACAGCAGCTTATCTGGTTTGTGCTGCTTCAGTTCCAATATTTGCAACATCTTACCAAATGACATTCCTTCAAACTTGTGTAGCATGAAGTAGGGCAGTGGAACATGTGCTGGATTGTGTTCTAACTACAGTACTAAAAGCCAGCTTTAAATTGCTGCATGAATTCATTATGACCTTCTTCAGAGTATTACTGTTTCTGTGGTTTTTTACTGTTGTTTAATACCAAATAGCCACAGGAACTGCATATATCTTTCAGTTTGTAAAACCAAGCAAAACAAGGACAGGCTTTTAAAAGCTTGATTACAGTTTATTTTTCTTGCATGTAATTTTCAATAAGACTGATTTTTTCTAACAGCTGTAATAAGCATGGCAGATCTGAAAGCTGTTTCGTGATTGCTGGGTCCCTTTCTTTGTCTCTGATGATGGAGGTGTCTTAATTACTGTTTGTTTTCATAAATTTTAAGGATTAGTCATCCTTTGATGCCAGATGACTCAGTTGTACCATACATTTTCAAACCATCGTGTTCAAAGGCTTGATGGAGTTGGGTTCTGATAGGAAACTGGGTTCTGATAGGAAGTTTTGAAACATACTGCTTCGACCCATAGTTAGTCTTTCAGATAAAGTGTTCTGGTGTGTCATGGCCAGCTGTTAATCTGTTCACATGGAGATCTGACAATTTCAGAAGATACCTTTTAATGTGGATCCTTTAGTTATTGCACATGTCTCTGTAACTTTTGTTAGCTGGGTAAATGAAAATCATCTCCAGATCCTGTTGACGCAAGGGGTGGTGACTAAAATGTGGATCTGAGCTCCTTGCTCTGTGGAAGTGAAGGCAGATCTCCCGTTGGCTTTAAAAAGGCCAGGATTTTGCTCTAGCTTCTCTCACTGGCATTCAGAGGCCCTTGATAGTTGTGTCCCCAGAGCCAGAAGAATGTTTCTGGGAACTGGAAATGTAATGTTTTTTTCCAGCCACCACTCTCATTTTGTGACACTGTTGCTCCAGTTTTGAAAGGGCAAGGGAATGATTTTCACAGTGTGAAGATTGATTTGGAGCATTGAATCCCCACACAAGGAAACCATGGCTGGGAGTGAATTGTGGATGCTTTATTTAGTAATGACTGGAGCTTTCGGTTGGACCAGCCTTTATGGCTTTGTCATGGAACTTCTGTAGAGACAACCAGCCTCTCCTGTCCTTCTGTTCCCCCGTCTCTCTGCTTTATACTGCATCCATGGCATTTGTAATTGTCTTGTTTGCTGGGACAGCCACACTGCAGCCCTTTTGTCAGATGCTGAGTAGGTCTGAGAAGCCATGATTTAATTGCAGTGGTTTCCATTTCAAGCAATGATCACCGCCTGTTCTGCAGTGTTCAGCACAGCTGAGAACCAAACACTGGACCCTGTACAAGCTCTCTATCACGCTCCTTGCCCATATTATGCCATATTCCCTTGCATGGCCCAGACCATCATGCCCATTACACTTAGCACAAGTCAGTGCCCAGCATCCCACGAGCTATTTCTGCACCCCAGAACGTCAGTGCTCCTGCCCTCTCTGCCATTCTTCCTCTCCCAGCTGCCAGCCTGTGGGTCAGGATGTCCTCGTGTTCAGTATCCCCCACCCCAACATCCTTCTGTTCTGCCTTGGTTTCCTTCAGATGAGAGATCTGCACGTAGCCAGAGCTGCTCCAGCATGATCCTTCCTCCAACCTCAGCTTGCCCTCCAGACTTTTTTATTTTAAGGAAGCCATAAGTGGAGCAGTGCAGTTGTGAACAGTTGGAAGGACTGGGGAGAAATACTCAGTCTGCCAGCTACCCACAATAAAGCCAAAGGCTGGACCCCGTGTAGGAGTGGTCGTTCCCTTGGAGCTAAAAACTTGAGAGCTCTTGTGATCAAGCCCCAGATTACTGCAGGGAGGGAGTAGGAATGAGACTGTGCTTTCTGAGGTGATATTCAGATGCTGGTTGTGTAAGGTTGAGCACTTTACATCCAGAGGGCTCTGGAGACACCAATTTGTAAATAATAAAATGTATTACAAACCATTGTAATGCCTTCACTGTCAGCCTTTAACAACATGTACAGAAGATTGTGCTAAAAGTGGCAGTTTACAAGAACAACCACTGATCTGAATCTGTAAAGAAGTTTATTGTGATACATGTGGAAACTGAGTTGCTTAAAACATCAAACCAAAATGAATGGGAAATTGTTTTATCTCTTGGGGGAAAATTGTTTCAAACTGCTGAACCTGAATAAACAAATAGTCTGTGCAATAAATAGTTACATGATGCACAATTAAGATAAAAGATGATTAGTATGCTAACATTTTATATGGGTTTGGCTACATTAAAAATAGAGGTTTATAGTTATCTGTCTTCAGTTCTGAACTGTAACCATGTTGATGTGTCTCAGTACATACCTCATCGTATTTTATAGGTGGCAAAAGTGGAATATGTTAGAAAAAAGCCAAAATTAAAAGAAGTTCTGGTGAGATTAGAAGAGCATATGGAATGCACCTGTACATCATCAAATACTAATTCAGATTATAGAGAAGAAGAAACTGGTATGTTTTCCTTTTATTTTTGCATTAATGCTGATTTAATATGGACCTTATTTTTATATTAGTAAAGCATATAAAGCAAACATTGCTTACAGTGAACTCAGTAGAGAAGCTCCCAGCTGCTTCTCTGTGTTGAAGATGCAAAATGAGGGCCAGTTTGTGCTGTATAAGGAGTTTGGATTTCAAATTTGAAGTGTATCACTTGTCATTAGGCTGGCCTTTAAATAAATGTAAATGCCCGGTAGTGTTCAGGTCTTGCTTTACTAAATTAAAGGTTGTCATGTTGCAGCTCCTGGGTGAACTCTGTTGCCTAATTTCTTTAGAATTATGGAGACAGGGCTAACACTGAGATTTACTTGACCTTGGGGAAAATACGAATGAAATTAATGTAAAGCACTTTGGAATAAATTCAGTATTCAAGGCTAAGGACTTAGTTTGGAAACAACACTCCTCATTCCTGTTGTTTCCTTACGCATGTTTTCTCAAGAATTTGTCAGTTGTTGCCTTAAACCTAAACATGCCTTATCAAGACAACCCTTGAGTTACAATGGGGAAAGATTTATGGGGAAAAATTCTTACTTTAAATCTGGCTTTCATAAAATCATTCTGAATGATCTAAAATCATTACTCAGATCTACTTACTGCAGTGCAGTCAGTGCAGAGCTTGACACACACAGGAAACCTGCTATGGTAGAAAGGACATTTCCCTTTCTCCTGATACTCTTGAAGGAAGCCTCCAAAGTTTGTTTTGCACCTCTGCAGGGAATCTAAGAGTGCAGTAGAACCAGCCCAAAATTAAGAGTCAGTGAAGAGCAGGTTAACATGGGAGGAAAGCTGCCCCAAGGTGATAGATTTTGTAGTTGTCGGGTAAGGAAGGTTTTCTGTCCTGGCTCCATCCAGGATGGAGACATAAACCTGGTTCCAAGCAGATGTAAACATCAGTTGCTATGTACAGAGCAGAGGAGTTAGAATTTCTATAAAAATGAAGTTAAACCTCTGCTGCGATTTTACTGGACATCAATTTATAATCTGAGCTGAGTGTTTAGCTGAAACTAGGTGGAGTTATTAGACAAAACCACACATAAAGTGGCTATTTTTAATGTGCATATGGTTTGATACATTTTCTGTGTCTCCCACTTGGGAAAAAAGTTTCATTAGATCAGTTTCAGTTTTCCAAATTGTCTTTAATTGCCAAAGACTAAGCAATTGGTTTTGATGTGCATAAAAAATGGGGCAGAATTCTCACGGAGAAATATGTGTTCCTAGGAGTTAATTACTGGTAGGAACAAAACTTGCACCCAGCAAGTGGATGGTGAGCTGAAAATAGCTCAACTCCAGAGCTGAAGGCAAATGTTGAGTACTGCATGGTAACAGTAATTATAGATGGATCTTGGGAATGACGTGTGCAATGCTAACTTCGTTTATTATTTCTTTACTTTTGTGTAATTACTTTGTAAACTCAATGTCAAATCAGACGTTGCAAAGTTATTACTTTAATGCGAAGGATAATGAGATTTCTTTGAAATGTAAACGGTTTGAGTATTTATGACTTCAGTGTTACACGAAATGCATTACCTTAGGGCTTTTCACCAGCCCTGCCCTTATGTTAACAGGAAGGCCTAGGGAATCAGGTAAAAAACGGAAACGAAAAAAGTTAAAACCAACATAAAACCTACTGGAACTATTTGATATTCAGGTAGGACCTATATGCTGAACACCCTAATAGCACAAGAACTGGAAAACTTAATCAAATATCATCACTTCGACTTAATCACCATTCAAAATCTTGACACTTGCTACCTCAAGGCTGCAAAGAGATTAGATTTGATTGGCTTTGATAATTCTACCTGCTGGTATTTTCCCTTTAAGCTCCACATCACCATCAGCATCTTACATTCTTGAGCTACTTCCTTTTCTTGCCTTTTTTATTTCTTTTTTATTGGAGGGTGCTAATACTTCAGCTTCTGAAATCTCAAGTTCCATTGCTTCTGCTTGTGTTTCATTATTGATTTCTGAGGTCAAAGCATCACGTGATAATGCATGAATGAATTTTCAGGTTACAAATTGTTGTGTTCCCAGTCTCTGGCTGTGAAACATTGAGTGTACATACAGCAAATCCTATTATTTGTGTGACCATCAAACTCACGTTCTGGCGTGAGCTGGGGTTGATTGCACATGCACCTGACACAATCTGATGATCTGCTTACTTGACAAGAAAGATGCTAAGAAATGCCATTTTTTTATTTTGTGTTGCAGAGCCCTGTGTTACTTTCACCAGAAAATTAAGATCTTTTTTTGGTCTGTTCAGTCTCAGTAGGATGATGATAGTCAGTCATCAAAATTCATGAGGTTTTCAGTGTAGTGAAAAACTAACACCCTCAGTGCAAAAAATGACTGAAATCCTTTGGCCAACATATTAGCAATGTATGATGATGGCGACACACATTCCAAATTAAATATGGAATTTCCATTTCTTAATGACTTGAAAGTATGTAAACTGCAGCACTCGCAATTGGTTCTGGTATTTGGAGTGGGAATGATTTGGATTTTGCAGTGTCTGTGCCTAATGCCTGGATGATGGTGAATTTAATTTCAAGCCCCTGTTTTTGCACATAAACTCCCAGTGGCAGTTTTCATTTATACCAATGTATCATTTCTAAACAATGCTAAACTTGATATCCTGTTTCAGATTAACAGGTATTTATTGGGAGTAGTATGATAGAAGCAAAGATTTTCTAAAATTCAACTTTAAAAGTGAGCATGTAAACTCAATCAAAACAGCATTTAGAACTTCTTGTCCCAGGTTAGTGACTCTTCATGCAGAACAGTTTTTTTTTTTTAAAGTCATCTACTTCAAGGACAGGACCTTTGATTCTAATCATAGAGTTATTGTATCTTTTTTCTCTCCTGCAGATGTAAGGTGAAAATAAGCTAGAAAAAAAACTTCTCTCTGGGACATGGATGTACATGGTTTGTTACATTCCTGAACCTACTATGTATGGTGCTTATTGACTGTATACTTTATTTGTTCTCCTGTGTGAAAAAACTGGCTCAAAAGAACACTTAATGAGAACAAAGAGACAATGTACATTTGTTTAATGTGACATCAAAGCAAGTATTGTAGCACTCTGTGAAACAATAGGAAGCTTCCCTGTCCAAAAAAGAAAAAAAACGAAAGAAAGAAAAACAGAAAAGAAAAAAAGACAGTTGAATGAATGGAGGATACCAAAAGTACTCAAAAACATGACAAAAATCTAAGTGAATAGTGGATTTCTGTCAGAGCAGTCAACGGTGCTTTACGTCAAGAAATGTGCCTGCGTTCTTGATGAAGATGGATGGACACTGGTGGACTTCAGGCACAAAAAAAGCAGGAATGTATGAAATGATCAAATGCCACGCAAACACTATAGAACAATACGTCCTTGCTTGGTGGTGTTTTAAAAGTCTATACAAAAAAACCTTCTGGGGAGCCTTAAGTGGATTTTTTTTTTTACACCATAAAGTGATTATTAAGTTTTCTTTTTACTCTTTGCCTAGCTTTTTATTATCTCTTGGACTACATTTGCCAATAACACATATAAAAGACTGGTATAACAATAAGCAGAACACAAAACATTATGGTATTTCTCCTAGTGGGATGCAAACTAATGAGATGTATTAAAATAAAAATGGTATACCTATGCATAATTTTCTAGACGTTTCTTGGTTTATGTTCCCCAACCTCCCCCGTAATTTAAAGCATTACATAAAAGAAAAAGAGAAAAAAAAAGAGAGATGTGCGTAAACAAATCATAGGATATCCATGCAAAAATCCTTTTTTTTTCTTTAAGACTTATGCCAGTTGCCTACTAGTGATATTGTGTTAGCAATTGTCATTCTTATCAGTATACAGATACTTTTATTTCACATGTTGGAGCTGTGTGAAATGTACAAATTCTTGTATCTGCATTGTATAATGTCATGGTGGCATGGGAACTACCTTGCTGCAAATATTTGAACAAAACCTAAAATTCTTTATTTTTGGTAAAATGTTATGCTTTATGTGTATTCAACAGAAATACGTGTTTTTGTAAAGGTGAAGTTTGTATTTTTATCTAAAAATTAACAGTTTTATATACCTGAGAAAGCCTGCTATGTTTTCTTGAACCAAAAAAAAAAAAAAAGAAAAAAAGAAAAAAAAAAGCATTTTGTGGTCATATTTTTGTAGTAGAATAGCCCAAATAACATCAAAATCTATTTTAACTATAGCAGGGCAGATAAAATACTCTGGCACCAGCTCCTGTATTTTCAAAGTGCCAAGGGATTAAATGTTCAGTTCCCCACAGATTGCAGTGGGAGCCACACGGATAAATCCTTCTGTGCTGCTTTGGAAATTTAGGGCTGTGCCAGATATGACATGGCTACTCACTTGGCCAAAATCACTGCCCCACCCCAGTAGTTTGGATTATGTACCCATTGTTTTACTTGGATTATGACATTGGATATGTAAAGTGAACTACTGGATTCTTTTATTTGTGAAACATCTACAAAGAGATGAAAGAGTTTTCTTAGTTTGGAACAACAGAAAAGTTTGTCTTGAAGACAGTGTTTCCACTCAAATAAAAATATCTTCAAATGTGAATGAACTGCAGAACCTTAAAACAACAAAAGAGAGCGAGATGTTTAACCTTTCCATTTCTCTAAATATAGTTCAAACATTCCCCTCCTGTTCCTGTAGCTATGTCCAAATTCAACCAAACAAAGCAATGTTAGCTAACAGGCATTATTGGCTTCAGATGCTAATGCAGAGATAGAGTTAGTCACCGTTCTATTTTGTGATCATTTTCCCAGTGTATTTGTTGAGCACCAAAACTGGAAATACATTTAACTAAGATTGTCTGTGCTTGTTTTCCACTAAGTGTACTGTTCACAATGTTATGCACATGAATGTATGTGTCTGCGTTTAAAAAAGTGTATAAAATGTAATTTATATATTTATGTTTCAGTGGGATGCCAATAATGTTGCTCCGTTCCTTTTTTTTTTGTCTAAAAGATATCTAATGAAAGAAAAAAAACCAAACATATATCCATTAAAATCATGTAGATGAAAAGCATTATGTGACCCACTCAGACACTGTGCAGGTATGAAAGGATGTCAAAGTCACTTAAGTGGAATAGTTTGCAAAACAACTCTTGGAAAGAGTCCTGTGGTTGCACTGTCATGAGAAGGTTGTGTTTGGGTTTGTGGGCCAACTCCTTGGGAGTGACTCCCCTGGGTATCCTGGAGCTCTGATTTACATCCCGAGGGAGTCTGGCCTTGTAGCAGAGTCTTGAAAACAAAGCAATCCGAGAGATTTTGTTGGTGCCAGCAAATAAACGTGTTATGCCAAATTCAGCGCACCAGGAGAGAGTGAAGACTGAATGGGGACTTTTCCAGTAGCCGTTTGTTTGAGACTTGCAGTCTTGAGTTAATTTTGTTACGAGGAATGAAACGCACACGAGTCGTTGTTGTCAAGCACAGTGTTCATACAGCATGCGGCAGAAAACACAAAAATCTCAGGGCTATGTTCTCAGCTACTATAAATTGGCAAATGTTTCTGACTTCAGCTGCCCCCAAGCTAGTTTACATCAGATGAGGATGCAGTCCGTGGCTGTTAAACTGCGAGGAGTAGTGTCACGACATGAGCTCACTTCCTGTAGTCCAGCTGAGCTCTCACCCACCAGCCTTGGGACTGTGGCGGGCTGTGGGATTAGTTCTCCTTCAAAGTGGCAGATACAACCAGGAGGAGCAGTGACATGGAAGGTTGTGACATGGGAGTCGTTAATTCAAAGTTAAGTTGGACATTTCAAGGGCCATATCCTCAGCTGGTGTAAATCACCGGATCTCCATTGCCTGCAATGGAGCTGTACCAGCTTACACCACTTGAGGGGCTGGTCCCTCATTCTTGCTCATCCCTTCCACTCCTCGGTCCCGCAGGGATCTCAGATTGTCGTGTACGGTTAATGTAATCCTGTGTTCTCTAATACTTAAGCACAATAAGTGAATATAAGAATGAGTGTCAGACTTAACTTTGAATGTCCAAGCTCTGAAATGGTTTGTTTCACCATTGTGGCTGTAAATTAAACAGTTCTCTGTGCATTTGTGAATGCCGTGTCATATCTTCTTCTGCTGTCTGCTGGAGGTGGACTCCCTCTGGACTTCTAATGTGCTGCGTTTGGAGTGTTACAGGGAAGGGTGTGAGCAGTTGGAGCCACAAGATATCTGATGGACACCTCTGTTATTTGTGGGGTGGGGGGTGAGTAGGGGATTTAATGGAGTGAAGGATGGTGGTTGTCAAAAGTTGCACTTCCATGCAATGCTTCAACACCTTGTTGGTTTTGTCCTTCCACATTGTAGGCAGCAGTTTGAGGATGAAATGTTTTTCTGTTCTACATTCTGCACTCATTTCCTCTGTCCAGGGATCCAGAACTTCTTGGTCTGATTGTATCTTTTTCTGAGATCTTGTCTGATCAGAAAAGACGTGCAGGGAGGACTGCCCAAACCCAATGTCAGCGTTACAATATGTGCATGCTCACTGGTTCTTTAGTCAATTCATTACATTTAATTCTGTGCTTCATCTTTCCAGACCTGTCTTTCAGTAGATTTTACTGAGTGAAACCAAGGACTATGTGCCAGTTTTCTTTCCTTTTCTCCTGTCCTCTGTCCTGCCTGGCATCTGCTGTGTTAAGCAGTGCACGATGACTGCAGGCAGTTGCTCCTCTCCCAGGTTCCCAGGCAGCTCCAGCACTTTGGGTTTAGGCTTTTTACTCTTGCTTAAAAC
This sequence comes from Corvus moneduloides, assembly GCF_009650955.1. NCBI lineage: Eukaryota > Metazoa > Chordata > Aves > Passeriformes > Corvidae > Corvus > Corvus moneduloides. The sequence continues at coordinate 3,410,197 of NC_045491.1, read as the reverse complement.
AGCATGTTTGGGTGTCCTCGTTCCAATGGGCTTCAGCACTCCACTTAGGAGATTCTCTTGCCTGTTCTCCTCAGGTCCACGTTACCTTTCTGTGGGCTGTTTGCCAGCTATTCTCTGCCTGACTTTCCCATCCCTCTTGTTTCTGTTTCTCAGAAATGATTTTCCCTTCCTAAGATGTGTCTCATATCTGTTTACTCTCCTCCTGCCTGACAGAACAGCCTTTGATCTGTTGGTCTCCAAATCACATGGTTTATGTAGGCATGTGCCCTGAGATCCTCTGTCCCAGACCCACAGGCCCATAACTGAAATTATGAAATTATATACATGTGAAAGGCAAATGCTTTAGAGAAAAAGATTTATCTTTGCATTTGGAGAAATACTCACTACTGAAGACTCTTTGCTAAAGCCCTGTCCAATTCCAGCAGCAGTGTGACTCTAATAGTGGCATTGAAGCTGTTCCAGACATCTGACAGTTTAATTAGGATCAGTGGCCCCATTTAATGTTTTAATTTGAAAGTTTCAGATTTTATTTTGAAGTTTCAAAACTGCCTCAGGTTTGCATGCTCGTGTATTACTGTAAATAGAAGGAAATCGTGTTTGTAGGCCCCTCCCACAGCTTTGAAAATGTTGTTCTGGATAGTTATGTGACCCTCACTTGGGCTGGAAATGGTGCTTGCTGTAAAGCAGACACCATTTGGAGGTTTTGAATGAAGTCATTTCCTTGGTGTTTCTAATGCACAGTGTGTACTACTAGCAGATCTCAGAGTCAAGTAAACTCATAAGAATCCCACTTAAATTTCCTTTAATTTTGGGTAACAAAGCCTATCAGTGTTGCATTCCTTAAAAATCAGCCTACGTTTTGTGTTTATTAGTCAATTTAATTACTGCCTGTCTTCCCACATTTTATTAGCAAGGCATTATTCCGTGTCTGAGCTTTTCTGTGCTGCTCTTTGCTGTAGCATTTCTGTGGCACAGCCTTGAGCTGGTTTGTGTTCCTATCTCCTCTGAAATAAAGAACTATTGTTATCCCATTTTAGGCGAGACCGAGGCATGGAGAAAAGCCTGTGCAAGGTCATACAGCAAGGCTGTGGCAGAACCAGGGAGAGGACTCAGATCTGAGTGCTCATCCAGTGCCCTAAATCACACGACCATCTTCCCTTTCCAAGAATGAATCCTTGCACCCTTAGAGCTAAATACTGAAAAGATTGAGGGTAAGTCATTTTGCCTAATTACTGTGCATCAGATACATGATCAAAAGCCACTGCCATATTGTCAGAGAACATAGTGATTGATGGAAATCCATCTTTCTGCCCAGGCAATTATGCAGCCTTTTATCCTGTCGTGATGGGCCAGTCATTTCCTGCTTCTGTAAGGAATCAGCCTTTCATGACTTACAGTTATGCACATAGAACAAGACTCAGATTTTATGGGCATTTACAAAAATTTAGTAGACAATTTTCATTCTCCTTTAGTTCAGTGCCATTCCTTCCTTTTATGGTGTGGGTAACATTTCCTAGGGGAACGGTTTTTATCATGTGCCCAATCCTAAATTTTTTTTCCCAGGCCCTAATACGGAAAAACACTTTAAGAGATGCCTGTGTTTGCTCTTCTTCAAACTGGTGCCTGAGCGTGCTCCTAGCTTTGGACAAACATGCCATTGACCTCAGGCAAATGGAGCAGAGTTGATGCTTTATTTTTTAATTAGGGTGTGCCTTCCTGGCACAGGATCCCAGTTGTGGGCTGGGGGTCTTTGTGCTCTCAGAGTGTTGAAGGATTTTGTAAGCAACCCCAAAGATGAAGTAACGAGACTTGTATGTACGACTAGGAGAGCAGCTCCCGTGGAGGTTTCCATTTTGAACTACATGTTTCTTCATTTTGGGGGAAAATATTTCCTTGGCATGGGTGGATTCAGGACTGCAGTCACTAATGCCAATGAGCCCAATTTCAGATCATCTGTTTGGGTACCCAAACTGAAAACTCGCAGTCGTACTGATAACAGACAAATTTGAGATGGGAGAAATTAATGAGAGCAAATTTCCTGTGAAATTTGGCAACTTTTGGTTCAGGGAAAAGAAAAGGAATTAGAAGGTAGAATAAACAAGACCAAAGGCTCGATTATTCTTTTTTTTTTCAGTTGTGGCATGCCACCTGTCCCTTTAGTCATTCCAATTACTTGCTGCATCAGGCTAAAGTATGTGCTGAAGTAGCTCAGAATCACTACAACATGTGAAAAGTTGGGACTGGTTCTTGTTGAACTGCTGCCTATTACCATGGCATATGACTGTGAGGTGGGGCCCACAATCGCAGTTGTAAATCAAAGAACAAGTCATAGGTTAGGTTCTGTTTTCCTTAGATATTGTCTCTAAGTTTGTTTTCTGTATGCTGGTCTCGAGTGACATTTAGTGAGCTTTCCAATTAGGTGGAAAGTCACGAATACCTCGTTCCCAACCCAGAGGTAAGGCAGTGCTAGCTCTTAGTCTTGTTCATAATCAATGGATGAAATCCTGGGAGCATCCTGGTGATAGCATTTCTGTCACTTGAAAGTTTCATGTCACATTTTTCCAGGGTTACTTCTTCCCTGTAAGAGGGAAGAGGGAAAAGAGGGGAATCCAATCGTTTTTATGTTTGACTTACTAGCAGGCCGCCAAATCTGACTTGGTTTGAGTTCTGAGCAACTCAGAATTTCTGTTTGGGCTGATACTTGTGCATGCCAGATGTCTCCCAAGTTCTTAGATAAAATGCACAAAGAAAGGCTCGCTTGAGTGCTTCAACAGAAAAGAAGTTCACGTGTCAAGGCTGAAGTAGTCCCTCAAACCAGGAAACAAGGAGCCAAGTTTTGTAACAAGTGTTGCACACTCATCTTCAGATCAGACCTGGTGTTCTGGCCTCTATGTACTGTCTTTGATCCTGCATAATGAAGGCAACTGTGTTTACTGTCCAGCTTTGAAATTCAGAGTAGCTGTTAAGTCAGGTGTGCAAAAAGCAGAAGCATCTAGAGATACAGTTGAGTCCATAATGCTTGAAATCTCCTGGGGATTTTGAAGATATCTGTATTCTTGAAAGCAATCACAACTAAGTAGGAGAAAATAATTTTAAACACTTCTGAAAATCCCACCCTGGTTTATTTGGCAGGTGAAAAAAGGATCCAGAAGAGATACTACTTATAAGGATAGTGACAAAGTAGATGTTTGTAGAGAATGCTCATGCCTAAATCTTTCAGCAGTTAATTATCATCTTTACAGACCATAATACTGGAATACTTCACTTATCAATGCATCAGGGCTTGGATGAACTTTGAGACACATGAAAACGAGACACTCCTTAGGCCTGTGGTAGCTCTGTGTTCTGGTAACTGATCAACCAATTACATAATTGGTCAGGTCTCTACCTTGCATGAGCAGATACAACTCCATTGACTTCTCTGGAGGTGACAGTCACCTGAGAACTGACCCGAAACTCTTGCCACGAAGCAGATAATGGTTTCATATTTTGCTGTTTAGCGTTGTTGTAAAAATAGACTCATTTCCTGGAGCAGTTAGAACAAGAAAATAGGGAAAAGCAATTTCCCACAGAGACTCATCCACACTGGAATTCACCAAGGACCCCGGATGTGAACATGTGCTGATAGAAAACATAAAACAGCAACTTTGTTTAGGGAAGCCTCTGACCTGTCAAGAATGCAGAGCATTTCTTGCCAGACTTTTCCTTGGCAATTAGTGGGTAGAATTACTCATAGAAATTGTTTTGTTTGCTCGCAAGGGGAGAAGTAAGACATAAATTCAAGATAGCCCCTCTTTGACCACAAGAAAGACTCTGTTCACAGAGGGCCTGTGGGTGAAGTGCTGGGTGGCCTCAGCTCCCTTTGGGGATGGACTCAAACTTTTAGACCTCACTGAAGTATGAAGAGCCCCTCCAGACGTGCTGGACATCCCCAGCTGGAATTTTTTCAGCAGTCTATGGGATTTGGGCATCCACTTTTAATTCATTTCTACGTGACTTTCAAGAAACCTTTGTTGGCATCAGAACATCTCTGTCTTTGTTCTGAAGAGAGACTAATTTTGACCCAACGATGCTGCCATGACTTCTGCCTTCCATCTCGAGGCAGCAGCACTCAAACCTTAGGTTTCAGACATTTCAGATGGGGAGTCCCCTTCACTCCAGCCACGCTTCAGCTTTCCTTAGCACTTTGGCTTTTCATGTGTTTTCTGTATAAAGGTGGTGCTGGTTTAAGCTGAAGACCAGGGAAGTTTCAAGAGGCCAGATTTCACCTCTGGGCCCTGCTCAGCTGCTGTTGAGTCTGTGTGGGGCCAGAGGCAGAGGGAGAGATGCTCCAGCACTTCCAGTGTGGGTGTGGGCTGAGGGCTCTGTGCTCACACACTTGGAAGTGAGGATATTTCTTGGCCCAAACTCACCCACTGTAAAGTATTCTGCTCAGAGGTCTCCTTGGAGCCAGGAAGCTACTCAAAAACCTGCTCAAGATCCGAATTCCCCTTGACTGCAGGGGGTTTGCACAGCAAAAGTGACAGAAGCAATTTATCCCAGACAGAGTGGTTTCCTCAACAGGCCATGTAGGAGTCGGGCAGGTTAATGCTCAGCTTGTGTACTTCACTGATTGTCCCAAGTACCTCTTTTAAATCAAATTTTAGCTGTTCTGGGATATGTTTCTTGTAGAGGTGCTTCAGAAGAGCTTGCCTAACAGCTTGTATCCATTTGTTGTGAAGAGCCTGCTGGCCCATCCAGCGTGGTTGGGCTATGCCTGTGTAGCTTACAGGGGGTTTGGGACCTTGCAGCTGGGGTCAGCAAGTGCAAATGTTTCCCGTTAGCTCCCTGCATACCCCAAGTTGTGATTCATCAAGGGAGGCAGTGCAAAGCTGAACTTGAGGCGTGTGAGATGTTTCTTTGAAGTTACTTGTGTTTAAAGTTAGGCATGATCTGAGTTGACTTGCTGAGCTGAGGCCCTGAAGAGCGCACTGTGCTAAATCAGCACAGTTTAGTCTTTTCCTCATTGTCTGGAGTGATGTGAGTTTCAGAAGGGTCTGAAACCTTTCAATAAACCATTCCACAGGAATGAGGGAAAGCTTTAACTATTCACTGGTCTCTACACGGGAGAGCCCAGAGCTGTGCTTGCCCTCTCTGGGCCTTCTCCTTCCTTAGTTTCTTCAGCATGTTTCTTTTCAAAGGCAAGTGGGAAAAAAAAATCTTAAAATGGTGCCTTAAAAGGTGGGAAATTAATCAGATCATATCATCTTGATTTCTTTATCTCACTTAATTAAGGAGAAGTTTGCCAATAGTGATCTGGTATTTCCTAAAACAAGCATATATGAAGAACACTTTGAGGAACTTCAAAAGAATTTTCAGGCTAGATCAGGAAAAGATAAAACCAGAAGTGGAAACTTCTAATACACTTTATATTTCAGTACTTACAGGAAGTACATTGTTGCATAGGATACTAATGAATTCTGCAGGAGAAGGTTTCCAAAAGAAAAATGAAATGGCACCTTCTCTATCTTAGAGAAAAGGTCTGAGGGCTTTTGCAATTATGACAGATATGCACTGGATATGTATGGTCATATCACCTGGAGAGAGTCTACCTCTGGCAAAAGGCTATTTAGAGTTTCAAGTGTGTACACTATTGAATTTCTGTAGCAACTTCCTGGTCTAGCTGTGAAAAGTGATAAAGGGAATGGTAAAAGTCTATCTTGCTTTCAGTTGCCCTGTTCTACACCCCAGAGGGCAGAAATGCTGCCCTGTGTATAGCTGGCTGCAGGAAGCAAGGCAGGAGCACATTGGAGTGGTGAAGGATGAACACATAAAGCTGGTGCTGATGTTCCCAACCAGGTAGTGAGACCAGCAAAGTGAAAGTAGCAACGTGGATGCTCAGACACTCCAGTGACACTTGTCTGGAAAAAATATTATTTGACAGAGTCTTAATTAACTCAAGTGGAGAAGTAATTCTAAAATCCTGATTTTGGAATCCCAGAGAGTTAATGCTCTCAGAAACGATGTGGTACAGGATTGCTTCACATTTGTAAAGCACACAGAAACCCTAGGGATAACAGGTCACAGTTTTGTACTGTTTGAAGAGGTCCCTGGTGTCAGCAGAGCCCTCTCTGGTGCCTTGAGAGTGGAGGGGTTGTGCCCCAGGCTTGGCTCAAGGGTTCAAGTCCAGGTATGAGCATACTTTAGGCAGCAAGGCATTTCCGTCAGGACTGAAGCACATGGACATTTTTTTTCTTGTGTACTGGCAAGATATTTAAATATGGTGTTAGTTGGTCTTTGTATCTGCAGGGACCCAGATCCTTTTAAGCCTGTGGTCATGGTAAGGGAGTCTGACTGAAAATCCAGAAGCCTTTGCCCTTGTGAAAGTTTCTACTCTTGCTTGGAAGTGATATTTGGACTCCAGAGTTACAGAGATGCTTTTGCAATTGTTATATCTGTCTTTCTGCTTCTTTATAAATCAACCTGCTTGGCCTGAACTGAATGTTTAAATAATAAACAGCTGAAAGACAGTCTGATGGCTTCTTTCTGAGTGTTTCCCTTAGGGAGCCCTTGGGATCACATGGCATCTGCCCTGACCTTAAGGACGTGCTTTCTGGAGGCTTTTTTACAATGCTAACAAACCTCACATTTTAACTAGCTGTTAAATAAGCCAGTCAGTGGTAACTATTCAGGACAGGGATTAGGAGAGTATTCTTGCTGGCATACAAGATGGCTCTGTCCATGTGCTGGCCAGGGATGAAGGGCTGGAAAACTGTGTGGTGGAAGAGACTGTTAATGTGATTTTCCACAACTTTCCTTGCAGCTGCATTTTTGAGAGGAGAGAGGCAGAGATGGCTAGGCTTGCAGTAACATGTTGTGCCGTCATAAATGCTACAGCCACCATCTGTTTCCAGCCCACGACTTGAAAGAAAACTGAGCAGTAATCTCATAATTCACATGAGAGTTTTACACTTGTGAACCCTTCCCAACCTTTGTCTGATAACGAGGGGAGTGCATGGTGCTAAGTTTTGTATTTTTCCTGTACGTATTAGTGTTTATTCGTATGTCTTTTCCTGTTTTGTTGTTTTGTGGGGTTTTTTTTTCCACCAAAAAAAAAAATTTCACTGGGAGGAAAACCAGACCAGTTCCACGGTCAAAAGAAACATAATAAAGGCAAAATCCCAATTCCAGTGATCTTGCTGGCAAAATTCTCCAGGAGGAGGTGCATTTAACATTCCTCACTGTGTCTGTCTTAGTTACTTGTTGATTAACAGAAAGGAAGACATTAGAGAGTGAGGGGGCAGGTTGCTGAACTGCCCTTTCCCTGCAGAAGCAGAGCTGCTGCAAGAGCTGGACATGCGCATTTTAAACCGAACCATCAGAGAGGACGGTAAGGGTAGGTTGGATTTTAACGAAAACAGATTCTTCTGCTAATCTTTGCTTGGGGCTGGCCCTCCGCAGGATTAAGGATCCCACCTGCTGTGCCAAAGACATGCTCAGGTTGGGGCTGCTGGTGGGTGGGAAGAACACAAACATCTGAGAGTGACTCTGGTGAGCGATCCCAGTCTGTCCTGGTGCAGTGCCCTCGGGGAAGCCAAAGAGTTGAGATCATTTAGTCGATGGAAATACTGCTCCCCTCCAGCCTGCAAGGCAAGGTGAAGCATCATTAAGGATTTCTTTCTGGCTGCTCTGCGAAACCAAGGGCTGCTGTTTCTCCAGGCCTCCTCTCACCTTTGGACCCAATTTGCACACCTCCTCCTACCACAGCTGAATGAACTCTTGCTCTCCTCTGGCCTTAGGAACAATGGCTTTCATCGTCTCTACCAGACTGCAGAGCAGTTTAAGGATGAAAGGGCTTCTCATTTCATATATCCCACTGCTGCTAGAGCTATAAATCATCAATGGACGGAATTTATAGCCAACTGCTACTGCAAGCAAGTGAAATTTATTTTGTGTTGTCATACGTATGGTCAAACTGTCCGAGACGTTGCCAAACAAAAAACTGAGCTGCTGCTGAGCAACCCATTCAACCTATTCTCATTTTATTTAAAAATAATAAATAACTGCCAATCGAAGGAACTTATTTTAACATGTGCTACCTGCTGGGTGATCCTCAGTATCTCCGGGATGTGTCTGTAAGTGGAAGATAGCTGCTAGCTGTTGCCAGGTCCAGCAGATATGACATGAAGTGCCCCCAAGAAAAGGTTTGTGGGCTCACTAGGGTTGAGGACAGGTTGAGGGCCAGCTCCTTTTTTAGCACTGCTTGCTGTTCTGAGAGTGTTTGGTCAGGTAGCAACAGTGCCCAGAGACCACAGTGACTTCTGCTTGAATCAGGGAACAATCTCCATTGACCTGTACAGAGCAGTGGCGCTTCTTCTGTCTCACAGTTTGCTGACAGGTGGATTGTTGGTGGATCTCTGGGCTCTGGAAGGCTGGCCTGTGCCTGTTTTGGTGCCTTGTGATGGTGATGATCTAAAAATGAGAGAGTAGAAACTCTTCAGGCTGCTGGGGTCTGAATCATATATTTCTGTATGATTTGCTTACAGAGCCAACAAGCCTGAAAGGTTATTTTTGTATTTTACCCAGGCTCATTAATTAGCTGAGGGTGTTGGGAGCTGTCATATTGAGTGGCCTTTCCCTGCTCACTCCTGTTGTCCTGCTGGATTCAATCCCTGCAGCCTCCCACCCCCTTGTCTGCAGTTTATGGCCACATCTGGAGTGTCTCCCTGCACACGTGCTGGTAGGAGCCTCGTCCCTGCTGGCACACACATCGTGGCTTTTGGGGTCCTTGGAGTTACAGGCATCCCTCCCAACACTTGTTTTTCCATGAGAGGGAAAGAGAGAAGGGGTACGGAAAGGGCAGTGGCAGGGAAGGCCCCTGACATGAAATTCCCAGGAACAGGATTTGCACATTTTATGACCGTTCAGATGGAAATGCAATGGAGCTGAATTATTCCTCCTTAATCCTGCTTTCTCACTTTCCTCCCAGCAGCCTCTTCCCCTGCAGTTTAGGTAATGCAGAAGCTTATAAACAAATCCCAGCGCGTGAAAAATAGCAAAGGGGGGAAAAAAAGGGACCTGGGTTAGGGCTGTGATGGATAGACAGGTGGAAGGCAGGCACCAGAAGGGAGGATGAATGGTAAAAGCCTTTGATGGAAACACTAAAGAGCTATTGAAAATCCGAGGGGTGGGGGGAGGGAGGAGAAAGAATAGCAGGAGGAGGGAAAGCAAGGGAGTCGTGCCCCCGTCCCCCCGCCCTCTTTCTCAGGATGTTGAAAGTATTTGTCCTTCGTTACAAAATGATTGAACTGCCGCCAGGCCAGGCCACCCTTCCAGCCATTGCACTGGGAAACTGGCACTTCTGAAAGCCTCGTCGCCTCTCAAATTTTATAGCTTTCCCTTTTTGTGGGAGTTTTTGTGTTGTGCTACTTGCAGGATTGTTTTCAGATTTGCTGCGTATCAAAGAAACTGTGTTTTGGTTTTGTTGCTCTGACAAACACAGAATCCAGGTAATGAAAAGAAAAATTAAAAAATAAAGAAACGTTTTTATCAGAATACCCAGCTGTCTGCCTTTTGTTGAGTCAGAATTTCATACACTTGGTATTCACAGTGTGAATTTGGTTTACCTCTAGTGCTTTTTGAAGGAGGAATTTCATCCTACAAATAGAGCTTCTGCTTTACTAATGTCTCTGTGTGCACAAAAGTGGTGCCTGTTCTTCAAGTAGTGAGAATGACCCTGCTGTATCATAATTAAAATGGATTTTGCACCACGTACATGTAGACAACAGTGGGAAAAAATAATCATTCCCCTTTTCAGAATGGTTCCTGAAGCTCTGCAATGTCTTTGACCTGCAGGATCTACAGATGGGAAGAACTGTTGAAGATCTGAGTACGAGACTGCTCCTGCTGCCAGAGGCTGTATTTGTACCATGTATTTATATGTGTATGTATTTATATAAGCCTGATGCTCGGAAAGGACTGGAGCCGTGCGTGTTCTTAATTAGATTTGGAAGTCTGTAGATGCAGCATCCACCCAGATTCTGTTAACCAGGGGAGGACCCAAGGGCAGTCACATGTCAGAGAGGTCGAGGTGCTGGTGGTGCCCTGGCCAGGGGGTGACCAGGGCCTGGCTGTCCCTGGGTGGGTGCCTGCTCTGTGTGTGGGGTGAGGGCTTGTCCTCCTGTCCCATCATCTGCATCGCCCTCACTGCAGCCCCAAGGGCGCTTCTCTGAGTACACAGTCCAGACAGTCAGCTGTCTGTTGCCTCCAGGATTAGATCCCGGGATTAGGTCTCTGATGGGCCATGCCATGTAATTAAAATAGTCCTGGGAGAGCAGAGAGGCAATGTGCCGCCTATACACAGCTGAGTACTGGGGGGCTGTGCTTGCTCACAGACCCGCTGCAGCTGAAAGCAAATCTCTCCACTAACATGATTTACAATAGCAGTTTCCACCTAAACATCTCCAGTGCCTGGTTACATTCATGAGTTTGCAGTGCCTCAGAGGTAACACTGCCTTTGCCCCCAGTTCCAAAAGAGCAGAAAGAGTAAGTGGTTCACTCAGGGTTAGCTGGGAGTCACTGGAGATGGTGCTCCACTCTCCTGCCTTCAAAGGAATTTGCTGCAGTGACCAAAGCAAACAGCCCCTGCTGTTACCACGCCGGACTGTGGCGTGTCATTCGCACTTTGTATCTGAGATGCTGTGTCTGGGTAGGTATCACTGTCCTTGTGAACCAGCTTTTAGTTCTGGAGCGTGGGTGAACACTTGTCATCATGCCAGGATGACACAAAGTCTAGAAATTATGATGGCAATTCAGGTCATGGGATAAAGGGGGAAAAATGCTGTCTCAGAAGTGTCCCCGTCTGGTGTCACTGCTGGCGATTATTTAAGATGCAGGACATGACTGTGGCAAAGATCAGGTCGTAGCTGATATGAATCATGCCTTGAAATAACACTTTCCTTCTTACATTGTGAAAATTACAGCAGTATGGGAAGTGAGAGAAAATGGGATTTCCCTGGAGGTTAAAGATTTTCCTTTAATCAGCTTTCATAATGTTAATTAAACGTTTGGAACAATGGCTGAGTCCTGGGATCCGCCCGCTCTTGCATAACTATCTCACAATGCCGATTTCACTTTCATGTTTATTTGCCAGCATGATTCCAAGTGAGAGCTGAGCAAGATCTCCACACCAAGGAGCTCCTTGGGGTTTGGGAAAACTCACCTCCCTCTCCTACTTCTAGGGAGAGCAGACTCCAGCTCTCCCCTCCCGAGGAGGAGCAGCCTAGAAGGATCAAGGCACTTTTGTCTGTCATTGTCGCCCCATCTGCAAATGGGGCTAATAAAAACTTACTGGTATTTTGAGGCTGGTGCATATAAATATATTCCCACCCATATGGAGAAAAGGGTGTGTTTATAGAGATCAGTACATGGGTACATCTATTCCGGGTAGGTAAGATGGATTACAGTGTCACTTGTTCCCTGAATTTTTCACTCTTTCTGTAGCATAGTTGCTACGTGCCCATGGGAGCCATCGTCCCTGGTCCTTTGAGCAGTGGGCTTAATATAACCTGGTCTCATATCACACACACACAGAGCTCTGGGGAAGAGAAAATTTGGGGAATGGTTCACAGGCAGGGCATGACATTGATCACCCCAGGGACCACACACCATGGGAATGGGAGCTGTGCTGGGCACATTTCCTGGGCCTCTTGATGCCAGACTGGGATGTGCCTCCCGGTGGTCTGAGATATGTTGGTGAGCCCCAGAGCTGGACTAGAGATGTCTCAGAGCAGCCACCAGCCAAACACGTGCAGGGGGTGCCCACACATCCAGAGCCACAGCCTGGCCACTTTGTTCTTCAAGTTAGAAAGGACTTGCTTCAAAAACAAAGTATTAAAATGTACAAATGTCGGACACTATCAGAAAAAAATAAAAAAGAACCTATTATATTTTAGGTCAAAGAGTTATCTAGCTCAAGATTTTTAAATATGTGCAAAATGCAGTTTGTGCAGAGGGGCCATTAATCAGCCTCTGGAAGAACTGCCTTTTCTGTCTTCTTTTATGCTGCAAAGATGAAAACAAAAAGCAGGGAGTGCAGGGGCAGCTCCATTTTCCCATTGGACGGAGCAGGAGGGCACCTCTACCCGTGCGGGCTCCTGCTTCCCTGGCAACATGTTCCCATCTCTGCAAAAGCTGTTTAAATACGCCGAGCCACGCAAACTACACGGCACTTTCCCTGTTGACACACGCCTTTGTCTGCTCAGAGGAGGTGCTCTGTAAACACCAGTGCTGGATGGTTTTTATGTGACTTATTCCTGATTCATTGGTTCTAAATTAGTAGCCCCAAGGCACACACCTTTCGTACAGGCAGGGAAGGGATTGCCTCTTCTCCCCACCTTTGGAAACTTTGACCTGCTGGGATCACAAACTGTAGGAAATCTCAGAGGCGAAGTCCCAGGTACCGCCAGCAGTAAAACCTGGGAGTAAACAGATTAGATGTGTTTGAAAGACATTTCAAGGCAGCTTGGGCTATCTGGCTCAGTTTCCCTATACCACAAGCAAGATTAATTTCAGGACTGATTTTGATGGCATGAAGGCTTCTTCCTTAATACAGGAATTGGCTGTGTAATTTCTCTCTATATATACATATTTATCTTATTTTCCTCTTTGGGAGTGAGGAATTGAAATCTCTTCTCCACACCCCTTTGATTAGCACAGGAGTGGCAGGAGGGATTTTTCCTCTCTTAGTCATTCTGGGCAACCTTTGAGCCCGGGTTTTCCACCCTGTTCCCATTAGGAAGCTGCAGAGGCCACACGAGTGAGTTCCTGGCCAGCTGGGAGCCGTCAGCTGCCTTCAAAGCCCTGGCCAGCCCTCCTGTGATAAATCTATGGCGAGGTGTGTAATGCACATGGTATCAGCCCCATATCCCACACAGTTCCTGTCCCAACAGGGATGAAAGCTTTTTTAAAAACTGGAGTACAAAAGGGGAAAACCTATTTCTTGAACTTTTAAGTCAGTTTATGGAGCAGTCAAGAGTGTTAAGGTTGGGTCTTACTTGGCTTTATCCGAGGGCTGCTGGCTGTAGGTTTTACCAGCCTCTCACAGGAGTGAGGTGACAAAGCCCTAAAAGCTGAGCTGGTCCCTCCCAAATCCTCCCTTGCAGACGGCAAAGTACATTGTTGATTTACACAAAAAAGAAATGCAGAATCCTCTCTGCACCTTTTGGGCTGAGACAAATGAAGATTTTGTTGTCAGTCTGGCTTGGGCATCACCTTTCCAATTCTCTTTTGTTTGGTCTCTCAGTGATTCATCTCTCCATTTCACTTCTCTTTTGTTTGTTCCATAATTGCTGGCTTAACCTGGAGGCATGAGGCTTCCTTGTGGAAACATCACCAGGCTGTCAGTCAGCCACGGAGAGGTGGTACAGCTGGTACAGTCCTTCCTCCCTCTCAGGAGTGAGTGAATCATCCCTTGAATATGCAATATCATCCAGGACAGGAGCCAGGATTCTCAACAGGCACATGAATTCCAGCATCTCTGGAAACATTATTTCCACATTTTGGGCAGACTAAGAGACAGTAAGTAAATAAGCAAGCTGTGGCATTTGCAATCTCTGTAGTTTTATTTAAAGTGACTGCCTGTGCTCGAAATGCTTGTGTGAGTATTAAAAACACAAAGAGAAAAGCAGTGTATCCTTGATCTGATACTGCCCAAGGCAGCTTCAGGGTATGGCCCATTTAATGCCATTGAGCAGTCCATTGAACAGTTAAGAACCCACCAGAAACAGTAACTGCCTGCTTTCCTCCTGAGCACTCACATGAACCAACATATCCCAAACCCTCTCTGTTGCTGGCCTCTGGATTTCTCCTTTGGAACTGTGTCCGTGCTGGCTCTTGGTCCTGCAGGGAGTCATTTCCCACTGCCCTCACACAGGAGCAGTGAAAGACACATGGGCGCCTTCCCTCAGCTGGGATCTTCCTCAAAACTGTCTCCCTCCAAGGAAAAGACCAATTTCCCATGGTTTCCTGGCCTGTAGGTGGGATGTAGCCAGAGAATCGGGGAATATTCACTGCATCAGTAGTAGTCCATGACACAGCATTTCACAGCATCAACTGGCTTCCTGAGCCCTCGTGTGCTGTGTTAATGAATCCAATAAAACTGCACCTGAGTGAACGTACAGTGAGATTTCACAGCTGAATGTGTGAGAGATGCAGTGGGAAAAGAACACTGCTCTGATTGAGCTGGGGAACACCAGTCAGGAGGGCTGTGATATGATTTTCTCTACTCTTATTAATACCAAGAGCCAAGACTTTTTCTGCTTCGTTTTTGTGCCGAGGTTATAGCTACGTGTTAACCTTCATCAGTCCTTCTGATGATAACACTGAAAGTGAAATACCATTAAAATTATCTTCCAATATGTTTAAACCACTCTGGCACTTTTCCAGGCAGTGTTTGTGCCCCTGTTTATGCCGCAGACCCTGGTGACCCTGGAATACTTTTATTTACGACAGCATAAGCATCATTTCCATGGCAACATGCTTTTCAAGCTGCAGATTGAGGATTGCAATTTCCTGAGCAATAGAAGAAGCAATGGTGGATTTTTTTCCTCCTAATCAGCTAGTAGCAACTTTCATGTGCAAAACGACCAGCCTCGACAAATCAGTTAAAAGCCACATTATCATCAAGGCAATTTGAAAGCTCAGCATGGTTAGCCTAAAAATAAAAGAGTTAGATCCAATTGTTTAATGGAAATGGAGATCGTGCAATGATATCCTCACTGCTGCTCTGGTAAATTGGCTTCGTCTTGCTCTGCAATGCTGCCTAATGAGGAGCAGAACACTTCACTGCAGTGACACATCAGTTACAGGAAGACTAGGACACAGTTATAATCCTATATGGCTTCAGACAATGCCTTCCCATATTGGAGGAGATGACAGAGCCTGTTTGAAAAGAGCCCAAGCTATCAGCAAAGGAGTGTTATTAACAGGGATGTTGGTTAGCAGCTCATGTGAGGCTGTGCTTGGTGCTCTCTGCCTTCAGAGAGCTCCGGGGTGCAGCTGCTCCCCGGGATGGAACAGCCTCCTGTGCACACAGAGGTGCCAGCACAGCCCTGGGGGCAGAAACACAGAACTGACTGGGGGAAACATCGCTCAGCAGTGCCACAGCACTGCTTCCCTCCCCAAAATAAGTCTTCAACAGCAGTTTAGTGCTGTCACTCCACTAATAGGCTCACGGAGGGGAATAAAGGTGCAATGATGTGCCCGAGGTTGCCCCGGCTGACAGCCAGAGGTGCTCCCTGGAGTCCAGGACACCATCCTGTCTACCAGGGGCCATGACCCATCTATCAGAGTAGGGTGTGTTTGAAGGCTGAAGCTGTCCCCTGCTCCGCCAGCTTGGTGCCCAGCACTGCTGGGACCATCACTGCTCACTGGAGAACAGCACTTTTCACAGCTGCTCTTCTCACCATCTCTCACAGGCAGAAAATTTGCACTAAAAATACTGCTTTAAGGAATTCAGAAAAAGGTGAGGATGTTCTTTCCTGTGAGATTGCCCTTGAGAGCGAAGAAATCTCACTTCCTATCCAGGCAGGATTTGATGCTGACCACGCCAGGTCCAGGAAACTGTTATGTACCTTATCAGAGACAAATTTCTAAGTCATAGTAGATATCACCTCAGAGAAAATAAGTGTTGTTGCTGGGTTTTTTCTCCCCCTAGAATTTTTTGGGGTGACAGGTAGGTAAATATTAAACTACATTCTGTAATGGTACAGGTACACTCTACTTGATAAAAACCACGTTCACACTGATTTGCTTTGGGCCTCCAATAGTTTTGGGGCAAAACTTCCACTGTTTTGAAAGCATTAGGACAGCAGAGGTGCCTTCAGGTTGAGGGGACCCCCATATCTCGTGAGGTACAGTGGGCCATTAACTCTCCTGGTGGAGGCTGAGGAGATGCTGCTTTCAAACACAAGTTTTTCCCTGGCAGGGCCTGGTGAGGTGTTCTGGGGTGTTAGCTAATGGACCAAGCATGCTGCAGAGCTCAATGTCAAAGGCTTCCAGGACATCAGGAGGTGCAAGGAGCCCTGGACTAGGTGACATTTCAAGGTTCCTTTTGACCCAAACCGTTCTGTGATTCTATGACTAAAGCCACTGCATACTCCTGTGCAATGCCAGCCAGAGCATCCCAGCACCCTCCTCCCTTTGAAGTCTGTTGTCAGACTTGATTTGGAGTCCAGGCACCTGGGATGGGAGCTCAGGCAGCCACTAAGCACGTTCTGCCCCAGGGAGAGTGCTCACCCTCACGCTGGCTGGCGATGGGAGAGCAGGAAGGGTTTTCAGCCTCCTCTCATGGTTTAGACTTGAACTTGGAACTGTTTGTTTTTGCTACGCCACCCCTTCCGCCCTAGTTAATAGTCAACTTTGAAACCCAGCTTTATGTCCCATGTTTGATTTACATTTCAAATGCAGGGCCAGCAGGGCAGGCTGTCTAAATCACTTGTCAGCGCAAGGGAAGGAGGTGACACAGTAGGAGGAAAGAGTGAGACGGGGCTATGGCCCAGTATAAACGTTCAGGCAGCTGGGCACTGGGAGAGTCCCCAGCAAGCGACAAATGCTCACCTGGCTCAAAGGTTGGGGTCTAACCCAGGCACCACACAGGGACCAGCTTGTCTCCTTTGATTTACTCTCCATTCCTCCAGCTCTACAACCCTGCATCCTGTTTTCCTTCTCCTCTGCAGCTGTACGTGGAGGTGAGGCTCAAAAAGACCCAGCGAGAGGAGTTTCTTTTGAAACCAAAAATAGCCTGTCATGATTTTGCTTTTTTTTTTTTTTTTTTGGTCAGCACGTTGCAGTCTTAAATTTATCACTGAATTGGCACACAGGAAGCCTCTCTAATGGCTGGTTGGAGGGCACAGGGCAGAGCGAGTTCACCGGCCACTCTCAAAAACTGTCTGGCTGGAAATATCATTTTCAGCTGCTCTTTGATGAGGTAACATCAAGGAGCAGAGCGACTGCACACACCACCCAGGCCACTGCCAAATGGTTTGCAGGGCCAGTCAATGTTGCATTGAGGAAAGGGAAAACATTTGCAGAATCGGTCAAAAATGAATTAAATGTGTTTAAAAGTGATTCCTGTGCAGACTGTTTACTTGGAATGGCACAAATATGATCAGCCTGTCCTTAGAGACCTTCTCAGGCTTGACCTGATGGATGTGGTGATGCTTAATCCTGCCCTGATGCTGCTGCCTGGAGTTGTGCTGTGCGTGCCTCAACAGCTCATCAGCAGAGTCCTGCTGGCTGCCACACACTGCCCTGATGCATTTGTACAGCAGGACAAACTCTTCCTTTCATCTTTTTAAATTAGGCACAAGATCCTTGGGCTGCAGAAGGAGCAGCCAGCCCCTCATGGAGATGGCAGGTGGAGGAGCCAGTGTGGAGGCACAGCCCAGCACCATCAGAGGCTGGTGAGAGCATCGTGCCTCTCCAGTGAGCCCACATTCGCCCCAGCTTCCCAAGATTTTGCTGGAAATAGCTACCTCTTTTTCTTGCAAGCATGTTAAAAACTACCTGCCAGGTTCAGCTGATGTAAATCCCCATAAATTCGTTCACCAGCCTTATTCCCAGAGAACTGCTGCTTAATGCTCTGTTTCTTCATAGCTGCAGTTTCTCTCAGTTTATTTTAACGTGGTGCCTTGCTCTCAGCTTCACCACACACATCCTCTGAATTGCCAAAAAGGCACTGATGAACATGAGCTGTGTTACCAGAAATCACATTCCTGTTCCTGTTCCTTGGCTCATTTCTCCCTCATTTCCCTTTGCCTTCCTATTTTAAGACTGCATGCATGACATACCTGTCAGCTAGATCCAGTCAAATATTTATCCAGTAATTTAATCAGCGAATTTTATGGTACATTGCTAACTACATTGATGATTTTCTCCTCATTCATTGCGGTGTGTTAGGGAGCTGGAAGGCTGCAGGTTCACAGGGGTGTATGAAGTCAGAGGAGTTTATAAAGCATAAAAAATTTCTCCTTTTTCCTCCCAGCCCTGACACCTGTGAGGAGCCCTGGCTGTGCACTGTGCTGAGGGGAAGGAGAAAGCTCTGGAGCCTTGCTGGGACTTGAGCATCAACGTGACCCCACATGAGCCTCAGCTGGGGCCAACTGCCGGCACATGCAGAGGGAAAAGCAAACAGAAAAGGAGCAGAGTCCACTGAAACTGGGAGTGAGGGATTTTACCTTTAAATTTCAGAGCACACCCCCTTTTTCCACTCCCTCCAAATCTCCACTCATTCAGAAGACAGAAACTAGTCTTTCATAGGGAACTGTTGCCCCTCAAAGAAAGCTCTTAAGCCGATCCCAGCTCCCACGCTAGAACAGCTTTAGGAAAGACACCAAAGCTTCAGGCTGTGCTTTTGAAGCCTACCTTGACCCCAAGCTGGAGCTCCCCAGAGCCAGGCACCATGGCTGAGCACCCCACAACCACCCTGCTCAGTGCCCCAGGGCTGGTTCACCCTGGGCTCTGGTAGCTTGGCCAGTCAGCCCTTTCCTCACCTCAAAACGGGGCCTCAAAGGAAAGGGAGGAGTGAGAGGTAGCACCCTTTTATAGTGTGAGTAATGGCTCAGCAATATGTTCCCCCGGGGCAAGGTATGCTCCACACACCGTGATTTCAAAAGAAGTTGGGGGAAAAAAAAAAACAAAGCAAAGAAGGAATGAGGAAATAACTCAACACACCCTGTAGGTAGGTTCTGGCTTCCCGGGGGAGAATCAGAGTACAAACTTCCAAACTGTGCTTAACGTGTTATAAACAGCTTTTCCTTTTTCTTTTGCCCCTTCCCCAGCCTGAACCCCTGTTTTTTTGCAGGATAATGCTCTACCTTGACAGGATGAGAGAGATGTTGTATGTCTGTAGATAGAGATACTTTATCACCCATTTCCATTAATAGCTATTAAGAATAGGGATAGAAATGATAATCTCCCCTGTGCCCAGTCTCCAGGAATCCTGTTACTTAATGTTTGAAACATCCTTTGGAGGATGGATGGATGTAGTCACCCCCCACTCATTCCTGGCTCTGGAAGCAGCAGCACACCCAGAGCTCTGCTCACCACCAGCCCTGGATTTGGCTGCAGAGCTTCAGGCATTTGCTGAAGGGCTTTGCTGGGCTGGTGTGCTTGATGTCTTGCAGGATAGGGTAGGAAGGCAGCAGGAGATTAAGGATTTTACCGTGATCCCACGAAAGTTCAGTGCAGAGTTTCATTGATTTGTGTGGAAGAGAAGCTGACCCTCACAGTTTGTGCAGCTGGGAAAGAAGATCCCAGTGTCCTGTCCTTTCCTCTAGCCATTAGGCTACACTTCTTGGAGAAATATGGGACATGGGGGAATTTACACTCTCCTACAACCATGAAGGTTGCTCCAAAAAGAAGCAATGTTCTTATATAATAGCAAACATAAATCTACAATAATTGCATAATAATGTGTATTATCAGTGCATCACAGTAAGTGCCAGGCTGGACACAGTGCCTTTCAGAATATCTTGGCAGTTTTACTAAAACAGCAGATAAGCGGAGATTGATACAACCTTGTCAGAAGTGTGGATATTTTTTTCCCCTGTAGTACCTGCACTTAGCTGAAATTCTACAAGTGATTGCATTTCACTTGGGTATACCTCCTGCAGCAGTGGCATGAGGCCTATTAGTAAATAATTTCAAACTCACTGAAATTCAAAGCATTTTCAGTACATTTGTTGACCTCAAACAGCTCTGGTTAATTGCTGAAGTGACACTGCCTTCACCTCTCAAACAGCATTAGCTGATTTTATCCAGAATATGAAGATCAGAAGATGAAAAATTTTAGGCTGGAGCATGTCTTCTTAAGACTCTTGTAGACACAGTCAGGCTAGGTAGCTCAGCATGCCCTGGTTCTCTCAAAACTCTTTGATAAAATTATAATAATAATTGTAGTATATTAGTTAATCCTCAGGGATAGCTCCATTTTCCATGCATGTAACCTTTACTGCTTTGGGATGCAAGCTATTTGTCTTGGCAGCCTGAAGCAGCCCATAACTCCACCATGATAACCATTTTTAGTTTGGCCTGTAGATGTTTTTTTTTTTTTTTCCTTTTTCAAATCCATCTGTCCTGAGCAGTCAAATTCCTGATTTTATCTCGAACCACCCACCCTCTTCACTTACAAAGGAGACCTTGGAACAAACCCTCATCCTCTTCCCTTGCTTTTTGGTTTTCCCTTGCCTCATTCTCAAAGAGATTCATGTTTCTGTTTCACCGTGTCTCGTTTAAATACTTCTGTCCCTGGAATTTCTGTACTCTGAGGTTCTGTATTTATTACCTTGCAATAACAGCAATAACAGCCAAAACACTTTTGTTGAATTTACAAGTTTTAAGAACAAGAAAAACAACCCAGAAATCATTTTCCTGGCTTAACAAAGCTGTTGATGATGGGTGCATGCATGAGAAAAGAAACCAGCTCTTCCCCCATCCTTTTCTATTTTTTTCAGAGGAAAAAACAGCAAAAACATCTCTGCTAGAAAAATCATTGTCTCGTTGGCAGTGCTTTGCCATTCAGCAGGTTCATTCAGGCTGTTTTCATGGGTGATTCTTTTTTCAGATGTCCAGCATCCAAATATAGCAGATGTGGATGTTTTCTGTCTCTGAAAACAGAAAAATAGTCATTTTGATGAAGACAGTGGGACTGATGCAAAATGCAGAGTGAGACCCAGTGCCTGGTGAGAGCCCTCAGCTGATTTTGATCTTCACATTGTCATGGGGGCAGCAGTGGGGAGTCTGTAACTAATTTATAGCAGAGCATGGGGCTATTCCATGTTCAAGTTCCGCCCAGAATCTGCATGAGGTAGGAGGGACATAGATCTGCCTTTGCTCTGTTCTTTCAGAGTGTGCCCCCCGTGATTTACACAGCCTTTGCACCACGTGCTCTCACCAGCTGCCCAAGTGCAATTAGACCTGAGCAAACTCAGCGATGGGGGAAAGAATTATGCTGAAGGATTGTCTTAAGAGTGCTGTGAAAGTGGCAGCAATCTGAGAGACACTGGGAAAAATGCCTCTGGTGAAACATGTACTTCTTCACCGGTATTTTAGGCGTAGGCACAAAATGATGTTGAGCGTTTCTTGCTTCCCACAAAGTGCAAAACTGTTCCTTTAGGTTCATCCCAAATCCTCTGAGTGACTAATTCCCTCTCGGAGTTAGCAGGGAGAGACACGTTGGGCTGTTATGCAGACTTAGCAGGGATTATTTGGTTTATCACCATCAGCTTTCCTACACTCCAGAGCCACTCTTATTCCCAGCCAGATGTTCAGAGGTGGGCCCAGCATCTGGGCGGTGCCTCACCAGACCCTCTGGATCCTCACTGACAAATACCTGCAAAAATGCTTTAATCACTTTGGTTTGGCTTGTCACAAGCCTCACAGGCTGGATTCAGTTACTTGGGCTCCTACTTGGCCATCCCTGGTGGGCAGTCAGGGACTGTTTTGGGTTTTGAACCGCTGGCTCCTTGAAGGACTCATGTAATCACCCATTTTGCTGACAGTCAAGGTTGTTCAGCAAATCTGCTGCCTCTTGGGAACCAAGGCATAGATATTCTTCAATAACATTCAGGGTTTTACCTCTGATTTGTAACAGAGCAACATTAAAATAATTAATATTAATGTATTGTATTAGTAGATGTCATATTTTATTATTGCAAGATATGAATATCAGTGAGCTAATGTTAATTTTTAGCTAATTAACATCAAGTTTCTTTGGTTATGGTCTTTGCTTAGTTGACCACTGTACAGCTTCTGGAAGTTATGTGTGATAAAGACTTGCAAGATCAAAGCTTCTTTAAATGTTTTTTACTGTAATTACTGTTGGTTTCAACATCCCAATCTGAAGAGTATTGGACTGATCTCTCCTGGCAGAACTGGAATGTGTCCTGTGTCACTTGAAGAAAGGTTACTGGGTGAGTACAAACATGCCACAATTATTTAAATCTGTCATTTCCTTTCCCCATGGTTACTCCTAATTCAACACCATAAAGGCTTTGCCTCCTTGATGATGTTAAGAAAAAGTCTTTGTTTAAGCCTGCTCTGCCAACCCAGTGACATAACCCAAGCTGCCAGATATCTCTTTCCTCATACACAGGTGTCATTCCTCTGGATCTTTCCAGTTCTACTGCTGAAGTGTATCCCATTTATTCTGGTTATCTAGAAATCCTCTCTTCCCCTCCAGCCTGGTCCGCCTTTCATCCCGACCATCTGGAAGACTGCTGTTAGGCAATGCTATCTTGGTCTAATTTGCAAGAAATAATTGATTTATTACTGCTACATACCTTCCCTGATTTTCCTGGACATGGCAGAAATAACAGGCTGTCCTGGTCCTAAGGAACCTCATATAAATTGCATTCACACACAACATATCTCTGCGATAAGGGGACCTGAGCTCAAAGGAAGCCGCATCATATCTCAACTCTCTGGAGTTTTGAGAGGTTTATTTTAATAATATCCTGACTTTAGCATATACAATCCATGGTATTTGCCAGGCTTAAAACAACAGCCACAGGAGGATCCTGTCGTACGTTTTGCAACCGGTTCTCACATCAGCAGAGTGCTGATCCTGCATGGAATTCATTCCACATTTTATTCATTATCTGAATGAGTTATCAAGACAGCTCTCTGCCTGGCTGGAGGTACCAACATAGTGCAGACAGATTTTTTCCCACAGAACTCTCTGAAGCGATACTGTCAGCATGGCTATATTTAATGGGCTCTACCCATGCAGTCAATCTCTCAGTGCAGAAGAAATAGTTTACAATCTCTGAAACCCTACACTCCTCTCGGCCACGGAGCAGGAAAAAGTAACATCTACCGTCATTCCTTTTGCACGTCGCTGGATCCAGGGGGAAGGGAAGGCTAATAAGACAATGAGGACATTGAAAACAATATTTTGAGAGGCAGAGCAAGGCAAAAAAAAAAAAAAAATCAGTAGTCAGCATCTGCAAGCAATCTTTAACCACAGCTAAAGGCTGCTTTTAAATTCACACATGTCATGCCCTTCTTACCTTTGCTTTAGGCTTAGTTTAGAAATAACCTGTGATCTTCTTTATGTCATTGCTATTGCTGAGTGGAGAGTTAGGACAAAGACTGTTGCATGCAGAGAGGTTTCCCCCTAGTTAAATGCCACTAGGCAGAAAATAACTGACATTTTGGGAAGATAGCACGGGGCAGCATTATGTGCTTTGGAGTTCTGTGCTGTAGCCCTGCAGAAAGCCTGATGGAGCTGCCACACACATTCAGGTAAAGGCCATTTTTCCAAAAGTGATTTCCATGAAATAAAATTGCCTGTTTGACAATTTTCAAAAGAAGTCTGGTCCATGAATATGGCAGAGAAATGTCACTACATGCTGATCAAGAGGCTGGGGTGAGTGGCAGGGTAATGGTGTGACCTTCCCTTCACATGTGAAATAAATCTGCTGGGGTGTGGAAGAGGGGTTGGTGAGTGATGTCTGTGAAAGCCTGGGCTGGGGAGTGGGAAGGCTCCACACTACACATGGCATGAGCACCATGGAGGGAGAACAGTCATTTTAGTGAGGTTTGGCAGGATTTACCTTCAGAACAATGACACTGATGAAAAACAAAATGACCAGATGAGACAACACAGCTGGATGGCAGTGACAAGAGGGATGGAGAGCCCTTTACCTGGGAATGAGCAGTGGCACAGCCATGTTGGGCAGCTCATCACAATTGAAAATGCAACTCAGCCGTGGCAGGGAGAAGGCCAGGAACTTATATGAGACATCTTCTACCTCTGTGAGTCCAAAACCTTATTTCCAGAGTCTTAGAAGTGCTATTAAGTTGGGAAGTGTAGAGGTCTTGAAATACAGACATGTAAATTCTACCTTATAGCCCAAAGCTTTAGGATTGATGTTCATCACTTCTTACCATGCTGTACGTGGTATGTGTGTGGATCCCTTTTTTAAAGTCATAAACCACATCAGTTTTAATTGTCCAGGTCAAGATTTGCTCTTCTACAAGGCATAGGTATAAAGTTGACTGCTCTTATGACACAGTTTAATTCTTAACTCTTCAGTCAGACAGGAAAAGATCCAGAGTCTTCTTGCCCACTATGTCCTCCTCCTCCCCCCTTTATGAAAAAAATACCAAATGTGCAAGCTATAAATAACACAAGTTATCTAACATTTCACCATATAAGGAATGAGCAGAAGTGGAAATGCTGATTTCTTTTTTGCCTTTAGCATTCAAATGAAATGGACAACGCAGCAAACTGAATATTCCCAGCAAAAAAGGTTTGTGGGTAGTTCTGGTGTCCTGCTCTGAGCTTTGTGGGCCCCTTTGCTGATGATTCAACAGCCACAAATCAGGAGCTTGATGTTGTATTCCCAAAGCACAATGGTCTCTGACCAGTTTGAAAGGAAGGGACGCGGGGCTCCCCTACTCTTGTGTTCCATCCTGTGTAGGGGTAGGGAGCCCACAGGAAAGGACTGCTTGTAAGAGCTCATGTGCTCCCCAGGAACTGTCATGAGCTCAGCAACACCATCTTTACTGCTGTCTTTAGCCACAGAAGGGATATTCTGAGGGCAAGTACAGGCAGTTAGATCTGTTGTCATATAGATTAATCTTGGGGTAAGGTTTGAAGCTAATCTGGAGCTAAAATTGGAGTCTGAAGTAACTGCTTGGTTTACACCATTTTGTCCCTTATTAAATAATTGGTGTCCTTCCAGACCGCTTTCCCCCCATGAGCAGGAGCTGATCTGGTTCTGGGAAGCAGATTCCTTCCCTCTGTGCTTCTCCTCTGGAGCCTGAACTGGCCTCCAGTTAATTCATATGGAATTGAAAAAGGGATGAAGATATGAAGCTGTTCTGAGCCTCTCTCTCTCTCATACAGGGAGATACCAGCTACTGAAAAGCAGTTTTGTATCCCCTGGTAACACCAGGCTCAAGGAAGATTTCACAAATAAGGAATCTGTCTACCTGGTTATTAACAGCCCAGTGCTTACTTACAGTTATCTCCTACTCTATTTGCTCACAACCAGGTATGAAAACATTCATGCTAAAAACCAAAAATAATGGGAAAAATTCACTGATTTGGGAAACAAAGTGAGCTAAAGCAATGAACCACAGTACATGTTTTTTTTATACATGTACAGCAGCATAAGGAAACTGTGGGAAGCTAATTTGCAAGCCTGTTTACTGAATACCTGGAACAACTCCCATTTCCCATTTAAATTATCTACAGGAAGCCAAGTGTCTAATTTGCTTCTCCAGTACCTGCTTGCTACACTCATTTATGTCCTTACTCTCATGCATTTAGTAGACCATCTCTCCTGGCATTTCAGATGTTTATTGCTGCATCTATAGTCTGTGGAAGCCTTTCCAGGGAGAAATAAATGCAGCCTGCTAGCAGACAGGGCTGGTTCTGTACCTGCCTTCAACTTCACGGGCACAAACAGATATTTGGAGTCAGGAAAACAGCAGGTCAGGGTTATAACATCCAGAATCCCTGGGCCAAAAACAGTATGCAGCTCTTGCAAAGGCAGGGACTGAGGAGCAGCCTCCTATTTGTGGTCAGTGCTAAACCTGTTCCGTATCCGGAGAGCTCTGGCTGCCCAGTGTTAAAGCAAAAGATGTCCAGGCAGGGTAATAATGGGATTTAAAGTATTCCCTTCCACTCACAGCAGCACCTCAGAGCTGCTTTCCAACCTCACCTGCTCAGGGCTAACCCAGGCTGTGAAGGAAGCCTCTTGTGTCATCAAATTTGTTGTCTCCTTGGAAAAGAAGGGGTCGTAGCTTTGGCTGTGAGAATTGCTCATGGAAAATGGTCCTGGGTTTAGTCCCTGTGCTCTGGTCTCCAGAGTCTGTGAGCTTGAAGGCTCAGCTGTGCGTCTCTAACCAATTATGGGCTGTGTTAGCGCTGCAGCTTGCTTTTCCAGAGGCAGTGGGAAAATGTGAGAAGTGTCAATAAATAGTGACAGTTTTGAGAGCACTGGGCCAAGGTTTCGCCTTGTCCTTTGACACACAGTTATATAATGGCTCTTCACCATCTGTGGACTCTTCTTAACCAAAAGTTGACCTGGAATATGCAGGTAATACAGACAGTGGAAAGTAAATGCCTCTGGTTTAGCAGTTGAAAAGTGGTTTACTTGCAGTAAGATTGAACAAGGTGATCTTTCAGGTCCCTTCCAACCCAAACCATTTAATGATTCTACAATTTGCAATGACATAAAGCACATGGAGCAGCATTTTAATTGCCTTCTTCAGCTGCTGATCAGTTCTGTCACCAGCCAGCCTGCCCCTCTGATTAGAGGGTGACTTTCAAAAGAACAGTAAGCACCAGTTCACCCTCATATATTTTATGTATTTGTTTGTTTGCAATTGACAAAAGAAGAAAATTCCTTTATTCTTGTCTCTCCTCTCTCTCCAGAGAGGTCAGGATTTATCCTTGAATGATTACATGATCTGTTTCATGCTAATTAAATAGAAAGCAAGTAAGAACTATCGTTTATGGAGTCCTTAAGCCCAGAGGTCTTATTTTACATTTCAGAAGGAAATTGAAAACATTATTCCTTGGAGAACTGAGATATAAAAACACTGGGAAATATTCATGTAAGCGGAGCACACAGAAATATCTTTCATTTATGTTCCCATTTGTTAAAACAAAACGGTACTTTTTTAAGCAAATGATGAAAATTGAATACTTTCTTCACAGTAGGAATATCACTGGCATCAGTCTTAGAGCCAGAATGACCATCAACCCCCTGGCCCTAGAAAACATCCTTCACAATACTGTGGAGTCAGAGTTTGTCCCAGTAGGTGACTTGTCTTGCTCAAGCTGTTGCAATTTGCAGTGTTCTTCTTTAAAATAATCATTTAAGGTAGAGGTGGAAAAAAGAACTGTCATTCTTCCAGTATCAATGTTTGATTCACTGTTTTGACTCCTCTAAGCAGATATCATTATGTCTTCCTCAAATGCCATACACAGTGAATAAAATGCCTAACCTGTAGTTAAGAACGGCATGTTTTTAAATCAATGATGAACAGGAAGTAGTTCAATGGATTTCTAATAAAAAACCAAACCCCAAAACAAAACCCCCAACATCGAGCAACCTGGAACCTGCAGCTGCTTCTTTTGCTTCCTCAGTGATTTAAGTTTAATTTTACAGGCTTTATTACATTACGTGATCTCACCCTTTTCATTCTCCACGTGGATGAAAACATGGTCATAGAAATGATATTCCTGTGGAGCTGCAGAGCTCAGTTTGGTGGAGGAAGAATGGGACATAGGTGGTAAATGTTTCTGGGGCTGAATCACCTAAATTAAATTACAGCTCCTACAGAACCTGTCTGGAGAGAACCATCTTAAAGCAAGTCTTATAGTAAGACAGGTACTCAGCAGAAGGAAACCTGATGATCAATCGAAGGAAGTAGTGCTGATGAAGATGAATTGTGGAGAGATTTTGTTTTTAATTGGCTTTGGACACAGTTATAGGTAAAATCTCTCTCTTACCTAAGGCCTTAGTGGACCTATATGAACAAGTGATCCAGGGGCAGGTGGGTGGGGAAGGCAGCAGCAACCCAGGAAAGCCACACAAAATAGCCAAAGCCTTTTTTCCTCCATTTAGGAAGGCTGGAAAGTTCCTTTCTCCATGGATGCCCTCAGTGAGCTTTGGGATATCAGTGACCCACATCAGCACTGCAGAGCAAGCTGAGGGTGTTTTCAGCAATGAAGCACAGGCAAATGAAGCCATGACTGCAATATTCCACAGAGTTTGGAAAACCAGACTGCATGAATGAGCCTCCTGCAAATGTTGGAAACTCTCAGCCATACTATCCTCCATGGCACCTTCTTGAAGGATTGAGAATGTACCTATCAAAATCCCTTCAATTTCATGGGTTTTCACTGGCTACTGACACCAGTGAAGTGCTTCAGGAATCCTTCCATGCCCAAAGCAGCTGTTTTGCACCTGGTTTTATGGGAAACTGTGAAATGAGATTTTCTCAAGATTTTTGGGAGGTTGAGTGTGGGACCTAAAGAATTTAAAACAACTATATGAAGCTTTCTTACTTAGTAAAAATCATGCATTCTGGAAGAATTAATTACTAGAAATCTAATGAAGTATAAAGACCTTGCATTTCATGTTTTGATCTTTTACTGATTTCTGATAAATATTTTCAATCAGGAAGGCTGACTATGGTGACTAATCTTGAAAAAATCTTTTGTACCAAGAGAAAGCCACAAAAGATTTGTTTTTTTGTACATAAATAATCCACGCAGAATAAGCATGATACATGATAACTTATAGAAAATACTGTTCTAAGGCTGCTGGAAATTCTTCCATCTAGATGGAAACTGTATTGTGAGTTGAACATTTTTATTAGTATTTGCTTTAGTTACATTTCCATTTTCAAGTAGAAAACTGATATTTTTTTGGCTGAAAGTTCTTCCCTCCTCCAGCTCCCAGTGCAAAAATGTCCAACCATTTTCTACTAAGCAGGTTTTTGCCTTTCAGGTTTCCAAGAAACAAGGCGAGTATATCCACCGTATCCCTTGTCTAAGCTACTTGATTTTACTACAGCACTGGGGAGGCTCACAGCTCAGCAGAACAACAGTGTGCAGTGTGTGCCAGCAGATATGCAGGAAAATCATGTCTCTGCCCCCACAGCTTGCAGTGTGCAGGGAAGAGAGGGAGAGGAAAGGGAAAGCGGAAAGATGTGCCTAAGCAGAGATTTAGCTGTGCTTTATGAGCCCAGTCATTCTTTCCTGCAGAAGAGTTCCAGTGAGAAAAAATACCTTGGGGTGAAGTTTGGAAGGGGATCTGACGGGTGAGGTAGGAGGGAAGAATGATGGAAAAATAATAGTGGAAAGGAGAGAAGGAAATGTGTGAAGGGGGAGAAAACTGATAGAGACACAGAAGAGATCAGAAAAGGGGGGGGGGGAACCCACAAGAGAGGAGAGTGATGGTTGGTGGGGGGCTTGAACAGAGAGGAAGGAGCAGGACAGAGAGGACCCCACATCCAGGGTCATTGCAAGTGAGGAGAGCAAAGGAGTTTCAGAGCTGAGGAGGGGGCAAGGCCATGTCTCCCCATGGCTGCTGCTTTTCTGTGGGGGGGTCACCCAGTTCTGTGTCCTGGCCAGATTTCCCTGGGAAAGAAGGGAAGGTAGGAACCAGAAGGCTGTACAAGGACCGATGGCTTTAAACTGACGGAGGGCAGATTAGATGTCAGGAAGAAATTCTTCTCTGTGAGGGTGGTGAGACCATGGCACAGGTTACCCAAAGGAGTTGTGGATGTCTAGAGGTGTCCAAGGCCAGGCTGGATGGGGCTCTGAGCAAGCTGGTCTAGTGGAAGGTGTCCCTGCCCATGGCAGGGGGTTGGAATGAGATGAGCTTTAAGGTCCCTTCCAACCCAAACCATTCTGTGATTCTGTGGCTTTTCCCTCTCCCCATCTGCTGCTGGGACAGGGTTGGTCCCAGGACTTTTGCCCCAGTGACAGATCAGCCATGAGGTGGTTGGGAGCTCTTGGTGGGGAGCAGAGCCCAGTGTGTGGTGTGATTAAACTGGTAGCTGCAGAAAAAGCATTTACTCCAGTGGAAATAGATACACACAGATGCATTTCATTCCTCTGCTATTAAATGTGTAACAGGCTGAGCGAGCCAGGTGATCCTATTACATTTCAAAAGGTAGCTCTAAGAATTCATCTTCCCCCCACTCTGCAGTCCCATATGTTGTGTGAAGGAGATGGCTTTACTGAAGCTACTATCTGCTATTGGCAAGATGGGTATATTCCAGGAAAGCTATTAAGTCAAACATCCAAGTCTGGTGCTGATGGTATTTTTCCTCCCCCTGAGCAAACTTTCTTTCTTATCTCTGGCTGTCTCATGTATTAGCACACATGAAAATTTTACTGGTACGAATTATATAAATGCACTGGAGAGGCTCCTCTGCAGTAGCACAGAACAGGGAGGCTCTATTGTAACACCACAAAAGCACCTCATGGATGAATGAATATAACAGAACAACAGAAAATCATTAACAGTTCATGGGCCAGCTAAGTGTGCTGACCATAATTTATTTGTATTTGCTTAGATTTCTCTTCTGATTCTGACTAGACATGAATCAGAAAACCTGTTCAGCCGTATCATGATCTCAGGGAGAAGCGCAGCTTAAAAACTGATGACAGAAGTGCCTTCTTTTCATCAATCCTCTCTGTCTTCAGGAGGGCATCTTTTGGTGAATCATATCCAAGTGGTGTAAGACATCACCACCTCTGTGGTAGCAGAAGGTAAAACCCAAGGTCAGGTAGTCCTCAGAGCTCCAGTGGCGTCCTTTATCACCTTGTTCATCCTGGTATGGCTTGGACACAATGGAACAGTGGAGTGAGGAAGAAAAGATGGAGAGGGGAAGACCCTCATATGGCATGTCCTGGACTGCTTGAAGCCTAGAGGTCAGGGCCCAGATCTTCATCAACCCCTGGCAGCACCGGGCAGCCTGGGAAGACTTTCACAAGCAGTGGTGGAAGGAAGCCTCATCCCAGGCAGGTGTTTGGACAGGGTACAGCTGGTGCTCCCTGCACTCCCAGCCTGCAGGAGAAATGCCAGGAATGTTCCTCGGTGCAGTGATGAGCCAAGTATCAGAAACACCTGGTTTCTGCCATCTGCCTGAAACAGTTTGTGGAGAAAGAAGCAGTCCTGGGTCTCACCAACACTACCTGGTAAGTTGTTGAATCTCTCCCCAGCTGTCCCTAAGTCACATTCATTCAAACACCACTTAGAGACCCCATTTCGGTCTGTTCCTCAGTTAACATTTCGCTCTTTGGGAGGAGGCAGAGCCCACCCAAGTCTAGCCAGACAGTGAAAATTTGCTCTGTGTTTGGCCATCTGAGTCAGAGACAAGAAAAAAATCATTGTGTGCATGAAAGTCCTTTTTGTCTTGTGTGTGTGTTTGTGTGGGGCCTTCCTGACATTTCAATGATCTTTTCTGTTTTCTTGCTGAAGTTCTCATTTCTGTGCCATGCCCTATTGATAAGCTGGGACACTTCTGAGAAGCCTCACATGGAGACAGTCACATCCACTTCCTACAGCATGGCCAGGCACAAGGAAAATCTTTGCAGAAGATCTCTTGCTTATAAGGGATTTAGTTCCCAGTCCAGCTAAAACCACCAACACCTCTCCCAAAAAAAAAGAGAGAGAAAAGGTAGCACTGGCTCACAGAGCTCCACAGGGGGAAAAGGTGCATGTCCATGGTTATTCCCCATGTAGGAGGACAGCTATGACATTTGAGTGATAAATATATTATTTGTTGGTCATAAAGATCGAAATGCAGATCTACTTTCTCTGAATGTAGAATGCCTTCCAAGCTTTTTTTTTTGTATTCACTGGACACTTCAGTTAGTTGGACAAGATCACTGAGGAGAACATGGCTGATATTTTAGGTGAGGATGCTGCCATAAAATATTTTCAAGTTAACAAGCCTATGGCATCTTCTAACTTTTAACCCCACCCTGTCTGCTGAAACAAAACAGGGATAAGTGAAGTGAAATCTGAACTAAGGTACAGAGTGGTTTCATGATCACCTTCCCCTTGGCTGGGATGGTCAGGGGAGGATGTTACTGTCAGTGGCACTCTCCAGCTGACCTCTGCTCCTTTTTTGGGACCAAAGCCAAAACCAGAAGGAGACAACCAAGAAGCCATCAACGCCAGAGCCCTGCCATAGGCATGAGCTGGGCACAGGTAGGAGACCAGATGTGAGGGACAAAGAAGAACATGAGCTGGCATCGGTTCCCATTTTAAACAGAGCACAGCAGGCAAGATTCCCAGTGAGTTCAGCATTTGCTTGAGGGATCTGAGCTCCTACAAACATACCTGTACTTACACTGGTGGCTAAGTCAGCCTCCTTTTCATCAGAGATCAGTAACAGTAGAGCCACCACCACCTTGAGATGTTTTCAGAGCTGCTTTCCAGAACGGAAGGAAACAGTTCCCCAGAAGGTGCAGGCCAACAGCTGCCTCTGCTGTTGCAGCCAGGATGAGACCAAGGCAAGGAAGTGAGAGATGCTGCCGAGGTAAATCTTGGTTGATGAGGTTGCTTTGGTGATAAACTGGCGTGTAGGGACCTCATTGCTTTAGGTGGATGATGACATGATTTGGAGAGGCACAGGGAGTCATCAGCCATGTTCTCATGGACTTTGAAACCTGAGCCACGGCACAAAGACTTGGGCTGTTCTCAGCTGCTGATCATCTTTTCAGCAAGGCAGGCCTGATTTCTAGCCCTCTTTTGAAAATAGGTCTTGAGATCCAAGATTAACATTTCCCAAGATACCTAAATGGTTTAGAGGCCTATTTTCTGGTACTAACATATTTCAGCAACAGCAGTTGTAGCTTGGATGACAGATTACTGTTAATGATTAAGAAATTACTGAAGTAAATCCTCCAAAAGGCTGTTTGAAACTACCTCTGGATTTCCAAGGGGTTTTGGTTCCTTATCCTCTGTGTGGGATCTGTGGTTCTCCATCCTCAGGGAACAGGCAACCACCCATCTTTTCTTGATGGCTATATGGATAAGGTCCCAAATTTTTCTGCCTTGAAATATGGGATCATGGTAGAGAAGAGGCTGAGAACCACTGGTCTATATTTAAAATTTCCTATTTTGTGCCAATGCTGTTATCATTCTCTTAATATACTGCAATTTTGTCTTCCCAGGGGTCTACTTCCTTTAAAATATTTTCTTTTGTTTTTTTCTTCTTTGCATTTTTGTGCTGAGATCATCTTATTGGACATAAACTTTAAAAATTTTGTTTTCTATAAAACTGGCATCTTTAAAGCAAGATATTACTACATTTCCTAGGACTTTATTGTACTTAGGTCTAATTGTTCCTTACTTAAAATCCATGGCTAAATTCCTGTAGATCCAATAAAAATAAGTTATATCAAGAAAAAATGTATTTATAGGAATATGAAAAGAATGGATTATTACATAAGTTTTTTGTGTAATGGAAAGACAATTAACCAACTGAACTGGGTTTGTGTGGCCTATTTATCTATCAAGTATTGTGAATGTTTCAATACGTTTCCTCTATTCATTTCTAATTCCCTGCTGAGCCAATAATATTTCCAAAAATACTTAGGCAGAGGGTGAATCCGTAGGTGTCCTACTAAGTGAGAGCTTGTCTGTATTTTTATGATCCACTCACAGCAGGAAATTTCGTAACATTTGAAAAAAAAAGTTAAGAAAAAAGATGCTGAAACCTATGCAATTGTTCTCCTGCAATATCTGGGGCAGAGAGCACAAATCACACACAGAAACCTCCTGGGAGAGGCAGGTGGAGGAGCAGGAAATCAAAGAGCAGCGGTGCTGTGCTGTGCCGAAAATGACAATCCCTGTGAGGGCTTCAGACATCACCAGTCACTCCCAAGCATGCAGTTAATGAATATCTGTGATGGAATTATTGCTGAGTCACTGTTCAAGTACGTCCCCTTTGGCCTCGTCAGGGCAGACAGGAGCTGATCTGGGCCATGCAGATGTTGGTCTAAACCAGTTTGCCATTAAGCAGATTGCCATAACTGAATTCCTCGTGGGAGGGTACTCAGAGACAAAATTTGCCTTCAGTGGCTATTAACTGTACAGCTGTAGGTGCTGCCAAGCTGGTTTGTTACTGATAACCAGAGTGGGATTAGAGGGAGTTGGGGAAAAAACCTTGGAAAATGCCTAGATGGGGAATAAGCATCAATTTTCCATTGCAGTGTAAGGTTAGGACACTGGTAAATTCTCTCTCTCCCACATGTCATTCAGGACTGTTATTGGGGTGAAGAGCTGTCACCTCCAAGGCACTGTGGGTCCCTGCCTTTTGTGCCTGTGAGCTGCCCTGACACGAGCAGCCACTAGTAAGAGCAGTGAGTGGGTAAAGGTGAGAGCAGTGAGTGGGTAATAGTGAGAGCAGTGAGCAGATTCAAATGGTTGCAGCCCAAAATACAGCCCTTGCATCAGAGATGCTGTGTTGCAAAGAAGGCACCGCGTTGCTCAATGCCCTTAGTGACCACTGGCTTTCAGAAAGCTGTAGCAATAATCAGGGTTTGGAGGCAGCTGGGCTGAGAGCTGATTTACTCTTCCCATGTGTGGGGATAGGCCTGCCTGTGTCTTTTGTTCTAATTTTCCATTTTTCTCCAGTAATATCAGCCACATTTGGATGACCAGGACACAACATGATGGTGTAGCCCTAAGGACAGAGCTGCCTTTGACCCAGGGCTGAACATTTCTGCTTTTATTTTATTTTTTCCAGGACTGACACTGTAAGAAGTTAGCATGAAGCAAAGTCATGTCACTGGTGCAGTGCATTCCCAGTAGGTTCTTCAAGAAGGCTTTGTCTATTCCTCGTGGAGGTGCTCACACACACAAGAACATTAAGTTTCGAGGTGCCAATATTGAAATTTCTCCAAAGCATCTGTAGATAGACAGTGCTTTTGTCCTCCTCCCTTCTCCCACCCCTCACCACTCCTTAAGCCTCCAGAGAAACGATGCAGTGAAAGTTTGCACAGAAAACGAGGAAGGAGCTGTAGACAATGCTTTCACCTGCTGTGATGTGCACAATAGCCAGAGGCTGAAAACACTCTCTTCGTTCTTCTAGGAGGAGAGTCTCATGTGAGCTCTCAAAATAGGATTTAGCAAGCCAGAGCTGAATTTCGTCCAGTCCCACTCTCTGCTGGAGAAGGAAAATCTTGATATTATTAACGTAAGAGGTGAGGTTAGCTCAGGAATCCGTGCCAGGAGGGGCTGAAATCCCTGCTGTACGTTTTGGAGAGCTGGAGCCTGATGGTTACAGGCCGGGGTAGGTGCCCAGTTCTGTGGAGTTTCAGCTGGAACCGAATGGCTGATGTGCCCTTGAAAATCCCAGCCTGCAATTCCTCCCCTCTGCAGTTACAACAGCACAAAGACAATGTGGTAATGTCTGCTGCGTTACAGAATCCCTTTATCTGGGCGAAAAAAAGTCCTGTCAGACTAATCAGGGAATTAGCAGTATTACAAAAGTGCTCCTCACAAATGCTAAAATGCAGACATGACTCAGATTAATTTTCAGATCAGGAAACTTATCTTTCTAGTGTGCAGCACTAGCCTGTGTGAGAGGATTCTGGCTTTAATACGCATTTGTTTGGTGGCACTTGGCAGAGAAACAGAGGGCTTTTAAAAAAAAATAAAATTATTATTATTATTATTTCAAAATCTACTGGAAAGGATTTAACAGCCTTTTGGAAACATTGTATTTTCTCTATTTTGGGGAGCTTTTTGACCTTCCTTAAAGAATTTAATTATCCAGAATTGTCACATCTAATTTCTTTAAATACCCATAAGAGGAAAAACTCACAAAGCAAATTAAAGGTTGGTGAACTTTGCTTTATTTTGCTCACAATGCGAACTTTCAAACGATTGGAAAATTATTTCCTTCTATTTTGAACGATAGAAGTTAAAGATAGGAATGACCTATTAGATCACTGTGAGCATTGCCTTGACAATTGTGGTTCTGTTTCATTAATCGGAAGAAAGGAGCACAAATTTCATCGAGTGAGCAGCTCCAAGGGCCAGCAGTGGTGTGTGGAGACCCTCATGGTGAGGAAGACCTGAGCCAACGCAGCGGGGGCCGGATGCCTCCAGCACCCGGCCTCTGTTTGTTGGCCTTATGAAATGAATGAGCTGCGTCTGTCCAACGTGGAGGGCCCGGGGATGAATAGCACAAAAAGCACAGCTATGACTGCTCCATTTATTGGCAGTTTTGGCAGCATGGCTGAATAGCAAATGGATGTGGAAAACTGCTTGGAAACTCCCAAACAGGGACCTAGCTATGTGGGGGAACCTGCACTTCCTTCACCCTTTGACATTTCATTATTAACTACTAATTTTTGCAATCCCATTTGAGGAGCACAAAGAGAGCCAGCTTAGCACAACAATCATCTTCTTGGTTAAAAGCACTCATCTATGCTCCAGTGCCCACATGACAAAATTTGTTTTCTACAATGTTTCCTGGGCATGGCTTAACTGCAGTAATTTTTAAATAGGTTTCTTTTTTCCCTTTCTTTCCTTAAACCAGTATTACACTAGTAGGATGTATTTCAGATGGCAGGAAAAGACTTGTTCTTGTCCGGCTTGGAAGTAATCATGGAAAAGTCTCTTAGTATATCTCAAATGGAACAAATTGTTTGGAGCTCCTGCCCACTGGCTCTGCAGTAGCTCCTTGGGACAGCCTCATCCAGCTCGAGGATTTTCCATGGCCAGTCTGCCCTGCAGCTTAAAGGTTCTCGAACAGTGTCAGAGGGTTTTGCTTTCTCTACATCTCCAAAGGGTGACAGGCACAATTACTGCTGTTCCAGTTGAAGTTTATCCTGAGTCTTCGTGGCACTTTATTGACTTTGGCTGAGGCTGGCTCAGAGCTCCTGTGTATCAGGGTGATGGATGAGACATGTACTGCAGTTTGTCAGTCCAGTGCTGTCTCAGAGCTATGATGGCACCTCCCAGTAAGCTGAGAGTTGGGTATTCAAACGCTATTAATGTTCATCTCAGGAAGCTGAGCCATATCCCACCAGCTGAGATCTGCCTCTTTTTCACATGGATCCAGGATAAAATGCTCTTCTTTCAGGAGACTGGAGAGCAGTCAGAGCCTGTCCCAAGTATGCCAGGAGTAGGGAGAATTTAGTGAGAGTCAAACTGTCATAATGTCCTGGTTCCAGCCAAAGGCAAGAGTTGCAGAAGCAGCTGGTTCCTTATCAGAGACGTGAGTGTGATATGCAGAGTTTGGATATGTAATACAGCTGTAGAGGACCACATCTGGAATGTAGTCAGATCTGAAGAGGCTGAGGTTGTTTGGGCATCATTTTTCCACTGGGAATTTCCTGTCAGGTTAAATCCAGGCCTGTGGTCCCACATTGCATGTGCAAACACCGAGGAGAGACGTGGGAAGAGGGGGAAGTCTGCTGAGGGCTGGGCATGGAGGAGGGTGGTGTCCAGCTGCCTTGTCCTCACTCAAGTGACCCCCTAAACAGGACACGACCAGCCTGGCTCCACACATCCCTCACATGCCCTCCTCTTTTTAAAAATGTGCTTCTCTTTTTAAAAGTGGTTGTCCCTCGGTGGCTGCCACTTTGGTGTCTCTGCTGGCTCTAAGGGGGGCAGTTCCCTGGGCTGTGCAAGGTGCAGCTGATGCAGAACTTTTGCACACCCCAGGTTCTCCTCTGTGACTGCCAAATCCAGGTCATGGTTGAAAGATGAAGCAGATTCCCATGTGCTGAACCCTGTGGGAGCTGCAGGGCCACAGGGATTGAGAAACACAGTGCTGGGAAGTCCAGCCTCCTGCTGTCTCAGGTATCAGACCCATTAGTCCCCCACTGATTTTAGATATTAATTTCTCTCTGTCCCCTCTGTCTCTGTCTCTCTCGAGTGTGGCACTGGAGAAATCCAAGCAGGTGCTGTTGCAAGGCAGGTAGCTGAGCTCCTCTGAAGCTCTGGGTCTCGTGGGGTGTCAGTCCAGGTTTGTCCTGAGGCTGGGAAGACAAGTCCACACGTTACCTGGTGCACCTGACACTCTTGTTGTGGGGCAAATGCCACACAGATGAAGTTTTATTTCCATGTCTGTAATGCCTCCTTACAGGACTCAGATGGAAAAAACAAACCTAATGGCAGAACAAACCCTGTGAGACTGTGTGTGCCTATTTCTATGCCTGAATAGAAGTGCCCAGTGACTTTTGAGATCCCTTTGAAATTTTGGCCAAACATTTCTTAAAAGGCTTTATAAAGAGTTCAGTTTGACTTAGTTTTCCCAGCATGATCTGAGCTACAGAGCATTTAATTCTCTTGAAACAGGTAGAGTTTGTTTAAGTCCTTCTGTATTTGCAGAATTTTCCTGAGGAAACCCATCTATTTCCTAGATTTTGAGAATGCTGTTCTCTAATAAACTGCAGCTATATTTATCTCAGCATTTGTATTTTCTCCTTGTTATTCTTTTCTCTGACACAAGTTGTCCTGACACAAGGCACAGTTTGAGCTCTCTTGCTTTCCCTCTGTTTCCCAGTATTTCTTTTGAAATTATATGCAAGAGCACACATTCCACCTTGACATTTGGTAGCCCCTTCCCCTCTTATCTTGTATTCATGAGCTTTTAGAAATGTCCTGCAGTAGCCCTGCCTGACTGCTGGGTGTCTAAGGCTTTTAATAGTTCTGCTAAGTTTAATTGTACTCGATTTTGCTGCTTCATTTTTATATGCATGCCAGACAGCTCATCCCCTCAAGAATGTCCTGAAGGCATCCTCTGCCATAATAAATAACAGAAGTGATAGTTAAAGTATACATGTATAAATAAAGTCTGCTCTGGTGTGTGAGTTCGCCTGGTGAATATGAAAATGTGACCCAGGGCCTGCACCTCTGCATGCAAATCCTTGCTGTACAGTGAAATGAACTGGAATGTGCTGCAGTGATTTTCTTTGATAATGTCTGGCTTATAATTTATTTTTGGCTGAAGCAATCAGTGAGGGAAATCCATTTGAATAGCTTTGTAAGAACGCTTTATTTTTCTGGTGCTGCAGGCTGCAACTTTCACACTCTGAGTCTAAATCCCTTTCGCATCGTCCAGGTCCTGGGGAGAGACATTTATTTAAAAGTAGCTGAAATGAAGCACA
Organism: Corvus moneduloides; assembly: GCF_009650955.1. NCBI lineage: Eukaryota > Metazoa > Chordata > Aves > Passeriformes > Corvidae > Corvus > Corvus moneduloides. The sequence continues at coordinate 3,371,541 of NC_045491.1, read as the reverse complement.
GAAACAAACTGTAAGTGATTTTTGGCATTACAAGTGCAGTGACTGTAAAGCAGTGGCTCGGCTCCATACTTTAATAGGCTTTAACGTATCAATTATAGTGCTGAGTAGTAATTAGGGCTATAGAGCAAAATGCAGAGTGACCTCTAAACCGTTCCAAAGCTGTGGGAACTGGTGGCAAGGGGGATTTGGGACCAGACTGAATTCTGGTAATCATACCACAGGGTGCAAAAGAGCAAATGTGACTATTAAAAGTTGAATTTTGTTTCAGCAATGCAGGCAAGCCTTGCCTACCCTCTGAAGGTGAATCTTCCCACAGCATGGAGCTAAGTGGGCTGAGCAGTGGATGACTCCTCTGGGACCATGGGCAGCAGCGTGCTGGTCCTACCAGCCTGCCCACTCCATTAAATGAGTTGTGTCTAAAAACCCAGCACTGCTCTGCTGTGCTCAGCTGCTCAGGAGCCTCTCAGGAGGAGGGTGAAAGCTGAGAGCTGGGGAATGCTGCTTCTTCTTTCAGCGTGGCCTAAAGACACCCCCAAAAATTCCATGGTACAAAGGGATGCCTGGCTTCCAGATACACTCCTTCCACCCTGCACTCAGCTGGTGAAAATGTGCTGGTCCTGGCTTAGAATAGTAATAATAATAATAATAGTAATAATAATAATAATTTAAAAAAAAAAAAAAAGGTAAGAGCAATGCAAACCATGAAATTACAAGTTTTCTTCCCTTACTGGTTGTTTGCTGCTCAAATTGCCCTGGAGACAGAGTGAAATGTCCAGAGGGACTGTGGATGTTTGGTTGTAGGGATGGCAACCTACATCCACGTGTGCCTGGTCACTCCCATAATCCTGAATGAGCCAAGCCCCACACCTCCTCTTGTTTTCAGGGTGGAGTCAAAGCCACAAAATACTTCTGCAACGTTTGTAGCCAGTGATCAATTGTAAGCTAAAGAAATATTTATTTTAAAGCGTAAACCGAGCAGTGTGGATTTCTTTGCCCAGGATATTCCTCTTGATGTTACTATTTTGATATGCCTAAGTTCATTGGTATAAATAGGGTGCAGTTGTCATCACATTTAACTATAAAAAGCCCTCCTCAGCTGACAGCATAGGTATCATAAAGTCACATCACCCCCTACTAAGCAATTTTCGCTTGAGCCATATGCAAGCCTCTGAATGACAATTCTGCCTTTCCAGCCTTGCCTGGCATATGATTTAGGAGCAAGGGAAGGCTTTCAGAAGCAAAGATTTGTAGGCTTGACGCAGAGCACCAATGAATCATATACTTGAAAACTTTATCCACCATAGCTGAAAACAAAAATCACATACAAGCCAAAAATGCAAAGTGGGCCCCATGGATGTGACATGGCTTGGCTCACCTCCAGGAGGCTTCAGTAATCTTCTAGCATGGTTGGAAACATGCCAGCAAGTGTCCTTCACCAGGGTGGAGGGAGTGAAACGTTCACAAGAACTAATTTCTTCATGTGAGATCCCACAGAGAGAAATGGCTGCACTACCCTCGTGAAGAGCGAGATGAAAGTTTATCCCATTTTAGGACTTGGTTTTGCCTATCCAGTAAAGTACTTATATGGGCCCCATACTGTCCTGCCTGGGCCAGTCGTGCTCTTTAACACATTTATTTTTGCGGGTACAGCAAGGGCTGATATTTGTGCTTCAGCTGGGGAAGGCATGAATGGCAATGCAGTGTTCCACCCCACACTGAGAGAATAGAAATTAGCACTGCTTGTCTCAGCAGCAGAGCGAGGCAGGAGGAGCTTTACTTGAGCATAAAAAACTAGAGGAGAGGAGAGTCTGTGCGAGGTAGGGAGAACTGCCAAGACTCAACTGGATAAGTAACACGTAGTAAATGCTTAGAGTCACCTTGCCAGACAAATATTTGCCTTTCACTTTGAATGAAGACCAAATCATGTTTTAACTAGCAGGACCAAGAAATTCCACGCATTTTAGTAAGTTGATGTCCTACAGAAACTCCCATGGTAAATGTATGAGGGCAGACTTTGGGGGATTGCTGGACAGACAGGAGGAAAAAAAATAACTCGGGAAGATATTTCAGTGTAGGAAAAAGATCAGAGGGAATGCTGGAAAATGGGAACAGAGTGGAAAAAAGCTTTGTAATTGAGTGTGGCTGAATACACCACTACACTCAGTGGATAGTCTTCATATCTGTGGTGGTCAGAGGGGTGGAATCCAGGAGCCGAAGGGGTCAAAACCTCTGGGGAAACACTGGAGACAAAACTATGTCTCCTCTCCAGATCAGATTATCTCTGAAAAATATGTTATGGGAAGAATTAAAATCTAGAGTAAAGACCACAGTCCCTGGGCATTTCCAGTCATTTCTAACAACCATGTAAACTTCCCTCTCTTGTTCAGTGAACCAAATGCAGAATACAATGGCAGACAAAAGACAGCAGTAGAATTGTCCTTTTTGTGACAGATGGGACCATGGTATCATTATTTAAGGACTACACTTACAGGCAATACTCATTGTTCTCAGGCCATTTGCTCTGTCTGCTGTAATAGCCTTTTATGACCAATTTTTGGAAGTAACTGATTTTATCAGCTGTTACTAGGTTGTTACTAGGTTAGCAGCTCTGGTTGGACTTCAGTGCATCTAACTCAGTTTTAGTGAAAACAGAAAATAAAGGAGGAAGGCTGAGATGGACCAGCTATTTGACCACTGGGCTGCGCAAGAGCAGAATTCAGCCACTGGATGTGACCCCTCTAAGTGCAGACTACTCTTCTACTTTTTTTTTTTTTTTTACTTTAATATGAGCCAGAAATGACACCTTCATGATTTCCCTTGGGAAACCTGGGATCCAGAGCTCTCTGCATTCAGTAGGAATCTTTCCATTGACTTTGATGTCCTTTGGACTAGAACTTAAATTTCCATGGCATTTCTGGGACATGTGTCTGAAATTCACTTGCTTCCCTCACGCTTTCTCATGCATCATTCTGGCCAACACATCTCCTGCCATAAATACAGCCCGGAGCACACTCAGGACTTCTCCAGCTCTCAGCAGCAAACACTGATACCTGTCTAATTCTCCTTTCTAGCTTCATCCCATTCCAGCTCTCTGTATCCCCTTGGGCCCCCGTGGTTCCTCTCCATCTCAGCACCTGTGCAATCATGTTTTGTGACCTTGTATCACGTATGTAAACATGGAAAAGCTTAATTAAAATGAACAAATGTATCAAATTGTTTCACAGTATGAAATCTAAGTACTTTTGTACCCTTCAAAGGCGTATCAGAAGCACCTGAATAAAGCCCTGTTTAGCAAGTATTAATTAAGTGATGTTTATACAATGCTTTGAACATGTGAAATGGTGAGAGTTTCCAAGTATCTCATGAAAATCAGAAATGTACTGAACTTCTCTTAATCCCTCCCAATTACCAAAGACTTTGTGAGTTGAAGAGAATCAGCCATGACAAACTAACAGATAGTCTTTCTTCCAGTTGGGCTGTCCTTTTGTCTCCAGAAAATGGTATAAAGTGTAACTTCTTTTACCCATCTTGTTTATTTAAGCACATTTGTCAAAGCCTACCGCAGAACAGTTATTCCAGCTTAAAGAAATCCTTCCGGGTCAGAAAGTCCTTTGGATGTCTCACATCCAACTGCTCTCCCTTCCCATTCCTCTCTTTTAAGCCCTTGAAAGTCTGTCAAAGTCTGGGCTGAATTCCTGAAACCAGTTGGAGTGTAGCTCTTCTTTTGTTCCCCACTGCCAACTACAGAAAGCTACGTTCACTGGGTTTTGTAGTCACCAGCTTTAAAACCCCTAAGTCCCATTGCTTCCTTTGAATGGCCAGATGCAAAGCAATGCTTTAAACCCAGGAATGACTTTACAGAGCTTTTCACTCGCCGTGTTGGATGGGCTGCTGTGCTGTCTCTGATTTCAAGGAAGAATGCCTTAAGCAGCCTGTCTGTTTCTTAAGACTATCAGAGGTAAGGCTAAAACTTGGAAAATAACATCTGGAAAGCCCAGATTATTCTCTAATATAGAAATAGTATTTTCATCCTTGAGGTTTGAAGGCTATAAATACAGTTCTATCAATGTAATTAATTCAGCTTAAAGGGATGTCTTCCGTTTTTAATGTATATACATTTAAACATGGTTTAAATGGAAAACTGCTTCCAGTGCTGTAGGGCTGCTAAGTTTTACTGCACTTGGAGGTTGAAGATGTTTGGGTAATTTTTGTCCTCTTACTATTCATCAGTGAATTAATTTACTGTTCTGCTCACGGATAGAAGTACAATCCAATTCATTAATCATATTGAGATTTTTAAACCTGCACTAGTCTGTTATGACTTGTTCTTCATAAGGCTGAAAAATATTTCTTTCATCAGAATGGCTTAATGCCTATAAACATGTCCTAATTATATTTTCCTGGAATTAATCAAGTTCATTATGTTAAGTTTGGGATCTACATCTGAAGTGAATCTTAATTGTGAGCATCTGCCACATTCCCTTCAGACATTACTGATAAGAAGAGTGGTGTGGGATTTTCAGAAGTACTCAGTTATGGCCAAATCCTTTTCCTCTTAAAGTCGATTAGAGTTTTACCCTTCCTTCAGTGGTGTGGATCTCAGTCAAACCTGAACACTTCTCAAAACCTTACAGTTTTGACAAATTTTTCAAGCAACTTGAGAGAAAAGTCTACGCATGGTGTCACTTCATTTAGGAGAAGATGTAGTTATATCCCTGTTTGGTTGGTGGTTTGTGTTTTTTCCCTGCATTTTTTCCCCCTAAAATAGAGGTTTAGTGAGCATTTTGGATGAGAAGTGATTAAGCTTCAACACAGTCTGCTGTCAGAGACTTGGGGTTTTTTTTTTGCATGAGAAAATCCTTCAGAAACCTACAGAATCCCTTAAAATTACTCAAAAAGTCAATGGGCTTATACGAGGAAGCCCCATTTGTACAGAAACTAAGATGATCTTTTTGATTTAAGGCTCTCTGAGGGGGCGATCTTTATCTCGTTGGTTCAAGCACAGTTGTTTCCACAAGAACCAAATCTTGAGGTCCTTAATTCAGTTGGGTCAGTCAAAGAAAGCTTTTTCCTGAGTAATGGTCCCAGGATATGACCTATTTCTGATTCCTGACCTTCCTATTGAAGACAAACAAAATCACACTTTCAGAACTGTTTAATATTAAGGATTGTAAAAAGGGAAAGGATTGAAAATGAAGGAGGAAACTCTTTATGTGTTAAACCAGCGTTGATGATATCAAAGTTCATATTTTAGCAAGCCCATCCTTCTGACATGGTCAGGCATGTCCAGAAGCACAGTACCTTCCAATTCAGAAGTTTCTTACCCTTGGTTTGATTTGGTTCAGGTGCTATGGAGTCAGCAGTGGGATGGGATGCAAGGGGGTGCAGTTCTGAGACATCAAGGAACCAAAAGAATTGTCTCAGACAGTTGTGCCTGTCAACATTTGTGAATCTTGCTAATTGAAGGCCCCCTCACTGAGATCAGTGCCTGCCTGAGGTCAGGTACACAGGGTGGGTTTGCTCTCCCTTCACTGTCTCAGAATTGGCTGTCTGGCTGCAGGTGGGTGTCTAGACTTCCATCACAACCTGTGGAGTTATCCCTGCTTCCAGGAGCCAGCTCACCGTACCCAACCTGCAACTGTGCGATGAATCACCCTCTGGCTGTGCTTCCCTCTGTCTGTTGATGACAGGGAAAGCCCAGATGGGTGACACCTCTGTGTTAGGAAGCTGAAATTGAATGAGATGCATCCCACCCACGTTGCTCGCACACCGCTAATTGCAGTGTCAGAAGATTGTGTATATTTGAAAATATGCATATTTAAAACAGCCAGCCCAGGCACTGCAGGGTGGGCACCGTGATGTGGGGGGGAGGTTTGGGCACCTGGCCTGAATCCAGCAGTTGTTGTTGTTGTGGGCCACAGTGGGAATGTCCAGCTGACTTTCCTCAAAGTCAACACAATGAGCTGACCAGGAGCTGTGCAGCTTGTGGAGCTGCAGGGGCCTTGGGGGGACCATTCCTCACAGCCACGGAGGAGAGGGACAGCCAGGGGTGAGGTCAGGAGCAAAAAGCTCATCTCCATGGAGGTGACAGTGGCAGCAGATCCAAACCCCTCAGCTGTAAACACCAGAAAAGGCTTTGGCTTTGCCTAAGTGGCAAGAGAGTTTCAACCAAAGCCAAGAGCTCCCAGGATGAAAACTCTCATCTTGATCTTCCCAACATCCGGCTTAAAAGTGGCTTGGCTGCAAACAACTTCTACAGCTGATGCATAATTAAAAATCCATTTTCATTCATTTCACAGGCAGTGTACAAATCTCTCAAATGTCCATTTGTTGCAGGCTATCACCAATAGACCATTAAACTTGGCCCTGGGCTGTACTTCCACGCCTGCCTTTTTGTTAAGCACATGTGTTTCGTCTGTCAATAATTACAAGGAATTGAATCTTGGCTCCTTTATTCTGGGAACTGCCCTGCTGCTGGAAAAAAGCTAACAGAAACATACTAGTGCAGAGTTTTCAACATTGTGACACTGCTTGGCATGAGAGATAGCTCCTTCTGACAAGTTAAATGCTAATTTTTATTGAAGGTAACAGTAAAATGGGAAATTGGTCTCTGCACTTCACTTAGGCAAGAAATTAGGAAGACAGCCGCCAGCAATCGCTGTTTCAACATTATAAACTTTGCTTTACAACATGCTGCTGGACCAGAGGAAGCCCTCTGATTATTAGAAATCCATGTGGATTGCTGATCACTGGGGAAAATACGTTATTTTTTCCCCTCCACACAGAGGCAAACACACATTTCTTTGTGGGGAACTGAAGCAGTCATCATCACAGCCAGTGCCGTGGGGCACTGCAGTCAGCCTGGGCCAGCGAGCCAAGATTTTAATCAATCAATGGCAATACCTTCTGCAGAAGGAATAAAGTTTAAAGGCACAGTCAGCACCAAGGAGTTTGGTAGCTGTGGCTGACACAAAGCCCTTGGAAATCAGTGACCACGGGTTGACCTGTGTGCTGGTGTGTGTGGCTGCTCCCTGCAGCCCCAGCACCAGGGTTCCTGCCCAGGTACTCAACAAGCCCCACGAATACTTATCCAGATTCTGCCAGTCTAATGCCCAAACACTTATTTTACTTTGCATTTTGGTAATTTGCGATGAATATTCATAACTTGTCTGGCAGGTATCCAAATCCATGAGATGAGCTTGGAGAATGGAGACAATAAATACAGAAAACAAAACATGGGGCTTCTTTTAATCAGCTTCTGGGTTGTTAGGAACATTGTTCAGGTTTTTCTTCATAGGCACCAGGAGTTAAAAACTTACCATTTCTTCTATTTTAAGGAAAAGCCCATAACCTCATGCAATCACTTGTCTCCAGGGAGACCATTTAAGAAAAACAAAATACTAAGAGATGAGGGACAATTCAGAATAGTTAGAAGCAATGTATTTGTGTTAGAAATATTGGTTGGGGTTTTTTTAAAATTTAATTTTCTGCTCAGCACTCCAAAGGCCGTAGGTACTGAAAGGTGCTCTATTACTCATTTTAGCTATAAAGCTCTCCCCCTCAACACATCCTGTAAAAGCACTCAGGGTGTTGTATGGTAATTAAAAGGTGATATTAATATTTCCTGACATGCACTATGAAACATCTTCAATCGGCTTCCTGTAACTATCACCCACGTAGGAAAAGAAAAGGAATATAGTATAAGAAGAGAAAAAAATATTGGAAGGTGATTCCTCTGACTTTCTGCTTGGATGTCCTTTTTTTTCCCATGAAAAAAGGTAAATCATCTTTGCTTCCCTGCCTGCTTTCCTACTTAGACCAAGACAGCTAAAATCTGCAGATGCTGATGTTTTTCAGGCCTGTTTCCCACTTGGAGCCTCATGGGCAAATTACTCTGTCATGCAAAGATCTCCTGTAAGAAAATAAGGGAATTTATTCCTCAGAATTCAGATTTCTCCACCCTTTGTTCTGTTCCAACCACTGGCATGGGAGACACCTGATTTGAAGTGCAGCAGTAATTTTTTGTGCTTCTCTTGTGATGTTTTGCAATGTGGGCTGTAGGCAGGGTCACCTGTCAGATGTTTGCATCACTTGTCCCTCCTGGAAGGGGAAGAGAGATGTCTCCCAGGGCAGGGCTCTGTGCTGAGAACATGGCTATAAAACAACGTCCCAAACTCAAACTGGTAAAACATCATTCTTGCACAAAGATTCTAAGGCTGTACAGTGCAATTGAAAGTGATTTCTTGCCGTGGCATTTGAATTTCTGCTTTTTACTTTGGGTTTCCTGCTTGTCTTGTTGCCTCTTTGGTATTTTTCTCTCTAAAATGAGTTTGGTACCTGCAGCATCCTCTCTCCTGGCCTCTTCCATGGGACCTACATGACATCTGTCTGTCAGCAATTTGTAGGCAGAATGACACCAAGATTAGAAAAAGAACTGAAAGATCTCTCATTTTAACAGATCCAGGTTTGGGTACAGATAGAGATATGTGAAAACCTGGACCACACATAAATATACAGACCCCCCCTGAGCTGATGTTTTCCCTCTGTAGTTCAGGACATAGTTAAGATCTCACTTTTGTCAGCATGAAGTGGAACAGGGTATTTAGAAAGCATGGGATATAGTTCAGAGTATGTTATAGACATGGATGTTGTCTCACTGGGCTAATTTTACCTTATCAAGTCAACCTTTTCTAAATGCAGCCCTGTGCTCCAACCAGCACCCATTAATTGCAAGAGAAACTGGAGTTTAAAATTTAAATTCAGGGCGTTTGTTTAAGTGCTGAGACTGTTATAGGATTTTTTTGCATACAGAGGTTCAAAAGAAGAGCCCAGGGACGGATACTCACATCAGTTCAGTGTGAATCTGACAGTGGTTGGTACAAAAAGCTTCAGAGTGATGTGAGAGATCCAAACAGAGGCTGCTGTGAGGTTATCTGCACTCCCTCATCATTTTCTTGTGGGTTGCATCTTGGTTTCTAGCCATTAGAAACTGGCTCAAGCCCCAGAGAAGGGTGCTGGGGAATCACACCATAATTTTCCCTTTTGGTATTATTTTTGTCACTCTCTGGATATCCTCAGAAATATTCAGCCTCTTGTTTGGTACTGTTAAACCCTCTGTGACTTCCTGTGGTGGTGGTGTCCATAAATTCATTGCACCTGCATTGAATCCATGTTCCCTATATTGGTTTTGGATTTGTTGCATTTCCATTGCACTGAACGTCACCTTGTTCTGTGGCAGCAGCAAGGAGGGCAGAGCACCTGCTGTGACCACTGGGAATTTTACAGCTACCAGAGACACCCACCCAGGGTTGTTTCTAAGCCTTCCAGTCTCTTTTATTCACCTGGGATTTTCAGCCATCCCTCAAACATTGTTTTCCTTTGAGCATTGTGTTCCCTCCCATCACCCTTCCCCAAATCCCTCTTTCTTCCAGGCTCAATGCTGTGCTTTGGGTTCATGCTCTGCCATGATTCATGTGTCAAGCCCAACTCCACGCTCAGCAGTTCTGCAAAGCACTTAGGCCCATGGTAATCTTTAAACTCAGAACATGCTGAAGTGCTCCACTTAACAGAGATCAGATCATTCATGTGCTTAAAGATAAGCATTTGCTTAAGTACTGTGCTGAATTCAGGCCTAAACACACACATTAAATTCATCAGCTAGGACCCTTGACAAATTTTGCCACAAAGGTGCCTATCTCTCCCCATGGACTATAAAGGGAGACTAGATGACTAGTGTAAACTAGATAGCTAATCTTTAGACAGCTAAAATGAGGTGAGAGGAATCCCACCCTCTGTACCTATCTGTGGTGTCAGGCACTGATCTCTGCTGGGGGCCCTCCATTCTACTGAGAGGCAGTTAATGAGAACCAAAATTGGGGATGGGCCCAAAAGGCGATGGGGAGGGAATTTCTGGGTCTCTGCCTCCAGCAAAGCAGCACCCAGGTGCAGCAGGTTGGAAAGGTAATGGTTTGTTTCATCCTCAGACCTGAATTCTGCCCTGCAACAACAACTGGGCAGGTTTTAAGTGATCCCTTGTCAAAGATGAGATTTTGAAGTCCGTGCGCTTTGAAGTGAGCTACGTGGCTGTCCTGCTGAAAAATTCCCCAGGAAACCTTCAGCCTTGACCTAATGGTTCAAAGTTACAGAGATTGAGCTGAAACGTGACTTTAATGTTATCTGGGCTTTTTGTTTCAGTTTTGATCATTAAACTCGGGGTTGCCACATAGTCAGGAGTGATATTGGGTTTCTGCCAGGCCTGCCAATGGCACGAACACATGAGCCGTTGCGTACTCAGTAACCCAAGAGCGTTGTAAATGCTCATGTGCCTGCAGACTTGCCACGTCTGTAGTGTAAAGTGCAAGTGAGAGCTGTCAGCTGCATACTAAAATGTCCCTGTGTGGAACAGCATGGCTTCACAGTGACCTAGGTTTGCACCTCGAAGCCCACACTGAGGGTCTGGAGTAGCTGATGGAAAGGATATGTCCAGGTCTGCCCTTGCTGGCTGTAGGATGACACACTACACTCATGAAGCTGCTGAATTGATGTCTGCTTCTTCTTTTTGCCCCTGACACAAAATCAAAGGGGAAAAAAACCCCCAAAAAACCAAAACCAAACTCAAACCAAGACACGATGTGTGTTTCCCTACCTGAGTAGACACACTTCTTTGATTTTGATATCATTTGCCTTGGGAGATTTATTGTAGCCCAAGCCTTGATTACCAAGTCCTAATTTTGCCTAGCATGGTCTGCTTGACCATGAGCACAGGGGGCTAATTCTGGTGTAAAGAAAGAGACATTTCTGAAGATATTCCCATTATTCTGCTGAGTTACTCTCTGAGGAATGACACATCTTATTAATCTTCCTGTGATGTGGACAGTTCCTTCATCTGGGGCTGCTCACCAGCTCACCAGCTCACCTTTGGGCAGGACTATGAATCCCTGGGCTATCACCAGGGATCATACAACCAAAGCCAGGTCTTTTCAGCTGTGCTGGGAAGGGCCAAATCCAAATCCAAACCTGTCTGACACAGGCACGGAGGAGGAGCCCTTGCTGCATGGCAGCTTCTGTGCTAGGCATGTCCTGTGTGCAAAGATTCTGTCACTGGAGTTCACCAAATTTTTTAGTTTCTCTTCCCCTTTCCTTTACTCATTCCCTCCCATCTGTGTGCCTCTGTTCTTTGTATTCACTTCCCACATCTATCCTCCAAGCAGAAGCCCTTCTTCATTTTGTGAGCAGTGGTGGCATCGTGAATCAAGGGAGGATGCTCTTCGCCCTGCTCACCCCAGGCAGAAAGATCTCTCCACATCTCCAGCTGGTCAGCCCCACAGAACACAACAGCAGTTCTAGCTTGGATCTGAGGCAGCATTTTGACCCCCAGGAAACGCTGTTCTTTATGTGATACTCAACTAAATGTCACTAATAATAATGGCAATCCTTGGAGTGGAAAGACTTGGGGTTTCCACCGTGAAGTGGTTAATTTAAAAATAAAAATGAATCAGGAGCTCACACTTCTCCAAGCCAAGAACATTATGTTGGCACTGGTGCCTCAGAAGGGAATTAGGAAAGTCTCTCCTGGGCTGGAGTGCTTCCTGGCTGATCTGCAGGATTCCTGTGTATTCTCCAGTGGGACCTGCCCCAGACACAAGCAGGGTAATTCGACAGTGGAGGATCGGATCACTCAGTCTGTGCCCTAGGACAGAGAAGTTTGTGTCCTGACAATGTGTTTGAGCAGCACAGTCTGGGCAATACATCCAGGCATTAGGCTGTGCAAGAAATGGAATGCCATAATTACTCAGATTTGGGGAAAAAATAAATAAAATCAGCAAGGGAAAAGTTACCGCCCCCTCCCCGCACATAAAGCATGTCATTTCTTAGCTGTGCCTCTGAAGTGTTAGTTTGCTTTTGGCATTTTTCCCCTTTATCTAAACCCCTCAAATAAGCCATAATGACAGCATGAGTTGCATGTTACTTCATGCACTGCCTTGCAAAGCACTGGAATTCCTTAGGTGTCTTAAATTATCGGCTTCTTTAGGACAAATGACTTATATTCTGCCTGATATTTACTAATATGCTGCAAACAGCACCAATATTGGATAGAGTTCATATCATTATTGCCCAGACATTTGTTAGTCTATGCACAGCTAAAGCCCCGTGTCTTTTTGCAAATAGATTTAACAATCTAATGAACTCTCACATGGGACAAATACAATGGGAATACTTGTGGACCTGTATGTTGCAACCAGAAAACCTAACTAAAAATCTCTGCCAAAGCTTTACCCCTAATTTAAGCTCCTTCATTCACCTGAAATAATTTTTGATAACAAGTCCTTAAAATTTCCTGTAATTTTTCTAGCTGGATCCTTTTTCTTAATCTTATGGACAAGTCTAACAGTCTTTTTTTTCAGCATATTTTCATTGTGTTGGGACCAGAATTTATTAGAAATAATACAAGAAAAATCTATTCTCAGTGATCTTTCCTTCCTGGGAAAAAGCAAAATATCGGAGGTGTTTCAGTCAAACAAGTACTGTTCTGGGGCTGATTCTCCCCTGGCCTGTAATAGGTTTTGTCATTTAAACTTTTGGAAACTGGGAAAGCAGGAATATTTCTCTGCTGCAATAGAAATTTATATCTACTTTGCACATGTCTAAATGAGCACAGGAGGGACACAGTGGTGGGAATCTGGACTGTGGATCTTGCACAGTCTGGACCACTAAGCTTTTTCACTGATTCCCAGAGTGAGGAATGATTGCTCTGACATTTTTCCCCTCCTTTCAGTGCTGAAATTCTTATGAGAAATCCAAAGCTGCTATTTTTGGCAGGCATGAACAGTATGATTTTTGGTACCTTACTTAAAAATATAATCTATTTTCTTTTAATTGCCACAACAGCTTTATGGTCCTCAGCACTATTAAAATGTTTCAAGCATTAAAAAGTAAGTCTGTAAACTAATGAAGAGAGCCCTTCATGCAACATCCTGCTCTCCACAAAAGCATAATTACCCAGAATATTGAGTCCTAAGAGATCATACACTCAACACATTCACTAAAACAAAGCCAGATTCTGCTCTCATTTGAACTGCATCAAATTTAGGCCAGTGGACATGAAAAATATCCCAAACCTGGGTTTTTATGCAAATGCAAATAAGCCATAATACATGAGAGATCTTTGCAAGTGTGGGTACTACTTCTTGACCTCTTCTTTTTGACTTGGTTCCTAATGCAGTAACACTGAACATGACTTTAACTGTATGAAGCTGCCGGCTCTAAGAACTTAGGTCATGAAAAGTGCTCTTGTTTTATTCTGGATCTAGGTCTTTATTTCAAATAAAAGAAACCAATGGGACTTAAGCAGGTTATTTGAATAGATGCAATTGCTTATGCCCTGTGCTGTGCTGATTTGGGCTAAATGGGAATCTCAGGAACTTGTCATTTGCGGATATCCACATTTTGCATGTTTTTTGTAGGTGAACTTTTATTAACAGCTCTGTCCTTCAATAGAGGTTAATAAATCACTGCTGCATTTGCAGGCACTCTCAGAATAGATAGGAAGCCAATTCCTCTGAAAGATTACTCCTCTATTTGTTTAGCCACTGTCTCTTTGCTTGTAACCGATAGGTTTAAGAGCTGGGAATGCTGCATTTCCCTGTATGCTTTGGTTGACTTGTTAGAGACAGTTGTTTGTGTTTGATAAATGAGAGGATGATGAGGGGCTGGCTAAATGCAACAGGGGTTTTTTTATCTGCAAAGGTTAGAGATGGGAATTCCTCAAGTAGGCAAAGCCACTGGCTTCTGGCAATGAGTAACTGTTTTGTCTTGGATGCAACCTGAGCTCGTTAGTGCTCTCCCTTCCTTTCACACATGCACACACACCCTCTTGGGTCTGCTCCAGCCCCGCATGATGGCTCAGGGGGAGCCAAACTGCTGCTTCTCTTCATTTGGCTTAGAAGTCTCAAAATGTGTAAAATGCACGTGTGTACCAGTGAACCCCCAGCTGCTTGAAAACACACTTGACTGCACTGGGAAAAAGGCAAAACTGCAAGTGGAAATGTGCTAAATGTGCAAAAAGTGGAAAACCTGGGGAGAGTGGGGGAACCTGTCTGAGACAGCCACTGAAGTTTAAAGAAGGCTCAAAATGGACCAGGGAAGTTCAGAGGCCAGATTTGTGTTCACGTTGGACAAACACATGAGAAATTGCATTTGGTTTGCTGCAGCAGTAAACAGGGAATGGGTATTAGAACAGGGCATAAAAATCTGTGTGCACTTGGCTCCCGTGTCCTGACTGACTGGGGCTCATATGTGCATACCCCAAACAAATTGAATGGACAAACTATTACAAGGATACCCCTGTTTTTTCTGGAAGTCTGTAGCTAAGTGCACATCACATTTCAGCTTTAAAATCCCCCTGCAAATTCTGAGCAACAACTCTCTGCTCTGTCCTTGCAGATTTATATTTATGGTATCTGTTAGCCAAGGTGCTCGTAGGCATTCACATTGGACTGGCTGATACCCAGGGATGCCATCCAAACTCAGCTATTCTCTGATTCTATGGCCTCTCTCTTGGACATTGCTGTAGTGTGAGGTGGTTGGAATTTGCAAGCTGTCTTCAGTTTGGCTTTTCTGCCTTGCATAGAGGCTATTTTTCTAAAGTGCATAATCTAAAAATAATGATTTGAATGCAATGATTAGAAGCGGGTCAAAGAAGCTGGGATGTGAATTTGTACCATGGGAGTGTTTGGAGCTTGCACATGAGTTGGTAGCTCCCCAAAGGCTCTTTGAATGAACAGGCAAAAAGGTTGATGGTTTGGCAATCGAAGTGGCCAGTGATCAAAAGTTGCCGCCTGTCATTATTGGTGGAAAGGAATGGCTTGAGTGATGCTGGGCTGCCTTAATTGTAATCTATCTTAATGAAGAGTAAATGCACGGTGTGAAAAATGAAATAAGCCAGCTTCCTTTCCCTTAGGCTTACACAAAAAAGATTATTTCCCTGTGGAAAGCAGATGTTTAATTGCCCAAGACCAGAAGCAGGATAACACATGGCTGCTGTACCTGTTACAGCTGCGTGTGCTGCATGCTCAAGCTGCTGTGTCACAGCCACAGCTGCAGGCTGGGTCTGTTCACAAGGCAACTGGGAGTGCTGTCATATAGTCTGAAAACCAGACTCACTTGTTACAGTGGGAGAGCAGGGAAGGGACTGCAATTCTTGCCATTTTTATTATTAATACTGGCACAGAAAGAGTGGGAGTAAGTCTGGTATGATGCCAAAGGTTCCCCCTGTACAGTACAATGCAATGGCCCCAGTGCATGACGCAGAACAATCCCAACCACTCCAATCCCACCACTTCTCCACAAATCTTTGGTTGGTCTGTCTGGGGGCTGGGGCTCTGCACCCAGCCTGGAGTGCATTTCAGCTCACTGAAGCTCTTCCACCAGCAGGAACTTCCCACAGGATTGCAGGACCATGGGGCAGCGCTGCCAAATTTGTGGGGTGTGTTAGAGCAGAGGAAGGAGAAGGCCTTCCTTTGGGACAGGTAATGTGGTCAGGCCTCAGAAAATCCTACATGGGCTAGAATTGGTGTTAGCAGTTTGCTGTTGGGTTAATCTGGCAGCTGAGCTGCAGCCCCTGCTGTTCTTGTTTGCAACGGGCAATGGCAGATAGAGCCAGCACTTCCCGAGGCAGGACTTCCATGCCAAATATATTCCCCCTTTATTTCTTCTGTGTCTCTCAGGGCAGGAGAGGGAGGAGAAGTCACTGCACTCTCTGTGCGGCTGGCAATGACATTACAAGAAGCTGAGGGACATTTTGGCACCTTGTGTGACTCCTGCAGGGACCAAGCCAGTAAAGATTAACACCTGTTTCCAACAGCCACGTTCTTAACTAGCAACTTCCTTCCACAAAGCTAACTTTATTTTTCTAGTCTCTCTTTTTGTTTTGTTTCTAGCAACACACAGTTTTGTTGACAGCAGAGCGTTGTGTGTTGCAGTAAAGTATGAGTGGTGTCCCATGTGCCCTGGGAGGTCTCTCAAATGAGCAAGCAGAAGTGCTTCTCCTCAGAAACTCCTCCAAGGTGGAGCACCCAGGACACTTGGGATGCAATTGTGACACAAGGTTCATGAAATGGGAAATCTGGTCTTCAGATCCAACATACAAAGGACTCCCCCAAACCTCCAATTTAGAAAAAAAATTTGTTTGAATCTGTTTGAGAGATAAGCTGGCTATTTTTATTTGAAAATTGTGTCCAGCTTGCTCAGGTCTGAACCCCTGGTAGAGCCTCAGGAGAAAAGCAGCAGGAACAGGAAAAAAAAACCACCTAAAACCCCCACAAGGTTGAGAGTCACAAATGAGGGAAAATATCTAATATTCACTTATTTCTGGTTGCAGAGCTTATTTTTATTAAGGCACAGTCCCATTAGCTGGTTGCCATGATACAGGGCAGTTGAGAGAAGGTGCAGAGTATGGAGGTGAATAGAGCTCAGAGTACTGCAGGGAAATGCAAGCTCTTCGTGGTTTTTCAACATCTGACCTCCTAAAGTCTCTCTCTTTGTGTTGCCTTTGATGGATGGACGTGAAATTCCCTGCAGAAGTGAGATGGCATTGGCATTGCTTTGGCTCGAAAACTGCCCTCCCAACTCCCCCGGGGTTAATAGTGACAATTAATACTGGGATTGATACAAATAGCACCAAGGTTGAGAGAACAGTGGGTGTTATAGGAGTGTCTGCTTCGGCAGGAACTTGGCAGGGTGGTGATGGGAAGGAAGTGGCAATGGGAAGGGAGGAATATCTCCAGGAGATAATGGAAGCACTTCCCTGCCATGCTTTAATAACAGGCACATTTTTTCTGAAACAATAGGAAGCTTTGGCTGGCATCCCTCTAGACTTACTCTGAGGGTTTTCAATCCTCAGGTGGCATTAATGGCAAGGAAGGCAGCTCCTTCTGGCTTGCCATTAAAGCCTGCTGTTTCTCTGTAGGAGAGTATCTGGCCATGTGCTTGGAAAATTCATCAAAGCTACCCTTACGCTGATAGCTGGATCTGGAAATGAAGGAAATGGCAAAGAAGGAAGCTTCAGAAATAATGGAGGTTGGCACCTCACTTCCTCAGTGTCTTTCTGTTCCCTCCCAAGGTCGCTGCTTGTGCCAGCTCAACATCTTCACCATAAACTTTAACCTCCTGAGTAAGCTCACCATCTCAGAGATCACCCGCATCTTTTCTAGCCTTCCATGAGGGAGTTTTTTTGCAGTTCAAAGCAATTCACTGGAGCCCTTCCTAGACACAAAGACCTTGGTGCTTCACAGCCCCCCCCAAATGTGGAAGAGAGACAAAAAATCATTGCAGAAGTCCTATCTCACCATAAATAATGATGAGATTACAAAGAAACAGGAACCTCAGAGCAGAGCTGCCCACGTCAGCGAGCCCATATCTTGCTGTGAGGCCAACTGATTGAGATTAAGAGAGCTTGCAGTCACTTTGGAGGCCTAGTCCACCCATGGCTTTCTTGAATCCCCTTTGTGTCCCCAGTTTTTCCTTTTCCAAGCTGACGAGCCCAGTTCGACCTGGGCACTCCTCTACTCAGATTTAGAAAATGTACTCTTACAGTTCTATTCCACATTTACTCATCCTCTTTGAGTGTTTGGGAAGAGAATCTTAAAGGTGACTTCTCAGACATGGTCTATCAGCTGACAGTAATAAATAAAACCACAGATACACCTTGGTGATAAAGGCCAGGGGATATCCCCTTAACAAGAAAGGAGTTTTATGTTGCTGTTGCATCCCTGTCCCTCTGCAGCTCTGTCTCCTCAAGCTCCAGCTGCAGTTGGAAGCCTCGCAGGACTTGCCTTTCCCCTACCAGTGCAATCCTGCTCTCAATGAAATCAGGACACAGAAATCCTCCTCTGAACGTGGCCTCCCCTTTTAGCTTCTCCCTGGTGAACATACTTGCAAATGGCTCAGTTTCCTGCTGGCTCAGTGTAAATTTTTCAGCGTGGGGATTTCTGTCTGGTGTTGCTTTGCAGCATGAAGCTGACAGGGGTTTGTGGCTCAGAAAGGACAGAAACTCTGCCAGGTTAAACTTCAGATGTATGATCCCACCACGTGTCAATCAAAATCACTCTGCAGGCTGATTTATTCTGCATTTTTCCCCCATGATGACGATGGTTGCACCCCATCAAGTAAGCACTGAGATACTCTAAATGTTCCAGCCCTCTGTGTACAGAAAGAACAAAAACTTCTCTTATCAGTGGAGCAGGGAAAGGGTATTGAAAGGAAATTTTGCTGACAAATGCAACTCATTGAGCGATTAACTGGCGTAGCCTGACACCTTGTATTCATTTGCATATGTTTAAATGAATTAGGCAAGTCCTAATGCTGAAGCTGGCACGAAGACATTTGTGCTTATACAAACACACCCAGCTTTGCTAAAAAGGTCAACTTTCAGCATAGACTTTTGTCTTTCATTTGATTACACCTATCTCTTCAGATAGTGTTTTAAATTATTTCCAGAATATACCTCAATCCTTATGATATTTCCAAAGAAAGCATAAAGCAAACATTGTCTTACATATTTTAAAACACATAAGCTCCATTACTGTTTTATAATTGCTAATTAACAGATAAATGTTTCATACTCCCACATTTTTTATCCTCCAGATACAGCAAAACAAACAGATTAACAGAGGAAACCTGAGGACTGCAATATCTGTTTTATGATAAGAGCATTTAGTAACTTAATGCCTACTATGCTCAGCTCTCAAAGACAATGTACTGGTGGTTATGTGATACACGATAATGAACCAGTACAGAGGTACATTTGTGTTGTTCTCTGGTTAGAGTGGGAGCTGAGATTTAGACTGCTTGTTTGTCTTTTTGTTTTTTTTTTTCCCTGGGCTTGCTACTAATTTAAATGACTTGTCTAAGGCTGTAGAGTAATTTCAACCATTTTATAAGTCTTCTGCTCTGAAATGGAGAAAATGCATAAAACCCTCTCAGCTGTGCACCCTTGTGTATCATTGCATGGGAGCACCATGGTTATTAGACTGACACAACAACCCAGTGCAGATGCCTGGTATAAAAAATAATGATAATTAGCAGTAGCACAGGATGGCAAATAAGCATCTTCAGGTGACAAATGCAGGAAACCTGAGAAGTACTAGAGGGTAGTGGGACTTCTCCAGTTGCTCCTTAGGACTAATTACCTAATAAAGGCAGGATGTGATTGTACGATACTGAGTCATAGATTCAGTGTGAGACGCTGTGCTATATTAGAAGATGAAGTAAAAAGGTATTTTGAGTCTCTCTGGCTGGAAGTAAATGTCTTATCTACAAAACCACATACATTATGGTTTCGGATATCTGCATTTTTCCAGCCTAATTCTTGATTATTGCAGAGGAGGTATTTGTTTAGCATGGGACTCTTCCCAAAGCATCACCATTTAAATTCTCCAGCTTGCAGCAACACACTTTCTATTTTGGCAAGATGAATCTTCTGGTATCTGCATACCTCTCCTGTTCCTTCCTTCCTGTAATTAGGGGTAAATCTGCTTCAGGACCTGTTCTTTTGTAGATGACACCATTTTTAGAGCAATACATCATTGGCAAGTCATGACACTAACAGATCCTTGGAGAGGGCTGCCTCTCTAAAGAGGTATAGTATCACCTTGATCCCTGCTAGACACCACTCAGTAAAGAGCTCCATCAGTTGGTGAAAAAGCAGGAATAAACTCGCTTTAGCTATAAGGATGCAGGTGGAACCTGCTTTTCAATTAAGTAGCCACAACAAGGTATCTCTTTTTTACTGTGTCCTATTTCCCCTCAACATTCCCATAACCTTATTTTGATTTTAGGGATTCAAGCTGAGCTGGATGGACAGATAATGTTGGGGTGTTTTTTCCCCCCAGAAATATTTATTTGCGTCTGAAAATGAATCACTTCTATTTTTGCACTTCCTTTGCCATGGACATTGGTCTGATAGTTTTGTATTGACAAACATAGAACACAAACATGAGAAGGAGTTGTGTGTGTGCCTCCTTTCATGGGACTGGGGAATTGCTGGTGTTTACATGCCATGGCTCTTTTTCTCAGTCTAAACACTTGCCCATAAAGAGGATTGTTAATTAGTTATTGATCTCTGCCTTGTTTAGCTGCAGATGAGAAGCCAATGGTCTCAGAACCTGCTGCTCCACAGACCAGTCTGGCCCCCAGAGCTTGTGTTTCTTTATTCAAGATGAAGATCAGCTGATCAAGGTGCTGAAAATGAACCACATGAAAAAATGGACCCATTCATCAGCACAACACAGAATATTGCCCAAGAGCCAGAATGCATTAAAAATATTCAAAATAGGACTGAAGAAAGTAGTATAAATAAATGTGAATAGAGCCACAGGTCTGTTCATCAGGTAATAGCATTTTTGGGGGGCAATTCAGAATATCTAAATGGACATCCTCAGAGGTGGTTGCTTCAGGAGCTCGTTCTGAGAGACAAAATTAGATGTCCAAAGCTAGAGACTCTGAATGCTGCCAGGCAAACTTGGCCTTATCTTCACTTACCCAGTACCCTCTTGAGGAAGTGGATGCTGGAAAGTGAAACCCTTCTCCCGGTTACGAAGATATTTCCCCTTCTTACTGGTAGCCGGCAGGAAATCCGGTGGATTAACACATTGGTTGTAGTGTCAGATGATTCAGAGGGTGATGTCCCCTCTGGTCCTGCCATATGCCTTGCTGCTCCATCAGCTGCACTGCCTTGCTGTCCGTCCATCCATCCCTCCATCCATCCATCCATCCATCCATCCATCCATCCATCCATCCATCCATCCATCCACCCCTCCATCCTCCCACCCACCCACCATAGCCCTGGTTTGTTGCATTGTTCTCAGCTGAGCTCAGAGCAGCTCGGAAGCAGCACTCAGAGCTGGGATTTCCTCTGTGTCAGCACATGGAGGGGCTCTCCGCTGACTCACTGGACTGCTCCCAAAAATAGCAGGTTCAGAATAGAAACCTTCGTGCCCTTTCTGCCCCGGAGAACAATGTATCCCACTTTTTTTTCCTCCCTAAGTATGAAATAAATCCCCTTTGTGCTTCCAGCTTGGCAGGGTTAAGCTGGAAGGGCTTGGTCCAGTGCTCAGAGCACCTGACTGTGCTCTCAAGCAGAGGAGTTAACCACTGGGACTGTTATTTACTTAATTCTCAGCAGGGATATTATTTATTTCATTCTCATCAGGCCTTCCTGGTTTTTTCTGGGGGGATGGAGACTTAAAATGGAAAGACATTCAAGCAAACACCTCTCCACAGCCTAGGTTTTTTATCTTTTTTGCAGGGCAGAAACCAGACAGAACCATGAATGAATCCAACAGGAAGGACAAGGAATGTTAATGACGTGTTGGATCCTTGAAACAACTGAAGTGCCCAAGAGATTTTGGAGTGTTTGCTTATTTTCTGTTATTATTTTAAAAATGCCTAAACATCTGCCAAGCCCATCTGAGAAAGAGCAAGACCCTTCTATGTATAACTGTGTGTCACTTTACAAACCCAGCAGCCAAATCTCTGTGGGTTGGCAGCTGCTGGTGGTCGCTGTTGGGCTGCAAGGAAATCCTCAGGGAACAACACTGGCAGTGGGACCCCAACCTGTCAGCCCTCTGCTCCTGGCACAAAGCACTCGTGCAGCCTGGCTCCTCTGCGAGCTGGCAGCATCCTGATTTTGGGAACTGATCTGCTGGATTTTAGTCACTTGCTGTCTGCAAGGGCCTTATCCAAACTGCATCCCTGCAGCTGAAGACAGACTGGGCTGCTGGGCTCAACCATGCACTGTCCAAGCGTTGGGTAGGCAGCCTGATAATTTCAGAGATAATTTTCACAGCTTCAGTTATGCTGAAAGTCCAGGTCTAACAATCCCATGTGGGAACACTTCCAGGGAGCCAGGCTGTTTCCTCAGCAGAGGTTGTGACTACCGAGAAACAGTGGAAACCTTGCTCCAACAAGAAGTAATCACAAACACTTTAAAAAGGCATTTTAATATACAACTTCCTGAAAAGTAGGACAGGTGAGATTCAACTGGTCTGCTTTTTAGAGAGAAAACCCCAAATCATCTTCTATAAAGTATGTGTTGAGCTTTTGAAAGTCTTCTCCTTCCCCCTCCTCCCTGCCCGTCTCTACAATAAGTACAATTGTTAGACAAGGCAGGTCTTTGTGCTCCAAATTTAATACATAGTTTTTGACCCATGGAGTGATAAGCTGGAAAATAAATGGCTGGATTTTCCCCAGTGTTGAAGAACTCCTTTCAGATTGACTTGGGAACTTGCCTATTCTCGTCTGCCCACCTGGCTTTCACTTTGATATCCCTAACATTATCATAACTTTTATTGTGTTTTCATGTCAGTCAAGCCTTCTTCACTAAATTGCTTTCATTTATACATCCTCTCCTGCTATTTGGGCTCATCATCATCTAAGATTTAAGGTGAAAAAGTTTCTTCCATTTGACAGGGTGGGAGGTGGAAATTACTATGTGAACAGTAAACTACAGGTTACATAAATAATATGTCATTGTATATCACCCAGTGGAGCCTTAAATCAATTCATTAGTTTGTATAAAGCCTTTGTCTGCTTTTTAACTGCATCATATCCAAGTTGATTGCACATTTGCTCTGAGTTTGGTTTTTTTCTTTCTTTATGTCGTCAGCTTTCAGGATTCTTATATAGTTGTGCTGAGTGTGTTTCTAAAGATTGTTTTTCTTTTTTGAGAGGCTTGGTTTATGTTTTTTTCCTCCACTTCTTGACACATCCCTAGCCCGAGGCAAAAGTGTGCATTTTGTTCATGAAAGGTAGACACAGGGATATTCTTCCCCGTGCATGGAGTGAAAGGCAAGCTGAGATATGCTGGATTACTGAAAGAGGTACTGAAAAGCAGCTGGTTGATCCATAGTGAGCCATTCACTTGCTTTCATGCTGCTTTATAGCAACAAAAATAAAACCTATAGACTGGACTGTGCTAGACAGATAATTTATCATAATACCAAGAACCTCCTATCCTTTCCATAGGCTAAATCTTCTTTTACAGGCATGCCAGGGAAGATTGCTTTTTGGTTGAAATTGAGGAGATTATGGTAACCCAGGAGAACTTTGTTTTGGAAGAGGATAGATTTAGTGGAACAATATTTTTTTACAGTCTTTACTGAAAAACTTAAGAAGATACTAGTTTGGGGAAATAAGGAAGAGGGAAATGACATTTGATTATATTGTCAGTAACTGCCCGTGCTGAAAACTGGTCTAGCCTGACTGCAAAGCAAAAACAGACATTCCTTTGATACAATGATCGATTTTATTATTCCAGCTGAGATTTTTCTCTTTCATTTTTCTGCAGATCTCCTCAGTAAATAAGGAACTGTACAAAAGTCCTTTACAATGCAGACTTGATGTGCAACAATATTAAGCAAGAAAATATTCCAACAGTCATGAAATAGTCATCAAAAGTACTGCTCCTTGTTTCAATCCCTGCAAGAAATCAAAACCTTTCAAGCAGAGCCAGATTTTAATGAAGGGTGGCTGTTTAAAACAGAGTTGCCAAAAGCCTTGGCTGTGCCTGGACTTTTATTTTAAGTATTTGTACCATTAAATATTAATATAGGTCAAATAACTGATCCCCCTGAGCAGATGAAATCTGCACAATGAAAACAAACACACTGTAAAACACGAGCCAACGTTACCCTCAATGTTACTGCACAAATATGCAAATACAGACCCCGACTTCCCTGAACAAGTTTTCTTATTGACGTTCTGGGAGAATGAGAAGGAAAATATAAAAATTAAATAATAGTCACAGCCCTGAAACTTTTAAGAGCTGATCCAAGCTTCCTTGGCTCAAGGGAGCTTTGCCTCTACCTGAAAGAGCTGAAGTGCTGCAGAACCTGAAGCACACCCAGGGCAATCACAATGTGGTGCCACACAGACAAGGCAACGTCACATTGACAGTGGATATGTCCTTGAGGACATATTGCTGTAGGAATGAAAAAGGAAAGTTTGGAGCAGTTCTGCTCATTTTTTTACTGACATTCTCCTCCATAGTTTTACTGCAGGCTCCAATTTCTGCAGCAATCCTGGCTGCAGCTCGGCTCAGCCAGGCGGGCTCTGGAGCCTGGAATTGGCTGGGGGGTTTGCACCTTGGACAGCTGGTGGTGATGAGAAATATGGGGGATCCTACAAGGATGTGGGAAATGTTCTTGTTCTGGGGCTTTGGTGAGGTCCAGGTGTGATGAACTCTTTGTCCAGCTCATAGCCAGCATGATGAGGAATATTGTTGAGCGTGCAATGAAAATTGAGAAGGAGGAGAAGTACATAGGAAGGATGGAAACTGAGAATTCACTGAATTGATCAGTTTGTGGAGAGCCTCAAACAACACTCTGGAGAGGTAGCCATGGGAAGCCTTTGCTCTTGGTCCTTTTTCTCCCTTGTCCCGGTCTTCTCAGCTGGCAGAAGCTGCAGTTGGGTTGATGCATTCAGGATCAACCTGTGTGCTGGGGGCCTGGCTGCTCTGGGATGTGTCAGCACTTGGAAGTGCTTTGAGTTTGAATTGGATACAGTAAAAACTTAAAGAAGCTGTAAAAAATACCACAGGTCCTTGTTATTCCTCAGGAATAACTTTATTAAAATGATGGCACTGGCATTGAAAAATTGTACATTAAAAATGATGAGCAAAGGTACAAGAGCACTTAAAGAATAGTCTAAATTATGCTTAATTCAATGACTTAAGGTTTTCCTTAAAAGAAGTGTGAATCCTATCTAATCCCATGCTTCCAGCAGCTGAAGAGTTAAGAATAATCCTGATACTGTGAAACTTGGAAACCTTCACACAGAGAAATATGGATTCCTATGGCCAGAACACTCTGGTAACACACAAAACAGTGGATGTAAAAGTCTAATTTCAAATTTCAAAAACGAGCAGTCCCATGACCTAAGATGCGTTTCACAATTTTTTTTGCTGCCATCATGTTTGGGAGCAAATAATACAGAAGGACATGTATGTACTCCAAAGGGGTAGAAACTGGATTTGCAGCAGTTGTGAAATGCTCCCACGCTGTAAATAAAATCAAACCCATAGAAATATTTCCTTCAGAAGGAACAGTTCAGGTTTCTCCAAATATGAAGAGAAATATTTCAAATATTAGGTAAAAAACATTTACATAAAAACATTTGATTAGAAAGCAAGCTCTGAAAGAATCTAAATATTCAAGAAAATCTCATATAATGGAAATTTTCCATGTAATTTAACTTTTTGGTATCATCTTTTCACCTTGTTGAAATCTGTATTTAAGGAAATGCTTCTCATTTCTTGCATTTTGATTAAAATTTTTAATCATGTTTTTCTACTGATGTGCACCATTCCGGAGGCTGCTTCTTAAAATCTAACCCAAAATGCTCACATTAGAGTGCTGATGTGAATGAGACAAAGCAAGCCTGGCTTCATCCCAAGTGCTCAGCCTTTCCAAAGCTCACTGATTGGAGTCATAACCATCCAGCTAAATGGAAGCTGGTAATTAAAAATATGCAAAAGGGTTTGGAAATCATGTGAATCCCTCTGAATGTGGATTTTGAATATGGGTGTCTCTCACACGGGTAAAGTGGATAATTGCCTGCCTATCCTGCCTCTATTCATTGCGAATAATTGAGTTGTTGTCAAACACTTCTAACACTGCCTATCACAATAAATATGAGAAGACAGAGGGGCTCTTTGAATAATCTCATTTTTGTGGCTGAGGAAGCTGTTCCTTTTGTACTTGCCTGGAGAATGGCATAGCAACAGGAAATGAGAACGACAGAAAGAATGGAGAAAGCACTGCAGACTTCTCTTTATTTTTTTATTTCATGTCTCTACATTGCATCTAAGACTCCAGTCCCACACCTGTGTTTCTCCAGGGACTTCCTGTGTACAAAACCCCGTGGCTTGTTCACCACAGGAGCAGTGGGATGAGTTGGGTGGATGGGGACAGTGGGGTGGGGACCAGGGATGTCAGACATCCAAGGGGAGCTTAGCACAAGTTCCCAGCTAAGGCACCTGTGGGTGCTTGCCAGAGAGGTGGGGCACGTTTGGGTAAGGACTGGGTGGCCACCTGCACAGCTCTCTCAGGCTGCACATGTCGCCTGTGTCACCAAACCCTTCAGAGCACACAGGAAACTTGCCTGTACGTGACAAATCAGCCTGACTGAGGGAGGGGATGTCACTCTCTGCCTCCAGGCAAGCTCAGGTGCTGCTCTGGGCTTTGCTCTGGTCCTCAGGTCCTGCAGAAGGACTCAGGTGACACTTTTCATTGCTGTGGCTCCAGCAATGGCCCTTCTCTTACAGACCCCCATGGCTCTGCTTCTCCACAGCCTGTCCTGAAACACTTCCCCCTGCACACCCTTCCACCACCCTGCTACTTCAGCAGCCTTTCCTAAGCCCCATTTCCCACACTGTCACAGCTCTCCATATGCTACTGCAATTCCCTTTTCCCCATATTTTCATCCTTCCCCTCCTACAGCAGACATTCCCTGCTAGTTTCAGCAAGCCCCTTGCCGTTTCCGCTGTGCTGCTGCTGCTCCTGGGGGGTTATTGAGTTTTGCACCCCTGGACTTCTGCCCAGAGACAAGCAGAGGGTGTGAGCTGGATGGCTGGAGCACTGAAAAGGTGACAGTGGTGCTCCCAGAGATTTGACAGGGGGATTTTTTCGGCCTCCATTTGAGACTCACATTTGAGGCACAGCTTGTGTCTCAAATCAGCTGCAGCAGGTAGTGCCTGCTGCTTTCTGCCTGCTCCTCAAAGAAACACGGACCTCCATCCCCCCTCTTTCTTGCCTCACTTTTGAATTTCAGTTTTGCTCTGTCTGCTCTCCAGTCTCTTTCATACAGCTTCTAAAATGATAATACAGGCTGAGCTGGAGGAACAGCCCCAGAAAGAATCAGTCTCACATCTCCATCCTCAGATTTTCCTGAGGATCAGGATCCTGCCTGGAGTATTTCTCTACACATGGTGATGGATTCTCAAAAATTCCCTTTCACCATTAGGGCCTTGACTTTTCTGCTGCCACCTTTACTGTAAGGCAGAGGTTAACCCAGAGGTGCTGCAGCAGAAAGCTTTGCACGTTGCAGCAACCAGGACAAACCTTTGATACCTGAGGGCTGATCCAACTGCTGCCTTCAAAGGGCTCTTGCCATCACACAAGCTTCTGCCACAGTAATAATGCAGCAGTCTGAGAGCCCAGAGATGGTTTTGTCTGTGCAGCGTCGCTCTTGTCGAGAATAAGATGCACTTGGGACCTATTACAGTCCCTGGCAATTAGACTGAGTGCAGCATCTCCAAAATGCCATTGTCCGTGCAAATTAATTAATCCTGTGCCCCTGGGACAAGGGCTGTTCCCAACCTAGCTGAGTGTGCTGGCAGTCCTGGGCTGCTGGGGACAGGAGAGGGGGCTGAGGCCACCTTTCACCTGGGCAACTCCATTCCTGGAAGCCAAATGACTTCCAGAGGCCACACACCAAGTGCGTGGCACTGGAGGGCAACCAAAGCCTGGCTGAAGGCAGCAGGCCACAATATCTCTTTCCATACTGTAATTGTTGGTGTGTTTTAATAAATTCCTGCAGGGACACATGCCATATAGAACATGTAAGTCAAACAAACTGGAAAGCAGCACTGCCATTTATACTGGAAAAGTGGGCATGTTAAATCCCTTTTTCCACAAATCCCCTTGCAGTCAATCAGTTTTGGAGCAGTGCAGCTGGTTGTCAGGTGCTTTGCTGGTGCTGTGCTCTCAATGACTCTCTGTGCTAGGGGATGTTCTTGAAAGTTATGCTAAAATAGAGCAAGCAGTTTTGGAAAAAAGAGGTGTGTACCCAAATAGCTGAAGTGAATGAGTTCATTCTATGTACCAGGGAAATGCACAGCGGGCAAAGGGTGGCCAAAATCATAGGCCAGGTACTTCCAAAATGTTCTTGGCAGGCTCCACAAGCAGGTGTAAATCTGCTGGATGCATTAAAAGCCAGTGCAGTTCAGATGCAGAGTGAGAGCCTTTGAGGAGTCCTGGAGGAGACAGCCTGGGCTGGAGGAGAGCCTGACTCCTGCTCATTAAAACAGCTGTGCCTGGGAGATGCTTGGCTTTGTAGGAGAACTGGCAGTGCTTTCTGCAAGGAAAGGTGGGCACCATCTTCTGAAAGCAGGTATAAAGCTCAGACACACTCCCCAAATTTGCACAAGGCATCCTGGGCGCTGGCACTGATCAGCATCATGGTGTAAAAGGACTATGAGGAAAACATGAAATGGAGGTGATGAGAAAATTGGGCAGCTCTTTGTTGTCAGAATATCTTTCATGGGCTCTGTTCTAAGGAATATCCCATTGTTGCTGCTGAGCTGGAAGGCCCCCTCCTTTTCCACAGCCCTCACTCCAGTTTCTCAGGACTTCTCACCTGGGAGAGCAGAGTCCCAGGGTTTTATCCTGGCTACAAATGATGTGGGAACATTATCAGTCCCTGTTAATACTCTTCAGGGTAAACCACCTCGGTTTCCAATTCACTTCCACTGCCCTCCAGCTTGGCTTGAAGGTGTTTGAGCAAGGGGAGATAGGAGCCGAAGCACCCAATCTAAATCTTATGGGATTTTGGTAAAATTTAGTTTTCTTTACTCGTTTTTTGAACCGTAAAGATTTACATTGCATTCAGTCATGTAGCTACACAAATTAAAAACTCAGCTTGGCAGAAATCACCCCAGAGTCCTTTGCTGGCATCTTTCCTGGAATGCCAGCTGTTCCAGCGAAGCAGAGAGGCCAGGCTCCACCGATTTCCCTGGCCTTGCAGATACCTGCTCCAGATTTGTTTTTTGAAGAAATAATTTAACATACAGGTGGTTTTTGGGTTGAAAGTCACTGGGTTTTTTTTGTAGATTGCCAAGACTGATGTGACGTCAGGTCCGGATCCAGTGAGCATGAGGGAGCTGAACTCCTCTTCGAGCAAAAAGGTATGAAGTTCACCTCTGAATTCAGTGGAAGGTATTTTGGGACAGGAATTAAACCAAAGACTGTTTCCTCTGAACTGCAGTTCAAATGGAGAAAGTTCTGCATCGAGAATGGTGATTAGCAGAACTGATTTTGTTATGGCAAAAAAACCCCCAAAACACAGCAATGCAAAGTGCCAACATCAAAGCCTGTGAACATTTTCTACTTTTGCATGCTGGAAGTTATATATATTTTTAAATGTTAGACATTTAAAGGGTTTGCAGATTCTTGATATAGAGCAGAACACAGTGAATTGCTTTGGATTCATAGGAGAGCACTCCCCCATAATGCCACTATAAATTAATTGGATGCATAAGCAATACCTCTGTCTGAAAGTTGTATTTTTGCTTCCCTGAAATACACTTGGAATTACTGAGGCATATTGAGTGACTCCCTTTACTGAAAGCTTCTATCACACAACATATATGCCAGAAAATCAGCCCTAAGTGAGAGAGAGGTTAAGGGGGGAGCATGAGAGATAACAGTGATAAATTGAAAGAGGGAAGGTTCTAACTGACAAAAGAGATTAAAAAAAAAGATAACGGTTCACCATAAGATCTGTCTGTATCAGAAGTTTCACAGAGAGGCTGCATTTGGAGTATTGGGCTGGACAAAGCCTTGGGCAACCTGGGCTGAATTCAATGTTTTTCCTGCTCTGAGCAGGAGGCTGGACCAGAAATCTCCTGATGTCCCTTCAATCTAAACTGCTCTGTCCTTCTGTGAGAATTTGCCATCAGCTGGCTTTTGCCATTTTAAAACAAATGGCCAGGTTCCCAGATTTCTATTAGCAGGAGCTCAGCTTTTCCAAACAAATCACCATTTTTGGCAGAAGGGGTGAGAGGCAATCTTCACCAGGTGACCCTCACTGTACTCCTACACACCTCTCCACTGCTCTCTCACTCCTTTTGAGCTCAAAATTTTTGGTGCATGTAGTAGGTTAACCTGGAGCTGTGTGTGTTTATCCCATGCCCAGGTTTATCCCAGGAGTCTGTGAGGCCTTGCAACCACCTCCTTGACTCCATGGACAGTAGGTGGACCAGGGTGAACCTCAACAAGCTGCTTGGGTGGAGAGGTCAGGAGATTGAGCAGGCAGCTTGTTCTCCACCACCCATCTGCAGCCTCCACTCCCCTGAAATGGAGGGGGAACCAGTGCAGGTGCTGCTCTGACTCCCTTCAACATGCACAAGGCTTTTGCAGCAGCTGCTGCTGAGCCATGGAGTAACCACTCAAGTCCTCTCCCTATTTTCTTTGCTGGTCTCTGCTCAGTTTTTCACTCTGAATTAAACATGCTGCATTTGGCAGAATAATAGGCAAGCAACCGGTTGCGATCTAAATATTTGATTCTGGTCACCACTGCCATCACCTTATTGTTGCTGTGGAATGAAGATGTGGGTGAATTCCAGCAGGGAGTTTACAGTCTACCTCTGTGTTAGTAATTGCTGATTTGATTTCCAGGTGTCCTGCAGCTGAATGCTCTCACTTCACATTGATGTAAGATTTCCATCTTTCCTTGGAAGTTAATTGTGTAACATGCAAACAAGAAATCAGCCATGAAAACATGGAAATTCCCAGGTCTTCATTTCCTCTCTTTTGTTCAAAGTTCTATTGGAAAGGTGGGGTTGGTTAAGTACAGCTGGGACAATATGTCCAACGTGGATTTGTGCAAGCTGAAGCCAATGTGCAAAGAAAAAACAGGTTAATTGGCAAGACTTTGATTCTGAGTGCCACAGTACAAAGTCCTGGGGGAAGGAAGATGCACAATTTTCAGTCTCTTTCTGTTCTTCATGCTTATGCAAAAACCCTGTGCCACACACCAGCAGAACTGATCAGGGTGAGGCCATTTCATGCCAGAAATGTTCGATGTAACAGCTTTTAAAAGAAGGAAAATTTCTGTCCACCCAGACCAAGTAAATATTTTGCAGTGCTTGCTCACAGATAAGAACCCTTCCTTCAGTGTGCAGCACTGTCAGTACAACCACAATGTCAAGAAGATATTGTGAGAAGTGCACAGCAAAATGGCATGAAATTATTTTTTCATTCCTCAGGATACTTCTTCCCACTGGAGCTATCTATCACCTTTAACGTGACACTGTGATTTTAATGAATGCTTTCTTGCCTTTGGGGCTTCTTTGGGTAGAAAGGCAGGTACAGGATTAAACAGGAGAAGGTCCTTGATGTTGATAAAAATGATGGCTTCTAAACCTGAAATCCACTTGAGCAGCCTGGCACAGCCAGAGGGGCTGCACCAGGTGCCACTCCTAATGCTGTGTGAGGGCAAGCAGAGGGCTCAGAAAGTTGACCCATCCCAGAGGCACTTTAGGCAGACCACTGCAAATAGACATTGGCTTGGACACACAGCAGGGACACACAGCCAAAAAGTAGCTGTTCCCTGCTGAGCCCCAGTGCTGTCCCAGATAGAAACCTGGGCCAGGTTTCTCCCCGCGCGCCCGCTCTGCTCCGCTGCCACCCCCCACGGCTCCAGCAGAAGTGCTCTCTCTGAGGCCAGCTTTGTGTTGTGCTTGGCACGCAATGAGGCCCTGAAAATAATCTCTTGTATTAGCTGAAACCCTCTCATGCCAACTTCGTGATCCCTCT
The DNA here is from genome assembly GCF_009650955.1 of Corvus moneduloides. NCBI lineage: Eukaryota > Metazoa > Chordata > Aves > Passeriformes > Corvidae > Corvus > Corvus moneduloides. Next base: position 3,339,949 of record NC_045491.1, on the reverse strand, counting down.
GACATATTTGCTGCCAGCTTTTGGTGTCAGTGTGTTGGCCCGTGGCTCAAAGCAGTTACATTTTTAATGCTGCACAATGCGTTACCTTCTCTCTGTGCATCCCTCTCCAGTGGATGAGCGGGACTCGGGGAATTTGGCTGGAGCATCGTTTTCCCCAGTAAAGACTGGGGACTGATGGAGAAAATGATCTGTGGTCCCCCACAGTGTGTACCAAAATGGCGTGTGGTAAGTCTCATTCTGATTTCCAAAATGCTGGATAACAGCCAGCGTCTCTGCTCCTCCAGCCCCATACAAACTCTTCGGGACTGTCAGCACTCCAAGCCCTTATTTGAACAATTCACTGAAGAGCTGGAAGGGATAAGGTGATCTAAAAACACAGTGAAATTCTCTGAAAACCCCAGGAAGGTTATTGGGTTTTTTTACCACATTAAGCAAAAGCTCCAGTCCATAGAAAAACAGTATCAAAGCATTAAAGAGAATTGAACAGCCATCCTTATAAAAAATAACCTTATAATCATAATCAGCTGAGCACACCTTGAATTAAAACCTGAGTAGGTGTAGGAAAACAAATGTTTTAATGTCCTTCTGTAACCTCCTTCTTCCAGGCGCCGACTTTCACTCCATCTTTAGAGAAGCCAGGCGTTTTGCCTAGCTGGGCTTTGCTGGGCATTGACAGAGGTCCAGGCAGGAATCCAGTGTGGACCAGCAAAAAAGGCCCTTTAGTAATTGGGAGGTAGAAACTGGTTCCAGTGCTGTGATGGAGAGCGATTGCAAGGCAGTGAACCAGACTTTGCTTTGTCCTGCAGAGCTTTAGTGCCCACCAGGCTGTGCCACAGGGTGCCAGCCCTCAGCCTGCCAGGCAGTCTAGGACCTCAGGGGCAGAGACAATTGCTGAAAGAGCAAGATTTGTAATAGCAACAGCAAAACTCGAAGCAACAGAAGGGAGGAAAGCATCACAGCGGTGAAAAATAGAAGGTGGCCGCAGCTATGGCACAAAGCTGTGAGGAGCCTCAGTGACCACACAGCGTTGGACACGCACCTGCAGAGCAACCCGAGCCACTCATCAGCTGCAAAATGGAACAGCATCTGTGCTTTTCGTCAGCTCAGACTGCCTGCTTGTATTCGAGCCCATCACTGAGTATTTGGCTGCAATGGATTAAATATCTCAGGTGGCATTTCACTGATGAGACAAAAACAGTGAGAGGTACCCAGTGCTGGAAAAATTCTTCTGACTCAGCATCTCAGCTGTCCTCCATAGTGTTGGTATTTTTCTATCAATTACCATTTGGTCTCCTAAATTAAGAGATCAATCTCAATTTTGTCCACAGATGGGGAAATTTTGCTGTTTCCATTTTGTCTACAAAATAAAAGCAAACTGTAATTTATTTTTTGTGGACAAAATGAGTTTGGGTTCTTTCGCTTTTCTTTTGGCATTCCTTCCTGTTGACAGCATGATTTGCACAAAATTACATTCTGTTGATAAAAATGTGCTGAAATGTCTTTCGGTTTCATTGACTGAATGATTTGCAGTAAGAGGTTTGACAAAATGCATGTTGTCGACAGAATGAAATGGGGCGGGAGGAGGAAAGAATATACTTCAGACATATGGAGTGAGCAGTTACACACTCACTGGGTTTGTTAAAAACCCTGCTCAGAGTCTATCAGAAAGAATTTTGTGCGATTCAGACAAGACAATAGTTACTTTGGAAAATCTCATTTGCCCAGATACATCTGGCAGTGGGGAAAGGCATAATGAAAGTTAACGGGTGCAGAGTTTGGCCAGAGATCATTGCAAGTGCTATTCTGCTTCTTTAGATGTCTTTCTATCCAAATAAATTTCCCCCATTAAGTTTACAGATTTCCTCATGCAGCTTTTAAGGGAATACTTGTACTGGAAATGAATGAGACAGGGAAAAGAAGTATGTTAAAATTTATGAAAACATCTGTTGGAAGTTCTGAGAAAGATGCTTTTGTTTTAATCATTTAAGCAAGACTGATGGATTTTATCAGAGCTAAGTACTGAAGAGTCCCAAATGGGCTCTTTATCCCAAAGGCGAAGCACTTGAGCATATGCCCAATTTTAAGCATGTGAATAATGGCCTCGTTGACTCCAGTGGTAAATTCAAGTGATACAAGCCAGTGTGTTGGATTCTAAAATACTTTGGATTAGTGTTAAAATCTTGACCAAATTGTACCAAAAATTAATCTTGAATGTAACCTCACAAAATTATTATAGTTAGGACCAAGTGTTTTTGGTAGAATAAATCACATTAAGTATCTGCATCTTGTTTTGATACTAGGAGACAACACTAGGATAAAAAGACAGTTACTGATAAAACAAGGTGAATATTAATTTATTAAATGAGATTGATTTGATAAGCCTTGAGTGACATAGAGAGCATTAACCTGGTGGGTAAGGAGAAATCTTGTCTGCAGTGATATTGCTTCATGTTATCCAAACTTGTTTGTTACATAATGTATTTACAGCTTTAAGTCAATTCTGAAAAGAACTTTAGCACCTTTTTTTTCCCTTAGCTGTTTTCTCACAGCAGCATCCTTTTGTTGAGCAGCAAGTCTGGCTGTCAGTGAGAGAGGAGGAGGAAGAACAAGAGTCAGATCTGTGCTCCGTTTCAAGAGTGGTTCTGTAGGTGTGGTAATGAGCTGTGGCTTCTTCTGGGAAATTTGGGCTGTGAATTAAGTTGTAGATGGTGTTATGTTTCCATTGCAATGTCCAGCTCAATTTTCTGTAAAGGTTGCTATGGGTATCAGAATATGGTGCCAAAATACCCTAAAACACTATTCCAGACAATTATTATCAGTTCAGGATGTAAATGCCTTGATTCCACCCCCACACTAAAAATCCCACTGGCAGGAGCTGGATCAAGGGAATAAACAATCGCTCTCCATGTGCACACACTCAGTTCATTTCACTCTGCTGTCAAAACCGATTGCATTCTCCTGTTCAAACAACAAATGTATCAAACCAGAGGAAGAGCCTGTGAAAAATGCTGCTTGCATGGGGACAAGCTCCTTGTGGCTGGCTGTGCCGGGGCACTGCAGGAGCTGGGGAGCAAAGTGGGCTGCAGTGGGCAGGCTGGAGGAAGGGAGAGTCCAGAATGTGCCTCGGATTAGAGGAGAGTTTCAATTGCTCTGGGGCTTGTGGTTCCTAAAAGAGCTGATTTTTGGGAGTTGCAGCCTGACAGCGTGCTTAACCTGGAAGCTGGCGGAATGAGCTGTGGAGGGATCAGTTGTGTGAGCTAAAAGCACCTTCAGGGCACTATCAGCTCTCCTGTTCTGATGAGGAGGTAAATGCTCTCGGTCTTGTTAGGCAGGCATTATTCAGGCACCCAAATTCTCTCATGCTTGACTCATTCCACACTTGCACCTGGTGGCTACTGGTTCCTAATTTTGGAAAGCCTTAATATACATTGCACATGTCCCTTTTGAATGGAAATGCTGTTCAATGGTGTTTAACAGTGAAAGAGTCACAGCTGGAAAAGAAAATGTTTTACAGAAATTTTGGAAATTGGTTTTTGTTTAGCCATGAAAAAGTTTTTCTATCTATCTAAAATGATATCATTCTTTTAGCTCTTAAGGAGTAATTGTCATGCAATTAACCAAGAGTTGAAAGTGCAGACTTGTCTTCAAACCTAGCAGGGGATGCTGTTTTATGTTATGAGATGGGCACATCTTTCCACTCAAAATTTGCATGTGTTTAGGGCTGGCCCTACAAGTTGGGCAAGATGTGGGTCTCTATCTCAGGAAAACAACAGTCCGGGTAGATTTCTGTCCATGAGCTCAAGAAGAAGTCAGCTGGAGGGAGGATATAGTGCAGGTACTATTGTCAAGTACATTTTCTAGAAGGAAATTTGCATGGAAAAAAAAAAACACTCAAAAAAAGCTTGGATTTTTCAAAGTCATGGAAAGAAATGGGAGTAGTAGGACTGAAATGAAATGGAGAACTTAGGTCAAATTACTTCAGAGCATATAAGCTATAAGCTGCCAAAAGAAGTCCATCAAAGCAAAATTTACACTTGAATTTAAAACACAGCCAGGCAGATTTTTCTGGAAGAGGGAGAACTGTGAGTACAGTAACCAAGCACAGAGCTGGCACTTCTTTAACCATAGAAAAAGGTAGAGTCTGTCAGAGAATTTTCTGATTCTGTTTCTATTATTTGGGAGTAAAGCAGATGACAAATCTGTTTGTTCAGAGTGTTGACACAATACACTTTTATCACTTTTTGTCAACAGAACATAATTGTGTTCAGATTACTCCGTCACAGGGGAATAGCTATAAGATCCTGCTGTCCATAAAAATAAATGTCATGTTCTATTTCTGGGAAAACCAGAGGGAAATAGGGAAAAAGAAAAGAAAAACCTTGGACAAACTCTATTCTTTGGACAGAGTTTTAGTTATGCAGACACTGTGATGATGCAGCAGTTGTTCACCCAAACCTGACACCCTCCTGTGCTTCTGGGTTTTTTCCCTCTTTGCCACCCCATCCCATTGAACCCAAACACTTCAGTGCTCTGTTCCCAAAGTCTTCTGTAAGTGATGCCAGCTATGGGTCACGAGCAGCATGTCAACAGCAGAGATGGCAGAAACCCACTGAGGAGGGAGGGCAATGCTCTTCAGGGCTCAGGGGTAGTCAGGGAGTGGAGCAGTGAGGCTGAGATGACAGGGAGGTCTCCAGTTTGATCAGCCTGACTGCCTTTGTTGTTGAATTTCAGGGGTCATGTTCCCAAAAACCTGAAGTACAGCCCCTTGGGGAGATGGCAGTTGCGGGCTATCAGCCTCTCTCTCCCAAGCTGGACCCTCTCTGCCTGTGGAAAGGAAGACACTAAATTGCGCCATGCTCTGCTCCTCCAGAAAATCATTCCACCTCAGGCATTCATTTCCCAGACAAAATGCAAACTCAGCTGCAGGAACATGTCACATTTTTCAAGATTAAGCAAAGCAAGAACTAGTATTTTTAATAAAGCTGTTGGAAATATTCAGTTGGCTCCATTCTAATGGAAATAAAACTCTGCCCATCCATCATCTTTCCTTGCGACACTCTGGAGACAGCTGTGAGTGGAAGTCTGAGGGCTGAAGGGGTTTCAGGCAGGTACTGGTGTTTGTGCACAGCAGACAAAGTGGATTGCTCAGTGTTGGGTGGAACAAGTGACACTTTGGGCTCCCTCATGGTCCAACACAGGTGCAGTCCCTCCCGATTTCCTGTAGTAATTACAGAATGAATCACAGAATGAATTCAGTTATAAAAATAGAAACATATTCTTCACGGGAAGAAACAAACAGAAAAACAAAGTCCGTTGTCAAAATCCAAATTCCATCTCCCTTGTCCCAAATTTTATTTTCTCATAAAGTCATGTCACATCTCACACCTTCCCATTAGTTTTTGACATGCTGCTTTACCAACAGAGAGACCCAGAGGGGATGGGGGATGTAGGAGTCTTAAAAAAGAAATAATTAATCTCCACTGAGAGTAACATGCTGCCACATATCACTCAGCATTGCATCAATAGCCTGATGGAGTCAGGAGAGGTGACTGAGAAGGAAACAGGAACTGGCTCTTGATGTTTGATGATGAAAACTGAGATATTTAAAATCTCCAGTGCCCATGTGCTATGTATGCAGTCTGCTCAGAGGCATCCAGCGTGATTACAGCACCCAGACAGAAGAGTGTCATCTTCAGTGCTGGTGGTGCCACTTTTAGGGCAATTTAGCAAATGATCCCATAGAGATGGAAAGCTGATTAGTTAACACACAGAGCCTTCATGTACTCTGCTCATGCAAAGCTTTGAACTTCTGGAAGCTGTCGTACTGAGGAAACATCTATCCTGCAGGTAGCTGTGATTGTATTGCTGCCATTACTTAGAGTGACACTGTGTGTAAGCTTTGTGCAGGAGCCTGAGTGTCGCCAGTCTAGAGGGGCAGCTGCATCTCAGATGCAGAGAAGGTGCTCATTAAAGCAAGAGGATGTTGGGAGAAGGCATCAGCCATCGTCCTCTAATTGCTGTCATCTTTGGAAAGGTGGGGCTGATATCATATCTAAGCCTGAAGCCCTAGAGGACTGCAGTTTTGTTTTGAGTTTTCACTTCTGCAGCCCAAAAAGGCTGAGATCCAGAGTGAGAACTGACCCTGGCAACTTCCCCCAGGTTAGCTGTGAGCAGGAGCACAAACAGACTGTCCTTTCTATATTACCCAGCCTAACTCTTCTTTCTGACCCTCCCCATTTCCCTTCCACTGTAGCCTCACATGGTGGTGGAGCCTTCTGTGTCATTTTTCAGCTCACCCAGGTACACTGAAGCTGTTTAGAAAAGGAACTGGTTTTTTTGCTTGCAGAACTGGATCAAGATAGGAAAAGTACAAAACCCACCCAAAAGCCCCAAAATCAGAATGAGAAAATGCTGGAGATGTGAAACACTGTTCATGGCTCTAAAGGGTTTGCAGGAGGCACAGAGCCATAACAGGGAGGACAGGAGGCTGCAAGCCACTGCTTCCAATATGTTGCTCTAACTGACCAGGACCCTTGCCCTGTCTATCTCAGAACACTCCTGTCCAGTGACAGCACCCAACCTTGGAGCTTCTCTCTGTGATCCACAGCCAGATTAATTTTTTGGTTTGATTGCTTCTTCACCATTTCCATCAGCTGCAAAGCAAATAGTGTAATTTCCCCTTGGTTTGGTGTCTTGGGGTGACCTTACGATGTGTATCCCATATCGCTGCCTATGCCCAGAAATTAAGTTTTGTGCCTTTCTATGCCTCTAAACTGAGGATATTTCTGGGATATTTATATGAAAGGATGGGGAAATGGCTGTATGCACAGCTAGGTACCCAGAGGAATGCCACTAGTGGTAGGGATTCAGAGAGAGAGGAGCTGGGAATTAAACTGGTGTTTCAAAGAGGGAAGGGGATGAGGTGTCCTTTGGTCACAGCTGCTCAGCAGCCCAGAGGAAGCTCAGGTGGAGCAGGCAGGAGGGAGGCACCAAAACATGTTTTCATCTTTGCTTCTGGAGAGTCTGAATGGGATCACAGTGGAGTAGCAGCAACAGATGTTCACTCAAACATCCAAAAAATCAGTATGACAGGGAGGTGTCACCCCCTGAAGTATCATATTTGACAGAGCGGCCCTGGAGCAGGTGGGGAGCTTCAGATGATTGTTTTTGCTCCATGATGGGTGAGCAGTGTCCAGTCTCAGGAGGTGCATTCACAGGGACAGGCTGCCATCTGATCCTGATGAATTGTGGCTGAGCCTTAGCTGTAGCTGAAGCCCTCAAACTGACACAGGGCTGAAGTGTCATTTGGTGGATTGTGGCAGCTCAACCAAGAGGAAAAAGCCTATGGAGTTTTGAGAGTACAACAGCATCACTGGTGTATATTGAGGAAAAAAAAGGAACATTCCTCATCTCTGGCTTTGTTACTGAAAAGGGGAAACTTTCCTTTTAATTCATGGAATAAATATCCCTGACTTTCCGTTAAGTTTAACTTACTGGAAATTTTAAAACACAATTCTAACTCAAAGCTGCTGAGCTCAGTGCCTTATTTTTGCATAATCATTGGTGCCAAGTGCTAAAATATAGCACTTTGAAAAAAATTAGGGGCTTTGAAAATAGCACACCGACATCTCTCTCCAATTTTACACTCACCATTGTCCTCATCATCTGATCTCTCTCTTTATTAAAATAGAGTTATTAGTTGTGCCTATTTGGTATGAAGCACAACTTCTCTTTATGAAGGCACCAATGCAAAAGAAAAGGTAAATGGGGAGAGAGAAGGAACTAATAAATGATTCTGTTTGACACCTGGGCTAGTAATACAAATGTCAACGCAGCCACAATTCAGTGAGACACTTACGTATGTGCTTATACTTAAGCAAGTGTTTAAGTCTGTTCAGATTCAGCTTCCTGCCAAGGACACACTTCACTTGCAGGACATATGTGACTTAAGAATATGCTAAGTGTTTCAGTGATTTGGTACCAGACCAATAAATGTCCTTCCCAAGTAGCTGACTAAGTGTGTGCAGTTATTTCTCAGATAAAGGGCGTTCACAACTGCACAGTTTGGTTGCTGTGCTATCAGCCCTGCTGATCTTCAAGGGTGGCATTGATTGAAGGATGCTGAGGGATAGAAGGAGTCTCTGATAGTGTGTCTCTGCATTTATCTGCCTAGATTTCTTTTTGTGAGCCCTGGCAAACTTGCTTTGATATCTGAAAAGAAAATCAGCAGCTCTGCCAATTTGTGAGTTATGGATGGGAATGGAGTGTTCTGTCACGATGTCACGAATGCTGTGGTGAGGCAGAGAGAAACATGAGCTGGATGTGTCAAACAAAGGTGTGAACATCTTCAGACGAGGTCTGGCATTTCAGTAAACACCTGTCCAAGGAAGATAACAAGGATCACTGTGAGTTTTCCAGGTGTTTATGACTTTGATGCTCTGGAAGAGAACGTAAGGCCTGCCTTTCATGCTGCAAAGCAAAGGGAAGTTCTGGAGCTGTTCCTGAGAACTCGAGGATGACTTTGGAGAATTATGGAACCCACTGGGATCGTACAGTGTTGCAGATGACATTGCTTTGCTTGTGGAAGTCACCCCAAGCTGTGCTTTTTACATCTCTTTCCCCTCCAGTGACCACATATGTGGCCTCAGTGCAGAGTGTGCAGAGGGCCCTGTTGGGCAACTGTCGGTGGTCCTGCTGCCTTTTAAACACCACAGAGGAGTGTGGGGATGCAGAGTAAATGAGTCCAGCTCACCACAGCCTTTAGGAAGCTAATTGGCTACTAAGCTTTTGAAGGGTCAAATGCATTAACATCTAGCCCCTCTCTGCTCTTTGAACAGCCAGTGGTCAGGAGCAAGTCTGATTAGCAGGGCTCTTCACTGTCTTCCAGCTCTGATGTTAACTCATGACTGACCTTTTGCTGCTGTTTGTGTGTGGAGTGCAGAGCCAAAGACACAGTCCCCAGATATAGCTCACAGACAGAGTTAAAGGCTGTGCTCAATACAAAGTGCATGTTGTTTTTAAAGTAAATAATTAGGGCTGGCTTTGTGGATCTGCATTTTACTTAGAGTTTCAAGCAGATGAAAGGCATGGGATTTGATTTTCAAGCTTTCTTTCAGCCATAGAGAAACTTAAATACAGGTGCATTTATATCCAGGCTTCTTCAGTCTGTCGATGGCTGAAAATCCATCAGGATTATTTTTGCAGGATTTATTTTTCACAGTTGCAGATTTTCTTGCTGAATGATGCATTACAGATCAATCCTGTAGTTTCAGAAAAGTCCCCTAACTTAACTGGACAGACTCCATTAGCAACAAGAGGTGAAATTATTCACTTGGGTGTTTTCTAAAGAGATGTCAGAAAATCTAAATTGGATCCAGGAATGCTGCTTATTATTTTGATTTTGAGAACTATTTCTTGTGGCCTGCCTGCAACTGCCTGAACTTCTGTCTTGAACATTCCCCAGAACTCACATAGTTATTTAATATTTAAATACAAGCTAAGAGCGGGAACCTCTTAAAATTCCCCAACGCTCTCCTCTAAAAATAAAGATCCATTAGTTCATCCTTGATAAAAATTCTTAATTGTTCCCTCAGGTGAAATTGGACTCCTAACTTCTATCTCCTTGAGTTTCCTTCTCGGATTTCTTTGTGGGTGCAGCATTTTTGTGTTCTTCTGCCAGTGACATTCAAGGGTTAAAGCCAAACTTTATGAAGCCATGTGGAGGGCGATGCTGGCTGTGATGTAATTCACATAATAGCCTGGAATGACCCCCATCCACTCATGGTGACTCCTGTTTGTTTTGGACAGTGCCTAGAGCTCCATTTTCCCCCTTCTGTCTGGAAGATATCTTGCATATCCTCCCTGTTTACGATCATACCCTCCTCTGATGTTTCCTTTTTAGCATTGTTATCCATCTTCTGGCTTAGACACAAACTCAAGGCCCTGAATGCTCCTAGTCACTGAAGATCTGATGGCACTTTTGACAAAAGGAGAGGACTAACCTCCATGGCCTGGCCACAGGCCAACCTGGCTATTTGCAATCTGCCTACCAGAAATTCCTCCTGCCCTTTCAATGGTCATGTTGTTTTTCACTTTTTGTCCCAAGAAGCCACTGAATAGATGTTGTTTTTCACTCCCTGCTACAGTTCAGCAGTAAATGGCACTTTAGGCTGGTAGCACTTTTTTCTGCTGGTAAAATGTGCTGGGTCCTGGAGGCATGTGGAGGTGCTACAGTTTGATTTCCAGGAATGGTCCCCAGTTGTTCCATGCCTTGCTGTGGAAGGATCCTGTGCCAATTCCCCATTTCTCCTCACTAGCTATTATTATCTCTAGCTATTCTTATCTTAGTAACATTTTATGGAATGATTCCAGTATTTATTCTGTTTCCCATCTTTCTTTTCTGGCGGCCTTTTGAAAGAGGTGCTGGGGAAGGTGCTCAGCTGCTGTGAAACAGCCCATGGACAGAGAGCTCAGAGTCCTGTGCACTTCCAGCTGAGAGAAACCCAGCCGAGGGCTTTTCCCACATCCAGGAGAGCTTCTAATTTAAATGAGTACCATTAACTCTGGTTGTCTTCTGGTTGGTTCTTAGTTTAAAATTAACTAAGCATATGATTGAATTTTTCTCAGAGTGGGTTCCAAAAGGATCCAAGGGGCAGGAGACTGTGGTGAGACTTGGCAGGTAGGAGGGCTGCCCCTGTGAAGCCTGCTTGCTCCAGCTAGAGTGCTCTCTCTCACTTTAACACTCACCCTGTTGCCACCTTAAAGATATTTCACTCAATCAAAAAAGATGTGGTGCAAAACAAAAGGTACCAGGTTGTGCCAAGATGTATGTGGGAAGGGTAGAAAGAAGCACCAAGAATTATATGCCCAGGGACAATCAGATTTGTACCATCTTTTTTCTATTCTTTTCTGTTCTATTTGACCATGGTTTGCCAAAATCAACACCACTGATTTTAATACAGGTGCCTTTGTTCCCAGAAATGGTCTGAATGAAACCCGGCATTATGAATTCTTTCCCACGTTTTACTGAACCTTGGGAAGCTTTCCATGCAGCAGGTAATCCTTTTATTATTTATTTTTTCTTTTCCTGTTTGCTGTTATTAACTTTCTCTACCCAGCTTTGTTGTAGGATTTTGCTGTCCCACACCATGGTGTGACAGAGGGTCTGTACCTGTGTGAGATGGAGCCTGTAAACCTGACTTTGAGTGCTAATGTATCTTGGAAGGTCCAATCCAAACAATATCCAAGATGAGAATATTGCAAATTCTGCATGGAAAGGCTGCCAGACTTAGAAGAGTCAAAATTTGGGACCAAGGTTGAAACAGAAAAAGGCTTTGGAAATCTGCAAGTTGCTTTCCATGCAAGCCCTTCAGGCACATTCAAATGCAGAATATGAGGGCTAAGTGCAAAAACCAAAGTAATGAAAAAAATTGCCTCAGCTTCACTGTTCCTTTAAAACTTGAATCTCAGCCCAAGGTCACAAATAGGTTCCTCACAGGTTTATAGACCTATAAAGAGACCCTGGGCACTGTTTTAAGTAAACCTGGACTTACTGGTGGCTTAGTATTAAAAAAATATGTGAAATCTGTGGTTCTGTGGAGTTCCAATGTGAAAGCTGACAAAACTTGTTAAAAGGGAAAGGTGGTTGGTGGTTAATCACATACCTGAGGTGCAAGCAATGAGGGTCCCTCTTAGAGAGGTTTTTTGGGACAAGTCACGTCACATCCTTCTGTATCGGGTTTATCATCAGTAATGACAGGATGGGAGAATTTTTCTGCCCTACCTGCCTGCCTTATTTGCAAAATAGTTTGAAAATCCCTGGAGAGGGTGTAATAAGTGTTAAAATTACTTCACTTAAAGCCGTTTAAAGTTTCTGTCTTTGGAGGCATAGGAAATCTCACCTTTTATACAGTGAAGAGGCAGCAGCTGACCTATTAGTTTGCATCCTACATATAGTGATCCATCAACACCAGGATCAATTTCCTGAAGGTCACTAGCTCTTTTAAATCCTGCCATCCTCTTTGAATTCAGGCAGTGGGGATTTGGCTTCTCTCTCCCTCACCTGCATTTTCCCTTCTTTCTCTTTTGACAAACATAGGCATTGCAGCTTTAAGATTTTAAGACCTTTCCCAGATGGAAAAGGTCATTTGTCTTTCACTACTCAACACTTCCTTCATGAGTTCATTTAAACATTGCTAGGCATCAGAAGAACAGAACTCAGCTGTAGGGTTATCTGTGTCTTATTCCCCTTTTGTGTAGGTGGCAAAACTGATCTAGAACAAAACTATTTGGTTCCCATAGCAATTTACAACGTGCAGCGACCATAATACTGTACTCTTTCCACTCCTTATCTACACCTGTTATGTCTTCCTTTGCCACACAGCTAAGAGCTGTAACACTGGCACTATTTTGAATGGCATCAAGCAGGCCATTTTCCCAAGTTTCATGCAATCTCTCCGTGTTTTTTGGTAAGGACAGGATGTATTTTTAATCTAAGGAGCAAAAAGCAAATGTTTTATTAGCCGCTCTCAATTGGATTCTCAATGAAAAGTTAATTAAAGGAGTGGAATGAGGAGATATTATAGTGCATCTACTGATCTTGGTACATTATTTATATGAAATCAGTCATCAAAATTAGTCATGTGCACTATCTTGCTGTGTGTGGTCTGGTTTGAAATGGTGTGTTTGTTTCCATTCAGCTCCACTGGATACAGTTAAGATACACATTTGATGTGTTATGCAGTTAGATCATATTTTGAAAGTTTATTATGCTCTCTATCTCTCTGTATCTGCAGGCTCGGAGTCAAGGGACCATTAAAAGCTTTCAGCTCAGCTTCGCAGTGTGCCTGAGATGAGACAAGTGACAAAAGTCCTCCTTTCCCGTAAGTTAACAGGCGCAGCTGGCGCGGGGCTGGCTCCGGGCACGTCCTCTCCCAGCCCTTTGCCGTGTTTCCCTGCCGGGTGCTGGTGCTGGCCTTGGCTGCTGGGGCCAGGAGAGCCTCAGCCCTGTGGCAACAGTGGCTCTGTGAGAGCAAGGGCCCTGCTGTCCCCCTGGCAGTGGCAGTGGCAGTGGAGGAGCATCCCTTGCACCCAGCCCCAGCCCAGTGTGCAGAGCGCTGCCTGCTCCACCAGGAACGAGATCCCTCTGGCTCTGCTGCTGGAGACTGGGAAACTCTTACCCCCTGCAGGTACCACAGCACCTGCTTTATTTAACGTCTTCTCACTTTTCTTCTTAGGACGAGCACCGAGAAGAATCAGGGCTTACAAAGTAATTTCTGGGTGGTCAATGAGCTGCTCCTTCCCTCCCCACCTTGTCCCATCCTCTCCTGCAGAGAGAGCAGATAGAGTTACGGACCCCAGGAGAGGAGAATAGTTTAATGATCCCTCCTTAAGGTCACTGTCAATGCTGTTGCATAAATTGACCTACTAGGGGCTTCTGTGAGAGCAGTGCTGTTAACTGGACACGGAGGGTGTAGCGTTACAGAGCTGTGCATGGAAGTCGCCCACTTAAATCACGGAAGCATTTTAATTGACATTCAGTAACTCTCCTTTTCTAACAGCTGCCTTTAATGGGGTGAGCACCACTAATGCCAGTCATGGGGCTGCTCTGTGCTCCCTGCCACAGCTCCTGCTTGAGCTGCAGGGACAGCTCTGTGCCTGAGAAACGCACCTGAAAATATCATTTATTCACTGCAAAGTGTAAGAACACAGCCACTCACGTGCTCAACACAACACATGCTGTGAGCAAGTGCAGCTCGGATGGGAAGAGCCAGGTTAAGAAATAAGAAATAAGAAATAAGAAATAAGTGTCCATGTTGGCTGTGGACTGCTCAGCTCAGGGGTGACTTGAGGCTCTCTGTGAGTTTTCCCTGGAAGATGAGGAAGAGTTTGCCTGCTTGTCCTGGGGAGAAGGGAAAGCCATGCAGGGAGGTGGGGAGGTATTCCAGCTGATCCCCTTTCCCTTGAGTGCTTCCTCACCTTTCCTCATTGATGTCCTTCAAACCTATTGCATTTTTAACTTGTGAAAGACTTTTCAAACTTCACATCAGCATCTCCTTGTTTGAAGACAACACACTTTTGGGGACACTTGCTAATGTGGCAATAATTTCGTGTACTCCAGCTTTACTCTAAAACAGCAAATCACCAAATACTCTTTCACCATCAGACTGCTTTGCTTACTTCAGGGCAACTTAAGAGTTGATATAAGGACATGACAGGAAATCCATCTTGCAGGCTCAGACTGGACATATTGATCCTAGAGAACGAGGATTAGTGCTCTTGAGCATCTCTCCACTAACTAAAGCAGCAGGAAACTTGTCTATAGCTGCAAAAAGGCAAAATAAAGAGGAGAGCAAACCCCAAGACAGGGCATTTTAGTCAGGTGAAAGTCTAAAATGTATTTTAGACCAAGATATGTTTCTGCTCTCTGAATATATTTTGGAATTTTTTTTGTCTTGAAAATCCTCTTGAAATTTCAGTGCAACTTCCAGCAAAGCTAGGAACCAAGCCACAGTCTAGATCATTTCCCCCATTTTATTACCTTTTCTCGTTATTTTTCTGGTTACAGTGGCTGAACCTGGGGTCAATGTCTTCAGGTTCTCACAGAGGCAGGGTTCACTCTGTGTTCCAGAATGAACTATAGCAGTAAGCATATCTCTTGATCAAGGAGGCATCCCCTCTGACTTTTCTCGTAACATATTAATAAGAGAGAGGCATTATCAGATTCCATTTAACAGGTGTGTAGAAGAAGGGGAAACCTCATAATCATTTAATACCTTCTGCAGGAACATCCTTCCTCAGCTTTTGCTAATTAGGAAGATGAAACCATTTTCTGTTTCGTTTCCTATTTAAAGCCAAAGACAAAATTCAGGAGACAGCCACAGCAATTTATTTTTAGGTTTTGCTTTCTTCATGCAAAGGAATGCCAAGGTAACCTCACAGGGTTTCATTTAAAAACAAGAGTCCAGAGGAAAAATACCATGGCTTTGGCCCACTGTCTCTATTAGTTTATTAAAATATTAGTCTTGTAGGTGTGTTAGATTGATTTGCCTTCCATGGTGTTTAAAAATAGCTGTGAGAATAATGGGCTTCATCTAAAATCATTAACTGGGACATTACTTTCATTTTTTAACCACAGAACAAAGTGTCACAGCCAGATAAAACAAGCCAGAAAGCATTTGGAGCGCATACAAACAGCCAGAAATTTTTATATATATACCTTAACCATGGAAAATCCTGGAAGGTATCAGCTGTCTTCCACTGCAGATTGGTCAGAATCCCCAAGAAAGGTCAGATTGTTCGAAGTGGCTGGTATTTGTAAATATAGGCTCAGTTATTTATCGCGGTTTGCCTGCATCCCCACAATGCTGAGGGACTGCATGAGATTGCAGAGGTGAAAGGATGGTTCAGTCTAACAACTGCAAATAGCTGCAGCTCAGCAAACTTCTAAATCACGGCATTACCAAGCCAGAGAACTGCCCAGCTTAAGTGTAGGTTTTAATCCTTTTGGGGTTATGGGATCCCTTTTTTTTGGCGGGGTGCATTTTATTTTGATAAAGTTTAGCTCCCTGTGTAGTGCAATCAAACTTTAGGGCTTCCCTTCCAAGTTTCCCTTATGAGCTGTGTCGTCTTTATCTGGTTGTGTCAGCCAGCCCCTCTGATGGAGTTGTTTTTTTTAGCTATAGGACTTGGACAGGGAAAGAAGAAACTGGGGTCATATGAGGAGAGGAACTGGGAAGAAATGTGGATCCAAGTTCATCAGGGTAAATGCTCACCCCTTTTTGCTGAATATTTGGTAGGTGAGTGACCCACCATAGATCAAGAGGGAGAAAAAGAAGACATTTCTGACGAAAAGGAAAACACTGATAAAACTTATGGGAAAAGATAATGACAGTGACCATGGCCAACAAGAGCGAAAACTCCTGTAAACTGGCATGAAAATTGAGGAGATCTCTCTTGAAGAAACCACCCACAACTTCCAGTTTTACTGGGCTAGTCAGGTCTCTGGGGAAAAGGAGCTTTCTGCTCACCTGCAGGTCCCAAATGAGCAGGGAATGAAAGACATGGAAAGTTGGCCCAAACAGCCAAACGGAAGGAAAAGGCCCTTGCAGTCAGTTCAGCCTTGTGGGAAAACTCACATTTTGCCCCAGAAGCAGCAGGCAGCGAACAGCTGAGCTGTTGTTTCTTTAAAGCAGTGTGGTTTGGTGTGGGATGCCCTTTGGAGCACGGCTGATCAGGCCAAGTATGAACACGGTGTTATCTCTGAACAGCTCATGAGCCTTCCTGAGCAGATAGCCTGGAAACAGCCCCGATGACTGGCCCTAATCCTAAAGCCTTCCCTCACACAGATAAACCCCCTACAGTGAGAGGGACAGAGGAAATTACTGATATTCACTCATCTATTTATATTTAGACAAAAGATAAAACAACTTGGAACTGCCATGCCATGTCCATGGCGAGGCTCCTGCAAACATGTGAGTGCTTGCAAGGCTTCTCTGCACAGGCTTAACTGGAAATGGACTTGGGATTTTCCAGCAGAGTGTACTCCCTCAACGAAGGAAAGCTAGGTTTGAAAAGGAAACAGACTGGTTTTTTCAGGGTGAAGTTACCGAGAACCACCATTTTGATGGAAACAAAAGATTCCCATTGAATTTGTGTTTTTATAAAACTCTAAACAATTCCACAGACATGAAGCATTGTCACCTCGTGAGGACTGCAGGCACCTTGAAACAAATCTTTGCAAATAGGATATTCTGATGATATCAGGGCAAAATCACTCAGGATTTCAGTTTCATAGGAAATTTCAATCTTTCTTCTTCTTTTTCCGGTAAGATATGAAAAAAGAAATAGTCAGAAGATTGCAACATCCCTGTCTTCAAAGGGAAATCCCAGGTTTCAACCAGCTTTGCTAAACCTCCCTCTACTCTTGACTGGCACTGGGCCTGTGCCAAGCTAGGTGCCTGAGAAATTTTATGGAATTACCACATTATTTCATCATCCCTTTTCCCTCCTTTTTACTTTGAGCAGACGCTTCCTCACAAAGAACACCCATTGTCAGGCGATAGAAAGACACGTGAGAAGCAGCACCTCTTCTCTGTGTCCTGCCCCATGACACAGCATGGCAGAAGCAACCTTTGACCAGTCACCTGGACATGCTCTGCTTTTCACCCTCGTGTTATTGTTGTCAAGCGAGTTGGACAGAGCAACTCCCGGCTTGATTGTGTTTGCATGGTTCTGAGTGATAGCTCCAAGAAGCAACATCTGACCATTGCTGACTGCCCTAAAAAGACTTTTTAAAGGGTTTTGGTGTTGAAGGAGGCATCAGCAATCATTTTTCAGGTAGTGTTTCAGCTATTTTACTAGACACTTGCAGAGACTGGACAGCCTTGCCTATGTTGCCTTGGTCAGATGGTTGTTGTGCTCTCAGTGAAGTTCCCACCCTCCCTTTTCTGTCACCTTCCCCCCAAGTCCAAGACCTAGACCAATAACCTGTGCTTGGGATACTCAAGATATGAAAATCAAGAGTGACAGCTCCCACACCATGGGACACCTGCTCTGCCAGAGCAGCCCCTGCAGGGTAACAGTTTTCTTCAGGACGGTCTGAAAGGACAGCACGGACCTCTGCAGGAATGCAGTCTCACCACAGAGTGGGTCAGGGTGGAAGGACCACTGGGGGTCGTCTAGTCCAGCCTCCCTGCTCAAACAAGAGTCCCCAGAGCACGCTGCTCAAAACTGTGTCTGGACACCTTTTGGATAGCTCAGGGAAAGAGACCCCACAACCTCTCTGAGAGCTGTTCTGTGCTCAGTCACCTGCACAGTAAAGAAGTTCACAGATATCTTCAGTTTCTTCTCCAAATGCCTGGACCTTTAACACAAATACACAGCAAAACCACTCCAATCCAGCAATTCAGAAATCCAATCTAATGATTCCAGTTTGCCGCAGGCCTCACCAAACGCAAGGCCACAGCGAAGTTTCCCCAAGAAGAGATGATCGAAGAGACTGGTGACAGATGTTAATTGAAGTGTAAAAATCACCTCTGGAAAGAGCTCAGACATGTCGTGGAGCCTCCCAGTATACATTTATTCCCTTGGAACTTGCTTGTTGGTCCTACAATTAGCATGGAGCCTGGCCCTGCAGTGCTCAGTGTACAGGAGGTGGCATTAAGGAGGGCCTGTTTTCTTAGACTTGTTATTTTCCTCCTTTCTATCTGCAGCATATATTTATGTTAATTGGAGCAATACATCTGTCCTCAGAGTTTATCAGATTCAAGGAGATAAGATATTGCCATCAAAGCCTATTCTGAGCTGCGAGCTCCCCAGTAAATCAATGTAACATGAATTAAGATTGCCTTGAGATTGTCTCTAGAACATTTCATCTGCCCATATCTGGAAAGAGTTTCTAATCAGAACTCTGTAAAAAATGGCTTTAGGAATTTTCTCATGCAGCTTACAAGCTCTGTGGTCTCAAACAGGCTTTAATTACCAGGGCTTCAATGGCAGCAATTTTATGATGTCTCAGAAGTGAAATGGTTTGTACTCTGGTGATAAGGACTTCATAGGAGCCAATAAAACACAAAGCAGAATTCCACAGCAGGAGATGGATTTTTAAATGGATTTCTACAGATAATTCTTAGCCTTTTCCACCAACAGTGAAGATACATAATGTGTTAATGGGCACTTACAGTGCTTTATTTTCAGTAGTTTTACCTGGTGCTCCTACCTTTCACTTTGCCATTTTTAGACACAAATTCTGTCCATTTCTGTCCATTTGAATACAAAAAATGCCAAGCATGCTTCCACCTACCACAAAAAATCTACCTTTTAGGACAGCACAACACAAGCCCTGCCAGAAGCTCCACATGGATCATAGTGGTTGGCATTCTGCACTCACATGCTGGCCACAATGGAAGGTAAATATGGAAGGGTGGTCTTGCATGTCAGAGCTGAAGTAAACATGTGGTAGCGTTGGGGTAGGTGAAGACCACCAGTATATACAGGAATAACTTCAATTATCCAGTGCTGCTGAGTCTGGACCTCTAGAAGGATAAATATTTACCACTCCAAATGAAATCTATATGTCATTTAAGTGTTTGCTGCAGTCTGTCTAGAGTAAAAGAAGAGTAAAAATTGTGTAATTATCAAGTGATCCTTGAACTAGAAACTTTCCTCTGTGCAGACAGGTGCTATTTTAAAATTCTACTGCCTGCAGAAGTCCTCATCTCAGTCTCATCGGAAAAGCTGAAGATTGTCTAACTGGTGACGTTGCTCTCCCTGCAGGCACTGGGCTCCAGGGCATGCCCTAATAACTGATGAACCCTAAGTCCTGTCCTTGCCTTTGCCACCAGTTTGTGGGATGAAAACAGGGGAACAGTTTGCCCTCTGTGGTAGTGCCAACATTACCTGTGAAGTGCCAGCCAAGCCTTTGCTCAAGGCCAAACTTGTCCATGAGATTTGGGTGCGGGTGCAGATGAGTCCAAAGCACAGGAAAGAAGACAAGTTTGACTCTTCTGAACTGTGACTTCCTCCACTTTTGCGGTGAAATGACTCCGAGTGCTACTACGAAGCGAACAATAACACCACAACTTTTTGCAGCTCAGTTTTACTTTGCTGGAAGGAGTGGGTCTGACCCAGTCTCAGCCTGGACAAGCCTCTGTCATGTGAAGGTTGCTTTGATTTATGCCTGCACTTAACAGGATCCAGGTGGCCCAAGGAGAGCGCTGAGTCGTCGTCGCTCCCCGCTCCAGATGAGCGCCGGGTGTTTCTCGCCAGGTCACTCAAGCAGCAATAGAACGTTGGCCATTCCATAACGCTGTAAATCAGGCTGCAACCCCCCACGTTTGGAGCAGCTAATGTCATTGCCTTGGGCAACACCGCAGACACAGCTTTATTTGCTTTGAACAGAATTAAAATGAGAAATAAAAACGCTGCTTTTGACAGCAGTTTAATTTTAAATAGATGGCGTATTAAATACCGTTTCTTAGGGCAGTGGGTTAATTATGCAACCTCTTTCCATTGCATCTTGTTTATAGGAATGGACTGAATCACCCCTGCTTGTTGTGCTTCACATCTCTCAGGGCTGGATTTCATTTTGGCAGAGCAGTCAGCCCTTTGCAATATTTTGATACACATCACAATGTTTTTGTCTGCAAAGCCATGTTATCAGACTGACATTCTCAGAAAACCTCTGGGCTGAGTGGGTTTCTGGAGCTTGGCAGCTCAGGCATCTTTCTGTTTACCACCTTCCTAAAAATATGGGTTGTTGTGGCGAGGATAATTGATCATACTCAAGAAACACACTGGTTTTACTACAACTTCCTTAACCCTTTTGCTGGTTTGGGCACTTCTGCAACCTTGTGTTTCTATAAAGTGAGTATTTTTTAAAAACAGATCTGTGAGGAAGTTCTGAGTGACGGGCAACCTGCGTATGTTGATTTTTTTGACAAATGGGGCCTTGCTAATTGGTATCGAAATTTAGTTGATCTATCTGGTCATAGATTGTAAAGTTATTTATCATAAGATTAAAAAAAAGCAGTTGTTTAAAAAAAAATTAAAGAAGTGGAAGACAATAAAAATACCTGAAAATCATATGGCTATGGGCCTTTATATTGGAGATATATATAATTTAAATGATTCAGAAAGCTGTTCTTGAGTGCCAAGAGCAGCAGCAGAGTGTCTGTTCGTACACATATGTACCCACTAATGTTTCTGACCCTTTTTACTGGGTACCCTTCTCTTTTAGGAGCACAAAGTATATTGAAAGGGCCTCATTTTCACTGGCTGGAGCTCAGTGTATATTTGCACAAACCAGCTTGTATCAGAATTTGGCCCTGAAAAGCTTTTTTTTCCCCCCAATGATACATAATAAATCTTCCATCTGAGGGATTTTCAGACACGCTCCTACTTGACTCAGGAGTAGCGTTTATTGGAAAAAAACTTTGATGGAAAGAGTTTTTTTCCCCCATCAGTAAAATGTGGTAGCGCTAAAATAATAATAAAAAATGAAGTTTGTGAGCTCATGTTGCTTTTGGGGGAATTTAATTTCAAAAAAAGTAATGAAAAAGTTCCAATAATGTTGAAACATCCTAAATTAGCTCCATACCTGAAAAAAAAGTCAGATATACTATTTTCTTTTGAACTTCTGTCATTTGTTCTTAAAAATTAATACTATATTATATATTAAAGTATAACACATCCATGAGGGAAACACAACTTTTAATTTCTACCAAATCAAAAATTTTCCATGTGAAGGAAAACAAATTTTGCTCTGAATGGGAATGATATAATTTCTGGAATCCCTCAATCTCTGTGCAATGAAATTCACTGTTTCATTTTGTTCTTGAGCAAAATTATTGGTGTGAAAAAGACTCCCAAAAAGAAAACAATGTATTGATTCATCAAGCAACCAGTTTTCTTCCCCTGGAGTCCTGCTGTCTTTTGGGTTCTGATTTCACTTGTTTTGTTTTAATTTAAATACCTCAGTCAGTATTTTATGGAACGCTTTCCTCTTCCAGATTCAAGGTCTGGTGGCTGAAATTTCAGAGAATGCACCAGTCCATTTCCTTCTCTTGACCTCAACATGTTTTCTCTTGAGGTTTGCTGTATGAAAGTTGTGTGTGCAGTTAATCAGCAAGAAATTGCCCCGGTGATAGATAAATCCACAAGACTTTCTAAATTTTACAAAAATAAAAATACTCATTGGACGTGTGACATTTCCTCCCGCGGTCACAACCTGTGGTTCTCAACCACAATTAAGAATGTTTTTGTTCACGATACTTTGCAGGAATTTGCTCTGTGCTGTGTAACAAGTAAGGAATGGTGGGTCATAAGCAAAATATCCCCACGTAAATCCTGTCAAAAACAATGTACTTGTGGAGAGCCACTGCAGGAGAAAATGTGGAGGACAGCAGACCAGTGTCACCTGGTTGATCACCATTCTCATTAAACTACCAGTTCATTTCCTGAGGAGACCCTTATGCTAGTTTTGGGTGGATATGGGGAATAAATAACTGATGGTTCCGAGCCAGTAGCTTTCTTCCACCTACAGAAGAGTGGTGTGACCACACAAGTGTGGATCCCCAACGGTTCCTCCACTAGCAAGAAGAGATTGCCAGTGCACAGGGTTACAGCTTTTTGTCCTTTCTGGGGGAGTGATCTCTTGGAGGGGAAAAAAGTGGGACATGTTCATCCAAGAATGGCAAATGACTTTCAGGAGAAAGCTGCAGTACTTTGTTTCAAAGCTGAGATTGCTCAAACTACACAGCAACAGGAAGGGTTTATAAACAGGAGATAAAGGTCAGTGTCTAATTGATGTGACAAGACTTTCACCCTGTCATAAAGAAAAAAACCAAAATGAATGAAGCGCCAAACCAAAATAAGAAAGGCACAAAAAGCCTTGAGGTGCTTTTCTTCTGTCCCTTGACAGGTCCTTCAAGCTCCACATCCTGTGACTGTGGATGTCTCTCCATGTTTTAGAGTGCTGTACTTACTGAAAAATATCAGTCTTCCTCAAATGTAAAGAAATAGGCAGCCTCTTTCTGGAGCCAAAAAAGGAGCTTGTTTGAAAGTATCTCAGCTGTGGGTAGGTGTGGAATAGTTCTCTCCAGACCTTCGCTTTCCCCCTCGTTTCTAGTAGAGACCAACACTACAGGGAAAGACAGCACACAAATGAGAGATCTGTGGTGAAAGACAAGTCCAGGTATCATGGCCAGCTTGCATCAAATGAAGCTTCTGCTAGTGCCATCTAAGTGACAATGTTAATATGCCTTTCTCAGTCCTTGGAGCTGGATATCAGCAGCTTCCAACAGATTCCTTCCATGCAGGTCCCCTTCTTCTGACCCCAGTACTCACATAAATAAGTTGAGAGAGGATGGAACTTCACAGCTTGTCACCTGAGAGTCAGCAAATTTTCTTTGCCCATGTTTTGAGAACAACAGAGACAGAAGAAAAAAAATGGAGAAGGCTACACACTTAATCTAGGAAAAATACTACAGCCAGGGAAGAGTCAGTGCTGTGGGAGAGAGAGCCAAGAGCAAAGATGCTGAGGCTGGGACTGCCAGTCTGCACTGCTGCCCTCTCTGCTCCTCTTAGCTGTGGCAGCTGGGGGAAAGGCAACCTTCACAGGAGGACACTGCACCTTCTTCAGGTTGTGCCAATAAACCCAGGCTCTGAAGGGTGACTTGTTTTTCTGTTTACTGTTTGTTCTCAGTCCTCCCAGTCTTCCCCAAACTACTTCACAGGCAGAATTTCAAGGGCAAAGCATTTGATTTTTCCAAGTACCAGAGTTTTCTGTGATCCCGCTCCAGTTTGAAGTGGTGTCAGTGGATGCATTAAAACATTCCCTTTTTTGTGTGCTTTCCCATTCTGCTTTGGCAGCAGACCGGCTTAAAAACCGAGAACTGATCCTTCCAGTTGTTGTTTTTGGGCAGACAATGCAAGCATTGTGCATTGCTTAAGTGGAGCAGATTCCCGTTGTTTACACTTCTTCTTGTGGCATTGTTAGGCTTAAGCAATTTGTCTGCTGATAGCCCCATATTAGGAGTTCTCATTTGCAGAATCACTGGAAGATATGATCAGAACCAGATCAGTGGTGGCAGTCCACATGTCACTGCCAACTCTGTGGAGTGATAGACAGCCTCATAAAAAGGCCACAGGGTGAGCTGAGCCAGAGAGGTCTGAGTGGCACTGTTACGTATGAATGATTAACATCTGTCGTGAAAACAAGCACTAAATGTGAAGAGAAGGTAGATAAGGAGAGAGATGTGACAGTACTACCAGCTGGATTTTCTTTCTTGGACTTTGGAGTGTCTAAGCTGAAATCCATTTGACTTCTGTGTGACATAGTAATAATAATAATAATAGTAATAATAATAATAATAATCCCTTAAGCCATTTCAGGTGTGTTGGTGTTTGTTATCTGCTTTGAACTCTTAGTTTTGCTTCTTTCTCTAGAGAAGGACATGCTGTGAGCAAGGGCAACTTGATATGGCTTTCACTTTGGAAATGCTTTCTTGGAGCTTTCCACTTTCAAGGAGCTTCCTATGAAGCCATGCATATGGTCTAATTAAAAGCTTATGTGGCTGAGGTAGATAAATAAGGGGAGGTTTTATTTGAAAAGAACACTTGCTGCATTTTGGTGAGGCTTTTACCTGAAAGACATTTTGATTTACCACATCCCACAAATGTTTGCACCTCCGTGCTGGCCTGCATACAGGTTGTACTGCTTCCTGTTCCCAGTCATTTCTGACACAGGATCTGTCTTGCTGCACTCCTGTTTACATTTTATAAGCTTAAATTCTGCTTCTCACCAACATGCCTTGCCTGTGATCAGTCCCTGCTTGTAGCCCACGATGAAGAGAGCTCACCTTGAGCTTTCAGGCTCTGTTTGTTGACCTTGGTCTGCAGGAGGCAAGGATTGCTGGAGCATAGCAATCCTTTCTGGGAAATAACTGTCTGTGACTGTGTCACACAGATTTCCTTGTTTAGCCCCATCTTCACAGCTCATTACAAGTGCAAAACCACTTATTTAAAATACAACTGTGGCCTGTTGCATTGCCATTTACTGAGAAAAATTCTATTTTCTGAGCACTAGCAGAAGTTACATGGAGTGTGGCACCTCTCCACAATATCAGCTCCCAGTGTCATTCCATGTGGAGCTGGCACCAGCAGTGATCACTGCAGCAGCCTGTGTCTTCCTCTTTGCATTTGGCAAAACTATAAGGAATTGGTAACCAGCCATTGTAATGGTCTCCTCTGGAATTTTCCATGCTGGGCGTATTCTTTGCCTAAATATTTTGAGGAATGTTCTAGCAAAAATAGCTCCTTTATTTTGAAGGCCTAAAACATGATGAAAAGATAATGTGAACAACTTTAAAACAGTTCTTGCAGCTATTTCATCCATAAGCTTGCGGTGCTGTTTTCCTTTGGAGCAGGAGCTTGCAAATGAGCTGGGTATGTCACCTGGGGACCAGGTTATGGCTTTCCAAAGGAGAACTTTTGAAATCCCTGAGCATTGCTGCCTGCACATTCTCAAGCTGTTAAACTCTTTTGAAGACAGTGGCTTCAGCATTTGGAAGTGCTCTTCGAGGCTGATCAAGACCATTCAATACTGGGTAAGGAACAAGGAGTCTTTCACTACTCAACAGACCCTACTGGAGGCAAAATGAAGGTGCTGGTGGGAAACCAGGAGAAGAAAAAGGCAGGCTGGGGTACAGCAGCAGCAGCAGCAGCAGAGGATAAAGACTGGATGGGTTAATAGGCTTTTGAGATGCCACTATATCCCTTTCTGAATTTTCTCCACTGGTGTCTGCCACCTTGCAGGCTGCCAACAGCTCATTCTCCTCATCCCCCATCGGTACTTGCCCAGAGAGGAAAATGCTGTCTATATTCTGATATTAGCTGCTCTCTTAGCTCAAAAGGTAGAAGTATACCTTATTTCTCTCAAAGTCCAGTCTTACGGGTTGGGTAGGTGGAACTCAGTAGGTTTCCACCAGTGGGAACCCCTGTTTTTAAAATTTTTGTTCTTAAAATCAAAATAACAAAACAAAACCAATGGTATTTTGTTAGCAGACGATAGAAGAACTGAATTGTAGTGTCTGGCATTTTGGCCTCTAGCACTATTTGAGAATGATATTGAGGAAATGAATCATGGTTTGTGCTGGAGGAGGCTGCTGTTAGCCAGACCATTGCCTCATACGTCCTGGGAGATGGAATACAGACAGTGAATGAGGCAGGGACCTTGGTGAAGAACACAGAGGATGGTGAGGTTGAGGGACCTTAATCCCTGACTGACGAGAATCATTGACTTTGTCCTGGAGTGTGGCAGGGACCTCTAATGTGATGCTAGAAAAATGATTTAGAGGAACCTTTCCATATTACTTCACTCGTGGTAAATCCCTCCTTTACTAAACAACCCTGACACACAGAAGGATCCATCCTGTCAAAAGAACCCCCACAAAACACAACAAAACCAACCAGAAAAACCGTGCTACAATCTCACTTAGACCTGGAAATACAAAGGTTTGTATTTGTACTTTTCTACTTTAGTCCTATCAAAGTACAGGATATTTAATCAGCCCCTACATGATTCACATTAGAAAATACGACAAGTTTGGGCTTAATCCTTCTAGGCCTTATCTCCCAGGGCTGTTGTAAAAATTAACTGATGGTTGTGGAATATTGTCAAACTACAGTAGCAATATAATAGGAAACTCAAAGAATATGAGAACACACCTTGGTTCAGCACAATGCTTGGATATGGGGAACAGTAGATAAGACCTGAAAACACAGTTGAAATCACAAGATTACAAGAGACTACAAACCACACACGGATTCAGTGAGACCCAGCCACTCTGTGATAAACATAGTGAGAAAAATAGCACGTGTTGAGATAATTCATAAAAGTTCTATAATGGGCACACAGAAGGGCAAATAAGAACTGCACATGAGACTCCAATGGGCATTTGCTACTGTGCCAGCCTTGGATTTTGGTGGTGTAAAACTGTGGGGAGTGGTTATTGCAGAAAATGTAGGGATTTTGCTGCAAGCACCGTGGAGTACCTCAAGGTGACCTGAATCTGTTGGCACACAGAGGACTCCCATGTGATGTTGTTCCACAACCCAGGATCTACAGCCCTCAGGCACTACAGGCCTGTGCCTGTGCTATATTCCAGCCCCAGAGGAGCCCGTCAGCTGTGGTCTTGTGAGCCATTGAGGCATGATACATTTTAAAGGAAGTTTCCTCCCTTTGTGCAAGAAACATCCCTGCAAAGCTGAGGGACTCCTCCGTAGCTACACAGGGCAGTGCAGAACAAATTCAGGCAAGGACAAGGAAGGGCTTTTAGAAGATGGGACTAAAGACGGGTTGGTATGGCCTGAAGAGGGTTTAGGAAGACCTTTTCACAAAATAAATGCAATTTATTTTCTCATGCTAGACTTCCTTGTCCCAGACTTTTCATTCACCATGAGCCAAAAGAGACCAGAATACTAACCCTCAAATTATTGGCAATTTGTTCAGCTCTCTAGAAAAATGCCTCCAATAAACACAAACCCTGCAAGTCAGTGTAGCATTAAATCAAACCTTAAAAGATGAAAAATGCTTCTTTCACTGTTTTATCTGAAGCCAAAAAGGATATTGCTTTACATTTTTTCGAAATAGAAGTGCATAGCTTTACTGCTGCCTTCCAGCATCGAGGGATGTTCCCCCCGGTAAGAGCTCATTAATTTGAGAGTAGGCTTGATTAGACTAGAACTGAACAAGACCGAAACATTTCATTTCATTCTTTCACACTAATCTCTTGGCAGAAAAAACCCCTTTTTGCCCATCGCCCCCACTCAAAACAAAAACAAAAATAAGAGTTCCCCCTCCTTCAAAATCTGTATGGACCACAAAATAGCCTGAAGGGCTCTTTTGTTATTACCATAAAATGCATTACACAAGGGAATAAAATAGCTGTTGGTAGCTCAGGTCTATGGGATACTAGTAATCCTATATAATTGCCAACTTGTGGGGTGATTGGTGAAAGAAACCTTAAAGCCTTTTTATTTTATCTTAGTAATGATGAGGGAGTTACCCAAAACATATGAATGCATCTCTCCTCCTTTAAACCATCAAAGGTTCAACAATGAATTCCTTTCTTTGAGAAAGCTGGGCTTTAGTCTGCCATGAAACTCAATCCATGGCCCTCTCATTAATTTTGCTAAATAGATTAGCCAATTGGAGTTGCTCCTTCAGAGGGAAGCAACCTCCAAAACAAGTTTTTCCCCATTCTCAAGGTGAGATGTTTTGCTCACAGGACATCCTTTCAAGTGCACTGGAGTACTTTTAGACTGGATTAGCTGAGGCAAATGGATTAGTCTTTGTAGGTATTAGAACCAAGGGCCTTTAAGAAAGGAAAACAAGGTGCCTAGTTTCACCAGTATGCCGCTAAAAGCTACTTAGTGCAAACATCCGTAAAACTGTCAAGAATGAGGACTTGTAAAAGCAACTGTAAGCACATCCTCAAGCTAATTGTGAGACACACATTTACACAGAAATATGCAAACTGCAAACACGGGCTGAATAGGGACCGTCACACACGTATCTGATCTTAGGGAACACAAGGAATTTTTTACCGGTGTTTCGAAGGACACTTGAAACGCTGCAGCATCTGCTCATTTTTCTTCCAAGCAAGTCATTTGGTTAAGGGTTAATCCTCTCACAAAAGTAAGCCCGAATGACACTCCTCTTTACTGACTTTCCAAGGGTCCAGCCCAGGGAAGCGATGAGTTTTGTAGAATGGGGGAATCCACACTTCAGTGGCAACGTGCGGCCATTCAGGTTGGGCCTGAGACTTATTCCTTCATTCACTTCTTGCCCAAGAGTGAAACAGTAAACCAGCAGGAGCAGAATGCTTGTGTGAAGCTCAGAAAGTGACTGAGGAAGGCAGGAATTTAAAATAATTCTCTCTCCTAAAAGGCTGCCTCCCTTATCCCAACAAGCATTGACTTGACTTCGCATTAGTGAAGGACATGTTCCTATTCCTGTAGAAAAACTTTAAAAATACCCCAAACCCCAAACTCCATAATTTAGATGGATAGGCAATACACACCACAAAAAACCCATGCAGAACAAGAGTTAAAATACAGCAGTTATTTGACCTTCTGCTCAAACATCCAAAGGTTATTAATCTCTGTAGAGGGTTCAGACACGGAAGGAGAAACCCTGGCATGCCAGCAGGTCATTAAAACTGCTGCTTATATTATGCACCTCTCCAAATTACTGCTCCTCACATGTCTCGTGTCCTTGGCTGGAAAGGAGGCAGTTTGTCTCAGGAAACGCTTCCGTGAGGAACATCCTACTACGTCATGTTCTAAAGGGTGTTTTGCAATTATTCCACTTCCTTGCTGGTCTGAAGGAACCCAGAGTGCAATGCTTTTCCCTTTTCTTTCAGCTGCACAGATCGAGGAGGCCCTTGATTGAATGAATGAATGCCTGTTCTCATGCAGAGGAAAGGACTTACTGA
Organism: Corvus moneduloides; assembly: GCF_009650955.1. NCBI lineage: Eukaryota > Metazoa > Chordata > Aves > Passeriformes > Corvidae > Corvus > Corvus moneduloides. The sequence continues at coordinate 3,310,952 of NC_045491.1, read as the reverse complement.
GTCTTCCTTAGTTTTTCAGGGACTTTCCACTTTTCTGCTTTGTCAGTTGAAATATTCTTTTTCCAATGATGCTGGTAATCCTACTGATGTTACAAAGCAAAGAATGTGGTGAAAGCCTGTCTCATTACACATCACTGTGGGTAGCAGCCTTTTTCCTGAGTGGGTATAGTAATATCATACTTAAATGACAGTATCAAAGTTGATAATGGAAGAAAAGGAACCCTTGTGAAGGGTGGTTAATGCTTGGTTTATTGACTAAAAGCATTAAAAGGATGAGAATGAATGGTAAATACTAGAAAATAATTTCTTAAATATAAAAATGCTTGGGAATTATTGTGAATCAGTAAATATTCTACTTTAAAATTCCATGAACAAACGTGTATGCTATGATGGGATAGTAACACCTCACTGAGTATCCTGTAAAATTCTGTCTCTTTTGCCAGCTGGGTGAAAGCACACAGAAATGACACATACATTTGAGAATGTGTTCAAAATACAATTTTCCTTATCTTTTTCATGAGCACTATAGAAATGCCTATGAAATCCACCCAGACACAATGATCTACTGTTCAGTAGCACCCTTCATTCAAGGTCTCACAATTCATTACAATAATTTGCAGAATCTTAACAACTCCCTGAAGAAGAGAGAACATTTTTCTGATCTAGATATGTCCTTTTGGCAGCTACAATGGGAACAGTGCACTTACCCTAAGGATGTCATTGGACTTTTGTCTGCTTTCAGAGCTGAGCCTGCCACACTCAGTGGGCACAAGGGAAGCTGTAAGTGCCTGGACCCCTTCCAGAAGCACTGAGATAATCTTCAGGGATTTTATTCATGCAGATATAAAATGCTGATATAAATTGTAAATGCTGTTTTCAGAAACACAGAGCACCTACACATCCCACTGTGAACAGCTGGAGCCTTGGATGCTCAGTACATCTGAAAACCCAGGCCCTTGGCACGCAGCATTCCCTGATGCAACCTGCAGGCTGCACTACCTTCCAGAATACAACAACTGAAGCAGGGAAAGGGACACCTTTCACTACCCCAGGCTGCTCAGAGTTCCATCCAACCTGCCCTTGAACACTTCCAGGGATGGGGCAGCCGCAGCTTCTCTGGGAAACCTGTGCCAGGGCCTCACCACCCTCACAGGGGAGAATTTCTTCCCAATATCCAATCTAACTCTGCCCTCTGTCAGTTTTAAGCCATTCCCCCTTGTCCTGTCACTCCAGACCCTTGTCTGAAGTCCCTGTCTAGCTCTCCTGTAGCCCCTTCAGGCACTGGAAGGTGCTAGAAGTATTCCTGGAGCCCTCTCTTCTCCAGGCCATCCCATTGCTTTGTGTGTGACCACGGTACACAAAGCTGCCCTCCACAGCACGTTCACATCAGTGCTTTCTCTAGGTCTCAGCTCAGTTAGCTGGAGAGGGAGCATCTTGGGAAAAACAAACTGTTTTCATGCAGCCAAGCCATCAGTGCTGCTGGAAGTCCAACACAATACCTTACTCCATGCCTTGTCTAACACACCTGCCGCGCGTTTGTGGGGTGTAAAGAGCAGCTTCCCACTGTGACACACCAGGGTTTATGCTGATTCTCATTGTTGACCTGGGTGAAAGAGGGAGAGGCCCTTAGTGATACCCTGGAAAGCTGTCATGAAGCTGCTGTCCAGTGTCAGAAATTTGCACCCACAGTTTACCAGCAGCACTGCAGGCCAAGGAAAGCAAGAAGTGCCACATGCAGGCTGACGAGGAGCACAAACACTCTGCACCAGGTCTGCTAATAGATCTGATCACAGATCAGGCCAGCAAGCAGGGACAAGTGATAGCAAAGTAACGTGAATGAAGGTAATGAAAACAGACTGGAAGCAGATTTAGGATGAACATAATTAGAGTTAATGTTAGCACTGAAAGCAGAGATTTGGGGGTTGGTGGTGCCTGGGGCTAGTTGGCGTTTATCAGCATAGCTTGACTGTCTCTCTAAGTGGGGTTTTGTACCTGGGAAGGGATTCTGACATTTTGTTCACAATTGGACCACCTGCTCATGTCTCATCAGCTAAAAAGAGCTTAAAGGCTTCTTAGCACACGGGAGGTATGGATCAGGCATGCAAAAATATTTTAGTCTTGGATGCAGCGTCTCTTAACCATAGCCACAGAGATAGGTGACTCTTTATGTCTTTATTCACCATAATGAAGGCATAAATATCCAAATGAAGCCCATTTCTAGCTAGAAATACTTGAAAAGATCCTTTCTGTGTCTGCAGCTAAAAACATGCTGCAGTGCTGGGATGCACTGAGCCCTCCTGAGCTCTCAGCTCTCCGTGCTTCTCCCCCACCCCTAACCCCAGTGATGTTGTGGTGATCAGCACAGACCAAGGGCCCCACCATGTGTCTGCTCTGATGTGTCCAGTGCCAGTCTGGGGAGTGTGTCACAGCCTCACTTTGGAGTGTAGCCTTGGCCTTTAACAGGACAATATATTGAGTATGCTGTGTCTCATGCACGTTTGCTTTGCTGTTTGTTCTAAATGTCCAACTCATTCCCTGAGTACTCCTGACCTGGTGCAGTGGGCAAATCCTTCTGGGACAATGGTGGCCTGTGCCCCACTGCAAACACAAGTTGGGACAGGATGGTGACTATCTGCTTTTGGGACCACACTGGTCACTTTTTTCTCCCTTCAGGGTATTTCTTCCACTTGAAGCTGCTGTGATACTCTCATTTAACAAGAAACCAATTATTATTTTTTTAATCCAATCATTGGAAAACTGGTATGGGGTAACAGTTCTAGCCTTGGCATATTTAACAAGTGCACTAGAGCCAAACCAGGTAGATTTGGTTATTTATTTCTGTCAAGGATTGAACAAAAACTTCCACTTGAACCCCTGAGTCCCTCCCCTCCTCCTTTCCTCTCCTTTCTCCCCCCTGCACCCTTCACCAAAGTTCAGCTCAAGTTGATGAAGAATGTGTATTTTTTGAATGGTAAATGCCTGGCAGGCCTAGGAACTATCTACAAGACAGGTGTGTGGCTCAGGCAGCTTCCAACTCCCGGCTTGGGACTGATAGTGCCTTTGTAAGAAAGCAGCTTCAATCCTGTCCTGGAAGAAACATTCCTGCCCTTGGGGGACAAGTGATTCATTCAGTCAGTGAGGTCAGTCCTGCTGCAGATCTGCCTAAGTGAAGCTGCCAGCTATATTGAACTTAACTCACAGTCACAAGCCATTATGGAATTTGTGTTTTCTACCATTTTGCAAAATGGTAGAAACTGTGACCTTGGACTAAGCTCAGGTCTGAAATTCAGTGTCACCAGGGTGAGCCACCATTGCAGCTGGAGTGGGAGAGTAGGCTGTGACAGCAAACCAGCCTTCAAGGGAATGAATCTCCCCAGGACTGAAAGACAGAGGGAGAAACGAGGAGGAGGTGAAGAACACCTTGAATCAATCAGCAAAGTTTGTGATTGCTGATTCCCAGCGGGGTCTCTGTGCTGTGAGGGGGTTCTGAGCTGAAGGGGATGCTCAGGTGCAAAGGGGAGTGAGTGGGGAGGGAGGAGACCCTAAAAGGAGAGTGACAACTGGAAAGCTGTACAGGGTGTGTGATGAAAGCACAGCTGCTTGTAGGGAGGAGAGGGTGTCTCCAAGCACAGGGGATGTATCACCAGGGGGATGCAACAGAAAGGAGGAATGTGTAAAAGGGAAGGATATAAAACTCTGGGTCACAGACCCCAAGGCGTTGCTGGTGGATGTCTGGGGCTGTCAGGAGTTTGCTCACATCCCTCCTCCAAAGACTGCCCAGGAAGTGTTTTTGCCTCATCTCTCACCACCTGCCAGTTCCTTTGCAGGAGGACTGTCCCCACAGCAGGTGCCCTCTCTGGCTTGCCTTTCCTGTTGGAAAACCTGAACTAGCTGTGGGCTGCAGATTTTTTTTCTGGACAAAACTCCTGCATAAGGCTCAAAAGGAAAAAAAAACCCAAAACTATAATGTCACTTAACAGAGATCAGTGAGGTTAAAACATCGGAGTCTTTCCTGATTTTATTAATTTTCCCCATGACTCTGAATTATCTCTAACTCAGTGAAATTGCAGGAGAGATGGCCATTTTTGTTGATTTTTGTCAACTGAAGAAAATGCCTTTTTTTAAGAGAGCTTAGAGTATTTTGAGGATATCTTGCTAGATAAATTATTTATTGCTGGGCTGCCCAAAAGCTGTGTGGAACTGACAAGATGCCTGGGAGGAAACTGTATGCAGGTCTGACCTTAAGAGTCTTGGTGCTGAGAGGGCTACACTAATGTCAAAGCCAGGTAAACATGGTTCTGCTTTGTAACTAGGTTAAAAAAATTCAAATAAACAAAAACACTGAAGCAAAATCAAACCATAAGATTACTTAAATAACTGAAAACGTGAAAAAGAGAAAGCAACTTGGACAAGCAGGAATTTAAGGAGCTGTTTGACCTTCCAGCTCTATTCAGTCGAGGAAACTTTCCCCATCACAGTTTGATTTGTCTTTCTGGATTAATCGTAACTCCCCGGCAATTTTCTCACAGCAGAGATTTTCTTGGAGACTTTGGCTGTAGTGTCTCGGGAGTTTACACACTCTTGCTTAGAGAGCCAATGGTGAGCAAACCAGAACTCCTTGTGATCACCCTTTAAAGAGACAACGTGTGATGTGATTTATATATAAGATACTTTTTCTTTTCAGTGTCCTTGGAAGTCCTTACAAATGCTTCAGGCTCCTGTGCCCACCCAACACCCATCACTGCCTGCTCTCCTCCCTTAGAGGTTTCTCGTACATGCCCAAATGCGTCCATAGGAAACAACTGGGCAAAAAGGAGTACAAAATTTCCAGATTTACGTCAAAACCATGGGATGGAACAACATACGGGGACTTCCTGGCTGAGGACACTGGCCAGGCTGGTTTGGATCAGAGGAACCTTCCCTTTCTGCTTCGTTGGAAAGCCCACGGCTTTTGTGTCAAAACCATAAGGCTTCCTTGTCCTCTTGACCCCACTGTCAGAGCTGTGAGCTTTGTTGCCTTCTCTTTCTGAGTAACGAGGAGTGTGTGTGTCATGTTCCTTGGCCATGTGTAGGGTGGTGGTTGCACAGTGGCTGCTGGGTCATCCTGTGCCCCCTGTTGTGCTCTAAGCTCAGGCATTGACAACTATTGATATTTTGTAGTGTAATTGTTGGAGTCAAATCCAAGCCAAGTGAGTGACGTTAACAGCGCTCTGGGAAATGCGTGTCTGAATTTGCTGTTTCATCATGATGTGAGTCAATGAAAGTCACATGTTTTGCAGAACTCTAAGAAGAATGGAAATGGAGAAGGAAAACAGGAACTGGCTTTAGGGAAGTTTCTTTTACCCACATTTCCGGAGCAGACAACCACAAGACACTGTATGACATCAATTTTGGGTGTAGGACCTCTACAGGTGTCTAAAAACAAATTGTTGCCCAATAAAATGGAACCATTCAGACAAGCTTCTCGTGCATACCTTCAGAGTTCTTTAAATATCTTTGAACCACTATTCCTTAATCCCTCTACACCCTTTGGATCACATACACAGCATCAAAATAATGGTTTATGATGATCATTGGGAACAAAGTTTTGTGTTTGTAATACATCTGTAAGGGTCAGAATTCACAAGTCATGAATCGACCTAAGTCAAAAATAATGTAAATGGGTTTTACTCTGATCTTCCTGCTGGCTGGTTCTTCCTTGATGTGCAAGACAATTTCCAGATCATAGTCCAGGCCACACTTCCTTCTAATCTCTGTGTGGCTTCCTCCAGACTCTTGCATGGCCCCAAGGCTTCAGAGTGGGACCATAAGTGGTTCAGTCACAATGGGATGATTTTTTGACAGATCTGGGTGTTAATGATGCCAATGTGAGTACCCAAGAGTGGGTAGAGCAGTGGCCAGTGTCCCTTTCAAGCTTTAGAAGACATTTTAGACCTTGTGGTTACAGCTTCTCCGTAGTCATTTTGAGCAGTTGATGGCATTAAGCAAGTTTCAAGGCAAAAGTTCCTACATGTTTACTCTCTTTATCTTCCATGACTCACATCAGTTGTACCAGGCCTGGCACAGCTGAACCATGATCAGACCTGGCAGTGTTTTCTGAGCTGTTTTATCAGTGCAGGGCAGGAGGGTTTAGTGAGGGCAGAGAGCAGTGCATAGCCACACTTCACAGATCCCTCTGGTCCTTGTCAGCGTCAGCATATCTGCAAGGGAGCTTGGCATTCAGCCACAGCACTACTCAGCAGCTCCAGTCACTGCAGTTCTGGCTAAAAACCTGCTGCTGCTGCCCCACAGGTGTGCTGGGCTCAAGCAATGGCACAACCAGGCTCCAAATATGACCTGCTGTCCAGGAGCATCAGCTGCCCACCTGAACAACAAAGCCTGTAGGGAGCCAGAGAAGATGCAACTCTGAGAATTCCCACTCTCCTGTAAATTTCTCATATGCTTTGTGACAAACATGTCACTTCTGAAACTGTCACACTCCTATTTCTTCTCCCACCCCCTCCCTTGTCCTCAAAATTCCTGAGTTTTCCCTCCAGTAATTCAGCTCCTGGGGATAATGTGCCAGGGCCTATAAACATTGGAAATATTGGTGGGCATCTGAGCTCAAAAGCAACACTTAACAGATGTGTCTCAGTGTTTGTATTCCATGTAAGCTGAAAATGCGAGAAATGAAACACACAGAGAAGCAAAATTACTTTGGAAAGAAAGGGCATTTCTGATTCAGGTCAGTCAATGCACTAATGGCCTTCAGCACCTCAAGAGTGCCGCCAAAGATTTTTGTGTATAGATGTTTGTCTGGCAGGTCTGGCAGGCTCTTTCACTCAGGTATTAACTAAAGCACAGTTCAACAGATTCCAGAGTGATTCTGGTTAAGCATGTCCCTATGGCTGATGTAGAGATTCCAATGAAGAGCTGGTAGTTACCTGAGCACTCATCAGTGGTACACGAAGGTGGGATAAAGAGTCTGCCCTGGCACAGAGACAGGACAGTGAGGCAGAGAAAGGATTGTCTGCCTTTTTGCCACTTTTCTGTCTCAATAGCTTATTTTTTGAGGAAGGAAGACTTGAACATGAACCTGTGGCCCAGCAAGGAGAGACTTTTACATACACTGAATTTCCTGAAGATTTTCTGCTCCTTCAAAATCTATTTCAGGACTCTCTGATAGATTCCTCCACCCTATAACAATGTCCAGAGATGGAGCTCAACCACTAAATCTGAAAAATAAATAAACACATCACCAAATGACTCTGAGTGGGGAAGGAGGTGAAGAGATAAATGGCGCACATATCTCAGGCAACAAATGGATGTCTGAGAGACCAGTAAGTGGTTTACTTTGATTTGTTCACCCACTTCAGAGAGAATGGATGTCTTGAGGTTTCACTGGAGAAGGGATGGCAGCCTGCAAGGAAAAAAGGCTGGAGGGAGGCAAGACAGTGGTGCCTCCTTAGCATTCCAGATAAAAGAGAAATAGGTGTCTGCATTGCTGAGGAGGCAGCAGAGAAGCTGCTATTCTCTGGCATCAACAGTTTGATTTTTCAAAGCTGCTGGAGCAGGGGAGGATCTTGGCACCAGTTCAGCCCTGTGGACAGTGGAAGGAGACTTGCATGTGATGACCGTCCCCATTTGTCATCCACTCCCAAAAACCACGGAGCAAAGTGCAGCAAAGTTCACAGGAAGAGCTTTTACCCTGTGCAGCCTTGGCCTCAACCTTCAAAGACACCAGGAAACATCAGTCTGGGCTGGTCATGAGGGATGATGAGGGCCATTGCCCTGTCCCAAATTAACACCTATGTCAGGGATCATGGAACAAAGCCCAGCCTTGACGCAGTCACCTGAAGTGATGTCACTGGTTCTTACTGGGGCATAGTGAGACCAGAGGACATTCTGCATCATCAGTCCAGGAAGCCAGGGTGAGAAATCCCCTGATCTGCCAGACTCCTTTGGATGTACAGGGACTTGTACAAGAGTGAGGACTGAGTGACCTCATTAGGTATGAAAAGGAAGATTCTCCTTGGCAAGAAAATGCATTTGGTTCCTGAAAAAGTGGATATCTAATGCAAAATCACCCTGAGAACAAACCTACAGCTGAAGACGAGTATAATACAGGAGCTCTCTGGATGATGGCAGCTGTCCTAGCCATGAGGTCTCAGCCACAGAGCAGAGAGGAATCAGTACCCAATAATTTCTCTAAAATAGGGCCCAATTGCCATTTTAAAATAGACCCGCTCCCACTGGTGTCTGCTATGTTCTGTTTGGCTGCAGCTTTTCAGCCTCCCAGGCTCCCTGTTTCACACCAGTGCCTGTGAGGACAGCCCTGTGGTCCTGTGGAAAACCTGAAAATGAAGCACATTGCGAAAAACAAAGTGAATTTTTCCTTTAAGCCCGGGAAGGTTATCAGCCCCAGAACTCCTCTTCCTTCTACCCCTTGCTGCTCCCTCCTGCCACACACACTCCTGCCCATGTGCCTTGTGCAGGGAAACTGGTGACTTGGGGGAAAAAAAAAGGAGACTGAGTCATGAGGTCATACCATTATCACATTTCTATTCCAGTGCTTTCTCTCGCTGCCTACAATTATCACTCCTTTATTCTTGTACTTGGCTTCTTAGACTTTGATCTAGTCCTTTGCTTCATATCCTTTGATGCATTTTAGCTTACATTGTCTGTAACCTGACCCCTTGCCATCTAATTCCACCAACTTCTCACAACCCATATCAACCACTCTCTCCCTGCTTTCATCTTTCTTTTGTATAAATGTATACAGAGCTGTAACAAAGAAACTACAGTGTAGTTGTAGCACTTCCAAGATCCTTAGAAGTGCTGGATAAAATCTCTATGCATTTATTTTGCCCCTCACAGGTCATTTTAAAACATCTTTGTTTATTCCTTTTTTCCTTCAGACAAAATAAAAATGCTAAGGAAAGAAAAGCTAAATACAGTGCTTTTTTTTTTAACCTCTGAATTTGTTATGAAAACCTTTTAAAATTATTTTTGTTGTAAACCTATCTTCAAGTTCATTTCAATGACATTAAGACTGTAGAGACATGGTACATTTTCATCATTAAATACTGGCAGACTTTGATCATGTTTACCTTCATCGAGGAAAAGGAAGGAAAGGCCAATGCTTACACTGCAAATACCAATTAGTGCAGAACTACAGTGTGTGCATATGTATTTATAAATATATATTTAGAGGAAAGAAAATAACTTGGTTTTTGCAAAGTAGGGTCTGTGGGCAAAAATATATGGTTCTATTTTCCTGTGTCTAAGTAATGCAGAAACAGACTTGCAATTCTCAAAGGTGGTTGGGGAGCCCAAAGGTTTTTTTAAATCAGTGGATTATAAGACTTGAAAATGTCTGAATATTTGTGAATTTTCTTATCTGCAACTTCAGGTATTTAAATTTTATTGTCAGTCAGGTCCCAAAATCCTTTAGAAATTGGATTTGGAAATCAATCAGCGAGGCAATCTTATGCACTTTTGTCCTATACTTCTGGTGTATATTTAGCAGCGAGTTGGAACTGAAGGAACAGAGAGCGAGAAGAGATTTTTTTAGATGTCTCTGCATAATCAGAAAGATATTTACAATAATATTTCTCTTTCTGCTTGATAATAACAGACTTGTAAGGGCAGAAGGAGGTAGCTGGGTGCAGTTTTGCATGGTGCCTCTGACATCTAACTCAGGAGAGCTACTTCTTTATTTTTGGCTGCTTGGAAGCAGTGATGAAGGCAGAGAGTGTGTTGGGTTTAAACAGTCCTGGTGCTTCCCAGGCAGGTCAGACAGGTCCCACACATTTAGGCAAGAAATTCTGCTTTGTACTTGCAGGTTCTCTGGCCACCCAACTGCAGGTGTAATCTTGTGCACTGATGCTCTGCGGGCTTCAGTCTCTGCTGAAGAAAATTCTGCTCTCCCCCTACGCCCAGTCCAGCATGGAAAAATGGTGGAAAACTGCTTTGAGCAGATGCTGCTACTCCAGCAATCTGATCCACAGTTTTCAAGCAGGAGATTGGAGAGGAACAAGACCTTCTGCCTGTTTTCTCCTGCCTGGCTTCCGCAGCAGTACTGGACTGGGGCTGCCTTGGCACAGCTGCACAGATAAAATGTTCTCTGTTGTGTTACATACATGGTGTCTCCATACAGAATGGAGGCTCAGAACTTGGTTTTCAGTCTCTTTCTCTCCTGCAAGTTCTTTTCTGTCCAAAATGTTGCAACTCTGAATAATTCCTAGAGATACTTTGGGAATTTTCTAGCTAATAATTTCCTCCACTGCTAGCAGTTCCCAAGGGCATCAGGCAAGCTGTATTGCAGGTGCTGGGGAGAAAAACATAACAAAAATAATGAAAAGAAACTTAAAGAAAACCTTGAGGTTTTGCTTTGTCCTGCAGTAGCTAGTTGGTTAAACACCTTTTCTTGCTGGATGATTTCAATCTCCAAAACCATGTTTTCCATAACAGTGGGCCAAATGGTTCCCGGGTAGTTTGAACACCTGTGAACCTGGCATGCTGAGCCTGGAATAACGCAGACACAGCAGTTACCTCTGCACCTCCTGGTTCATATCCTTTCCTAGCTGGAAAAGCCCTCTGACAGCAACAGTGTTTTGCAGCTGGAAAACAGGTCACCTTGAAAGCTATGTATTTATGCACACATATGTGTGTGGATATGCCCTGAAGCTGAACAAATGAGTGGCATAGTTACAGTCAAGGGAGAACTCCAGTTTTGCCCTTCACGAAAATCTCTGCAGGGATTTAGTGGGGCATCCAGGGTTGTAAATGTGGCAGGAGGGCGAAGCCAGGGAAGGGAGGGACCCCAGAGGAAGTGCTTTCCTGGACTAGAGATGCTCAAGAAAGAGGAGTCTATCAGTAGATTAAGGTCTGGTTTCTGTTTGGTTGAGGTTTGGGAGTTTCACCAAGTGTGTTCATGGTCACACATGTGCCCTCATGTGCTCAAGCAGAAAATATGTCCTTGGCACAAACAGCAAGATTTCTGACTCTGAATAATCAATTATTTTATTCAGAGGTTTCTGTGTACAGTGGTGAACCAGCAAGTTTATTTATACTGAAGAAGTTTCCCATCCATAATTGATGACTAAATCAGCTCTGGTCTTCCCATGGTCTGCAGCTCCTCTGATGTGGTCGTGTGTGCGAAGCAGCTTTGAGTTGGGCAGGGATGGTTTGCTTGCAATCAATTATGCATGTGGTAGGCACAAAGGGATTGTTTAGGGGACAGGGGAAGCTTCTCCTTCCACTTCTAAGTTTTCAGAGGCAAACATGTCGTATCAGAGAACTCAGAGTTCCCATCTCCCCTCTAACAGTGCTTCATCCTCTGCTACTCACAACCTGCTGCTCATTCAGTGGCCACTTTCCTTCATAAAAGTGCTGTTCAGTATTCATTGTTTTCTCTGTTCAGTGCACCACTGCCATTTCAAAAGGAACATCATCAACCAAATCCACTCCCAAACCTATCTAAAGTTATTTAAAACCTCAGCTTTTCTTTTGGAACACATATAAGTCTATAAAAATATGGTACATCTACGCATAAACGGCGCAATGAACTATTTTTTTTTTAACCTGGAAGTCAACATGAGTTTTACCTTTAACTCCAAAATAGCAAGAGGACTTTAGCTCCACATAGCATGGACACAACAAGCACTTGTTCAGATGTGCATTTTGGCACGACTGCTAAAATAACTCACATTTAGATATGAGAGTAGTAACCCAAGTGATGGGACCTCCACCTTCAGCAAATCCATCCACAGCTGTTCTGCCCAGCTCCTGGGACCTGTGCTGACTTAAACCTCAGAGGTCCTAGTCAAAATCTTTCCTCTGAATAATTGATGAACATATGAAAAAACTGCTGCATTTGGCTATATTTTCAATCCAAGTCTATTTGCTTTGTACATCCATCCCTCCTTCTATCTCTACGGGGAATAGTCTTGCAAGGGAAAAATACCCCAACCAGACATGAGGCACTCCCTGTTTCCTTAATCCCACAGTGCTTTTGTAAGCTCCTTTCCTGCTCTCTCTTGGAAGGGAGCTCTTATTCTACCTCTCAGTCCTCATGGACCAGGAGGTCAAGCAGCACGCTGAGCTCCCCAGGACCACTGACACCAGGCTGATGTTGGCCACTTTCTTTTCCTGGTCTCAGAAAGGACTGAACTGGGCTGTGGCTGCTTCACATAACTGTAGCTGAAAGGACTTCTACACGGCAATAAAAACTTAACAGCCCCAGCCATTAAATGAAGGAGTATCAGATCCTTTGATGGAAATATGAGTGTGTCTAAACTGGAGGTAATCGAGGACTGGATTTGACACACATGGTGCTGACGACTTGTAAAATGTCATGAATGCTTGACCTGAGACTGTGGGGACACAGCTGGCCCTCCGGGGTGGGATTTATGTGCTGGTGGGAGGTGGGGAGGTGATGGTTAATGTATCTTAAGAACTTGGTGAGCCATCTGGAATATTCAAGGTGAAAAAAATAAAATAAGCATTTACTCATTTAGATGAGCTGGGGTGGCACATTACAGTGTCTTGTGCTGTCTGAGCCATGTCAAGTGAAATCTACCTTGAGTCTTCATGGGGCAGTCAGTTGGTGCAAATACCCATTTAAAACAAAGGTGGGGTTTTAAATTAAATTTAAATTTAAATTTAAAACTTAAAAATTTAAATTTAATCCATTACTCTTTAACAGGACTAGTAATGTGGCAGATTTCAAATGGCATATAGTCCTCAGGGCTGGGATTTTTCCCCCAGATCTGGATGCCAAATTCCAATTCCAGTTATTGGTAACTTTTTATCCAAATTGTTTTAACAGCTTTGACTATCTCGGCTATAATAAGGCAGATTAATATGACCATGATTTAATTGGGAGAAACATGGAATGAGAAGAGTACAGCAAGCAAAATTCACCTGTCTTTATATGAGTCTTACCCCAATAGATCACGCCAAAAGACGGGGCTTAGCTGAGGATGTTGCTTTCTAAATCAGTGTGAGATTTGATTGCCTCTGAAAGCCTCTCTGGGTGCCCTTCTCCCCACTATGACCGGTGCTTTCTGCTCAGTGCTTGGCCTGTGTCTTGTGGGTGGACACTGAGGGATTCTGCAGGGATAAAAAAGGGATTTTGGCATTTTTTTCAGCAGAGGTGGAAAGAATCCACCTTTCCACAGTACTTGGAGCAAGGGCCAAGGTAAGTTCCACCAACAGGAGAATTAGACAAGCTCAGTGGCAACACGGGAGGATTCTGCTTCGTCCATCCCACTGCACCTCCCCAGCTTTGAAGTGCTTCACAAGACCAAAAGTCTCACATTTTCCCTGGAAAAGTGTGTGTATTCCAGCATGGTATCATTCCATTTTCAGACCATCCAGGCTTACTCTGTAATTCTTTATGCTTCACAAGCAGCAGCTCATGGAACTATAAATGTGACGTTTCTCGACTAGATGGCTGATATCTAATATTTCCATTCAGAGCACCTCTGTCTTCTTGTAAAAATCAGGCTATACATGACCCTTTCCACACATTTCTATTTTTAACATGTTAAAAAAGCAATCCCTTCTATTTTTAGATACAGTTCAGTTCTCTAGACTGGCTGGTTCTAATAAGAAAAATTCCTCACTCTCTAAAGAAAACCCTGCATTGAAATCACAAATCCAGGAGAACGTCCTGTACTATTAGCAAACCTACGAAGATGAAAACCTGAGCTTCTTAGCAAGGCCTCCAAACAAAAACATTAATACTGGCTTGAGAGGAAAAACAGGCAAGGAAGAAGCATTAACCCCAGGAAGTTTTCTACCATGCTCCCACCCCTGCCATGACAAATATTTAGAAAAACATCTTCATCAGCTCAGAAAGGAGATCAGGACTTTGGACCTCTTTCAGCTCTCTTTTTGTCTGGTACCCTTGGTTTGATTGCTCTCTGTGTTTCTGACAGCTGTCTCTCTTCTGGAGAAGGTTGAAAAATACCTCTAAAATCATCCAAAACTGTTGGAAAAACCAGACATAATTTAGGGAACATTCTGTGTAAGAGCAAACATACAGCACACGTGTGCTAACCACGGGAGGGACTCTCCAAAGCCACTTTGGGAAGGGTTTACCTGGTCCTTGGTGCTCTGTTTTCTGCAGTCTGGAGAGTTGTGCGTTCCTCAGCCCATTTGGTTGGACATCTCATGCACATATTGTGGAAGGATTGATTGTCCTCTCCTCCAAATTTTTCAGAAGTTGCAATTCAGGTCTCAGATCTACCTCTGACTCCTAGTGTGACCTAGAGCCGGTCACTGAGACCTGGGTCTACAGTGTTTCCCAAAGTAAACTGGATAATGCAGTGTAGAAAGCTGGAAACCCTTGAAACTCCATTCATTTTTTGAGCCTTAGTTGCAAATCTGTAAATCTAAGATGCTGGTAATAACTAAGCACGTACTGCTGGGAGAAGCAGCTTAAAGAATTTGTGAGCAGCTCTGAAACTGTAAGTGGAGGCACTCTGAGTACAGAGATGGAGAGATAGTTGATGCACATGCTGTTCCCCGGGGTGTGGAGCAAAGTACATTGTGTTTCCCTGTATCAAAACTGCACCTCAGGGACATGAACAGGAATGGAGTGTGATTGACAAGAGATTCCCAGCAAAAAAAGCAAAAGATCTGCCCTTCCTTTTGGTGAACGTGGCCATATATATTCATCTTTCAGCTGTAAATCGAGTGCCAAGGAAGTGCAGCAGGAACTGTCAGAGGGAGAACTGCTTTAGCAACCCTGCACACCTGGTCATGCAGGGTGAGAGGGAGGGAGAAAAAGAAGATCCAGCTGAGTTAAGGCAAGTTATGGTGTCTGCACGCCACAGTGATTGATAATACAGAAACACCTGAGAGATGCCAGACCTGTCAGGGTATCACCTGGGCACACTCAAGTCATTTTCAGACAAAGTTTTCAGAAGATGAGAACTCCTGTGAGTAGCACCTTACAACAAACATGGTGTGTCTGGCCTAATTATACCCAGTTCCTCACTCTACCTTTGCACTGTCATCCTAATCAGTGCCTCACTCCTGCTGCCCACCGGTTTCTTCCCCTACAGGGAGCACCAATTAGAATCATTTTATTCCTTTTTCAAAGGAAAGAAATCAGTGAATTTTTTTTTTTTTTTTAAGCCTTCACAGCATGAAGCATTGTAGCAAGGAGCAGGGAAAATGTTCTTTTTCATTTTGTGTGGGTGACAATCAAGGGCATGCATCAGAACATCTCCCCTGTTGGAGTGGCACTCTGCCCGTTCCTGCTGACACTTTGTGGATGGTGACTTGATGTTCCTTTGTTCCCAAACACACAGATTATTCCAGTTGTGTGTGGGGCTTGGATTTGTGTGTTGCTGTCCACTGGGGGCTAAGAAAACACCAAAGGTGTTATCCAATACCATAACGAACAGAATGAAGAAGAATGCAAAACCTGTGAGCACAAGTGGCTTTTTCCTCTCTGACCCTCGGACTGCTCAGGTTGGTATTTCAAATATCTACTTTTTTTTATCTAAAGAAGGAAACTGTGTCTGTTGACCACCAGCTTGCTAATTTTCAAGGTGTTACACACAGGGTTCACAAGCACTTGATTACAGGGTAGTCTACACTGTAATTTATAACTTTAATAAATCAAATAGTACAAAACACTCCTTTTAACGGTTGCTTCATCAAGGATCTGAAATGTGAAAAATTGTGCTGATATGAAGCTTTCCACCACTGTAACCTTTAATTTTACTTTGAAATGGTCAGGATGTGTCCTGAAACTGGTGGGTTTGTATATTTATCCTCTGGAACTAAACATGTAATTTCTTATTCCTGCTCTGTCCATAACTCAGACTCACCTATGTGGCCTTTGAGTGGCATCATGAGACCAAAAGCAGGCTGGGCACGTGTGGGAATGGAGCTGCTCAAGGCATTGACTTCTCCCAGTTAACTTCTCCCAGGGCTGCAGGGTGATGCTGAAAATGTACTTGAGGACTTGGCTGGCATAGAACTTGAGGACTGGTTGAAGTGGAAGGGGATAGAGGAGACTTCCACCCCTCAGTTTCCTTAGCCAAAGACAGAAGGATAATTTCTGCTGAAAATGAATAAGAGTAAGCACTAAAAGATATAATGATCTATTTGTATGCTGGAAGAACTGCTAAGGAAAAATAATCATTCCCCACATGTGCCTTCATCTGACATCCTCACAGACCTGCTGCTCCATGGGTACGTGGTGCAAGTCCCTTGTGGCCTGTCACCACCACTGAATGCTATGGCAAGAACAGGCGTGGGGCCAAATTTTGACCATATATAACCCTGAGAGCAGTGAGGCTGCATGTGGGGTAATTTTTGGTCTCTGGAATGAGGCATGTGCTGTCTCTGCTCTCCTAACTCCCCACTAAACAATGCTGCGTGGTTGGGATCAGGTCTGGCTCGCTGCCAGGGCTTTGACAGACTGGAGTGATAGAGGATGCTTGATAAGCCTTTGGGAATGAGTCTACCTGAAGATGAGGGTTAGTGGAGGTGTTAACACTGATGCCATATCTGACATCTGCAGTACAGAGAGTCCTAGTTCTTGGCACCTGTGTTTTCCCATCAAGTAACACTCATTTGTTATCATATATACACACCACAGATTTACATAGCTTGTAGGGGTGAATCATGCATAATTGTGGCTTCTTACATGACAGTTCATATATTAACAAGTAACGTATTTGTGCTCCGTGGTGAAGAAATAGAGCAGGAGCGTGTGGACCTCTGGTGTCAGAACCACATTCATCATTATCTGGAGATAAAACAGGAGTTCAGTGGTTTAGAATGAAATGGGAAAATAATCGCTGGTTTGATTTGCCTGTACCACGGGAAACATTGCTTTGATTTATGTGTGTATCTCTAGGTACCTAATGAAAATATGACAGCAACCAGGAATCCACCTCTTGTACAGAACATAATGAAAACATCAAGAGTCAGGCTCATAACCATTTCCCCATGTCCTGCAGTGCCTATTTGGATGAGCACAGGAGTTTGTGTGCACAAAGAGAAGGTATTCTCTAGGAACTGGAGACCTCTACATGGCACAGGCTCGAGGAAGTTCAGTTGGCAGTGGTGCTACCTCAGACTGGAGCTGTCACACACAACACTGTCCTTGGATAGTGACCGATTGTGACTTTGCCTGGGTGCAAGGGTGTCTGGCACCTCGTGTGTCAGCATCAGCTCATTAAAGATTGTCCCACCCCAAAACGTTCCAGAACTGTGGAAAATTATGCTCACAGCAAGTCCTACACCCGTCCCACTCATGGGTCTCATTTCCCAGGTACTTCTAACGCTCCTGTCTCCTGGGGGGCTGCAGCCCATAGGATTCCTGTAAAAGGGCTCCAAACCCACGGAGCTTTTCTCTCCTGTGAGCCAAGAGGAGCAGAGCAGGCTGCCAGCCCTGCTCCCCGCCAGGTCTGACACCTCCAGCTCCAGCTCCCAGCTCACGGGGTCTGGATGTGAGCGCACAGGGAGGGGTGGCACAGCCATGGCCACCTCCCCCTCTGATGAGGTGTGTGGAGAAGATGCAGCCTGCAGGACGTTTGGCCAGAGTACAGGGAAGGAAAAGAGAAAAATTCATGGTGAAGAGGCTCAGTTCCCACAGAAGGAGGAAGAGGAGACACCTCTGCATATTCTCTGGGTAGGGCAGTTCTGGCCACAGTGCATAGCATCCTGGGGAGTGGGACCCTTGGGGTGTTGAGAGCAGGTTTTTTAATGGGTCTCCTAGGGGTTGATGGATTTAATGGGTGAAGTGAGCCTGCTTTTATTTATTTTATTTTTTTGGCAGCTGCTGCAAGTGGAATTTTATGCATTTTTCTGGCTGTTACTTCTTGTCTGGGCTATTTAGACATTGAGCTACACTTGTTTCCTTCACGGTGGATGTTTTTTCAGAGCAACTGAGACACCTGCAATTGCATGTTGTGGTACACTTCCATTTATAAAATGATCTGGTTTAGAAATGAGCTCTGAGATGGCTATTAAGAACTGTGTGAGCAGTGCTTGAGCAGAAGCTCAGCAGTGGGTTACAGAGATAAGCTATTGTTATACCCAGTCCAGTGACCTGTTAGCCCCACAACACCTTGTCTGCTCACGGTTGGAGGGGGGAACTATGAATATCTGTACCTGTGAGTGCTGCAGACCTCATTTTCCCTCTCTCTTTGATGTTATTTTCTATTCTGTTGTGGTTTTTCTTGCTTTTATCATTATCAAGGTGTTTAGCTGTTTTTCTGCTGCGGGGTTCACATTATATTACACAAATTAGGTATAACTGGGATACGTTGCTCAGCCTTTGGCATGACCAGGTCTCCTGCAGGTCAGTGAACCTTTTGGTAGACAAACAACATTCCTTGGTTTTAGACTTAATTAAATCCCAGTGTTTGAGACCTTAACTGACATTTTGCATTATTTTTTCCCCTCTTAATGTCTCTGAAATCTCTGCTACTGAAAACAGCTTTTTGTACTATGAGAAACTGACTTCCTCCTGCTGATAATCCGTGAAGAACCTGTTCTGATAAGAGGCAGAACCTTCCTTTTGATTTCCTTATAATCATCCCAGGACCAAAATGTTCCGTGCAAAGTGAACGAGGACATTAGAAGTTAAACATTTGCTAATATAAATCAATTCAACTCAGTATGTATAAAGCTTTGCTCTAGGCACAGACCTGGTCCAGAGCAATATTTCATTTGTGTTATAATCTTTGCCTGTGATTCAATTCCTCTCACCTTGCAACACTTTTGCTGCTCTCTGCTGAACCCCCTCCAGCCTGTCACTGTCTTTCTCACCATTAGTTACCCAGAGCACAGAGTGGGCTGGATACTGAAGGTCTGCCAGCCTCTCCCAGTTGTGGCTTGGCCTCTTGGCCAGGTGAGGCCAGATCACACAACCAGCTTGGATTTTCTCTGCTTTGTGCCTACAAGGTCTCTCTGAAGGAAAATCTCTCTCAACACAATCGCCTTTTCTGCTCCCTCATCATCTTGCACATTCTTAGCCGGGGTGAAACATCCATAAATCTCTTCCTGCTATCAAGATTTCTCGCTGACTCCCTTTCTAAGATTGTGAGTTGGTTTATAAATACATGAATCCGTAGATAATTTTTCCACTCCTCTTGGTAAATACCAGAATAGAGTGCATATTTACCCCCAGACTAGGCAATAATGTCAGCTGGCAGTTGTGGTCTATATCTGCTGCTCCAGTAAAGGCTGAGAAGGCAGAGCCACATCTATAGAGTTATATGAGAAGTTAATTGCCTTTTCTGACATTATGAGTGCAGTAACACCCAAAATAAAAGCTGTACCGAAAATTTATATTTTCTCAGTCAGAACACTTATGAAATTGCTGTGACATTATGACCTTGTAGTGGAATAATGGTCTGGAAGACTGTCTTCCCTCTGCTTTTATGCACCACCGAATGCTACTGATTTTCATAGTTAATCATAAACGCTTGCCCTAAGTTAATTGATGTCCTCATTATGTCATACTTAACTGCAGCTTAGGAGAGTTTTTCCCATTAACTTCTATACCAGTTAGCCTTACAGCATCAAGAAGCAGTAAAAATGAAGAAAGGATCCCCAAAACAAATTGACCATCTCTGTGACCACCACATCACCATTTAAATTTGTAAAGGTCAGAAGAAAATGTTCCCTTCAGCCTGCATATTTCTCACTCTGCACATTTCATGAATACCACAAGCTAGAGTGATCTTCACAGACACCTCAAGGTTGTAATTAGCAGCAAACCAGTGACTGCCTACCAGTGCCAGTGCGAATGCTCCTCTTTGGGGCTTCGTGTCTGCAAATGCCAAAGAGTTGAGGTTTCCACATAAAACTCAGGAGTTCTGAAGCGGTCTAAGAGACATTGCTCTTGTGATAAAGCTTCAGCTCCTCACTCTACAGCTCATTTGCTGGGCTCTGTGTATTAGAACTCAAGGGTGAGACCATAATTCCCACTGCTTGGGCTATGAAGATGAAAGGAAAGGTGGTATTTCTCTACCTGGAATGACAGATTTTGGGGTGGAAGGTGAAACAAGTGGTAGAATGGGATCACGGTGATGGCAGAAAATTACCAGACATCTGATTTTAGTTTTTAATCCCCCCTGTTTCTTCCAACACCCCTTTTTAAGGCAGTAATTGAGCTATTGCTGTAAAGTTCAGTCAGGTGCACTCATTTCCCATGACATGAGAGGTGGACCCTCCGTTCCCAGTGCTCGCTGGCCCACCTTGCTGGGACAGCCACCAAGGAACTTCCTGCTCCAGAGCCACGTTGGCCGACCCTCTTACTCACTGCTTACTTTTGCTCTTTCCTGTTTTATTCACCTCTTAATCCTAGTTAAAAGCTATTCAAAGGTTTGATCTTTGCAAGCATTTTGCCTAAGGCACGATTCCATCTTAAACCTTAATCCCAATAATCTTGGAAACCAACCTGTCTGACTGACCTTCTGAAAACATCCCCCGTGTAACAAGATGACACGGACACTGCAGACCAACATCCTTATGAACACCTGATGCTTACACAGGGGGCTCAGCAGAGATCCTGGCCCAAGGCTTCCCAGCAGAAATTCCACGTGGTTACCCTGGAGATAGTCAAAATTGCATTTTGAGCTGTTGCATCAGGGTGCTGTCTATCACTAACGTTATCTTTCAAAATTCCCAGCCTTACACATCATGGTGTGTCATGTCTGGTGAAAAGCAATACTTGATTTGACTGATGTGCTGCAACTGGGGTGAACTTATTACTCATGATGAGCCCATTAGTCATGTTGCATCTGCCTCAGTGTAGGGAGGTTCCCGTGTCAGTGCAAGCTGTAACTCCTGTGTATAAAGTGCAGCTGAGATAACCCTGCCTTTGCAACAGGCATTTCAGTTTTGAAGTAGCTGGTGGCTGATATAGAATGTTCCAATGAATGCCCTATTTGTTAAAATATTCCAAATAACCTCACCAGAACAGAAAGCACAAAGTCAAGCCACAAATCTTTCGTCAGAGGCTGTTAGTAGGACACATGTATGAATCTAGTGACACTGGCCTTGCCATCCTTGTGGTTTAAAACACCCCACTACAATATGAAATGTCAGCCAAAAGGGTATGGCTTGTGATTTCAGGGTGTCTTTTCCCAAAAGAAAATTAGGCTCGGTTTAGTGGATTAAGCATTTTGCCACAAGGACCACAGGAAACAGCTGAAGGAAAAATCCAGCCCTGTCTGGAGGACCAGATTCATTACTGAAAACACATTTCTCTGAATCTGGGACTACCATAAATGGTTCTTTTTTTTTTTTTAACTTTATCCTAGACACTTCCCAAGGTGGATATTAGCAGGTTGTCAGAGGAATATGTAATACAATTCTATGGATATATACTGAGCCCAAACTAAGATGTTCCAATCGTTAACCAGCACTGTTTAAAAGAAGATTCTTATTTTTCCATTGGATTTATCTGGATTTGATATCCAACTGACAATTTTTGACTGTGTGGGAGCTGAACCCTCATCACACACCAGTGGATCACACTTTTCAGTAGGGAAGGGAAGCAAGCAGAGAGGAAGTGGGTTCTGTCTGGATGTTTGTTTTTTCTTTTATTTTATTTACGTAAAAAACTCCCACAGCCTTGTCTCTAAACAGCAAAGATTTGTACAACTGCATAGCACAAAGAGCTGTTCACAAGAGGTACCTGATTTGACTGAATGGCATCTGGTGGGAGAGCAGTGCCCACACTGTGCATTACCCATCCTTTCAACCTGCCCCTCAAAGAGGACATGTGCCAGTTTTCCTGGTCAGCACTCTGACAGGAGCTCAGCTCTGTCTCTCTGCTGCAAGACAGGCCATTAACACTCATCCTGCTGGGAAACTTGTGTGGTTCACTATCAGGTTCTGTTGCTGGCAGTTTTGAGCTGCCTTTGTCATCCATAAACCTTTGAAAAGAGGCATCTGTGCAACACAAAACTTCACCCCAGTGCTGGTTGCTTTCAAAATTTTTGCAGAAGACATCACTGCTTGCACACCTCAGAAACTGGAATACTAAACTAATATCAAATCATCTGCCAGCAACTCTGTGCTCTTATCCCCTTTATGATTTATTCTCTCCAGTCACAGATCCATGTCTTAGTCATTTAGGGACTGATGTAAAGCCCATCCCAGTAATTAGAAAGTTTCCTATTATCTCGCCTGGCTTTAGATGATGTCATCAAATTTTGATCTTGCTGCTGTTAAGGTCATTGGAAAAACCCTTGTTGATTTGAGGGAGGCAGGATTAAGGCTGTCTATTGTGCTGGGGAGGGCGGCACTTCTGCGATGCAACGTGACCTTTCCTTTTTAGAACTTGATCTTTAGCTCTGCCGACTTGGCAATTCCAAGCCAGTGAGACAAGTTCATCCTCTCCCTGTTTTATGAGGCCATCTGGGAGGATGTTGCTCTCATAAGCACTACCCCTGTAACAGCTCCATCATTTTGAGCTGAAAAATCCCAAGCCAGATATAAATGTGGGGAAACTTTCCCCTGCAGCTTGTGATAAGTGGTTGAACCTGGCACAGCTGATGGGAGGGAGAATCTGCCAGAAAAGCTTTAGAGTGTCTAAAGAAGAGAGAACTTGGATCCTTCTGATCTTGGAACCCAGTCCTCCTGGGGAGATGGGATGTGTTTTTCTCCACAAATTGCTTGCTTATCTATCCTGATCAGTGCCTGGAGGCCGGTTACTCCTCCTGCACAGGATGGTCTTCGTGCATTGCACCCAGGATTTCTTCCATAACTGCACCCAACGACCCACTCTACCTCCTTGCTTTATTTAACGAAGAAAAATCATTCCACTTTTTGATCTAGCCCAAATTTGGGCAGGTGATGGACGTCCTGTGCCCCTTAACCTGTCCTTACAGACTTTCCCAGTTGGCACAGCAGTTACACTGGTGGAGATTGGTGTAGTTACACAGCTTTATTTGGGGGGTGTTGATGACGCATAAGGTGAGCTATCAGCAGGTATTTTTGCATTTTGTTTTGATTCTTATAGTAAAGTTTCCCACCTGGACTCCTGAGGCAGGATGTGTTAAGTCTGGCAGATCATTCAGATGCTGTGCAGTATTTCAGATAACAGCTCCTCCATCTGACTTCACAGATCAGAAAATATGTGCTTTCCTGTGCCAGTTTTAAACCTGAAAACTTGGACACATTTCTGAGCCCTGCCAGTGACATCACTAACCCTCAGACAAAGATGGTTTTTTGGGAGAGAGTCAAGGTGCCATTTCTTATGCTCTGTAGAGGTCCATTTCTTGGTTTGGGTCCCCATTCCATCACCATAATTGCAATAACTTATGCTTTTAACTGCTTGCGTTTTGCTAGTAGGGCTATTAGATGACTGGCACCTAGACCGATCTGGTGCATGTTTTTCAGTGTTTCTTGTAGTAACATATGAAACTGAGGTGAATCAGAAAATGGACAAGCCTTTTTAGGGCATATTGGTAATTTGAGCAGTTCTTTATCTTTTCATAACATTAGGTCTCGAGACTCTAATGGACTTTTTGGAATGAAGTTTCTTGTACAAGACCCAGGACTAGAACAGGTTGGAGATTGATGGCAAAAAATATGAACTGTTTCATAAAAGATAGGATTATTATTTGATTTATATTCCAGCCAGATTTTAAATTCATGAAGACTTGAAACTGGAAGCTGTTCTGAATATGCAACAAATATTGAATTTATCTGTTGTCCCCTTTAGTGATGGGGATGTTCAGATGCTGCACATCGGAGTGACACAGAGGATCTAAAATGGCCATGTGACATTCTAAATGTGAAAAATGATCAGAAACAATAGGGTTGGTTCTCCAGTTTGAAAAAAAATACAAATGCAACACAAAAAATGGGTAAAATACCCCTCTTCCTTTCTCCCTTCTAAAAACAAAGCCAAAATTCACCTATTCAGGAAATTTCATGTTTGACAGGATTATTACATAAATGACAACCTGACAAGTTTTGTCCCTCTTTACTTGTTCCAGCCTCACATTTACTTGCTAATTCATGCAAAGTTTTTCCAAGTGCTTCGTACTGGAGGATGTTGGCTCTTCTCTGAAAAGCAATTTCTCAACCAACCTATTTCCACCTTCAGACGCAGTGATCTGGCACGAGAGAGAAACACTGTTTGCTGAAGCTCAGGCCAGAGGCTCTGGAGGAATAAAAGCACAACCTCCCCACCTGGTGTCAATGCTGGCTTCTCCATGGCACTCCTGCACCCCTCTCTTCCTCTGTCACCTGCTTTTATTTCATGTGAACGCACAAGGTTTGTTCCTGACATGAAGTACAAGGAGGCTGAGAAATCAAGTGATTCATTTAGGAGCTAATAGCTAATTCTTTTCAGGGGAAACACTGCTCTGCAATGCTTCCCATTGCAGACGTTCCTCCCTTCAGCTCTCCAAGGGGTGGGAGGGTCACGTTCCATTCCCTGCAGTGCCCTGAAGGTCCTGCATCCTCTCAGCCAGGTTGGCCATACCTGTACAGCCCATCAGCACATTCCTGGCTGGACTTGAGGAGAACCACTTGAAAATGGCTGTAGATAGTCAGTGCCCTTCAGGAATGTGCTAAACAAGCGCACTCCCCTGCGCTCTGCAGCTGCCTGTCTGCAGATCCTGGTTTCCAGCCAGGGCAGTGGGGAACTGTAGCTCCCTTGACCTGATTTAGATTCTACTTAACTGCCCAAACTTACAGACATGAACCAAGAAAAACACTGACGTGCACTCACCACAGAGGCAGGGACTGACAGGCAAAATCAGGCCATCACAGAGGTGTGGACTGATGTCTAATGGCTCGCCCCTGCTGTGGGCAGCCCAAAACCTTGGGATCTCTTTTTTAAAAAACACCGTATCTCTTCCTTATATTTTTTTCCCTTTTTTTTTAAAAAAACCCCCCACAGGTCTGAGATACACTCCTGATACCTGCCTTCCTGAGAAAGGTGGATTAGCAATTATACACTGTGCTGGTCAACTCCTTTCTTCACACATTTACTTCTCAAGCTCGTGGAATTGTCGTCTAGCACTCACCAGCTTGAGTTGTTGGTGTTTCTCCCAAGCCCTCCTGAGCTTTGGCCATCCTGGCTAAGGACCCGTTCCCACTGTGCTGGAGGCTCCTCTGCTCAGGCATTGGGGCTGCTCATGTCCATTTACACATGGCAAAGAGAGACAGCAATGGTGTGTTGTGCAGATGGAGTTACCACGCCTTCAGTGATAAAGTGGTGACTGGATGGACTTACACCAAGCTAGAGAAGGGTCGTGGCCATTTTTGTTCCTGGAACTTTAGCTGAGGACTTCTTGTGCTGGATTCTTCCAGGAATCTTTTATGTAAGGGTCACCCATAACCCAACCTGTTTCTGTTGGATTTCACTGTTTCCTTAAAGCCCATCATCCACCCCCCAAGCTGTTAATGGAGCTATGCTCTCTTGTATTATTACACAGCATTCAATTTCAGGTTTTTTGAGACTCTGGTACTTCAGTTTGGGGACAGGTTGTCCACTAAGAACTCCTGTTATGCAGTTAATGAGTAATACTTGCTTGAGAATGAAACCCAGACTGCAGTACTCTTGATGAAAAGCTGAATTAGAGGATGAGTTTTTCAGTGGCTTTTAAGCAAAAGTCTTTAGTATGGAGATTCTCAACACACTTTGTTCACATTCTCTGCATCATCCAGACCAAATCCCCTATCATTTGGATGCACCACTTGGCTTTTGCAGGACCCCAATGTGGTTTTTCACTGTCCAGGTCTTGGATTTTCCACACGTTTAGAGAAAAGAAGGGATGGCACAGAAGCAATTTGGTAAGATTCTGCTACATTAAAAACCAGTGTTGCATTTCCACCTTTCACTTCATATTTCTATGTCCAGCTTTGGTCAACAGAGACTGCAGATTCAAGTGTGTTAATGGCAATATTTATTTAACCATCAATGTAACCCTTTGTTTTTGTAACCTTGGCTTGATCATTAAGGTCCCATAGCTAATTAAGTTCAAAATATTTTGTGGTATCAGACAAAGCTAGGAATATAACAGCCTGATCAATACCTTTCAGTGATAATTTTACTCCAAACCTGTGTTTTGAACATGAACCTTCAAAATATTTTATTGGCCAAGACAAACGGTGTCTGTGCACAGTTCTGTTTTTACAGTATTTTAATTCCAGTGAATCAGTACAGTAAATATTGATACACTGTTTTGCCTTCAGTATTTTTGGACTTCTGTCAAATTAATTAAAGAGTAAATAGCAGAGTGGATATCCCAGCACACTGTCCTATTAAATGCTAAGCAAGATTAGAATGCCTGATAAAAAGATCTTTATGCTCCTGCAAGTAAAGGAAGGACATGGTGTTATACCAGCCTTTGTTGGCATTTCCCAGGTGGTTTTCTGAAGTGAACATTTACTTTGTGTTCTTTAACAGATGAGAAAACTTCACTGCTGTGAATGCGTGCGACATACTTCTGCAATTGTCTCTCCATCCTCGGTGTTTATTTTCTCCTTTTTCACTGTGATCCCTCCAGTTTACAGATCTTTTTCTTCTTCTTCTCTTGCAGAACTGAAAGAGACACCCGTAGGTTGCTAACCTCCATCTGCAGTGGTGTCTGCAGGGTTTGCAGCTGCAGTTTCTCTGCCTGCACATGGAACACCTCGCGTTTCTCTGGGATGCTCTTCAGCCACACACGGAGCGAGCTGTCCTCGTATCCTCGTTATTGTCCTTATCCTGGTAAAACCTTTAATGTCTACAGGCAGAGAGCACTGAGCAGAGATGATTTCTCTAGACACTGCTGATCTCCCTGTTCTGTGGGGCCAGGTTAGGAGGTGCATGTGCCTCCTCCAGGGCTAGGAGTGAGCAAACACCGTGGAGCCCCGGCAGGCAGGAGAGGTGCTGCTGCCACAGCCCTCCCTTCTGGGAAGCAAGACAGCAAAACATGTTGTCTGCAGCGTTTTGCTTACTCAGCATTGGCCAGCAAGCCCTGCAGGCTGTTACAGTAGAAGTTCACACTTTCCAACCTATTTATTGACTGCATTCCTGGCTCTGCAGGCATCTGCTTTAGCAGAGCATGTGACCAAGGAAGCGATCGAAGTCTATTGTATTATTCATGCTGGTTTTCAAGGAGGAAGACCTGGGCACCTCCATTTCACTTTCTCATTTATCTGTGCATGTCTTATGTGCTTATCTTTTGTATTGATTCTCTTCAGAGATTATAGAACTCCAGCTCTGTCTTTGCCTCTCTGACTCCACAAACTCTTTAGATTTAAGTGCTTTAGTGCCAGGTTTCTGCAAACTTGCTTTTTTTCCCCCTGAGTGTACAACTTGGAGAATCAGTTTGTTTCAGCTTTTAGTACAACTTGCAAGCAAAACTGAATCCATATTGATACTGAAGGATGAATTGGCTTTTACTGACAGATACTTAAGCTCACATTCATCACATCTCAGTGTTCCCAAGTAAATTTTTTTCATAAAAACAGATTGGAAGCTTGACCCAGATAGACTTCACAAGAAAGTTTGTTGTCACCGGGAACTGAAAACAAATCTCATGGAATATGAAGCAGACTTTTAAATAGACGGCAGTCTGTATCAGTAGAGGTTGGGATAATTGCATTTCAGTATCCCGGATTATCCAATTTCCATGGAGGTTGAGATACCTGGAAAGCAATCTGCTTTGCAGGAAGGCTATAATAACTTCCACATAGAAGTATAACAGGGCATATGCTCTAGTGGATCCAGGTCTTACACAGTAGTTCTCCTTAGGAGATAGAGTTTGATGTAAGCACTAGGTATGACCTCTTACAATTCCTGCAGGCCTTAACTGCCTCAGAATTCCTCCTGGTTTAAAAGAGAAGTCTGTGATCTCAATCCGAGTGAAGCTTCCCCTCACACACAGGAGCTCCTTCCCCATTGTTCAGAGCGAGCAAGGCAAATACCTCTGCAGAGCCTGTTTGAACATGCATGTTCCTCCAGAAGGGAACACAAAGCAGTCCGGTGTGGTTTGTTTTTTTCTTCTGCAACATTGGATATGTCTGTGCTCCCTTTTTCATTTTGCTTTCACTGTCGTGCTTTTTCCACATGAAAACTCATTCAGGAGAGAGCAAGAGAAGCCCTTAAAAGAAGGAGGCACAGTGTGTGATGGAGTGACCTTGGGGATTTTGCCTCTGTCATTGCCCTCACCACCTCTCAACAAACAGCAAGTGAAACGTATTTACAGGATTGTAGCAATCATTGCATTTTCTCTCGTTTTATCAGCACAGATGGAAAGCAGGGCTGTATCTAATCTCAGTCCAGAATCAGCTGGAGTTGGACTGATAGTGTATAAAGACAGAAAAGGCAGCAGAGCTATAAATTTACCGAGCTGTAACTTGTGCTGTGTGAGCTAATAAGACAGAGCTTTTCAGTAGTTTATGCTTAAGGAAGATAGAGATACAAAGCCATTTATTTTGACATTACATTTCTTTAAAATACTCCCTAGTCCTGCACCAGATGTTAAATTTCTCGTTTCATGCTTGCTATAAATATTTCTTGGAAATATAATCTAACAGGTCCAAAGTCCTGGGGTTCTTCCTCAGGCAAGGTACATGGGCGAGAGCTCGCCAACATCTCACTACCAACCCTATTCACCAGGATTCGCCCAGATGGTCCTGAAGTTTGTACCACAGACATATTTTAGCTTTCTCTTTTGGCTTTCTTCCTCTCTCTCCATCTTCTTCTTCCTTCTTCCCTCTTCCTTCTTCCCTCTTCCTTCTTCCTTCTTCCTTCTTCTTTTTTTTTTTTTTTAATTTATTTGTCCCCTGAGCTCTTCTTGCAGCATTTGAAACATTCCAAAGGTTCAGTGATGCCAGTGTAGTGCTTTGCAAGCAGCCAACTGCACTTCTAAGCCGCCGCCCAGGAATATATCTGACCACATTTGGCAGCGCTGCTGCAGAAAGGAACTATTAAGGCTTGTTGAGGACTAGGACTGAATTGCCCTCTTACCTTAGACTGTGGTTCCTGTGATTTGGGGTTAAGTGCTGGGGGATGTCAAGCATGCCTGTTACGAGTAAATTGTTGAGCCAGACATTTTGTCTTTGAGCAGGGTGAAGGAGCTGCTGCAGAGCATTCCAGTGAAAATATTAAGAGGGCACTTAATGTAACGTGTAGCTCCTACAGGTGTTCATTCATGCACAAAAACTCGATTAGGACATCGCATCCACAATGCAGCCAGTGTCTCCCATCAGCAAGGGCTTGTCTGACACATTTCTGTAAGGATGAAGAATTGACAATCACGTACAGTAAAGAGAAACGTGCAAAAGTAGCAAGAAACATCATTACTTCTGGGGGCAAATAAACCTCTCTGGATTAACTAGCAAACTGCCGAAGCACGAAGAAATCACTGCTACATCTGCACCAGCCTACTTTGTATTCATTGCTAAGGGGCTGGGTTGAAAATTAATATATAATCACCCCTATGAGTCTTATAATGAGATTGTTAATGTGGAAACTGGAAAAGCATTCCAGCC
This sequence comes from Corvus moneduloides, assembly GCF_009650955.1. Classification (NCBI taxonomy): domain Eukaryota; kingdom Metazoa; phylum Chordata; class Aves; order Passeriformes; family Corvidae; genus Corvus; species Corvus moneduloides. Next base: position 3,281,480 of record NC_045491.1, on the reverse strand, counting down.
TTTACCTTATAGACACATGAATTTAGATTCAGAGTTAACATGCATTGCAAACAAACACTGTTGCTTTGTCCACTTGCTGCCTGAAAACACCAATTAAAAAACAAACAAACCACAAAAAATTTGTGCAGATGATGGTCTTTACATGGCCTGGATGCTATTAATCCAAGTTCTAGTAAAATTCAAGAATAAAAAATGAGCAGCTGTTTACCTAGTCAGGAAAATTGCTGCATGGGAAGGGGGATATCTTCAGTTTCTCTGGCTGCTGCAAGGTCATGCATTAGTTAAATCCAGAAAGTGTTACACCACCAGGCATAATATTTCATCTAGTAGCAAGACAAAGGTGGTGTGGGAGATTTGGGGTCCTTTGTGGCTCTATAGCAGTCTTGGGTGACTTCAAAACAAAACAGCTGAGATGGAGAGCAGAAGCCCTCAGGAGTCTGGCATCCTCGGGCTCTTTTGAGCCATTAGACTGCAGGAGCTGTAGTGCTCTTGCAATTCAAATAACACCAGTACATTAACGTGCAAACAAAGCTTTTTGATGCTGAGGTTAAACTAACTTCCTTTCAGAAGCTTTAAAGTTTCACCTTGTCTTAAAAGAAAAACACATCACATACAGACTTGAGAGTTTTTGGTAAAAGCTGCAATGTTTTCCTTCTTCTTTTTTTTTTTTTTTTTTTAAACTCAGTTGTATTTGGAAGAAGGGATACTTGTAAAGAAAGAAGGGCTAACAGGTGTCAGGGTGTGAGTTAGAAAAATAAGAGTTGAAAAAGTGCATATGGGCCCTGCCATGAGAAAGTTTGTTTTTCCTATAACATCCAACGTGCCTGTTGCTTGATGTAAAAATTCATTTTTCTATATGAATTTATACAATACACTTTTTTTTCTCCGAAGATCTCCAGTGCTGTAATATCTCTTTAAGGGTATAGAGAGTGTTACTGTTCCTGTAAGGAAGCGTTCTCCTTACAAGACTCTGAGTCAGATTTCTCTTGCCTGCTCCAGTTCCTTTCTGGCTTTCAAGCAGCAGGTAGGAGCCAAATATCCAGCAGACCTCTCCATCTGATATTCATGGGATGTTACAGGGGAAGGAAATATTGAAAATGGGACATGGTGCAGTCAGGGCCAACAGGACCGTGTTAAAGGGATGTCAGTTGTTTCCGGAGGCGTGCAGAGGTGTCAGGGCTCATTTTACCTGAATTCACCGTGTTGTAGAGCAGCATTATTTTATTGCAACAGAACTGGAGGCCTTTCAGGCTCCCAAACACCAATGGCCTGGGGCTGTTGGCTGGCCAGGGGCACATTCTGGCTTTCAAGGGACAGGCCCCTCATTCCTACAAGCCACAGCCTCAGTCAGTGGTGCCGTGTTGGCTTCCAAGTTGTTCCACCCCAGAGGAGCTGTTGTGCTGCTGCAGAGCCAGAAAAAGATAGGTCCAGCATAAAACCAGCCCAGGAACCACAGGATCAGAGCTGGCACGTGGGGTGTGCTCCCTCTTTTTCTGCCTTCCCCCTGCCAGCAATGGATTGCGAGGGGAAACTACCTTGGCTTGAGCTTTATTGTATAGGTAAAGAAAAAAGGATTGGTAAAAGGGTGGTAAAAGAAAAAAAAGAATGGTAAAATCCAGTGCTACAATTTTGTTCCACTCTGTGCCTTTCTCTCTTCTTTCTCCAGGATTCTGCATCCAACTGTCCCCATCAGACTGATATTAAATGTAAATCTGGAGCAACCCTGATCCCCAGGGAACCCAGTGGGAATTTTGCTTCCTTTCCAGCAGCTTCTCACCCCTTATGCGAAATTTGGGGAATATTCATTTTCATGCTTCCCCTTTCAATAGCCACAATTCTTTTCACTATCTGTCAGCAAAATCACACAGCACTCATTCTTGATCTAAATTTCAGACCTCTCCCCTTAAGACCCTAGGATTTCATCAGCAATTAGAGCTTTAGAGACCTTTTGTCTTAAGTGATTATTACTGCAGAGTTTATTCTAAAACTTTATCTGGCCTTACCCAGCCCATATACATCTGGACTGCATTCCAGGAATGCCATTCCTTCTCCATTGTTTCTCTTGTGTTTTTATGTAACTATTCGAATCCAGAGATGCACTCACTTTTACATTGTAGACATGGTTTTAACTGGCACAGCAAACATTTCCCTACACTTATCTTTTAAAAAAAAATATATGTAAAAGATAATCTAATCTTAAATTTAAAGTTTAACACAAATACAGGGAGAGATGACAACTTGTGAAACTATTTCTCTCTAAGACATGCTAACACGGGTGATAGGACAGAGTACACATTATTTCTCAAATGGGGAAAAATGAATATTTAAGACCTACTTAGAGAGTTCTGCATTGCTGTTGACAGCACTATTGTGTCTGAAGAGGATCAAATAGAGCTCATTGAATAATTCATTAAATGCATTTTGCAAAACTGTTCAAAATGTTTGTTTAAATTATTTATCCCGTTCAATGTGGTAAAACTCAGAGGAACTGAGCCTGCCTAAAACGCTGCAAATGTTTTACTGTATTTCCAAAACAGAACAACCTTCCTATAACAGTTATAATAGCTTGATGCTACTTAACTTGCCTCGTTCTGAAAGGAAACCTGACCTACCAGCACCATTTGTCAGGTCTGGAATGGACACTTGGCCCAGCACAGGGATGTAAATGGGTTGTGGAAAGGTCTGGGTTAGCACATCCAGCCCTCTCAGGTTTTGAGTGAGCTTCAGACAGGGGCTGCATTATGCCAGCAGTGCTTTCCATGGGCACTGATTGATGGGGGCAGTGGCACAGAGCTCTGGTTTTCACCTCCCGCTTTGCCCATCACCGTGGCCACTCACACAGACACCTGTGCTCAAAATCACCTGGTAACCTGGAGCCCCCGAGTGCTTCCCAGAGCCCTGAGCTCCAGCAGATGTAAAAAACCCCACTGTGGGCTGGCAGGGACTCATCAGGTGCACAAAAATACATCAGCTTCAGATCTGAGAGCTGCTCTCCTGCAGCCCAGGCTGCACTTCTCTGATTTTCGGGTGATGCCTGGTGCACGTTCAGGGAACACCCTGAGTGGGAAACTGTGGCATTCTATTGTCTCCATGTACCCTCAGCTGCAGGATAAGGAAGAACAGCTCAAAACATGACTGTAGGTCCATGGTTAAGAAATGCAAAATGCACCTAAAACAATTCCTGCTCCCCTCCTTGTGTATTCATTTGACCTGAACTAAAAATTTATTAAAATACAGATAAATGCATTTAGCTTGTCAACACAACGCTCTGTTTGCCCCCATCTGACAGATCCATCTCGGTCTGGCAGAAGTTTTCATTTGCCATCTCTGAGAAAAAATAACTCCCAGAAAAATGAGGCAAAACCGATTGCAAAGTGGATATTAACAGGGACACACTGCTTACTGAAATTCTTTTAAAATACCACTGGATGTTCTTGCAAGTGAAAGAGAGTGCTATAAATATTCGCTGCAGAAAGAATCCAAAATAAAAATTAGATGCCTGGAATGCAGCAAGCTCTTCACTTACATAAGGAGCACCATTTTTGCGGTGGGTAATTCTGAATGGTGATTTTTTTTCCCCCTCTCCTATTCCACTTTTTTGTTTTTGGTTTCAGAATGTCCCTGTATTTGTATAACATTCTCTTTCCTCCTGTCTTGTGCTACACTTTCCTGTATGGCTACCAGAATGTACATGTCATTAAATCAAGAAAGTTCTGTAAACTGTACGGGTTTGCATGAACAAGAGCTGTCCAGAGCCCCACTGGAGTGCTGAGAACATTACAAATATTGAGTGGTCACTGTGCTGCCATCTCTAAACAGCCTAGATGATCTTTTTCTTTCAGTTGTTACTTTAATATTTATCTTCATGGCAAGCTGGGCAGCAGGAGCTCCACTCAGAGTGGGTTCCAAGCCCAACCTTCCCAATGGGTAAGGTGCCATCAGAAATATTCATGTTTTGTTCCATTTTTGTGTGACTAAAGAGAAATGTAGAAAAAGGTTGCGTCCTTGGTCCTAACCTACTTTTGGTCAGCCATAGCAGCTTGTAAACCTCTCAGTTTGCTGTTTGCCTGACCAGTTTTACTGCTGGTTCTGCTCATAAATGTCTGCCAGGCTAAGTACTTTTGAAGAATTGTCTAATAATTGTCAGATGCTCAATACTGGCTCAAATACTGGTAGTACATACACCAACAAGCATGAAGAGGTACTATCCCAAGTAAAGACTGCAATTTATTCTCTGCTCCAGCAGCAGACCAGACTTTATACAGCTTCTTCCACAGGGTTAAAGCCAGCACAGGGCAGTGGTTTTCCTGTCCTGCAGCCTCAGCTGAGCCCTGCCTGCTGAGTAGGGCTCGACATCCCTCAAGAAAGGGAAACAAGCTACCCTGGAGATGATTGTACCCTCTGCCAACATCTGCTGTGCTTGGGGCTCAGGCAGGGCCATCTGGAAGTGCCTCGTACCCGGTGTCCCCTCTGTAAATGCAAGGGCCAGTTTTGCTCTGTGAAATTAAGCAGGGAAGGATTTGATTCTTCTCTTTATGCTAAAATTCCCAGGCTGTAGCCACACCACAGAGTAGCTCCATAGTCCCACTGTCCTCCCACATGCTTCAACAGTATAGTGGAATAATTTAGAAGTACTACACAGCTATGGAAAAGCTATGTAACACCTTTAGGAGAGCAAGAGCACAACGTTTGCTTGAAATTCCCCAAAGATCAATTAACTTCTGACTCGTCCTTTAAAGCTGGGTGAACTGGATCAATAGTGTTTTGCTGCAGGATATTTTCCCATGCTCATTTGGTTCTTGTCTTACTTACATAGAGGCACAGAAAACAGGCTGGAAGGGACCTCAGGGGGTCATCTACTTCATCCCTCTGCCCCAGGGAAGGATCACTTGCCCTCTGTGCTTTGCTAGCAGTTTAAAAACCTCTAATAAATGGAACTTCACAGCTTCCCTAGACAATCATTTCCAGTGTCAGCTACCCTTGTCACTGGAAGGTTTTCCTAATGCCTGAGCAGGATGTCCCTTGCTGCCCCTCATGAACATTTCTTCTGGTCCCATCTGTGATGGAAAAGCAAGAATTTTTGACTTCCACCCCTCTAGCTCTTACATACTTGGAGACCCTTTGTCTCCTCCAGACTAAACAGGCCTCAGACTCCAGAGGTCCTTGTTTTCGAGACCTTTGGTCATCCCTGCTGTCCTCTGGACTCTGGCCAATGGCCCACATCTTTCTTAAACTGTAGTACTAAAACAGAATGAAGTCTCCCAGCTGAGGCTTTCCCAGCATGATGTGGATGGAAGTGATTTTGTGTGGTTGTACGTGTTAGAGACAGGACTCCTGGGTATTGCATCTCCAGTGCATTTGTGAATTGTTGCAAAATATGGACATTCCTGACACTTGGCTTGTGATGCCCTGTAAACCTCAGGCTCTTGCAGTCAGGACTGGTGTGTTGATGGTCAGGCACGTCCTGCATTAGCGCAATCAATTAATTGTATTAATTGCAGAAAATTCTATTTGTTTTTACTGACTTTCATCCTTTCTTGCCCATTTCCCCAATCTATATGATCTTTATGAACTTCCAGCAGACTTTCTAGCTTGATGCCATCTCCAAATTTAATAAGCATATTATCTAGTCAATTGTACCAGTTATTATGTAATGTATTTAAGGATCAGTAACAGGCTTTTAGAATTTCCTAACCCTTACACTTCTCTTCTAAGAGTAAGCTGTAGATAGGTCTTCCTGAGAACAGTTTTTCACACTTTGTGTTCCCATCTTGCATAAGTTTATTTCAATCTGTTTCTCAGATTTGCTGATAAGAATACCACAAGGCACTGTCAGAATTTCACTGAAGTCAAGGTATATAGTCTGGAAGATTTAAATCTCGTATTTCTCATGTTTCTGTAGGACACATGATCATTTTTGGTCCCAGAACTGGTCTTCTGAGCTCAGACCTAAAGCCCCGTCCCCAAAATCATGACTCTGCCAAGATGCATGAAAGTGCACTTAGCTGTAACTCTGCTGCAATATTAACATTTTAAATCCACACATTTAATAGAGCTGTCATTAATCCACCCATCCTGAAATAAATCTTTTGCCTCATTAAGGGTGCCACTGAAATACTGAAATAAACCCTCTCTTCCCTCCTTCCTCAGCACAGTCAAACGTGAGGGGTCAATTCATGGTTGCCCAGGAGCTCTGGAAACTCTTCCTGGCTGGAGGTCCTACATGTCACAGGGACCAGAGTGCCACAGGCAAGTGAATTTAGGGGAACCTGTGCTGATCCATAGCAACTGGAAAATATAAAGGTGAACACCATCTCACAGCCAGCCTCCAAGCTGGAGAGATTAATTGCACTCAGTGAGACTTATTTGATTACTTGGTCCCCTGAGTAATAATGGGTTTCCTGAAGACTAAAGAGAGTAACACAGAAAAGTCAGAAAGAAATATGGGGACATATTAAAAAGTAACTATGAAAGGGAGAAAAATATATATGAAACCACAAGGCATGTAATTAACTTAGCATGGGACTAGATTTGTTTGCTTAATTATTCCATGCAGCTTCATAAAGCTCTGAAGCAAGTTCATAAGTGGCTTAAAAAAACCCCAGAACCGACTTTAACAAAATATCATTAAATTTGTGAATGAAAATCCTGGTCTTAAGGTCAATGGTTCCTCTTGGTTCATTCATACTGGGATCTCTCCTTACTCTGAGTGTGGAGTTCTTGGCACTTTGGGAAGCATTCACATGGTTTAATTTAGGACTTCTGGCTTAGGTATCCTGAATTGCTCTCTGGAGGCTGCACTGACACTACAGGGAGCTTGGTCCTGAGTTAGACCTAAAGTTAGAATATGTCAATGATCTCTTCTGTGCATGCAAATCTTAAAAGGAAAATATTCTGCGACTGACCAGTGCCTCTGTGAGATTATGTGTCCCACAGAGATGTGGCACAGTAAACAGGAAATCAGGGAGGCAGCTCTTGTTTCCATAGATATGGCAAATGTCAAATGTCACTTAAAAGGTGCTATACATAACTTTGTTACCTCTGGGGAAAATGAAATTCATGGAAAAGAAGAACAGCTTGACAAGCCAAAGAACCTACACAGAGGTTCAGTATATTGCACCACTCTGCCAACTGTGTTTTCCATGAGGGAATCTTCGACTTTCTCTGCAGTCTTTTCCTCCTCACAGTGGCAGAAGGTCCTCACATGGGTGATGATGTGAGCACGTGGAAGTGCTATTTCCTGGGGAGCTCCCCAGTGAAACCAGCCTGCCTGGCAAGTGTCCCACTAAATATCTGGTCACACCCTTGGAAACTGGGAAAAATTAGTGGCATTCCTTAGGATGGGAGCAGAAATGAACATTATCTTCAGAGTTGTCTTACCGAGGAGACCTTAAACAAAGAGAAATGAGGCTGAGGGAGGGGTGCATTGCTGGGAAAGCCCTGTGCAGCTGGAGACGCTGCAAGCCCCCTTGAGGACTCTGACCAAGGAATGATAAGGAACAATCAAGAAACCTGCAGGTGCTCTGAAGAGTTTGGATGTTTTGTTAGATCTGCATATTTCTTTTAGTGTCTGGCTTGCAGCAGAATTGTGTTGCAAAGTCCAGGTGTTACGTGCTTCAGCTGTTGCCTGCATCTGGAGAGGTGGGCTGGGAACCAGGGCGTCTGCAGGACCTGTGGAGGGATGATAACCACAGGGAGGGGAGCTTGGCAGGGAGGGGGCTGCCACTGAGCTTGGTGTAGCTCTGCTGTAAGATTCAGCTTCTGCAAAGGGGAACAGAGCCTGTAGTGCCAGAGAGATCAGATGGGCATGTCTGCAGAGTCACTGCTGCTGGTCTCAACGTGGAAACTGTCATTAGAAGGTGAGACTGGCCCTGAAATAATGTGCAGGTTTAAAGCAATGAGCAGTGGAGCCCATCCCCACTCATCTCTATGCAAACACAGGGTGCTAAATCCTTCACAGAATCTGTATTATTCATAGTAAAAGAAAAAAAAGTAGTTTTCCCTCTTGCTCAGAGGAGACTGAATGCATTTGTATGCACACATGCAGGAGATGTGAAGGTCCAGGGGATGCAACATCAGTGCTGCCCAAGTGAGCATGGGCACAGCAAGGGATCCATGGTGCTGTGGGCCGTGCTGAAACCTGCTGTCAAGGGCTGTTCATCCAGAATAATGCCTTGGCATGGGCTCCCTGCCTCGTCAACACTTGGCTGTGCAGAGGCTGAGGTTACTCAAATCTGGCCTTGCCCCATTTTTCATACCAACATCAACCTCATTCTCCCTTGCCCTTCCCACCTGCCTCTGCCTGGGTGAACATGTTCAGGATCTCTTGCTGGAAATCCTGGTCTGGGTCACTGGTAGCTGGCCAAAGCACATCCTAATGATGGCCAGGAATATGTGATGGGAGGGAGGAAGGCTTAGTTTTCTCTAAATGAAAGTGCAGAGTCTCAAAGTTGAAGTCATGGTGAATTTTGCCCCCTGATTAGGAGTGCAGGATCAAGTCCTCAGAGACACAGGGAGTTTGTATGATGCAGTTCAAGGATAAGGGGAAAAAAAAAAAAGAATGACAGGCCCAATTCATGCTCTTCCAAAATTATTATTATTTTTCAGCTAGGGAAGGAAGAGACAGGATGTGGTAGAAAAACATTTACAGGAGTTTGGCATGTAAAAACCTGAATGATGGATTAACAGCTTATGCCAGATTTTACCTGCTTTTAAGCAGGTAACATTTCTTCAAGCTCAACAAGCTCCTGCTTGCCTAGAGCTATACTTTTCTTATCCAGATGAGTGAAGCCAAAGAATATTGCGCAGTTTTCATTAGCTCCAACTTTCTCTCAAATATTTTCTTCTGCATGTTTAATTTACTTAGGGAAATCGTGGCCCTTGGGAAGGATATGTCTAAAGGAGGATCCTTTTTTTCCTGTGGACTTGGGTCTGTTTTTTTTTTTTTATTGCTGGGGGGTGACCTGAGCTCTCTGGGATGTGCAGCCAGCAGAGTTTCATGCACACAATCACAAGGCTAAGGGCAGGAGCTGGAATGCAGGGGATAAAGCAGAATGTAAATCCATTCAGTGCAGTAATTTAAGGTGTGGGAGGTCTCCTCTTATGCATAGAAAGGTCCTGTCAGTAAATGAAGCAAAAATCTTTACCCTGCAAAACAGAGCTGTCTTTTGACTCTCTGGTTTCCCCTCTGCATTGTGTGTGTCTGTAAAGGACACATAAAGCAGCTCTTTTCCCCCTCTCTGCTTTTGGAAAATCTCTACAAAACCGATCAGGATGGCAAACAGCTACCGTAAGTGTTGGTGACTGCTCATCCTTCCCACTGCACTGGAAGTAAATGGTTCCTTTCCTGCCTTTTTTGGCATGTCCCGTGGTATCTCTCGTAGGAATGGGACTTTATCCTCCATGTCTTGCCTAATTTTCCCCTACATGATTTTAGTTTTCCCACGGTAAGATTAAGCTATTCTATATACCATCAGTCCCATAATAGTCAGTGAACTTTAAGTGAACTCTAACATCTAGACTCAAGTCATTGCATTAAAACCTCATAAGTTGATTGGATAGCTGAGTATTTTAATATTAATCTCCCACTAAATGCCTGCATGCACTGCACAGACTCCCATACAAATGTCTCTCCTTGGAGCGCAGGGTGTCTGAAAAGGCCAACTCACTCTGAATGTGGCACAAAGTGATTTAGTAACATACCCTGGGAATAAAGGGGAATTTGTCATCTGAACCCAAAATCAAAATGTGAGTAATTCCAGCCTTTGCAAGCCTGGAAGGCTGGACATGCTTGAGCAAGGAGAAGGGTCTGGGCTCTGAAGGGGTGAGGGAGTGCAGACAGCACCATGGGCTCGCACTGTGGTTTTAAGGACATTTCTCTTCCCATTCTGCAAACCATTCCTTTGGCATCCTTTTCATCCTATGAGCAGATCATTGGTGTCCCCGGATTCCTGCAAATGACATTTAAAACCTCTCCCAATTTAGTGAAAAACCCAAATGCAGGAGAGTCTTCTTGTTTTTCACTGCTTCGGCCCTCTCCTCTGGGGGAGTGGTCGCCCTGTGCTGCTGAGGCTCTGCACTAACACAGGGTCCCTTTATGACCTGGCTAATGTGAGAAGTGAGTAGTTTTTCTCTCAGTGAGTAGTTTTTCTTCAGTAAACAGGAGAGTTTCTCAACCCCATCACCATCACTTGTGCCTTCTCTTCCTTCCCTCCAGTTCAGATGGAGGAGGACAATGGGTGGGAACACACAGTGCCCAGCCCTGGTTCTCCTGTGCCAAGCCCCAGATCCTCCTCCAAGGGGCATAGGAACATGCCAAACCCTGCCTGGTAATGAGCAGGTTTAAAATTAAGGCCTTCCATTCAGCTTTTAGGAACCTCAGTATGGTCTCCAGTACTTTTTATCCAGCTGCTTAAGGAACCATCTCCTCAAACGTGGAACGTTAAATTTCAGCCAGCCAAGGAGTGGTGTTACCTCACAAATATTTTGGAAATTCCCAAAACTTAGATAAAGGTCCAGAAAGCAATTTGGGCCTGATGCAAGCCCGTTTAAGCCAATGGGAACTTTTCATATTGCTTTCAGTAGGATTTGGATCTGGTTGTCTGCAACAGCTACTACGAACCATAAATGAAACCTGGATGAAGAATTTCCTTCCTGCTCTGTTTTGGTGAAGCAGCAAAGAAGGAGGGGGAACACTGCTTTTAAAGAGATAACTGTATTAAAACCCCTTTGGCTTCAGAGCAAAGATAGCTCAAGCCTATCATTTTAAATACGTGCAGGACGTAGCAGTTGCACTGAAACATTGGCAAGACCTGAGCTCACACAAAATAACAAAAAGGTCTTTGCCAATAAAAAGCAATTTTAAAAGATACAGTGCAAGGAGGTAAAAAAGGTTAGGCAGTGCAATTCTGGAAAACATGAGAATTCTTCCTGGAATTAAAGAGTATATCTGTGAATGATTTAGCAAAGGAAGACCATTTATGCTCTGCTTTGGATGCAATAAGACTGCACCACAGACTGGACCTTACTGTGCACAAAGTTTAGGCTGTACTATTCTAGTGGAAGCATTTTTATCTTTTTTTTTTTTTTGCAGTTGAATTCAATCCCTCTGCTTTTCTCACTGGCTCGAGCCGATGGGAATGGCAGAGGTCTGCTTTGTGCCCGTGGGGAGTCACGGGATGGGAGATGTCTCTGAGGAAGAGCCTTTCTGTGCAATGGTGTAAACAAACATGGGCAAAAGCAGGACAGATAACAGCTTAAAATATGCCAGATTCTTGCAGCTCCAGGCTGTGAACATTGCCACAGTCCAACCACAGCTCTTGTTGCACTGGATCAAACAGGTATGAGGATGCCTGGGAATTTGAGTTAATCTTAGGAAGCCTGAAGAGCATCATCTTGAACATCCCCTCTGACCAGGCTCTCCCACCACTGCTCCTGCTCCGTCCTGGGCTTGGGAGAGTGTCCCAGTGCCATGTGCCACCACTGCCCTGTGTTGCCTGCCAGGTGAGGACTGAAGTGCCCAAGGGTGCATTGTTCCTCTTTTCCTGTGACTGGCTCCAGGAGGAAGGGCAGGAAGTGAGTAACATGGCTGGTGTGCTCCAGCTAAAATCTTAAACCATAACAAGCAAAAAATTGCCATTTTGGGTAGTTCCAGCTCTCACAGGCCATATGGAGGCATATCCTGTTCCTGGCAGTGGGTAGAGGTGGATACTCAAGGAAAGTAGAGGCAACATGGCTTTGTGGACATGTGTCCCTGTGGGTAATTCCTGGTGTGCAGCAGGAACTGGGATTTATTTCCTGAGCTGGAAGGTGCTGTGGGTCTTACTCAGGTCTCTGTGAGCACAGGGCTAACAACCCCCTTGAGGAAACCTGGATGGGTGCATTGTTCTACACGGGCTGGAACAGGAAAGCCAACAACTTTCCTGGAATTAAAATATAAATGAACACATTGCTTGTAAAAAGTACTTCCGAGATAAGTCATTTATAAACTGTAGAGAAGTTTATGACATATAAGGCAATCTGTACTGAGGCAGCTGTGAGAAACACAATTAGCTAATTGGCAGTGTTTCTCCTAATTGCTACTTTAGCAGGAGAGCTACACCATTTAGAAAAGACTCGGTGCTTGGCTTGGAACAAACTGGATCATCCCCAAGGGAGTTTTTTAGGGTAGGAAGTGGGAGTTCCCCTGCCTCCGGTGTCATTATAAACATAGAGAAGCCTGTTACAAGCTCTTGTTTTGCCACCTGGGGAAGACACCAGCACTTGGCCATGGGGACAGGGCACGTTGCCACCCTCTGAAGGTAATGAGTCAGGAGAAGCCGAGGAGACAACAACACTCAGAAAACAAGAGTTGTTTTTAAGGTAGATTTAACCTGGATTTCCTTCTGTGTGGGAACATTCTTCCCTTTAACGAGTGTGCCATTCCCAGTGCCTGTCCATCCCCAGACCCTGCAGCTCAGACCAAATACCTCCGTTGAGTAGGGGCACTAAAGTGTTCCTTGCAATAACTCACCAGGGAGGTTTCTGTCGGTAGGCATCAAAAGGAAACCTCCAACAGCACCAATAGGAAAATAGCTGATCTCGAGGCCTTTTTATTGCTTGTAAAATTTTATTGGAGGTAGAGAGAGCAGGGATAGATAATGCTTTCACAGTGAAATCATAGAGCGTTATCTTAGTGTCAAAACAAAATTGAGTTCATTTCTCCAAAGATTAACACTTGGTATCAGCTGCAGCAGTATCTAGCACCTCAAGGAGTTATTATTAGTTTCATTTTTTAGTTAAAGAATTCTCTTTTAAATAGAGTCTCCTGCAATTTACAGACCACCTCTGTCTGGAATGCTTGCACAGGAGTTATAAATAAAATTATTTGCTAAAAATGCTTCCTAGTACAAACAGACTGGGTTTACCAATGTAAACATACTATATGTATTCATGCATATTTTAAATTGGTTACTGTGGTTCTTTTAACATTTGCCTGTAAGATAACATAATGTGAGTACATGATATGTTTCCAACATTTTATTAGTGTGGAGAGGCAGTTAAAGACTGAGACACCAATGAAATGAAGACTTTTAATTCTCTTTTCACTTATCTGTCCTCAGACTCATCTAAGCACCTTACCTTCATTAACATATTTCAGCCAGCCAGTAGTAGCTGGAGCTGGAGATGTTGTTCCATAGTTGGGGAAAACCCAAACTGGGCAGACAAGAACCATTGTGGGTGAATGCTGCCCAGCTGGGAGCTGAAATGCAGTTGTCACGGCCCCAGCCCTTTGTGCCTTGCAGAGCACATTATGTCTGTTGTAGATCTGGAAGAACTGATCACATCAGTTACAGATTGCTGCCATCGAAAACCACACAAAAATGCTTGATCAGAGAAGTCCACATTTAATTAGATATGACCCACATGGTTTTTCAGAGTATAGAGCTGAAAATGGAGAGCTAAGGAAAAGAGATTTTTTTTTTCCACAAAAGAATGCCACACATGATTTCCTTAATTTACTGCAACCAGTCACATTAATTCCCATGGTTTTGTGAGGAACTTTTTTTTAAATAAGAAAAATGTACAATGATTAGCTGAGTTTCCTCTCTAACCTTGTTAGGCTGAAGTTATTGGAGAGATAACAGTACATGTACACTGTCGTGTTTTCCCCTTTTTCATTAATTTTCCTCTTGCTTTGCCTCGTTTAAGCCTGAACCTCCAAACTTCCAGGGGCTTTAAGAAGCAACTCTAGTTTTATTTAGGGGAAGCTCTGCTGACTAAAGATATATATATATATATATATATATATATACATATGTACGTGTATATATATATATTTGCATTCTGGTATAGCCATGAGCAATTAGAAAATAAAATCTTTATAGTAACAATCAGTACACTGAATAAATAATCGGCAGGACACTTTGCACAAGTATGGGATCATCTCCTGCTCACTGCCCACATCCCAGACCCCCCATCTTTAGTTCAACCTCCACACCACACCTCGAGGAGGTGCCTGCCCTGGAGTGTGTTACTTCCCTGCATGGGAAAACTTTCAGCCAGTAGTTTTTGTCTTTTTCTCCCCTCTTTAAGCAATGATCTTTAAAAAAATCCCTAAATTCATTTGCCTTGCACATACAATGAAAGAGCCAAAGATTTATTTCTTCTTGAAGCAGTGGGTACTGGAGGCAGTAGAGCCTTGCTAGTTTTCATTAGCTGAGGAGTTGGCTTGATGCAATCACATTGTACATGCCAATAAAACTGAAAGGTAACCAGCTGCTTTATTCCAACTACTGTGTGGGGGATTTTTTATTTTTCCTGGAGGAATTTTGCAATATATGATTTGTAAAAGTTACTTTTATATGTAATTAGTATAGCAGTAAATATTTTCTGAACTGCAACTCTTCTTCTAATTTTGGTTTTCTAGGCAAGTCTAGCCAAGTCACAGCAAAGAACACAGCATCAGAAGAAAGCTATTGCAACAAAGCTGGAATCAATGTCAATAAAATAATGACAATATCGTTTGTAGGAGAGAATCACATAGAAATTCCCTCCTCCATCTTGAAAAATATAAGAAATTTAGGTTTCAACTTTTTTTAAAACATTTTATAGAGGACTTTTAAGGTAATACTCTCAGCTTCAGAAATCTGAGTCAATTCCTTATATGAATAAAATTTATTCAGTGCACACAGCATGCCTTACTGCATGAGCTGTAAATTGTCTCTCCGTGATTTAAACAGGACAAAAGAGGCCCTGAAACAACCCAAAGTACTGCAAAGACTTCCCTGGACAGCATTTCCAAGGCATCTTCATCTGTGAACATCCGACGACTTATGTTTAAAGAGATTTAAATGTGTTTGACCATAAAAGATGATCTCTGATGTTGCTTTGGATGAGCTCTCGGGCAGGCTGGTCACATTGTTGATCTTTGTGTTCAAAAACCATGAGGCACAGCAGAAGCTGGAGTTGAAATGCAGCTCCATGAATCCAAAGCAGGAGTCCACGCCTCAGGTAGGACCCAGCTGAAGCTTGAAAAATCACAGCCCTGATGGGATCTACGCCAGTTTCTGCTCTCCAAGCTCCATTTGATCTCAGACTTCACTGTCACAAGTCTGGCAAACAGGATGGCTCCTTTTCTGTGAGCTAAAATTGAAAAAAAGGGAAAATTGTACTAATTTTGAATGATAGGCAAAGACAGATACAGAGAAAATATACAGTAATAGAGTAGTATATAGTATATAGAAAATAAACGTTTGTTTTCCAGAATGTTATGAAGACTTTGGGTGTGCAGAATTCTTCCTTTTTCCTTTAAAATTAAAGCCATTAAAATCCATTTAAAATTAGAGCCATTAAAATCCACTAAGTCAAGACCTCAGGATCTAAAAGCTGTATGTAATTAGGCATTGACCAAAACAAACCATTTTGCTGCTGTGTTTTTTGTGTCAGCAGCATTCACATTAATGCAGAAGGACCCACCAGAAGAGCTGATACAGTCAATAAGTCATGAACTGAAATACTTTCTTCTTCCACAATTGCTCCTTTATGTTATGAATTTGCATTTTAGTAAGTCCCTAATTATTTATTTACTCGGTATTGTCCATGGTATGCAATTTAAGGTGTTCTAACTGCACGTTTAATTGGTCTTAATAGCTATTGGTGAAACGTATGTAATTAGGAAGACTGTAAAGTGTGTATTATATGTAAGTAATAGTCACTGTTCTGTTTCAGGGCTCCTTTCAAGAAAGATCCTACAAGTAATTAAAAATTTCGTCTAGTCTAATCACAAGAATTTCTGTATTATGCAGTGCCTTCATTTGCAAAACAGAGGGAGAACAAGACTTTCAAGAGCTAAAGCATTTTGGTCTCTGATTATGCCAATTTGCCTGTTTTCCATGAGACATTCCTATGGGCAGAGCTTGGTTTGCCGGCCTGGACTTCCATCCTTAGCTGACTGTCCACGCTATTGTAGTCTTAATTCAGCCTTTTAATCCCACCTGAAATGCACTTATTTGTGGTTGAATTCATAATAATTGCGAGCTCCTTGGCATCGGATACAGTCTACCTTAGTGCTACTTTACTGTCTGGAAATTCCAGTTCCTGGCGTCAAGGGGCTCCAATCACTTCCACAATTTCTAGAAATAGCTGTGACCTGCTTTTTTGCACCATTTCCATCCTTTCAGGCTAAACCTGAGCTCCCAGAAACAGAACACTATTGAAGCACGAGCTTTTTTAGTGCTTACTGCTCGGTAACTTCGCTTTTCCTGTTTAATTACAGGTTTCATGTTTAGAGTATGAAGAAGGACATCTTGTAAAGGCACCTTTTCATGTGTGGACAGACCATAAAAATGTAGGTAGGGGCTTCTTTTCCACAGTGGGTGCCCCTGTGGCGTTCAGAAATGCCTCACTGCTCTGTTATCGAGCAGACCTGTTTAGAAAAGAAAGAAAAAAAGAACCTGAAGTGCAACCAACTCCTACTTGGTTACCTCAAACCAGACCCTATTTGGTTGTGTGGGACCAAATGTCAAGCTGGACAAAGAAGGCAAGTATACAGTGAGTTGGGCTATTATGGAGAAAGAGCAGGAATAAAAACAATGTGGACAATAGTGACATTTCTGTCAGTGCAGTGGGTGCAACACACCCACTTGCTTAATCTGAAAATCTTGTGGGGTGCAAGCTCTTGTAGTTAACACAGCTGTTATTAAAACCCACTGTGGCATAGATGAGCCATTAGTGTTCTTATCGTTAATAACTTCAATTTTGGGAGTCAGTCTAGGTGAAAATAATTTAATTAAAATTGCCTTAATTAATGTGATTATTGAACCAAATAAAAAGGACAACACATTAATGCTCCTCTGAAGAATAGTTTTTCACCTCTTCTCTTCTATTGAAAGATTTAGCATTTACTGACTCAGTAAATTACTGAGCCATTAATTTATGCTTGGGGAATGAGAAAGTTATTTTCAATAGAATTAAATCTACAACCTGATGATATAAGTGACTTCTCATGAGATTGCTCATACTGTAAATCAATCAAATTCTCCCAGTTCAGGGCTTTGGAGCACCAGCTAAACTTGCTTTTATACAATGAGGGCACAAGGACTGTTTGTTTTTCTTCCAGATAGGGTAGATGGTGCCTGTCATAAGTCAGCTGAGGTGAGGAGCTGGGGAGGAGGTAAAATGAATGTACAGGGTGGGGAAGCTAATAAAAACCCTTCTTTTACACAGGACCATGGACCACTTGGCAGTAAGATCACAAGTGCAGGCAGACAGGGAGATTCGGATTTCAACCACATTGACTCTTTAAAAAATAACATCTTCCTATTTAGCTTTGCACTATAAAGGTATTTACCATACTAATCCCATCAGGTAGATAATATCCCTGCCAGAGTTCCTGAGGAAAGCTTATCACCACTCCTATTGTTCCACTCCTGTTGACTGCTCAGGAGACAAGAGCCCAGAGAATCAGATACTGAAATTTAAGACCTATTTAGATCCTCACACCTTTGCTCCAAAGCATCCTGGAAGTGTTAAACTACCAAGGTACTTAATCTGATGACTCAGGGGAGTCTTGCGCTTCCTTAGCAACGAGGTTTCACCTACAACACAAATGCAGTACCAGCAAAGGATCTGCTTAAAACAGAGTTGTGACTTGACTGGTAGGAAAAAGGTAAAGCATGTAGAGTGGGTGGGATCTGTCTAGTTCAGATTTCCTCCCGTCTGTGAAAAAATATTGTTTCCATTTGTTCTTTCTGACAATCTCTCAGAAGAGGACTCAGGAATTTAGAGAGAAAAATGAATGCACTTGGAAAAAGCTAGACAAGTTTGGGAATATTTCTGTTCCCACAGACCTCTGTTTACTGAGCAGATGCAGCCAAGATGAGCTTGGAGCAGCAGTGAAAGTGCTGGCTCGTTACCCAGGTGCCTCCTAACACGTCTGCCAGTTCAGAGAAATAACACAGCTTTCCCTGCTTTCATGTATGTGACCACAGGCTGATGTGCCCAAGGGTCAGTTGTTTTGAAGTGCACACATATTTTGTGTAGCTCATTTGTTAGCAAATGCGCCTACCTATGCCATATAAAACCCAACTGTGTTTTCTTAGGCCCTCTTTAAAGTGTTGTGTTGCCTTGGGATTAGATGAGTCTTCAATTTTCATTTAACACCTTTTGCATTCCATTGGTAGCTTTCATAATCTGCTGGCAAAACCATGCAGGAATAAGACTAGCCCTACATCTAGATCATATTTAAACCAGAAAGCCAAAGTGGTCCGCAGGTTGTAAAATAAAAAATTGATACGTATCAAGTCCTGTGCAGGTCAAACAATAACTGGAGGGGAATTTATTTCAGCAAAGTCCTGAGAAAGGACCTGAGTGAAGGTAAAAACTCTTTCTAGCTGAGAGCAGGGACAGAGCTAATGCTGCTGGACTTGATGGAGGAACAGAGGTTGGTTCCTGTGGATAAATCCCAATTGTGAGTCAATGAAGTTAATAAAGAAAACACCTAATTAGTTAAAGTTTAATGCCCTGTTGCTATAAAGAAATAAAAAAAAAATTACAAAAGATTTAAAAATTGCAAACACATTCCATCTTTCCCAGAATTTCAGTTTCCCAGTAAGGTCACAGCAGATATTTAGTCCCGCATTAATATTTGTAAAGACCCCTAAAAGTTCTGGGCTAAGGGAAAAAAAAAAATGGCCAGATGCTGATGGAGAATTTGGGGCAGCTGCTTCACAAACCATTTGGATACAGAGTGTTTTAGAGGGAGGATTGCAGGAGATGGAGTGGGTGGCTTCAGCCCGTCGGTCTCTGAAATGGTCTGACAGAGCTGTACGAGAGGGGCAGCTCTGCTGTCTTCATGATGGGAGATAAAATTAAAATTCTAACTTCTACCTCAGTAAAGCCCCAATACCCCCCTTCTCCTCGGAATCTCCTGTCCGATACACCTTGAAGGAGGAATCTCTTTGAAGGTTCATCAGTGAAGAAAGCCGTGGCAATTCTTATCGTGGCTGGACTCCATTTTCAAGGCAAGGGAAATTCCGGTGAAACTTCAAGATCCATCAAGGTGGTTTAGCTCTTATTTTTCACCCTCCTGGCAGCCAGGCTTGAAATTCTTAATGTGATTAGTGCCGGGGAAACGATTTTCATCCTGCTCAGCTTTACTCACAGCGCCTGGTAAAGGGCAAGACCTGATGGTCGAGAGGAGAGGGTGCACTAAAAGCTCCCCCTTTTACAGCAGTGATGAAAAGGCAGGGCTCTGTCCCCAGCTCGAGATCTCATGGCATGTGAATGTCCCTTTGCTCCATGGCAAACAGAGCCACTACAGTCACACACATCCACAACAGAAACGCGGAGAGAACCCAAAACTCGAGCTGCTGTGGCAGAAGCACGGTCAGCCAGGAGGAATGCCTGCGAGCGTTCTGACATGGAAGTCCTAAGTAATTCCATTTTTCCATAAGGTCGCTGGCATCTGGTGTGTTATGAAGTAACTCAGCAGAGATCTGTTAGATGCATAACCTCCCTGCACAAAGGATACATTCTTTTACTGCGTTTCTCCCTTTAACCCGTGCTTCCTTTTGATACTTGCGTGCTCCACAGTTGCCAACCATGATTTTGCAGACTGGGTTGAAGCATTTCAGTGGGACAAATCACCCTGTTTGCTCCCTGCCATCCTCATGAGTTTACAGCCAGAGCCTCCACTGCTTTCAGTCTGAAATTTCCCTTTGCTTTCCTGCAAATCCTTGGACTTGTTTCATAAGATGCACCGAGATATTTCACCAAGAGAACAAACATCTGACAGAAGGTAAGGATTCAGGTCGGTCAGCCATGGCAGGTGACTGTAACAGTAGAAAAAGATTAAGCAGATGACAGGACTGAGCTGGGTTTTGTTCCCTTTGGAGTATGATGGAGGTTGGGGTATCATTCAGACAAAATGCAAGACCACTGTTACGAGGAAAGTTGTAGGGATATAAAGTTGTAATAGATATAAACTCAGTTTATTGAGTTTTACTTATCAAATACTGTAGAAGATGCTAGAGGTGTCACTTTGACTTGGATTTCAGCAGGTCACAAGGGTTTATGGAGGGCTGGTTTCAGGACTGTAGCCTCTCTGAGCACCATTAGAGTGTAAAGCAGAGCACAACTTCACCTAAATCTGAGGTTTCACTTTGGGCTGGGTTGAAAGTCAATGTCAAACGGATGATACTGATTTAGGATTAGCTTTGCCACCAAGATAAAAGCTCTTGCAGCCAGGATGGGTCAATTAGCACCAACCCAAGTATCCTCCAGCTAAAACCTTCCTTTGCATGGGAAAAGACAAGTACAAGACTGTGGCTGACAGGAATAACTGAACCAGCACAGTCAGTAGTGGAGCCCTTCTGGCCTCCTTAGCTTTTATCTGTTTTTCTTTGCCACAAAGGAAGACTTTGGATTTTATAATATCTGTAATTCCCCCAAGGTCTTTTGGACATGACATCTCCCATCAGGGTGACAGAGAAAGAAAAGCTGTAGACTTCAGTGTTAACTGACCATGTCAAAGCAGCAGAGGAACAGAAGCTGCCTGAGTGGCAGCTCAAAACTTGGTTTTTCCTGAGTCAGAGAAGGCAGGATGTGAATGCTCAGCCCTTGTCCCATCCTCTTCCTCACAGGAGGTAAAGCTGATCTAATTGTCACCTGCTCATTGTGAGGAGGGAGGATGTTATAACTCTACAGACAGTCAGCTGTAACAGTGACCCCAGGAGTGGAGCTGGCCTTGAATAATGCAGTCATTTAGTACCTATCTTAACACAAATTCTGCTGATTTGGCTGGAGAAGAAAGAAAATTAAGAGCATTAACATAAATTATAGGGAAAATAAAAGGAAGAAACTGCCTTTTACAGCCTCATACTCCTTTCAATTCCTACAACAACCAATACTCATGGTGTTTATAATAGTTATCTGCTCAAGTATTAAATTAATCAGAAAAAACCCCCACAAAGTTAAATACATACCTGTTAACAGTGAAGGTCTGAATGTACCCCGTGAGGTAGGAAGGGAACTGCAATTTATGTGGAGTGACTGGAAACAGCTTTCTCTGTGTTCTGTGCCCTTGAGTGCTTTTCCATCAGCATGGCACATTTCCTTCATGAAGAATCTTGGATTATCCCATGTCTGCAGCATCTTCTTCACTTCACCACAGTCCAGGGTTTTAATACTTCCACTTGCAAACCTCCAAAGACCTTGGTATAAGGCTGTGGAAGTGAAAAAGATCCTTTTTACCCACTTCCCTAGGGTTTATATATCATCTTCTCCCTGACACTTGTTTTCATAGAGTATTTGATTTTTTTGTTGCTTTCGCGTGTGGCTAATGTGGGAATCTCTGCTTCCCCAGTCCCACCTTCTGGGACTTTACCCTAACTAGAAAAGATCATCTGGGTTGTTCAGAAACCTTTACGTAAATAACACTCCTGACACATAACTGCGTAATTAGAGTCCCTCGTGAATATGACATCCTGTGGCTTAGGGTAAAGTATTAATTGATCTATGAAATATTCTGAAATCCCACTGGAATGCAGTTTATGTCCAATGAGTTTCTCTTTGTTTTTTACTCTTTGCATTATATTTAGATAAATTCATCACAGTCCTATTAATCAATGTTTCCTTCTAATGAAATATTACTCTTCAAAATCTGTGGCAGGAGTTGTAAGAAGTACCCAGAGAGCTTTGACTTGTACCCTCTTCTGCAGGGCATATGTAATTTGCTCATTTAATAATGATTTTAAAATGTTTAAAATCTAAACAAAACAACAAGTTCCTACTCTTGTATTCGGGTGTGAGTTATACATCTTTCATGATGAGACAGGCACAATAATTATATAAGCCCTTGGGCCAGTATACATGAGTATTAAAGTGAATTATGACGTGATCAGACTGCTAAGGAAAGCCACAGTTATTTTGCAGAAATGGGGCCAAATTCTACTCCCCTGAAACCAGTCATGATGCTACAGAAGTCAGCAGTTACCTTCCTGTGAAATCTGCTCTGTGCAGCCTAATGTAAACTTGGGATTTTAGCCCTGTTGTACTCGTACACTCTGCTGCCAAGAAAACAGCACTGAAACAAGACGATAATTTTTCAGTTTTACATTGCAAGTGTGCCTCCAATGCTCTGTGAGACAATGGGAACAAAAGAAGAGATGACTCGGATACGGAGATTTAAAATACTGTGGTTTCCAAAAGCAAAGCATAAAGGGGGAAAGTGAGAGAATTCTACAGCTACAATAGTTTGAGCAAAGATCAGAGAAGTCAATGGGAGTGTTTCCATTTTTCATTCAGTGAGATTTAGATCAGATCCCTTTGGGGACTCATAATGAAGTTTATTTCCATTGTAAATATACAGTTGATATGTCAAATTTTACTACCATCATGAGAAAAAGATTACACACAGAGTCACAGCCCAGCTGAAATTCACTTGAAAGAAAATTGCAGTAAGTTACTATTGCCAAGTTCTAAAGAGAATGACATTTGACAAGAAAAACATTCATACTTCTTCGATACAATCACTAAATTTTATTCTTTCTGTGGTGATCAGTCTATTGCACTCATTAATGAGCAATCTGTCCCTCTCAAAGGCTGATCCTTATTGACCTTTTCCATATCTTCCTCCTGATCTTAGCATATGACTTGACAGGAGGAAAAAAATTATTTATTTTTATACCAATATAGCCAGTGCAGTTTGGATAGGTGCATGGGTTGCAATCAACTTATTTTGAAATTAATTTTTTGGTTGTATTTTATAAATTAGCTCCTTTTTTTTCCCCCTTCTAGTGAAGAAAAAGCATTATCGCAAAGGTAATAAGTTTTTTATGATCATAAACTTGACTGTCTGATTTATGGCTTTCTTTCTCTGGGTTACTTTTATACGAACCATATCCTACTTCAGAATCAACCACAGCTTTTGTGAAGATCTCTGTACTTAAAAAACGAACAAACCCAACCCAACATGTTATTAATTACACAGAAAATTGGTATGGAAAAGAGTCTTTGACCATATTTACATCAGAATGTATTCTTTCCTGTTTGAAAAATGATCGACACACTTTCATCAAGCACTCAAAAGTCAGAATTTTCAGCCATTTCTACCCATCATAAACATAATTTGGTTCTGGTGGGTGGAATTCTCATTAGTCTCTGAGCTGGCTGGAGTGTTTTGATAACTGAAAAACAAAGTCAAAATCTCAGCAATGTGAAAGCAAGTTTGTTTATATTCCCAACTGACCCCATGGAAACTCTCCCCAAATTAAAAACACTCCAATACATATTGACGAGTTTCACATGCCCCTAACTTTGAGGGATACCATTCATTCTGATTGTAAATCACTAAGCTCTCCCTGTATTTCATATTCTCCCTTTACTGTATTCATTGACAGGATGTAAAGAGGATGTAACAGACTGAAGTCTAAGAAGGAAATACAGCAAAGAGATGAAGGAGTGCTTTTTATCTGCCTGTCTCCTGAAGTCTTCAGATGGTGACTAGATGCCTACAGATAAGACATTTCTTAATCAAGGAGTTAGAGAACTCTGCAGTTAAATGACATTGAGTGAGTCATAGAGGAGATCAGATCATCTAACGAAATCTTCAGTTGTTAGAATATGCATCTCTCTGAATACAGATTATAATTTTCCAGGAGTCAAAGACCAGATCTTTTTAAATCAGTTATTTCAGTGGGAAGAGGGACCTTCATGTCCCTCTCTCAGTGGGAAGAGGGAGCTTCAGGGGACCTACATGTCATTTTCAAAAGTCCTAAATGTTAGAGCTGACCTAGGGCAATGTGACAGAAGACACTGGCTGAAATTCTGTCTCCAGTGAGCCTGAGAGGGAGTTTGAATTTAGCATGGCCATGTTACCACCCAGGGTGTCAGTGGGAAAATTGCCAGTCTAAACCAAGAGAAAGCAATATATTTAACCCCAGAAAGCAAAATAGAAAAGATATTCCAGTCCCTAGTCCCTCATCTCCCCACAAACCCCACCCCCCCCCAAGCCAAAGCTATGAGCCAAATGGAGAGTGCCATCAGATTTACAGGTCTGTCAAGGTAAGAGGTGTTCGGGGCAAGTCTCAGCAGAAGACATGCGTGAGGCAGGGAGGTCTTTTTTTTTTCTAATACATAAAATGGAAAACTAAGTGTAGGAAATGGGTACTACATCCATGAGCTACAAAAGCAGTGAGAAATTGCACAGATTGGGCAAAACGAAGTTCATCAGTGGGCTCACAAAATCACAGAAAGGCTGAGGTTGGAAGGGAGCTCTAGAGGTCACCATGTCCAACCCAATCTCAAGCTAAAGTAGGCTGCCCAGGGCTGTGTCCAGATGGTTCCACTTCACAGGGACATCCAAGGACACTCTCCAGTCTTCACCATCACAATTCAGTGATGATTCCATCAGACCTTTCTGCCAGGTGCAAACTCTTCCCCAGCTCGCTCAGTACTGCTCTTTCTCATTCATTAATGGATCTCCCAGGAGGAATTTCTTGACGTGTAGGTAGCTCATAAACCCACAGTTGTTATGAGAGTCAGGGTAGAGCTTAATTCTAGTTACAGGAAACAGGAGGAAGAGGGGAGGACTTTTGGGCTGTTTTATTGTAATTTAAGTAGGCTTCTAAGAGATGAGGAGCTGGCAGTAATGTCAGAGATTACAAGGAGTTTCTGAACAATTGCAAATCCATATTTCTCCGTCCTCATGCACAACGTGGGAGAAGAGCAGCCAGAGGCAAATGGCAGAATCAGGAGGAGGAAGAGAGCTGTTAGCTGGCTCTGGTTTGTCTCCCCCTCTTATCAGATCTCAACTTTGCAGTAGCAGCTTCCACAGCAAACTCCTTTCCAGCCTGACTCCCTAGAGACAGGAAATTTCAGACACAGGAGAGCAGCTAATGAGGAAGAGGAGCAGATCTTTCTGGCTGCAGCAAACTGTGTGGGATCCTTCCACGGCACAGCTTGGTTTCCTTTGCCTACAAGCCTGACAGGCTCCCCGAGATGGATTAGGTTAATTTGTTATTTCTTATTGGGTGAATCCTGACAAACATTAAGACTGTGCTGTGGTTCTCTGATGGGTGCGTTTGTTTTCTAATTGGCCAAATTTCCTCTGCTGGATATGTGTTTCAAACAGCTACAATAAATCAATCCCCTACCCAAGTATTTCATGCTTGTAGGCATCCCAGAGAATGTCACTGCAGTAATTGGGGCCACAATGTGACATAACACAGCACAATTGCTCTACTGAGATTGTTCCACTTTTACATCCACTTATGAACCGCAACAGAAATCTGTCCACTCTTCATATTTTCAATTATTATTTTAACCTTTTTTTTTTTTTTTTTTTTTTTTGCTTGACAACAAGCTTTTCCATCATTTTAGATGATATTTCCTGCTTTAATCCATCCGGGGTACAATTGTGTGTTCTTTTCCTTGCAGTTCCCAGGGCAGATGGAAGAAAATGGGCATCAGTTTAGGTTGTCTGTGCCAGGAAATATATAATAATGCCGTCATTCTTAAGACAACTCTGCAGCAGGCTCAGACAGCTACAAAGTAGAGCACATGCATGGATTTGTCATCCTGTCTTACTCTTAAACAACATTGGCTTCTTTGTCAGTTGTGAGGAAATGAGGGGGAAAGCCCCTTGGAGATGAGCCACACATTTATTTGTTCCTGAGCTCTGATAGCAATGTTGGCTGCAACACAACCCGTTTTTTAGAAAGGAGAGGTAAGCATCTTGTGCAACTTGCTCAGAAAAGTCAACAGGTGTGTTTGACAAATGCATTTTCTTGACACAAGTTGACTTGAGACACCCAAGGATAGGATGTGCGTGACCGCAAATATCCCATGTTCCAGACAGAGCACGAGTGCTGTTACCTGTTCCCAACAGCCCCACTTCTGGTGTGAAAAAAAGCCATCAAGCACGGGAATGATCTGTGGGCAGAAGTGCCCTAGAACACTACTGGCACAGAGAGAAGAAAACCTTGGGGGCTAAATGAGCAGAAACCTCATTTTCTGCTCCTCTGCACCAACGTCCACCATGCCAGGGTGGTGGACATCTGATGTTTCTGTTCAAACAATGATTTAGTGAGGCTGTGTCTTGTCTCAAGTTCAGCTGAGAGGTGACACTTTGCTCCACCTCCTCCTTTTTCTCAATACTCAGAATATGAAGAGATTCACCTCCACCTTATCTTGTGGACAAGTGAATACAAGTGCTGCGGACCTAAACTCCCACTGGTTCCCACAACATCTGTTTCCAGTGTGCCAGAGGGAAAAAGGTACCTTCAGTGTTGTAGATTTTTCAGTATTTCTGCCTTCATCAAATATTTGGGAGATATCATGAAAATATTTATTTCTAACTGCAAAGGGAGATGCCTTTCACTGGTAGATTCTCTGTTTCTCAGGCCCTGTGAGAGAAACAAATTCCAATGCTAAAAGATGTCATTTAGGTGGTTGCATTCCTCATCCTTACCCGTGCCAGAGGATGGGCTATCTACAAACAGTCTAAATCTGGTCACAAGGACACACAAACAGCACCTGAGGAGCTGTGCTTGCACTGAGACATACACACAGCCTATCCAAGCACTTCACAAGGGGGATGGGAATATTTTTAACGCCTCCAGTAAGCACATGTTAAGAGCTCTGGTAACCCAATATGAATTCTGAAATATAGAGACACATCTGTGTCAACCCCTAAGGAGAAAGTGCCTCTGAAGCACTCCAGTAAAACACTTGCAGCCTGTGTGACTTCTGTATTGCCTTCAGATAGTCTCATGCTCCCTTGTAACAGCAACCTTGCTGTTTGGGTTGATGTACTTGCAGATCATGAAGTATGAAAATGAGTACTGGTAATATTAGTGCTGTAAGTCCTGATGGCAAAACACATTTCCTTTAAAAATGGAGCGTCACAACTGTTGGATGACATCTAACTGAGTGACACACTTCCACACACATTAGCACATGCTTTGCTGCAAATAGAAGGACTTCATTTTAAGGAAGATCTCTGCAAGGGAAGGGAAGGGGATACCCTCCTTCCTTTTTGGTGCGTTAAGAAGGTTTGATTTCTCCACTCCTAATTGTTTCTTGAAATTCATCTCACTTTAAGGTCAGAGGTAGCATTGAATGCCCATTTCCAGAACTCTTGTGTCAAGGGAGAGTTCTGTATCACAACCCATTGCATCCCAAGAACAAAAGATGACCGACACATTAAGTGTGTTTAATAACACACATAGCTCAGGGAACATTTGATGAAGCAGGACGGCTCTTTTGCTGTTGCTTTTTCACCAAAGATGTCCCCAGCAAGAGTGCCCAGAGCTACCAGAGAACCCTGTAAAGCAGCTGAAGCCAATGCCAATATTTAGGCATAATTCAGGTCATCTCATACTACAAAAGAGCTCAGAATAAACCGCATAAACTGCAACCTTTTCCTGTCCTGGACACCCACAGCAAAGTGTCACTGGAACAGAGACTGTGGTGCTCCAGAGATCCCTCCCTTCAGCTACACAGCTGGTCCCAGCCTCCATGTAATAGATTAGAATAAATAATGATGATAGGGAATTAATAGCTAGCTAATTAAGGTTTAGAAAGACCAGCAAAATCATCCCAGAGCTAAGAAGCTTTCCATAGCTTAGGTTTGAAGAAAAGTTGACACATGAGCAATGTTTAGGTTCTAATCCTCCTCTATCCCGTGCTCAGTCTCAGTGAGAGGAACACATCTCTGCATCTCTCTTCTCTTCTGGATTTTACAGTTCTCCTCATTAATCTTGTATTTTTCCTTGTGCGAGTCCAGCTCTGTTCCCATTCAGCCTCAAGGCTGGGACCCTGGAAAATATCTTCTGAATTTTCAACAAGTATTTGTCTCCCTCATCACAGTTCTTATTCCTCTCTTCCCTTAGGAAACATAAGTCATTAAAGCTCAAGAAGGGCTTAACTCAAATATAGGTTTTATTTATAGAATTTCCCCTTCCTCTCCCTCCCCATCTCCACTTTTCTTAGTGTATTTTATTTTCACCAGCTGGACTATCCTTTCAAAAACAACTTTCCTCCATCAATGTTAAAGGAGTTATCCTGCATTCACAGGAAGAGCAAAGATCCCAGGTTTATGCTTCTTTATCATTTAACCAGTGAAAGCTGCAATTTACAGGTTCTACAATCTTTCAAGATTTCCTTAACAAGGACTACTTATCCTTGTCACAAAACCTTAGGATTATACAAGAATAAAACTTTCTTTTGTCTTTTCTTCCAGGTGTCCATATGTCTGCAACAGGCAGTCTGGCCAGCTCACAGAAACTTCCTCTCCTCCAAGAACTGCATACTGAGGCAAATTCCCAGCTTATTAAAAAATAGTTCTGTTATTTTGCCATCTTGTTTGTTCTGCAATTCCACTGTATTTTTCCCCTCTCTCTCTTCTCCCTCTCTCTTTTTTTTTTTTTTTTTTAATTATGCCTCTGGCTTTTGGAGGGAAAAATAAAAGGAAATGGAAAAGAAAAAAAAAAAAACAACCAAGAAATTTTTAAGTATATCTTTATTTTGGGCTGTGTGTCACTTCCAAACTTCTGCAGGGATTGATAGGAACATCCCAATATTCAAATGCTATCTGTCCAGTGAAGAGCTGTTTGCATGAAGAATTACACAGAAGCTTCCAAAAAAACCCAAAAGATCTTAAAGTCCATTATAAAGCTTCTCTTCAGTTACTGACAGTAGTGCCTTAAGTTCACTGCTGCTGAACTCTTTTCCAAAGTAAATGAAATCAAAACTGGAATGGCTAAAACTTGAGTAACCCTGTCCCAGAGTTTAATGTGATCCAAACACTCAATTTCAAAGTTTAGCTTAGTTTTAGTTTTCCTGAGTGATTCCTAAGACAACTTTTCAATTCAGTGGTGGATTTTTTTTGGTTGGTTGGTTTCTTTTTTTACCCCATCTAATAAATTCCTAGATTTTGAAGGTAAAAGCCAATTATGTTGAGATCCGGGAAACTGGTCCTCCAAAATAAAGGAAAATGTTTTGGACTGTGGCTTCATTCATGAAGACATGGAACTGATCGTGATGACGTATTACATGTTTTTAGTTACTACCTCATCCTTCATGACTTTTAAAAGGAAAGGCTTGACAGAATGCCTTTGAATGCTATAAACATATTCTAGAATTTTTCCTTAATATACACCTGTGAAAAAATTGAAAAGACACCAACAAAACAATAAAATTGAAAAGCCAGTGCAACGTTTGCTCGTGAATCACCCCAGTGGCACCCAGCCTCCAACACAGCACTGTGGCGTAGCTGCTTGCAACTTCACTTAATTGAGTTTTGCAATGCAGTTTCACAATGCCACTTTCTAAGGCTTCCTTTGTAAGAATCGTGTTCCCTAGTGTTTAAAAACCCCAGTTAGGCTTTGGAGAGGAGGCTTTCAGCTCTTCCTGGCTTTTCACAGCCTTCCCCTGCTCCGTGCCACGGGCGGAGCGATGGCGCGGCTCATCCCGGGACACGGATGGAGAGAGGGAGTTGCACCTCCCAGCCCTGACACGTTCTTATCCTTTGACATCCCACAGTGAGCCCACAGCCCTGTTCAGTCACCCACAGCCTCTGGTGCCTGTCCACCCCACAGTGGTCACAGTTTTAACACGGACTCTGCACTTCTCCCGCGCTGCCACAGCAGAGCCGCAAAGTCTCCTGTTCTCCAGCACAAAAAAAGCTTTTTTGGTAAAATTTTCAACCCTCCTTCCAGGCTGTGATGCTGAAAGGTGGGAAGAGCTCGTTATGCCTCAGTGGCCTGAGTGGGTCCAGTGTAGGTCTGGGAGTACAAGTGTTTATGGAAGGATGAAAACCAAAAAAAAGAAGGGGTTTACGGAGAGAGGTATGATGTCACCCGGATCACAGCCTATTTCTGGAGCTAAGCTGTGAAACCCATGATACATTTTGACACATAAATGTTGCCAAGGAAAACTGATAATATAATTGTTAATACGGTCACAGCCAACTGTTCTTCTGATAAGGAGTTAAACTCTTCTGTGCAATACAGTATTTGTGGAACGTAGCACCTAGTCACTCCGTGCTTTCATTGGCTCTAGGATTACTTATATCATATTTAAATAAAAGGACTAGATTATTGGGTACCATAAGAACAATGGATTGCTTATGGTCTTGCAGCATTTATCTTAAGTCAATACAAAAGTTTTGAGTTCTAAAGCCTCTGTCAAGGGCAGTGAGACAAGGGCCACATTCAGTGAACTAGTGATTTGTTTATTTTTTAGTGCACATTTAAGTATCTTATTTTGGGGGCTCAGATATACTTAAATGATTCCGTTAAATACAGATTAATTAAAAAAAAAACCTGTGTCTCTCTGAGGAACCAAATCTGATAGAAAATATTAAAGGTTATTATGTGCAATTTGTTCTAGATAAGACTAATGATCAAACAACTTCCTCATCTCTGACATGCCACAATTTTCCCTGAGATAGAGGTCCATTTTTGCATCCTTCATATGAGATTTGTTCCTGGGAGCTTGACAGGGCTCCACAATGTAATTATAGAGTGATTACGAGTAAGTAATACCAGAAAAGAGATACTTTATAAGTGCAGATATGGAAGTGTAGGGATAGGTTCAGATATGAAACAAAGAGAGAGACTGCAGCCCAGAGACATGAAAACTGCTCAGAGGGGCTCAGGACACAGAGGCAAAGAGTGACAGCCAGGACTCAAGGCGTGCAGAGAACAAGTGGAGCACTGAAGGGTGAAGTCTGGGCATGAGAAACAAGTGGAACATCTTTGTCACTTGCAAAAATGCAGGCAGGCCAGAGTTTAAAACATGTTTAGATGACCACTTAAGAGTTTCAGAGAACCAGAAGTCTCCCTGAGTCTTAGACTCTTATGTTCTCCTCAAAAGCTTATAATGTCCTTTTTGTCCATGTTTACAGACAGACACTTTTAAGTATAAGATTACAAAATGGTTTAATTATTTAAATCAATACTTTCTACTCCTTAAATTCTGAAATTGCAATGAAATAAAATGAATTTTTTATCCTGGTCTGTAGTGGATCCCTGCAGTTCATTTGCAGTTATGGCCAATTTACTCTCTTACAGAAAGAAAAATAGGTCTCTGGTCGAATGTTTCCTTCAAACACAGAATAACATCCCTTTACTGCTGCCCCTTCCCCCTCCCAGTGTGAGAATGGAGTGATTGATTTTGGCCACGAACATGCTGTGCTCCTGACTTTGATGGTGTCTGAAGGTCCATGAACAATTCAGTTGGGAGCGATTTGTGCTGGTATTATTCCCATTTCACAAAAAGCAGCTTTCCTGCCATGGTGTGATGCTGTGCTGACACTGGAGTGGGGTGTAGGGTTGTTGGAGCTGGGCCTCCATGTCCAGACCCCATCTGGTGGTGCCTGTGCCGAGGTCCCTTGGCTGTGGTGTGTTTTCCCAGCTGCTTTCTTGGCGTCCAGCACCAGCTCTCCGTGTTCAAGCGTGTGTAACACACGATCTCCCCGCACTGGGAAGCGTGATGGTGTGATCAGTGAGCTCCATCAGATGGTGCTGAAGGTAGTTAAGAAAAATAACATCTAAGAAAGAGCCACTTCTACCTCCTTGAGCCCACTTCTTTCTGCTAGAAAGTCTCTTCCCAGGTGTCTCTTCACATTGCCCAGCAATGCCTGCAGAAGAGCTTGTCTTTTTTCCTTTCCCCTGCTTAATAGATCATATCACACCATTTTACTAAACTAGCAGAAAAGTTTGGACTCTGCTCTCCTCTGATTCCCTGCCTTGAGCCAGAATTTCAAGCTATTTTTTTAATGTACTCTGATTTATCCTTTCCTTCCTCAAGTAGAAATTTCCCAAATAATGGGTCAGGGCTGAGTGGCAGCATGGAAGTGGGTGGCCAGAAGTGTTTTTTCTACATTATTCCTCCTTTCTGAAGACAGCACACAAATTCCAGAGGATTCAGTATTGCTGCCAGCCCAGCATCAGCTCAATCCCGACCTTCACTGCGTGTCATTCGCCGAGGAGCAGCAGCAGAGCGCAGCCTTGCCTGCTGAAGCTTGGGTTTCTGTGTAATTGGTTCCCATGTTACTGAATTTACAAGTTCAAATTACACACTCTGGCTTCAGCAGGGGCCTTTCCATTGGCACAGTGCCAATCTGATGGCTACGTGTCTCCCATTCTATGAGACCCAGAGGAGCAACTCATCCACCCAAGTTCTTGGGCTTCCTGTCTCTTCTAGCTGGAGGCCTCCAAATCTAAGAAATTAATTGAGGTCTTCATGTGCTGAGCCTATAGGAAATGCAAAGACTTGGGCAGAAGTTAGGCCAGATGAAGGCAGAACTTATGAGAGGGAGCAGGGCATGGTCATTTGGAAAGATTTAGTTATATATATTCAGTGAGGAGGTTTAACTGGGGACAACGCAGCTAATCCTGAGATGCAGAGATGGAAATTTTGCATTTATACCCTGAATATCAACAGTTCGTGCCAGTTGTGGGAATCGTAACACTTGTGGGAAACAGGTGCTTGCTCTCTCCAGTGTTCACAGAAAGACTCTCTTCCCCACAAGCCCCTCAGTTTGCAGAGAAAAAGCTGTTTGTACATAAAGAACTGTTACGCATGTTTCAGCTTCTTAATGTCTATGAAGTTCCAATTACCCAGTAAAGGAGAAAAAGAAAAAAAAAAAGAGTATCATGAGTATCATGTGACCAATTCATTTAAGAAATTGTATGGCCCCTCAACACTTGGGGATCTGTGTGTAGCTGGCCCTGCTATGCTTGTTTTCCTCTCATTACTGACCTCTTTGTACAGATGGGGACTGAGAAGTGAAAAGATGAAACACCGTGTGACAGCCGAGCAGGGAAACTGCAGCTGAGTCATGGAGACAACTCACATTTCCCAGGGATTAAGCACTGAAAGCCACCTGTAGGTGACAGAGGAACCAGACAGGGAAAACCCCAGCCCTCCACAGAAAGCCAGAGAT
Source organism: Corvus moneduloides (assembly GCF_009650955.1). NCBI lineage: Eukaryota > Metazoa > Chordata > Aves > Passeriformes > Corvidae > Corvus > Corvus moneduloides. The sequence goes on along the minus strand of NC_045491.1, from coordinate 3,248,548 downwards.
AAGGGAAACATCTTAAGGACTGGTGTAAAGGTAGAGTGAACCGGTCTTGCTGTGTGATTAAATGATGCCCATCAGCCACGGTGTCACAAACAGAAAACATGCGGCATTTCTGCCATTCCTCAGCCCTCAGCAGCCTGCTCTCCCTGGTACTTCTCGAGAGTCCCACCTCTCTCTGAGGCACTTGCAGAGTTCACAAAAATCAGCAGGAATTAAGGTTGGTCATGTTTGCCTTGTGAGCACAACAGATAATGGATGCTGGGGAAAAATATCAGGAAGGCAATGGTAAAAAAAAAGCAATCCCAAATATTAGTCTGGCCTCTCCCCTTGCTCCCTCTCTCCTGAGATACCCCAACATGGCAGTCAGCACCGTGGACTCAGCATCCAGCACCACCAGAAGGGTGGGAGCTGCTGTCAGCAGCAGCTGTTTCCAGGGTGGGATTTGTCTTGGATGGAGAAAGTGTCTGTCTTGGCAGTGTCTGATCTGTGGGACATGGCCCTCCACCACCCCCACATCTCCATCCTCCACCTGTGCCAAGATCCATCACCTGTGCATCCACAACCTAAAAATCAGGCAAGGGCCACAAACAAGGAGGAGACAGAAGTGTGACAGGTAGGGCTGGAGGAAGATGGACAGCACTGGTGACCAGAATAGTGGTGCTACACCCATTAGCAATAATAAACTAATTATCTCTGCCCAAACCACCATTGGTAAAGTGGCTACCACTGGGCAGTCCCAAAAGGAGTGATTTCTTTGGGACAACATGGTCAGGCCATGTGTTGGTGGGGGACACTGCTGACCTGAGGCCTCTTCCCAAGTCTCACCCACAACATGGAGGGAAATCTCTTCCTCCACGTGTTGGGGCAGATTCCAGCACTTCAGTTCAAAGGCAGTGCCAGCTGAGAGCAGGTTTCTGTTCCACGGCAGGGTGGGGATCATGCTGCTTTCTTGTGGCTGTGGATGGTGATGGAGAAAATAATTCGATAAATCTGCAGAATGTTTTTATTGTCATGTCAACAAAATATTTTCTGCCTCCACAGACTGTGGCAGTTCTTAGCATGCAGCATCCATCCAGTTTTGGAAAACACTTGAAAACCACCGGCAGAATCTCACTATTCCTTTTTTTAGCTCCATAATGAAAAAGCAAACAAGAAATATGCTGATTCCCAAAATGAACTAATTTTTTTTCTGAAGCAATTTAATTTTTTAGCTTTGATCTGATACCAGAACCCAAAGGACTTACTTGCTATTTCTAAATAATGAGTCTAATGTTTATGCTCTGAGCCTGAACTTTTCTGGTTTTGGAAAAAATGTGACTTTACATAAAAGTCCTTTGATTAAGAGATCTGCAGTCAGAGGAGTTTTCGATACAATAATGAAAAGGCCTTTCAGATCGCTCACTCAAACACTGCTCAGCACGATATTACTCAAGAAGGGAAGAAGCCGACAGAACAATCACACTATTAGTCTTTGCTTTGCCAAGTGTTGTGTTAGTCATATTCCTACGGTAAAATCTCCCAGAAGTGGCTCAGAGAAGTCTTACACTGCATGGAGTGATGCATGCCTGCAGACGCACCCTGACCTGGGTGGTCTCTCACACTCCCTCTCTCCTTTGATTGTTTTGTAACCCTCTTTCATTGAGGCTTTAGGAGTTGATTGCTGTACAGAGGCAAAGCGTTTGGAGGAGAAACAGAGGCTATTTCCTCCTGCTATGGTCAGAACTGCCCTGCAGCAGAGATGGTACCTACAGCAGGCTGCAGTAGACTTTTGTTCCCAGCAAGATCACGGCTCAAAGCACAGCTCTTCCCTGCTTGCACAGCGAGATCCCATTCGCTGCCCCATCAGAGCATGCAGGCTGCAGTGCACCCACCTCTCCCTGGCTGCCAGGAGCACCCAGTCCCTGGGCTCATCCGAGCTCCTGCGAAGGTCACCCCGCTGTCCTGGTCCCCGCTCCCCAAGACGTGGGATGGAAAGAGTGACTCTGGCACTTGCTAAGTAGGTTGGAGTTTGGAAGGCGAATGCCTATGTTATTTGTGCAGAACTGACACGTCTCTTTGTCTTGAGCCATGTGGCCCAGATTCCAGCCCTTATATCTACAAAACACGACTCTCGTGCGCGCTCCTCTTTCAAGTCCTTGATTCCAACGGGATTACTCACATGTGCACGCATAGCCAGGGCTCTGCAGAGCAGGGGCAAATCCTGCTGCCTTCAGCTGATTTACACCACCACTCTGGAGATGAAAAATCTGACATATGAGCAGCTCAATGGGAAAAGAAAGATCAACCTGATACCTCCTCTGTATTGTCCTTCCACATTCCCATCTCCACTGCCACTGCGGCAGCCTGCAGGATGGTCTGCTCCCCTCTACCATCAGAGCGTTGCTGCATGCTAGGGGTTAAAATGAGAAAGCACTTTGGTTTCAGAGATTTATCGCTTTCCTCTTGCTATATTTGTAAAGCTCATCGTTAAGGTCAGCCATCCCCACCCCTGCAGCTGTCTGTACATTTTTTCTCTGGTTCTAGAGCTGTACTTTACTGAGGAAATTATAATTATTAAAACACACAAGGTCACGCTCTAGATGAACTTGGAAACAGTTCAAATATGTTTCAGGTTTGAAACTATGTAGCAGCTATGGCCAAGTGGTGAGTTCATAACAAAAGAATGGTTAATTTCACACTTCAGATAACATTTCCCCCGGAAAGCGGTAAAGCATATTGGGACAGGAATTATTAAAAGTCGAGAACACTGGAGACACATAATCAGTCATTAGTCCTGATAATTAGATATTAAAGGTAGGCTCAGGGAGGGGGAAGAGTGGTTCTGCCTGAACGAGCCAGTGTGTGCTCTTACCTTTAAATCACTCTTTTAAAGTTTTTCATCTTCAGAAAGGCACCATGACTTTGTGGACCTAATGTGGGACATCTCGAGAGCTACCCCACAAGTGGCTCTTCTCTGCCTGCTGCAGGTCACAATTCTGGTTGCATTTCATCAGATAACATCATCAGGCCATCACTAGAATTAAAATTTACAAACCATATTCTGAAATAGCAGCAAAGAAAACATGCATAACCCTCTCCCGGAGTTACCTCCCCCTGTGCATTGGGATGGTGGGAGGAAAGCAGTGGCAGATGTTTGTGGCCTCCCCAGCCATCTGCATCAAAGCTAATCACTGCTCGTCCCTTGCAAACTGCAAAAGAGATTTAGATACAAAAAGTTTTGAAAGACCAAGCCTCCTCTGTGCAGACAGCAGCCTGAAATGGCTCTCTGTGAGCCCTTGTGAGATTTGGGGCTAAACCAGGTTGATCTTTGTTGGTTTTCTTCCAAATCTGAAGCTGTGCCATGCAAACCTCCCCTGCTCCATTAACCTGGATTTCAGTGTTGAGGTTTATCAGCAATGCTTCCAAAAATGTCTTAGAAGAATGTTTCTGTTAAACAAAAAAAGAACACCCCAAATTCCCCAAACAATCTCTATCTTCCTGGACACTGACATCCAAAAATCAATGCTGGATGTTCCAAATCCTCCCTCAGCAGCTTTCCCCTGGAAACAGCAACAGCCCAGCCCAGGTTGCCCACACATCCTCAGCTGTGCCTCCAGGTCTCCAGGATCACCCTGCACCAGGTGAAAACACACAGTACGTTCAACTTGTGCAGCTGGAGTTGTGAAAATCTACTCAAGAAGAAAATCAGGAGGTGACTGACTTTATGAGCTCATCTCAGAGGCACATGCTACTGCCACCCACGTGTCCCACTGCCATGGCTGGGGGGGTGACACTGGACTCTAATCTGTGGCTTTGGGGAAATCAGTGGCACCCCCAGCTGCTGCGGTGGCGGGGAAAGGTGATGCTTTATCTGGGTTATTGCCCTAGCTGAGGGTCTTTTATTTTCTCAGCTGTGCACAGCTATGGACATGCCCACAGTCTGTCTTGGAATCGTGTCCCAGTGTTGACTGCTCAGCTGCACAGCAAAGAGGTCAAGAGACGGAGCCGAGCCTTACCTCTGAATTTTCCTTCTTTTCCAGGTATCATATTTTATTTATAATTTAGAAAGAACTTGCTCATGTCTTTGTGAAAAGAAAAAAAATAGGGAATGGCAGTGAGCATTCAACACTAGTTTCATTTTTCATCACCATTATCAAGGCTTGGATTTTAACTTTGGAATGTCCTTATCTAAAATGAAATCAAATAAGCACTTTGTGGCAGGGGGTCCTACACTCCCTCCTCACTTCGGGGAGCTTGTGCAATGTGCAGCATTTGCCTCCCTGCTGCATGCTCGGATCAGCTCCCCAGAGCTGACACACACACACATCTACCTACAGGTAATGCCACGTGCCCATGTGGCTGCTAGCATGCATTATTCATGCTTAAAGCTTTATCCCTGAGCAGGCTCCCCAGCCCCTGGGTACGGACAAGGACAGATGTGGCTGCTGGCAGACTCGTGGACAAATAGCCAGGCAAAGTGTAAAACAGGTAAACCCCAAGGCATGTTCTTAATGTCCCTAGGGATGCCCACGGCCGGACACCAGGGCCCAGTGACCTGAAGGTGGACTGAGCCCATCATATGAGCAGGGCATCCAGAGGGGCTCTGTGTTTGTGTGCCACAGAGTGGGCAGTTGTCAAGTTGGAGCTGGACAGCAGCCTTGGGTTTCCTTGCAAATACACATGCAGATACCTGATTTTCTGCCAACCCCTTTGCTATTGTGAAAGCTTGCAAACAAAAGCGAGCTGCTCCCTGCCTCTGCTTCCACCACATGGGGGATGGACAGAACGAGCCCAAACATTATTTCATCTGCTTTCTGTGGGGTGGGGAAAGCTCGGCTGAGTCCCACGCTCGGATTTGGGAGGACTGGCAGCCCTCTGGATTCTCAGCAGCTTCCAGGGTTTGTCTTCATCCTGAACCTAATGAGTGAATGGCAACAGAGTTCATGAGGATTTTCAAATGAGCTCAGAGAAGCTTGCTCATGAGAATTTGAATCCTTGGCAAATAGCCCACAATAGCTGGTACTTTTCCAGTTTATGGGGGAGAGTGTTTCCCAGTTATGTGTATTTTTTTAACTCCCATAACCAACACTTTATTTTAATGCAAATTCCTCTGCCTTCCCTTTGGAACCATGTGCACTCTTTGGAAGGACACTTGTCCCTGTCTGAAAGACTCATGGGCTTCTCATGTGGGTGTCCTCTCTCTCATACCCATGGATGAAGTCTGGCTCCTGGGTAACCTAAATGGGCTGCACAAGTGGAGCTGCCACAGGCTGGCAAAATGGGAGGGTGGAGCCTCTAAAATGTGGGTTAATGACACATTGAAGATTAATGGTTGAAGGACCTGACATAGCAAATGAAAACAACCAAATAAAACCAAGAAGTGAGGAGGAAGAGGAGGTCAAAGGCAGCTCCCTTTCAGATGTGCTGCCATTGCTGTCCTGATGAGTTGGCTGCACCATGCAGTGAACCTACTGCCTATCTGCATCCACACCTCAGCACCTGCCTGTTGTCTGAGTAAATCCTGCTTCTTTTGTCTTGTGTAAACATTGGGGCCATTATCTGCAATATTTTGCCCTCATGTCATTGAAGAAGAATGTTCTGTAAATGAACTGCTGAAGACTACAGGCTTTAGAAATACCACGACCCAAAAGTCATCTTGAGTAAATCCAGTGCCTTGGATAGAGTTACTGCAAGGGTGATGCCCCCCCCCCACCCCATGTTAATCAGTACCATTTCACTCTAATTTCTGTAAAAGTTTGGAAGAAATGCTGGGAACAACTCTAGCTGCTTTTTTTTTTTTCCCCTTTTTTTTTTAAACAGGGATTCAGCAACATGAAAGCTCTTTGAGAATTTGCCTCATTTCTGCAGAATTGTTCCCGCTGAGGCAAACAAACAAACATTCAGAAAAAGCACCCTTCAAAACAGAATGTTTTGATTTTCCAATGAGAACAAATATCTTAACACTTGCCACCATCCTTAATGCCAGTTAAAAAAAATTAAATTTAATGAAATTTCTCAAACTTGAATGCAAACATAAAATTTTGTCCCAAACAAGCTATTCTGTTGGTCTCAGTGCTAACTGTAAATCTATTTGCTTTTCAGCTTGCTAAAATATGTAAATCTTTTGTTTTCTGCGTTGATCCATTAATATTGTTTTATGAACTTGTCAGAGGCACTGACCAAGAAATAACAAACAAACAAACAGTGATCTCATCTCGCCCTGCATGGAAAGCTGGAAAGAGCACGAATGAGTGAACTGAGTGGAGGTGTTGACTTACACCACTCCAAACCCTGTGTGCAAGTGGGATGGTGGGAACATGGGAGCAGCTGGTCTGAAGAGCTTCAGCAATAGGCTGGCTTAACAACGCTGCTGCAGCTTCCAGAATGCCCCAGATGTGACTGGGATCAGAATTCGCCCGTGTTATTTCAATGTATTGATTTTCAGCTTGTGGAAGTTGCTCCGAATCTGCTGTGTCGCTTCATTTCAGCAGCGAGCGGGATTGTGTCAGTACTGCAACACAACTGCTGTAATCAGGGTAGCTACCTAAAATAACCCTGGGGCAGTCATCTCTCTTCCGAAATCTGGGCTGGAAATTCAGCAGCAGTCTCTTGGTTTGGGAAAGGTGGCTTTTTCTTGGGTTTCCCTGCATGCCAGGAGCCAAGGTGAAAGCCAGGACCCCACCCTGACTCTCCCCACAGGTTGCTTTGTTAAACAATATCAAAGTTTCACTCCACTGCTTCTCCTTCCGGAAGCAATGAACCGACTACTCAAAGAGGAGAAGTTGTACAAACTTGTACCTACACACAATTTGCAGCACAATTTGCAAAGCTTTTGTTCAAACAATGGATTTCCCCTCTGACTTCCACCAGGGCTTCTTCTGTATCCCTCCCCTGCACCATATCCTTGGCAATTTCAAGGAATTCCTCACAACAATGGTGAGGAATTTTCAACAGGTTCAATTGGTGGCTCACAAGGTTGCTTTTTTAAAATTATTTCTGCATATTTCTTGACATCTCACATTCCCAAACTGCTCTGTTGAAATGCGCATTTGTGTTTCATGGTCATCTTTGGTGGATGCTTTCAAGAGATTTCAAACCCAAGGAAAAGGGTAAAAGTGGATGAGTCTGGATAGAACCACAGTGCACATCTGAAGAAGAGCTTTGGCTCACTCCCTGCCCTTCATACAGCACTGCCCTCTTCAAAGAATACCACAGCCCCTTTGCAGCTTAAGTTAACAAGGGTACCTTGAGCTGCACAAGTGATGTGGACACAAATCTGGTCTGGTTTACATTGCTGAGAGCATGACCCTCTATTCATTGAAATCAAACCATTACAAAAAATAGTGCAAAGGAAAGGGCAATCTAAGCCTGTCTGTTTTGGTCAGGGCTGAAAATACCATTAGTCTGTAAAATGTTGGCTTACTGTCTGCTTTTAGAAGACCACCTGCGTTTCCAGTTGGGCAGGTAAAATGTTGGTCAAGTTGCAAGGACAATACAGTCCCATGGCAGCTTCCTTCATTATTTCCTAATTTCGCATTCACTGGAAGAGCAAGAGACAAGCATGGCAAAGAGAAAATGTCTCTGGAGTCCATGGTCCAACATAAGCTGACATAACTCTACCATTTCTCTATGGTCAATTTTGCATCAGAAGGAAATGAGTTGATTTAACTCATTGAAGAGGTGCTGCTTGAAGTGTGGGACAATTCAGAATCCAAGGCAGAGAGCTCCTTGTTTGCTGTGAGAAAATAAAGCTCCATTTAAGTTAATGGAGTTACACTAATTTATGTCCATGGGGATTTGCTCCTGTTCTCAGAAGTATCAGCTCACAGTAGTTAATGGGTGCTTTGGCATGGATTTAGGAAAGCCTGGGTATTGTCCTGGTTAGTAGGTGGTGATATTAAAAATAAAACCAGGGTAACATTGAACAGGGAACCCATGATTTTAGCGTTATTTAAGACATGCCATCTATAAGACAATTAGTCTATTAAAAATATAAGAGGACTGGATATTCCAGGTACAGTCTGCGCTGTGTCAGCCTGATGACTTCTAAGTGGGTTATGCATTTCGTGACTCATCAATCCATAATCATTCTGCTGTTATAAACCTCTAAAACTGATCCAGTTAACTTTATCATTATCTAAAGAAAGAACTTGAGTGGCTGAACAAAGTGCTCTGAACTCCATGGCTCCATCCATCACCTCGTCCTAAGGACCTTGCTCTCTCTTGCTCTCTTGGAACTGGCTCTCGTTCAGAGAGAGATTAAGCAGCATCTTCAAAAGCAAGATAAAAACCAGAACTATAGGCTGTGCTTGGCTTTGTTCAGCAGCTTCCACCTCCCTTCTTTGAAGGAAGGAGGAATGGCTGGAGAATCTGGGTTCTGCAGCTGAGCAGGGCAAGGGGTAGAAGAAATCACTGCATGGCAGAGGATAGCGTGTGCTGGCGTGCACTGGCATGCACTCAGCTACAACTGTGTTAGCAAGGGGATGTTGTTCAGGGCAAACATGGGACTCAGGTTTATCTGCACACTGTCCCTGGCTGGGTTTCACAGCCGTGTCCCTTGTCCCTGCAGGAACTGGCTGAGGCACCACCTGCTAACAAAGGGAATAACGGGGCACCATGTGCTCCAGGTGTCAGCCTGACCCTCCTTTGCTCTTTATCACTGTGTTAACTAAACATATTTACTGTAAGGAAGTTCTAATACATCTAAACACTTCCTGCTGCCTGAAATACTTTCTGTCAAATACAGCTGGGGCAAGTGTAAAACTAAAATGAAATGCCCGAAGAAATCAGGAATTTCTAATGGCCTGAATGATAGCCAGTCAGATAAGGTGTTCAGTAGGGTCTTGCATACTGGGAAGGGACGTAACACTGACTACTGGATATTGCTTAACGCTGTTTGATGTGTGAAAAGGGAAATCTTTTGCAAAGGGTCACTTCTGTCTACTGAAAGAACAGCAATTACATTTGTAAAGTGAACTGACAGCACAGCTAATGATGTACATTCACCAGTAAATCATAACATGGGCCTGATTTTAAATGGCACTCAATTAAATGGTGCTGCTGAGGACAGCCCAGATGTGGGTAGTGTGAGACTGTGTGATCCTCATCATCCTTCCCTCAGGATGCAGAAACTTGGTGCCCTGGTGGGTGCTGGACGGACTGTACAGCAAATATTCCAGGCTGTTCCTACAAGCATCAGTTCAAGGCATAGTACACCTCAATGCACCAATAAAAAAAAAAAAAAAAAAAAAAAAAAAGTAGGTACAGAAACTTAACTGTAATTTCCTTCTTGCTATCAAATTTTGGGGTTTGAATTTTACCCAGCCCTCCCTGAGAAAGGGCGAGGCAGGTCCTGCTATGTGTGCCTGCTGAGCCACTCTGTCTATGAACAGCATTGCAGCTGCTGACTGGTTCTCTCTCTGATTGATTTATATGGGCTCCTACAGTAATGATTAGTGTGCCTAAGGAGAAAATTAGGATAAGGTCTGTATCTTCCTTGAATGTGTTGTTCAGTTAGCTAAATGACAAACAGACCTTCAGACACCTGTTAAATTGTGATATAAGTCAATAGCCCACTAAACTGCCTTACTGATTTCTTCTGCTGTTTGAACACCTCCCATTTAGGCTCTCCAGGATATTCACAGCCCTTGAGAAATAAAGAATTTATTTAAAAGCACCAAAACTAGACCAAGAAAAAATGTGTCTGAGGGATGTGTTCTGTCCTGAGCAAGGACAAAAGCCTGCAAAGCAAAGGATGTCTCCAGGGATGTCCAAGTCCACTAGTACCTTGCCTCTCCTAATCCAAAAAACCACCCTGAAATCCTGGGGGCATACCCCAGACTTTCAGCTACTACACATTATTTTCATGTGTGATAATTGTTAACCTGGTTACATGAGGCAGTTTCAGGATGAGATCCCAGCACTGTTTCTTTCTGGTCCTTTCTGAGCGGTTTATGTTAATTGTTTCGGAAAACCAGCATGAAAATACCGGTCCCTTGAGAGCCTGGGCTTTGTGGCAGTCTGAGGCAAAGTACAAATAGCGAGTTGTGTACGGTTTAGCACTGGGCATGCACTCTTATGCAATCCAAGTGTCCAGGAGCAGAGTATTTTACTCTTTCAGTTTAGGGCATCTGTCCAGGAATTACATGTGAAATTAAATCCACTGGAGTAACTGATGTGCTGTTTTTGTTGGACTCGCAGGGAAAGATTTCATCCAAGATTTCTCCTCAGACATAGAGATCAATTTTACTGATGGCTCCCTTCTTGGAATCCTGTTCCATCGAACATCTGAACTGCAAACAGCTTTGTTCCTGAAGCAGAACCATGGGATGGCCTCACACCAGTGGCACAGCTACCATAGGGAAAGCTTCCTGTCAGCCCTGGATGCTTGGAATAAGTGCTCTGCTGAGGTAAACTGGCAAAGAACCCACGTGTTCCAGTGATGCTGTTGCAATTTCCAGTGGCTGTTTGACTTCTTCAGCACTGCCCTGGGGAGAAAGGGCAGAGCATGAGATGTGGGAAAGAAGTGGTGGATGGTCACAGGGGAGTGGTGTGTGGGGGGCTGTCCCAGATGATGCAGTTTGGGCTGGTGGTTCCAAGCAAAGGTAGGATTTGGTGTTAGCACTGATGAATCATCCTGCACCATCTGGTAAGTGGTCCTGGGTTTTATTCAAGGGCCATTTTTAAAAGCCTGGCTCAGGTGACATCTGATTTCACCCAAGCAGCTTGGTCACCTCCCGAAGGTGTGAAAACCATATTCTGCATTCCAGGGTGGATGTGGCCACCACTGAAGCAGTGCCAAAAGTCTAGGCAGCTGCCTGGTTGTCCCAAATGATGCAGTGGAGTGTGTGCACTGGACCCTCCCTGGCAATGTGAATGGGTGACAACAGGGTTAAAGCACTTTTGTGGCAGCTTTCCTGCTCACTCTGCACCTGTCTGCCTGCACGTATCTACCTGAGTGCCTGGGACATATAAATAAACTGCTTCCTGGCAGGTCACCCGAGATGGTGTAGGATGGTGTGTTTTTATATCATTCCTTCCAGTCCTGGAGATATGAGCTGACCTAATCACTGATAATAAGCAACCTCAGGTCTGGTCAGCAGGGAGATGAGAGACCTCCAAGAAAAACAGGTGCTCCAGGAAATGCCGCTGCTGATCCAGCACTGCAGACAATGCTGCATGGGGCTTCTGGAGCATGGCTGAAACAGCAGCAGCCCCCTGGGAGAGCCATAAATCCCTGGGACTTCTCAGGGGAATGGGGTGGTAACTCTTGTGTGTGTGCTGTCGTGTTGAAACTCTGCACGGGAGAGAGCTCCTGCTCTGTGCTTCTTCTCATGCACCAAGCAACACATCACTGTGACTGTGATGAACACCCTAAAGGCCTTCACCATCACTGTAGGGTGCTTTTAAGGGGCACAGGTCAATCAGACAAACCACAATATGCATATTTATTTGGCTACCTAAAATACAACCTGCATCCTGTTGCTGCTTGTGGCTTGTCTCCTCTCCTACTAAAAGGTGCACACTGTGCCTGGTACAAACCAGACAACCCTGCTCCACCCTGGAGGTGAGTGAACATCAGCCCCGAATTTGTATTTCTGCAGAATGAGGGATAATAGGGGTTTATTATTACCTCTAGAAATGATGTTGCAATATTGGTCAGTCACCACTAGCAACTGAAGTTGTAATGAAGTCATTCAGCCCCAAAGTACTGCTTTTTAATTCTGTTTGGTGCTTGGGGTTTTTTATTATTATTTGTTTTGGTTTGTGAGGGGTTTTTTTCTATTTTTTTTTCTTCTGCTGGCAACTAATCTGGTATACAAATATCTGACCTTACTGGAACATTTGGGCAACTTATGTGTTATGAAGTCTCCTTCACTTGCTAAAGAAATGAATGTTGCAATTTTCCTGATTCTGAGAATACATCCTTCTGTGAATTAACATTTCACAGAAGCTGCACTTATGTGTTTTGGAGGAGGAAAAGATAGGAGGGAAAGAAAGAAGGGAAGAAGACATTCAAAAAAATCCCATAAATTGTCTGTAGTCCTCACCAGACGTGTGAGTGAGAGGTGCACATAGTTTTGAATAAGGGAGCTGTGACAGTTGATTTCTCCACACACAAAAAAATAGAGCTATATTATACCACAAGGTAGACTGAACAGCAGCCCAGTTTATAGTTTAAATGGCTTGGGAGCTTCCAGAAAAATCTTTTGCATCAAACCTTTACTACTATTGCCACCATGTGGTGAAATTCGACAAACGGCACCATTAGCTGCCACAAAATTTATTTGTTCATTATGATTTATTTCATATCAATGTATTTGGAGAGATTTAGAGGCCACTACATTTTTAATAATGACAGGAGTTCAAGTCTTTATCCTGCCTTCTCAGAGAAATGATGCAGAAAGTTCTGCCATGTTTCAAGTCACAGCTTCTGTAGTGGAGTTCCCAAAATGAGCTGGCATTTCCAGCTGGACTCAAGCTCAGGGCACGAGGGACCCTCCAGCTCTCCTGCAGCTTTCACAGACTCCTCCCATTTGTCTCAGGCTGTCGATAATCCCCCTCTAACCACCCATGGCATGGGCACTGCTACAATAAAATGCATTTCCACACAGGAGAACTCCCCTAACCCACTTTCCGTGCAGATGCAGATGGACCCAGCGAGCAGCCCTTCCTCTGCCCACCCCTGGCACCTGGCACCGGCACTTGTAACCAGGCTGGAGATTTTCAGCTGCTGGGAGACCCCTCCTCATAAGCAACACCTTTTGTGCTGCTTGGATGAAAAGTGGTTGGATGAGAGGTGACCCGACAGGACCAAAATGTGGGGCAGTTCTGGCAGCTGCCTTTGCAGCTCTAATTTGTTTCCCCTGAAATATGTCTACTAGAGATTTTTTAGAAAGAAGACTGGCAAGATGCCTTTTACTGATGCAAACCTTTTTCTTTTTTTTTAAAGTCACAAAACCTGTATTTTGGTAATTTCAGCAGTTCACCCAGTATTTTAACCAGTGAATTAAGGAATCCTCCTACAATGTATGTTCCAGTTGGACTATCATGTCTGTCAACCCTCAGATCTGATTCCTCCACTGCTAATAATCACATTTTAGCAGATAAAACATTTACCAAGCATTTGATCCATACCTATCCCAATGCCATTTTTCTTTCCATTTAATCCTGTCCTCTGCCCTGCCCTTTTTTTTTTCTAAGTCATTGGAGCCAGCTTGGTTTCAAACATTTAAACCATAGCACCAGTTTTGCCTTTGTCCCTTTGTGTGGCTGAGGGTCTGTGCTGATGGCAAGGATACGAGCAGGGACTGTGGCTGTGCCAGGATTTTTCTGTGCTATGGGTTAGGTCTGAGAGCACAACAATCATCCAACACGTCCAACGCCCCATCCCAACAGGTGGTCTAAGGCCTCTACTGCTTGCCTCATTCACAAGGCAGATTTATTGAAGCCTGTTTCCAATTCAGGCTGTTTAATGGTTCCTTTTTTGTTGTGTGTGAGCCGAGTTCACCCAGTTTAGTGACTGCAGCAGCCACCCTAAATCCCCTGTCCCAGTGCACTTACAGAAATGAGTACTTATGGCACTGAATTCAGCTGGCCTGACTGAGAAAGCTGCAGCAACAGACACAAGTCATGCTTAGGAGTGTCTTGACAGGGTCTGGGATGGCAGTGAAGGACACAATGGGCAATCCATACGCAGACACCAGAGAGGTGCATGTATCACCTGTATCACCATATGCATCTATATATTTACATGAAATTCACTGCAGTGAATCTCCAGGCAGCCTTCTCCTCTCCTCCTTGGCAAGGGATGTCACTGGAAATCTTGGCTGCTTCAACTTTGGCTTAACTCAGACCAGACCAAACCAGGCTGAAGCTGCCTCTGGCCCTCCTGAACAAAGAGCTCCTCCGGGCATCAGCCGGGGTGGCTCCTGGGCTGCCCCATTCCTGCCCACCATGGGAACAGTCTGTCCCCTCACAGCTCCTCTGGCTGCCCTCCATGCTCGTCAGGAGTGTGGGAAAGGACCCCCTGATTGATTGACGTGGGCATGGAAGACCTGAGGTGGTTCTAAAGCCAGACTGGAAAAAAACCCCGTGCCAATCTGGGAGAAAACTTGGTTGAAGTGAAAGAGGCTTGTGGAAGTTTTTGAATGAAGTGAAGTAAGATACACACCCTCTTGCCCCCCAGTTTTTCATTGTGGTTCCAGGCATGGTTTTGTTTGACTGAAAACTCAGTGTTGTCTTTAATTTTCAGGCTAATTATCCTTCTTGAAGCTTGTGAAGTGATTTTTTATGAAAAGAAAACCGGTGTTTTCAAAACAATTCAAGGAGTTGAACTTTGGGAAGCATCAGAATATGAACTGTGAAGTTTTTTCAGACTAAGATATTTCCTGTAAGGATCACTGAAACAACCTCTTTTGAAATTCATGGACATTATTCCTTTGCCTTTATTCTTAGTTTTGGGGGGGGTTTTATGACTGGAAAGATTTCAGAACAAGTTTTCTGCTGTATTTTGTTTTTCACTCATTCAAAAAATAGTGTTTAAAAAATGCCCAGATTGGCTTTGTCTAAACACTCCCATCCCATTTAAAAGGCAGACATGTGTGTTATAGCTGGTTATAGGTGCAAATGGAGCAAAAGGATGGGCTCAGGGGAAATAAAGCCTCCCTCTATCCTGTATTTACCTGTCTGTTGATGTGTGCCATCATCTCTGCAGCATTGCTACAGAACACCCTTTTTCTGTTTCTGGCTGACTCATATTCTGGAGCTGCTGCTCATTTCCCAGCCACAGCAGATGGCTGAATGTGGGTATGATAAACCCACATTCTAACAAGCAGCCATTTGGCCAAAAAGTTGCTTTGCTGCCCTCACCTTCCCCGTGTCCTGTGGCACCAGCAGTGCCTCTTTCCACGGCTCGTCTTACGCTGCTGCTACTGCCAAGCAGCGGTTGTGCTTCTGCCCAAACCTGACCCTCAAGCCCAAAGCTTGGGCTGGGGGTTGAGTGTTTTTCCTTTTATATTATCAAATGTATCCATGGAACCCTCTGAGTGCTCCTAACAACCACACAGCCCCATCCACTTTCTGCGAGAGCCTGCCCCGAGCCTCGTCAGAAGATAATGGGGCTTTAATCACAGCAAGACTCACCCTTTTGAACTGTGCTCTTGAGCAAAAAAGTACATGAGGCAAACACAGCCTTTGGCACATCAACATGGAAAAACTTCACAGTGCTCCTCGGCTTGGCCTCCTGAGAGGGAGTCTGAGCTCTTGCTCTGTCAGTCAGATGGGATTTTTACTACTTTTTTTTTGGGTTGCTCTGTTGTTGGGAGAGAGAGGATCTCTAGTTGCCAGATACCAAACTGTGTATGATCTCCTTGAACTGACAGTGAAAAAACATATTTATTTCCCTTTCTATAAATGGCTGTGAAAGAACTGTGGCTTTCTCCAGGGTTAGTCTTCTTTACGCTTGATTTTAGGTAGCTTGTAATGACAGTCATTGAGGTTTGCGATGGAAACTCAAGTCCAGGTTCTCAGCTAGAAAAAAGTTCATTGCAATTAATGTCAAATTTATCCCAAAATCTCAGAAGCATTGACCAGGCTAAAGATATTGTTCTCAGCAAGGAAAGCTGCTAGTAGTGAATTTAGCAGCTATTCCAGCTGAAATAACATCAGGGCTCTCTTTCTTCCTCTTTAGGAGCTGAACTTCTGCAGTGTGACTCCAGCATCTTTCTCTCCCAGTGTAATTCAGCCTGTTTTTTCTGTAAATATCTGCACACGTTAACGTTAGAGACAGAAGGTATGATAAACTCCCATTAAGAGTTCAATGCCAGCAAATGAAAGAAAAAAAGCATTGAAATGATTACTTGACTTAAAATTCCATGTTTGGCTCTGGCAGGGTTCCAAGGCACATGATCGCCGAGGTCACACACTTTGATGAAATTCCCTGGCACAGTGGGAGAGTTAAAATACTGTATTGTAGTTCCTTTTGCTGTGGGGAAATCTTACAAACATTGTTTATTTGGTATCTTTCCTGCCTCCAGTCATTCCCCACTTCAGACTAGGAAGGAATCAGCTCTCACGAAGTAAACAGGGTCAGAGCTGGTGGGGTGTTGGGATGGGAACTGGGTGAATGTTTGTGGCCAAATATTTCATTAGAAGAAAAGGAAAAAATGTGGATGCGAGTCCTCCTGACAGGCTTGCAAATGTTTCTCAGGTGCTTGAGCCAAGAGAAGATGATAACTAAGAGTAATTCAGAATAATAATTCATAATGCTCTAATCTTGCAATGTTCTCAAGATGAAGCTTTGATTTGCTTTCCTTTGATTCCAACATTTTTGTTGGAACTTTTATTTAGAGATGGAACTAAACGCGTTTGCGCTTCAAGGAGAGAGGACTAATAGAAATTAAATATTTAATGGTTGATTTTTTTGCTTGGATGTTTTGTTAGAGTGAAATTTAAGGTGTTTTTTTCCAGTCTCAGATTGTGTATGTTTAAAAAAAATCAGGTGGAACTCCCTGATAATTGCTGTTCAAAGTTAACAGTGAGGTGCTCTTTGCTTGGAGATCTTCACTCCCTGGTCCTTCTTGAGAGAGCACATTTGCTAACCAAGGACCAGTGTTGCCTGTGACATCCTCAGACCTTCCAGATCTTTGAGTTTCCATGCAAATCTCACTGTACTTGATGCATAAAATGCCTCATCTCCTGGAGCTGATTCCTCATGTGACAATTTCAGCTTTTCATGAGGAGAACTTCAACACTCTGGATTTATGGGGAATGAAACTTGCTTAATGTGTCCCAAGTCACTCCTCATTCTCAAAGATAAACTGCAAATGGAGAAAACCCAAAATGCAGAGAAGGTGTTGACCTGGGAGGAAGGGTTTGAGCAAAACTGCAGGTATTTTAACCAGTTTAGGTGTTTTTTTCTTGAAGCGCTGGTGCACTAAGGCAAGCAACTCCCCATCCTTCCCCTGGCTGTGCCCCAAATGTTGCAGACTACCCCTAAAGAGATGCTGGTTTCTTATCTGGGAGCATCTGCCTTGTAGCAGCCTTTCCTGGTTTTCCAGTTGGCTGGAAGGTGCTAGGATGTACCTTAGCACTGCTAATTTATATTTGTTATTGTCTGTCATGGCAACTTTATTTATAGTTGATTAAAGCTCTTGGTTGGGGAGGCTGCATTCATACAAGCAGCTCTTGGCTGCTCTACAATAAAGCAAGGCCAATATTTATGGAAAACAGAATGTGGCAGAAAACGTAGGGTTTTGTGGTTACTACAGAATGTCCCCATTGTTTTCTTTTCTGGTGCTCTTCCCTCGCTGCTTGCCTTCAATGGCCAGGTTTGCTTTCGTTTCTTCTCAGAATGCCTCGCCAAAACCACTGTTTTCTGATTCAAATCACAGTCTGACAGCACTTGGGATGCATAGATGGAGGAGATCTTCTCCTGCTTCTTGAAAAGGGAATGGGATTTCTCCTCATGCTGATGTCTTTTACGAGAATGGTGCTGCAAAACAGCCACCTTTGCACAGAGGCAAATTTAAAACCGAGAGCCTGGGAGGAATAAGGAGCTTTCAGACTCTCCAAGAGAAAAAAGATGTATCCTCAAATCTAAGTTTTTCCCAGCTGGAGCGCTGTCTTTCTTTGCATTTTGCATGCAGAGCTGTGGAGGAGCTGGAGATGTCCCAGATGAGTGCCTGTGAGGTGTCCCTCACTCTGTGGGGACTTGAGGTGGGGGCTGTGGCTTCTGCCACTCCCGTGTGTGAGTAAAGGACGTGGATTTCCTAAGTGTCCCTCTCTGCAGATACTTTCCTTCGAGGACCATGGTTTGCCCCATTTCTGTTCACCCTCAGCTGGGATTTCCCACAGGCTCGTGAGAGCAGCTGGGAGTGTGCACATCCATCACACACAGTGGGATGAGAGGTGTCCCCAGCCTGCTCCCACCGTGTGTCCCCTGCTCTGGCACCACACCCAAATCCCCAAATCCCTTCCTGCCCCTCAGACCCCACCAGGCTGGCTCAGCCCCCAAACTCAGTAACTGCAAGCCAACAAGCAGAGCCCAAACTGGGGACCCTGCTTTTAATTAGAGGGTTAGTCTGAAGAAGGAGGAGACATCCTTGCAGCTCTCCTAATTTTAACCATAGTTAGTGCCTAATTAATGAGACATTTAACTTGTCTGGGACATGGGCTTGGTGGGGGGGAGATACCCCAGGCCAATCAGCACTGATGTATTCTGTTTCCCTTGCACTGAGGCAGAGCATTTCTAAGTGATGTGTGTGTGATTGCTTCCAGATTTACGATTATTTCCATCCTTTTAATGCTGAATTAAAAAAAAACAAAAAACCAACCCTCCAAAGAAGTTGGTTTGGCATAATCTAATTCTCTCATGTGAAACAGTTTGTAGACCAGATGACCCCAAACAACGGGAGAGTTTGTCTGAGCCTGGCTGCTCTTCCTGCAGGCAGCCTTCCTCTGGGCTGCCCTCCTGTAAGCAAATGTGACATTGTCTTTTATTTCCACCCCTCAGCACAGCTCGGGGACTTCAGGTCTGCTGCCTTGGCCAGGTTGCAGCGCCTGGCAAGTGCTGAGCACATCACAGCAGGTGAGACTGGATGTGTATACCGATAAGACTGAGTCGAAATTCTTTCCCCACAGCCTAGCAGATTTTGGAAATCCTCTGAGAGGTTAGACAGGGTTTAAGGGATATTGACCCTGGACTGGTTAGGATACAGATGAACTCAAGAGCTTTTAGAACCCATCTGACTGAATTGTATCTTAATTATCTCAATTCATATAAGCTTCCCTTAGCTGGGAAACTGCATTTCACCCCAGGAGCTGCTGGGAGGCTTCTCAGCTGCCAAGGAAAGGAAGGTCTTCAGCACTCCAGGCTTGCATGTGGGGAAAGAAAGAGCCTCAGGAACTGGAAGGCTCCAGCAAACTCTGCTCACAGCAAGAACAATCTCCTCTGCCAGTGACCCTACCAGTATGTGGGAATTAGATTAAAATGGAAACGAAGGAATTTATAGCGCTAAATAAATAAATAAATACATAAACGCATAGCCACCCTGCCCCCTGCTTTTCTTTATTGTGCATTCCTTGGTTTTCATGTGGTAGCTCTGGCATTTAAAACTAGTTATGGACCTTGCTCCCTACACTAAATCCAGCCACGGAGAAAGGGACTGGACCCCAGTGTCAGTCTGGTTTTGGTGCTGTAGATGCCATCAGCAATGGAAGGGAAACAACAGCTCAGAGAAAAGAATTAGAAAACAGAAAGAAAAAAAATCCAAGTAACTTTTAATTTCTAATTAATAATTTAGATCCAGTTGCACTCTTCTGTGATCAGGGTATAAGAGAGAAACTGGGAATTAGTGGTCCTCCCACTACGGCTTCTCTGTCTGTGTGCTCTGTTCTCTTTCTTTCATTTTTTTTGGTGGTTTCCATTTCATTGCTAATTGATTTATTTAATATATGAAATTAATTTAGCTGGACAGAGGAATTCATGGTTTATTCTAAAGGGAAAATATTCTGGATATTTGTGTTCAAGCACCCTAGGATGGCAGCAGGAGGGCAAAGCCCAGTGTTACTCTTATCTTCCCACATTGCTCATGCTGGTATTGCCAAACCATAGACAACTTCAGATGGGGAGGTCTGCACATGATTAAATGGGATCACAGCAGAGCAGGCCCAGTGAAGCAGGAGATGTCACTCCTGGTGTCTAGTGTGAGACTGAGAGGAGCACCAGCTCATGGATGACTGTATCTGCTTGTACAGTTTATTGTATTGTCCCTTTTCTCTACAAGAGGCCAGATGTAAGCAATGAACAGGATCCTCACAGAAAGAATCTTTGCTTTCTAGTCCTGAGCTGCAAAGCCCGGGGTTTGAATCCATGCCAGGAAAACCAAGGAAACAATTCTCCAAAAATTAAACAAAAACAAACAAACAAACAAATTAAATAAAGAAAATAGAAAATCCAGTGACATTTAACTTGAAAAATATCACTGCAGTGATCAGAATGTTTTATCTGAGGTGGTGCAGGGGCGAAGGTGGAGCACGGAGGAATTCTCACCTTGAGCTGACTGCTATGGAAGTCTGATAACACCTGCCTGTGGCCAGTCAAACCCATCACCATGGGGCAGATGCCCAGCAGGGCACTCCTCTCCACACCTACAAGGGGACCTCGACCTCTGCAGATTTTCTAGCTCTGTTTGTGTCATCCTTGCCATTTGTTCTGGCCCACGGGACAAGTGCATGACCTTGATCACTGGTAAGATAGCTGCCCTCTCTGTTTGAACTGTAGGACTGTAGGAAGAATTCCCAAAAGCTGGTGGTTTCAGAGGTCCCCCTCCATCCCACACTTTATTATTATTCATGTCCTTGAGATTTACTCTAGCCACACGTCTTTTTGTGCTTGTCTTTGTAGTTCATTTTGCAACCCTTCCAATTAGCACACAAGTGAATGACATTGTGAATATTAATATGAGTTTCATTTATTTCCAGAGACAATATCCATGTGAATCAGCAGGGCTCCACTGATCTACGCTGAAGATTTCAGAGTGGTTGAAGCTGGTTTAAAAGGCATGGGAACTCATGGCTGTGGAGCAGGTCATTATACACTCGTTATGATTCCATCCTTGAAGGTGAGGAGCACTGAACATTTGATTGGAGTGCTGTTATAAATAAAAGCAAATGTATCTGAAGAATCTGTGAATCGGTAAATCACATTAAGGGAAAAAGCCAATAATGAAAAAAGCCCCAGAGAGTGCACGGACAGAGAGACAGACTTATATTAGCCCAGAGGTTGGCTCTTCTCAGCCAAACACATTGCAGTGTGTATCAGATGCCCTCCTGCAGAGGACCTGGGCCTCATGTTTGACTGCATTGCTTTGGATTACAAAGACATTTTTCTGCTTCCTTCCAAGGACAAAATGCAGGGCCGTGGGACTTGGCTGGAGGTCAGGGTGGTCTTAATCTCCTTCTGCATCTTTCCTTCCCTGCCTTGCTCTGGAGACCTAATTTAGGCAGGCACAGCAGCCTGTCCCCAGGGCTCACACCAGAGCACAGCACTCTCTGTGCCCTGCTCCCTGCCCCTGCCCTGCCAGCCTCCACGAGCTCCATGGAAGGAGCTGGAATGGGAGGGCAGGAGCAGAAGATGCAGCCAGCTGAGCCTGAGGATGCTGCCTTTCCTTGCTTCCCCCTGATGTGGGTGTCTGAACTGTGCAGCAGGAGGCTGTGGAGGGGGATTCAGCTTTCCAGTGCCTAAAGGGGCACAGGAGAGCTGGAGAGGGACATTCTACAAGGGCACAGAGGGAGAGTGCAAGAGAGAATGACTTTCAACTGAAAGATGGTAGATTCAGACTGGATACCAGGAAGAAATGCCTAACTGTGAGGGTGCTGAGGCCCTGGCATGGGTGGCCCTGAGAAGTTGTGGATGGACCATCCCTGGAAGTGTTCAAGGCCAGCCTGGATGGGGCATTGGGCAGCCTTGCCTAGTGGAATGTTCCCTGCCTGTGGCAGGGGGGTGGGAACAAGATGATCTTTAAGGTCCCATCCAGTCCAAGTAATTCGATGAGTCCATGATTTTGTGATTCACATGTGTCCTGGAAGGCCCCTCCTAAAATTTCATATATAGGCCAAGATCTGTCAGATCTGAAACATTTCTGAAATGCCCCATCACAGTCATGAGGTGTTTGCAATCAAATATTAAAACTAGGTAGGTAGGGACTGCACTTTCTCTCACCATAATATATGTGCAGAGACAGACAGACAATAAAAGGTCCTTTTAAATGTTGCCCAGGCAGTGGCTCAGAGGTTAAAGCCATAAAGATTTAACTGGTTTATCCACATGCCAAGGTGCTGCCTGGCCCATCTCCATTGCTGACACACTCTGCCACTGCTGAGCTTCAAAAAGTCCCGTTACTGCAGAATGAAAAACCTTTGGGACACTTTTAAAAGGGCTGGGTCTTGTGTCCTTACACATCTTAATCTCGCTAGAAGCATTCTGGATACCTGCTTGGATCAATGCCCTTGAGGAATTTGAGGAAAAACTTTCCCACTGTTGCTCTGCTAAATTAAGCAGTGATCTACCTGACTGCCTTTAAAATAAAATTCCCATGGACTTCTTGCAGCGATTACCTGCTACACCGCATTGTTTGTGGTTCTCTCCAAGAAAGAAATAGGACATGAAGATTGAGCCAAGGAGTTTGCAGCGTTTGGAAGAGCAGAGTGCTCCCAGCTTTGGCAGGCTCAGCACCCTGCCCACCCAAGTGGCAGCTGGAAATAAAGCTCAGTAGCTCCCATTTTTTTGGCTAATAGTGACCTGGGAGTGATGCTCCTGTTCTTCAGGACCTTCTTTGACAATTTCCTTGGATAGATAAAGCTCAAAGGTTGGGTTTATTTTTTTATACTCTGAGGTCTGGTGACCTGATTCTCAGTTTCACCAAGTGAAGAATTCTCTGGCCTCACATTTGAAGAGAAGTGGAAAGAAACGTTTCCATGAGTGACTGGAATGATCCTTTTCTTGTTGTTTTGGCATCAGTAACTGTATTCCATTCTGATCTAATTTGTGGCATTTCCTCCTCATATTTGTTGTTTTATACTATATATTGAAATATGATGTATCCATAATATAGAAAATATGTTCTATATTTCTGAGCACATTTACACAAAGGCTAATTCTTATGCTGTAATTTGAAAAACATGAATCAAACCCAAAAATTAAAAGGAAAAACTGCCATAAACATACTTAAGGTAATGGCATACTTTCAGGAAAAACAAGAATGTATTCATTTTTATACCAAGTTAAATGTACCCTGGAAGAAGATCTGGGTGTTAATGTTCACTTATTTTAAAACTGGTGCTATATTGTAACTTGAAGAGGTAATCAATCTTTACATGGTTACATAAATAAAGCAAACTACTTAACTTGTTATAAGTTAGAAAGACCTGGACTCCTAACAGGAATTGAGTGCATTTGTGAATTTATGTAACAAACATATCACTACCAACACCAAATTACATCTCAATCAATGTTAAAAGGCATCTGACATTTTCCTTTGATTTATGGATTAACCTTTACAGTTAATACAGTCTAGCATTTATTGTTTTCATCAGTTTGTGGTTTGGTAGCAACCCCACAGTGCATTGCTGGGAATTGACTAAATTAATAGCTTTTCCCACCATGATCAACCAGCTAATGAAAAAGGTCTATTTTGCACAGCTGGTGGATGCTAATATTTAAGCAAACAAAACAAACCTTCATAAATGAAGGACAAATGAGTCTTGGGTCCTGATTCTGCCAGTCAAGTTATTTATCTCAGGAAACCAAGGTGCACCTACTGACTGGGGTTGAGCCTGGCTAAAATGTAATATATTAAACCCAAAGTGACATGAAAGCAGTCCCAATGTGGCAGCCAGGGGAATACATTTTATTTCAGGATCAATTTGCAGGCAAAAACCAGAAAGTTTGCATTCCTCATTGTCTGAGATATTCTCTCTTTGGCATGGAAAATATTGGGGGGAAAAATGTACAGGTAGCTTTGCCAAGTTCTGCTCCCATTAATGCTGTTCAGATGCTGAGGGATTATGTACTAGAATGACAAAGCATTAAGCAATTATCTGCATCATTTTGTGGAAATAATTCACATACAAAAGAGTTTTCTTGAATAAAGAATAACACTGCCTTAAAAGAACCCAGATATCCCTCCAAATTACTCTGATTGAGGACTAATTATCCTAGCAAGAAAAGCATTATGCAACTTGAACTGATGTTAGTGATGACAAGTTAGTTAACTGGGGACTTTTCATTTCAAGCATCATTTTGCACACTTTTAATCAACGTGAAATTGCCACCAACTTTTGCATTGCAAGCAAAAGGAGATTAGCACCTGGTTAAGGGTAACACAGCCTGGCTTCACACAACCATGGAGAAGACAGAACAAGCTTGTCCAATCTCCAGATATGCTCATCCTCCACTCTATCGTGATCAAAGATAGACCAAGACTAAGAGCTTGGAGAAAATCGACAGGTTTGGTTACATCTGTACAACTCCTCTGAACTTATTTTTCCCGGATACCTCAGAGTAGCAGTGAAATTTCCACTCTGTCCCATTTGGAGGAAGAAAAAGTTCAGTAATAAAAGTCACTTTCACAGCATTTTGGCACATCTGCTTCCTCATGCTCTTAAATATTCCTTTTCCTTAAGGTTCACAGAAGGTTTCCAAGCCTTAAAAGTCAGGGTTCATTAGAGCTAAGCTTTTGTTTGAATTGCAAACATCTGGCAGTGCAAAGAGATAGAAAATGCTACGCTGCATCCTTGTTACAGCTCACAGTGGCCCCAGCAGATGCTGCCTTGCACCTGCAGCAGTGGCTGCAGGTGGAAAATCTCTGTAATTACAAGGTGGATTTATCTGTTTTATCCCCACTCACAGCTAAATTCTGCTGTGGCTTAGTCCTACACACAAAGCCCCAGCGACTTCTGAAGGACAGAGGAGGGCAGAGCTCGTTAATAAAAGGTTTTTTTTCTCACAGGTCACACATGAAAGTAGGAAAAATAAAACCCAAGCAACCCAGGCAACTTTCCCACTTCTGGTGAACTTTTCCTCTGAAAAGGTTGGCCTGTTGGGGAGCCACGGTCCATGACAATCCACTTCTCCTCAGCCTCTGCACAGCGGATGGCCACGGATCATTACTCCAGGATGGCACCAAGGCCACGTCTGCAGCAAATGGAATGAGCCCCCTTTGGCCTGGGAAACTCCTCTGAAGGCAAAGTCAAAGCTGTCTGCTTGTAGAGTCTGTGTATTTGTGATATTGTATCCTACTCCTGCTTGGAACAGCGTGGGGAATATCACAAGAGCCAAGCTGGATTCTCCAGGAGATTTTGCATCGGGGAAGCATTCACTATGGCAAAATTATTCTAAGTTTCTGCATGGATTCCTTGGATTTGAACAAAAATCCTGCCATTACAGAGATCCTGTGAAGAGAGTGGTTCAATAACTCTCTGCAATACCATTATTGCCAGTGCCAGGGACTCCTCTTGAAATTACAGGTGCTGTCTGCTCATTTTTACTGCCAGTGGAAGGGGTTTTTGTGGGCATTTTCTTGAAAGAAACAGCTGTAAAATGCTTCCACTTGCTCCAACAGCACAGTGTTTGCTGGAGCAGGTGGCAGTGTGAGTTAATACGTGATAAAAAGTCTCTTGCATTTAGGTGGGGACATGGGTTTGCTTTACCTCAGCTTAAAAACCAAGAAAAAGAAGATTATTTTCTAGAAGTAAAAACATTTCCAAACCTTGCAACTCAATCCCAGGTCTCTTTATACTTTTGTGTATTTCTTAAATGTCCTTCTCCCTGAGTCACATGGAATCAGAGCGCTGCTCTTACACATTTAGGCACCACTCAGCCCTTTACAAAACTGATCTGGGGCAACTGGTCAGTGGCAGGGCGGACAAGATGTTCAAGCATTAGGGAAGATTAAAGCAGAGACAGGAAAGGTGACAGCAAGTGGAGAGAATGTGGAAGGTCCATAACATCAGCCTGCTGATACAGCAGGTTTCTAACACAATTCTCTGCAAAGGTTAACTCTCTCTGCTGCCTGGAGGAGACACAGAGACATAAAATGACTTGCCCCAAGGCATTGCCCATGTTGGAGACAAAACAGACTGGATCTCTGAGGCCAGAAGGTTTCAGGCTATTCCAGAGAAAAGGATGAAATACAGAAGCAAACAGAAATGTTTTCTTGGCTGTAATTTGAAAAAAGAAAAGTAGAATTTCCTGCAGTCTTGAGTAAGTCCATTATAATCAGAGTATGGCTAAATCTAATACAGGAGTCAATGTGCCACCACCAGCAATACTTCTTTTGCAATTGCCTCCAGCTATTGCTACTAGTAGTTCTGATTGCAATTTCCTTGTACCTTATGTCAATATTGCTGGGTCACAAGCGAGGAAACAGGAAGCCTGATAATCAATTTCAGTAGCTGTACAGTCATTTAGCTTGGGAGTTTGGTGGTTGGAAAAATTTAGACCTCAGCTCCAGTAATTGCAACCCTGAATTAAGACAGAGATATCAATTTCATATGTGCTGTGCACATGCCCATGTGGCCATAGAGCCAGGACACAGAAAACTCACTTGTGCTGGTAGGAATATTCCTTACAGGGAAAAAAATTCAGTGTATTTTAAGCTCAAGTATTGTCTTCCCTCTCCAAGTTCAGCTTATGCTGTTGTCATGGTATAAATGGTTCAAATTCAGGCAGGCTTGGAAACAAAGAAAAAATTCATATACATTCAGGTATATTATTTTTTCTCCCTGTCTGTTGTTAAGCAACAGGCTACAGCTTTATGATGCTGTAGCACAGACTTGACATGATTCTTCATTTTTATTTTGGAAAACACCCACTAAATAAAAATTAAGCCTCCTCTCAAATAAACATCTGTCAAACAAGGAATGTTTCAGGTGAGAGTGCTTTGTTACAGAACCTCCTCAGCCAGTGAGTGCTGGTGGACCTGCTGGTGGTACCCTGGTGTCTGTCCCCAGCGCTCGGGGTGGTCTGCTCCTTCACATCACCCCCAGCAGCCCTGTGTTCCTTTAGCTGTCACCTGATGGGAAGGGACAGGGGAGAGAACAAGGTGCTGGGAGCTGAGATTTCAGAGGAGCAATTGATGTGGCTTGTCCCAGCCATCCACCGCTGGGAGATAATTCAGGTGAGACCAGGGATGGTCCTTGAGGTGCACGTCCCACGTGGCAGAGATTGTCCCAAGGGTCTTTATAAAACAACACAGGAGACCATGCCTGTGGAAAATATGTGTTTCCCACCCCAAAGTGAGGTTCCCTTAAAGGCAAGTGGGAGCTTTTCTAGAGAACAGCTTCAGCTCTGCCATGCCAAGGTAAGTGTGCGTTGGCAGAGGACACACTCTTTGACACCAGTCCTTGGTGTGGCTGAGGCTGGAAGTCAGGCAGGTCCCCGCCATGCTGCCCCTGAGGTCTCCTTGCCTTCCTGCAGCAGCCAGCCTGGATTCCAGCTGTTCCCCAGCTGCTGCCCCCAGCAGGGGTGGGAAGCAGTGGGAGCAGGACCTAACCAGGGCCCCCCTCCTCTCTTGGCCTGACCCACCATCCTGGTCTGGCGTGGGAACAGGCTGCTGCTGCTGCTGCCTTTGGGCCGTTTCTTCTCTTGCCGACAAGAACTCTGCCTCCTCCTCTCCCACCCCAGCTAACCTGTCTGGCAGTGCACGCCTGGCTGTGTGCTTTCCTGCCAGGACAGGCTTGACTTGGTTTCATGTACTGGGAAGCAGAAAGAGACAAGCTTCCTCTTGATTTCAGGATCAGAACCTAAAACAGATTAAAATGTTGCTGCTTGAATTTTAAAACGTTGTTTTTCATGACATGACTATGTGACCTACCTTTGTTTATTATAAAACTAATACCACAAGTTACAGTTCAATGAATTCACATTTTATTTGAAATTTTTGTCTGAAGTAGCCTAAAGCTCTTCAAGAAACAATTGCACAAAACCATATGAGAGCTGCTAATTTATAATCTGCAGCATCACAGCACAACTGGCTTTTCATTTGGCTAAAAGGAAATGGTTACTTAGAACAACAAAGCAAACCATGTGTCCATGGTTTATATTAAATGCCCTTGGTATTTATTAGGGATACACAATGTATCATCTTGAAAATATTTATTTTCCTGTAATTTCAACAGCAGCAAAACAAAATGGAAAGTAATACAATGTCATCCCTTTGCCAAACTGCAGCAGATTTTGGGACAGTTTCCTGTTGAAAGAAAATTTGAGATCCCGAGTCTGGATATTGGCTTGGAGTGACTTGTTTAGTTGAGTCTATTTATTTATTTATTTACACCAGCCCCAGAACAGAGGTGCTCTCAAAGAACATACAAACATCTTTGCACCAGGGATCTCACCCCAGATGCCAGCATCTGGTTCTGCTGTGTTCAGCCCTTGGGCTTTGGGGAACTTATTCCTGATTTGGACACATTTCCCACTGAATTCAGGAAGTATTTTGTCTGGCTGAAACACAGAGCCAAAGGAACCTGTGGAAGCAAGCTGCTATTTTGTCTTGAGAAGACACCAAGTAACTGCTAGAAGGTATTTAATTTTCTCTGCAGTCCACATGGCCTTTAATCTGATTAATCTCTGGCCCGGCAATAGAAGATGAAGTTTTGATCCCTTGAACCCAATGGCAAAACTCTCATTCATTTCATGAGAGTCAGGATTCAAGCCATGTAGCCAGTCCCAGATGCTCCAATGCAGAAAAATGTTATGGGCTGATTAGTGCTGAAGTGCCTCCCAGGGTTTGATAATTGCTCATATAGCTCTCAGCCTCGGAAAAGCCTGAGACAGATTAATCATGAAACACAGCTCATTGCACCTGTTATTTTCCACATTCACTTTTATGGGAAGTGCTGCTTCTTTTCCCTGGTCTCAGAGAGGCCATGCTGGAAGGAGGGGATGGCAGCAGAGGATGCTGGATGCAGTCAATACCAGCACAGTGTAATGCCTCAAGCAAAGAGGGGAAGATGGGGAGCAGTTTTGTCGTGGGGTTAAATATCTGTGGCGTGAATCGTCCAAAAGCATTTTCAGCTAGAGCAGATGTTGCTTGAGACAGATGGCTAATGGTCAGCAGAGCCTTTGGGCCCAAGAGGGAAGCTGGTTCTATCCTAGCTTGTTTCCCCGCACAAGGAGAACATGACAGCGTTTCCCCACCAGCAGCTGTGGAAAGCACAGCTTTGGGGGGCACTTGGATCCAGAGATGGGGCTGCTGGGGCCAGTGCTAGGGCTGACAAAAGGGTTTAATGACTGCAGGACAGAGCAGTGTTCTTCACTGTGCAAATTTCAGGAAGCCCAGTTTGGTTTCGGTTGTTGTTTTAATTAGAACCACTGGTATCAGCATGGAAACTGAACAAACTTCCAGGCGCATTAATGCTTTATCATGTCTCCAATAGAGACCTAAGAGGGAGCAGCTTTTGTGCAGAACATTTAGTCTGTGGAGCTGTAGCACTGAGAGAGCTGCACCGAGCTGCACCACGCAGGCTGACAAGCCAAAGAGCATTTCTGAACCTTATCTTCAGCCTGCTCAGAGCAAGACAAGGTGGTGTGTGCCCAGTGTAAATGCTGATGATGAGGACCAGCAGCTCAATTTTGCAGTGCAAAATTTTTTTCCTGAAAAATTCTGTCAGAAGAACCACTCCCAAAAGATGAAAGGGGGCTCCTGTTGCTGGCATAGCAGGGTTCATTCCCTGCTACAAAAGGCAAAGAACACACAGAGAAACACGACAAAAAAAAGTTTGGTTTGGGCTTACTGCACCTTCTAGTTTTCTTCTTCTGTCAGTGCCCTGCAAGGGCTATTTTCAGTTCCATAGTTATGGTGAGAAACATGGTGTATTTTGATTCCTAATTTAGCTTGTTTATCCTGAGAGATTCCAGGATCTTCATTTGAAAGATAAATTCAAACCTTCTTTTTTCCTTTGCAGCCCATATTCCATAACAAAAACATTGCATGCCATACTTCATTACAGGGCTTGGAAGACCTTCATGACCATAAATTTGGGAACTTGCGGAACACAATGGACTTTAGGATGGAAGCAAGCCAGCTGGCCTATCTGGTCAGGTCCATCCCTTCTGTTTGAATTAACAGCTGGATTTCACAGTGGGAGAAATCCGGCAGTTCTTTCTCAGGCAAAATTCTCACAGTTGGATTTGCCTCCAACCACTGTAGCAAGGGTGGGAGGGAGCACAACTTACTTTGTTATTTTCTGTTAGCTCTCCGGGTAAAAAAGATTCCAGTGCAAGTTCCATAGGACTTGGACCTACCCTGCTCTTTAATTTAATGACCCCAAGTGCAAGAAGAAAGACATTCCCAGTAAAACAGAGACAGAGACTAGGTTCTTTGTGCAGAGCAGTGCAGATGGTACCCATGTTCTGGACAAAGCAATTAGAAGCCGATGCTGAGGCGAAATAAAGAGGTAGGACCATTTGTTGCTCTGAGAATTCTATCTAGGAGAGGAGCTGCTGGCACAGTTTTGCAGACTGTGTGAGGAGAGGTGTTGGGTATAATGTGCAAAGGTCGGTTTCACATGTGCTATTTCAATTCCAAAGGTAATTATACCAAAGTTAATGGACTTGCAAGGATTTACACCCTCACAGCAGGGAGGAGAACATGGCCCAGAAGAGACAGAGAGGGGCTGGAATGAGCAGCACAGGATTTCCATGTCTTGACTCTGGGATCTGAAGTGCAGATCACAGACAGGGATTTGTGTTACGCTGCCAGAGCTAAAGGTTCAGGTCCCCATGTGCTCAGGGACATGTGGTGGAGGTTCCCTCTTTTCCCTGAGCTTGAGCGCAGTTGGACTTGGGGTATTGCTGCCCTCCATTTACAGCAGAGACTTGACACACAACCCCAAGAGCCCTTGAGATGCACCATCAGCTCTGTACTACTGGAAGATCTGTAGCAGAGCTTTTTTTCCCCGAGGTTCATCCCTCCAAACCCCTTCCCCTCTCAGTGTGTCCTCTCTGTTGGTAGAGAGTAGGAAGGACTCACAAGATTTGGACCTGAACAGGCAAGTGGTAGCCAAAAGAGAAACCCTCTGTGACCAGAAAACAGTGCAGAAATCTTGATTTGGTTTTGAGGGAGAAACCAACCTGCTGAGTGGCTGAGGAACGTTGTGGCAGCTCAGGCCATAGGATGGAGCACAGCAAAGCAAAGGCATGGGGAGAAGCAGCTCTCCAGTGCGGGTTGACCTTCAGATGCTCCTTGAGCACAGCTTCTCTTTATATGAGCAGTTAATGGGTCTCAGCTAATAAGATCTTCCTGACTGGCAGAAAAATAGGGGAACTTGGCTTTACTGGCAAAGAAAAGGTTTGTTTTCAGCTGTCCTAGTCTGCATTAATGCTCCCATAATGTGCAGGAGGTTCTGCTGAGGGAGAGGTCCCTGTAAGTGAGGTCAGCTACTGGCCTGCCTTGGGTGCTATCTGGCCTCTCTTCACTGGGGGAGAAGAGAGTGCTGCATCCTTGCCCAAGTACTTTGAACTTCATTCTGAGGCTGAGTATCATTTTGCTGTTCGAAAACCACTTCTGTGACACCAGTGGCAAAAGCCTAAGAAATTAAATCAGTAGAAGTGAAATCGCTGCGTAATAACCTGGAGTGGCTCCATTGAAATCTCTGTTTCATCATGGGAAGCCTTCCTTTAGAAGGATAAATAAACAACCCCCCTGCAGGGTCCCTCACTGAGGCCAAGCCTTGCCTCTCCCCAGAAAGAAACCTTTCATCTTTGCTTTGCAAAGGTACTTATGATCCTAAAGGGAGAGGTCTAAAGGCTTGTTCCTCCTCTCTGTGCCCCCAGCCCAGCAGGCAGGAGCTGCTGTCCCACACCCTCTTCCTGCCCCACCCCAGCCTTGGGACAGTGTCAGCCTCCAAGTGAGGCACCTCTGCTGGGCTAAGGAAATCCATGGCTCACTCTGGGTCTCTCTCTGCAGTCAGGAAGGTGCCACGAGATGAGGAACTGAGCCAAACACCTTTTCCCAGCCTGGCCAGCCCACTGATTGTCTTGGAGGGTGCAGAGCCTTGCCCTGCACTGCTCAGCCCTGGCTTCAGCTCAGCTTTGAACCCCAGTGCCAAACGGGAGAATATTCACCTGCTTCAACACAGGGCAAGGAGGGACTTTCCTGTGAGATTTTCTTTTTTCCTTTCATTACAGCTTTATGCAAGTGGCTGGCAGGCTGTGATGGAGATGAAGAAATAGCTCTGGATTCAGAGAAGAAAGAAACCCGGACTTTTTCCCCCCTTGCCTGAGAAAAAGTAATTTACGTAAATTTATCCACGACCAGCACACGGCAATAGCTCACAACTTTGTTAATGGAAACCTGGTGATCCATAACACTTGTGTGGGAGACATTTGCTCAGGGGTAATACAATATTAATGTTAATATCAATGATCGATCAGAGGATTTGCAAGAAAGGCATAAAGTATTTAATTATAATTACATTGGGAATGGCTTTGTAATGGCTACGACATTTGAATAAGGTCACGTCTAGCCCTCACCCCTGTTATGTTGTTCTATATTAAATGCCATTCACTTTAACTGCTGGAAACCTTTCTGGAGTCGTCAGAATATAATATACTGGGTAAATTGAAATATGTCCCTTCATTTTTCAAAATATGATTGATACCCTTTGCAAAACAAATGTTAACACCTATTTGTACACAAATTTCTTTGATTATATGTTAGGGAAACTAAAGTATGACAGTCTCTCCTAGCAGGCACTTTAGTGTGAGCAAAGGACACGGCTATTTGTGAATATTAATTCATCTTACAGAAAATGGCTTTGGATCTCTGCTGTAAATCCACTTGGGTGTATTTCTGCCTTTCCTAATGCATTAATTCTACATTGATTAGTAGCCATAAACTGTATTTCCACTGGTCTCAGCAGCCCACAGTGTTCACCTTACCCAGGAGGAACTTTTGCTGTCACTGAGTTGTCTTTTGCTAACAGCAGCGACCAAGAACACATCTCAACAATCATATTTGCATGTTTCACAGCAGAAAATATGTATTTCAAATATTCTGCAGGTGTGTACTATAACTACCAGCCCAACAGCAGCAGTGCCATGTTTAAAACAATCAGGAAGAAGATCTGTGTATAAAACACGACTATTTATCTGTAGGCAGGATCCCAGAGGTGCACAAGTACCGACCCACAGCGAGTGC
The DNA here is from genome assembly GCF_009650955.1 of Corvus moneduloides. Classification (NCBI taxonomy): domain Eukaryota; kingdom Metazoa; phylum Chordata; class Aves; order Passeriformes; family Corvidae; genus Corvus; species Corvus moneduloides. The sequence goes on along the minus strand of NC_045491.1, from coordinate 3,215,867 downwards.
ATGCAAACACTGAAGCACTAAATGAGGACATGCTCTTCCCACACCTATTCACTACTGAGCATGAACACTAAAGGAGCAAATTCTCGTCCCTCTTCAAATGAGAATCCATCTGTCCAGTCCCCCCCAGAGGTTTTCTTCTTTCTCTACTATCAGTGTAAACAGCAGATCAATCAGGTCTAATAACAGCAGATCAGTCAGGTCTAATAATCGCCCAGAATAACCATTGAGTCACAGAGAATTGAAAGCTCCCATTTGAAGGCAGAATTTGGTCTCAAGAAATCATCCTTTCAAAGTTTGGAAGACATGCAGTGATGTAATTGACATGATTTTCCATTTTCTCTTTTCTGAAGAAGAAGCAAAGACTTTTGCATGCTGTAGAAATGCCTGAAGATAACAAGTTTTATAGTTTTCCAAAAAATGAGCATTTATTACCAATCAGTGTGAAATATCACTGATGGTAAATTTTAAGTATATGGCAGGAGTTTCAGCATCATGACAACATACATCATGCATTTTTACAACATATAAGTGCAGTGATATTGCTCCCTTTCTCAATAACAATATATAAGAATATATAGTATAAATGTACAGTATATATTAGACACAATGTAAAATAACTTAGTGAAATGTCAAAGCTTCTGCATAAAAATTCAAGTCATGCCTCAGCATACCTCTATGCTGAATCTTATCCCATACACCTTCATTTATCTTTAGTTCCTGTTGCAAAGGTAATTTTATCTCTGTATTTAATTGCTTAAAACTATCAGAATTCTTGTCTTTTTTCCTTTTATCTGCAGTAGGTGAAGACTGTACTAGCCAAGTCAAAGCCAGGATTTTGTGGAGCCTTTACTAATGTTGTTTATCTTCTGGGAAGCAATTCATTGTGAGCAAGTTGTATAAAAGCAACTTCTTAAAAGCTCATTAGAGTTCATCACTGTCCATCAGGTTCTGTTCCAAAGTCTCCCACTGCATGTAAATGGTAATGGAGTGGCTTTCTCAGAAATGGAGCTCATGAGCTAACATTGATATCTGAAAATTATAAATCTCACCAGTTTAGCTGAAATCATATCAAGCACCACTTTGGTAATTGCTTGCAAGAAGGATCAATAAAAATCTATTTAATGGGAATATACAACTTGTCTCAGAGCAGGTAGGTGGAATTTTAGCTTTGCTCAACACTCAACAGGGCTTTTTGCAGTGCCAGGTTTCCTTTCACACTTGCTAAATGAAATACGGCCAAGGACTTTCCTGCAGCATCTCAGGAAGATTTCTGGTAGTACAAGGGAAGAAGTGTTGGGGTTTTTTTTATACAAGGCATTAAGAGACTCTTTGACTGTCACATTACCTATCAAAGTCTACCAGAGTTCAGCATCCTTGCAATTAGGTCTCTTGGAATTATTTTGAACACAACTTCACTTCAACAATTTAAACAATTCTGCCCCGAATATAAACACAAATATACTTGAAATACTTATCAATAGCTATGTTTTCTAATGAACAATTAATTAAAGCTGCAAAATAGTTTGAAACATGATGTTAAAAGGAAAAATAAGGAAGACAGGGTGATTTTCTGTAATTCCTTTTAAGAAACAAATTTCCACCCTCCACCCCCCCACATTCCCAGCCAGTGTAAGTCGACAGAATTACACTGTTTTAGATCAGCTTAAGTTCTGACCTATATACTCCAGTGGAGTTAATCCTAATTTCCACCACTGAAAGTGGGATCAAATTCACTTTGTCTTTAATAAAGCAGTGGATGATAAGCAAGTCTCTTCTCTGTCGGATTCTGCTTGAGAAAGGAAACTCTTTGTGGTGCTAAATGACGTCCGAGGCAGTTTAGAAAATAAAGCTCGAATTTCATAAATTTCAGCGTGGTGAAAACCGATATTGGTAACTGTTATTTATGCTTTAATCTTAGCAAAGTACTTTGGGCACAGACAGAGCATCAGCTGGTGAGTCCGTAACCCTTTCTGAGCACTGCTTGGGAGGAAAACAAGGAGGCAGGAGGCTGATTTTCAGTGACACGAGGCTGCTGAACACACTGTGACTCAGACTTTGTTACCACGAATAAATAACATCACATTGTCCAGAACTGGAGATTAATATGCGGGGCCTCCAGTAGGTGATATTTATTTTCTTGCATGTTATACTGAGATCTCAGGACAGGCAAAGGGTCAGGGGCTGAAAGGATGTAGTCGATGCTAAATTTGATTTCAGAATCCGATTTTGTTAAGGAGGAATTGCTTAGGCTCTGCCTGTTGGTCACGCTGTTTGGAGCAAACCCACAAGGCTCCAGAAGTTTTGGGCCCGGTTCAATTCTTTCATGTTTACTTTCAGAAGAGGAAATGTTGTTCAAAGCAGAGTCCACAGAAGAGATATTGGGGGATGAAGGACTTTTCGCTCTGCTTGGTCTCTGCTCCTTGTGTTCCCTTTTCACATTCCTCCTCCTCCGTCTTCTCCTGTAATTCCCATTTTCAAAGAGATCCAGCATGGATTCGCATCCTGTTGCAAAGCTCCAATAGTTTCCTTTCCCCTTCTCATTCCCTTCTGTTCTGGGAACCTGTATTTATTTAAAGGCAGTTCAGTATTTGTATGTGTTACAGATGCTGCTGTTCAGCATCTGCATTCGTTTACATTCAAGAATGGTGTAAACACATATGACAGGACGTTTAAGCCTATTCTCTGTCATTATATGAGTAAGATGTAAGCCCCATCCTCTTCAATTTGTTATCTATTAGCACACATCAGACAAGGATATACTCCTTATCTCTGGAATTGACAACTCAGAGAGATTTTAAGTGATTTGCAGCTCAGCTGTTTGTTTCCCTTCTTTCCCAGTGATGAGATTATTGCTGCATATATTTTTTTAGCCATGCACAGTGTGTATGTAAATACACAGTAACTGATCTTACCTTCACAAAACAACTGTTAAGCGATAAGTTATGTCGGATGGAGTTCTGCCAGGCTCTTTGATTTGATCTGTAGTAAGGAAATTTCTTCATTATAAAGTCATAAATGCCAGAGAGGGTGACTTTATTTGAAGGGCTTTGCTGGATGGCCATTGCAATTAAGGCAATGTAGCTGGAAAAAGGAAAACTTGCTGTTACACCATCGCCCTACTCACAGACTCAGTTTTCAGGACCACATGGGTACATGTGTTCCTGTATCCTGCTTCCAAAACTCCCCCAGTGGGTCTGCTCCCTGATCCGAGGTGTCCCGGGGAGAAGTCCTGAGTGTGGTCGCTGCCTGTCCTCCACGAGCCCCAGGTGACACGGAGGGGGCACTGCCAGGCATTGAGTCCCCAGGGCTGCCTGCCCTGGCACTCAGGGCAGAGCACAGGAGGGTTGCAGAAGGATCACACACCTCTCCAACTCTGTCTGAAAAGTTTCCCTGAGCAGGACGGCTGCAGTGAGACAGACCAGGCTCAGAGTCACCGTCACTGGGGACCAACCCTGCTCGTGGAAAGGACCTTGGATGTCCCTGTGAACATCTACACCGTGCCTCTTCCCACCACACCGGGATTTTCTGCATCCCATTCACCCGTTGGCACATTGAACATTTCATTCCCTTCTCCCAAGGGTCCTGGAGGTTGGAGACTGACTGAGATCTGGAGGCTTAAGGGCATGCCAGAGTTGCTGTGACCCGTCATGGGAGGAAACAAATCATGAACGCTTCACACACAGAAAGGGGGGAAATCTGCCCACTGCAGTGCCTGCACCCATCGCACACAGCTGGCCCCACGCTCCCCTGAGAGCTGTGATCCCACCAGCCCAGAGCTCAGAAACCTCACCAGAGATAGGGGGACTTGGAAAAACTTCATCTTACCTGTACGCTGGTCTGGTGAATTTTTTCTCTTCGTCAGAACTACAGGTAGGATAATCATCCCCATCATAATTGAAGCAGTTATAGGGGTACTGCGTGTTGTCAAACATCGTCCTGCTCCTTGCTCAGCTCCTGTGGAGTGAGAGAGATGGAGTGATGTTTCTCAGAGCTTGGACTCCCTCCTCCCTTCTTCCCTCCCCTCTGTCTGTCTCATTCCCTCTCTCCCCCCTCCTCACACTCCCTCTCCTCCGTGCACACACACTCTCCGTGATGGGGTGGGGATTGTTTTTGCAATTCTCGCATCCCAGACAGCCTGTCTGTTCGGATATTTTTTTTTTTGGGGGGGGGGTGGGGGTGGGGTGGGGTGTTGTTATTGCTGTTCTTGCTGTTGCCCCCAGTGGGGTGGCACAGGCAGGCTGCTGGGGGCTGGTGGAGCTGGTGAATTGGGGGTGAACCTTTGAACCGGGGTGAGCCTTTGAACCGGGGTGAGCGGTGCCGGTAGCTGCGCTCGGCTCGCTGGGTGGTCCAGGCTGGAGAGGGGCCAGCGCTCCCCCCGCCGCATCCACAACGTGACAAAAGCAAACAGCATGATGTTAATAAATCATGCTTCAAGGTCTCCACTTGGAAATTAAACTTTGAGAACGGAGTGCAGCTCCCCACAGCCCCCGAGTGCTCCCCCTCCGTATTTTTCTCTCCCCAGCGGAGCAGGGTGGCTTTCTTATTTATTTATTTTTAGAAAACCGACGTACAATAAACAGACGTCCCGGGCAGTAATGCATGCTCGTCCTGATCTGCAATCTATAATACAGTATAATAGACATAAATTATATTTCCATGACTAAAGGAAAATCTGTATGTTCAAAGAAAGTAGAACAGAGGGATATGAGGGACTACTGTCAAGCAGGAAAGTAAAAGGAAAATAGCTGTAGGCAGGAGAGCTGCCTGTGTGGGCTTTGATCTGAAGGATGAATTAGACTAATAGCCCTGTGTGTTGGCATCCAATACTGTAACAATTTAATAGTTTTTCAATGCTTTGGAGTGTTTTCCAACAAGTGATGTAAACCAAAGGCATCACGCACCATTTCAGGGGGGACTTAAAAGGTGTGTGCCACATGATAATTAAATTATTTGAAGACAGCTCTGTCCCAGGAAATACCCCCAGGAGGAAATGGGTTTTGGAAAAGAGAAAGCAAATTGTGCTGAGAGTTTCCCTGGATGGAAACACAAAAGCAGAACCACTAGCAATGCAACTTTTGTTTTCTGCAGCATCTTTCATGCAAAGTATGTCCCCAAACCCCTTTTGGAGTTAAAGGATACATTTAGGGGAAAATTCATCTGAGTGATAAAGAGCCCTTTAAAATGATGCTTTAGTGGCTCCTAGAGTTCTGACAAAGATGGACATGAGAAGGCTTTTGCTGTGGACTATAACACGACATGATAGCAGGGCACAGGGGGAAATACATGGCATGAGAAAAACCATATACATGAGGTGTTTTCTTGGGAATACGAAGCCAGAGCAGATAGCCAAAATAAAAATTATTTCCACTCTAAAATACATCAATAGGCATATGCATGAGGCATCCACTGCAGAGGAGGTGTTAATTCAAAGGGTCAGCTACTGCTGCCTAAGGCATTAGCAGGGCTTTAATATTGAGGAAGATAGAGCAGATTCAGTGGAGGAAAATTAAATATATAATGTCTGATCTCTACTCATACTCTGTCCAGCTGGACTAGAAGGTTTAAAGTAAAGAAGATGTGTCACATATTTGGGAAGATTCTCCCCCACTAAAACCCATGATATTTGAGACACAAGTAGATGTCCACATTGATTTTTAGCAGTGGTTCGTTTCTTTGGAGGTGTTTTACCTCACTGAAATTCCAGTAACTCAAACTAAAGGCTAAAAAAGGTCTTGCTTCTGATTTATACCAATTTCAAAAAGCAACCAACTGGATTGGTTGACTGATTTTACCCAATCTGTAAGCACCCTTTTTTAGTTCATCATGTTCCATTTATGAAAATTGGCTTGCTAAGAAAGTCAGACAACACACTTTGACCAAAATCCTCACGTATTTACTGACAGTATTCAATTGGTGAAGTTTTCTGTAGTGGGAATTAGAGCAAATGACTGTAGTGTCATGTGTGTAGTAATGTTAATTATCTCTATTCCTATATTTTTTTGCAGGGGTGAGTGTAACCCACTTGTCCAGGTCAAGCACTTCTGCAATGTGCATTACAGCTCATGGCCACCGTACTCCTCACCCATTCCAGTGGGAAATACACTTGGATTAAATTTCCACCTCGGCAGTTGGTTTGTGAGGCTAAATTGACCAAAAGGAGCCAGATCATAACAACCTGTTTTGGTGTCCTTGGGCAGCACCTCAGGAGCGAGTGGGGCCATGGTGAGTGGTGCAGGGGCAGCTTGGCAGGAGACAGGAAACTCCTGCCATTGCCATTTGTGTCACACATCATCTGTGGATAGACACAATCTCTTCTGAGAGCTGGAGGATTTGGTTTCTGGCTCTGTAAATACCACTGCACTCAACCTGCTGCAAATTCATACAGACCCTAAGAAGAACATAAACCATTTCTGAGTGCTACAAGATCAGAAACAAGTTATATACGGTCTCTCATAAACTTGCTTCTGAAACCCATATACGTAAAACTGGCAGAATATTTCTCAAGGTAATTTTTAAAGCCTGCATGCTGATATTTTATCCCCAAGTGAACGTTTATGGTCCAATTATAATCCCTGAAAATAATATTCATGAAGAACTGTTAGCATGCTCTTGTATGTGCCATGGTGGAGCGAGCAGGTGCCATGCTTATGGTGGCAGAACATGTTGTACAATAGTTTTTTCCCAGCATCTGTGCAGCCATTACAGTTTAACTAGAGCAACTGTAACTCACCCCTGTCATTATCATAAAAGCATAATTTTGCCAGGCTAGTGTTTTCTTACGTTGTATATTTTCAGAACACGAAGTTGTAAACCATTTGATTTGAGATTGTAAATAGGCAATAAAAACGCCATGAAAGATTTGACTAATTTTTTAAACACTGATATTAAAAAGTTATTTGCAATTTTTGTAATTATGACAGAGATTATGAAAGTTGTACATGAAATCCAGACAAGCCATAAATTCAAACTGGGCTGAAATACTGCTCATTATGGGATAACAGAATAACAGTGAGCGCCTCAGTGTTAGGACTGAATGCTGGCATTCCAGTCTTCTACTGGTGTAGACTGGTGTCTCCCAGCAGCACAACTCCTCCTGCTGTCTCTCAGACTTGGTTGCATTTTAGGACTTTATTCCAAACCTTTTAAATTTATCATGTAACCATAAAATTATTTGGAATGGAGGAGACTTTTTAAGTTCATCTTGTTCCAACCCCTCTAACGTGGGCAGGGACACCTTCCCTTATCCCAGGCTGCTCCAAGCCCCATCCAACCTGCCCATGGACACTTCCAGGGATGGGGCAGCCACAGCTTCTCTGGGCACCCTGTGCCAGGGCCTCACCACCTTCACAGGGAAGAATTTCTTTCTTACATTCAACCCAAATCTACTCTCATTCAGTTTAAATCAGTGGAAACCAGTGGTGTCCTTCAGCAGGCTTTGAATCCCTCAACAACAACCTACACCACCAGTAAACTGCTTTCTTTTTAGCACTTTTTAGTACAAGATCTGTCACTGACAAAGAAGAGAACGGGGAAATGCAGGTTCTTATGCACTCTTAGTTATTTTGATATGGGATGAAGAGAAGGAGACTTCCCCAAACTTGGATGGGTATTTGGCTCTCCCTGTGAGACATCTCATGGTGTTCAGCTCAGTGACCCTTATTCCTAGGAAAGGGATGAGGCTTGCCACACTGAATTTCACCCTAAATTTCTCTCTGCTTCACCCACATCCATCAGCTGAATTGCTTTCCCTTCTGCATCTCTTTTGTGTTCACATGTAGAACTTCATGGAAATAAAATTTGCACCACAATTTGTGGTTTTCTGCTGGAGTTCAGTGAGAATTGTTGATATTTCCTAGCTAGGGGGTTATTTGGAGAAGCATTCCTCATCTGCATGCCTTCCAGCTGCAGCAGTGTAAAACTCATGCATGAAACAGAGCACGGGTTTCTACCAAAACAGGAATGTGGACAAGAAACCTTCAATGAAAATTCATCACATCAGAGGTGGTAAACAAGCGAGCAACTATAGAAAGTAGCTCAGACCTATCATCCCTGCCCTAGCTGGATAAGGAGATTCACAAGGCATATGTGAAAATCCATTTCTGGAGATTCTCAGTTGTGTTTTGGCAGTGAAAAATAGGAAAAGGAGGATTTCCAGGGTGAAAACCCAGTTCTCCTACCTACTCTTGTGTTGTGACTCATTTGCTCTCATGAATTCATGGCTCCAAAGACTGGAGGGAGAATGTGGACGAGCGTCTAGCTTTTAGACACTCATTAACTGAAATTCTGAATTTTTTTAAACACATTTTCTACTTAAACCCAAATGTAACAAAAAGATATTTTAAAAGCTTTATAAACAATTGGAAAATAAATAAATAATCACTTTTGGTTGGACAAAATTGTTTGGGCTGACCCAAAAGGACAACAAAAATTTTATATCCTGTCCTTGGTTTGCCCAGCACCTTTCTGCTGGAGGGATGTTGGTGGTTAAAAGGACACGTCCTCATTTCTCTCTTTGACATGGATACATGAGGCAGAGGTTCAGAGTTTGTGTCATTGTGATTTGGCATTCTTCTCCTTCAGCACAAAATTAAATCCCTCTCTCTGAGTTTGCAGACAGAGACACAGGAGGGATGTGCAAGCTTGCACCAGAGACGGGCCATGGAACCACAGAATGGTTCGGGTTGAAAAGGACCTTAAAGCTCATCTCATTCCACCCTCCTGCCCTGGGCAGGGACACCTTCCACTATCCCAGGTTGCTCCAAGCCCTGTCCACCCTGCCCTTGGACACTTCCAGGGGTGGGGCAGCCACAGCTTCTCTGGGCACCCTGTGCCAGGGCCTCCCCACCCTCACAGGGGAGAATTTCTTCTTTATATGTAGTCTCTCCTTCATGTTAGTGGGACTTTTCCCGCCTCAGCTGTGAAAGCCTCCAAAATCCTGATCCATGAGGCTTTTTGGAGTCAAGAAGGAAGAGCTGGAGGGTTTGAAATGAGGGTAAGTTGAGAGATGATGCCCATTCTTTGCCACATAGAGCACCTCTTGGGCTGGCACAACACCACACCCCGACTCAGGGCACGCTTGTTTGCCAGAAATGGACACGACCCTGGCACAACTGCCTCACCTCGTCCTTCTTTGGTCATTTCTCATTCCAGCTGTCCAGAACTATTTGGCGATAGGCCTCCCTTCATACATTGTTTGAATTCTGCACCAGACACAGCTAATAACTCGGGCCAGGAAACTTGTTCCAGATGTTAATTAACTCCCTCTGCATTAACTGGAATCACACAATTAAGGCCTGATTATTTGTAAAACCATTTTGTCAAGAGAATTAGGAGAATTAGAAACATCCTGGCTCACACTTTCACACAAAAGTCCATGTGCTGTTAAATTGTGGAAACTGGCACGAGTTGTCCCACACATTTATTTTCAGCCATCATAATTATTCCAGAGGAGAAAGGGCAAGAGTCAGCCAGGCGTGGAGGAGCAACACTGGAGCAAAGGAATGGATTCCCAGCTGAGCAAAGGTCAACTGTTTTGGTAGCACCATCCCGTAGAGATTCCTGTCGGCCATCCCACAGGCAGTGTGTCTCTCCTAGGGCCATTAAGCCCAGTGATGAGCAGCCTTGTGCTGCCCAGACACAAATTGCAATATTTAGATAGCTACTTGGGGGCTGGAGGGCCAGACCAGTGTCTGTGGTGCTTTGTCAGCTCTCTACCACACGTTTGTTGGTTTTAGAGATTTTCCTGGGGCTCACACAAGCACTTGACAGATCCACAAAACAGCAAATTTGAACCAACTCAAAACTGTCCCTCGCATCTGCCTTGCACACATTTCAGAGAATCTGGGAGCTTTTATTATCTGAGATGGAAAAAATGGACAAATACAAGGCAAACAAATGCAAGGAGCACAAGCTTTGCCCGAGCTGACTGGACACACATGGTCCTGCAAGCACAAAGGTAGCTGCCCCATGGTGACACAGTTTACCAGCTTCTGGATGGATGGGGAGGGGGCTCTGAGCAGCTGGAGCACATGCACAGCTTGTCTGTGTCTCCAGCCTCCAGAGATGGTCCCTGGGAACAGCTGTGACCCTGCAGGGACTGTTTGAATCAAGGATCCCCTTGGCCAAGCCTGGGACGTTCAGTGGTGTGTGTTGGCCCAGCACCCCCGGCTGCAGCAGGGCAGCCTGGGCTGGGGGTGGTAACTCACTGCCTCTTCCTGTGCCCTGCTGCCACCTTCACTATTCACAAACCCTGCACCTCAGGGAACAGGAGGGATAGGGAGAGGCAGCGTTCTTATGTTTTGCTGATTTTATTTTCGTTTGAAAGTAGTAATTCATTCCAGTTCACTTACTCACAGCGCTCTCCCACGCAAAAGTTTTCTGGGAGCTGCGTGAACAATCCCAAAACAATGCACATCAAACTGGCAGGGTAAAAGCAACTGGAAATTGGCCCCTAAGCAAGTGGTGTTATTTGTTTAGAGGAAGGGGATGGCAGGCAGGAACACCACCTTCCCTCAGAACTGAGCTGCAGGTTTACATCTCCCCAGGTTCTCAATCTACTGGTTTCTCTTCATGCATAATCCCTTCAAATTTCTCAATAAATTGCAACCTGTGGCTGCACAAACCTCCTAGGACAGTCCAGTTTTTCACAATACCCATCTTTATAACAGGATCACACTTTGTAATCTGTCTCCCAAGTCTTAATTACAAAGTGATGATAATATTTCACCATTACCAATATGATTTCTTTTCATGCATAACTCACCCCTCCTCACTCATAATTCTGATTTGATGTATTTCTCCCTGGAAGTAAATTCAATTATCAAAGGTTTTCTTCATGCTGAAAAAAAAATAGTTTGTTTTGATAATACCAGTTAAACTACTTGACTTCCTTTCAGGATAAACACTTGGTGGTTAATGTGTCAGGGACATGTGATTACATTTTCCTCAATGCCAGACATAAACTGCCTTCTCTTCCTCTGAATTAGAATAATCATTCACAGTTCATCATTTATCATCCTTCAAGTATTTGGCTTTCCATCACATGAAAGGCACTTGTAGCAGAGAGCCAGAGCTAACATTGTATTCTGAGGTTACTGCTGATAGCTCCTTAAAGAGGTGTAAGCTCCTTTCTTGCTTTTCCCATCCTTTTCATCTTGTGAGAGGCTTTCTGATGCACACAGCAGAGTCTAAAGAGAAATAAGCTTTGATCTCTGCCACCTCAAGTGCATCCTCACCATTGGTAGTTTCAGGTGAAAATGTTTGTAGGGTAATGCTGGTCCTCAGCGCTGCTGTCTCTGGCAAGGCTGGGAGCTTTGCTGTGTGTCTATTTGTGAAGTCATGGTTTGTGTTTGAGCTGGGTAAGTGTAATAAAAAGACTCTCCATGTAAATATAAACCAGCTTTGTTTCTGCTTCTTCTCATTAAGTTTTGACTTTAGATTATTTTTCTTCATCACCTTTTCAGTTTTAAATGTCTTTGGGATTTAAAAGTGGCTGAAACCAACTTGTGGCAATAAAAGTTTCTTATTTTCAGTGTCTTTTAGGCAGCTGAATAACAAAATGGGACCTTCAATAAGCTGAGTATTTTAATGGAAGCTCAGCTCCTTCCCATTAATCTGGTGTACGGCGCTTTTAGGAACATACAGGGAAGTTCTCAGTAAACCACACGTCTTGATTAAGAGTAGATCTCCTTATTTGAGAGTCAAATTCTGTGTATTTTCTGGCTAACCTGTTTCTGCAGCAGCTCCTTTGGCTGTATGCAAGCAAAGGAGGTTATTCACAAGCCCATCTCCCTGTTAATGAGTATTTGTGAGAGCAGTTTATTTTTCTTTAGTAGCTTCCTTATTTCTCAAGTTGTTCCTTGATTTCTGTGAATAATTCTTAGGACTTCTGAATTTAGAAATTATGGTCCTAATTCTTGAGCTCTGGATAGAAGACTTTTAGGGAAATAATAGAAGATGATTTAAAAGTATTTTACCGCTGGCGTGAATTTCCAGGCAAACAGCAATTTATGAAATTTCAAGGATTCAGGGACTCTGAGTACAATTAAAAGTTAAAAAATAGGATCTGGGGAATCACAGGGTATCCAGGTCAGCACTTTTACCATGGGAAAGATATTCCTAAATCCAACAGCTTCTGTGCTCACCTGCCCCAACAGGGGTGAGTAGCCCCCAAAGTGAAGAAAGCCCAACATCTCTTCTTACAGCTGCAACCCAGCTGCGTGGTGACATTGGTATTTGATGAGGTATTTTGCAGCATGAAGCTCCACCAGAAACAGAGCTATTTCGTGCCCCTTCTGCTGCCCACAGCACAGTCTGCAGCCATCACTCCAAGGGCACCCAAACAGCCCAAAGCTGCACTTGGAAAATAGAGCCACAAAGGCCTTGGATGAATTGGCACCATGGCAGCTGCTGGGAGCAGGAGGAGTTGTGTGGTGGTGACAAAGGTAGCGACACAACCCAGGAAACAGCAAGGAATGTATCTATCTTTAATTGCAGATGCCGTTGTTAACGATGGCCTGAAGGACGAACATCAGGGTTACCCTTTGTAGGTTGGTCCTTAGCAGGGTGATCAGCGGGGGGAGGTGAGACACAGGGACTATTTCAAACATTGTTTCTTTAAAGCTGCTTGGGAGTCTTGACAGATTGACCTTTTTTTGGTTAGTTAGTTTGTTTGTTTGTTCTTCAGTGCCAGTAAATTTGGAAAGAAAAAAGATAGTCAAAATCACCAAAAGGGATTTTAAATGCTCAGACACTAATGAGGAATGTCATGACCCTCCAAATCATGTATTGCCACTGCCCAACACCCAGGAGAGGAAGTAATGGTGCAAGACAGACCTGGTTATTTTGCTTCATGTCTCTGGTTTTATCCCACCCAAACAGCACTGCCCATGCTAAAATGATAAGCAGTGATCTGCAGGACAAGTGACCCTGCTCTGCAAGCTGCCTTTTCCAACAGTATCCAACAGCAGAGCCCTTGGCTGACTTACCTGGGCTCGGTGGCTCCCGGGTGAATTACTCAGCAAGTTTGGGAAAGACTCGAAGCAGCCTCTTTGCTACCTGAGATGGGACTCAGGGCTGCTGAAGGACAATTATCCTGTGGCAGCAGCCTACAAACAGAAACTATATTGAAAATTGCTCAGATCCATTAGTGCTGACAAAGGACACTGGGGTGGGAAAAGGGTTTCTAGGAAGCAGGATGCAAAGAAGCCAAATTTTAACTTAAAATAAGCAGACAATCCTATTCTGGCATGTGCTGCAGAGAGATCTGCTGGTGCATCACTGTGCCCTGGTAGTTGGGAAAACAGGAGCACAGGAGTTTTATGGGTCAGACAATGAACATTGAACTATTCTGCACTAACTGAGCTGGGGAGGGAACACATCTTTTTGTTCATTTTATCCAAGAAGTAAAAATCAGGCACCAGGGTGAGAAGATTGTAGAAGGGCTATCTGAATCATGAACTCTTATTTGCATTTTGAAATAGAACTCAGCAGAAATCTTGGATCCCAAAAACCTCTAAACTGGGAGCATGCAGAATTCATCTCATTTTTTGTGGTTAATGGCCTATATATCTCTATCTTTTGTGGGTAAAGCTTCTTCTAAAAAAAAGGGCAGACTCTTTATGTTTGTTTGGTACAAGGCTGGAGAGCATTGAGCACAGAGCCAGAGATGTATTTAGATTCATTCCCCTGGAACACGGGTGGGGATGGACATGTTCTTAATTAAATCTTGGAGTTTAGAAGATTGTTTCCCAAGGTTATTTTTGGTTGCTGCAGTCTGGATCTCAAGCTCGTTGCCTGGCTCCAACCCCACTGCATTCATATCTGATTTGGGCAGTTTAGAACTTAATCTTTATTTGGAAGCAAAGAAAGGCAGTCATTCCCCAATTTGAAGGGATGCCCCCAGTTTTCCTCAGGAGAGTGTAAAGCTGTTTGAGCCATCTGAATCTTACAAACATCTCCATCCCACAGCAATCTGAGGCTCACAAACATCTATGCTGCAGCTTGTCAGGGTATTTTGCTTCCAGATGAGAGGTAGATTGGGAAACCTCTGAATTTCCTGAAGTTTTTTTTTTTTTTTTTTTCCTAAGGAAAAGTCAACACTGCTGTGGAAGAGTACTCCTTTTCTCATCCTGTTCCCCTACTCTGGCATCAGCTCCCCCATGCCGTGGTGCTCACATGGCACAAGCTGTGCTATGGTGGGAGAAGTGATGGAAGAGGAAATGGGGACATGTTGGAAAGGGAATGGTGCTCCAATTAATAACTCCAATTAATAACTCCTTATTATCCATTTGGGGGTTATTTAATATGATTCGAAGGGGTCGAATGGCTGTAAATGCTCACTGTTCAGAAGAAATAACTAGCTTGTCCATTCTGAGCAAGCTAATCCAGTAGAGCTAATGAAATCATCCTAAAAACCTGCTTTGTGTGAGGTCATCAGAGGCAATTTGTTTTCAAATTGTAACATCAGACAGCATTCAGGAACTGGCAGCACTGTGACACTGGAACAGGTTGTCCCCACAAAAATATCCCCAGAAAGGGTTCAGCTGTGTCCCAGGCTGTGGTATCAGGATGCTCCCAGTGGAGCACTGGGATCTGGCAGGGTGTGGGGGGCTGGTGAGGGAGTGCAGAGCCCACTGCCCCTCCCTGCCCTGTGCAGGCAGGGCTCCCTTCCAGCTTTGTCCCACCCTGTGCTTATCATGCTGAGCAAGAGCAGAGGGTCCTGCAGTGCATATTCCTTCAGATCAGCTGCTGTTCACTGCTCAGGATCACATCCCTCTTAATCCCTTGGAGGGAAAGACCCCAGATGTTGCTTGCTTGGTTTCATTACACAGGAGCAGATCTGAAACCATTAGAGAGCCCTTTTCCAAGCACAGCTGCCTAAAAAACCTCACAGTGCTTATTCACAACTTTTCTCTCTTTGGACAGCCAAGAAGCAACAACTTTTTGTGTAAAACCCATTGAAAGATTTAACTCAGTCTCTGTGCTGTACTCCTTGAGGAGAGAAGGATCAAGGTCTTGCAAGGATGGGAATGATGCTAAAAATAATTGAACTGCAAAATGAAGGTAACCAGCACTGTTCTAGCCATTTATTTTTGCATTTTGTTTTTTCTCTCCCAACCCTTCGCTGTTGGCCTGGTTGCATTAGAAATGAGAGTTAAATGAAGACATGGTCTATCTGTGCATCAGGCAGCTTCTTGCCTCAGTCTCTAGGCTTATTTCAAACAGTCCTTGTAGTAGTTGAGACTGTTATTGAATTAATATTATTAATGATTTCTTTATTAGCTGATGGGAAGGCTGAATTTGGACATATCACTTCCTGGGTGCCTGAGACATCACACAGAACTGCATTTTGGAGGCAGAGATTGGTGGATTTGCCAAGCTTCGCTGCTCCCTGGACACACTCCAGCACTTCAGCCTCCTTCTTGTCATGAGGGGCCCCAAACTGAATCCAGGATTTGAGGTGTGGCCTCACCAGTGCCCAGCACAGAGGCACAGTCACTGCCCTGGTCCTACTGGCCACACTGTTGGCCCAGGCCAGGTGCCATGGGCCTTCTTGGCCACTTGAGCACACCTGGATCATGTTTGTTCACTGTGGACCAGCACCCCCAGGTCCTTTCCCACGGGGCAGCTTCCCAACCCCTCTGCTCCAGTCCTGTAGCACTGCAGGAGGTGGTTGTGGCCCAAATGCAGGACCTGGTACTGAGCCATGCTCGTATGTGCTAATTACCTAATAATCACCTGATTAATGGTTTGATACATCAGTTGTCACACTGCAAACCAGGAAATACTTCCCTCAGAAAGTAAGAGGTCACTACCAAGCTTAATGTGAATTTAGTAAGAGCACACACACAGCTGCTGGCTCCAGGTGGTGGGCAGCAGGTCAGGGTCATGTCGTTTGCTCGCCTTGACAGCAATTCCCACAAAGACAGGAAAATCTTGTCAGTAGCACGTGTTTCTGCAGAGCCGCCCTAATTATAGCCGGGGTATGGGAGTATTTTCTGTGCAGTGGGACAGAGCAATGCCTCCATCCCTGGTACCCTCCTGAGCTGGGTGATGCTGCTGCCGCCGCCCTCTAGATGGTGCAGTCTGATAAAAAATTTGAGAAAAGACGGTAATTTGCTTTGACTTTTTTTCCTTCTTTTTTCTTCTTCTTTTTTTTTTTTTTTTTTCTGGGCAGAGATTTTTTAATTGCATTTACAGGAGGGCATTTTGCCAATGGCTGGGAACTGGAACACCGCACTGCTGGTAATTCCCTTAAGTGCAAGGATGGGAGCCTGATCCACCTGGTTTATGCATATTTTGTGAAACCTGGTGCACTGTACTGTATTGTACTCTGAGATATTTTGCACGTTAAGTTTCTACCTATATCGTTCTTTGTGATTTTTTTTGGTACTTATATTTTTTTCCTTTAAACCAGGAGTCTGTGTCAGGAAATGCACCGTGCTTTGGAGGTCAGGCTGTGAAATAATAACAGGCCTGAGTACAAAACCTGGAGCAATTGTTTTGGGTATTTGTAGCTCAGAAGCACAGGTTGCTGGCTGCAGATTTTTAGTGAACAAACCCAGTAGTGTATATGTTGTGCTGCAAAGGAGATATTTCACTAAGCTGATCACTGTCAAGTGGAACTGATTGGAAGACCAAAAAAAAAAAAGGAAAGAAAATGGGAATAGGAAAATGACAATTCTTAAAATGCAAAAACTGCACCTAAGAGAGAAGACAGCAATTTGAGGTGAAAGCCTGCTTTCGATTCACTGATGAAATACATTCACCAGCTGGAGTGAAAAAAGCAACATACACCACATGGGAAAGTGTGTGTGTAGGGATGGGCAGCAGCCAGCTCAAATTGGGTGCCATTTGGTACAGAAAATGAATGTGAGGTGGAGATGTATCTCCAAAAACCCAGGGCAGGGAGGGTTAAGGCAAACAAGAAAGATACTTGTTTTCAAGTAAAAACATATCCTAGCAACATCACTAGCCTAATATTAGGTGGAGATACTGAAGCTGACGCAGCCATGAGAAAGGGAGAGGTATCCAAAAGATACTTTCTGTATTTGGAAAGCTGCTCTCTTCTCACATGAGCTTGGCTGCTACCTCCTGGTCTGTCCAGCTAGGAAAACATTAGGCTAGAGGAAAAATGAGATTTAATTATTCTCACCACTAAGCATCTCAGAGGAAGTGGCCAAGGAAAGCTCTGGCCCGTGAGGAATAATTTTTGGGTAGCTTGAACACAGGACTACAAGGATGCCACTGCTACATCAGTATTGGAATGGGGCCAGCCATTCCTGCTTGTGGGACTTTTTGTCATCCAAGAGGTGAAGATAAAATGCATGGACAGGACGATAATTAATGGCAGTCAATTAGAAAACTAATTTTCTAGATAAGGTTTAAATTTATGAAGCTGGTAATTTCCTAGGTGGGATCTGACTGGAGAGGAGGTAGACAGGAAGAAGGTTTGCTTTTGATAAGGACCTGTGATGGGACTGTTCAGTTTGGGAGGGCTGGCAGGAGCTCAGGAGAGACTGGCACCGCCAAATCGAAAAAGCTGAGCTGGATGGAAAGTTGCAAGGGGACGTGAGTGCAGGATATACATATAATGTGGGGAAAAGGGGCACAGCAAAAGAGTGACCCACTCAGGCTGGAAAGGAGGCACTGATGTTGAATGGAGAGCATTAGGAGAACTGCCAAGGGGAGCAAATCACAGTCATTTCCTTGTGGCTTCAAACCAAGTGTAGTTGTCTTCCAGGTAACTGCTTTGGTCATATAATTACTGGGTCAGTCTGGGGATACTGGGTGAAATGTTGACAGAAGGAAGATCAGGTTTAGATCTGGTCTAGGGCTTCCTCCTGGCCTTTCACTCTGGAGTGATGAAAATCGTCTCTGAAGAAAGATTGATGGAGACAGTGCATGAGAGGAAAGGAAAAGCTGGAAGTTTTTTTCTTTCCCTTGTTCATGTAACCTGAATTTACTTGCTTCTTATCTTGAGCTCGGTAGAGTTTGTGCATATCCTCACCCGCAACCATCCTGGCCAGCGATGAAACAAAATGGAAAGCTGAAAATTTGTCTGAATTAATTTTTGTGGGTTTTTAATTTTTTTATTTTGAAATCTTTACATTTTCTTCTCAGTGTGCAATTGCTATTTCCAATGAGGTCTCCCTCTCCTGCCCTTTGAAGTGACCTTGGCTCAGACACGCTGGCCTCTCCTCCAGGTTGTGAGGGGGACAGCAGGACTGGAGCAGCTGTGACTCCTTCAGATCAGGGAATGTGGTGGCAAAGAATGTGGCTGCTTTTTTGCAATAGAATGTAAGCTCCAGTCCAGTGCATTTTTAAAAGTATTATCAGAAGTGAAAGGCTACATTTAAAAATGTATAAGCAGGGACTTTCAGCACTGCATGCCTTCATTCATAATTCACCAGTGCTCGTTTCTAAAGAAGATTTGATATTTTTACAAGGTAAATGTACTTTAAAACCTTTCTTTACTTTGCAGTGAATGTGCAATTAAGTGAACTTACTGAAAAGGAGAGGGAAGCAAGGTTTAGAATAGAGCTGCCCCGATAGCCATGAAATGATTGTAATTTTCCTGTAATTCAGCTTTGATTGGGAAATGTTGCTGCATTCCTGTTCATAGTAATGCCATGTTTGGGGCTGGTGGAGCACCTTTTCTGACAAGATCTCCAAATTTACAGCTGGTGACTATTATTACCTTCACCTTTATGCCTGAAGATCTGTGGCAGAGAGGACACAATTTTCAACTCCTGTCTCCCTGACGTGCCAGAGTCCCACATTGCTGAGACCAGTTCAGCAGACTGGTCTGGCCTGGAAGTTGCACCAGCATGTCCCGATACCCAAACCAGCTCCCAAGACCTGTTGATATACGTGGTGCTTGCACAGAGCTGAGCTGGGGGAAGGACTGAGGTGTTTACTCTGACAAGAGATCCCCACTGTTCCAGTCTCCACAGTAATTATGGGGGGCAAAGCACTTTTCAGGCACCTTCCCTGCACCTTTTATACAGGCACAGTGTGAGGTGCAGCCATTAATCAGACAAGCTGCTGGAGATAACTGCTAATTGAGAGCAGCGTGGCTCCCCGAAGTTCCCTCCCTCTTTCTATCCGTGCTGAAAGACACCGTTTGTTCTCTGTGCTGGTGTTGAGCAGGTTGTGGTTGGATTCTTCTGCTGAGCAGGGGTTTGGAGGAGGGACAGTGTTTATACAAAATACAGCCCGTGTGTGTGTGTGTGTGTGCTGAGTGCCCCTGCCCACAGCCACACCACAGAGTGAGTCCTGGGCGTTTCTATTCCAGTTCTGCAGGAAGAGGGAACACTGGGTGGCTGATAGGAAGCAACTGGAGAATTTCCATGGACATCTGACTTTGAATGTCCAAATGGGTGGCCACCAGCATAAAAAGGGTTTGCAGCTGGTGTCAGAAAACTCAGCAAGGCTGTGTTGGAATGCCCATTACATCAATGTAAGGAAGATATTTTTTTGCACTAATAATCCTCTTAAAGCCAGAGAGCCACTGGTGGGGGAAAGTGCTGCCCAGCAGCAGAGCACCAGAGCAGGACTTGCTGAGCCAACACAAAGAAATGAAGAAAAATCTGTAATCACAAGTCTGTCTGGGTAAATTAGATGGTAAATTCGTGGACAACACTGAAGTTCCAGCACAGTGAAACCAGAGTAAAAGGAATCAGCCAGACTCCATGTCCCAGATGTGCTACACCACACTCAGCAATCTCCAGACAAGGTCACTTCTACCTCAAACGCTGTGGAACAGCACCTGCTGCTTTATTTTCTGGCCAAAATCAGCATTTTCACTCTCATTCTCATTTTCTGCCGATGGATCCATTCCATCATGTTCATCCTGTCCCCCATCACGATCACATGCAAAGGGTGCTATTGAAAACCACATTAAGTCAGGATTAACTACAAGGGACTTTGGGTGGGACACACCCCTCTCAGGCACTCTTGCCCTTCTCCTTGGTGCTGGCTCACGTGGGGGACGAGAGGCATCAGTGGTTTGGGCCCCTCCATACGTGGTGGGTGGGACAGTGGCAGTCTCCTGGTTGCCTCTGGAAGGGCGTGGGGAACTATCACTGCCTGGACCCAAGACTATTCTTTGTTCCTGCCTGGTTTTGTCTCTACCTCAACCTTATTATTTGAAGGGAAGTCTTTCCAGGGAAAATGTGGGGGAAAAGCCTCTGTCCCTAACAAGGCCATTTGGGGACAGTCTCTGTCTAAGCTTGTTCCCTCGTAACCCTCAACTGGCTCTGGCTTTTTTTTCTTCACTGCTCTCTTCTTCATCCTTTAAGAGTTGCCTAGGACTTAGGGATGAAAGCCTGCCTCGTTCCCTCAAAGGATCAAATCCATTAGGCCCGTTTTCCAACTTGATTGATGTTTATATCTATTAATTGTTTTCCCTCTCATTTTCTGATTTCCTACTGATATCACAGAAAACCCCGAAGAAAACAATCTTTGATGGAGAATAACATATTTCAGAAGACAACTTCCCACCTCCAGTGTTTGTGGATAATTAGAAGATTGAATATAAATGGCTTGCAAAGCTGCTTATTAACGTATTTTTCTTACCATCACCTAAAATAGTCCATTTCTTTGTGCATTTTGGACATCCCAGGATCTTTTCCATCCAAAAGGCAAAGGTCACTCCCTCTCTGCCTGTTGTCCATGTTCTGCCAGCTGTGACTTTTAGCGATATCATATTTTTAGCATCTGCTGTGAGATGACTGCTGCTGTTTACGTGCTGCTGTATCTTCCGTGTGCTTTAGCAAGTGGGACCAGGCTGACCCACACTCTTCCCAAGGGATACAGGTCCTGCCAGGGGATGCAGGTGGACAAATGGAGGTGAAAAAACCCAGTGGCATCATGAGATCACAGGAACAATTGAGGTGAATTCTGGAAATGGAGATTTCCCTCCCCAGTAACCCTTGGCTCCAGATGAAGGGATGCATTAATGATGGGATGTGACCTTATCTAAGTCGGGATGAGGGGTTCTGACTTTGAACAAAGGCCAAGCTGGGAATTCAATGGAAAAATCTTTTGAGTCATAATATATGGCAAATTCATATTCAGGACAGATGGTATTTTCTAAAAGTAGCTGTTTACTCCTAGAATTACTCTTCTTCCTTCCTGTGGCATTTTTTCCTCATTCTGTGGTTCTTCTGCCCACAAACTTGTCTTTTTCAGTAAATTTCTAGTGACAATTTTAACAATCTCTTAAAAAAACCTATCTATAAAAAACCTCTCTCCCTGTCTGTGTCTTCTTACCTTCATGATCCTCTGGGGCAATATCATGCCCTAATTATGGATAAAAGTACAATATTTAGCTATTTTGGAAAATGTCTTTTGTCGTCATACAGGAGGTCTAATTAGAAGTTTAGTCCATCTTGCTTTTTGTCCAGATAAATGCCACACTCTCTATTTGTGTTGTTGCCGTTGATCCCGGCTAATTAAGGAAATCAAGATTAGATTGCAAAGAAATAAATTTTTTTTAGTTTCTTTTAGAAAACTGATTTCAGCTGCACTTTTGTCTCTTCCTTTCACCCTTTCATAAGGAGAGCAGACTGTTTCAGATTTCTGTCACCCTGATCTCTCTCCTGTGACAAATCCCCTCTGGATTTATGCCCAGATGCAAATCAAGACAGAGCAGGATTTGGCCCAGCAGCCCCAGCAGGAACTAAATACAGGATCTGGCCCAAATCATCAGGCACCTTATGGGGTAGAACTAGCCCCAATTAAACACCTTGAAGCTGCAGTCTGTGTCAGCCTCATGGTCCTGTGACAGGCCTTGGCTTTTGTATTTCCCAGGCACAGTCCTGAACATTAGATTTTCTGTTATTTAAGCCATATTTTCTTTCCGTTTGGACGACAGCGGCTTTCCACTGGCACCATATTCATTAAAAGGTCTCTAAGTCTGCAGCAGTATTCAGAAGTGTTGCTCGTTAAACCTTGGAAAGCAGACAACCTTCCTCTTGTATGATGGTGAGGATGAAAGATCTTTGTAAAAGACTTCTTTATAGAAATAAAAATAGTCCCAGAAGCACAGCTTTTTTTTTTTTTTTTCTTTTTCCTATTCCACACAGGTTTCTCAGTTAACAATTGCAGCTAATTTTGTCTTCTGTTATTTCTGGATATGTTTACGATAACCCCAGAATAATCTAACAGAGATTCTTCTCTTCATATAACTAATCAGCATTCTTGCTGTAGTGTCTCACTGGTACCCACCACCCTGGTTTCAACACTCATTTAGATATAAAATTAGAGACACAGATGATGGATATTGTACTATTCAAAATGTTACATTTTTTGTGTCTGCTTTTATCGTTTCACTTTGCACTTCTTATTAAATTAAAGGCATCCCGACTCTCAAATTATGGAGCTGCACTTATTTTAGGGATAATTAACAGCAAATGTAGTTATTAACTTGTTTGCTTGAGGGAGAGAGAGAAAAGGTAAGAGAATTATTGTTGGTACAGCAAAAGAAATTGGAGAAAAAATCGCTGGCTTCAGATTACACATAATATGTGACTGAAAAAATGGAGCCAAGCGGGAGCCTGCAACACCAAACTGCAGTTAATCCTGGCTCACCAAAGCTTGAAAAGCAGATTTTCAGCTGATATGCATTACACAGCACCTTGACTAGGCAGGCAGCAGCTCCATTCCTCTGGCAAAACAGTTGTCTGTGAGAGCAGAATTGATCTGTGCAGGAGACAGGGCTCTCCGGGGTCACGGTGGGCTCCCGCCGAAGGAAGGGGCTGTGGGAAGCCAGGCTGCTTGTGGCTTTGATCCTGACAGGGCAGGGCTGCTTCTGAGGCTCTGCCTGCTCCAGGGGAATCGGGGTAATGGGATCAGTTAAAAGGGGAGGAAAGATAACCCACAGACAAAATCCCCACTTCGCTCAGCGCAGAGTGCAGGGCTGGGTACCAGATCAGATGTCAGTCACACAGGGTGGTACCAGAGGGAGCCCAAACACCCCAGCAGTGGCAGCAGCATCACCACCAGGGCACCACAGCTGAGCAGGCGGGGCAGCAATGAAGAGAATTTTCAGTTAAAATATTGTAAAGCCACGTGTTAGGAAACGGTTCTGTTAATGAGCATTTTCAGCACCATCTTCTTGTTCTTATTAATTTTTCTCCTGTGAAAGAAAAGTTCTTTTCCTTACTGTTCATTTGAGTTTTGGTCTTTGGAACCCTGTTTTTTGTAACTATGTTAAGTTTAAAAAAAAATGGTTGGGCTTTTCCAGATAGTGTAGGGATTGGGATTTAGGGAGAAAAGTCCTACTGTTACTGTTAATTGAAAAAAATCAAACTATAGGATAACTCCTGAGGCTACATTTCCATGGAAAACTTTGTCCATCTTCCTTGCCTGAGTGGGTCCATTCTCCAGGGCTCTTCCCAATGTCCCTGTCCTCTTCTGGGTTTGGTCTTATATCTCCACCTCTGTTTTATGTTGCTGAAGTGGAAGCGTGTACATTATTAAAGCAGCTGCCTTAGACCCAGTCAGGTCTTCCCCATCAGAGCCTTTTCATAAATCTGGGCATGCACAACTTCAACAATCTTTAATGCTACTGTAGGGGTAGGAAAGAGCAGCTCCTTTCATTGGCAAGCACCAAGCATATTTCTGCAGTCAGACACAGAGCGATGGTCTCATGAGCAACACTTATTTCCACTATTGTTCATGCTCATGCCAAAGATTGATCTCTTTGCCCATAGCAGACTCTTTGTCTGATTTATTTGTGTGTATGAAAGGGACCCTACCCCGGGCTCTGGCTGTGGGCGGTCATTGCAAGGACATCCAATTATCAGTTCATCATTTTATTTTGATTAAATGATAGTTATGATGAACAGCCCCACTTGGATTGTGTCCTCTGCTCTTTTGTGTGGCTGTTAACACATGCCTAGCACTGGCTGCTCAAGAGACCAGCCCTTGCCTGCATGCAAAGCCAGCTGGACTCAAAAAGAGCCTTTGTAGTGACTTCAGACAACCTTGGAGCCAGCCTCTGATGTAAAGTATCACAAGCTGGTAGTGATAATATTTGCTTTTTCAATCACAGGAAACTCCACGCTTCTAGATGCAACCAGCTCAAATACATATTCAAATGAGAACACACCATAGGTGGGAAGAGAACTATAATTGCACCCAATTTTGCACTTGCACTTGTCCTCCAGGAGCTAAAATGGGATTTTTAATATACTTATTTTGAATATATGCATCTGCTCTATCATTTTTGCATAATGAGCACATTCCTGATACTTAAAGAATTAGCTTTCCCTCTCGCTAAGATATAGGCAAAACGAGGCATGCTGTTATTCATGTATTTATTTATTCATTCATTATTTTTTTTGTGTGAAGCGTACTGGGCAATCCATCTTGTTCCCAGGAAAACCCCAGGGGATATGGAGAAGGCTCAGCATTCAGCTCCAAACTCAATTATCACAAATCTCATCCCGTAAATTAGAACATGTTGCAGAGAAAGAAGGAAATGCAACTCCCCACAGTACATTCCCTGAAAGAAAGAGAGAGAGAGAAAAATGCTTTTGGACAGATGCCTTGAGAAATGCAGAGGAGGGAGCTTATCCAGTCACCTCCAGATCCATGCTGCAGCAAGGGAAGGGGCCATTAGCTGTTCTTCCAAATATGTTTTGCCATGTCATGGTTTCATAGACAGGGCAAAGTCCAAAGCACAGTGGAAGACATGGACAACCTACATCAGCCTCCACTCCAGGATGTATCTGGAGCTCAGGCATGACCCTTCCCTCAAAGGAAAGCAACTTTTATTGCTCAACTGAACCAAATAATGAGCTTTTATTTCTCCCTTTAATGACTCAGAGGATAGATCTAAAAGTATATTATTTCCCAGAGTAATTCAGATGCTAGAAACCCAGCAGGAGAGCACCTACAGGGTATTCCTGCAGCAGGGCTTAGGTCCATGGTAAGTGACCCATGTAACTCCCACAGACCTGCTCCACAGCTGCAGGGTGTGCACCAACACCTCCAAACGCTGTCATCAAGAGGTTTCCAGAAAAAATATCACCAGCTCTTGGGGTTTGACGTGCTTGCACCACCAGTCTTGCTAACAGGTTGACAGAGATGATATTTTCCTCCAAGTGACGTTCGTAAAAAGGTGTGATTCATAACCAGAATAATTGCTGTAGTCCTTCTACTGACTTCACTTCCAGCCAAAGCTGGACACCCACGTGTGCCTGGGAATAGGGGAGCAGGGTGTGCCAGGCATGCTGATGCAGCACAGAAGCTGTGGAAGTAGGAGCTGCTCCTTAAAAATCACCAATATTGGTGCATTGCTGACTTTACTTAAACAGTGGTTTTATTGAAGCATGTTTCCTTGTTTTACAAAACTTTTGAAACTTGTTTGGCTTCTGAATTATCCTGGGAAGTGCCATAGCCTTTGTGGCAGCGGGAGACCACTGTTCCTGGTGTCCCTACAGCTTTGCACTGAAGGTGCCTCAGATGGCCAAGTAGCACAGACAACCTAAACCATGTGCTGGTTTTGTTGAATGGCTGCAAAGGGGCTTGAAGGCTGATGAACAAATAAGAAGCTTATTGTCTGGCTGAAGCAGTGTCTAACCAGTCAGTTCACCATCATTTCTAACAACAGAGGGGACTGGAAAGCACTCTCAGGCTGCTCTGGGTTGCTGTCAGACAACATCCTTGCAAATTGCCAGCACTCCATGTTGGAATCATTCAGTCTGGGGTGCAAACTGTGGAGACCTGGTAAAAAAGTGTCTGAACCTCTCAAAATGCCAATCAGCCATCACAGGCTTGAGGTAGGATGCTCTAGTAAGAGTAAGGATGTGTGAGATGCTCTCACAAATATGCAGCAGCCTTGCCAGCTGGTTTGCAGGCTGCACAGGATGGTGTAGTCCTTACATTATAGCTCTGACTTCTTAGCCTTCCTTCTCATCCATTTTCTTCTGTTGCAAAACTGACCCAGGTAAACAGCAAAGGCGTTACTCTTTAATCAGCTATACCACCACCAGGTCAAATAAAACACTTGTACAACACTTAATTTTTAACATTCCTATTTCCAGGGTGTTTCTCAGAAGTTCATGTGAGCAGCACTGTATCTCTGCAGCTGCTCTAGGCTGGATCCAAAGGAAGTTGAAACAGCTGGGAAGGTTTCCATTAACTTCACTAGACTGGGTCCTGTAACAGGAAAATATTCCTAGTTTCAGGCTTCATGGGATGGCTCTGCCACTGACTCTTTAAGAGGTGAAAAAATGCACTGTGGGCACCACACATCCTGAACACTACAAAACCAATTTTTCCACGAGAGCCATAGAATCACAGGAAATTTTAGGTTAGAAAAGACCTCTTAGATCATTGAGCCCAACCATTAACCCAGCACTGCCAACTCCACTCCACCACTAAATCATGTCCCTCAGAGCCACATCATAAATCCCTCCAGGGATGGTGACTCAGCCACTGGCCTGGACAGGCTGTTCCAGCGCTTGGCTATCACTGAAACATGAGTCATGACACATTTTCTAACCTTATCTGAGCTTCTCCAGAAAGAAGAGCTTCCTTCCACTTCCTGCATCCAACCTGAAGACTGCCAGCAGGCTCCTCTTGCTCACCCTGCTCTGAACAGCTGTTAGAGCCTTCAGGACAGCAAGGAATCAGGGGGAGCACCCCACACAGACACTCTGGTGTTTGAGCAGTGCTGGAAATTCAAAACACCAAGTGCCAAGAAAACAGCTGGAGTCAGGAGGATCTGTAGGTACTGAATCAATGAGATTGGGTTTTTTCTTACACCAGACAAGGGGGTCTCTTGTGCCAGCAACGTTTACAGTCCCTCCTGATAAATTTAAGATGGAATAAGTGATTTCACCGGAAGTACAGAATCCTAGAATCGTTTGGGTTGGAAAGAATGTCCAAGATAATCTCATTCCAACATCTCTAGACCACCTTCCCCTAGACCAGGTTCCTAAAGTCCCATCCAACCTGGCCTGGAACATTGCCAGAGATTACCACACAAGCTCCTATTTTAGTCTATCAGGCATGTCACAAAGTGAGGGCTCCGAAGGCACAACCAATGCAAGGAAACTTGCTGCAAACAGCAGAGACTAAAGTTCACTACCAGTGTTTTAAAAAATCTCTAATTACTGTGCAAAGAGTTGGCTATAGATGCCTCAGGTTATAAATAATGAATGTTGGTGTTTATTCAGGCAAAACCCACAACCATTAAAAATGGAAATCCACTGCAAATCAGTGAAGCAAACATCTAGAAAAGAAATAGAGAGAAAAGATAAACAATAATAATAAATTATTAAAGCTTATAATTAAGAAAGCCATGGGAACATCAGAGAGACCATTCATCTGTGAATGGGGCAGTGAAAGAAGATAATGCACCTAAATTCTGCATCTGTGAAACTCTCACTGACTTCACTGGTTAGGAAGGAGGTGCTCAAAAATCAGCAGAAAGGGTTCTGATTTGGTCTAGAAAACAATGCAGACTTCATTCGAAATGCCTTTTATCACTGCTATTTATAAATGCTGCCTGTGGCAGAGATTCCTGGTGCATAAATTGTTGTGGTGGAGGACTATCACGAAAAGCTATGAGGAAAGCTGTTTGCAGTTTTGGATAGCCTGGTTTGCTTAGTTTACAAATCAGATTTGTCCTCCATCTCTAAAGCTCAGCCTGTGATCAGAGCAATAGGTGCTGCTCCTGGCTTAGGTGCTGGTGTTCACAAGAATAGATTTGACCATCAACTTGCCTCCATCATTTTGGGTTGTTCCTTTCCCCCAGCTTGGTCTTCCTCAGCTGTATTGCCTGCATTTTGCAGACAGCTTTAGCTCTCATTTCTCATTTATGTGTGCATGGGGGTTCAGGAGATGCAGGCAGATCGTTGTCCTGCCTTGATTTACGGCACCTTCTGCAGGCACCCAGGTGCTCCAGCGAGCACGGCGGGTGTACGGGGATCATCGTGTTCCAGCAGAATCCAGCACCACCTCTGCAGTGACACATGGCTGGTGTTAGTGCAGCCCCAGCAGCTGGGGGGCTGAGATTTTGTCTGTCATAAGTCACCCTGGGATGTATTTTTAAGTTATGTCAACTAGCACATGTCACAGGTGGTTTTGTGCATGTGTCTGTCAGCCAGCACCTTTCCAGAAGAAGCAACAGAAGAATTTATGATGAGACCCTAATGCTATTCATTACTGTGGCCAAGGCACAACGTGACCCAGATTCCCACATTCATAGGAGTGGAGAGTGCTCTGATCTGACATCTCCAATTTTGAGATGTTCTCCTTTGGTTCCAGCTGCCAATTCCATCTGCAAGCTGCTGGGTTTGGGCCCATAGCTGAGCAAGGCTCAAGGCATAACACGAGTTACTTGTGACAGGGGACAGGGCTGATTGTGCAGTAAGGTCATTTGAAAGAGAGGAGCTGATCTCCCAGCACCTAAATCCTCATAGAGGAGACTGGATACAAATGTGAGCATTCCCCTCATCTTGCTCAAAATCCCCTCAGCTGGTCATCATAATTACATCAGAGTTGCATAAATGGAAAACCTTGGAAAGTGTTTAAAAAGGTGGAGCAGCAGGTATTCCAGCAGCCCTTTCCTAGTCACAAGTATTTGCTCTGCCCTTGCATTGGAGGAAGAGGAATAGCTACTGCCAAATCAACAGCCTCCTTTTTGCTGATGCTTCATTTCTAACCATGGCCAGAACTGGTCTGACCTCAATTCGTCTTTTGACCCACCAAATTGAATTGCTTTTCATTTTTTTTTCTAGCCAGCCCCCAAAAGCATTGAAGTGGTACTTTACTGATGCAAATGTAGAAGGGAGCAGATAATTGAGTTTGATCTGGTCAGACAGAGTTATGGCTGGAGGCTACCTATGAATGACTTTGAGCATAAAAATATTATTCTCAAGAAATCCAGCAGCTTCCAACTGGTAATAACTTGAAATTCCATGTGAAAACTCATCCCCCAACACTCAAAATTTCCTCCAAACGCTCAATTTAGTTTCAAAAGAATTGTCCTTGTGCGCGCTTATTTCTGCGTATTGAGCCCCGAATACTTCAGTAAACAACCATTGGCAAGAGACTCCATAGAAACAACTGGCAGCTGGAATAATTTCTGGAAAATGAACCTTTACATTCAGTACTAGAAGAAAAGTTTGCTCCCTCAGGATGCAAATTATCGACGCTCTAGTGTGTGTCCAGCTCCAAGCTGGAAATGAGCACTTTCAGGCAGGGGTCACAAGAGCCTTGCTGACAGTCATTAGGTGGAGCCTGGCTGTGCCAAGGGGACGAAGGGCACAATGCCATTGCTGCAGTGGAAGACAGCAGGACATCCCCCTTATCATCACCATGTACAGGTCCATAGATGGAACCAGAACACCCTTTGGATGCTCCTCCCTGTAACGCCGACATAGACAAGTTCATTTTCAGTTCAGTGCTCAAGGGCAACCGTCAGGCTGAAATCCCAGTTTCCCTCCTCCTACACAACACATCTTGCTGCTGCTTACACTGCAATCTGCTTCAGGCTTCCAGCTTGTATATACATCATGGGCTCTGCTGATCACAACAGTGATACCTACTTCAAACAATGAGAGCTTTTTGCCTTCAATTTCCCTTTGATGCCTAAATAACAGGAAAACCACAAAAACAAATGAGGCTCTCCTCTGAATTACTCAGGAGAATACGGTAAGCTATTCTACACTGTCAGATACTGTTGTAATTAGGTGCTTTTAGAAATATATTATCCATTTTTATCTGTTATTTATTGTGCATACTGTATTCATCGTGCTGAACACATTATGCCCCTGACAGGCTGCCGCAGATTTCTAGGTGTGTTAATTGTCTGGGCCCTGCTGCTACACCCACTTTTGAGATCCAGACACAAACCAATTGAATTCTAACATTTATTTATCTTCCTAGAGCAAATCTTTTTGTCTGGTAAATATGTGGGACTCCTAAAGAGGTGTTACACCATCCTCATCAGTTCCTGGATTGCTGACCGAACACACAGTGACAGCCTTTTCAGAGCCACGGGCTCACGTGGCAACACCCTCTGCCTAAAGGCAAACCCACGAGGTTTCCAGAAGGAATTCAGACCAGCTATGTCTTGGGGCAATGCAGATGCACCCCAAAAGTGGGGGTTTGCCCCTACCTGGGCTGTACAGAGCCATCCTCAGGGCTGTGTTACCCCAAGAACTGAGAGGCAGAGCCACAAGTTCACTCCCTGGCTCCAATTTCTCGTCTCTCGTGCCCACTCACCCCCACCCACATAAAAAAAAAATAGTGGAACAAGGCAATAATTCTTTTCCCTTCCTGAAAACCCAGAAAATGAACATGAGTCAAAGCTCCAGCTGCCTGGCAGCGGGAATGCAAACACGCCAGAGCTTCCTGGTAGATACCAAGAAGAACTCCACAGCATGTTTAATTAATCATCCCTTCCACCCCTGCAATACCCTCCAGATCAGCTGTGTCCTCAGCTACCCTTGACCACAGGTGGGGTCTAGACTCAGCTCTTGCCATCCATCTCCTGAGCACCCCGCAGTGGGTTTAGACTTGCATTGCCCACGTGGGGCTAATTCACCCCAGTTTCTCATCAGAGGTACCGAGGAGGGGAAACCTCTCCAGCATGTGAGCCAGTGTTTCCCTTCTTCCAAGGTACGTGCAGGTCTCATGCCAAAGAAAAGCCTCCCCTTCAGCTTTTCTGTATGCTTAATTTAAGACTGGAAATGGGAAGAATTTTTACAAGTCTAGAAAGCTGTAGCACAAAGTTTATGAGGGGAAGAATCAAAGTCCAGGAGAAGGAAACTGGAGACCCTCAGAACTCTTTACAGTGTGGCAAGGATTAACAACCTTTAGCTCTTTATACAAACACTACTTATTCCATCCTAAACAACACTTACTCTATAGAAACACTACTAATTTTGCTTATAGGAATTCAGAATCAGATCCATAACAGTAAGTTCATATCCCTGACAGCACCAGGCAGCCTTCTGCAGACACCTTCAGCTTGAACCACCCTGCCAGGAGCTCCTGACCTACACCCAGCCTCTTAAGAGCCAAGGCCTCCACTGATCTGATCCCCTCTGAGCTAAGAGGCTGCCAAGTGCTACTTTCCAGAAGCAAACCAGGTTTGCTGAGCTGGCCCTGGAAGCAGAAAGCAGAGCTGCCCTGGGAAGGTGATTTTAGAGCTCCTCTGCCGTCCTGGCACAATTTCATAGTGAGAAAAACCTGCACCTGCAGGAAAACCACAGCCAGGCATTGAAGATAGACCAAGGATAATATCACCCATTTCACCTGTTTATAATGTCGTGTTTTGGGGGTTTTTTTGGCTACTGGGGAGAGAGCATTGCAGTTCCAGTGCTGTGTTGCAGAGGAATCCTTGTTATGATAGGTGGGTCTTCAAAAGTGAAAAAAAGCCATGGGATAAAACAGAAATTTTCCAAGTTCATGCACAGTTGAACAATTTGAGATATTCTGTTGTCTTTATATGCCATGTCTGTGAGAGCTATGGGAATTCAAAATGGGCCATAAAATATAAAAGACGTGTTTTTTAGTGATAATATACCAACCTAAGAAGTGAATGAGCCCATATAGCAGCTTTTTCTCTCATTCAGAATTTTAATATGCTGAAATGCCTACATTTTAGTCTACCTGGCTTTTAAAGTATATGGTTATGAATCTCTGTGAAAAAAGACATCAAATGAAACAAATGGCAGCTTTGAATTATAGTTGTGATGAACATTGTCATAATAAATTCTTCCCTCACCCAGAGGAGCGATGAGGGATTCCTGCTGTACCACACCATGTTTCCACAAGTCAAATACAGCCACGTGTTCAATTTATAGCTTGCTTTTGGGCTGAAAGTCTCCACACATCAATGAATGCAGCTGAGCATGATTCAAAACTATTTGGATAAGAATACCATGTTTCCAGCTAATTTAGGCTGAGATTTCCTAGGTTGTGTAAGGGCTTTTGCAGCCCAAGTGAGAGGCACTGGTGTTTCTAAACCCTCTGGGCAGCAAGTCAAGCCATAATCTTTGAGAGGTGTTGCTCTACAGCTATCATTGCAAGAGGAAGGGATGCTGAAATGACAGTCAAAACAATGCTTTCATAGGAAAGATTAGCCTTCTCTACCACCCCAGCCCTTATCAGCGTTTCGCTGAGTATTAATCACCAATTCCCTGCTCCAGCTCCACTTGCTGCTGCTACAAAAGGGGATGACAATTTAAACAACCACTTCTGGGACACTTGGCTGGTGCACAGAGCTTTGCTCTGAACAAGATGAATGAATCCATTTAGACAAGATGGCTACACATTTTGCATATCTTTATTGCACTTTTACCACGTTGCAAACAATTCCACAAAAATGCTGCAAAAGTAAGCCTAGAGCTGCTGAAAGCAGCTTTTTACCCATATATGTATATATTTACACAAAACTATCAAAAGCAAAATTGAAAAGTAGCAGCTCAGCTATGACAGTCTAGAAAGATAAGAGCTGCCACCTCCTTATGGACAAATAGTACAACTTGTCATTTTACATCACTTTGTAAAACCAACATTCAAGTATTCCTGTCAAAGCACAATTAGTGAAATTCCCTTCTGGTAACCCCTGTATTTATTATCATTATTATTATAATTATTATTATTATTTTTTGCCTTTAAAAGTTCATACTGCCTTAACCCTTTAAATGCTGAGTAGCTGGGGGGAAAATAAGCATTCAATTTAAATAAGATACAGTGGATTAGAGCACTTAAAGGGTTAACACAAAATACCAAGTGGACTGTCACCACAAATAAAGTGTGAGTCACAAAACTATGCTGTCCCTCTCAGTTAAATTTGGAAGGTAGGTCTGGGGTTTCATAGATATACCATATATAAATACAAAATATTAAGTAAAGGCCTCCTTTCTATACAAAAAGGACAGGAGGTGTTTTGCTATCAGACTGTTGTCTGTCAATGATTGAGTATTTTCTGAATCTTTTCATAATCTCTCTTCAGGAACTAATGAAAAGCATCACATTAGACTTATTTTTCTTAATGAACTAATCCTTTGCAGAGTCTACACTTTACCTACTTTGGGAACAATTATATCTCATTTCTGAATTCACTGAATTCACAAAGTGGCATACACAGTCTTTTGCAAGACTTATTTTTATTTTTTTCGTTTTTTTCTTTTTCCTCTTTGAATCTTCTTGACTCAGCTGGTAAAAACGTAGTCTTGCCATTTCACTACCTCTCGGTCGTAACAGTGTTAACATCCGTGTTAAAGTCATTTTCAACCACGTTGTCATACCCATCCTTCTCTATGCAGTCACTGACAGCCTTGAGGACAATCCGCAGCCGCCTGTCCATCGCCTCCAAGTGAGGCTGGTAGAGGATTGGAGCTATTTTATCTTTTAGCAAAGATTCTTTCATCAGGAGACTGAGTTTGTATTCCTCCTTGGCTAGCAACTGTAATCGCAGATAGGTAGACTTCCTGATTCTAAGAGAAAAAAGGAGAAAAAAAAGCAATTTGGTATTTCCATCACTGTTGATTTTGACAAAGCTAAAAGGCTTATAGCCAGCATTACAATAATAGTCTAAGAGCCTTATTCTGGGATCTGAAATGATGAGACTCAGGCACTGCCCCAGTCCTAATGAGCAGCTGGCATTGTTACCTGGCCACTGATCTCTGGGGGCCCTTAGAGGGGCAGAGGTTCTGGAGCACAGATCCATGGGGCAGTGCAGGCAGCCCTCGTGCCCCTCTCTGGGAAGGGCACCAACTGGAGCTGCTGCAGCATTCACAGGGCCATGCCCATCTTGGCAATGACACGTGTGACACACGTGAGCAGGGACATGTGTGACAGCAGCAGAGGCTCCTCAGGCTCACCCTGCAGGGCTGCCCAGAGCCCCCGCAGACACAGAGCTCACCCTGCAGAGCTGAAACTCCAAATGTCACCTGACCCCTCTGAAAACCCTGGCCACGGGCACCAAGGAAAGCTGTTGAGAAGCACTTTCTGGGATTTTGTCACTTGACTCCCATGGGATGTGTATTTTGTCTTAAAGCCTCTCCCCCAACAGCTCACGGCTGTGTTCCTGCAAGGTCCTGGACCCAACAGGGCATTTAATATGGCAGTGCCAATGCTCAGGGCTAGCTGGGCAGGATCACAACATCTCCTCCTCTCCATGGTGTGCAATGCAAGATTCACTTGAACATTTTCAGTCCTGTTAGTGGAAACAACTGTAAACCAGGAAACACCTCCAGAGGGAAAACGTACCTGCAGCACTGGTTTAAAGGCACCAATATGGAAAGTTCATCGTGGGAATATTTTCCAAACCTATTTAAAGATAAGGGCAAGAATGTAACAAAGGCTGTTTTAAAGAGTGACTTTTTTCGTTTTCCTTTAACCCCAGAAAGATTATTAAAGGTATTTACCCTCTTCCATTATCTAAGTGGATAATAAAAGTTTCGTTTCCAAACTTCTCAAAGGTTTCGTAGTGATGGCGATCCATGTTACCTATGGAACAAAGGAAGAAAAAGGCCATTCTCACTCTGCCTTGAGCCTGCAGGTCAGGGCAATGTAAAAGCCTAGTGCTGCCCAGAAACCACGGCTGGGTAGAGCAGAGCAAACAACAGATCTGCTGAGCTCCATTGCTCCTACCATGGATACCCCAAAGTGTGTGATGCTGGAAGGGTTGTTAAGCCTCTCACAGCTTTTCAAGCTCTCTGTGGCTTTTATACTTAAGCTCTAACAGGCCCATCAGAAGACAAAGCCAACCTTCCCAGCCTCCAGCAACCCCTCCTGGGGTACACCAGGGAAATCCCTCTCCAGCACAAGGGCATCAGCTGTGTGGGGAGCCTGGTCACCTGTAGGGTAGCTGCGTCCTGAGCCACCAGAGCTTCCTGCCCTGGTGACAGTAAGCCCTGCTGCTGCAGCCTGGGGTCAGTAGGGTGTCTGAAGCAGACATGGTACACACAGCATGTGCAAGGCTTAGCTCAGGGAGGAGATAATGCCTGCTTCGAGCAGGGGTGTTAATCCTGATCGCTTTGTTAATACTACATTCAATTTTCTGAACCACACACCACCCTGGTTTTCCTCTAACGAGAACTTTGCACCAATTGCTGACTGCCTGGGAAGCCAGAACAGTAGATATGGATGAGGATGGTGCTGATCTGCACAGCTCTCCCTGTGTGATCTGTTTTTTAAGGTCAATGTGCAGAGGACTGCTGCCAAGCTATGAATTTTGTCTCCATGGCAGGGGTCTTGAGCTACTTATAGATGCCACCTATGGCTTCTGAGCTGTCACTTGGCCTCCCCTGCTGCAGCCTATTGCAGAAATCTCAGTGGGGGCAATGGCACAGGATGTGTCCATGCTGGCATGTGCCCAAAGATCAAGGATGTAGGTTGGCACCTTAGAGGTGTATTTGCTGCAGCACGAAAGGTTTCATATGAGAAGGAGAATTAGGCTTGGAATGGGTCAATATTACCTGGTTGTAAATAATTATTTTATTGAGATCAGGTTACATAAAGAGAAAAAATCCTGATAGAATCCACAGCTGCCTTGGTGACAAAGCAATGCCTCTTCCCCCCCACCCTGACATTTCGTAGAGAAGCAGCAGAGAACACTCCTGCAGGATGAAAACAAAGCACCAGTAATGAGCAGTCCTTGCATGTGCATCCAGGAGCCATGTATTACAGGGGTAAAGCACTCACTAAAGCAAAGTGTGAAGCCCTTCACTGTTGTGAAGGAGACTGGCCTGACCTGCGTTCATCATCACTCTACATTTCTGAACATCTTTGTTCCTTTAATCTGCACTGATGGGAATACATAACCACGTAAATCTGCATTTTCTCATAATCATCTAGAACAGCACATACAGTAAATGCAGCTTCAGCCATGCTTTAGCAAACTGCTGAGCTCTGCAGAGCAGTGCAGAAAGAAATGGTTCTTATTCTAATTAAATGTTGCATTTAATTTTTGAAAGAGATGAAACATACCCATTAGGAAATCAAAAACTGTCATATCCATTATATCCAGAATTCTGGTCCCACTGTCATATGGAGGTGTTTGTTTAACCTCTTCACAGTAATCTGGATCAACTTCCCATCTGGAAAAGGCAATATTTTGATATTTTATGTGACATACAAAGCTTACTGAAAACTACAAAAAAAACGTTGTTATTTTGCAAAGATCTACTTGTATCATGTTCGATTGAGGGCAGGGTCAGGTAGAGGCAGCACATTCCTCAGGCTGCTTCCAGCAATGCAGGCAAGCAAGGAAGACTGTGACTGATGGAAAAGGAAGAAAATCACAAGACTGAAAACTATCTGGCCAGTAGCTTCAGGATTTAGGAGATGAGCTGCACCATCAGTCATATGGTGGCAACATCTGAGACTTGTTTAGGGCTGCTGAGAGCAGTGAATCTTCCCCTCTGACAGGACTTAGACAGGTCCTGTTGCATCCTGTCAATGCCACTGGAGGTGTCTGTCCCATGAGGGAATTATGCCACTGAAGGTCCTTTTGGGTTCAGGACCATAAGCTGGAGCTCCTGGCACGTGAAGTGCCCTGTCCCTTCCCAGGGCTGGGGAAACCCAGCTGCTCTCCTGAGGCCAGGAGCTGGGTTATTTCCCTGTCACCCTGTGCAGCTTTGCTCACCACTACTCACTCTGCTTTCTTGCGCTTGTGGTAGGAGCGTCTCCAAGGGTTTCTCCAGGTTTTCCTTTTTGCTAGTGACAAATCGGGCAGGAAAGCAGCCAGAGACCCTTCAATCTGGTCTGGTTTTCCACACAGGGCATGCTCTGTTGAGCAGTAGTAGGAGCATTCCCCATAGAAGCAGATGTTGTTGGCTGGCAAAGAAAGGAAAAGAGCTTTAAAGCCTATTCTTAAATCAGTATTGAGAATTCATAAAAGCACTGGTGTATGTAGGAGCAGAAATAAATCCAAACCCCTGTTACCACACATAGCTTTCCTCTGCTGAAACCACTAGAAAGACATTCATTTCAGTGGCTGGGATCACGCCCTGTGCTAAGCTCTTTGTGACTATTTGCACTCTATTTATATTCCCCAAGCCCATTTTTTTTAAATCCTG
Source organism: Corvus moneduloides (assembly GCF_009650955.1). Classification (NCBI taxonomy): domain Eukaryota; kingdom Metazoa; phylum Chordata; class Aves; order Passeriformes; family Corvidae; genus Corvus; species Corvus moneduloides. Next base: position 3,178,806 of record NC_045491.1, on the reverse strand, counting down.
TCCTTCTCCTTTCGTTTTCCCAGACTGATACATTCCTTGGGAGCTATTTGTTACCCCAGGCTGGAACCCCAAATCCCACAGCTGAACAAGTGGCATGTGCCCAAAATTAAGTCACTTCTCAAAATCTTGGCTCGTTTCTTTAAGAACAGAGAACATTTCATTCATTTCCTTGCTGGTATGAGAAGAACTGGCAGTTTTTGCAAGGAGAATTATTTACCATCAAGAGTCCCGTGGGGGTGTGTGTGGAAGGTGGAAATAGCACGGTCGTAACGCTGTCAGCACACATCCCAAACACAAATTCCTTCCTCCACACCTCACGTTACTCCAACAACCACAGAAAAAGAATCTGCAGCAGGTTTTGGACCGTGTGTTACCTTAAAACCTCCCCAAAACTGCCACCACATACTTCTGTACCAGCAGGAACACCCACCTCTTTACAGGAACACCCTGCCCACGGGAATTCACTGAGGGTGAGAGAGAGCAGCTCATCCCAAAGCCCACCAACGCCGCACTGGGAACAGGAATAGGAGCACACTGCTGCTCCTGTCAGTGTGCTACAGCTCTTTTTGACACTGCTTTATGTACATAAAATGTCATTAGAGGAAGACTGTGCCCTTTCCTCATGGTAAGGCATGAAGCTGAGAAGTCACATTGCTTCCTAATTCCCCACAAGGCCTCTAAATTCAAATATTGTTTCTGAGCTCCTCTCCCTCTGGGCAGGCTCAGTGTAAACGGGGCAGGAAGAGCTGGGAGTAGCAGGAGGTGATTTTCTGCCTGCCACAGGAAGGTAAGGGGTGGGTTTGCATGGCAGTGATGCCCTGCAGCACACGGCCCTGCACGTCACTGTGACACCCCCCAGTCCAAACCGGCAGCCCAGTGGAGATGGGGCACTGCCAGCAGGAGATGGTGAGTCAGGAGGACAGGGGACAACTCTGGGGATGACAGCAGAGAGGGAGGAACAGAGCAAGCAGCTGTGTTTGAGGAAGGAGAAGTAGGGGAACATGGAGTAGCAATAAGGTCTTGTGATGCTTTTGAGTAATTAGCTACATTAGCTGGGACTGGCTGTTAACCACGGAATTACACCAAGTAACCACACTATAAGGCTGATGTGTTGCTCCTTGACAATCTGTCCCAGCTTCCCACTGATGTCCCAGCTTTTCCTGTTGATGGCCACCTGATCTGTCCATGAAGTTGTGATTACTTTACTCTAAGACAGCCTTTTTGCATCACTCTGCCGTGCCTGACTCACAAGGGCCACTCATCCATCCGTGCTCAGGACCAGCTGACCCAAACTGTGTTATTTATATTCACAGGGTTGGATCATAGCAGTTAAATATATCCCAGCCAAGGCCAGAAATATTTACTCTGTGGCCAAAAAGCTTGTTGACGATTACTCAAGGAAAAGAAAAGCACTTGAGGGAAGAGAAAACGAAGAACAGAAATTAAAAAAGGAAGGAAGGGATCACTCGACATATCTATACTTCTAAGTTTGCAATTTAGGTGTTTTACCAAGCAGAATATCCTCTCTTAAAAACTGTGTTTCCACTGATTTGCAGCTGCAGTGGGGCTTGCGCTTCAATTCAGCTGTCTCAGCATCACCCCCTCATCTATGGAGGGAGGGAACCATTCGGATTTATCTTGACTGCCTGAGATAACTTATCTTCCAAGGTTTCTATGACGTGGCTTGCACTGGGCAGCAGGAAGCCAGTGCTCGTTTATCTCCTGCCAAACAGTTTTGTAAAGAGCAAAAGGCCCAGCAAATGCCCCCCATGCCATTACAGCCTCTGCTGCTCACTATGTAAATCTGACCTTTCAAGAAAAAGAAGTTGTATTAAACACAGCATTTTGCTCAGTGGGAAGATAAATACTCTGTTTAATAGTTTGCTTCTGAATTTAACTTCGGGAACAATGAAACCCTGCTCTGTATTGTCAACGAAAGTAACTGGGGCTAATCACTTGACAGTAATCACACACTGGTATCCAGGTAAATCTTGAGGAGAGCTGAGGGCTGTGGCAGTGCTGGTGTTTGCTGCTGCAGAGCTGTGCAGGGAGCACGTGTGCTGCCTGCACCATGCCAGCCACTCATCCCACTCATCCCTGCCACGATCTTCCAGCTATCAATCCTCCACGGAGCCCCATCGCCAGCTCCAGGCATCCAATCCCCTGAGCAGCAGCAAGGTGTTTACTGGCATTAAGACAGAGAACTTGCAGTAAAACCATAAGTATGTTTCTCAGTGAGAAGTTACTTTCAATGGCAAATCCTTTTCTGCCAGCAGTTATTCCCCCCATGGGCTCAGACCTGTGGTACCTACTCCCCACAGCTCCTGTCCAATTTCTGGGGATAGTGGAGGTGAAAGGATGCTTTATCTCAAGCTGCTGCTAAAGAAATTAACTGCTTTGATTGACACGGAATAGACGTCTTATTATGTCTACCCTAGTCCTTACATACCAGCAGTAAGATGCAGCAGCCTGAATTATCTGGGGAAACATTCATTTTTAAGGCTTCTTAAAAATGTAGGGAAAAAAAAGAGGCACCAAATATAGAAAACCACAGTTCTCATTTAAGACTTCAAGGTGCTGTAGCAAGGCTCTTTGAAACCTAAGTAGGTGACCCACATTCTGCACAGCAGGCTGAGGGTGAAATTCCAGCTAGAGACACAAGCCCAGCGCTTCATGGCAATCCCACGCTGAGAGCAGGGTTTGGCTTTCCGAAGCAAAAATAAGAGGGAAAGGGAAGATGAGCTCCCTACTGGAGCACAGTCCTTCTTCTCTCATTAAAATTGCCCAAACCATGTGTTCCTCTCACCAGATGAAGGTGTTTCTGCATAAGTACACCTGCAAAGGGAGCAACAGCCAGGAATTTGTGCTCCTGCAGAGTGGGCAGGAATGGCAACAGCAGCAGTGCTGGCAAACCAGGCAGGGAGGGATGTTTATACCTGCTGGAATGTTCAAATGCTGTGCATTTGCAACATGCAAAATCCTTCTTCACTAGAAATGAAAATTGTTTCCCCAAAGCACCAGAAAGGGAAGAGAACCCCGTGTTGCAGTGTCTGATTTTCATTATCCGAGGAGGAATGGATGCGATTCGTAATGAAATGCAGGCAAAAATCATGGTCTGGTGATTGAAACTCTAACTAATTACAACAATTAAGAACCAGAGTGTCTGTGTACTCATCTGCACATTCTCTGTGCATCCTCCTGATAGCTGAACAGTAATTCTTCTCAGGAAGAACAGGAACAAGGTGGGATACCTTAAAGCAAATTGCTTGGCAGAGCAATTCTTTTATTCAGCTTTGCATGACTGTTAATAGAGGACATTTAGCAAGCCTGTGCAATTGGAGTACTGGAAAGAATCCTGAATATTTACTACAGCAATGCATCAAAAGATCTTTCATTTACCTGCTCAAAATAATAGGTAATTCAGAACCGCTATTGTACGCTGAAAGAGAAAAAAATCCATAATCCCTTGGAATTGGTTAATATGAACAAAAACATAGTGCTTACTCGCTGTGTAACATTGATTTCTTTAAGCTGCTGCCTCAATTACTTCCAAAATGAAGGCTGACATCATTAGTATGTCTCTTTTTTCCTAGCAAATTACCATTCATTTGTAAGAGTAGCAGGACTACTGCAGTCTGCCCTGCTGCAAAGGACATAAAATTAATTTAAATAATTACTGACCTAATTCCATTTCTCATGTTTAAATCTAAACTGCCTGGAAGTGCACTTTTCTGCAATCTGCTTTCTCTCTGACTGCAGCCTAATGCATCCAGTGATCTGCCTGCTCGCAGCCATTGTCACTTTTCCATGGAAGCAGGGATGCTGCTCGGCACCGTGCTCTGAAGCCACGGCTGCCTGTGGCTCCCTGGCCCTGATTTCCATGCCTGATGGGACAAGGGAGTGGCCCAGGAGTGGAAATGCAGTGAGGATTCTTCCAACACCAGTTTGGGAGATAACACATGCTTGGACAATGCTCTTGGTGGGATCCTTGGGGTGTCCTGTGCAGGGCCAGGAACAGGACTGGATGAGCCTCATGGGCCCCTTCCAATGCAGCTGATTCCATGATCCTGTGATTGGTGAGCATCATCAATAACCACCCTCAAAGGTCCCCCTCCCAGCCTGAGGGGAACATCTTCCTATAAAATCCATTTCATTTAGTGCTCGTTTAATTTTAAGAGCTGGGTACACGTGTATGGAGAGGGATATTTTGCCAGCAGGCACCACGTGTCCCCATGACTACTAATTGTCACTGAGCACTGCTGGGGATGGAGATGCAGTGACAGAGCTACCTGAAAGGGAGTTCCAGAGGGTCCCTGGCAGCTTTATGCTGGTGCACAGCCTGGTTTGTGCATGTACCAAGAGGTCACACCTCAATTTCTCACCTTTGGAGGAAGCTCTCCCTCGAAACCGACTGACTCAGCTGCCCTCCATCTGCCAGAGGGCCAGGTCAGCCCCTCAGCCTTCCCCAGGCTCCCTGCTCCCTCTTCATCCTCAGTCCCCAGACCACAAATCTCACCCCAGTACCTCCCTCTTCCTTCTCTGCCCTCAATCTGCTGCCTGAGCTGCCTGCTGGGCTTGTGAAAGTTGCTTCTAAAAGCTTAATTTAGGATCTTTATTATTTTTTCATTAAGCATTAATTAATGTCTGCCTTTTAAGGTCAGTATGAAATACAAGACAGAGGTTGGGCACATGTTAATGAGAACCTGACTAATTAATCTGGGGACTTGTAGGGAAGAACTCTGACAAGTAACCAACGTGATTTAACCAAAGTGTATTGATTCAGGAAATGTAAAATGGAAAGAAAAATTAATTGCTTAAGCATTTTGTTCTCCAGAAAAGCCTGATTCATAGTTAATCAAATATTTTAATTGAATTTATCTGAGACCTCTAAATAAATTTGAATAAAGGATTATGCTTGGATCATCCCTTGGATGTCCAGAATTTCATAATGACAAGATAAAGATCTTCATCTGAACTGGCAGCCTTAACTCTGTGTTGCCCTGCTCTGGCTGCTGTAAGCTGCTCAGTACTTGAGAACAGTTTTGTAATTCTCAGAAATCATTCAAGTTCACCCCTAAGCCTTGAAATATAACCTGAGAAGACTAAAAATCAAGCAAACCTACTAATCCACACCTTACTTGCCAAAATAGGAATAAAATGGCTTATATTTCACGTGAGCCAAAGCACTTTGTGCATCAAAAGATTTTTTTGCCCTTTTTTTGCGCATATTTGCCTACAAAAATCAAGGCAAAAAAAAGTATAGAGAGACAAAGACAGAGGGAAAGCAATTGAGGCAAATGCAGAATGTCTGCCCACCAGGTTTGGGGAACACGTACTGTCACCATAACCATGCATGTAAAATTGGAGTGCTCAGAACACAGGGTAAAAGGAAACCTTCTGCAATTATGTAATGTATTTTACAAGTGAAGTTCCTGGAATAAATAACTGTCTGCTCAACTGTGTCCTGCAGAGCTGAACATAAATACGAAGCTAAAAATAACAGCTGTAATAATGACTTTACTGGGGATCAGAAAAGTGTGATAAACATTTTAAGAGCAAAAGCTCTGCAACGACAGGGCTCTGGTTTCTAGCTAACAGCAATAAATTACAGTTACATTGGGAGAAACTGTAATTAAGTCTTTGGATCTCGACTTTAGGGATCTGGGATAAACAGCTTCTGGCCAATCACACACAGAGCAAGGGAGAGATCTCCAGAGGTTTCTGCTCCAGATTGCCTCTTACACAAGTCACAGCCTCAGTTCAGCAAAGCACATTTGCACACAGCTGAAACAATATGAGTTAAGCTACTGGAACATGGCACTGTGCTTTAAATTGAACCTATAACCTATAAATTCTATATGTAAGAACAAACTTAAACATTATTTCTGTGCCTTAACTCAGAGCCTTAATTTCTCCATCTTGGCATCCCAGAAGCTGAACAGAGATGCTGTCATTTCTTCCCACCCTTTGCCCATTTTTCCCTATTCCAGTTGTATACTTTGGTGAGCAGGATAGGGTTTTATCCTGTGTCTGTAAAATTCCCACCTTGTGGAGCTCCATCCTTGACTGGGTCCATAAAATGTTGTGAAAGAGTGAAGAGTAAGAGAGAGTGGTATCAGCTCCTGGGTCAGCCCTCAAAGCAAGAGTGAGGACTGGGAACAATTCAGGTCACTTCTAGCCCAACAGAGAATTTGAGCTGGAAGCAGGATATATTACATATCTATTTCCTGATTTTTTTTTCCAAACTCCTGTTGTAATAAAACCTGAATGACTCTGAGAAATTAGGTTTGGTCCTCCGGTCAAACCCAGAAATAAAGGCATCTGACCAACAGAAGTGACAGATCACACTGCAGTAGGAAAAAAACCCTAAATAACTAATGGGCTGGGTAATAAGGTTTTGGGTAAATGGAGAGCACCAGAAAAAATTGCCTTAGAAATTGTTCTACATAAAACATTTGTTGAATACATTGCTTTGGCAAACATAAAAGCCTCTCTCTGCGGATAATTTGTCAAGGGGAAAAGGCACTCAACTCAAAACAATAAAGTCTTCTTTGTAAGCTATGTCTCCACATCTATTTTTATTCAAAGGTCTAGAAGACAGTTTTATTAGAAATATCTGAGCAATTAAGCAATCTACACATCGTTTCCTTAAGTATGTGTTCAGCAGGATAGAAAGAATAGAGTGTTATTTCCAGGACTACCTGGTGAGATGAAAAATGTTCTCCATAGCTTCTTGTCACGAGTAACATCTCGTATTTCCCTCGTCATGTTAACCAGTCTACCTGCAACCGGGGGCACGCGCCGGAAATCCAGGATCCTGCAAGAGGGAGAAAAGACATCGTTTATGTAAAGGATTAAGATGTAATGATAGTTAGAGGTTTTAGGAAGCTTCATTACACTCTGAAGGCACATTTATCCGTGGTCTTTAAGGAGTATAAAGCCCATCAACTTTAAACTGGCTAATCCCTCACACAATATATTACAAAATATGTCCTGAATATGATGAGCTCTGAGTTGCCCACATAGTATGCAGTAAAATACAAGAAAACTATGGAGGGCATTGTTCCATGATAAAAATGAAGATACATATGATTCCAAAAACCAGAGACAGCAAGAATTTATTTTTTTCTACTTCATGCTACTGTATGATTGTTGTGACACGCATTTTGCTCACCAGCCTTTTAAGTGATCTGGCGAATGGGATTTCAGCCTCTTTCTCCCACAAACGCCATGTAATTCTTTTGCAGACAGTCTTAGTATGTGTTTGATTTATTTCCTTCTGCTCCTCTCTGTTTTAATACCCTTATACCAACCTAAACAATCTCCCTGAGACCAAAAATTTTCCCACAGGCAAAGGCTGGGAGAAGAGCCTCTCTCCACTCCAAACTCCCCCGCCCTCGTAGATCATAAAAACCTCCCTACGAAGCATTGCTATTAGATACAGTAAAAGAGCAAAGACCCCATACAAAGTGTCCCCAGAGGCAGGATTTTTATACCCACTGTCTGCTGTTCACATTTTCTACACCGCATAGCAACTGCTTTTCCTGCTTAGTGTGTGGATATTTAACACACCCCCCATAGGAACTCCACTAATGTTTTTTTCTACAGCACCATCTGCTTAAAACAGCACTATAAAATATAAAGCAGAAGGGATCAACACCAAGGTCAACAACAATAAAATAGAGAAGATCCTTGAAGGATCTGATCAGGATTGGCTCTTACTGGCAAACCTACCCTGTGCCACCCGCTGATATGTTCCCATACCCCAGCCATCATCCTAGAAGGCAGCAACACTACACAAACCCCCAAATAACTTGTGGCCCCAAAGCTTTGAGCTTTCCAAAGGATGTTTCTTGGCCTTTCACAGTGCGAAAGATGCTTCAGTGAAATGCCATTGTTTCCAGACATACTGTTAATCACTAATTAGTAATTCCCACCCCTAACCTGGGCAGGCAGGGAGGGCTGCAGTCCTGGGGCATCCACCATCCCCTGCACTAACTCTGGAGGGGGGACATTTTCAGCAACAGGAGCATGAGATGACCACCACTGCCCTCTCCTTCCCACTAACTTGGGGCCTAAATATGCTCCTGATGTGGGACAGTCCCAGCTTTTTGCTGTGGAACCAGAACTCCCTCCCCATCTCCATTACTCCTCTCTGAATACTCACGCCATTCCCCACGTGTCGCTTGGATCTCCGTGCTCTGGAGCTAATTGGGGTGAGCCAGACTCCCGTCACACTTACGTGACACATTCCCTGGGAGATGGGTCCTCACCATATGTACTTCAAGATCACAAGGGAAATTAATTCCTCAGTTTCTCTTCAATATAACTTCTCTTTCTTTTTGAGAATTACTTATTGCCAGGTTTCTCATTCCCAGAGCAAGTCGCATTTCCTAATTATTAACCTACTCTTTCATCATCTGCCATTTCATTTATTTATGACATTTGCCCACTTTGTTCCACTTTCCCCTTTTAAAAAGTAATTCAGGAATGGCCAAGTGCAGCAACTTATTACAATATTTCCCCTTTTCTTTTAATGCAAATTCACTCTACTTGCCTGTCCAGATGAAATGCTGCTATTTCTGCATTATGTCTCTCATAGTCTGAGAAGTAAAAAAAGTCAGGTGGGGTTTCTTGTTCTCTGGTTTGCCTGCAAAGGAAAACAAGGGAAGAGTTTTAATGAAGGGCTAGCATTTCTAAGGAGCAGTGCTCAGTCATCAGCATGCTGTTCAGTAGTTCAGTATTGTTTGCTTAATGGAAGACCTTTAAATACCTCATTTGTGCATTATTTCCCACACAGCCTTCATTTTATCTTCTTTTTTAAACTACTCTAACAAAAAATAGGAATTCAAGACTTGTGCAGGCAGTCTGCTGTCACAAAGCTGTTCCACTCAAAACTCTCCTCTATTTAACAAGACCTGTTTTATCACTCTCAAACATTTCATTAGCAATAGCGGTGAAGACAATGTCATTTCATTAAATTATCATTAACTGTAATTACGAAATTTCCAAAAGTAATAACATTTTTCTTTCATCTTTGGCAGCCATGCAGCTCTTGGAATATGCCTCTCCCTTTGTATTACTTAGAGCCAAAAGTGACATGTTTTTCTCATTTCAGAAGGAACAGGATCATTGCAGTTTGATGGCCACAGCACTTGTCATGTTTCAAAGAACATTAACAAGACTGTGCTTGAGAGAAGATGCAGAATATGATGTTTCTTAAATTTAAGAACTAATAAAAAATGTCATTCTGATAGGAAGGCTGGAAATAGGAAGGCTAAAGCTTCCATAGCACACTACATAGAAAATACAAAGACAGAAGCAAATCTTTCTCTCACTTCAGGCAACTTCCAGTCCTTCTGGATGGAGCACAACTCAAGCAGCTGACCAGTGCCATGTCTGGGCTGCACCTCAACCTGTGTAATGCCCTGTTTTGAAGTCTTCAGCAGGAGATAAGCACAGCAAAGCTGCCTGCAGAGCATCTGCAAGGGAGGACAGCTCTCCAGAAGAGGAAAACAAAGTTCCTTCTCATTGCCCACTGTCACAGGTGGCCCAGCTGACAGCTCGTGCGTCACTCGTGCTGCACGCTGGCAATTAAAATACAGCTTCTGCACGGGGACCTTGGTGCATGAGAGGCTTTGGGGTGGTGCTGGTGCAGAGCTCAAACCTCCGCAGAAGTCCTAATTTTGGGTTTGCTGGGGACCTGAAGCTGTGTCCACCCACCACTGTGACTACCAGGGCTGGTGTCTGCCCACAGGCCCTGGCAGGGCTCTCCAGGCTGCTGGAGAAAAGAGAAAAATCTTGTGGTTTTCTGCTGTATGAAGAGTTTGCTGTGCACCCAGCAGGGTTTGAAAGCCTGATACCCTTTCTCAGACATTCCTTTTTATATTAATCTCTTGGCAAGGTACTCTATCTTGCCCTAAATGATGAAAAACATCAAGGTATTTGACTCATGTCCAATAGAACTCAAGGTCAGAGCAGCCTTAAACACCCCAGTGACGCTCTGGCCGAAACAGCACTGACCACTGTCACAGCAGTGGTCATGGAGGTGGCCAGCACTTGGCAGAAGTCCTGCTAGGGGGCTGCTGTGGCCACAAAGGGTTCACAAGGACACAAGCTAAAAGCGAGCCTGGAATGAAATAAAAACCAGTATTTTGCTTTGTCTCCATAAGAAATGCAAAAGGGCAAGGAGCACACCCAGGAAGAGGAATGGGGGAGAGCAGAACCTCTGGCACTTCACACAATGCACTATGCAGTCAAGACAAGAGTTAGGAGAGCTGCAACCTCATTGTGCATATTCCCCTAAAAAATGAAGGAATGAGCTCTGAATATGAATTCAAAGAAAAAAAAGATTAACCTATTTCTGCTGGACATAAAATTACACATTTGCATGAAACCTTCCCTCCTCCCCCGATTTTAAAACAGTTGATTTCTTCAATAAATCCTCACCCCAAGATTTTGCAAACTTTATGCACATCAAGCTGGTAAGTTGCAGAAAATATTACTAATTAGCTAATCAATGCCATCTGCTTTTTATCTCCCAAGGACCATAAAAGAAACCACGGCTGTTCCTTTACGAGAAAACCTTGCTCCAGAAAATCAGACTTAACTGAGGGCTGGATCTCAGCCTTGCAAGCACAGCCCTGCCCCAGCCCAGCCTGTGCTCCCTTTCCCTCTTCCCGGTGCTCCCTGCCACCCCGGGAATGGCTGCGGATATTTTTTGGCTGGGAGCAAGTTCAGGTGCCCTGCAGGCTCAGACTTGTTTGTACATATCATTCTGCTGTCATAATGTATTATTAAGTGGCAGCACACCCTCCTACAAAAACCATGAAATTGGTTGCCCTAAAACCTTCAAAAACGGACACCAAATCCACAGTGCAATCTAGAATGGAAACCCCAGTACTTTTTGAACCTGATGACACATCATGACACAAACTCCCAAGTTTCTTTGGTGCTTCAGGTGCTCCCCAGCCACTTTTCACATGGTCCATGCTCATGCCAAACGCATGGCACCCACTTCTCTGCCTCTTGAAAATGCCCTGTTACTCAGAATGTAGACTGGAAGGAGGATTTACCACCCTCCCAAGATACTTTACATTCCTTATGCTCCTCTGCAGAGCTCTACACAACTGAGACGTGGCAGGTCCAGACATGAAACCCTCTCCTGAAATAACCTTGAAAAATCCTTTCTGCTGACTTACTCCAATCTTCCACAGATACAACAGAAACCTGGTTCCTTGGATCTGACATTAAACAGACAGATTTTTATTCAAGCAGACATTTATTTTTAATATGATGTCTGCAGCAGTACCTAAAGAGGTTCCTTGGGAATTCCCCAGCCGGAGCAAGCTGCCATACCACCAGCAAACACTAACACGTGTGGATCATAGCCCAAGGTACACAACTGAACTTACAAAGCCACAGGAGCCTCACAGAGCTCTGAATCAATGCCATTAACAGACTGATATGAGAAGGGCTTTAACTGTGTTAAAGGGCACCTACCTCATAATCTAGAATTTTTACTTTATCCAACTGCATTGATACATAAAAATATTTTATCCAAGTTTTATTTTTATGATATAGTTTTTTAAAAAGGTATATTTTACTTTATTTTGCCTCTTTTTTTTTTTTTTTTTTAACTGTGCACAATCCAACCAAGCCTGTTTGGTGCTAATTCTTAATTCTTCTAATGATCCATTCTGATGTATAAGTATAGAGAGGTGGAGATCAAACTGCTCTGAGCAAGTCCAACCAGTTACTCCAGCTTTATATCATGGTAAGTGGTCCTCAGTCCCTAAGTGACAGGCTGGGACAGGGGGATGAACTCCCAGACCCTTCCAGATCAAGTAAAGCATCTTATAAAACAACACTGGAACTGATCCACCCCACAGCATGTTTTAAATTAGAATTTCATTTTAAAAGGGAAAAAAAAAAACCCCTACCTACAAGTTAGTTTGGTTTTATCACCCGGTGATTATTGAAGGTTATTGTCTAATAAAATGACACATATAATGAGATATTTGAGCAAAGAGACCAACATGCTGAGCCCTCTGCAGCAGCACACGCTTCTGAGGGACAATGAATTCCAGTCTGAGCTCCTCAGTGCCAGCAGTGCCATCCCACACCGAGCAGGGACAGGTTCTGCACAGGTTGCAGACGGTGGGAGAGGATTTCTGGCAGCGGCTCGTATTTTGCAAACAGTTGGAATCTGGTGATCCTCTCTTTGGAGAAGGATTTGGCAGATATTTATAGTGGCAGGCTGGGAAGCTCTGGAGGAGAGACAGATGGAGGTCTGTTGATACTGCACACAGTTAAAAATTACACAGTGGCACCAGCCCAATTACAGCATGAGGAAAAGACAAATCAGCACGGTAACACGTGTAGGGAAGAAATAAGAACTAAGGGGAAATCAAAGCCCATGAAGACTTTCCCACCATGGCACAACTCAGAAAAAACATAGGAAGCAAAGAAGGATTTTAAACAGGACAGGGACACGTTTGTGTTGACACAAGACAAGATGCAACTGTGATCTGATCTGGTGGCTATAAAAGTGAGTCATGCTTACAAACAGAAGAGAGAAAGCTGCTCTGATAAATGAACAGTCATGAATAAATCAGCTCCTTTCTAGCTATGGTTGGGACCTGGTTTGGTGTTCAGTAGTATTTGGATAAATCAACATACTAATTTGGGTTCAGAAATAATTGCAAAGTCTCAAGCTTCTCTTAAATATTTCTGGAAACATTTTTTTTGCCAATCACTTGATCCCCCAGCCTCAACATTAATAACTTCTCAGGACTTTTCTTTTTGCTGTTCATGAACCAAATCACCACAGGGTGACTGCAGGCTCTGCAGACTCTCTGGTATTTCAGAAAACATTATATTCTAAAAAATAAAACCTTTACCATTGAAATCTGTATTTAGTTTCCAGGATCACTAGCATACACCTGCCTAAACTACCAGGATTAATACCCACCAGGGCCATGCATTACTCGAAAGAATCCTGCTCAGTGACAGACTTCCTCTGCTCTGGAGGGGTTCTATTATCTGTAGAGCAGCCAAAAAGCTAGAAAATAGGGCAAAGAGCCCAATGTGAGCTAAATGTTATCCTGACAGACACATGCTGTCTTCCCATGCTGCCATCCAGAGACCTCTCTGAGACACCTCTTGTGTCAGACCCACGTCCCTGAACTAAGGAGAGGAAGTGCTGCTGGTTGGAAAACAGCTCCTTTTAAACAGGTTAGCCTCGTGTTCTGACACATAATCAGGGGAATCAGCCGCTGGGATTAGGGATGATTAGGGAGCACAACAATGAGCTTTGCTGCAGCAGGGAGCAGGTTTGCTTGGGTCAGGCCATTCTGCAGACAGAGCCCCTGCCTGACCCAGCCAGGGGAATTGGGCAGCAGCAAACTCACTAAGAGATATAAACCAGTGAGGCTTCGTAATTGCATTGGCAGGGACAGGACTAGCACTGATAAGAGCATAATTTGGCTATCAGAACAGATAACAGAAGATTAACTGGGTCTACCCACAGCCATAGGTTGCTATTCTTCTCCTTTGGAAAGCAGCTTTCCTCTCTTCCTGTGGAGCACTTAAGGTGTTTAAATACCTGTCCTGAAGCTGAGCTGCAGGCTCAACAGTTCATATACAGCGTTACCTAAATGATAAAATACAGCTAATACAAGACTAAAAGGATAGTTAATGCAAGACTAAAAGGTGTCCACTCAGCAGATTGCTGCTGTTTCAATGATTTTATGGCCTGGAAAGGACTCGGGGATTTTTTGCATCTGGAAGCTCCACAGGCAGCCCCTTGATCCAGCACACCACTGAAGCACAGATGATGCTCCATCAATTCCAGAGAGCCCTTCTTCCAACACAGACAGGCATGAAATCTCCCAAGCCCTCACTGATGAACTTCTTCTTTGTACTAATGGGAATCTCAGACTGAAAGTCCGGTGTCTGCTTGCAAGATTTTCTCCCTCCCTCCCTCCCCTCCATGCAACACTTAGGTCAAACTGGATTGTGCAGCAGGGGGATCTAGAGTGCCCCGAGATCATCTAAAGCTTATTATTCTAAGGGAAGGAGGCAGCCCATGGAAAAAAAAGGTGTCTCTGAGGCAGCTGCAGTCCTTAGGAGGGCAAACTGAGATTTTGCATGCAGAGTTGTGTCATCTGGGAGGGTTTTCAATGCACTTGGCACCGGTTAGACCAGGTGGAAAAAATGCCATTTAATTTTATAATACATTTTAATGGCTTACTATGTCCACAGGAAGAGAAATGATGCTGCTAATGCAGCTCCATCTACAGTAGCAGAGATATCTGGTGCCTATTTCTGACTCCTTATGGAGTCTTGGCAGCTGATGGCTCTGGCTTTATCAAAGCATTTGCTACAAAGAGCACTCCCAGGGACGATAGGAGCTGTTTACAAGAGCAGAATATGGGCCAGAAAATGAGTGGCCAACACAGGAATGCAAAGACATGCAATTTGAGTGGTACAGAAAGGATGTTTGGCCCATTCCACTGCTATCAACCAAATGACAATATGGGCCCCTGCAGGATATTCAGGCTTCTCCAGTATAAGTACCAGCTCCACAGCTCGAAAAAATGAGAGAATATTTACTGTGGCAGAGAGACAGAAATCCGCACGGGGATGTGATAGCAACAGGAATAATTAGCAAACTGCCAAAAGGATAAATACCCAGATCATGCTCTTGAGTGCCAGCCCCGGAGTGCTTTTCTCCTGAGCAGACGGAGAGAGCTTGACAACAGCACATGCTCAAGGACCAGTCAGCTTAATATAAATCACAAACTTCTTATGCAGAGAATGACAATAAGCTTTGGAAAGCACATTTGTGTATATAAATATCTTGTTACCTGGCATAGAAGGACAGTGGGGGGAAGAGGGAGAGAAAATCCACAAGGAAGCAGCGTTATTAAGGTGAGTTTACTTTTGTAAAAGCAAAAGGAGGCTCAGGAGGTCACCTAGCCCATTCCCAGGCCCCAGGGCAAGATCAGCTAGAACTAAACCATTCTTGACAGACATTGCTCTAATGTGATCTTCAAAACGTCCTTTTGTGATCCCATGGCTACAGGCTCTCATCCCAGTCCACATGTGCTGCCTTCCTCCCCTGCTTATTTCCAGTCTTGCTCTTTCTCCTCGCTCCATGAGCAGGACAAAACCATCCCAGAGACACCTGCTGCAGTTGATGTGTGTGCCTTTTTGAGGGGTGATACATGTGACAAACACACCAGAACAACTGGCTCCCGTTCCTGAAAAGAGCATCCCCAAGCCAAGACCTGGGAACGAAGCCTTAACGCCTTGAGACTGCAGATTCCTCAGCTCAGAAGTGCCTTCTTTACTCAGCACAATTAATTTATTTTTAATTCATTAAAAAAAGCCTATTTTAGACTTTGCCATTAAAACCAACACTGTTGCTAGAAGTCAAAGAAGCAACCTCTAATTCCTCTACACAGGTCAGGGCATTTGTGAAAAGGTTGTGCAAAGTCAGTCCCTTGCTGGGAGCAGCACCAGTGGAAGGTTCCTGCCATGCCATGCACTAGATGCATACATATATAAATATATATATATATATAAAAGCAGATTTTCACCTGAGCAAAACATTGAGTTACCACTCCTGCCTACACAAGCAGATATGATATGAAGGGATGAATAATCAGGGCAAATATATGATTCAAGAATATGAAAAATTCATTTGATTCTCCACTAAACTATAAAAATAATAATACACCCAGACATTTTCCTCTTTTTTGGGGGATTTTCTGTTTCTTTTAGTGGTATTAATATCTCTAAATGCACCTTCTCTATACTGTTGCCTTTACTGACATTGTGCTGACAGTAAAGTCAAGGCATAATCTCACCAATCATCATTTCATTGTCTACCAGCTCAGAAGAATAGCTCTTTTTTCATTCATTCTTTTGTGCTTTCAAATGCATAAGACATGAAGAGAATCTTTGATCAGCACAAAGCACATAAGAGTTTGATCAACTGGGAAAATTTCCTCCAGCAGTTCAGAATATTACTTCCAGCTCTGCCCAGTAAGTAGCTGACTGTCACCATGGGAAAAGCAAATGGGAAAAAAAATCCCTTACTGTAAGCACATTTGTCAGGATGTGTTCCCCACCCGCGCTTTTTGGTGTGACAGCCGCCGGTCCCCTTCGTGTCCCCTGGGAACGTGGCTGAGGACATGGGGTGTGCTGAGTGCTGAGCTCTCAGCCTGGGCAGAGCTGAGACTCACAGGCTAGTTGTTATTCTTATTCTTGTAATTGTTTTATACTGTTATTTAGGAGGTGGCTGTAAAGAAAGCCAAATGAAATGCTGTTACGGAGCAGGTAAGCCCTACAAAACCAGAGAGATGAGCTCCAGTGCTACCCAGCTCCAGGTGGGTGTACAGAGAGGCATTTAATGTATAACCTAGCACACATAGCAATAGCTAACACTGCCTGCTGTGGTTTGGACATGATGTGACCCAACACGTAGGATCATTCTCAGTAACATTTGCCTGTATTTCCCCTGCACACATCCGTGAGGTGCTACAAGGGTGTTTTATGCCTTTCTTTAAGGAATCTTGAAATTTTAGAGGCAGGCAGTGTTAGAAAGCACACAAGTTTAAAAAACACTTGAGGTAAGATGAGTTTTTCCAGTGTTATGGGGCAGATCTCAGTTATCATGCAAAAGCAGCCCCACTGGATGCTGGGGTAAAGGAAATAAAGATGCTTTTCACAATTGCTGTAGTGAGCTCTGTCCAGGGCTGCTTCTGCTGTAAGCAGCGACAGGCAGGGCTGCTTTTTGGCCAGCAGTGGGGACTGAAGTGTGTATTTCAAAAATCAGAATCTCAGGTCTTCACACCCTGATTTAGAGAAGCCTCCCCCTGCCCAGGAGGGTTACAATCCTTTCTGGAGTGCTGACTGCACAGGAGGCAGCACCCATAAATTACAGGGGTGCAAAGGTGGGACTCTAGCTGCAAACTCATCTTTGTCTCCCCTCTTGAGATGCTGGTGGGAAGAGGGAATGTAGAGAACAGACAAACACTGATGCCACAGTGGCTAAGCGGCAGTGCTTGTTGAGTAGAAATGTTTTTCCATCATCCAGAACAAGCAGGGCTTGTACAGAAAAACAAATGAGTCACAGTGTGAAAAGAAAGGCAAGCTCTGGGAAGCTCCTGTCACTAATTTACTTTGCAGATAAAAAAAAAAAAAAAATTCTTGACCCAGAAATACGGTTTGGTTCATCCTTGAGATAGAAACCTGACTTGACATACAGGAATTGAAAGATTAAAAGGTACTTGACAGCCCAGCAAAAGAGTTCCCAGTGCCAATGTTAATATGGTCAATGCTGTTGTCACAGCAGGGAGAAAAAAGCCTCACAGCAATTAAAAAAGCAGGAAGATATCATTAATGAGGTGTTGCAGTGATATTTTGTGCCTTTTTAAGGCATCTTCATTAAGAAATTATATCACCATGAATACTTTCTGTCCCTGCATGGCCTAGGTTCTTTTGTGCTCTTAAGCAAGCAGTGTGAGCATTTTTGCCATGCCAAGCCCATGATATCTGTCATCTTTCCCCTTGATTTATCCCTTTGAGGCTCCACTGTACATTGTCTGCTTGCCACAAATTGCAGACAAGAAAAATGATACAGCTGCAAAAACTATTTTTGAAAAACCATCAAGAGCAAACAGAGCTCCATGTGAGCCCAGTCACCTGCAGCCTCCCTTCAGGAAAAAGACTGCAGAGTATTTTCTACAGAGGCTTTTCAATATATAACACTTCTAGAGGTCTGAGAGCACAGGAGGAAAAAATATGTGTAAAATTAGAAGTCTGAAGCATTTCTTCAGCCCTGAGAATGTTATTTAATATGTCTGGGGTCATTAAGGGTAGGGATTTAATGGAACAATAACATTAAACATATTAGAAGCATAGCAGAGCTCAAATTTCTTTCAGCTTTTTGGATTTTTTCTTCTCACTGTACGTGATGTACGTGTCTATTGAAATTCCTGGGTTCACAATAGGTTTGTAGGAAAAAGTAATTACTGTGAGTCTGATGTATTGATACATAATTTCTTCCTTTTTATTCATGAGTTTCCTTGCTATCATTACGAGAACCATGAACACTAGCAAGTTTGTCCTCAAAATCTCCCAGGAAGCAGGAAAATATTAGCCCCGTTTTTCAGCAAAAGCTGCAAAAACATGGAGCTATTACGGATTCAGCTCTGCCCTAAGCGAAGCACTCGAGCCTCATTAAGCACATGCTTAACTTTGGGCACACATATAGCCAGTGAACTATGTGTGTCCTTGACAGTCAAGCACAGACTTAATCCTTCCTCGGAGCTGTTTTGTGCTCAGCACTTTGCAAGAACAAGCCTGTGATCAGCACCAGATCCCCGCAGCAGCTCTGGCCACTCACCCTGGCCACTGCCAGACTCAGAGCTGGTTTTTCTCCTTCTTCTTCTTTCCACCCATGACAACAACTTCTTTGGGAAAAGATCATTTCCCAAAAAGCGTTTTGTCATTCTGCCAAAAGCACAAGTCAGTTTGGCCACGGGCTTTGGTAGATCCCAGATGTCACCTTTGTGGTTGACACTGAGGCCTGCACTTCCTTGGTGAGATCCAGACTCCTTGTAAGTGAATTAAGGCTCAAATCCTGGCTTTCAGTGTGTCTCCGGCCCCACACAGGCAAACACAAAGAGATCTAGAACGGCTCAAACAACTTCTGTGAGCTCTTGTGTTCCTGAAATGCCTTTTGAGCTGTGCCAGGTAGAGGAATGTGCTGAGGGGCCACAGGGCAGTATGAACAACTTGTGTGAGCACAATGTACAAGCCCAATGTTCTCCTCTCCAGGCCAAAAGTTGTCTGAACTTTGTATGGACACCACTAGAAGCACCACAGTGTTTGCACTCTGTATTCAGCACATTTGGCCCAGGCTCCCTCTTCAAATTTGCAGTTTAGAGTTTGAATTTCTGCATCCCCTGCCCTCTCTCTCTCTCATGAAGTGTTGCAATTCTTACAGTTCTTAATGTTCTAGATGAATTATTGAGAGTTGGCTTTTGCCTTATGTTGTATGGACTATGAATTAATCATGAGTTCTAACATTGCATGGTCAGAGCTGTTGCTGGCCTGCTCTGGGTGTGGGTTGGTTTTTACAGGGGCTGGATGATCTGTGTGCTGTAACATCACTTCTGTGGGGTGTGCAAAGGGCCGGGCTGTTGCCAGCCAGACTTGGAAGGCACCACCACAAAAGTGTTATAAACATATATTGTAATATTGGCTTCTCGCAAGTATTAAGGTAGATATTATGTAATGTTAGAAATGCTTTTGCTGTGTGGATGTAGTTTTCTTTCTTTTTAGCAAGACTTTAGCAAGCGTGAGCGAGTAAGAGAACCTCCAAGCGAACAGAGGATGAGGCCCAAGAGCAGCTAATCAACACTGCCCGGAGAACAAAGGGGCCCAAAGTGGCTAATCACCACTCTGCCCAGGGGGAAAAGAGGCCCAAAAACTGCCATCAACCCTGACTGTCTGGGGTATTAAGAGGCCGACTCAACTATCAACTCGCACCTGGCGAGCCCAAGGCCAAGAATCAAAAGAAATAAAACCGCAAGGCAGAAGAATACGCATGCTCTACAAAGGCGGGACCAAGGAGTGGCCACGCAGAACAGCTCCAGGAAAAGTTTGAATATGCATAAAGAACAGACAGTAAAAATGGTATAAAAAGGACTCACCTCGAGCATCAGGTGTGCTCTTGGCAGAGCGCCAAGGCACCCGGCTGTTACCTCCTTGCTTTATTTTATGTGTCTCTTATTGTGTTTTTACTAAACTTTTTAAATTCTCACAGGAGAGTGGACCTCGTTTTTCACAAAAGGAATGGGACTCCAACCAGTGAGGACCCTGAGGGCCACAGCACCAGGAAAGCAGGGCTCCCAAAAGATTGACAAGGGGGCGAAACTATGCAAAACAGGAATTAAATACGCATCCAGCTGAGGCAACCACAAGGGTATAAATTTTGTGGGCGAGCCTCTGGCACCCAGCCGCAGTCCCAGCGCTGTCTCCTTTTGCTTTGCTGTTTTTATTGAGTCCTCAATAAATTTTAATAACTCATTTCCATATCGGATCTGGGTCGTTTATAACATTAAGCTCGTATAACAGGTATAAAACCTATGGCTTGGGGGAATAAATAAAAGGCTCTGGCTATAAAAGTGAAAAATCCTTTGAGATTTCACTGTTTTGTGTCTTGGCTGACCTATATATCTGCATTTGTACAGGGGAGCTGTGCTCCCCCAAGGAGCCCAAAGCAGTCACCATGCTAATTTAGGGCATGCTCCCTGCTCCCTTCCCACCTGCCCACGCAGAAGTTCAAACACTTTTGGCTTTATATTTCCAGTTTACCATGCAGGAGCTACTGGATACTGAACTGCACTAAGTGTCCAAGACTTTGCAGATAAACAACTACCATCAAAACAGGACAGAGCCTACATAGTGTGTGGACCAATACATTAAAAAAAGAGCATGAAATTCTTATTTGTAGAGCTGCTACACCAGCTATGCATGTCAAAGTTTCAGTACAAAATGAGAAATAGGGGGTCAGAGCATCTTGTGCAACCTCCTCCTGCAAACCCCAGACCTCCTGAGTGCCAGCAGACAGCTCAGCTCCAGCCCCCACACATCATTTGCCCCAGAAATGTCCCACAGAGGGGCCAGAGGATGCACTGGTGCCCAGTCATTCTGCCTGTCAGAGGGGACTTTCACCCACAGAACCACAAGTTTTGCTTTTCAAGCTTTCTTCAATCCCAAATCCTGAGAATCTTCTGTAATTTTGCCACCAAGGACAGCAGGAACGTGGTTACTGCGAGATAATTGCTCTCCACGACTGAGTGTTTGTAATTTGTCAGAGGTGGGATTCCCAGTAAAGCACAGGCACCCCTGAACTCGACTCCCTGCTGCTGTTAACATTCTTTAACTTGTGGCCAAGGGTGATGTGCCTCTCTGAGCTGGAAAGGAGGTGTAATTACCTCAGACTGCTTCGTGGTTATTTCATTGCTCTAATAAACCAAACTATGCAACCTCTCTGTTTCCTCGTTTATTTTAACTCCTGTCAGCAAACAACCTCTGTGAAGAGTGCCCAACTTACTCTTTGCCCTAAGATGGTTCTGCAGTTCGTGGTAACCCCTCATTTTCTCATGTGTTTTCTTCCCAGACAGAATTTTGCCTGAACAAGGAATATGGAGCAGCACTTTGTTGCTCGCCATTCCCCAGCTGAGCTCTGGCACTGGCCCCATCCCACTGCTGTGGGATCAGTACACCTCTGAGGCTGATTTCCCCTCACTGACATATCTCCCACCTGGATTATTTCCATCTGCAGAGGGTTACATGTCTGGGAATGTGATTTGAACATTTCTCAGGGAGTTACTTACTGCCTGGAGGCTGCCAAGGTGACTTACACGTGCACCCACAAGCACTCCTGGGTGCTCCTAAAGCTCTCAAGAACTTGGGAACAGCGTTCCTCAGCCTCAGTCAGAGGATGCCTTAATTTCTCAGGTAGAACACAGGCCTGGATCATCTTAGTATTAACCCACATGTTTCACTCCCTGGCTAAATTTGAGTTATTTTACTGTATTTTCCTCAGCCTTGGTTGTTCACTTATTGCATGAGGAAGAGCATACTGGGTTGGCAGCTTTTATTAGTAGCCATTTCACAGAATAATCATGCTGTTTTACAAAACTATAAAAAATCCCCTTTACTTTCCCTCTAAACTTCTCCTCTTCCAGGCTGGAAGCCTTCCCTGCTAATCCACGCTTTATATTAAGGGCACCACATGAGTCACAAATTACACTGGAAATGACACATCAGGGTCCTTTAAGCTTGCAGCTGTCTGCATGAAGGGTGGGTTAATGCTCTGCAGCCCACAGGGAGTCACTGGGTTATTCCCAGGGGAAAATCAAACCATATTAGCATCTCTTCCCTCTCCTCCACCTCCACTGAGAAGGAGGATTTTAACCTGCTGGCCTCTATGTGGGCCCTGCTGCTGGGGAGCAGCAAATACAGTCCCTGCTTGCCACAGAGCATCATCTCTCTCCTACTTTAATCCCAGTTATGGACACAGCATTTTAGGGAAAGAAATGGAGGTGCAGGTTTTGAGGAGAATCACTTAAAATGACAGAGGATACAGGATTTCAAAAGGGCTCAGTATTGGCCTAAACTGCTCCTCTTAAATAAATTAAAAAAAAAAAACAAACCTACTGAAATCTCTGAAAAATATTCCACATGAAAAGAGAAAGAGCAGAAGGATGTTAGGGGAAGTGCTCCGTGGCACTGCAAGGGAAGGAAGGCTGTGGCTGGCCTGGCTGCTCAGGGCAATCACTGTTTTATATAAACATCTCCCATCAAGTGCAATCGCTCGGTGAACTCCCACGCTCGAGGTGCAGAGGAATATTCACGCTTGGTGGGTTGCAAAAATGCACCCACTCAGAGCTGGAGTGGAGATAAAGAAAGGGATCTGTGTGTGTGTGTACAGGCAGACACAGGGAACACTTCCCCCTGGTGAGGCTGTGCTGAGCCAGTGCTCAATGTGAAACAGGTGTGCTCCCCTGCCCCACTCTTAGACATTAGTTTCAGCTAATTTAAACTTTAAACTCTATCTACGTTGAGGATGTTTGGTAAGATAAGGGGAGATTTCAGTAAAGTGTGTGAGGGTTGAAAATAAAAGCAGAGCTTAGGAAAAACAACATATGAAAAAAGATGCAAGAGTAGAGGACAAGAGAAGGGAGGAAAATTCTGCAGAAGATGTGCAGTAAAAGCTTTAGTGAAATGATATTGTTGCCAGTTTTTTGTTTGTTTGTTTTTTTTTTTTTTTTGTGGAGCTGATTTATGACATGCAGCTGCTTTTCTGTAACAGTGAATGTCTGGTTACCTCTCCTTGAATTTTTAACTGTGTTTAAATGTCTACAAAATGTGAAGCTTATCTACTGTATGTACAGTGCGATAGCTGTGTGTGTGCACAGCCCACAGGAGTTTGGTTTCAGAGACAGAATGATGTTTTTCCCGAAGCCAAGGACACTTGTATTTCAGTTTTCCTACTGTGAGGATAAGTATATGGCAGAGCAAAGCGAGTGTGTGATTTAACCATTGGACTTCATTGTCCCATTCCTGCAGCACTTACTGTTTTTCCTCTGGGTCTGATCCAACTTTCCTTCTACTCAGTGAAAGGTTTCTCATGAGGTCAAGGTGAACTAGATCAGGAAAGACAGAGCCAGTTCATAAACTGGGACCTGACCTGCCTGTACTCAAATTTAAAGGACAATGAATTCATGGGAAAAGCTCCCCGTTGACTCCAGAGGACTGTGGCACACATGCAGACTCAACCAAATAACTAAATGAGCCACCTGTGACAGCAAACACCCCCTTCTTGTCCATGCCTGGATGAGGGGGACAGAATACATAACCTCTGGTTTTAGCATTTAGTTTAAATACGTCCATGATATCCTCCACAGCTCTTGCTAGTATCAAGGCGGATAATGCAGGATTAGGCAAGAGCAGGAGTTGAAGAATCTTGAATTAATATTGGAATTTCAACTCTGTCTAAAGCACATTGTGTGTCTGACACTTTCAGGACCCGAGACACCAGATAGCAAAGAATACACAAGTCATCTTCTTGTGTTTTATTACAGGTCCCTCGAGTTCTCTCCTTAAGCAATCTCCTGTAGGCTGCTATTACCAAATGCCTGAGTAAATGCCAATAAAGTTGAGTGAAGATCTTCATTTTATAACAAATATTGGCAAGAATTAAACCTGGTTTTTAAATTTTTTTTTCCTGGGTGCTGTTTTCCATGCAGCTCACAGGCAGTGATTGTATTGACAGAACTGCTCACCAGCAATATGAATGCCAGGAAAGTATTTCAGGATTAGTTACAGACAGCCAGAGCACCTTCTGACTGAATCAGCTTACTGGTTCAAACAGGTGGAAGAGGAAACCAAAGGAAACAAAATAAAGTGTGTTCCTTGCTCACCTCCAGGAAGATGAGGAAAATGACCCAAAGGTGCAAAGAAGATTAAATTTGACAGTCCATTTTTTATACATATATATACAGATCTTTTTAGTCACCTCTTTAAAAATATTAGCTCTACCCTTTGATTTCCAGCATTGCACACGCTGGTGCCATGATGTCACACCATCAAATTCTCCAAATTTGGGATTTCACCTACGTACCTACAGTGCAGTCTGAGAGCGTGAGATGGGGTGCTCCAGGAATGTCAGGGAATCACCACCTCCTGCTCCCACCACCCAGCTCTGACAGGGAGCAGAGGCCAGAGCAGTGGGGACACTGAAAACAACAAAAAAACCCCCACTCTTCCATAAAATCGAATAAAAATTAAACACTCAGTTGTTCTTAATCTTTTCCACCCAGAGGAGAAAATAAGAGGGCAAGTCAAGTGAAGTCAAGATTTTAGGGCATATTTCCAGATACACCTTTTCTTCCCACACCATGCAGTAAGTCTTTGAACGACATCCTAAATCTGATTACCTTTGTAGCAGACCAGTAAGCCCCGTGGACAAATAGCAGATCTATTTTTGATATGACTTTAATAAACCCTGCCATTAGGTACATGCACACAGCTCCCAGGGACATAGCAAAACTTCCCCTTCATCTTGCAGTGCTGGTTTTGCTAATGATTAATATTCAGTTCTGTAAGTTTAATGAAGACATTGTTTCCACTTATCCACAGGTCAGATGGCAAATGCAAAGCAACTTAGTTGTTAGATGGCTGTGGATTCCCTGCTGATATGTCTGACTATTTATGCACAGTGTGCATTTTTAATAGATGACCATATTAAATTATATGCTTCTGCCTTATTATTTCACTATTTTTAATGGTTTTCAATTCCTTTTCTTTGTAAGAAAGAAGAAACAATGACTCATGCTAATGATGTACCTATATATTACCTCTGCATCTTTAAAAATATTGGAACTTCTTTTCAGAGGTGTATCAAAGACCAGTAGCTTAAAATTGTTGATTTTTATCATGAAAGTAAAGACGAGAAAGAAGATGGACGCCTTTCTTTTTTCCAAAGACAGCGAGATTTTCCTTCTTTCTGAACTATCCTGAGCGATCCAGCCAAAACTTTCCACACACAAGTCTCGTGCCCAGCTGAATTCCCTCCTGCACAAAGCCCCTTTGTGCAAGTTCCACCCAACTCCAGCTCTGAAAACAGATCTCCTCCAACACCACTGGGCACACACATGCACTCCATGCAGGTACCACCTTTGAGGGATGGGAAAACCTGTCCTGCATTGCCAAAACACAGTCATGGTCCGCTTCCAGAGCAGAGCACGTGGCTTCAAGCAGGCAAAGCCCGTCTGAGTGCACTGCACAGAGCTGGGAGGGAAGGAGGACAGGCACAAAGACCCAAAAAGCTGCTTTGTGGGAGTTTAAATCTGTGTCTGAGCTGCAACTCCTTAACCTGCAGTCAGACAGGCAGCCCCTGGCATGTGGCATTCAGCTTCTCCTCTGGGACACGGAGTGTGGGGACACTGAGGTTTGAGATCCAGCGAGAAACGTCTGTGAATTGCAGGAGAATTTTCTCACTTCTTTGTAAATGCAACTACTACTGTAACGTTATCCAACTAAAAATAACCAAGCCAGTTCTAGCTCCAAATGTGATCAGCCCATAAATAGTCGGATAAACTCCTTCCAGGCACATCATGTACTTGATTTCCATTTGCAACACGTACTAAAGCTCTGCTTATGCATAAGTAATGCCTACGAAGGGGAGACAGTAAATTTTCCTTCTTAAGCACACAAACCACTCTCACCTTACTGAGCAAAGACACACGATGCTGCTTCTACACAGCTCACACACCGTGTGATCTTTGCTGCCTGAGCACTGCAAGAGCCACTGCTGCTTTTGTAGAGGGGAGATTTTAACACAGGAATTGCACATTTCAAAAAGCAACATATGCTCACAGACCAAAGCAAGGCTGTGAGGAATTTATGGGGACCTTACATTTCCAGAACTGCTTAAAAGAAGTTCCACTTTCACCACGCTCATCAACTGTGTGTGTTTGGGGTGGCAGGGGAGGCTCCAGAGCTCTTCATTTCCCTTCACCTTCGTTTGCACTTCCAAGTCCTAACCCTGGGTTACAAATTCAGAGCCACTTTGATGGATCACAGTTTAGCTGCCATGATGTTAAGTTAAACAACAGTCTCATTCCACACTATAATTACTGCAAACAGTTTCATTGTCTAAGGGGTGCTTTGCAAGGTTATGCATTAGCTAATGCTGCTTGTGTCGCTGTTCATCACATGAATATTCTCTTTACCTGCTGTGTCTGTGTGTGCCTGAAAGAATTGTGGCATTTTTAATGGCATAATTTCCTGGGATGAACTGAAAATCAGCACAGCATGGCCTGCATTATTTATATGCTGAGTCCTACAAATGGCAAGGAAAATACTGTAGATTTCCTGGAAATAAATATATTCATTATCCTGAAGCCTTGTGCACAGTAGACTATATGTCACTGAAAGAATTTAATTACTACCTCAAAAGCATCTTCATTTTGCTAGATTTGTAACAAAAACAGAATGTCTAGACAGTCAAAGACAAAGGACTCCTTACCCACCCAAAAATACCCCATGTTGATAAATGTAGTACTGTTGCTGCTAATCAGTAGAAAATTCTTTGCATTTTTACAGCATGAGTTAAATTGTAGTTTAAGCCAATTGGGGAATACTAATGACAGAAGCCATAAAATATTTTGTAACATCAATTATGACTAAAGGAAAAGGACTTGCACCATAGATCAGCAGAATATTTTGCAGCCGTGCTTCATTTAAGACTATGATTTCTGAACATGATTTGGGAGTTGATTTGCCAAGAAGAATGTTCAGGAATATATAATTGGCAGCTCTGCAACTGTGGTGCTTCTGCAATTCAGCTGTAGCTGCAGAATTACCTTCGATGGGAGGCTGCAGGTCTGTGGAACCTGACAGATCCCCACACTCCAGCTGAGTTGTCCAAATCATACTGGATTCAATAATAAATGACCCGATTTTGGTTAGCTCCTTAAAATGTTTATGTTATGTTCAATCTTAAACTAAAAAGTGGCCTGAGAACTAAAAAAACCCTCTTCCTAAAACTCAGAATTGTTTTCATATGTTCCTTATTGTTATGCCCAGACTACGCCCCTGACCACGCTCCACAGTCAAAGATTCCAAGGAAATGCCAATTTCTGCCTTTTGACATGCAGGTCCTATCAGAGGAGGCCACTATTTTCTGCTTTACATTCTGTCACATATTTCAAACCATCGTTGTAACTCCACCAGCTTGTTTTTAAAAACCTGCTTATAAGGATCCTTCCATCCTGATGGAATTGCCATTTTAAAAGCAGAGATGATAACCAGAGAAATAAACTGAAATGGGGACTGTGACAAGGAGAAAAGTTACATAGCAAAAAAAGGAAAAGCCAGGCTCATATTTTCTTCCCTTCTCCTCCTTGACACAAAAATTATTTGCCCCAAAATATACCAACCAGTAGATTAAAACCAACACATTTAAAAGCAGCTGTCCTCCTCCTGGTGCAGAATAAATTCCCAATAGTTACACACCACAGGAAAATAACTTCCCACCCAGATACCACTTGTATTCCTCACACCAGCCTTGCTGCAGCTCCGCATTAAAGACAGACAGTGTTTGGTCACAAGGTGGTTAAATTAAATCTTTCCTCAACACAGAGGAGTTATCCACGTTCAGCCTACAGTGTTCCAGCCAAATAATGCTCTGCTAATGATGTCTGCAGTTAGATGACAAATCAGGCTACTTAAATTGCCTCGGCACATACATCCTTTACAGGCAGGGTATCCAGGTAACCATCCTAGCACGGCTCCAAGGTGGGAGGGAGAAAGCAAGAACTAATTTCTTCAGCTAGGTGGAAAATTAATCCTGAAGAGATCTGTCTGGTTTGTTATGGTCAATTTAAAGGAAAAACGACTTAAAAATAATTGTTTAAAAAGTATTTTTAAGAGAAGTGGTTATGCAAGAAAGGACAAAATGACTGTCTTTCAAAAATACAATAATGGCTCGTTTTGTTTCTGAAAATAATTAAAAATATTTAAAAGCCCTTGGTAGGAAGGTTTTCTGTACTTTAATACATCTCAGTATCAACATGCTTCAAATGCCAGGAAAATATCAGTGTGGAACATCAGATGCTGCAAACAAACACCTTTTTGCAAGTGTAACATTAAGTAAAATACAGAATACTGGATTGTCTTGTTTTGTTTTCCCTGAAATGAGCTCAGCAATACTTTCCATACCTGGTTAAGGAAATGTCATTGCTGTATTAGATGTTATTATGGCCCCACTTGAGCCATGTCTGTGGGTGTCCTTGAGTGCCTTTGAGAAGGTTTTTGCTCATCAGTGATGCTGGTTTGGGTGGACATGTGGGATTATGACAACGATTTTGTGCCCTGGCCTAGGCTGAAGCTTGTTCAGGGTCTCAGCAAAGGCTTCTCTGCCAAGGAGCCACACGGAGAGGCAGAAGTTGGGAGAGGCAGAAGTTGGGACAGGCTCCCAACCTCCACTGTGGTCTCCAGTTTGGGCGCCCTGGATACCTTTGGAAATCCTAAATAATTTAGGTAGGGGAAGGGGATTCCTCCAGCTGATTCACACGTGGAAATGCTGAGATGAGAAACCAGATTTTATTTCCTCTGCAGGCCAGGAAGGCCACAGCATTTGACCCCACACACAGCAAAGAGGTGGGACAGGGAAGGGACCCTCAGGCTGCCCCATCCCTGGGGGGCTCAGCCGTGGATTCTGCCCTGGCACCTGCCAGCTGGGCAGGCTTTTGCCATTTGCCAAGGCAATGGAACCACTCACACCCCGGTGTTGCTCCTCTCGTGATGCAGACCAGATTTTATGTATTCGCTAAGTTTATTAAACAGGAAAATACAAACAACTTCTGATATCCCTTTCCTTGAAAACTATTTTGTAAAATATGACTCATTTACTTCTTTTCTAAACAGAAGTAATATTTTCCAGCACTCCCTGAGGATGCATTTAACTAGAAGCTAAGCCAGATGCAGAAACGTCTGCAAAGGTTTTCATTCCTTTCATAAAAAGAGGAAAAAAAAAAAAAAAAGGAAAACCATAGAAGAAGAGTCAAGGTATTATTGGGTTTTCAAGCACTGTTGGCCTTTTGATTACCCTTAAAATCAGATCAGATCACAAAGAAAACACAGCATATGACCAGCTAGAGAAGGTCACATTGCAAAAGAATGCAGGTGGTCTCTTTTTTAACAGTGAATGCAATAGAAGCACAAATCTTCCATCCACCGAAGAGCCTCTTCTGGCCTGGCAATTGCCACATACAATATCTGATGAACTCTCATGTCTCACTGCTCAAGGATAAAATCCCAGCAGGCAGGGGCTGTAGGAACAGCTCCACAGTCAGAGGGGAAAAAATCTTGTATTATTCCAGCAACCACTTATTTTATTCGTCGGAATTAAAACCTCTTCACAGACAAAAATGGGTTGTTTTTTTTTCATCCCACAAAGCAATTTTAGATTTCTATAGAATCATTCAAAAGCAATTAAAATCCTGCTTCTGTTGATGGATTTGTATTCCTTGCTTGCAGTGATGTCAGGCTTTGAAATTCAGGGCTGTTGAGTGTAATTCTTTGGGGCTTTGGAGTCACTGCCGAGTGCCAGAAAATACATTCCTTAAGTTCACAGGTATTAAATGGCTTTGGTAATACCAGAATAGTTTCAGTACATGTAGCTTTTAAATCTAGAAGATATTGCAATAAAGAATTGGTGCAATATCAGGCAATTCAATACACTTTTTAGGGGAAGGGAAAGATGATAGAATCCAATAATATAATAAGAATACAATTAGCTGAGAGGGATCAGGGAGCTTTTCCAAACTGTCCTACTGCAAGAGTGACAGGCTCACATTGCCAGGGAAAATTAAAAAAAAAAAAAATTAAAAAAGAGCAAAATCCTTCACAAACAAGCAAGTAAACAACACAAACCCAGAATCTACATAATTTTTTTTTTGTAGTCCTCATCCACTTAAAGGTCTGTGTTATTTAAACCAGATAGTGAGCCTCCAACACCACTGTTTGCTTTGGCATCATTCTGTATAACAAAGGAAATTGTTGTTAAAAATGTAATTCAGATGTCAGCAACAGGAGGCTGTTCCCAAATGCAGAGACACAAAATGGCAGGATTAATGCTGCTGGGCCTGGAATTGCATCGGAGGGATGAGCACTGAGTTACAACCCCGAATAAAAGGAGCCAGCCCCGCCAGGCATAGTGGGGGTCTGGGCACCTCCTGCAGTACAGGTACCATTCTGATCACTGAGAAATCCTTTCTCCTGCCAAAGGATGCAGCACATAATAGGAAAAGTGTAGGGTCAACAATATTGGACGCAGAACCTTGCCAAAACATCAGCAAAGCACTTATCAGTGATTATGACTGTTGGCTTATCAGCACCACTGATGTCTTACTGAGACTGGCATCACCCCAAGAATCTGGTGTTTGTGGGCAAACAGGGCAATTTCTGTCCTTAGGCCGCATTTAGACGACAGAATCGCTGCCTTTTTGCTCCTTGAAAGACAAATGCAGACAAAATGAGTGAAATAAAGCTATAATCATGCTGCTGCCTGACACAGGAGATTGTTAGCGGTCGCTAGGCAGAACTGGCACAGGATACGGGCTGGCTCAGACGATGGGAGCAAAATAAAGTCTTCAAGGACACCAGCAGAGCCCAGCTGAAGTCAGCAGGAGAACTGTCCCTTGTGCTGCTGTTGTGGGTGCAGCTCGACCCTTCAGCATAGTCTGGGCTTGGAGAGCTGTGGGGAGGGAGGAAGCCCCGATGGAGTAAAGAAGGAGAGGCAGGACTGGTTTTCTGTCCTAATTTTGGGTTCATGTAGCACAACCAGCCTAATGGGAGGGACAGGACGTGTGGAACCTGTGTTACATCAGGGACAGATCCTTTATCCTTCACAGCATCACACCCTACACAGCAGGGAACAAGGGGAATCAATTCTTTACTTTTTTTTTTCATTTTCCTCTTCCTAAACTCCGAGTAATAGATACAAATAGTTGGTCTCCTGCAAACCATGTTTGAACTGTGGCTGCCAGGAAATGAAGGCAGTTGAGGGGGGCCTGTAAAAGGCTGTTCATTAGTCCTGCCTTCTTTATGAGCTTCTTCAGTCCCAAAGCCAGATGGGTGTGGGAATGCAGCAGAACAGGGGACTTGTGTGTTCAAAGAAGTGACAGGATTCAGCTCTGTGAGCAATTCCTTCCCCATCCCTTCAGATTATGGGGTTAATTAATAAGAGTTAATTAATGATGTGTCAATCATCATGCAGTGCATGCCTGTGTGAGGAAAGCTGCCCCTCAGGGTAGTAAGCATTAGGGCCTTCCCTGGAGAAAGTCCTTGTGACAATTTCTGAAGCCTCAAAGAGGATGTTTTAATCCCTTTATCTCAGGATTCACTTCTGGCAAGAGCCAGCCTCTCACAGGAAACTACCTAGCAGAGGTAGTTAAAAAATAATTGCTGTGCTGTTGCCTTCAAGGTGAGTCTCTGGAGGACACAGGACAGTGGCAGGTGCCAGCTGTCCCCAGTGGGGAGCTTGGGCTGAAAGCATCTCAGAAACTCCCTTATCCTCGATGATGGAGTAGCAGGAGCCTGGGGCAGAATGTGGGGGTATCATCTCTACTGTGAAACACCCCGTGCCCATGCCAGACACCCCATGTGCCTGCTCTTCCCAGGGTAACGTCAGGAGGGACAGGCACTTGGGCAGCAGCACCGAGGAGCTCTGCTCCCGTTCCCCTCTGCCAGCTGAGCATCCCAGGCTCTTGGCTGCCAGGACAGTCAGCCCATCTGCTCACATGGCACGCTGCCTGCTCACAAGTTGTCAGACAATTTCACGGGTGCCAAAAGAACCTGGACTTGAATAGGTGGCCTGGATATGCTGCAAAATCCATCTCCTCTCGCTGACTGCTGACAGAGCAGGGCCTGTCTGTGCTCAGAGCGCCCGGAGCCGCAGCTCGCTCCGGACTGCCACGGCCCCTCCACGCTGCAGCATGAAAGCCTTGCCATGCTTCAGGCAAAGCAGCAGGGCCCTGAGTGCTGCTGAAGCACAGCAGGCACAGCTTCTGTACCAAAATACCCAGGGTACTCCAAGATAACTTCAAGGCTCCATGATACCATCGGGCACAAAACCTGACTCTTGGAAGCGAAGCACAAGCGGAGAAGAAACCCCTGCGGCTCCCCACGGGCAGTGACAAGTAGGTCAGGCAGAGCATAAAAGGGCATGTTTTGGGCTAAAATCCCAGTTACCCACCTCCTGTACCTGAGAGAATGCAAAAAAAATTGAGCTGGCTCTGGGAATAGGAAAATCAGGCAGGCAATGGGAAAAGCAGACTCTGCCCTCCTGGTGGCACTGGGTCAAGCTGAAGGCACAGCTGCTGTCCCCAGCTTTTCCAGGGCTGGCAGAAGCCCTTCTTGCTGCATCCCATCTTTCTGCTGCCAACCACCCCCAGCCCCACATTTCAATCCTATGGAGAAAATCATGATTTTGCTGTCAGCTGTCTGCCATCATCAGCCCGGAAGGCAGAGCTGGCGCTGGAACTACAGCACTGCTCTCCCTCCTCCTGGCTGGGGCTCACTCAGGGCCCTGACACAAAACCTGGGCTTGCAACATGAAAGGCTGAAAAATCTCTGGGTTTTATGCCCTGGGAATCAGATTTTCTGCTTAATAAACCCCCTAAAGAATCAGATGCAAAAGAGGTTTGTTTGAAAATTTTGGCTGGGTTATCCAAGCGTGGTGATTCAAACAGGCCCAGAATACAGGGAAACGCAAATATGCTGGGTCAAAATTCTCTTCTGTGTATCATGAGATAGACTCAAACTAAATACAGGTCATTCATACTGGAAACCAAAGAAAATTACACCAATTATTGCCAGATTTCCCATTAAACCTAGAGATTTATGTAACATCTCCATTTCTTTTGCTGCTTGCTGCTAGCTAATCAAAGCAGTTAAAAATCCATGTACAGCCTGTGTGTAGCTGAGGTCTGTGTGCAATATTTCTGCTCTTACAGGTCTCCATGGCCAGCCATGGCTTTATGTGTCCTCTGGCCAGGTGAACACCGTGGCACAAAGAATTTGGACTACCAATTAGCAAGGTTTACAAAAGGGCCTTGAAGTGCTAACAGGATCAGTTGGATGCTGCTGCTGAGAACAGTATCTGGCTTATGTGCTGGCTTGGGGTGTTTTATTATCCATAGCACATAATCCTGCACTTTAAGCTGCTTCTATTTACAACAGTTTTGCTGTCCCCCTGCTACTCTCCAGCTCCCACACATTTGCAGATGCTACTTACTCTGTTTCTGCTACTTCTTCACATGCAAATGAGTCTTTCAGGCTTTCTCACTTTTATTTACCCATATGCACAACACTACAGCAGGGTGGAAAATTATAAATTAAGAAGAAAAGTACTAAGACTATTGAACCAGATACTGAAAAGGAAAAAAACCCCAAAACTCAGAAATTTTCAGCGTGCCCTAAATCTCTGTTATTAACAGCTATTATGGCTCTTTGAAACACACTTTTTTTTGTTGGTTTACAGCAGTGAGTCACCCACAGCACCATGCCAAGGGCGTGATTTGGATTTGTGCTGTGCCCTCTCTCCTAAGCTTCACCAAAACCTTCCTGTCTCAACCTGCAAGACACTCTTACTTTGGCTGTGGGTCTGTCCTAAAGGCCACACCATTTTTGCATTGTCACTGACCACAGGACTGTGCTGCCTGAACCGGTGACCTCTGGAGAAGCTGGACACGGGTCCTCAGTCCTACACTTGCTGTTTCATCATATCCATTTCACTGCTGATTATCTTCTGCCCCTTTGGATGGCCAGCAGCCCTGACTCAAAAACCTGTAGAGATGCTGAGGGCTTAAATGAGCTGACAAACTTCAAACAAATCTTGGTGCAAGTGGCCAAATCCCCATCCGCCTCCTCCAAAGCGGTGGCAATCCCCAGAGCTATCTCTGTGTGAGATAAAGACCAGGGGCAGAGAAAGAGCAATTGAGCTCCATAAAACATCCAAAAATAACTCCTCCCAAGGGGTGAGATGAGTACGGGCAACTCATCTTCAGGACAAAGGCGTGTGTGCTGCTCCAGAGGGAAAACAGCCTCAGCCTGTGGTTTACGCCACAAGTCTTGCACAAATCATCTTTCCCTCCCTGAATTTCAGTCTCTGGAGCCTAGTTTAAGGATTATAAATTGTAGAGAAACAGAGACAAATTCCCATGGAATGTTTCAGGGTAGCAGTATCTGCATATCCCACTGAAAACATTGTGGACACATTTTTTTTGCTTAGATTTACTGGGACATCTTACCTCAGTGCTCCACCAGTCCCCTGTGTGCCAAGCCCTGTTGCTCAGCAGTAAATTACAGACTGTGCATTTCATGCCAGCTCTTCCCTCAGCAATGTTTGCTGCTTTTCTGCACCCTTGATACGTGGTTAACTGTGTGAAATAAGGAACTGAGGAGCTAAAGTGCCTCTCTGATTAAAAGACAAAGCCACAGGACTGTGCTTCTTGGTATGCAGAAAATTAGAGTGAAGAAGTGGCTTGATTAAAATCAGACACTGAAGATGGTTCTTTCCTAATATACTGTGGTAATGTAAAATAAATAAAAAAATAAAAGTTAGCTGCTGCAATAACCAGCTTTTAAAGAAAAAATAAACACAAGCATGTCTTTGTTCCCTAAGACTAATTAGCAAGATTCTGTAAGCACCTAGAAGGCAGCTAATCGAGCAGAGACAATTCTGTACTGTAAAGTGTGACTGCAAACCCAGGTCTCCCTTCAAACTGTGATAAGGGGCAGGTACAGGCAGCACCTGTGGCCATTTGTGTCAGTGCAAGACAAGAACAGAAATAGATATTGAGCATCCTGTTATCATCTGCCAAAAACAAACCAACAAATGAGCTGAGGAAAAATGCACGGCTGGAAGACCGTGCAAAAAACCCCAGTGACAGAGATCATGGGGTTGGCATTTCTGTGAGCTGCAGAACAAAGTTTTCTCTGTCAGGTGCTGAAGATGCCATGGGGAAGTCAGGAGAGAGGGATTTTGGGGATAATTCACCCGCAGTGGTGGATGGCAGCTTCCCAGTGGTGGGAAGTGGGATGGAGCTGAACCCCATGGACATGGTGATATCCAGCAAAAGAGCCCTGGTTTGCTGGAGGAAGGTCTGGTCCCTCCCACCACTGGGACTCACATTGTTCAGTCCTGGCTAAGAGCAGATCCTGCCTGGCTCCAGGAGGGGATAATCCAGGGCAGCTCGGCTGGGACAGCACAACAGAGCTGCTGCCCAGAGAGGGAAGGAGGTTTATTTTCCCTTTCCTGGCTGCTGGCCAGATCCCTGCAGATCCTAATGGACAACCTCTGAGCTACCTGGACGTGCAGACTTTGACTCTGGGGTCATTCCATAAACATGTTTGCAGAATTCGAGAACACATTGCTCCTGAGCTGGATGGGATTGATCAATATTCCAACCAGCAGTTGCTGAGCTGTGGCAAGGGGAAATGCAGAGCACAGTGGCAGACAGAGACTGGATTTCACTGCTGTCCAGGGCCATCAGCCAGCCTCAATCCTGATCCAGCTCCCCTTGAAGTCACCACAAATTTTCCAATCTGCATAAATGAGATTTGGACCAGAGGCCCTGCTGAGTCCTGAAACACAATTTGCACTGAAATACTGAAGAAGTCTGATCTGATGAACAGGATTAGCTATAAAAGAGAAAAATGTTCATGCATAATATACCAAAAGTTAAAGAGCTAAAGTACTACACAGCATCCTCCACTGTCCTTATTTAGGACCCCATTCAGATCTCATGCACTTTAAATATCAAAGGATATAATTCATCCAGTTAACTCCAGATTTATTCCTGATATAAGTACAATCAAATGTGCCTATCAGTCTCATTCAGGTAAACATTTCAGCAGAGATTTGGTTGGCAAGGATTTGAATGCCCTTAAAAAGCCCCAAATCTCATAGATGAGGTCCATAGAATATCTGATTACTGATTATTCCTTCCAGCAGCAAAGAAAGCCCTTCTTCTTCGTGATATAACGAGAGCATTCCTTGCAATTTTAAAAGACTCCTACATAAACCAAGTGCTGGGATCACCAGTTTCAACCTTTCCAACCAGTTTATTCAACCTTAGGTCTCCAGTAACCCACCTTGCACAGAACCAGTGACTGGCACAGTAACACTTGCTTCAGCTGAGGGACAAACCTCAGTGGCTGGGCTGTACTTTGACCATCGACTGCTCAGCTGGGTTTCACACAGCACATTCCAGAGTGTCAAAGTGCTAATCCTGGAAGGCTCCTAGCAGAGCAGCTACTGGATGCACATCTCACTTCTCTAGCTGCTCAGAGAAAACACTGCAATTTGATTTAATTGCTATGTTGACTTATAACAGTGTGTTTATACTGGATGCCTGCCAGCTCACATGCAACAGGTTGGCAAAACGTATTTCCTCAAAACAGCATGAGATGCAATGTAATAAGCAAAGCAATCTTTCAGCAGCCTCCATTCTGGAGTTCATTTCAACTCCTCTGACTTGGAAGCAGTGCTGCCAGTGCAGAAGGATTACACCACCCTAATTGATATGATAATCAAGCCTGGAGGCTGCAGTTCCCAGGTACAACAGCCACAACTTCAGAAAGGGAGTATAACTGTAGGAAATGAAAGTGATTAACAGTTGTTTGCATTACGGGGATTGCTTGGACTGTTTAATATCCCTATCAAAAGATGCATTATTTGTTGAGCAGTCCTAAAAGCAAATCAAAAAGAAACTTGAAGAACATTGCTAATCCTTTGTCACAATAATATGACACTAAAAGCCAGTGAAAAGCTGTGCTTTACCAATTGAAACAAAAATCACAGAATCATATGCTCGATTAAGTTGGGAAAGACCCCTAAGATCACTGAGTCCAACCACTAGCACAGCACTGCCAAGCCCAACTCCCAACTCAACACCCAGCACAGGGTGTTCACCACTAAACCACATCCCCAGGTGTCACACCCACATCCCTGAGGGCCAGAATTAGCTTTCCTGTGACCTTGGCTGCTTGACTTCAGCCCAGCTAACAGCACCAGTGTCTTTGAGCCACGAGACAGCTACAGAAACATTACAGGAACCAAAAGATGGGTGTGCTTGTTCCATTCCTGTAGAGAAGCAGTTTGCCTGTGACTACCAGCTGGTTTTGTGGCTGGCACTGTGATGGGTGAGGGCTCTGAAGGCTGCAGGAACATGGAGATGCTTCCAGCAGCAAGATTCAGGAGGGATAGTGAGGGACAAAGTTACAAATAACATGGTCAGCAGTGTTTGATCAGGTAAGGAATGCCCATGATCCAAGGAGACTGGATTTCGCCACCCCAAAAGCCTCTTCTGGCCTGGTATCACCCTGATACTAATTGGCTCTACATTAATAAAGACTTTTACTGCAAACTTCATGTACTGGAAGAAACAGTCATGTGGCTCTGTCTAATCCTGCACTGTGACTTGTAAAATCAGAAGAAAAGAAGATGTTAAAAATATCAAGTAAAATCTAAAGTGGGAACAGAACTGGCTTTTATCTGTTCAGTCAAAAGTGAGTTCACTAGATACAGTAGTATTTCTTTGAATGGAACAAATAAGCCTCAGAGATTTTATCATGAATACCCCTTGCACACGTTTGTACAATGCAGTCTATAAAAATGGGAATGAGAGATGTCGTTCCTAAACACTCACAACTCCAATAACAAGGTATGATTTTCTATCTGATCCTATTTGGCTTTTCCATAAGGAACTGTGAAAACCTCTCTCAAAATCCTGGAACCAGTGTGTGCAATAGGAATCCTAACACTGGCTCTGCTGGAGCAGAATTTCCCTCTTCAAGAATAAAGCCTTGGGAGGAAAAAAATAGCGTGTTGGTTTTGTGGCTGAGCCAGCTATTTAACTCCACGAGCCAGCAGAAACAAAAGGAAACCAAATAAAACTACAAAGCTACAAATATTCCTTTTGGACAAATGAGCCAAAACTCTTTTGACATTTATGGCTCTACCCATCCCTACCTGATAAGTCACACAGAAAGCTGCAACTGCAGATACCAGCAATCATGTAAATAAATTTTATTATGCTGTATGTACAATACTAGTACAGTGAGATACACTAATCATGGGAGGAGGGGAGGTTGCTATTTTTCTCCTGTCCCATATGGTAATAATTTTGTATGATTGAACTGTTATGGGCTAAATAAAAGTACACATTAACTGTAAGATACATTGCAAATACATTAAATCTTCCCTGGAGTTTAAGCAAATACGTGCTTTTTCTATCATGCATTTGGAATTAGTAAAGGAATCTACACTGGGCCATAGGATTTATAAATAGATTTGGCTTCCTCTGCAATACTTTATGGGCAATTATTTCAGAAATGAAGATGCAGAGCCACAAATAAATAAAATAATTGCAGCTGATCAGGCTTTATTTACCGCTATCACATTTCCCTGACTGCTACACTTCCCTCCTCTCATTTGCTCCACTAGCCTGAATCAATGACCAGATGAAGAGCTGTCAGTTAATGTCAAACACAGAGCACAAAAGATGCCAAAGGCTGATTCTCGTTTCCCCACTTCCAAATTCTGCCTGGGCCTTTCTGGAGCTGGCTTGCTCCCTGGATAAATTCAGCATGGAACTGAGAGGCTGGGAAAGGGCAGAGCCAGTCAGACGAGCTGTGCAGCGAGCACATTTTCCAGGGAGCACATTTTGCTGTGGCTGCCCTGCAGAAGTCACTGCCAAAGGTCTGCAGAGCTCCCCTCCCGTGAGCAGATGCCCAGCTGTGTCAGGGAGGAGCTGGCATGGTCTCCCCTGTCTGCTGCAACCCCACTCAAACAGGTATTAATTCACTTTGGAAGACACTGAGTAGAACTGTGTGCAGCAAAAAACAGCTTTCCAGACAAGTCCAGTGAATCAAATCCAAGCAGAGGCTGGGACTGGCCTCATGTCTACATAACACCCTCTGTGTACCTCACACTGTGCAGCTTTGGGTACTCGAGATCTCAGACAGGATGGGAAACTCTTGATTATCCATATTCCTTGGGATCAGGCCTGAAATCCTACACTCAGCCTCATCTAATAGCCATGTTACCTGGGGTTCAGGAAGGAGGTTGCTTGTCTGAAGAGGCTTATCAACTCATGAGGAAAAAAAAGTGCAATTTCTGCTGCTTTGAAAAGCCACAGAGCTGGTAACACAGAAACAAGGGAAACATGTAGGATGCACCAGGTGGAGACAACCTGACTGACCACCAAGGGCTTCCTTCTATGAGCTCATCTCAGAAGTAGCCACCAGGATGACATTTTATGGCTCTCAAATTAAACTACTTAGAAAAATATTGTCTGCCAGGCCTGATGAGCAGTAATGCCTCTGAGCTACCTACAGCCTCCTGTCCTGGGAAGGAACAGCCAGCTTTGTGAAGTCTGGATGAAAAGGGTATCATGTATAAAGAGGGAGCACCAGAAACAGTCTAGGACCTGAAGAAGATCCTACAAGCAGAAGTCTCATAGATTTAAAGCCTGTTTTTTATTTTTTAAAATTTCATTTTAAGCTGCGTATTTTTGCATAAAGAATTGATGCTGCAAACCTCTCCAAGAACTTCATCAACCACAATCCATAAGGTGGAGAAAGAGACCAGTGGGACCAGATGCCAAAGGAGCTAGGAAGATTTATGCTAGCTGAGCATCTGGCTCCCTCCTCCCTGTTATCAGAGTGAAGACAAATGCTCACCAACATCCTTATTCCAAATCACTAACGTGTTCAGCCACGCTCAGCACAGCTGCAGCAGTGCTGCTCCTGGAAGGTGTGCTGCCTGGAAAAGCAGCTGCTGAGTGCTTCTTCCAGGGGTTTGTGCAGTGCAAAGAGCAGTGAGCAAACAGGGTGTTGCTGCCCCTCAAATCAAGCCAAGGGAATGATTAAGACATCATCATTCTCTGTTATTGTTCTAGCGGGTTGTAGTAATTGCTTCTACACAGGAACGTGGCTACACCTCTGTTGTCATCCATCATCTTGCTGAGGCTGTGCACTGTACAGTGCTTTGATTTGACCTCATTAGCACTCCCAGAATTACAATGTCATACCAATGATAAAGACTGAGATTATCTGCATCTGAGGAAAGGGAGAAGGAGCAAATCACACCCTATGTGAACAGACAACAGCACAACCATGACTCTGCCAAATACTCAAAGGCTGCCTGAATCCCCCTGGCTCTTGATTTTGCATGTGGGACAAGATGTGATCAGGAATTGTGCCTATATGCATCAAATCTGCAGGTAAAGGGGATGGGCTCGTGCACTGGTTATCTGAACACTCAGGGGGAGGCAGGGCAGGTGCTGGAGTAGATGCTCTCTGGTACCACC
Organism: Corvus moneduloides; assembly: GCF_009650955.1. Classification (NCBI taxonomy): domain Eukaryota; kingdom Metazoa; phylum Chordata; class Aves; order Passeriformes; family Corvidae; genus Corvus; species Corvus moneduloides. The sequence continues at coordinate 3,138,331 of NC_045491.1, read as the reverse complement.
TTCCCTCTGAGTTGCCAGTATTGTCTCTGCTGCCTCCAGCCTCTCTCAGGCACCCAGTGATCCACTAGAAACGTGGAGAATTTGTGTGCAATTTGGGAAATGACACAGAGGCATTTGGCCTTTGTACAAATGCCTTGTGTTCTCTTGAAGTTCATAGGATTTTCTTGTGATTCCCAGGGTAGAGGCACATAGGGAGGGTTCCTGCTCAAACCTTGAAGGTTGAAGGAAGGTCAGATCAATTTTTTGACCCTTCTGGCAGTCAAATAAAATCAAGTCAAATCTGTACTTGTCTGAAGTCAATCTACAGCAAAATGTGTAGTGAAATGGAATCTCTCAGACGCCAGCCAGCAGATTCCCCCCTGAGCTGTGCTCCCCACTGCAGCTCTAACACAATGCCAACACATATTCCAAACCACTCATTCTCAGCTACTTTAGTCTTCTATGGACCATCTTAGAGGAAATTAACTGAACTTCCCTACAGTGGGAACAAAAGAAGGAAATGAATTTGTTACTCCAGTGGTACCCTTGACACAGATACTGAGTAGCTCCATTAAACATTTTGCAGCCCTAAGTGTCTTTGCTAAATCCTCTACAATGAGCACAGAGTCATTTTCCTTCTTACAGCACAAACATACAGGTCAGGATTTGGGAGTCTGTTTTGTATCTGAATAACTTCTCTCATCTCAATGGGATCCAGGCAGGCACAAATTAAGGCTGCATAATCCTAGTCCTTCCCTTTCTCTCCAGAGGCATTACCTTGCAGTACCACTCTTGGATAAACTCATTTTCACAGACTCAGCATAGCCCCAGCCAAATGACTAATACAACTCTTTAATACAAACAACAATAAATCAACTGATTAAATTCTGATTTATCAGACAGATACTGTTTAGCTCTTCTCAAAGCTGTTCTGAATCATCTCTCTTGTCTGGCCATGTTCCAGAGGAGCACTGACACTAGATAAAGCTCAGACCTGAGGAGTAAGTTTACATGAGATGGAAATGCTGAAAACATCCTGTATTTATGACGGGAGATTTCACAGAGATCAGAGTGAACAGCATTCCTGAGAAGACTCTAATGTCTCTGAAGCCTTCTCAGCATCTCTTCCAAGGACCAGTCTAGCAGGGCAAGGTATCAACAGACCCTGCAGCTCCAGGCTCAGCAGCAAGGCTCGGGAGCCAGACACATTAACCTTGGGAGATCCTACAGCAAACGTTTAACAGCTTAGAAGACGGCTACTCCGCCACAAATTCACTTTAAATCACAGACTTTTTGGACTTACTTCATTGGTTTAAACAATGCTTGTCCATAGTTCTGGAATGTCATGATCAGCTTCAGCTGGGTGCCTCCTGATTTCATTGCTGCGGGGGAAAAACACAAAACAGCTTTAAAATGAGACATGTGGATCTACTTACACTCAGTTTCCTTGAAACCAAATCCTATCTGTTTTCCTCTGGATCAGTTCAGCACCATGCTATCAGAGCATCAAGTAGGGTGATCCCAACTGGACAACAGATTATTCAGCAGACTACAGGGGAAGGCTTTGAGCTGCTGACCAGGACTAAACATGGATTGCATTTCCTGACACTTTTTTGCCTTCTTCTGGCTACCATGGCCACCATGGGCTCCATAAGCACCCCAGATGAACAGCACCTATAGGAGCAGACCATTGGAGTCTTGTTTTCTCCATCTCCTGTTGCTTTTGGAGTCCCTTCTGACAAGGTACTCACACTGGGAAAGGAGATGGGGGTGCTTTCAAAGACAACTGCAGCTGGGATGTACAGCCCAGTGCACAGCAGACAGCTCCTTAATTAAAAGTATGAGCAGATACTGCAGCAATCTCTGATCTCTGCTGCGATTTTAATAACAGTTTCTGAACAGCAGAGATATGTAAATTCAGCCCCTCCATGCACAGTGGATATGTATCCAAGCCCAGCCATTAACTCCAAGGCATCCCAAGGTGGTTCATACATGAGAGCAGAGCTGTGCAGAGCAGCCTGGCCTGGCTGGGAGGGCAGGAGAGGACATGTGGAGGCAGGAGAGGACAGTGGAGGTAGGAGAGGACAGTGGAGGTGGCAAGGACAGTGGCTTTGCTCATCTCCCAACTGGGAGCTAATGGGAATTTAAGACTGATACTCATTCATACCATTCTGAAAAACTTGGACAATGTCACACTAACAGCCAGATTATAGTGTTTCTAAAATTAGGATGATTTTTATATATATAAGAATTAAATTTTATATAAGAATTCATAAAAATGCATTTTACTTGATGATAAGGCTACTTAAAAAAGATAAACCTATACTTCAAAAAACAGCTGCTTTTCTACTGCCTCAAACAAAAGTGTCCTAATAAATGAAATTACCTGTAGTCTGACTCCTAAATGCACCTCTGTGTTGGGAAGGCAGGCCATGGCCAGCAGGGCTGTGTGGATGAGTCAGTCTCTTAAAGATGCTTTCTACGAATCATCAGATAATCAATCCCTTTCTCTGCAGCTCTGACAAAACCCGTGTCAACTGGAGAACTACATAAATGTCAGGTTATCTTGCTCTGTAAATTCTGGCTGAGAGCTGCCCTTGTTCCACCTATAGAGCTTGTACATGTTTTTTCTCTAACCAATGCTATTAGCTGCACATCTTTTTAATTACTCATCTCTGTGCCTTATCACTGATAGGTCATCAGCTCTCTTTCAGCACTTGTAGCCTATATTTTTGCAACAAAATGCTATGCAAATCTGGTCAGTGTAATTATACTTCTCCTAGAATAAAATCCCTCCTGCCCTGCTGTTTTGCTGATCCCAGCCTTCTCTCGCCTTTCCACTTCATCCCAAAGGAACAAATAAATAATTAGAAATTAAAGGGCATTAAGCAATTTGCACTGACCAGGTAAAGCAGAGGCACAGGGCTTTCCAGGATTAAACTCCCTCTCCTGTGCAGGACAGGTCAGTTGATCTGCACCTGAGGGCAGGAGGAGCACAAGGCTTTTTCATGGCCAGCTCCCATCCTCCTAAAAAGCAGAAACCTTCCAGTCCAAACCCTGCATGTGGTGCCCTGGGACCGTCTGTGCACTCTGGAAACAGCCCTGGTTAGGCTGGGCAGCTGGAGCTGCCCTTGCCCCACGCCCACAGGGCACAGGGCTCAGGGCACAGGGCAGTCCTGACCACCTTCCCTGCCCAGCCACTGCCACAGGCATGGCATTTCAAAGCAACATCGGATCACAGAACGGTCTGGGTTGGAAGGGACCTTAAAGATCCACTAATCTACACCCCTACCATCATAGGAGTACAAAGAAGAAGCAAAAAACGACGTTCCAGCACGGCCTTCTCTAAGCACAGAGTTTCAAATACTAAAAGGACTGGTTTCTCAGCAAATTGAAGCCACTCGACAGATAATGATTTTGTTAGCAGCCAAACTCAACAGTGAGGATGTCACCACCAAGCAGGGAAATGTATGAAGATTAACAATTCAGAATAATTCTTCCATGAGACACAAAAGCCTGCTTTCCTGTCAGAAGGAACTGAGCTGAAGTAAAACAAAAGCATCCCCCTCGTCTTTTTAGATCCATCTTATTGTACTGCCTTAACTGCTTGCACCAGTAGCCTCCCCCCAACACAAGTTTTGCTGGCACAAGTTGTTCCTCCACTGCTGCTGGGAGCAAACTTTGGAACTCTGAAAACCAGAGGGGGACATTGGTGGGAATTGTGTTCCCATTGTGCTTTGTGGCAGGGCATGCTGGAACCCACATGGATCATGGAAAACACCCCATGCCAGAGCTCCACCTTGGCTTCCCCCCGTCATCCAGACTCACGTGCAGCTACTCCCACTTTGCTCTTCCAGTGCCACTGACGTGCTGGCCAGGCTGGGGGTGATGCAAGGCCACCCTCCAGATCCCAGCTGGTTAGAGCCCAGCACTGTAATCCCTGCAGAGATGGAAACACCTGTGCTTGGACTGTTCTTTTGAGCTCGACAAGACCCTTGCTGTACCTGCAAACTAAGCAGCCTTGGAGCAGTCTGGGGTGCCCACATTCTGGGGCTGCAATGCCAGAGAAGAGCAGATCTCCCTGGAGATGATTCACTCTAAGTCAGATCGCTTCCCCTGTCCTAACTTAGCATCACATCTGCACACTGGCTTCCCTCTCATTTTCTGAGCTGTATTCCTCAGGAACTCTGTCTCCTCCTCAGCCTCAGTTAAACATGTCCCTCTGGCCATTATGGCCTGTCATCTTCCAGGGGTTTGTCCCAAACATTGTTTGCTCATCTGGAGACATCCTTGTGCCTTCATCTACTGCCCACAGGCCCATTCCTGAAGAATGTGGCACACCCAGAAGCAGCACATCCAATTTTCCAAGGAGTGGAGGGTGCTGCACCATCACGCTCTGTCACATCTGTGGTCAGCAAGTTCAGGGATTTTTACAAAAGCCTTGCAACACAAGGCTGTGCTGACTCCAGAGGAACCACCAGTCACACTCTGAATTCACCTTTTTTTTTTTTTTAAGTATTTTAATATACTGTAACACCACAGGTCACAAACAGCTCTGTAAAGGCTTTATAAACCTGCTAGCTCACAGCAGGTTCTTCAAATCAAGTCTCACACAGCTCCTGGATGTACTGGCACACTGCTAAAAACAAATCCCAATGCCATCATTACTTTTCATCTTCAGGCAACTCAAAGCTTCTCTTTTCCCTCCAAAGCAGAAGCAAATGGAAAGCAGCATTAACCTTTCCTGTTAACCCAGTGTAAGGGCTCTAGGGTGTGATCAGAAATCTTCCTAACTTCAGGAGGCTTTGCAAAAAATTCCCTGAGAAATCTTTTTGCATGAATGTTTGGGATTACAGTCTTGTCCAAAGATTAGTGAAATTGGTGGGACTCCTTCTGTTTTCTCCGACAGACTTTGGATCAAGCCTGGAAAAATCCCCACCCCATTTACATCTCTGAGCCTGCTGTCATGGCCACATGCCACGTCTGCTACTTCCCCACCCTGTCCCCTCAGCAACACAAGGCCTGAACTCCCTCCCCGAGCCACAGAGCCCATCCAGTACAAAAGATAACCCAGCTATCATCTCTCAGTCATCTTTTCAAGCTGAATGCTACAGAGTTCCTGGCTGCTGTCTGGTACTGACAACGCTGCCCAGAGGGTTTTGACCCAAAGGGATTTGGAATTCCAACAGGTCTGGCTTTCCAGCCCCTCTGTTTTGCCCCATGATAGCCCTGATCCTACCAGCCTGTCTAAACCATATTGTTTTCTGATGGAGAGAGAGAGAGTCCCAACAGGACCCCTGAACTTTTTCTGATTCTTTTGGTCAGAATCCAACAAACATTTAAAAATGTATTTAATTATGCAGTGCTAATGCCTGAGAAGTGAGATACAGTCACAGCCTGGGATGCAGTTAACATCTGAAACAGAGGATGCTCAGATCCATTTTGGATTCCTATTTATAGATCAAGCTTAAATCTAACATAAACATGTTGATTGCCTTTAACAAGTAATGCTCTGCCCCAGGCTAGAGACATGGCCCTGTACAAGCTGTGAAGAATAATTTTCAAAATAAATTCAAGCCCTCATCATCTCTTAGTTTGTCCTTGTTCAGCCAATTCTGCTAACTTGTTCTTAAAGGACTTTCTTGGTTTAGTCAAGGAAGTAAAGACTGTAGGGGAAGAGATCTGTGAAATTATTCTTAGGCTTTGCTGTACATTTTAAGTCCCCTCCTTTCATCTGGAATAGTACATTAAATCAATCTGTTGACTCTTGGCAGACTCACTGTTTTCTTACACAGTAAATCAAAGGTGCTACATTTCATTGTTTTCACGAGTTCTCAGAAGCACTTCTTCCTTTCTTTCGGATGAAATTTTCACAACTTTCCTTAGAACCAGAATTTATGTTCAGTATTTAGAGCCTTCTCTTTTCCTTTTCTCTTTTCTTCCCCTGCCTTGAAGCAGAGCCCACCTCAGGTAACTGCAGCTTTTATTCCCAGAGTGAGTAATCTCACACACTTGCTTTCTAATTACTCGCTGAACAAACTGAAGGCATCACAGATTCACAAATCACCTCAGTCAGGTAATGTTTCCAAGCCTTTACAACCAGAGAACTTAAAGAATCAAAAAATAAATCCCAGCTGCTCAGAGGAATTACAAAGGCCTATTCTGCTTACAGGAATCTCCTCTGGACAGCAAGACCAAGCCCACACTGCCCTTCCAATGCACCATGCCAGAGCTGGTGTTGAACTGCTGATACTGCTGCCACAATTATGCACAGACATCTTGTAAATATGCAAGAAAACAGCTAACTATGGTTATTTATGCATGCAATAAACAGCAATGAAAGGCAAAGGAAATGTGCAATTGCCTGTGCATGTGCTTCTGAAAACCAGGCTTCAGTGCTCAGTGGAAAAACAATTCTCTCTAGGCTCCTATTTATGGCAAGAGGAAATTTTCAGTGAATTAAATCAAATTAAGAGCTACCCCTTTATGCTGAACAAAATGAATAGGAAATATATAAATACATATATAGATGCAGGGCACAGAAACATCCTCAGCCCGAGCCTGGGTAACCCTGTCCTTTTCCAGGCCAGCTCTAGGTGTCACTGTGGGAGCTGGATGGGATGCTCCTTCCCATCCGTGGATTTGTTCCATTTAAACTTTAACATCAAGAAAATGTCACCTTGGTGCTCCCTGCTCTTGGGAATTGCTTCTGTCACCGTTTTCATTTTAAAACACCCCTGCACGTTACAGAGTCGTGTGAGTGGTTCTAGCAGATGTGGGGGGCCAGTCTGGTCCCCACTCTCTTCCATAAATAATGCAGGGTGAGCAGAGAAATCACAGTGAGGCCAAGAATGCTGTTTTGCTGCAGTTTGGATCTAATTGCTGTAGGTATCAGGCAAATCATCTAATTCTATTAGAGCCAAAGTAAATCTGAACACCGGGAAGAAACTGGATAAAGCCATATCCCATTTCACCTAATGCATGGAACCCTGTACATTTAATTGTCCTGCTTGCCAAAAGAAGCCTGAAGACCAGGCATTATCAAGGTTTCAATTTATTTTATACTCCTAACCTGACATCTTGCCAGCTGGCTTAAAAAGAAGAAAAAAAACCCAACACAACCCAGCAAAAATTTACCATAAGGTAAAACTCCAAGGCTAATTAGAAGATAAGCAGGAATATGCAAAGAATGTAACAGCCCTATAAATGTCCTTTGGTCAAATATATTACTCTTTATTAATCAGCTTACATGCTTTTGAATCCCTCTGCTGCTCTGCAGTAAAGCTGAAAACTGGCAGGAATTACTTTAAAGCATGTATTTTTAAACATCCGAAGAATTTGCAACATAAAGTAAGAGATGCTGCATTGTGCAAAAAATAATTTTAAAAAGTATATTAGCAATATGCTCTTTTTTTCTTTGCAGGCTGACAAAGCTGAATTCCCACAGGGCCAGGCAGTGAATGCTACCACCAAAATTCAGATCCAGGCATCTCTGCATTGGCAAAAAGTCCCCTTCCATTTCCATATACTTGATTTTAGACTGGGATTTATGTGTAGGAATCGTTCCCTGTCAGTTCCCATAGCGGCCAACAACTATACCAAATACACCTCATAGTTTAATTTATGGAAATTATCCTGATTCATTGCTAGAAACCATGGCTCTGTGTTTTTGTTAGAGGCATAAGAGGCCCTACCATACTCTTAAGAGCCTTGTTCAAACATTAACAGAGACAATCCCAAAGGGAATCGCTAATAGCAACCATAAATCTTCCTCTGAGGTCCCAGTGCCCTTTCCCCCCGTTGATCTGAAAGCTCTATCAAAATCAGAATTAATGGAAACCCCACGATACATCTGTATGACACATCAGGTGAAATCATGGCCCCAGGGAAGTAAGTGGCAAAAACTTCCACTTACGTCACCAGGGTCAGGATTTCACTCCCATTTTCTATGATAATAATTTTTTGCTGCTCTCAACTGAAGCAGAGAGAGGTGAAGCCACATGCCCAGAAGCACAAGTGAACACCAAGCCCAGAAGATCAAGAGTGAGCACTCACCTACTATTTCTTGCTCCTACCTCCCTGTCTCCCCAACCCAGCTTGTGTGCCCCCACTCCACCTCAGCCATCCCCCTGCTCTGCAGAAAGGGACAGACCTCATGGCTCGAGCACAGCTGAGTTTGCTGCAGACACTGCTCTCCTCCTCCTGCACAGACCCCATGGCTGAGCTCTGAAGGGCTGGGGAGGTGAGTGGAGATCAGAACTCAGCAGTACAAACTGCTACAGCCACTGCACTTTGTGCAAAGCTCAAGAGATGGGCCAGGAGATGGCTCGGTTGGACATCACCTCTGCCCCTCTGGGGACAGCCTGGCCACTGCCTGGGCACTGCTGCTCTCTGCAGGGACAGGGATGGGCACAGAGTGCATCTCTCCCTCCTCAGTGGATGTGCCCAAGGAGCAACGTTCACACACGTGTTACAAAGTGCTGGCTCAATCCCCATTGGCACGTGCCACTAATAGTCCAAAAACTGGTGGGTATTGAGGGGCGAGCTCAGGAAAGGTGAGGGCTGTGTCAGGGAGAGAATCACCCAGGCTGTGTCCATTCAGTGCCCTCGTCACCCTCCAGTGCAGACCAGAGGAGCATGGGCAGAGTCTGCTGCTACCTGCAGTGTCACCTCTGAGCTGGGGGAGGGAAAACACATGGCTTGATGGTCAAACATGACCCCCTTAATGAATCACTCCGATCCAGACTTTTGGAGACAGAAAACCCATCACAGGTTAATAAACAAGCCCATGTTTGTCATCTTTCCTGAGCTACATGTCCACTGGACCCCTGAATCCAACATGTGGGACAGCACCTGGGTACCACAAACTGCTTTACTCAGAGTGCTGCCCCAGCAGAGCAGTGTGCTGAGCACAGCCAACATGCAGCAAGATGCCCTGAGCTGAAGGTCTCCTGTGGCATCCTGCATTTTACACCTAATCCATCCCAACCAGCTAAATCAGCCCACTCCTGATGACCAAGGATCTCCTTTATTCCTGCTCAGCAGCGGCCGTGATTCACACAATGGAAAATGTAAACCTTAGGGCTGCTTGAGCTATTCTTGCCCAGGCCATTTCCTGCTGAAGCCAGGGGAATTTTTGCCTTGCAGGGTTAAAGACCTGCTGACCTCATCCCACAGTGCCAACACACCATCAGCACTTTCACAGAGCTCCGGCTGTTTCATTCCTCTGAAAGGGACTTTGCAACTTTGTGGTCAGCACAAGTAACTCCATTTTCTGCCTGGTGGATGGAAACCACTGCCTGTGCTGCAATTCCCTACCTCTGGAAACCACGAGGTGTGCACTTGTTTAGTATCCCAGGGCTTTCATCTAAGGCTGTGTCATTTTTTCCCCCGTGCAGCTACGCAGCTAAATTCAAGAAGACACACATTGCCATTAAACAACCCTGGAGAAAAGCCCTGAACGGTGTCACCTTGCTTAACCAGAGCCAAAGGTTGACGTGGGCACATCCCTGTTGTGGATTCACAAGCAGAGTAAACAGAGCTGAGCTGTGCTCAGCAGGAGGCTGCCTTGCCTGGAGCTCCCTGCCATGCCTGGGGAAGCTGCAGCTCCTGCAGCCGCAGAGCCCGCGGTGCCGGATGCTCCCGCAGCCACCGCTGCAGGGCTGCAGGGCAGCCTCTCCTTCCTTGCTTCCTTGGCACGGCCAGCGCTGCCAGGCACAGCCTTTTAAATCATAATCAGCCAACAATACAAATCTAGCTCGTGCAGGATGCTGTCTGCTTTCTGCCATCCCTTTTTTTTGGTCAGCGTATTTATTTTAAATAACCGAATAGGGCACTTTCAGCCTGATTGTGACTAAAAGATCTCTGACATGAATGGGGTTTGCCTTGCTGGCAGACTTGGCAATTATTCAGGTAATACAGAGCTGGCAATATCTCTTAATGTTTAGCAGGGAAAATGAGCAGGGAAGTCGGAAAGCGATGTTGCAGGGACGCTGGAGAGAAGCCATGCAAAATATTAATACTCAAACAGCAGTGAGATCCCGAATAAAGAGCAAATAATGATAAAAAAACAACATATATCCAAACATACCAACGCTGGTTATTTTTTGGGAGACAAGGTCTTGCAGTAAAGCCTCAATTGCAGGATTATGTCTGGAATACAACTCGTACCGATTAATGCCAATGTGGAATTTTAACCAGTTTGGGTAGGAGTCTATGGAGGTTTCTCCAGTTGGCAAAAATTCTTCATGATGATCTTCATTTTGCCTACCAGCAAAAAAAAAAAAAAAAAAGAAAAGAACAATACAACAACAACCCAAAGTTGAGGAGAAAGAAATAATGCTACAGTTTGTAACACGCGTCAAGAAACAGGGCTTCAAAATGTGACAACTTGGACAGGCAAAGCACTACAGGAGGGGGAGAAGTCCCAGGTTCCTCCTGTACCAGGAGCCTTCTCCCACCTGGGGCTAATGGGGAGATGGATTCTCACTTTCCCTCACCCTGCCTGATTTAACGCCCATGGAAGTCAGGAGCAAAACTCAGAGCGGCATCACTGAGCGTTGGCAGAGGCTCTTCTACAGCAGAAACACAGAGCTCAGTTTTACCGTGTGCTTAGGCTGCATTACATTACACACAGCTTTTACAGGTCTGACTCGAACAACAGCATCATCCTGAACCTTTGTTTAACAGGGACGTGGGGCAGGAAACCAAGAGTGCAGCAGAACCTGACCTGTGGTGCCCAACGCTCCCACTCCCTCCTCCTTCTTAAAGAGAGAGAATGAGAGACACTGCATCACTCTGAACTGGTTGCGAAAGAACTGGCTGGCTTTGCCCCTTCCTGAGCGGTAGGACACTACTACAGCAAAGAACTGTTAAAATGTTACCTTCCAAATTTCCCTTTAGTTCTGTGAACTTTGGCTGCAGCCACTAAAGAAAAGACGTACAAAAGGCAGCTGCATTGTAGATATCAGTGCTGATTTCACTCTTCACCTACAGAACAGACTAACCCATATTTTTGATTCAGAGTTCTCTGTGTTTACAGTCATCTCCAGATGTTCAGGCATTTGTGACTTTTTTTTTCTTTTTCTCTCAGAGAAACCAAAACTTTTCCAGGTTATTTCCCTTCACAGTCAATTAGGATTATTAGATGGAAGAGGCCTGGACAATTCACATGCTCATGGGGCGGAAATCAGAATTATTTATCCTCTCTTTCTAAAGGTTTAGATCATGCTGGCTGCTCTGCAGCTTGACAGAGCTTTTGCACGGTACAATGCAGCTGTTTAAACATTACAATGTCAGTGTGTTGGGAAGAGGGTGCTGTTGTATTAGACAACCCTTTTGATTTTTCAGTCATTGAATTTCTCAGCATTTCTAAGGAGCCAACAGGGCATACGATTCACAGAGGCAACTGACTGCTTTGAAGGCTGGAGAGCAGTGGAGGTGCAGGGCACTGGGAATTAATTGAGGATGAAAAATGTAGCACAGATCAGATCCTGAGAGCGGAAATACCTGCCAGGATGAATGCCTTAGTGGTACTAGACCTTGCTTTTGAGAAAAGTTAATGTGTTACTGGCTGGCCTCACTGCTCAGCCCCTTCACCTCTGAGTGGGAGACAGGGAACGCTCGCTGTGAGCTCACCCTCCTCCTCACACCGTTCTTCTGGCAGCATCTTCCTCGGCTGCAGCTGGAGATGGGGGGAGACCGACCCCTTGGCCCCAGCGCTCCAGCCTTCCCGTGCTCCTGCGTTTATTCTGTATTTCACGGCATTTATTTTCCGGAGGAACACGACCGGGGCGAGCCTGCGAACCGTTTCTCTTTTTCCCAGTGACCCCGAGTCGCTCCGTTCAACCCTCTGCCCACTTCCCCCCAGCCACGACACCCTAAAGCCCGCGTTACCCACCGGACCGCAGCGACCCTGGGGACACACGCCACGTCCCCACCCCGCCCCGGCCACTCACCACTCGGGCTGCTCGGCCGCCCGCGGGTTGAACCTGATGTCGCTGTTGACATTGAAGAGGAGGTCGCCGTCGGCCAGCGGGGGCAGGGCGGCGCGGTACAGCGGGTGCTCGAAGAGCGCGGCCAGCGGGGCGGCGTTGCTGGCGGGGGGCGGCGGGCGCGGCGCCCCGGGGCCGATCAAGCGCCGCGCCCTCCCCGCCGCCGCCGCGCCCGCGCCGCCCGCGCCGCCCGCCGCCCGCTCCGCAGCCTCCCGCGACTGCGACGAGAGGTTGGAGGCCGGCTCGGCGCTGAAGTCCTGCAGGATCCGCAGCGTGTGCTTGCTGGGCCAGCGCGGCGCGGCGGCGCGGGGCGGCGCGGCGGCGGGCGGAGGGCAGGAGCAGCCCGGGCGGCCCTCGGGGCCCCGGCGCTCCAGGCGCGGCAGCAGGTCGATCATGATGTGCATGGTGCAGGCGACGAGGAACACCATCAGGATCAGCACCCGGAACTTGCGGACCAGGAGCATTTTCATGGCCGGGGCGGCTGATGGATTACCGGGGGAGGGGGAGGGAGGGGAGGCGGCGGACAGAGCCCGGGCGGGCGCGGGGCTGCCGGGCCCCCCCCGGGGCTCCGGCGTGCTTCTCTCGGGTCGGGAAGCGAGCGATCAAGTCAATAAAGTTACCTCCATAGGCGCCGAGAAATAAACAGGCTAAACCCGATAGGTCCTCATGTCTCAGTATCATCAAGAACTTGGGAGGGGGAGGAAAAAAAAATAAAGGGGGAAAAAAAAATAATAATTAAAAAAAAAAAAAAAGCTCCGGACCGAGCCTTTAAAATCAACAGGAAAACAGTGCCAGCGGCATGGCAATATAGAAAGCCATCTGTTCACGATTTCTCCCTCTTTTTATTACAGGGATCACAACAAACAGGGAAAATTGGCTCTTGGAGAGAAACCGGCATCAAGCACAGCCGCTGATTGAAAAAAATATAAAATTAAAAAAAAAAATACGGAGAGGAGGAGGGGGGAAAGAAAAATATTAAGAAAACCTGTGCGGAAAGGCGACAGAAGAAAAAAAATCATCCATAATATTTGGCTGTGCTGGAAACGCTGACTCCCTTCCCTTGGATTTGAGCAGTGATGCAGCAGAAGCGCTCTCCGCTCGCTCTCGCTCCCTCTCTTCTCTCAGACTCTTTAAGAACCTTGGCTGGAAAATCATTTTCTTAGAGCGGTTCCAGTTTCTTCATCCATCGCGTCCAGTGCTTGGGAGAGATTAGTATGTTCAACTGAGATCGAGTCTGGGTGGCTGCTGTATCCGAGCTGGGCTTGTGCTTTGGCTTGGGCTGGCTTTTTTTGGCTGCAAAACTGTCTGATGGCACAACTGCAACATAAAGGTTAAATATGGCACAGGAAAAAAATAAAAAAAAAGAGGGGGGAGAAGGAAGGATTAGAGGAAAGAAACTAATATAAATCAGAGGTTCTTTTAGCGAAGAGGTCTTTGATCTCTGCTGGGTCTTACAGATCTTTCTTTAGGAGAGAGAGAGAAAGGAAGAGAGAAGGGGGGAGAGAAGGGAAAAGGGGGGAGAGATCTTTGGCAGGTGCAGAGTGAAAACCTCTTTCAGCTACACTGAATTCTGGAGACTGGTTGGACTAGTAGCTCTGCAGCTCGAGCTTTCAGTGGGTGTGTTAAATATTATGAGCGAGCCATGATTCCTGCCTTCCTCACGTCATAGTTAGGAGATTGGCTAAATAAACGCTACAGTGATAGTAACAGGAAAACCTCAACCAAAAGCGGGGGTTTTTTTCCCTCCTCTCCTCCCTCCTTCCCACCCCCCCTTCTCATTCTACTGCAGCTCCAACTGGGGCAAGGAGAGGGCGTCTGTTCCACAAAGGTTTGGGGAAAAAAAATATAAAGGGAAAAAAAAAAAAAAAAACAAACCACGAAGCGGTAGAAGAGAGAGGAATCTGCACTAACAGCATTGCGAAGCAGGAGAGCGGTGTGTGCCGGGCTGGGATCGGCGATTGTGCTCCGTCACTGTCCGGGCTGGCAAGTGGCGCATTGCCCGCTGCCCTCGCCCCCGGCCCGGCAAGGTCAGCCCGGGGAGCCGCGGGCTCCGCTCCCCCCGGGACACAGCCTTGCTGTCTAATCCGAGATCCTGCGGGCTGTGATAATCCGGGAGCGTGCTGCCCGCCCTCCTGCTGCCTTCCCCGCGCAGCTGGCTCCGTGTCCGGCTGGCCCAGTGGGCTAATGGAAGTGGTGGCCTCGGGGCCAGCACAGCCCGGAGAGTGCTGTTGGCAGTTGTGGAAGAGTGAGGGCACTCTGGAGGGAGGGACGAGCTGTTCCTGGTTCTTCAGGTGATCAGGCGGGGATGCTCAGAGCTGCTGATTTCTGTCTTTGGGGAGAGTTTCCCTGGATTCTCTGGACCATAGCCGGGCTCCAGTGGTGGTTGAGTTGGGCTGTAGGAGAAGTGAGAAAGGTAAAGTGCTTACTCCAACCCACCACCAACTTTCCACAGAATCATCTCAATGCTGAATGCGGTGGTCCGTGTTTCCCTGAATTATGCCGCATTAAAGTGTTGCTTTTCCTCCAAAAGCGTTCTCCCATCCAGCACTGTTCCCTTCCTGGTTCTTCTGCAGAGTCCAGCACTCTGCACTCCTCTGAAGCACATCCATGCAGTGTTACAGAGTCACCGTGTTTTGCACAAGGGAAATCACTGCTTTTCCAGCAGGAATAAAGGTTGATGAACCAAAAAAAAAAAAAAAAAGACCTAACAGGACCATGATCCTATGGACTGCTCTGTAGCTTTGTGGAAGGACAAAACTCACTGTCCTAGTGAGACTTTGTAGTCCCAGGGTTCAGAGGTGCACCTGGATCCTTCAAGTACAGGTGTACTTAGTCACAGCAAAACGTTTTGCTACAGAGCCAGAAGCAAGCTTTTCTGTCTTTTCCCACTTTTTTTCACCAAGATCAGCTTGGACAAAGGCTGTCTGGACTGTGTGGACAGTGGCAGTGGTTCCTTGTGTGTTGTTGCCTCCTGCTACTGTTCAATATCAAGTCTGTACAGTCCTGCTTGGGAAATCAAGTTTGGTTCATAATTTAGCTACCTCTCCATGCAGTGAGATAACATTCAGTTTATTTTAACCTAGCTTAGGAAGCTGGCATTTTAGGCCCATCAGGAAGAACCTTGCAGTTTTGGTCCAGCTGGGGAACCCTCAGTTGCTGGAAAGGGCTACAATACGTGGTGGGGATGCAGTATGAATGGCATGTGGAAAATTATCTCCATGGTTTTGGGGTTCTTTTTTTTGCCTGCCTGTGGCTTTGCCTGCTGCTGTCTCCTAGGGAAATCAGCTGAGCTGGATTACTAATCAAGCCCAGGGAGACAAAAGGGGGCAGGTGGAAGCTGGAGCCTGTGGTTTAGGGAGCGGCTGATGGAGGAGGGCAGCCGAAGCCAGTGAGGGGTGAGTGCAGGGTACAAGGTTCTTTGTGTATCACTTGTGTTGTACTCTGCTGTGGCTTTTTAAGGAGTTCTGGGGGAGCTGTTTGTAGCACTTCAAGTGAGGCTAGATAATATGGCACATTATCTCCTTTAGAGTGGCACAGCAGAACTTGTAGGTTGCAAATTTTACCTACGTGGAGGTTGTTGTTTTGTTGTTTTTTTTTTTTTTGGTGTTTGCCCTACTAAAACTGAGGTCTATGGTGTTAGATGGGGGTGAAACTGAACAGGTCTGAGGAGAAGGTTGCAAATTACTTAAATGAGTTCTTGAGGTTAAAGTTGCTTGAATTTACTTTGCAGTAAAAGAACATTGTGTCAAACATGTTGTAACTCTGTGTGTACGTTATATAATGGAAAGGAGGCTGGCTTTGAAATATAATGCAGGCAACTGGATGTAGTTAATTACGTGACTTTCAAGAGCTGAAAATGATGATACTGTGAACGAGTAACTAATTCCTTGAAACTACATGTTTTTGTTTTCATTAGTGTGATCTTTAGTGCACGTTGTCTATTTAGTTAAGTATGATTTCATCTAAAGTGTGTCTGAACCTCCCTGTCTTCCACAAGCTGCTTGTTCCTCAAGCCTTTTAAACATTTGAGTTTTAGCTAAAAATGTGAGACTGGTAGATGTACCGTATTCTCTTCTGCAACTGACCTTTGTGGACAAATTTTGCCTGGACCCAAGTGCCCCAGAGATGTGAATAAAGGAGAGCTGTCTTGTGTCACTGCATTTGTTTCTCAGCTTCAGTATCTACAAATGCCTTTAGCCACTGATGGGTCATCTGTGACATAAGATACACTTGCCAGGTGGCAAACTCTGGCAGAGAAAGAGCTTGTGGCTTTGCTTTGGACTAAGGGAAAAGCATAATTCATTGTTTCCTGAGCCTTTCTTCCTCTGTCCTGAAGGCTGCTGATGATCAGCACCAGCAGTATGTTACAGCCCCTCTGTGCCTCTAAGCTCTGCTGATTGGTGAAGCCAAGGGAATGGAGCCAGGGCTCATCTGGCTCTTCCCAAACCCCTGAGGGCTCCACCTGTAGCCCATCACACAAGGAGGATACCAGCCCACCTGTTTTCTTCTGGATCTTTCCCATGAGCAGGTGCAAAAGTACAGCCCTGCTCTTGTCCTAGAGTCACTGTGCCTTGGGTGTGAGTGAAGGGGCCGCTCTCACCTCTCTAATCATCTGTTTGGGAACACAAAGCAAGAGGCAATCTCACATTTGCATTCCTGCTGCTGACCCCACGGGGCTGGCAGGAGCCTGGTGTTCTGGCCAGGGAGATGGGAACTGAAGTATCTGCTGGGTTGGGAGGGCTGAGATGGCTTGTGGTCAGGAAGCCACAGATGGTTGATGCATGAAAGCCCTGGGATAAGACAGGAGCTGGGCTGCAGGTCAGGATAGCTGGGAAGTGGGGTGGCAGGTGGCAGGCAGACCCAGGGCCTGGGTCTGAGGTATTCCAAGGCTAGTGCAGCTTGCCAGGACAAACTCATTGCTGGCCCTGGGCAAGTGTGAGCTTGGTGCAACAGGGCTTTTGTGCTTGTGCTGGTATCTGGGGTGTGTGTGATCCCCTGTGCTAGGGAAGAGTTCCCTTTTTCTGCTGCAAGGGAAGAACTGGGGATTTGTGTCTAGCCAGCTGGACTTCAGCCCTACATCCCTGTGCATGTACTGTGAGGCCCTGGCCCCTTCACTTTCAGTGCAAGTGCAATGTTTGCATGCAACTTACCTCCTCTGGCTTCAAATGTTTGCATGCAAGGCTTGATAAAAACCCCAAAACTTTTGGTAACTGCTGATTATTGTTCAAGCAGGATTTTAAGTACCAAACCTGTGTGCATAGAGCCACGGGATCTTTGTAATCATGCCTGATTTGGGCAGTTGTTAGATAGACGCAGAAGATAGTTGTTTATTAATTAACTTGCCAAGTTAACTTGGTCTCAGTAAGGAATATGCAAATATTTCTCCTTAACTAAATTCTATGCCTTCATGTGGAATTCCAGTATGTGGCAAAGAGCTTTTCATTTCTGCTGTGCTGTGTGTTGGACCAGCATTACCCCTGTAATTGCTGGCATTATGTAAACAAGAAAATAATAAGTTCTTAATGGAATATTATGCCATCAATAAGTCATTGCATACAGCTCATTTCAATAACATAAATGAAATCAAGGCCCTTACATCAACTCTTTATTTTTGGTCACTGAATTAAAATCTTTCCTCTCTTTTATTGAAGTACTTGAAAGTTATTGGGAGTTTCACATTGAATTGCTACAGTCATGAGCCAGGATTGCTTTGGATCTAACAAGCTTTTTAATTTGGTATTACAGGTTGGCACTCAGCACTTCTTTGCATGTTCTACCTTTGCTTTTATTAAATAACACAATCAAGAATTTGGGAGGGGTTACTGTTGTATATCCTGGCATTTCTTCATTGTTTTGTGCATGAATTAATAGCTTATCTGCTGCTGAAATCTCTGTAGATGTTTATTCTCCCCATTTTTGTCTGTCTGCCTCACTGAGCAGGGACAATGGTCAGTGTATGTGATAGTGTATTCAGGTAAATAAATGAAGCATGGTTTTGGGTGAGTAAACATACCCAGCTATTATTTTCTGTTATAACAGTTTACAGCCTTCTGATGTAAAGCCTGAATGCAGCAGGGCAAGCTGTAAGTCAGGCCTGATTGCACATTTTGAATCAGTGTAATATTTTTATTGTTACTTCTAATGGAAAAATGGATTTTCCTTTCTGAGAGCCTCCATCTATGATGCTGGAAGTCCTGAGGGCATCACATGCCTTGCCTGGCCCCTGTGGCCATGCTGCCCAGGGTGCCTTTCCTGCTCTCCCTCTCCTTCCTCCCTCTGAAGATTGATGTGCTGACCTGATTTATTGGTGCTTTGCCTTATAAACACAGATCACACTGGCAATCTAATGGGTACTGCATATTAACCTCCCACACTGCCAAAATCACTTTCATTGCTGTGGAATACACTTGGTACTGAACAGGAGGTGATTCCATGAGCTTGATTTCACTGTCAACTTCTGTGTATGAAGCATCAGCAGCACACATTTCAAGTGGTGTGCTGATGTTTTTTAATAATGCATACTAAGTTTTGGCTGCTTTCCAGCCCAGGGTTTTGTTAGGTATTTGGTGGTTTTTTTGAATGAATCTTGACCCAAGTCTCCACCCACAAATCACAGAGGCAGTGTGGTCGCCTGCTCTTCCCCATGGTGGCTTTGCTAAGGTTGCCTGAAGGGGCACTGAGCTGCGAGCTGGAGCTAAATAGTGCTGGAAGGAGGGACTGATGGGCTGGTCCTGTCAGATCATCAGGGCTGGGCAAAGGGGGGCTCTCTGTGGAAATGCATCAGCAGCCTCAACTGATTTCAGAAAGCCAAAGCTGCCAGCTCCAGCCTTTTGCTTGGAGTGTTCCCGTTCTTTAATTTGGGATACAATATTCAGGATGACCTAAACCCCCAGGGGTTTCTTGATCAACCTGTTGAAAGCACTGAGCTCGTTGTCCTTATGGAATAGGAGGTGTTTTTTCCCTGTTTGTTACTCCTCAGCTGTTGCTGCTGCAGATCAAGGGTTGGCTCCTCAGCTGGAATCAGCTGGCCCTGGTTTCAATGAAATGCCATCTCATTAGATCAGCTGAGGATCCGGTCCACAATGCTTAATTCTTCCACTGTTTGGAGCAAAGAGCTGCCTGGCCATGCAAGAACAAAATTCTTCTTGTTGCTGGAGCAGTGGGGTTGGGCCTGTGGAGGGATCACATTTACTGGAGGCATTCAAGTGGGGTAGTGATCTTGCATATAGCTGCATTACAGAGGGGCTGAGAAATTGCCTTCCTAAATGGTAGGATGTCACAAAGAAATGAGTTGTTAGCAAGTTGTGTTCTTATCTAAAAATTATCACTGAGACCAAGTCAAAACTAATTATCTTGATGTGCATGACATAAGAGCATGCACTGCTTGAGTTATCATAATTTCATCTTCCTACAGCAACTGATTCCTCAAAAAGTAATTGTGATCAAATTAGCCTGTGTTCCTTGTGGACTTTCTGGGTTAGTGCATGAATCTTTGTAAAGTGTAGAAAAGATGGCTTGGTAAATTACATATAAAATAACTTTGCAGTTTCAGTGAAATTGAGGAAGCTACCTGATTTATGCCAGGAAAAAACGCATCCTGATGCTAAAATGAGATGTAGCTACACGTGCACACAGGTAGCTTCTGCCTACTGCAGTGTGCAGTCACACAGGGACCCATTTGAGTGCATACAGAACTATGAACAGCTCAGTTGTATACTGAAGAATCTCTTCTGTGAATTCTTTTATTTTTTTAGTCTAATTTTGATTTCTATGGATGTTTTGACATCTCAACTTGAGCTTTTTTCTTCTTGGTTGGATAATTTTTCAATCAGATAATTAAAAAAAAAAACACCTGAGAAACTAAGAGAGCAAACCACAAGACATTTTAAGCATGTGCCAGCCTGAAATAGAAATTAAAATACTAATAGAAACCCTCATGGGAGAGTCTTACAACTAAGAGAGACTTACAACTCCCTGCCCCTGGGAGACACCAGGATTCTCCTCAGCTTGGATGCTCCTTACCAGTGTGATTCTGAGGAGTTGCTTCAGTTCTGTCTCCTTGTCTGATGGGAAGGATACCCTGGGAGCTTTTTGAGATCTATTAATAAAAGCCACTACAGGAGGGAAATGGTGGTATTTTAGGTCCTGCTTCTTTGGAGAATAATTCATATTCCTGATTTCAACGCCACGAGAAATTCAGAATCCTAAAAATATTCTTTATAGGGAGGTCTGAAACACTGGGACTTAGTCCTCGAGTCATGAAACCTCTTAAGCTTAGCAGCCCCTTATTTCTTGGCTTGATGGGAGCTTCCTTTCTGATGAATTGCCACTTGCCCTGTGGTTTGGGCCTCTCTGTGCCCCCTTAATGGGGTGCTCCAGTGCTGCTGTAACCCTGCTGAGGCAGCTGCTCCAGTCCCAGCCTGTGCAGTTCCTGCTACGCAGCCCTGAGATCAGAATTAACCAGTTCTAGCCTGAATTAAGGCAGGCCCAGGGCTGGCTTGGCCTCGATGAAAATGGGGGGAGTCTGCTGTTATTCTGCCAAGGGAGGTGGTGAGGTCTTGGGGTCTCTCCCTCCCTTCCCATCAGCGAGATGGGCTTTCCTGGCACTCTTTTGTTGCCAGTGATTTCTGCTCTTCTAGTCCTACATTTGTTTTTGTTTCCCTAAGGGCTTTTTTTAATACTGTCTGGATTTCTGGATTGTTCTTCTTGATATGTTGCAATAGTAAATTTGAGTGGTCAGGTGTGGCTATTTCGTGTTTGCAGTTGAAGGCTGGAGGTGCACAGCCCCTGTGGTAAAGCAGCTGTGCTGTTACGGGGGAAGGATGATCTATGAGTTTGGGAATGTGTCAGGGTGCTGGGGGCAAGTTTGTTTCCTGTATCCAATTTTTCTTGTCAGGCCGTGGGCTTCTCCAAGGCGTGGGCTCAAAAAACACTTGAGACAATTTAGGTGCCTGAGCTGGAGGCATAATTGCCACAGGCTCCCTTGTAAATCAGACCTAATTGCCTTTGGGTTTGTCATTTAGTTGAGAGACCAAGATGGTTTTACACATATAGGTTGGAGTAATAAGATTTGATTTATCTGCTCTGTCTCTTCAGAGAGGGGTGCTTTGAGGCAGGGTGTCCCCTGTGCTCTGAGTTTGTACAGAGCCTACAACAAGTGAGCTGTGTCCTCAGGTGAAGTACAGGTTAGAAGGAGGGTGGGGATAATATCCGCACACAGCACCTGTAACCCAGTGGTGAAAGGAGTTGCTCGCTTACCTTCACTGCTGGAAGATAAAACTCCAGGCAGTTGCCAAGAAATGCGCCAAGGTTATGACTCTCAGGTGGGCTGGAAACACGAATGTCAGACGTGCAAAGTGAAAGTGGTTTCAAGTGCAGGCTTTGTTCTTGTTGGGTTCTTTGAAGATTGAGGTAACTTAAAAAGAAGGGGGGGGGGGGAGGGAGGTTTCTGTGGAAAAGTGGAGTGGATATTGGTGTTCACTTTGTTCTGTGTTCTTCACAGCTGGTAGAAGTCACAGTGTAAATGGACTTAACTGCTGAGTGACCTTTGACAAAGCCAGATAGGAAGTCTTTTGTTGTTGTTGTCAGTGATGGTAATTTCCTTTTTTTTTTTTTTTCAAGGTAAGAAGTCTTTTTTTACTGTGGTGATTCAGTAGTTTTAACGGAAACTTTGAGACAGAGACATGGTGACAAGATAGTGATTGCAGTGAGTAACAAGGCTCAGTCAATTATTGACCAGCCAATCTCAGCACCTTTGTTTTCCTTGCTGACAAAATATCACAACCTTTATACAAAGAGCTGAGCCGGCAGGAACCCAGCATTGCTCATTCTGGATGTCACTGTGAGAAATGAGTATCTTCTTGTTATAAAGTGAATTGAATTCTCTCCTTGCAAAGTTTCTTCCCATTATCTTTTGGATTAGCGCTCTGTACATGGCTGTCTGCTCTGATTTCTGTCCTTTCTCATAGGAAAGCATGCAGAAGAGGTAAAAGCCAATGCAATGGCTGTTTTATGGAATATTTTATAGGGTGCCCTAGCACAGCCAGTTAGAGCAGGGCTAGGATGGCCCAGATCTCATCTGGACCCCTTTAGACAGGACTGCCGTGGATACAAATGCTCATGTGTTGACTCATGTTTATGAATCCTCCTTCAGGAGGCATATCTGCTGTTGGTACTGGAGCTAATAATTTCAAGAGCACGTGGGCTTTGTAGTGACAGTGGCTGCAAAGCTCTGCTGTGGTCATATTTTGTGGTGCAAAGGCATGCAGCTCCCTTTCTTTCCAGCTCTCTTCAAATATAGATTGTACCCTTCTGGCAGGTTAGCCAGGGCACAGGGATGGGACTTTCCTGTGCTTTTTGTGTAGGTGTTACTCCATTCAGCACTGGTGTAGCTCTGAGAAAGGGTTAATGCTTGAGATCCCTGAAGGGGTAGTGCCGTGGCTCAAAGCTTTTTGCCTTGATGTGATGGGAAGAGGCTTTTTCAGTTGAACCTGATTCCCTCAGCTTGAAGTGAGCCAGCAAAAACTGCCTGGCCTCCTTGTTTGCTCACTGAAATCAACAGAAGTTTGATATTCCTGGACTGAACAGATTGAAGGGAGAGGCTGGTGAAGCCCTCGCACATAATTCCATCACCAGGAGCAGAGGTCCTGCTCAGCTCGTAGTGAATAACACCATAAATGTGAGCAGAGTTCCTGCCCAACTCACTGGTGATCACCACTTTGCTGGACTAAGTTCTGCAAGACTCAAATTAATGATACTGGAGAGCTTCATGTAAGGCCACAGATGTTTTGCTTGTTATCCATAGGGCCCACTTTAGAATTCTGGCCTACAAATGGAGTTGAGGTGGGCAAGTCAAGTTCCAGAGGTAATAAAGTGAAAATTAAATTTAGTAGTTAGTGTGCAGTGATGCAGTAAGGCTCCTGGCATCTGATTGCTTCTGCCCCACAGATAACAAGCAAGCCAGCAAGAAAAATAAAAGTTGCATAAAGAGCAAAGTAGCAGCAAATTCAAAAATGCATCAAAGACAGCACATTGAAACTAGCAGAGTTTACAAAAAAAGCTTTTGAAAAAAATCCAAAGTTAAAAGGATAAAGATCAAAGGAAGAACAAAAGGAAATAGGGACAAATAAATTAAAGGACAAAATTATGAAGCAAAAGAGCAAAATGTCTTATACAGAAGGGCTGAAAATGAAGGACTCAGAAAAATAATGAAATAAGGGAATAACAAATAGTGACATGCAGCTTTGAGTATCATTTGTGTAGGTGTTCGTAGTGCAGTATGAACACTTCCTTTATAATTCTGATTTTTCTTTTATTGTTTCTCAACCCAGAAAAGAGAAGTTCCTTCTCATAACGCTTGCAGGTAGGCTGTGCCTTCTGCCTCTAGGATCTCGCAGAAATAGCGCTGGGGGTGGTCAAGACCTGCTTGGATGCTTTGCTGTGTGCCCCTGGCAGAAGTGGGTGGGGGCCGCAGATGGCAAAGGGCAGAGCATGGAAAGTGCTGGAGTTTGGGTGGGACTTGGGGGTGTTCCTGACAGTCGGGTGAAGGCTTATGGAGGATGGGGAGGAGTCTTTGATGGAGGTCTGACAATGTGTGACCGGTCCCATCTGCTGCCTGTGGAGCGATGCACAGAAACATGAAGTACCTCTGCAGTCCACAGGGTATTTTATGCACCAAGGAAGATGCCGTTTTCCAGAGTCTTGTCTTGTAGCTGTTAGTTGAAAACTCCATGTGGAGGTTGGCATAGAAATTAGGGTCAGAAGGTCCTCACGTGCCCCCCTGCACTGGTGCTCAGGGCACAGCAGCACTGGGTGAGGGCTGAGGGTATAGCAGATGCCCAAGCATACTCCAGGGTGATCCCATTATAGAGGCAACACAAAAGTCACAGAGCTTAATCACTCTATTTTCCACCTGTTTGGTATTACAAACCTTTGGCAAAATGGGAGTGAAGTGACCAATGTATCTCATGGGTCCAGCCAGACCCAAACCATTTTCCTGGTAAGGGAACCTCCCCCTCCACACCTGGTCTGGCATTTTGGTTTATTCTCAGAAGGGAGACATTGGCATTGCTGCAAAACAGTTCAGGAGGTGTAAGGATGTTGGAAGGCACTAAAATACAAATAGTCTGTGGTGAATTGACCCTGGATGCATGCCAGGTACCCACCAAAACTGCTCTATCGCTCCCCTCCTCAGCTGGATGGGGGAGGCAAAATAGAACAAAAGTCTTGAGGGTTGAGGTAAGGGCAGGGAGAGATCACTCAACAATTACTGTTACAGGCAAAGTAGTCTCAGCTTGGGTAAACAAGTTTAAATTTTTGCTAATCAAATCAGAGGAGGATAGTGAGAAATAAAATCAAAACTTAAAAATGCCTTCTTTTGCTTCCTTTCTTCCCAGGTTCAACTTCACTTGTGTTTTTTCTCCCTGCTGCCCCCAAAGTGGCACAGGGGGACAGGGTGTGGGTCCTTCACCATGGACTGCAGGGAAGTGTCTGCTCTGACATTTGGAGCACCCCTTACCCCCTCCCTCCCTGACCTGGGTGTCTGCAGGGTTGTTGCTCTAGCACAGCTTCTTCTCTCCTGGCTGCAGTTGTGAAGTTTTATGGGGTTATTTCCCTTCTTAAACATGTTTATCCCAGAGATGCCCCGCCACTAGCCAAACTTTGCCATGCAAGCTGAATATATAACCCTACTGCAGAGGGAAATGTTGGCAGTTCGTGTGCCCTGGAGCCTCTTTTCCACCATTAAATTTATCGAGGCTGTGCTCTGGTGCAGCAGCTCATCTGCTCCTGCCGTGGCAGCAGGAAATGGGTGAGGACTGCAAATGTGCTCCTGGTGTACCCCACAGGAAGTGCCATCTGAAGTAATTTTGTTCTTCGCTTGCTGGCACCTGACAGCCAAGAAGGGCTGAGGAACAACCTGCAGTAAAGGAGAGTGAGGAGAGAAAAAAGGACTGAGCCTCAAGAGGTGAGAGACACAGCAGTGGCAGTTGCTTCTGAAGTCTTTTAATAGAAAGGTCTGTGGAAAATCATTTTCCCCTTTGCTTTGCTCTCCAGGCCCCAGTGTTCAAAGGGCAGGGGCAACTCTGACTGCTGCCAGCTGGATCCTGCAGAAGTGCCAATATTGGCTAATGCCAATACTGGGAAAACTTAGCCTGGATGCTGAATATTCACATTTGCATTCTTGAAACCCAGGCTGAACTTTTATTTAGTCTGAGTCATGATTCAAAAAATAAAATATGCACGGATCACAGTTGTGAAGAAAAGCAGCAGAAGTGGCTTTTTGGCACAAACATATGCAAGCCATATTTCTCTAGAAGTAATTTCCCATGGAAATTTAACCTCTGAAGGACGCTGAAGTTAAATTAAACTGTAGATTTTGTAACACAAGATGCTATTGTCAGTCTGGCAAGTCTGGCAGCCATGGAGGAGTAACACAATATGAAAGAAATGGTACACCCATCTTTAGAGCTGAAAACAAGGAGCTTTTCCCAGAGTCTGCATTAATGTTGCCATCCCTTTGTGACTACGGCCATGTCATTTAATCTCATTGCATCATCTGAAAATGGCTGTGAAATTAGTACCATATGTAGCCAGCACATAAAGGCCAGGGGAATAAATCACAGTGAGAGAAGACCACATTGTCCTTAAAGAGGAGAACTTTGGGCATGTGTGCATCTGAAGCAACTGCACTTTGCCATTTGCCTGATGGGTGAGTGGGCACGTGGTGAGTGCTTGCCCTGCCCAGTGGCATCTCTGCTGTGATCTGCCACAGAAGGTAGATGAGCCCTGTAGCTCCCCCAGTGCTGCCAGTTCTGTAATGGTGATGGTCTGGGACCTGTGAGTGCTGGGGGCTGGCTGTGCCTGGGCCAGCCAGATGTGCCTCTGCTAATAATAACAGGAACTGCCCTACGAGCAAAGCTCTATCTGGGTCACTCGTGTAAGCTCAGGGTATCAGCTCCTCTCCTCCAGGACAGGGTATGTAATCACAACAGAAATCAAATATACCATTTGGATTTCACCTTTTTCTGAACATCTGGCTGCTCACATTTTAGGCCTGCTGATTTCATAGGTGTCCTGGTTAGAAATAGGTTTTCTGTGCATGCAAGCATGGAAAACAAATGCTGAAAGGTTGCCCAGACAGTGACCTTGGAAATAATTTTCAAATTTGAGTGAATATTTTTATATTTTCTCCACTTAAAGTTTCCATAAGAGCAGTGCTGAGGTGTGTGACCTCTCTAGCCCTAACTTGGTGCTTATTTGAAAGAGTCCCTCTTTTCTCTAATGCTGCATTGCTGCCTTTGAAATCAGCAGAGAGAAGGGCAGTGGAGCCCTGCAACGAGATGTGACCTAAAGCTGGTGGCATCTACAAAGAGAGTCCAGTTGACTTCAGCAGGCTTTGGAGTGTGCTTGTAAAAGGCTGCTGGCAGGGCACTCTGTGGTGCCCTCTGTGTCTTAATTTCCTCCCTTTGCTGGTCTCAGTGTGAACCTCCTGACCCCTGGTGCATACTGATCATCTTCTGTTTTTTACCAGGGAAGCAAAGCTTGGGACAAGTTTTGCTGGAGAATTGTCAGAGAAGGGATTGCAGCTTTTCATTTGCTTGACTTTACTGGCTGAGGTCCATGTTGGCAGATCCTTCAGTAGCTCGTTATTGTTGGAGGCTTTTCTCGATGGGTGTTCTCTGCAGCTGTGCTGAAGGTGTCTGGTACACCCCAAGCTGTGTCCCCAGCCTCAGGATCCTCTTCTCCAGTGAGCAAAGTCAATGGGATTTTATGTCCCAGAAGCAGCATGTAAACATAAAGAAAGGTTTCACGGCCTTGTTCTTGATGTTTTTGAGTCCAGGGGCTTTGAGGCAATAAGTGTGATAGTCTGTTCCTTCAAAGTCCCCACAGAATTTTTAACTGTGTTTCTGATCCCTGTAGTAGATAATAAATACAATACATGCACCCATGCACATAAAACAGTGTTATTTTGTGCTTAGCCCATGTGTTTCATGTAGAAATCTGGATGACAGCCAGATCAGTAAATGACTCTCATTTCTAATGGAAATCAGAAACACAACAGATGTACTGTACGCTGAAAAGAGTTAAAAATAGCTGTTTGCTATCTCTGTGCTTGCCTTTAAACAAAATACATGATACAGAGCAGTGGTGGTTTAGCATATGGAGGCTTTAACATCCGATATTTCTGAGACTGTGCCAGGTTTATGCAGGGAGGTCTTGAAGTTAATGGCAAGTTTCATAGGCAGGATTTCTGCTAACATCTTAACTCTCTCCATGGTCAAACCCTCTGACTGCTGTGAAACTCTTTATGCATGTTGCAGTAAATTTGTGAAAAGATATGGAAAGCTCCAATAGAAGTTGGTTCCCATCCCTGCCCTACTGGGGAGCTGGGTATTTTTATTTGGTTTGTATCTGGATAAATTGAGATGTTAATTCTGGGTCACACAGCAAAATATTTTTAATGCTGGTGCCTCTTTCTCATGACTGGTGCCACTTCTTTCTCATTACCAATCAGAATAACTAGTGCAACATTACATGGGAGGTTCATCTGACAAAACTGGAATAATTCCAATGTGCTGCTTAACTCCAGACTGACTGCAGTCCTTGGGAGAAAAGGATTTGTCTTTAAGAGTTAACTAAAGTGTTATCCCAATGTGTGCATCTTCCAGTGTGCTTGGCCTCATTGCAGTTGTCAAATGACTGGGGAGCCTTTATGTAAATCATTTTGATAATACACATTTGTAAGCTGGTGTAAAGAAAACATTTTCTTATGAATGTTATATAGTGGAAGAGCTTCATCTCCACATCACACTGATGCTTTAATGCACAGCAGCTTTTAGTAGTCTGTGTCAGATGTTCTGTGTAGACTCAGAAATAAGTTTTAGAGAGCAATTACCCAAACTACCTGAAAGGCTGATTTTTTTTTTTTAAAGAGGAATTTTACCTATTTCTGCTGAACTTCCGTACAGCACATTTTTGATTCAATATGTTTTTCTTCTTTAAAAAAGACCTTGTTTTCCCAGAGTGCTAAAAAAAGCCCTTTGAAACACCATGAGACTATAGTGATGCGCTATGCTAGAGAAACCAATATTATATATTTCATCATTTGTCTGCTGTCCTTGCCAAACTTCTAATTTAGCAGCGCACAGTAGTGCACCAAAGTGAGTCATGAATTCTTCAGCATAATTACCACGCAGTGCAAAACCAAGGCTACAGAAGTCTGAACCTTTTCCTGTCTGTCGTTTTCCCCCTCTACTCGCTTTTTGAATACCATATGCTGTGCAGGAAAGCTGTGCATTGCATCACAGCTCCAGCCCTCTCCTGAGCAGATATGATTAAAG
Organism: Corvus moneduloides; assembly: GCF_009650955.1. Classification (NCBI taxonomy): domain Eukaryota; kingdom Metazoa; phylum Chordata; class Aves; order Passeriformes; family Corvidae; genus Corvus; species Corvus moneduloides. Next base: position 3,110,019 of record NC_045491.1, on the reverse strand, counting down.
GCTAAATTTCCAGTTAATGACTAAAAGTCCTTTTCTGTGGGGCAGCCTAACAAAACAAAAAAAAAAAAAGGGAAAAAAGGAAAAGGTGTTTTATTTCTTTTGCAGCTAAAATGTGGGGGGTTTTTTTAGGGAAAACGCCCTGGGAGAGACAGCCACTATGGAGTTGTAGGGCTCGATATGAGAGCTGGGTAAATGCTAGGAGATGGTCTTGTTGACATTTTAAAATTAGTTTTTCCTTTATTCGACTTTTATGTCTTCATGTTTGTCATTTCAGAAAGTGAGCCTTACATGTGAGGTAGCTGCAAAGGGCAACTGGAAACCTCGTGTGTTCATTCAGGGTTCTCCCCCAGGAATAACTCAATCCAGAAGTGTGCTGATGCCTTTCTGTGTTATCAGTGAGATATGAAGGTGCACCCTGCAATCTAGAGATTCAAAATTGCTGCTGTATCCAAATTCACGTGCAGTGCAGTGTCTGCATTGAAGCTCACTAGTTTTTACCTGTTTTAGAAGCGTGAACAAAGGCTCAGATTCTAAAAGGGCATCACAGAAGACAAAGATTTACAGGGTTGCTGACAGATGAAGTCTTTCTTCAGAAAGACCCATTTCAGGTTGGTTTTGAAGTTTTGCATCATTCAAGTTGCTGCATGTGATTTACACACTCCAGACTCCTTTTGAAAGTAAGGGCTTAGAAACTCAACACAACTTCCACAATATTTATGTTTCTTCAGACTGCAAGATGATGAATCCTGTTTGCAAGCTAAAATGTGTTGATATGTTAAATATTATCTGTGTTTGAATTATTCCTGCCTCCCTGTCTGTCATGGGAGGGTTGCAGCACAGGTTTTACCAGAGCACAGAGAGATGGGAGAAACAGATCTGGGGGATTTTCCCTCCGTCAGCTGCTGGGAGGATGGTCACTGTTCAGTGGCACTTCATTTTTAAGTGCTGCAAAAAGCTGTTTCCTGAGCAATTAACTGCAGAATTTTGCTTCCTGCAGAAGGCACAGGAAAATGTGGTTGCATTTCTGAAGGCACAGTTACGTTTCAGAGAGCTACTGCAGAAATTCTGCCATTGCAAGGTTCAGCTACATGACCCTTCCCACCTCCCTCTTAATATTTCTTTAGTATTTCTTCCTATTTCCCTGTTTGCCAGGGAAATTTACCTTTTTGACCTAGGCCTGCTCATAAATTGTAGATTAAAAATTATTTTCTAACAGTGAGCATGGAAAAATATAACAACACAAGATGTTACAAACTCCCCTTACAATTCTGGAAACTTCTTCCCCTCCTTTCTAGTTGCTGTTTTGTTTGCTGTATGTTCTGTTTCATGCTTGGATAAAAGCAGCTAAGGCAAAGGCCTTGCTCATGTGAGATGGGCTGTGCAGATGCAGAGCACTCTCAGTTCACTGTCGCTGTACTCTGCCCACACTCCTCTCACAGCTCTCAATCACCCTTCTTCAGTAATTGCATTAACTCAATGCAGTAGTCTGACAAATTCCCAGACGTGTCGTTATTTTCCCCCTTTCATCACTGTGTTTATAGGAACACACTGTGGTGAGAAGTTAATTCTGCATCCATGCTAAATTAGTTGTGTTGGTTTGCTTTTTTTCTGCCCCCTCACATGTTCTGTTTCAGAACTGCAAAGTAGGAGCTTATCTAGAGGTGAGACTCCTGTGTCACTGTGGGTGCAGCATTCCTTTGCTTGGCAGTTGAATAATAAGTTATCTGTCTGAGGAGGGGGGTGGTTCAGGGCATGGAGATTTTAGGCTTGTCCAGTGTGAGGTCTGCTCTCTTTGGTTGCTTGCAGCATCAAAGCAATTCTCCCAATTAATTTTTTTTTGTACTTCCACAGTTGCATGAAAAATTGCAAAAAGTAAGTAAAATCACTTTCTAAAAGAGTGCACAGGCTAAGCTTGAATGCGTCTCAGGAGGAGAAAAGAGCAAGTGATAGAACACATTTGGTATGAAAGACCACATAATTATGTGGTGTGATCACTGGGGCAGGTGAACGAATGGGGTGTTTCGATGAGAGTGTGCTGGATGGAAAACTTAGACAAGAGTTGCTGGGAAGGAGCTTATGCCAGAGACAAGGCATGGTGGATCAAATCCAGCAGGACACTTGAGGCACTGGGAGAGCATGAACAAACTCTGTGCTACTCACTGTGATTAGAATAGCAGCCCGAGAGAGATGGGCTCAGTCTGAACGCTGCATTACTTTGATTTTTGTCAATTAAAGCCTGATGCAATTAGATGAAGCCCTTGCTCTGCGTACTTGACACTGCAAGATGCTGAGGAGGCTGGCCCTGATCCAGCAAAGCACTTAAATGATTCCATTAGTTTAAATGGCTCTACCTGTATGCTTAAAATTAAGCATGCACTTAAGTGCTTTGCTGGGTTGATGCCAGTGTGTGCAATGGGTGGCAAGATCAGATTTTTAGTGACCACCACCACAGCCTTGCTTTGGTTTTTGCATGCAGGGGAGCTGTAAGGTTTCATTTATTGCCTCTTTAGGTCAGCTCTCTAGGTTGTGATTTTGATTAAAAATAAGTGGCAACACTAAATAAATCACCCCCAAAAAGTGCTTCTCTCACAGAATTTTTACAATGCACCCTATCAGAAGCTCTCCAGCCAGAGTACTGCTAAACTGAGCCATTCCAGTGAACAGCACTGAAGTGCTTGAGGTAGTTAAGTCCAGAAACCTGATGCCTTGTAACCAGTGAATGTTTTTTTGGGAGCAGTTGAAGGCCATTATTTGAAATGTCTGATGTTCTTGACAGAGTGACGGCCACGTAGCCAGATGTCTAATGACTTTCTTGGATTAAATGGAGCTGTAGTCCGTGTATAATTGTGATAAAAGTATATCATAAAATACTGCAATTATAATCACAAGGTTTATATGCTGTTCTTAAAAATAAATCCCAAGGCACTGTTAATTCAGAATTAAGCACATCCATGAAGTCTGGAGACTTAGAGGTCGTACAGGTGCAAGACTGTATGGAGAAATTTGAGCTGATTTACCCTAACTTAAAGAAAATGGGCTTGGAAGAGACCCGAGGAGTTCACTTAGTTCGTCTGCCTCTTTAAACCACCACCACCACCTATTCCCCAGTGTCCCTAAGCTATCTGTTTCAGGACATAACAGTCTTTACCATTAGAAAGTATTTCCTGATGTCTGAATTGAATTTCCCTAGCTGTAATTTTCTCATTATTCCTTGTCTAACCTACCACGCACATGAAGAATAGATTATTCCCTTCCCATATGCAGCATCCTTTTACAGCAGTCTCAGGGCAGTGCTGAACTACTGCTCCTCCTGTGATTCTTCCTGATTGCTTCTTTTTTTCCATTTTCACACTTCTCTCATTTCCATCCCTCTAGGATCTCGCTCTGGACAACCACCTGTGAGGGACTAAGAAAGGAGCTGAGACTTTGCTCCTGGGGTTTTAGGCAACAGGAAAGTCTGGTGGCTAGAAAAAATTGTGCATCTCTGCCTTTCATTGGATCTCAGCATATCTGAGTGCGGAGTCCCACTGTATGATCTGGTGCATGTGACTTTATTTAGATGGCTTTTTTTTTATTAGCGAAACAGCTGATTATCAAACTTGTAATTTCTTTCACTTCACAGTAAGTGAAGGACAACACAAAGCTGTGGGCAGAGGCAGCTGTCACTGCCAGGTCTGTTTTCCCTGGGAAGCTGAGTGGTGGAGTTGCATTCCTGCTCTTTCTGGGTGACTGCTGGCTCCCTCCTCCCAAAGGAGGCTCAGTTCTGACTTTTGGTTCTGTTGGGCACCAGAAAAAAGGCCAAGGCTGGTGCAGTCCATGAGCCATGCTGCAATTTTTGCAGACTTTGGCTGGTCAGCTCTTAGACCAAGACCTTGAGGGGAGGTGTGAAAGAGGAAAAAAAAGTCAGGCAACTCCTGAAAGCTTTCTGCACGTCTTTAGCTCAAATCCAAGAAAGACCATTTCAGGCTTGGGAAGTTTGTGACATTCCAGTGATTGACTTTTATTCTCTGCTAAAGACCAGGTTTTCTTAACACCTTGGCACACTTGATAACCCTATCTCAGCATTTGGGCACACTTTAGGTGCAGAATTTTTCCTCAGACAGCTCTACCAGTATTAAACAGTTTTTTGGGGGCTTTTTCCCCAGGAATATCCCTGAGGACAGCCTGTAAACATCAGGAATTCGGAGGGTAGCTCTTGCATTGCACGTGCCTACTGAGCAGCCCTTCCTTCCCTGTGCTGATGTGCTGCTCCTTTTTATGATTCCCAAAGAACCTCAGGAAACTTGTGCAGCACCCAGCCCTGCCTTCCCTGAGCTCTGATAATGCTCCTGTGGTGACAGATGATACTCACGTGGGTGCAAAGCCAGTTATATTTACACTCTCCCAGCAGGCTCAGTGCAGTTGTCACAACTTGTCAGTGGTCGGGGCCGCACGGTTTGTGGTTGGTGTAAAGATATTTTTCTGTTACAGAATCTGGCGCGTTTAAAAAGGAACTGGGTGACTGTGATTATTAAGATGTAATCAACTGCATTAAGGCAGCTATTTCCTTTGCCATTAGTAATGAGAAAGCTGGCAATATAATCTCCCCTTCGTTCTCTTGTTTCACTTTTGTGGTGAGAAATGAAATGAAAGCAATCAGGAGCTCCAGGAGCCTTTTGGCACTGTGTATTTTTGTTGTCATAAAAATCATAAAGTAAGTACTTCTGTCACATATTTTTAGTTTAAAATTTTGCTGGAGAAAATGTGTCCTTTATCATAGCCCTAAGTTTTTCCATCAATACAAATTAGGCTCTTAATTCATCGAGATACTTTGGCAATCTCTCCCTTGAACCACATGTGCAGTGTGTCTGTCTCCTTCCCAGGTAATCTTCTTCAGCTTTAGTTTCCTATAATGGTATATTTATTTGCTTACTAGAGCTTATATAATTTTTTTTAAATTTTCCCAAAGAGATAAGGGATTAGAAAATGATGGGTTATAACAGTAATTTTAAATCATGTTTAATACTTAAATACTTTTCCACTACAGCAGGTTAAATAGTCACCAGCCTTTACCTTATAAAGCCTCATCTAAACCTAATGCTCAAAGAGAAATGCTGTAGAAATTACCATTTAACACTTGTGTTTGACATGGGTTTATGATGTTTTCTCAGCTGAGGAAAATGAGAAAAACTGAGTTGAAACAGTTGAATTCCATTATCTTTGATTCTGCTCTTTTTAAAAACTGATGATCTTCCTACAGTTTGTCTAATGACTCCCTTGAGTTTGCTAACCTTTGCAATTAGACCATTTAATTTTTCATCTATCTCTTTAATCAATTTTTTTAGTAGAATCAAGATAATTTCTTCTTATTCTAGAGTAAGCACCATGTTCCCACTAGAACATGGAGCTCTAATTAGACCTCCAAGCCTGAGGTCTTCTCTTGTGCCTTGCCAGTGCTGGTCATAGACTCCTCTGGCTGTAATAACACAGCCTGGCAATCCCCACTGGGAGATCTCTAAGGTAACTCAGTGAAGTAGAGGAATTTATTTATTCTTGCTTTCCCAAGTGATGAGGTGAGTGAAAAGGAAGGTGACATGACTTGTGCAAGGTAAAAGAGGCAATCCAAAAACCCTCATGATGCCTTTTCCTGGTCTTAAAATCAAGAATCATACAGGGTTAGAAGGGGAAAAGGGATTTTACCTTAGTATTTATTTTAAGGATCCTTAGGTGCACACATCCAGGTCACGTGCATCGAGATGCACTCTGCTGAGAGTCCAAAGATCAGGTATAACATTATAGGTGTTACTAATTAGCACATCTGTCAAAGATTCCCCAATGAGAGGCTCAAGTGAGCCCCCCTCCCCAAGGAACCTTCCCCTGGATGGTTCTATCTTAGTTTACAGAACATGTTCTGGAGAGGACCTTGGGGTCTGGGCCACACTGATCCCTAGCTATGAAGCTTCTAAAATGTTGAGTCTCTCAGCTTGACAAACAAGTCCAAGAATGTAGGCAAAAAGCACTGGGAATACACAAGTTGTAAAAAGGTATAACAGGGGTATAAAAGAAAAGGCAAAAAATCTTCATGGCATCACTTGTGGTGAATGGCAGGACTCCACTCACTTCAGTGGTTTTGGAGCTGGTCTGCATCAGAGCAAAGGAGACTCAGTGGATACGTCCTCAAAGGCTGAATGAGGAAAGTCCTTGAGATGCAACCAGGCCCCTCTCTCCTCATTTCACTTACACTCTGCCCATGCCTCACAGGGATTGCTCATGGTACTTTCACTAACATGAAGGCTTAAAATCCTCGGGATACATGCTCTGTACTCCAGTGCTGCTGTGGGCTGTCAGTTCCTTCTCATTGTTTTCTCATGCTGGGGAATGAGAGCGTGGTTTTAGTCCTCCAGCAGGAGCATCCTGCCTGTGTGCACAGCAGCAGCCAAAAGCCCTTCATCCAAGGACAAGAAGCGTTTTTGCTTTGGACCTGTGTGCCAAGGGTGCCCAAAGCTGCCAGTGTCTCTTTTATGAAATGCTGAGCTCCTGTGAGTCTGGGGAGGAGCCCTGACTTCTCACTCTAATCCCTCCTGAGGCAGTGCTCAATCAGAGACAGATGGAAATAGGCCTGTTCCCAGCAGCTCTCTTGCTGCTGCCTTTCCACCAGTGCCAAGCTCATGGTGGCAGGGAGGCCTTGCTCATGCTCCTGTGTGCCTCTGTGATCTCCTGTTTCTGGGAGGCCGTCAGGATGGCTCCTCCAAGAGAATCATCTGTGTTTCCAGTGATAAATCCTGGGATCCATCCTTGCCTTCCAGTGGCTGGCGGGTGCTGGGAATGGGCTGGCTGCTCCTTGGGGTGGCAGAGTCCCTCTCCACACAGTGCCCTGTGCCAGAGCCCCTCCTGGGGCTGGGGAGGGTTGCCTGCACTTTGGTCCTCCCCAGCCTGTGTGGGTCATGTCACTGCAGAGCTCTGGCTCCTGATGGGGTTTGCTGCCCCTCCTGAGCTGAGAGAAGACCTTGCCATGTTTCCAGTCCTTCCCAGGTTCGTCTTGTACCACTCTTGGTCTCTCCTCTTTGCTCTTTGACTCTGCTTTCCCATCCCCTGGAGCTGTTGTAGAGGTGGGGCTGGGATTTGCAAAGAGATTTTTTTTTTTTTTTATTTTTGGAAGAGGCCTTATCCTGTGCCCTACAAGAGAGGGAAAAAGCAATGTTGACTCTAAGTCTGTATCACTTGATGCCTGCATTTGGTTCCCAGTGTATGGAAGGGCTTTCTTAGGGACAAGGCCCTCCTGTGCCCTGTCAGCCCTGCCCTGGAGGGATGTACAAAAGTTGTCATCCTTTCAGTGCTGGATTAGGGGATGGCTCTGCCCAGATTTTTTTCTGTGTGATTATTTTTCCTCTCCCAGAAACACCAAACTGCCAGCTCTGCCTCTGATAGACGGGCAAAGGAAAAGCGCTTTTTATTAATTGTTGCATAGAAAATCAGCTGCAGCACTGCAAGGATGGATTTATCTTCCAGCTCTCTGGCTTGTACTTTAGTCACACTTTGTCAACCAGACAATGCTCATCACTTATATATAAAATCCTTCCAGAGAATATACAGGTAGAAAGAATACATGTATAATGAAATAACAAGTCTTGGCATTTTCTACAGAAGCAGCCAAACATTCAGCTGTGATCAGTTTTATTAAGAGGAGAAACTGCTGGAAACAATAGTGTCCCAAATAATTGATGAGAGGTGAATTTGATCTCTGGCTGGTGGCTGTAGTAAATTTCTCTTGTCTGCTCAATCCACTTACTGCAGGTAGGAACCCTGTGCAGTGATTAAAGAAGCAAGATGTTTTAGGCATAACAGAACATAGCAATTCTCCCAGTGAACTGGACAAAAATAGCTCCACAGGTAGAGAAGTGGAAATGGAAGTGCTTTTATTTGAAGCCCACATTAAATTCGGGAGCTGTTATTTCTGTTCCTCACTGCTTGCAGCTGACAGTGAAGCAAAATGATATTTTTGGGCTATTGCTTTGCACAGGCTCTGTCCAGCCTTTTCATTAGCACCTCAGGAGCTGAGGCAGGGAAAGGAGATGCCTTCCCTTGGTGGGGCTGTCGGGCAGGAGAGGAGGGAAGGTCAGGTACTGCTGCAGAGGAGGGGAGGAAAGCTCATGTTTTGGTTTGCTTTGGCTCTGGGTGGTGTTCATGACCTGCATGTCCTCTCTCCCAGTGCTGGTCAGCCACTGCAGGGCACAGGCAGGGCATGGGAAGGACCCTGCCAGGGAGGGGGGTGCCCACCCAGCCCCTCCCTTGTGCTGTGGGTGTAAAAAGGCACCGGTGCTCTGCTCTAAAGGTGCAGTGGGGTTTTCTGAGGATGCTGTGACTGCAGCCCAGGTTACCCAATGTTTAAAGTGTATTAGGCAGAGAAAGCCCCCTTGCCTTTCAGAGGGACAACATTAGACTAGAAGGCACTATTAGGGCTGAAGACAGCAGCTGTAAATAACTCCTTTAATCTGTGCAAGAAAATGAGTAAATAACAGCATTGTCCTACGAAACACTTATGCTTAATGTTTCATTAATGTTTTGCGAATGTTGATAATTCTTTTTATATAATTTAGCATGCTGGGCTCTTCTATCCCTGGAGTTCTTTCCAGATGGGGTAGTGCATCCAAGAGAGCGAGGAGTGTCAGGGCCATCAGCATGTCATTAGAGTTACTGCAGGAGTTGTCAAATGATGCCTGTTTGCTGCCGAAAAGCTCTGTATTAGCACAAGGCTGTGGAACTGCAACATTCATCACCAGGGAGTATTATTTGAAAAGATCATTTAGTATCTGTCAAGGCTGCTGTAATATTTTTTTTTGGCCAAAGAATTTAAGTGGGAAGATGTGTGTGTGTGCCTCCACTTCTGATTAATTGTAATCTCACATAATGCACTCCTCAGCTTGACATTTTTAAAGTAAGGGGTAGGTTGGTTGATTCTTGAAATTAATTATAATTCAGATTTTGGAGTGTGAAAAACGGATAGAGAGCTTTCTATAAACCTTTTAGACACAGCTAGAATTTGGACTGATTTATTATGTACTTCTACTATGCTCTGCTGCTCATGGAGTAAAATCTTTAGGAATTTATTACGAGAAAATGGCTCCTTTTCACAAATTTTATGCAAGGAGAAGATGGAATTTATATTTTAATTGCATTTTGGTAAGGAAAAACAAAACCAGTCAGGGCTTTGGCCTTTTGTACACCTGATGAATTGAGTCTCTGGTGTTCCCAACTCAGTGTAAGAGAAACTTATATCTGCATTAATCCCTGCATGAAACTTCTAAAAACATAGAAACTAACATATGCTGGGTGAGTTTATTTGCCTTCCCTTGCAGGAATAAATTAGCAAAGTCAAAATACTTCCTGATGCTTCAGCAGGAGAGACCTCTGTGGGTTCTCCTTTAGGTGTTGCACTCGTTAATGCATCTCTTTAGAAAGATTAAGTGGTCTCCAAGTTCTCCTGAAACAGCAGAGATACTAACTTCTGAATTAATGCATTCCCCAAATAAAGATCTGCCCTGGAGATGATGTTTCGGAATGACAGCTGTCTGCACAGGGAGTTAGTGAGAAACAACCATTACAGACTGTTTTAGTCTGAATCACCTTCCACATATAAACATGGTGAACTTTATCACATTCAACAATCTGAAACATTTATGAAACATCTTTCCAGCTAAAGAATCCAATAACACCTGCATGCTCAGAAGTCCAGAAGAAGGAGGGGGGGAAGTGTGGTGAAATGCTGTCTGGGCTCTTGTAGAATAACTCAGACGCGTTATTTGGATCTAAAGGAATGTTTGTAGCAGTGTGATGGGTATCAGTGTATCTCCATCGGGTATCAGTGCCTGGCTGGGAGCTGGGAGCAGATTGTTACTGGAGAACAATAGGGTTTTTTCATTAAGCTCTTCCCTGTTGGCTAAGATAGATAAGAAAACCTTCTTCCCTACTTGACTCATGCAGTAGATAAGATAAAGATCTATATACGAGATAAAACTTAAGTGCAGCAGGAACTTGGAAGAGCCATTTTCTAGGAGAAAAAAAGCTTAGCAGGCATCAGTTTATAAAAAATAAAATAGGTATGGATTTGTGCTGTGTTCTAGTAAAAGCAAAGGCCAGTTGTTGGCTCAGTGTGTTTCCTGTTGGAGATTGGATGGTAACCAAGGCATCATCTGCAGGTTGCAGTTCTCCCCTCTGGAGCTTTTGGAGCTGGGGAAGTTCAGTTGTTTGCTCTGAGACAGCCTTCATGCCATGTTAACGTGTGTGGCAATCATTTTCAAAAACTGCTGACCTTAGCAGGCTGCAAGGCTTGTGTCTTATGTGGGAATATTTCTTGAGTTTTCCTCTTATAGTGAAGTCAAAAAGACTTTTACAGGTCTATCGTTCCTGAGCCTTTCCCAGTCACTGTGGTGGCAGCATTCCCAGCCATTAGGAGAACTCAAAACCAAGCAGGGGTTATTCTTTCCTGGGAACACTGACTTTTCAAAGCTGTGACAGAGCAAGAGGAATTGTCCATTTTTTTTTTTTTCCCCTTGAAGAACTTATTTCCATTTTCTCTTAATTATCTGCACCACTGGTTTCTGCCTGTGTGCTGGTTTTGGCTGGGGTAGAGTTAATTTTCATCACAGTGGCTGGTCTGAGGCTGTGTTTTGGATTTGTGCTGGAATCAGTGTTGGTAAGTCAGGGGTGTTTTAGTTCTTGCTGAGCAGAGCTCACACAGAGTCAAGGCCTTTCCTGCTCCTCACCCCACACACCAAACAGGAGGATGGGGGTGCACAAGGAGTTGGGAAGGGACACAGCCAGGACAGGTGACCCCAACTGACCAAGGGATATCCCAGACCACAGAGCTTCATGCTCCATGTTTAAAGCTGGCAGAAGAAATAAAGAAAGGGGAGACCCACTCAGAATGGTGTTTGCCTTCCCAGGTCACTGTTACAGGTGATGGAACTCTGCTCCCCTGGGGTGGCTGAAGCTGCCTGCCCGTGGGAAGGGGTGAACGGATTCCTTGTTTTGCTTTTCTTGTGGGTGTGAACTTTGCTTTACCTATTAAGTGTCTGAGGTTGGTTTTGTTCAATTTTACCCTTCTGCTTCTCTCTCCATCCCACAAGGGGGGAGAGTGAGTGAGCAGCTGCTTGGGGATGAGTTTCTGTCTGGGGTTAAACCACAGCAGCACATTATCTACCTCACTGGCTCTCATGAATAAAGATTCCAGGGATTGCGCTAACACATTTCCCCTTGCTCTGCGCTTTCCCAGTGCTCTGTGCAGTGCTCTAATAACATATATGGGTCAGATTATGTATTGCATTCTGAGGCTGCATGATGAGCTCTGACTGAAGCACCTAGGGACAAATTACCCACATACAGGCCTGTATTCCTCTAGTAACTTGGTTGTAGTGCACTGTTCAATATGTGAGTGCTTGAGTACCTATCCCTTTGTGATTAAAAATATGCAAAATGTAATTTAGGTGGTCCACTGTCTGCTTTCTCAGGGAGTATTTCCCTTCTAGGTGAATAAATTCCTTAGCTTGAAAAATGCAGCTACAATTTTCATGCTATCCAAGTTTGTGGGGTTTTCTCTACCTCCCTCACCTTCATTTAGGTGCACTGCAGGGTCTCTACAGGGGAATTGTACCCTGAAACCTGGGCAAACTTCAGAGGGAAAACATCTTCATATTAGCTAGATTTAAACAGACTGTTGGAGCACGTACAAAACTCTCTATTAAGCAGCTCTTTATTGAGTCCTTGTTAAAAAATGCCCAAAGAACCTTTAAGGGAAAAGAGCACGTGAACCAAAGGGGTCTTCTGTGCTGGGCAGTGCTTGGCTGAGGCAGAGACTCGAGCAGAGAGGATTATTTGCTCTTGGTGGTGTGGGATGTGCTGTGTTTTAGGTGTGTCTGTGTGCTGGAGTCCCTTGCTGCAAGAAAGCTGGGCTGGCAGCAGATAATTAATGAGAGGATGAAAGTTAGAAGAAAAGAGAAGGGTATTTGGGTATGATCAGGTATCTTCCAAAATGGATTGTAATAGAAAGTGGCAGAATATGCTGGCAAGAAGATCCAAAGATGAAGTGCTTTCATTTAATCAATTAAGATCGATTAGTGGAATCAAAGATACAATATGGGTAGCAGCTAATGCAGAGGTTAAAGCATTTTATCACTAGTGATTATGAAATTGGCTCAATTTTCTATTTCAAATCCTCATATTTGCAGTAAGCATTATAAATAATAAAATGATATTATGATTTATTTAATATTTATCACTCATCTTAGTTGCTTGAGTAAAATTGCACTGTGCTTAAAACCATGAGGTTTTCTCTCTAATTCTAAATAGCCAATTTCCATCACCTTTTTGTGACCTGTCTTTAAACCTGTTTCATAGTATCCACCCATGATTTCTTTCAATGAATTGAAAAATAATCAGGATTATAGACCTTTGCTTTTGCAAAACCAGTCTTTTTTTTTTTTTTTTTTCCAAATGCTGCTCCTCACTTTAGCACTTCACAGAAGTATGATTTTTCTACACATCCTTTTGTTTTACTTTTGGAGAAAAGCCTTAATGGAGACATGCTTACACAGCAGCAACATCCTTTTGCTGTAAGAGCTGGTTTGCTCAGAGAGCCAGCCCGAGCAATCCTGACAAATGAATTCTTTTATATGGGTGTGAGCTGCTTTTCCCTTAGGGGTGTGTGTAGTCAAGTAGTACCAGCACATCCTTGCTAATGCAAGCCAGTCCCAGGCTTGGGGGAAGAAGCTGCACAGGCACAGGGACCCTTCTGCTGGGGAGGACACGCAGAGAGGCAGAGGGCGTTGAGCAGGGGTAGCTGTGTGTGAGCTCTGGCTCTCAGGAAACTCCACAACGAGCACCTCTCGAGGCCTCTTTAAAGCTTTTCCCATCCTTCTGGCCATATCAAATAAGAAAAGCTTTTGGCTCACAGAGAAAGATGTTTTCAAATGACTCTTGGCTTTCAAACCTGGGCTCCACCCTGCTCCAAGGGTGCTGATTTAAATGCGATTATAAAATTGTATTGAATGCAGCTGAAAAAATATGGGTGGTTTCTCAGCTAGGGCAAGGCTTTTTTTTTTTTTTTTTTCCACCTGCACAAACAGAATATTTCATGCAGACCCCTTCCCCTTGTTAGCTCCAAGAGGTGAATGCTTCTGTCCTGAGTGTTGCTTGTTCCCAGCCCCTGAGAGGTCAAACAGCTGCTTTGTTCCATGAGTTGAAGAGGGAGGGCTGTTCCATGCCAGGATCTTGGAAGAATCACTCAGAAATCCTGGTGTGCCATGGGCTGAGGTGGAGCCATGGCCTCTGATAAAAAGGGTTGGACCAAGAAAGGAAATAATCATCATATATATGATCTTTCCCCCAGAGAAAGGGAAGAATTTTGCACACTCCTGTGTTTTCTAAGCCCTTCACGTGCAATTTTTTTTCATGTAGTTGTTGTTTCCTTGGGTCCTGATCCTCTGAGGGTAGAAATCTCCCTCCCATCTTTGATGCCTGAGTAAGGCAGGAGGAGCTTTACCCTGATCCAGTAAATACAGCAAAACCAGCAGTGGCAAACAAGCTGTCAGCCTCAAATTACTGTGGGCCCAGAACTGCACTGCTCTTTTGTTTTGTGTGGTGTTCAGACTTGAGCCTCCTCAGAGGAAAGTTTGTTTCAGTTCAGGACCCAAACCAGAGAAATACGTATTCTCTCTTCCAGAAAGTAGGATAGTTCCTGACACATTACAAACCATTAGTGTAAGATTTTGAGGTGAGCTATTCTCTACTTTTCTATTAAAAATCATAAAACTGAGCTTATCCCACCCACTCAAGATGATAAAGCACAAAACCACAAAAACTTGTAAATAAAACATGAAGCAGAGGAATTCTCAGTGTCTTTGGGGGAAGGAAGAGACAATAGCAAAATATGTAGCAGCCTAAAGCAAAACCCCACATGAACAGCAATTTGTACTTGAGGCAGAGCAAAAAAAATCACCCCACCCTCCCCAAGGTGGTTCATGAGTTCTGTGAAACCCCCTTGCACAAATGATGTTACAATTTAGAAGGGCCTTTATTCCTGAAGAGGTGAAGTTCCTGCTCATCTCCAAAAAGTCAATTTAAACTATGTCTGCCTCATGTGACAGCAAATATCTCTCATTTGAAATCCTTGTTCAGGATGAGAGGAACTCCAGCACTTCTGGAGTCCTGTGGTGAGCTGCAGCTTGGCCAACTCAAACTTGGCATCCCACCCTGCTGCAGATAGGTTGTGTTGATGGAGCAAAGGAAGGAGGGAAAAAAAAAAGTGGGGAAAAGGCTGTGCTGGGGCAGTACAGGCACATCTGCAAGCAAAAAGGGCAGAGCAAAACCTGCTTGTTCAGCTGCAGGTGTTGGTTGGTACCTCTGACAACACAAATGAACTGTTCATAGGGGTGTTCATTGAGTCTCTTTCTGTTGGGGATGGAATTTTACCAGAACCAAAACTGTTTGTGAAATCACATTTAGTGCTTTTGTTGTTGCTGTTGCTGTAGAGAAAACAAGAAAAGAAGGGGGGGGGGGGAAGGACAAGGAAATTACAGCAGCATGGGTATGGTCTATGTCTACATTAGTAAAATGAGAAACTCCAATTTCCCTTTGGGGAACTTAAAATTATGTTTTTCCTACTGTCATAGAAACTGTCAAAAATAAGAAGTAATTCATGCAGAAACCAAATGTTTTGATACATGCAAAGCAAATATTTCCTCAAAAAATTTCTCTCGCCAGGAATTTTGAAATGTTGGCCTAATGTGGAAGAGAAATTCATCTGAACATATCCTCCATGAAACAGGATGTCCAGTTGTGACCCAGGGCTGCAATGAAATGCTCTTACTGATAAAATTCCAGTGGTCTGAGCACCATCAAGGATTTAGTGGATGTGGCCTTAAATCCTTTTATTATCATAGGCTTTATGTTATATTTAAATAGTTCAGTCTTTCTGCACCTCATATCTATGCAGAAATTGTCAGGACTCTGCAGATCATAGAGCTGTAGATGAAAATCATGAGAGGATCTGAAGATTTCAGGTAGGGCCGAATTGCCAATGAAACAAAAACTCTACAAGAAGTAGGGTGAATTCTCTGCTCTGGGAAGCAAGGCTGGACGTGGGATTTGGGGTTTGTGGCTCAGCACAGGTAGCAAAATATTCAATAGTCTTCTGGGTGTCTTTATCTCAACTGCAAAAATTGTGGAGAGGGGGAAAGCGCACGGCACTAAGAAAAGCCCATCTGTCTAAAACATACGCTGAATAAAATCCTAATCTGCCTTGTTGATTGGTATGAACACGTCTTCTTATTTTTCTTTCATCTGCATTGAAAAAAGATGCAAGCAGAGATGCATCCTGCCCTTCAACCAGCATATACAGCAATCAGGATTATGTTGTTTTCATACAAGTATGGAAATTAAACAAAGTACTGCTCTTCTCTGTCCTGTTTCTGCAAGTAAGAAAAAGCAGACCCGGCTGTAAGATCTTCTGTGTAGTGCCTGCCATGTTCAAATGCTCTTGGCAAGTGTGTGAAGTGTCTGCATCACTTCCACAGGTAAAGGCAATTCCTGGTGTTTATTCCCTGATTTAGAGCTGTGTGTGATCTCCAGGCCCACAACTGGGCTCTGATCCTTCAGCCCCCAAGCCAATGGGAATGCAGACAGCTGGAAATTTGCTTTCTTTCTGAGACCAGTGTTTTTGAGCATCTCTGCCCTCCTTGGAAGAGGGAAGCTGTGTCTGGGAGTTGGCTCCAGCTGAGACATCCACAGGTACATCCCTCCAGCTGAGCACTGCTGGCACATGCCCCAGAGGAGCCCAGCAGTGACTCAGTTCCTTTCTTTCTCTGAAGTTCCTTCATGAAAAGGTGTGTGTGTTAAACTTGTGGTCTTCTAGCCTTAAGTTGTCCCTTCCAGTGGTGATTTTCCACAGCAAATATCTGGACCCAGTAAGCCAGAGATAATATTTAACCACATTGTTCCAGATTTGATTATGATGTGATCTATTCTGGGAACAAGGACCATCGTTTCAGTACATATTTATGAGGGTGGCGAGGTGCCCAACAGGAAGCATGATGTGAATCTCCAAAGCAGGGCAGCCCTCCAAGGTGGTTTAGATTAACTTGTGTGCACCATGCAGTGGAACAGGGGGCAGCAGCTGGGAGGCTGAATAGGTACACATGGGCAAGAGGTATTTTTCCACTCCTGCTGCCGAGCCCGTGCTGGCTCAAGGCGAGAGCTCAGCAGCCCTGTTAGTCCAGACACGTCCCACGCTGGGTGTTTGAGTGTGAGCAGCAGCACAGGGAGCCCCTCAGTGCTGGCAGGGCAGCCTGTGCCTGCAGTGGAGGCACTGACCCTTCTGTCACCACAGGGACTGGCCTGGTGCCTGTTGTGGGTGCCCTCTGCACCCTGACCTGTGTGTGTGCTGTACCCAAACACCATGAGTTTGTTAGGGTCTTTTTCTCTCAGAAATGCTGTGTGGCAGTAGGGCTGTTATGGCTCAAAGCCCGTGGCTCTCCCAGGTGTCCCATGTGCCACTGGCAGGTGGCTCAGCTGAGCTGCGGGGTCCAGCCCCTGCTGTGGTCACACACTGCTCTGCACCACCTGGCTGAGAGAAGGGACATTCCAGCCTGAATCCAGCTCTTCAGGAGCTTCATTAGTAGATTCCTACTGTGCTGTCATAGCCTTCAAACTGCCAGGAGTGGTGATCGCTGCTGGCGGCGCAGGTAGGGACAGGCAAGGGCTGAGTTGCTTCATCTCCCCAGCAATCCCAGGGGCAGCCGTGATCCCAAGGAACACGTCGGTGCCTGCAGGGAGAGCACTGATCTGCACAACGCCCAGAACCAGGCTCTGGATCTTGTTCAGAGAAGTTTTGGAGGGCTGTGTTTGCTGAACACAGTGCTTAGAAAATCTGTGGCAAAATTAGGCAGAGCATCATGGAGATGTCTGCCAGGGTCTGGGAAATGTCACAGTTTCAGGGGCAGTTTTACGACTCCTTTCAATGGTGTTATTTCATTTTGTAGTAGAAGCAGGGTTACAGTGTTAGTTTATGAAATAAATAGATGCATCAGTAGATATTAAACAAAGGACAGATGGATTTTACTGGTGCAGATATGTCTTGGATCTCAAAGAGGAAACAATATTCATTCTCAGAGCTATAATTAAGCAAGTGCTATGGGTGCAAAGTTGCACTTAGTTTTATCAAGTACCAACGCAGCCTTTTAAAGGCAATCCCAAGAAAATGCTACCTGGGAATTCCCATGTGCCTGAATTAAGAGGAAACAGAGTTAAGTATGGTGAAGATGTGGGAAACACCCTGAGGCCCATTTGAGAAGGAGAAACCACATGCTATGGTTATTGTCTGTGCTGAGAGGTTCTGCCCTTTTTTTTACTGCACTATCCAGATTAAAATGTTTGTGCTGACCTGCAGCACTGTGCATCTGATTCTGCTCTTGCTGATGTCTGTGGCAAGAGTATATTAGTAAAGTTTGGCTCCTTGCCACTGGTGTGATCTTCCAAGCATTCACTTCTCTATGAAAGGCAGGGAGAAGCAGAGTAGCCTCATAGGCTCCAATGACCATTTCCAGCACAAAACCTGATGCAATTAGGCTCTACTTGAGTCTGTTATAGTGAAATTTTCCTGCCAATGTTGTGCTGGGAATGTACTATGGGCAGTGGGAATGCCTGGCTTGTCCTGCTGACTTGGAAAGAGGACAAAGGGTGTTCAGGATGTGTCTGTGCTGTGGGATGCAGCTTCCCACATGGCCAGGGCAAACAGAAGTGGCTTTAAGGTAATGAAATGAGTTGCTGCACTCATAGGGATGGCTCAAAGAAGTTTTCAAGGACTTTTGGCAAACAGCATGTCCAGTATGGACTACTGTACCTATGGCTGTGTGCGACAGCAAGGTGAAATCCAGCTGGGGCACAGTGTGGTGCTGGGACCTTCCTCTGCACCAGAGGCACCCAGAGAAGTGCCACATGGATAGGCTGGAAGGGTCAATGGTCCGTGCCAGCCACGAACATGTTTTCCCCCCGGCTCTCAGATGTTTTTCTGATCCTCCCCAGATCGTTGTTCATGCTCCAAAATCCTTCTGGAGCCACCAGAGGAAAACAAGTCTTAGGGAAAGGCCTCCAACAGTGACACAAATTATGTGAGGATTCAAACAAGTCCTAACCTGACATTTTTCAAAGTGAAATGCAGGACCTGCCGCTCGCTGATTGCTTCTGGCCTGTAACAGCAGCTGAAGCGCAAACAACATCATTTGCCATGAATGATGACAAGGAGAGAAAAGAGAGGAACGGGGAAGAAGTGAGGAAAAAAAGTAGTATTGAATCAAATTATGGAGGAAAACCAGCTTCTTCATGGACAGTTTTGATGAAACTATTAATTTTGTGTGTATGTTTAAAAATTATCGTGATACATCCACTGCCCATGCTAGAGCTAGAAAGCTCCTTATAACGATTACAGAGGATGCAGGAATTCTCTTCCCTTCCTCAGCAGGGCTCGTGGCTGCCACTGGAGCAGGGAGACGTGAGGGCTTCCTGCAGTCCATGCCAATGGAGAAGGTTGACAGGAGTTCCCCCAGGATGCTCAAGGCTGGGGTGCCCAGGGCTGCCATCTGAGAGGGCTTTGGGCAAACAGAGCCCATTTTGTGCAGCCCATCATGGAGATTTTCCCTCTTCCCCCAGCAAACCAGCCAGCAGGCTCTTCCTCATGAGATTGAAATTATCTGTGATTGCAGGGGGAGCTCTCACAGAGAGGGGAGGTTAGGTGACACACCTCCAAGCATTACCCAAACCTTGCAGAACTAACTTCTGCAGGAAACCTGTAAAAATAGGGAGAGAGGAATAAAAACTATATTGCATTCCAGTGGAGCCAAAGACCACGGTCTCTTTAAATGTTATTAAGTCAATAATTAAGTGAATTTGGAGTGTGAACTGTGTATCCACTTTAAATGGATTAATGATATGAGAATTCATACAAAATTGCTGTGTTGATTTTATGTTAATGGCTTTTTGAATATAAGCTGAACTATTAACCAAGGATAAGTGGAACTAATGTGCCAGCATTACTATAGAAATATAATTGAAAGGATGGTCTGCAATTTGTAAAGGGCCTTGTTTCTCTGGAGTGGGTCGGGAGAACAAAGGCTCCCTTGGACGGATTGGAAGGATGTCAGTGGGGGCGGGAGGGCTTTACATGGAGGGATGCTCAAAGGAACTCTGAATGGCTTAAATAAAAGCTCGGGGGAGGGGTGTAATTCAGATATCAATAGTGACACTGGAGACACCCAGCAGAGCAGGGTATCTAGTTTAAGATCACCAGTTTGCGCTTTAAGTCTCTCAGGACATTCCCAGGATAGCTGTGCTTTATGCCAGCAGCCAAGGAGCAAATATTCCTAAGATCTTGAGGATAAATTTGTGCCTAAAGCTGTGTTTCACACGAGTCAGCCTTTCCCTTCACTTCATCCCATCCTGAGTGCAGCATGGCAGGGACAGGGCAAGCACAGGAAAAATTTGTGTTGGTTGGTAGAAGGAGTAGGAATGGCAGGAAAAATGAGCAGAAGGAAATGTAAGCTGGCTGTCAGTGTGTTTTTCCAAACAGCAAAGTCCGGTCGCTTGTGGAATCCCCTTTACTTGAATCATTTAAATATAAACTGGATAAAAGCCCTCAAGAAAACACTACGGAGAGTTGACTAGGGTGACCTATTCAGTCTTTCTGGCTCTTAGTTCCTGGGGGTGTGGTTAAAATATAGGATTGAAACAGCTGCTGAATGACCTTCTTTGTTCTCAGCCTTTGATCTTTTCCCCTCCCCTCTCAGAGGCAGCATCCAAGGTGCTGAGTGGACAGCCTGGGTGCAGCCCACAAAGGCAGGAGAAATTTGGGGTACCCAGGGATCCTGAAGCCTTGAATCTCCCCTCACTTACGGCTCTTTCCATGCTCCAGCGTGGTTCCTCTTGATTTTTGTTGGGTTAAGATCAGGCTCAAGGCATTTGATGCAGATAATTTTACATTATGTTCTGGTAATATCGTGGCAGTCCTTGGCAGTAAATTGGCTTTGGGGGTGCAGAAGTGAGGGTTTAAGGTAACTGTGGCAAACTTGCTAACTGAGTGGAAAATGTGGACAGTTTTCTGCTGGATTAGTGGGTTGAAGTGGCCCAGTGGGATGTCCCATAAGGGAGGAGGTGGGAGCAGTGCAGGCAGGGGCTGAGGGGAGGAGGGAGCAGAGTTCCCACATTTTCCAATGGCAGCCAGTGGATCTGCTCACATCCACCATGTAACTGCATGCTGTATTCGCCTGTCTGAAATTTAGGGATAAAATGTGCATGGATTTCAGAGCTACTGCTAAAAAGCCACCCACAAGAGGAGATCTGCTCTTTGTAAAAGTGAGTGCATTCACCTCTGCCTCTCCAAGGACTGGCTTTAAACCACAGACTTTATATTTTGAGGTGAAGCGGTAAGTTCTCTGTTGCTCTTGTGTTCTTGCCAGTGATTGAAAAAGTACTGATGGGACCTGGTTGAATGCCCAGATGTCTGTGAGAGCCATTGATTCTTTAATGAGGGGTAGATCAGGCTCCAGAGGTCTGTACATAAAAGCAGCAAAGTTTTGTCAAAAACGACCAAATCAGTGCTCTGAATTTATGGGCATTATCAACACAGAATTGGGTGGGTGATTAGAAGTGTCATTTATAATATAATGCTGCTGATAGTTAAAGAAAATGTAAATAAATCCTTAGTCATGTTGTGCATCCTTGTAAAGCCTGTCTGCCAGAACTACAAACAAACAAACAATAGCAGCATATGGGTGTTTGGAAAATAAACTGCCTGATTAGCTAATCTCATCTTGCTGAGGTTCAGTGATAAACTGGAGTGTACGTATTTTGTCGTTTGTTACTATAAATATGATTGCATTTCAAGGTCAGAATTTTTATTTCTCTAACTCCATAAAGAAGCACGCTTCAAAGAACTCAAAGTTATTTTGTGTTATGGATTGAAAATACAAGATATCTAAGTTTTGGGTGA
Organism: Corvus moneduloides; assembly: GCF_009650955.1. Classification (NCBI taxonomy): domain Eukaryota; kingdom Metazoa; phylum Chordata; class Aves; order Passeriformes; family Corvidae; genus Corvus; species Corvus moneduloides. Next base: position 3,089,006 of record NC_045491.1, on the reverse strand, counting down.
AATTCTTCCATTATTGGTTTGAGTCTGACTATTAGTACACTAAATCTTGATTTTTAAATTTTTTTTTTTTACTCAGAGTCAAATGTCCACATTTCCAAAATATTCATTGCACTTGGAAATCTACATCTTTGTGTACAAATTTACATTTGCAAATTTACAAATGCATATTTGCATATTTAAACGTTCAATTTGTCAGAACTCTTCTCCCATTTATATTAACATATATATTATCAGGCTCAGTGCTTCGGGTCCCTTTCCTTCTCTCTCTGGGGCAAAGCTCATTGCAGCTGAGCATAATTCTCCATTTGAGGTGGGATGAATGCTTCCTTAGTGCTGCGTTTTGATACATTTGCTCATATTCGTTGAATATCACTTTATTTCACCAGCAGCCCAGTCGAGTAATGGACATTCCAGTCTTCTATTTTGCACTTAGAGAGTAATGCAGTTCTTAACAGATGGGAAGATGTGTGAGTAGCTATTCATAAAGGGGAGGAGGAATGACTGCAGGTCAGCCCAGGAGCAGGAGTGTGGCAGAGTGGGATTGCCAGAGGCTGGGAATAGCTTTGATTTTTTCACAGTACCAGGGCTATGTATCCTTTCACTGCCAGACATATGGGAAGCCCCTAATGAGGCTTACATTACTGCTACTTAATATGCAAGTTGTTCCAAAGGAAGTGAAACTTGCAGTGGTAATGAACACTTAAGCAAAACACATTTTTCTTCACTGGCCCATTACTATCCAGAGATAGTTAATATCTGCTAAATGATTTTTCTCTCAAAGATAATGCCCAGAGAAGCTATTAATGCCTCCTCCCATGCAAAACTTATGTCAGGTTCTCTAAAAGTAGGAGGTTGACTTTACAACCACAGTATCTGAAAGCAAAATGCAAAGTCTGGCAACCTTTCCACTTGCCTTTGGTGCCTACAGGGAATGCCCGGGTTATGTTTTTGAGGTTTTCTCCAAAGTCATCAGAGCTAAACAGTTGTGTTCTGTTTTGTTTGTTTTGATGGTTAAAATTATCAGTTAATTAAATGCTTCCAGTAGGTAACACTCTTATAAAGATGCCAAGCATCACAGGAGCGCTGTTGTGGCCGCCAGTGTGTGACCACGCCACGGCTCAGTGAGGGAGCACACACCCACAGCCTATCTGCCACGATGCTTTTGGGCAGAGGCACTTCCTCCATGAGCAGTGATAGCCATTGTCTGACTGCTGTCAAAGCAGCTCTTCTTAGAGAGGCACAGACAACTTGTGCACAACCTCCTGCCTTAGAGAGGCACAGACAACTTGTGCACAACCTCCTGCCTTAGAGAGGCACAGACAACTTGTGCACAACCTCCTGCCTTAGAGAGGCACAGACAACTTGTGCACAACCTCCTGCCTGCCCCCGAAACACGGCGGCGCTGATGGTCATGTGCCTCCTCAGCGTCACAACAGTTGGCCCTAACAAAGAGCCCCTTTATGGGAGCTTGGCTGCTGTATGAGCAACAGAGAGATCTTGGCACTGTCAGCAGCATCACTTGGCCACAGCAGACTTCAGCAAACCCTTTCTGAATGCTTGAGGAGGGAATGGGAGCCCTCTCTTCATTGGCAAGCCTGGATGCTTTGAAGAGCAGTGACACTGTGGATGCACCCACTGTGTGCACGGCCCCTGGCACCTGGACAGGCAGAGGAGAAGCCCAGCTTGGGAGCTGGGCAACTGCAAGAATTGCATCATATGTACGTTTAACTTGCCCCTCTGGGTTCAAAGCTGGTTAAATACAGGCTGCTCTTTGCCCCAAAACAGCATTTCCTTGGCTCAGAGCTGGCTCTGCAGTCTTGTGGAAACCAGAGGAGAAGCAGATGAGCTATGTGCTTTGGGACATGCTTTGCAGAAGATGTCCTTGCTTCTTGCAGCCTATCTCATCCTGAGAAGAGCAGCCAAAGATGCTGTTCTTCCTCTGGGAGGCTCCATGGAGGGGAATTTCCTTAAGGAAAGAAAACTCTTCTTTCTCTTCTCTGCCTTTCCAGTTAGGACCTATCTCCTTCCCCTCTTCTCCCTACCATCCTCGTGGCTCTTTCTCATTCAGTGCCAACAAGTCTTTTCCACCTGAAAAAAATTACTCAGGTTGCTGTTCTGCCTCCAGATAGAGAGAGTTTGTATTCCCAATTTCTTTAATAATCTAGACAGTTAAATTAGAATAATATTAAAGGGCAGTTTAGAAAGGATGAAAAGCAAATAGTGCTGCCAACTTCAATAGAAAAATATATTGAGTCAGGTTTTCATGAATTACACAGTAATCTTAAAAATCACAGTTAAAATGACTAAATTGGTCCCTTTTTCATTTTGTGTTCTGATTTCTGGGTCTTTAGGGTATAACCATAAAGTCTAGAAAATTACTGTTAATAAGAATTAAGAGAGGAGCTCGTGGAGTTTCTCATGTCATTGCACGCCTCTGGCAGCCAAGGCTGGAGAACACTCAGAAATCATAAGATTCAAGATAAAAATCATGTGAGTTGGCAACACTGCTCCAAGACTCCCCAGAGACTCTGCACCTTCTTCAGGGAGCATAGCTGTGCTTTTAAAACTGCAGCATTGCCAAATTAATCAGGGGAGAGGATCAGATGGGATAAATGGGAGGGAGTTTTGCAATGACTCGGGTTTGTGGCCGGAGGAGGCTGACTCATGGCTCGCTGCAGCTCTGGTGCATGTCCTGTCATGCTGCTCATTCAGGGCCCCAGACATGTCTGAGATGAGATGAAGGCGCATTGTACATCCTCCTTCCTTTGGAGAATCAGCAGAATTGGTGTTTCCTGGGTCAGGGAGATTAAACAGCTTCTTATCAGGAGAGCAGCCTGGCAGCAGGGAGTTGAAATCTCTACGTGATCACGGCATAGGAAAGCCTTGTTTTCTTCCCTCAGTAAAGGGAAAGGCCAATTTTCATCTTCATCCAGCCTAAGCCATATTTCTGAAGTTAGTTAAACTCCTGTTTGTGACCACAGAGTTATACTTAGTCTGTCAGACCCTATTGATTTCCAAGTGTCAAAATTTTATTGCAATATTATTAAGTACGTTATAGCTGTTTGAATAGTACTTTCAAGGCTCTGTTCCCTGGTTGATCTGTGAATGATTTACAAACTGCTGCTGGTTTCTGAGCGTACCATTAGTTTCTGGACCTTGTAGTTATTTGGAAATGTGTATAATTCAAGCGAATCATTGACAGCACACAAAGTGTTCCCGTACAAAGGGAGATGTTCTAAAGCACAGAGGTGCTACACGAGTGACAAACAAACACTGAAAGACTGGAAAAGCTCAGCTTCCATGTCCTAAATGTAAAACCTTTCAGGGGACTTGATTATTTACTATTTGTGGAGTGTAATCAGCCACCTTGCTTTTGACTTTGTGATTTGATGGTTACAGCAGGAAAATGATGTGAAGGGAAGAGCAGATGGTGAGTCCAACCACCACCAGCCAGGCAAAGCCTGCATCTTGCTCCTTGGGGTCCCAGATTGATTTTCCCCATAACTATAACTGATGCTTTGGTCAGGAATGTGGAAGGAATTTTGACTGTCATCAGCAGAACCAAGGTGCCGTGAGCTCCCCATGGGTGGAGGAGGAGATGTTTCCAGGTGTTTTCAGTGCTTGTTCACATGCCTGTAGCAAAGGGGTTGAATTAGATGTAGCTATTTGACAAACTATGGTCTCAAAGTTGGTAGCTGTGGAAAATCTAGGGAAGGTGCCCGAGTTTACTCCAAACTGAGTCCACCTGAGTCCTCCACTTCACTTGGAGGAAGGCTGGTGTGCAGTGTGCAGCTCTGACTGAGACTGCCATGTGCTTGCTTCAAATATCCCTTAAATGTGTGTAGCAGGATTTAATTTTTTTGCTTTGTGACTATAGTGCTAGGAAGATAAGGGGAATAGCTGTAAACACCTGGCATGGGTTGGAGATGGATGGAAGACATGTTGGTACTTGTTAGAGACCAGTTCTGGAAACAGAGTTCTAATTCTCCTTTCATTGATATCGTACAATTTAGGGATAACTCCATGACAATCAGTACAACGCTGAGAGGAAAACAGAGTGAAAAATGTCTCCCCACCCAAAAGGAGGTGTTTCTTGGCAGATGCATTCTGGCTGTGGCCTGTAGGTTGCAGCAGTGTATGCTTTTCATTAGGACTCTCCACTTCATCCTTTGTTTTCCCAAAGTGGAATTCCCCAATGAGATAAACCAACTCGTATTTAGCTGTATCACTTAAAAAAAAATAAATAACCAGCCTCGATCTTGCTGGTGAGACAAAAGGATGTTGTTTCTTCAGCTTTTTGATGCGTGGGTGGGAGCTATGCTGAACCTTTTGGACCAAGTGAATCAGCAGCATGAGGTCCAGCAGCACAGGGGGGCCTTCCCAGCATGGTAGGAAAACAGTGGGAAAGAGTAGGACACACCATGAGAAATGCCAGGAAAAGCTGGGCCTGGAGGTCACATCCCATTAGGTCAATTAAAGTTCTGTGTTTTCTGTTATTTTTGGATCCAAAGTTTGCACAAATCCATGGGCAATGGATTTGTTAATGTCTGCGAATCCAATGTATCGTGCAGCAATGGAGGTGTGCAAATAATGTCCCACCACACACAGGACTGCAGTGAGAAACTGCTCCACTTTAACATGATCCTATCATGTGCTACAGAAATGAAAAACTTTAGCAGATGGCACTGATGTAACTCAGCTGCAAAGATAGGAATAAACAACAACGTCACATGTCAAGTTCATTCACTTCGTTGATTACTCACAAAATATTAATTATTTTTTGCTTTGTGACTGTAGAGCTAGAAAGATAAAGAGAATAGTTGGAAGAATGATGGCCAGTAGGAAAGAAAAATAGTACTAACCAAAATTGTGTGCATGTTTAAGTGACAAAATGTTCTGTTTTGCACCAAGAAATGCTGAGAGGAATCCAGCACTTTGTAAAGCCAGTCATAAACATATAGGAATATACGAATGCCAATGGAAATTATTGACTGAACAGTCTCCTTTTTGGTGGGAAATGTTTTATCAATATTTATGCTGCTCTGCTTGAAATACTAAAGGCAGAATGGAAAAAACAGTCAAAACTCTGAAAAATTTAGAGCATGTTGTCAACTGGCTGAAAACCAGAAGTCACCATGTGATTTTTTTTTTTTTTTTTTTTAAGAAAAAGCAGTCTCTGTTTCTTCAGATTCATTTGGCTTAGGGCCAGAAGGACCCTTTAGATCATTTACTCTGGCATTTTGTTTAATGAAGGCTAGTTACTCCTATATTTAGCCTGAAAACTTATATTTGGCTAACTTTTTTTTCCAGAAATGCAAATAGCGTCTAGTTTTGACTTGTATATACTGAGTACTGCAGAACCCACCATTTCTCCTGTATTTTCTGCAAGCAATTTATAACTTTCCCAATTCAAATGTGTTCTTGATTGCTCCCTTAAAACTGTGTCTTCACATTTCAGACCTTGCTTCTTGTCATGCTTTGCTGCTTTAGATGAAAGGTCCTCCAATGTTTTCTCCTTTTGTGTGTATAAACACACTGTAGTTACCTTTCCGTTGTTTTGCTGCTTGGCCAGATTGATTGAATTCCATAGAAATATATATAAGACATTTTACTAAATTATTTTAGACTTGCTCCTTATTCAAGATTTCAACAGTCTTAAAAAAATGTAAGTGCTAAAACAGGACAGTTTTGCTGGTGCTGTGTGCAGAGGTAAGAATCCACCCCCAATTCTCTTCTTTTAGAATATCCAAAGGTCAAATTTGCTTATTTGCCTTTTTTTTTTATTCTTTCCTAGAATGAGGGCTCGTATTCAGCTGCTTAACTCTTTCCCAACCCTCTGCTTCAGGTAGTCCTCCTTGCTGTCTGTATGACCTACATTCCTCACTGATAGCTGTGAAACTTTGGATTTGGTTGAATTAAACACGCCTTGCTTTCAGTGCCCAAAATTGCTAAAGAATGCATATTGATCTCCATGATTAACCCCTTATTTTCTGAAGTTGGTCCTGCCTGTCAGATTACTGAGGCTTTGTAACCATTGGCTGTGGTTGCTTTGCAACCATATCATGCTACAAACAACCTCTCTTCTACAGATGTTTCACAATGTTTTTATTACCAGCATGTTGTGTTCTGCTGAGTCCTGTGACTCACCAAACTCCGTGTGTTGCATCTCTGCGGTCATCTTTATCAAGCAAATTTGTAATCTCATCAGAGAGTGACATCGGATTTGTGTGATGAAGCCTGCTTGCCATAAAACCATGATTACCAGCGTTAATTATATTTCTATACTTGATTATTTTAATTAATTATCTTTATTAATTGGTGTTTTTATCAGCTTTGCCTCGGCCAGCTGGCTCAAACTTGAGCTCCACTTGACTCTTGGCACCACGCGAGCTGTCGTCCACTTTTCAGGAACTCCCTCTGTGTTAGCATATTTATTAAAAACCAGTTTCAGCAGGCTCAGTCTTTGTGGCTCAGACACTTCATGTCACTGGTATTCTCTGTGCCCTTCCTCTCCAGAGGCAATAGCTTTCCTAATAAGTGTTGGAGCAGGAACTCTCATCACAGACTGTCACCCAGGAATTGCTCTATGTCATGGCAGCTTCCACGTTAAATTGGCAGATGTTATCACGTCTGGGCTTTTCTGTCATTACTGGGCAATTGTTTTAGTTCTGCTTCTTATTGTGTGGATAAAATGAGATGGTAGAAGCATTTCACCTAAAACTTCAGAACAGATATGTGCGATATGAGCTTTAGCAACCACCAGTCTCCAGAAGTCTTCTCTTGTGTACAGATTTCTGTAGCTCTGCCATAGTCAGAGGCAGTGAATCACTTGAATCTGTCCCATACTGAAGCTAGCATTACCCCAGAGAGCTCAGCCACCAGGAATCTCCCAATGATCCATGCAGGCTTGCATCCATTTCTCCACCAGCACAGGCCATGACTTTGTTCCTGGGGAGCAATATCGGCCTTGCGTGGGCTGCAGTGGAGACTTGTGCTGTGACGTTTCCATGTGAGCAGCACTAAAAACAGCCTCAGGCGCTCTGTGAGTCTTTCAAACAGAGCTTCTATTTAATTTGGTGTGTTATGGAAAACTCTGGGCAAGTTTTCCACTCAGAGACATTATATTTTAAGGGCACTCTGTGAAGTACGGTGTTCTTTTTTTATCATTTATCTCTAGGAAAATAAATAGAAGTCCTTATAACAATTAAATACCCATCTGTTACTCTCAGGAAGCCAGGGGGATAATGCCAGAAAAGTAAACCAATCTTCTCATCAGTTGTTGGGTATTTAGAGTCAGTGATCAAGAAGACGTATCAATGAAACACATATTTTAGTTCCTTTGACTAAGGGAGAAGGAAAACCATGACAGAAGAACCATTTAGGTCCAAACCCTGGACATGATGGAAAAGAAATTAAATGCAAAATTGTCCAGATTCACCATGGAACCACCCATCAACAGATTCTCTTCCTTCTTGGAAGTGCCAGTGCACTGTAGTAGAATTGCAAATGGATCTGTAGCACAGAATGTGTGATCAAAACCAGATTTGTGAGCAAGAGTGAAGAATTCTGCCAAAGAATCTGGTAATTTAGTACAGGTTTAAAAATCTCTGCCTCAGCAATAAGTAGCAGTCTCATTAGCAGTGCCTCCCACCACTACACATCCCTGCCACCCGTTGTTCTGGGAAGAATCTCATGCACAAGCAATGGGTGCTCTGATTTGGGCTGTATTCACAGAATCGTTTCAAATCTGGCTAACAAATGCCCAAATCTTGACAGAAAAGTTGTGATATAAGAAGCACTTGTTAAAGCTGCCTGCAAACATATCTCTCATCATCCCCATTTTGCATACCCAGAGGTTAGCTCAAATAACTGACAATAATGCCAAGCATATCGTATTTATGCTATAATTATCTTCACTCACATATGTCACCAAACATAATGGTTTTCTCAGTGTTTTAAGAGTCCTTTTAAAGATAAGGAGATGTGGAAATGTCTTCCTAACATGAGTTTAGGAGCATCTGAAAGAAGCTGCAGCTGAAGAGAGGCTGGGATATGCACAGCTGTTTGTGCTTCCAGCTGGTTTTTGTATATTCTCCGGGTGGAGCAGACATTGATAGCTGCTCCCTTATAAAATATGTAACAGTACTTTATGACCTAATATATTTTCCAGTCCTAGGGCCTGATCCAGAGTCCACTTGGCTCCCTGAGCAGGCTTCCAGTGCCACCAGTAGAGCTCTATCAAAGTCTTAATAGACTAAGGCTAGTGAGGGGTAATTTGGGGCTATTAGCTTTGCAGGGTTGCATATGGTTCGGTGATGCTCCAACATTTGCCTTCAGAGCTCTAGACTCCCTGCTGCTTCCCTTGCTTGCATGAGCTGTTTTCCACCACCCTTCAGAGATTTATATGGGTCTCTTACGCTGTCTGAGGCCACTTGCCACCGAGTTGCAGCCGTGGTGCTCTCTTTCCTCCTTGGCAGCCTTCCCCAGGAGAGCTCCAGGCCCCACGGTGGTTGATAATGTCTGGTGACATTTTGTGGCTCTCCTTCAGCCTTGTCAGCCTTGTCATCCTTCCCTGTGTCACGCATCGTCAACTGCAGACTCCTAATTGCAACTTGATATTTAAGTTCATTGGCAAGGGTTGCTTATGGGTCAGTCTGTGCTTCCAAAGCCTCGGAGAGTGGAGCGACACTGGAGCTTTTTGTCAGGGGAGAGCTCTGCAGAGCCCTTCGCAAGGGACTCGTTTCCACATGCAGGGTAGGGTGTAGCCTGAATTTGGGACACGGGGAATGTGAGCGAAGGCAGGAAGCAGACTGCTGGAAACAGACTAAAAACAGCCAGAGGGAAGGGGAAGATTCTGTGCTTGCTCGTGGGCTTGGAACTCAGTGCCCTGGTTGAAACCCATCTCTGCCTTCTTCAGGTCACAAAAAGTACGGCTCCAAAGCCAGGATCCAGCCCTTCTGCCAGCAAATTCTGTGTGCTTTGCTCATTATGAGCACGGGCTGCTTGAACAAACAAGCATTGCTTTGCCTCTTCTGCAGAAGAGTAGGCTCTGCTGGCTTTCCCCCACTTTGGATGTGATCCAAAAGGGCTAAAGCAATTTCAAAGCTAGTACGGGTGTGCCAAGTACATATACATCTCACTGGCTTGATGTGGTCATGCTGGGGACTCCAAATATTTCACACCTACTGAATGTTTCTGGGAAATGTTGTTTCCACTCCTGCAGTTCCTGGTTTTTGCTCTTGTTTGTGCTTGTCCTTAGATCAAATGAGGCTAATGACTGAGGGATAACCATGCTTCCCAGGGATTTGAGAACTTAAATGGTTGAAAGCTATTAAGAGACGTGCTTTGCTGTTGAATACACTGAAGCCTTTTGCTGCAGGGGATCATCCTAAAGGCTGTAAGAAAACAACAGCTCAGTATTTTGACAACATCAACTCACAACTTTGTTTCAGAACAGTCTTTTTCTCATCCTAATGTAGGTCATGGCTGCAAGTTAATTTGTTCCATGTGCCATTATGATGTAGAATACATTCAGAAAAACAGTTTTTTCCCAGGGTGAGAAAAAATTATGTTTACTAAGCAGTTATAGTCCGGTTTATTTTTTATTTTCTCCCCTGTGCCTTCCCATGCTTTACTTCTCCCTCCTATCTTCTTGTTTTCCTGCATTAGTAGCCTGATACACACGACTGGGGTAACCAATTTGACTCCCTGTGCTCTCCAGACCTCTGGATGTGCAGGCAGAGTGGACCCATCCCAGTCCCAGAAGGGCTCCTCTGAACCCCCCTTGGGCTTTAGACAGTGCATAAACTGAGGCAGTGCCTTATTTCAATAAACCATATATTTGATTAATAGATTTTAAGGCTTGGTTGGTGATGATAGAGAGGGGCTTTACATGTGGCCTCTCCAGTGCTATTGCAGTGACTTTGCTCTGGGATCACAAATTCGTACAGAAGATGAAAATCCTAATTGCTGTCACCTGAGATGAAAGCCCTGTAATCATGACTGCCTTCCCGGGATGATCAATCCTACTGTAGGTCACCAGACTCATTTTTTCTATTTGGTTTCTAAGTTCTCTTCTGCAAGGGAGATGTGGGGTTTGGGGTCTCATCCCAGTGGGAGCACCAGCACAGAGGGGTTTTAACAACTTTTGTCCCAGTCCCTTTCTGCCATCGCTCAAAACTTCACCCACTGCTGCACAGGCTCTCTGTGTGCCTGGAAAGGTATTTCTGGCCACTTCAACTAAACTAATTCAGGCCCTCTGAAGACCGCAGAGCCTGGAGAAAGAATAATTTTCTCGTATATATATGTATATGTTGAACTTCTGTCTTGGTTTTTCAATTTTGTTTTAGAGTGGAAAAAATATTGAAATATAGTGAAACTCTATGATAGATGTCCAAGTTGACAGTTTAAGCCTTTTTCCTGGAGTGTCTTTGTCAGCTGCTAAGTCAGCCACATGAAGAGTGAGGGTCACCATGATGTTGGGAGCCCTGTGCATGGCCTGTGCAGTAAAAAAGGCAGTGAAAGATCACATTTTCCCTGTTTAGCTTTTAAGTTCTTTGTACTGCATTGCCAGGAAAACTTGATTTTCACAGCACATTAGAGGGCAGGTCTTCTGCTGTTAGAATGGTGTAGCTCTACCTAGGTCAGTAGATCTCAGATGGTTTGTGGTAATTAAGGGTAGCACTGAGCCTGAGCACTCTGTCAGAGAAAGCAAAATGTTTAGTTCCTTTAAAGAAAAATAGATGTGTATTAGCTGTTAAAATCTGGGGAAAAAAAATCTTGAATTAATATGCTCCACACCAGCAAAAGGGGCATTTTATCCCTTTCACCCTGTGTGTGAAAATGTTGTACAGTTTGACAAGCAGTGGAAGTGTGATCAACAGTGAGACAGAGCCCGTGTGCCTTACAGAAAAGAAACAGCTCAATGAGAGAATGTAAATATTTATGAAAAGACAAAATAATGTACGCAAAATTATCTTACAATTGAGCCATATAGATGCTGTCACCAAGGATAATATAAAAAGAGGGAGACAAAAAAATAAATGCCACTTAGAGGGATTTTGGCATAATCTAGTAAAATGCATGTGGCTGCACAGTAGAGTTTGGTTCTGCAGTTTTAAATTCAGGAAAATACCTCTCAGGATGATATTGGTGACAACATCTCATACCTGTGCCCAGCAAGGTGCTGCTTTCCTCCCTCAGATCTGTCTCATGTTGTGCCACAACTTCCATTTCTTGTTAAGACAAACTCTCATCATTCTCATGGTGCTAAATTCTCTTCTCATTTGCATGGAAATGGAAGGACCGAAGGATGCTGTTCACAGGTCACAATGTCAGATTTCCAATCAGATCATCAAAATTAAAAAGCAGTTTGATAAGCCAAATTTTCCAGCTGAAAACACAGTATTTATAATAGTTGTAATCTTTGTAAATTATTTCTGACCCAGTTTTCATGTATTAATGTCCTTGCAGCACTGGCATTTTTTCTTTCTTTCTCTTTTCAGTGCCTATTTGCAGTTTCTTGCTGAGACATAAAACATTATCATGGAAATGGTAGTTTCCTTAGAAAGCAAATCCACTGGGATTTTTAATTAGAATATCTTTGTGAACATCCAAACCAAACTGCAGCACGCTGTGAAGTCTTGAAGTGATGCTGAGCAGTACTGCTCATGTTGTTATTTCACATTTGCTGTTAGAACTATTTGGCAAAGATTAGATTTCAAAATACACAGCTCAGTCACATAAAAGTTCTTGCAACTGTGGTGGAGTGAGGGAGCTTGAAATATATACAAAAACCTTCTTTGGTAGAAGGAGCAGGGCAAAATGTGCAATGAGAAATTATATTAGTAATGTTTAATTTATTATGAGGGCAATTTTCAGAATGCAATGTCAAGGTCCTTCATGTTTATGAACATTTTCTGCGCTTACCTAATAACTTGAGAGTCAAAGAGAATTTATCAAATTAATTTTAGTTTTGGCTGGAGAGTTAGACTTTTTAAAGAATGCTAATTATTTTGCCCAGACATTAATAAATCTGCAGTAAGGCCCAGCATGCAAAAGAAAAATGAAGGGACATTTTTGTCCTTCATTCCCTTTCTCTTGGAAGGCTGGAAATGCTATTTGTCTTTGCTGATGGTGCTGGGGACGGATTTTGGAGTGTGTGGGACTGGGTCCAAATGGCAGTGCAGGTTAGAGGGACAACTCTAACAAAGGTCAGTGTTATCCTTTGTCTGTGGGGAGATGCCATTGTCCCATGGCTGGAAATTTGAGGGAACAGCATCACCTTCAGAAAGCAGAAGCAGAGCTCTGGATGGCAGTGAACGTGTATCTGACACGGGTGGGTCTGCACAGATCGGCATTTTTAGCTTTTTCCTGAGCATCTTTTGATGAGCATTGCTGGGAACAGGTACTCCTGGTATGCTGTTCTAGTGCAGTCTGGCTCTTTTCAGGAGCTTTTCCTTAATTGCACAGCGACCTCAGCCACTGGTGTCCCCCAGGAATGGATATTACAGCCCAGAGGCTGTGTCCAGGCAGAAATCCATTTAACTAAAGTGAGAACCTGAGCATCTCCGACTCCCGTTTGCCTCACGGGCAGCTGAAGACATTAATCATCTTGCACAGGACCCTGAACATCTTTCATAATCCTAAATGAGGATAAACAATGAAGCTGATTTTATTTTTTGCAGAAAAGTGGATGTTACTGAACGTGAAGCTGAGAACACAGTTTAGTCTTTTGCTGCCACCTCTGCAGGGAAAAATGTAATTATATTGAGCTCTAAGTAACTTTGTTTGGGACAACTTATTTAGTCTCTGTGAAAGTACCAGTCCATTCCCCAGAGCATTTAAAAATGAGTGCTGGTGTCCAGCCTATTGCCATGGCAGCCCTGTGAGGGTTTATGTGATACACAGCACACCAGAACCTTCCAATAATTCCTCTCGAGGTTAATATTGAAAACAGAGCTCTGCAATCCAGGGTAATATAATATGCAGAGGTACAGCAAAGCCTGGGCAGACATTTAAAGTGAAGGAAAGTAGTGGACAGAAGCCAAAAGCTCAGCTTTTCTCCATTTTTATTTCCTAATAAATACAAATACTCAACATCCATTGCTCTCTCCTGCAGTGTCACATGCTTGGATTGAATGCTGTGAGTGTCTGTTTCTGCTATCAGTGATGGATAAATTCCCAATGAACTACTTCTAGACAGCATGTAGACTTTTCCTAGGTGGCATCATTCAAAAAGCTTCTTGCAAACTCATTTTAAGTGACTAAAGGATTAACAGAGTGAGACACAGCGAGGAAAGCAAGCCCTGGGATTTGAAAGCAGCCAAAGCAAACACACTCTGGAAAATAGGCCTGAGGATCCTTGATACCTTTGAGTAGTTTGGGGGTTTTTTTAAGAGCTGGAGTGCTAGTCCTCCTAAAATAGGTTATGGGTTGGGTTCAGGAATCTTTCTCAGCCCTCCAGCTTTCTGTATCGTGCATTTTCTCCCCATAGGGACAGCAAATTCTCTCTTTCCTGAGCAGAGTCAGTGAGGGGTATAGGCTCAGGGTGAAATCTCTCCTGCATTACCTGATATCAAATAGGCATCTGGATTGACTCCCAGGTCCATTCTCATCTCTTTCGACTTGCAAAGCCATGGGAAGTGTTGGGGAAGATGAAACAGGAAAACCTTGTAAATATGATTGCCTGACAAAAGATTTTGGGAATATGAAAACTACAGGCAACATCGAAATGAAAGCCACTTTTGAAATACCAGGTCTTAGTTACTGAACTGGAAAACAATGGTATGGCCACTGAAGATAATCCCCTCTTGATGGAACAATACCCTCTGCTTGCAAGCAGGTCCAAGGGTCAGAGCAGACCCTACTAGCTCAGCAGAAGGGGTCCAAAGAGTAGTTTTTAGGAGTTAAGATGTAACACTCTATGGTAATATAAGAACTCTTATAGGCTGTATGTAAATGCTATAGGATTTGTATCTTGTATTAGATTGGTTAGTGACAATTAGAATATTCAGTACAGAAGATGATTTATTGTATTGTAACCAGGACTTCAGACACTTCCACTTCATTCCTTTCCTTCCTTACTTCCACTCTTGCTCTTACACCCTCTCTCTCTCTCTCACCTGCTTACTCTCTTGGGCCTGCTCAGAGCTGAGTCTAGCAGCTCTGAGCAGTGCCCCTATACCCACGCCTTTACGATAAACCGACTGTGTCCCAAGACCTGCCTATAGAGATCTCTCCGTCTCCATCCGTCCGGCCGTCTCCGTCCCGACTGGACCCCGCTGCCCCATAACCTACAGGGAAGAATCCAGGAAAGAGGTGGAACACCCTGTAAAAATTCAGAATGCTCACTACACCCAAATACTTAAGATCTGAAGGCATTGCCTAAGGAGTTTGCTGTGCAAAGGAATTATGGTTTAGAAGGCAACAAAAAGACAAACAAATTTAAGTTGATGGACAGAGGCATTTGTAAAACCACCTCCTTTCTATCTTGGCATAAATTCTCTCTGCTCCTCAGTTGATGTTATGGGCCTCAATGGAGCAAAATGCTTAGATCATGTTCTTTCACAAGATGTAAATGAAAACTCAAAAATACCAGGTGAGGCCTTGATTCTGCAAAGAGATGACACACATGGAGCTGTCTGCTGGTGTGCAGTCCCCAGGGGTTGGTGCAGCTCTGTGCAAGAGACGCTGCAGAAGGAGGTTCTGCCCTCGAGGGATGTTATCACCCACCATGACAGAATTCACGCTGCTCTTTCTGCTCCTATGAGCTAGGAAGAGCTGAGTTGGAATTTTCCATCAAGATCCTTTTTTCTAAAGAAAATACAATTTCTGAAGGCGGCGGAGATGGTGCCTTTTTGCAGTTTTAATTGGAAAAAAAAATTTGCCTTGGGAGTTACAGGCTCATGCTGCCTTGATAAACACAAATATATTCTGGCAAATGGAACAACACTGACGTGTCGTTTCCCTTGTGAGTAAGTAGCAGATCTCTGAGTATTGGTGAGAAGAATCAGATTATTCTTTTTTGGCTACCTCACACTAGAGAAAATTTCCCTACTAGAGCATCTTTAATAGGCACCTCAATGCTTGCACATAAATCATTTAGAGTTTAAAGGGTTTTCTGAATGCCCTGAGAAAAAGCATAGAGGAAAGGAGTCCTTATCTGGTACTTGTTGATATTGCAAGATTTTTGCCCTACTCGATAACAGGGAACAGACCCAAAGTGTCTGATCTCTGGGTCTTTACATGAGAGAACTGGCACTCAGTGTGCCAAAGTACACATCTGGCCAGCAGGTTAACACATTTGTGGGAAAAGGTATGTTCCATTCCAATTTATAATACACAACAAATGCTTGTTGGTTTAAAAAAAAAACCCCACAGCCCAAAACACAAAGATTTGCTATTCCAAAAGTAAATTGCATGAGGAAAGAAAGGGGGGGGGAAAAAAAAAGGAAAACTTTGTTTTATTTTTCTATGGCAGCCATATTCCCACACAATGGAAACAGTAAAAAATCAAGCTCATAAGGATTTCTGATGATGGGATAACCATAGATTCTTTGTTCTGAATATTAATTGCTGCATTAAAATGGACTCATAAGAATGGCAGCTTCAGTGTGAGTAGCCAAGAATAAGAAACTCAGCTTCCTAAAATGACACCTAATGTGAAAGCTGTCCAAAGGACATTATTCCATATATACTCCAGAAAAGGCCCATTTGCTTTTGAAGCAAAAGAATGGGTAAAAAATGCAGAGTGCCCAGAAACTTGTTCAGGAGTGGGCTTGTAAATAGGTTTGGAAGTTGGTGCTTCTTTTTTTAGAGCCTTTTTAAACCCAGTCAAGCCAGTTCCATGAAAATTAGCTTTTGCTGGTTTCATTTCCCTTTGTGGAAGAATGTGGGTCATGAAAAAACCCCTCTAAGCTGCTGGAATCATTCTTTCCTGCTCCAGAGAAAAGTCAAGGTGGAGTTTTTGCCCTGCGCATACAACCACGGTGTTGGCACCAGGCTTTTGCCCACTTTCCCTAGATATGGATGCATTTGCAGATTTGCTTTCAGTCCCATGAGCACATGGGGAGTAGTTCTACCAGCTGTAGGGAGAACACTCAGCATCTACCTTTTATGCTGGAGTGAAGCCAAGATTTTGATAAACAAAATTTAAATGATATAGATTAAATTTCCATTAACTGATTCTCACTTAACTTATGCTGATTTGATGTCAGTGTACTTCCAGGGATATACAAACAGAATTTGAAATGATGAAAGCCCTTTGGGAGATGAGAACTGAAAGCAGTGTAATTTTTTTTTCCAATGTAAGTAAAGCTGGCTTGAAACTAATTGTATTAGGCTTTATACCCTTTCTGCTAGAGCAGCTGAGGATATGAATGTTTTAAATTAGTGAGAGGGCAGTTTCTTAGTGGAAATGAGCCTTGGTGGCTGCTTAGACAGACAGGTAGGGAGAATAAATTCAGCACATTTCATGAATGCAGGCATCCGGGTAAAGAGGAGAAATCCTATTAGTGCCCAGTTAAGAGAATGGCTGTATCATGAATTCAGTGCCTATTAGAGGATCCAGAGGGACTCCCAGCATGCAGATGCAAATCCACAGGAAATTAGGTCCCTGAATTCTAGTGCTCAAGGAAATCACTGTTTTTGTGGAGGTGCTCTTAAATATGAATGGTGAGAAATTGGTCTCATTTATATTTCTGTAAATCAAGAATAACTGCAGAGGAAGGAGATGGAGTCATCATTCTTAGATATTTCGACAGCTCCCATGGCCTCAGAATCTGAGTGTTTCTATATCTACGTGGATCAATTGCTGCCTGTGAGCTGGGGAGGTGCTGATATCCTCATTGCACAGACTGCACTGAGACAGAGAGAGACTGGAGCCTAGGTCCGTAACAAGATTTAAATATATAATTTCTGTTGGTTTCACTACAAATCAGGGGACTTTAGATGCTCTGTAGCAGGCAGGTTTTTTTTCAAGAAAATAAGTGTTGGAGGATGGAACTGAGCTGACATCTTTTGCATTCATGGTTACCTCTTTAATCACAGAGCCCACTTCCCCAGCTGAGGAAGACTGTGGCTCTTCCTCACTGTGTAGTAGCCTGCAGGAGGCAAAGGGGAAGGAAGGGGAGAAGGATGTTTTTGTTTTCCCATCATCATTTTTGGAGGTGATCAGATGCAGCATTCTGCACGAACAGGGTAAATAACAGAATCCATCGTCTGATGGCAGCTGCTCATTTGCACTGTCTCACTTCAGGGTGTTGTTTCTTGCTTGTGTTTCCAGAGAAATTTCCTCCTTGGGTAATGATGAAAAACTAGCCACAAATCAACACAATTCAGAATATATGAGAATCATAAAATACTGCAAAATAAAGCAAACAATACAAAAGCTCAGTGCTTTCATCGTGCAGGGAAAGGCCTCCAGAACACCAAGGAATTTTGGAACTGTTTCAGAGACTCAGAAATCATGAAACTTGGATATTTTTCATCTCAAGGCTTTTCCTTCTCTCTTTCCTCTCTCCTCCCCAATGAATCACTCAGTAAAAGAGTACGTTACCTGGAAACTCAGCAGGAGTCTTGGCCTTAGTATAAGAGAGCAGATTATAATGAGTATCATACTAAAGAAGAAGGAATAAAGAGCACTAGCAGCCAAAAAAGATAGGCAATTTGAGGGATGTGATGTAACTCAGACAAGATGTCAGTGATGGGCTGGAAATAAAACAACGTCAGTCACTGTGAATTAATTATTCTTCTATAAAAACAAATCAGTGGAGCAACATAGCACACAGCTGTACTGAGTCATGAGGTTTGGCTGTCAGACAGGGAAATGGTCACTTCACACTGCCCCAGGGCATGTGGGAGAGGCCGGTGGGTACTGAGAGTCCCGTTGTAGGGTAGGCAGGTTGGCAGAGTAGTGGAAAAATTGCAGTTTCCATTATAATCCCTTTGTATAGGAGAGCTTATAAACCCAGCCAGAAAATTTTGCTTTAGGCTGTAACTGAGCTGACAAGGTCTCAGCACAAGAGTGAGTGTATCCAGTGCGGAATGCTCTTCACTGTGGAGAACGAGGTTTGATTTAATGAATGAGAGAAGGTAAGGCCATAATTATTCTCTTGGAGGGAAGGAGAACAAGCAAAACATTTAAACACACACAATACCCATTCACAGGACTATTGGGAAGTGCAGGTATGTGTTACATCAGTCACAGATGGACCTGCAAGACCACAGAACTGCTGCCCTGCTTCATGGCAGAGTTTGGCTTCAGGCGTTGCTTGGCACTTTCAAATATCTGAGAAAAAGTCCTGAATGTGCCCAGGCCTGAACTTTGTCTCCTCCTTCAAAGCAGGACTCATTTCACCTTTCTGTTGCAGCCTTGACTGTGATAATCTCACCCTCCTCAGATGGGGAAAGGTGGAGGTGAAGAATCCCACCTGAGTGTCCACAGAGCAGAATCTGCCATCACATCTTGCTGCCACTGTCCTCCGATGGGCAGCTGTAGCACAGCAGCCTGTAAATGGTGTTGGAGATTGAATTGCCCAAAGCCCTTGGGGGTTTGTAATGATGCTCCAGTGTTTTTTACAGATAATTCGGAAACAAATCTGTGCTCTTAATCATGCCCTTTATTCCATGCTGACAGTGCTTCCTATCCTAACAGTCAGCATTCATTAAAAAGCAACCATTAACTGCAGAGGAGTTGAAACAGGGACAGGGGCATGTATTCAGCTGGGTGGGCAGGATGGGTGTGAAGTTTCTATCTGCATCTTTTCTAAGAAGAAAAATTTCACATTTTTCCCCTCCAAGCCAAGATTTAGCTGAAGAGGTGGGTTCAGAGTCACACTGTCAATTCCCTTGTTGAGCATTTGGCTTGTGCTGCTAGTGAACACTTGGGGCTTCTGAGGGCTTCTAAAGTGAACTGCTGCAGGCACAGATATAATATTTTACAGCAAAAAAAAAGAAACCAAAACCCCCTTTTTTAGTGTTACCATCTTCTGGGCTTACATTGTATATACATGGAGTAGCTGATAGCCAAAGGAGATGACTTTTTTTGGCTGGGATTTTCAGAGAGACTCAGAGGAGCACCATTAGCAGTTATCAGTGATGACAAATTCTGTTGGAGCTGTAACTTTCTCACAGAACAAGGAGGAGTTTAACAAGTCACTGCAGGGGGAACGAAGCACTGAAGTTGCAGCTCTTTGAGTGCCCCTAAGAGCTGCTCCTTCCCAGCTACCCAGTAAGAGAGCAAAGCCTCAGTTAAGAAGTGAGCTTTCTTGTATGCAGGAAATGCTGTAGCAGCTAGAAACAGGCAATTACTGTCAAATAATCGAGGGCCCAGAGGTTCATGCTGAGGGTAATCCCTCAGTAACCCCTGCCCACACCCTTTGAAGATCCCAGGCTCCGACTGCTGCACAGGCACAGGGGCTCAGCAGTACACAGAGCTCCCAGAGCCTGCAGTGAGCACATCTTATTCTTTCACCAAAAGCTTCCTGTGAAATTTTAAGCAGAGGCAGATGGTGACATCAACGTGTACATCACCACTTTGTAGCATTCGGGGGCTTTGTTGCATTCACGAGTGTGAGACCAAGTGAGTCACTCATGCCTTCCTTGGATGAGTGCACAAGCACAAGTTCAAACTAGTGGTGGAACCTGGTTTCCCCAGTCCCCTGTTGTGCTTGGACTTGAAAGAAGAGCTTTCTGTAACTCCCTAACTTGCAGGTGTAAGGGAATCCCTTTCTGCTTGTGCATAGCTTGAGCAGATCATGCGTTTACCTGCTGCATGTATTTTTACACATATTTTGGAGTCCTGTGTGAAATGTGCTCCAGTATTTGCCACTGAGTAACCTAAAACCATCTTGGAACCCTTTCAAAGGATCACTAGCAAAAAAGCTTGTTTTATCTATGTACATATGTTAGTCTGTGATTTCGAAATGTCTGCTTTATGGATTTGATCCATCTAGATATCCTTAAACAGCTTGTCTCTCAAGGGGTCCCTGCAGTCTGCCAGCAGCTCTGTCATGCTGGGATTTATCCCTGTGGATTATTATAACCCAGAGTGGGATAGGGTGATGCTAATGGCACTCAGAAGTGCCCCTGCACTGGTAATTGCACAAAATGCATGGGGCAAAGGGGCAGCAGGGCTGCCCACTTGAAGGTATTCACATCCCTGTGGGTGATATTTGGGCCAGGCTATACCTTAGGTTAATGCTGAAACCAAGGGCAATAAAGGTCAGACCCCTTCAGTGGTGTGTCCAATGAAAGTGCTGGGTTTAAATGGAGCATCAGTTTCCCTGTCTTAGGTGAGGACAGAGGATAAATATGTTTGTGAATGATGAGTGGCCTTGAAGTGCTATCAAGGGTTCCTTTCAGGCAGATGTGCAAAATCCCTCTATTCTCTGCCCCCCTCCCCTGGCTCCAAACACAGATATTTCAAGGTTATAAATGGGGAGAAAATCTCTGGGGAGGAAGATATTGCAAATAAAATCTAATCTATAAATGTCTCTCCTTAAAGGCACAGCCCAAGCTCTCCATTTTATCTTCTTGACAAAGCAAAACAACTCAATTTTGAACTTGCTCACATTGATTTTATATCAGGGAATTCCACCAATTTCTGGGAGTTTATTGATCTAAGTGAGATCAAAATCCATGCTTTTTCTTTCTTTTCCTTCAAAATTCTTTTTCATCTATTGATTATGGTTGTGTGATGTGGCTTATTGGCTCTGAGCTAATAATGACCAAGTGCTTTGGGACAAACCAAATTGCTTAATGGGCCACAACACCACAACTGATCCCTATAATGACCCAGAAATTAATTAAAGTAACCATTCTCATGCAGTCACGTACCAGGCAGTCTCTAGGACTGTCACCCACCTGGCTACAGTATTTAAGACCATGCAAGTCCAGGTGTTGAAAATTTGAAGGGATCATCCACGTCTTACATCTCTAAGTGGGGTCAGCAGGCCGTGACCCTCAACACCACCCTGATGGGCCAGGCCTCTGTAGCACAGTGAGGATCAAGCCAACTCTAAGCAATAGCAGTTTCTTGCCCTCGTTTCTTCTTTTTTTTTTTTCTTTTTTTTGGGGGTCAGATGGTTCACATTTATGAAAAGACATATTTCTTCTTGATCATTGAGAGATAGTAATCATTTCTTGCAGTGTTTACAAATCTTGGTGTTTTTTAAAATACATTTACAGCTCTTGGCTTCCTTAGTGAGCAGATCCAGATGTAGGGTAAAAGCTGCAGCCCAGGGAGGGCGTGTGCCGAGTGGAATTGTAGCTTGTTCTTCCCAGCCCAAAGGGAGAAGGCCATGGATTAATTGTGTATAATGACATAAACCCTTGTCAAATGGCATGCAGGAGCTTGCAGGGCAAACCAGAGTCCAGGCTCAGATCTGGAATGTGCCAATGGCAGGAGCAGCTCTGTCTTGGTGGGAGAGTGGAGGAGTCCTGAGGCCACATGAAGTGAGTGCGTGGCAGCTGGGGGCACTGATGGGGTGCTAGACCCCCCTCCTTAATGCCTTTGGAGAAATCCACAAGCACATACTGGTCTTTGAGGATAAAATGTCTGATTTCTTCTCTGCTCTGACTGTCCATTGAACTTTGCTTGTTGACCAAGTTGCCCCTGGTTCACAGAGGCTGCAGTGAGCAGCAGGCTGGGCCCCATGTTTTTGTAAGAATGTTGGGTTTTTTTCAGTATCCTTCTTCTGTAATTCCACATGGGCCTCTTTGTCCTTTCAGTAAAACCACTGCAAACCAGTGAATCCCTCCCATGTCCAGGGGTGTGGTGCAGAATGAGACATGGTTCTTAAAGGATTCAGGCCAGGAGGCTTAGAAGTGAACATGGGTGTGGGAAATATTGAGGCTGAGGGAGCAAAATGCTTTTACAGAAGATGAGGAATACACATTCATGGACAAATCCCCTTTCCATCTTCCAGCCTGCATGTTAATCTGATCAAAGAGCATGGTCCATTCCACATCCATACCTATCCCCTCTTCCTCTACCCCCAGGTTTCTGTGATTACTGGCAATACTCCTGCTGTTAGGTGTTTTCCTCTGGCATACAGAGTAATACTTCTAAAGTTACCCAAGCAATCCAATTCACAAGGCCCTACTACTCCCTGTGGGGTGAACCAAATCTGGGGCCCTTTGGGACATTGGCCTTAAAGTGTCTCTGTAATTTGAACTATCACACTGATGCAAAATCACCATCTGCTGTCTCTGCTCAGTGTGGTGCAGATCCTCTGAGCTCAGAGTCATTCAGGAACCTCTGGAGACTGTTTCATTGCCAGGTGCTGAAATCCCAGAAAAGAAGAAATTAGAAATCAAAAGGGGGAACCAGAATGGCATGTGGTGTGGTCAGGGTGCAGGGGAGGAGCAAAGTCAGGCAGCTGTTTCTGTTTGGAAAATTAATTTGTTTCAGCTGTAAAGTTGATAGTTATCACCTGCACAAGGCTTCATCAAGAGCCATCAGTCGCATTCCCCTTCTGTCGGCTCTGTAGCCTTCATTTTGGGTTGGCAGGGAAGGGGTTAAGTGCTGCTCTTTAGCAGAAGAGAGGCCTCAGCTGTGTGCCCCGAGTGCATGGGGTGCCAGGGCAGGGACAGCTGTCCTGAGTGAAGGGATTCCCTCACATGTGAAATTAATTTGCTCCAGCAAACTTGCTTGACTGAATTCGGTCTGTGTGGAGGTTGGAGTTTGTGCAGGTTTGGGGTAGGGTGAAAATTGTGCTTTCTTCCTCTCCTGTTTATTTTTCTCTTATGCAGGTTGTTGGGTTGAATAGCAGAGTTTTTGGAAGCTGGCTTTTCTGCAGTGCTCTAAACCTAGGATTTTTTTGGGGGGTGGGTACTGTTTGGATGCTGATTCTGTGAAGCTGTTTTCTTACTCTCTCTGCACCTTTTCTATGGAAGAAAAATATCAAATGGGGAGGAGATGTCTCAGGAAATTAAACCAAAGAAGGGAATAGGAAGGAAAGAAACAAATACTGATGAAACAACACAATAGATCTGAGATTAGTTAAAATGTCTTAATACAAAGATTTCTACCAAAATGTCCCCAGATTTCTGTATTTGAGCAAGCGGTCCTTGTTGGTATCTAAACCTTTAAGCACAGAGTTACTTTCCCCAGAGCAGACTCAGTCCTGGTAGTGGGAATCCACTGCAACCCTTCTGTGCTTTATCTGTCCTGCAGGGAACGAGGCTGATGTCACCTGGCTGTTTATTTCTGCAAGCAGAGAGAGGATTTTCAACAGTATCCTGGAATCACAGAGCTTTATAAGGTATGGATAAATCCTCTGAATTGCTGGGAGAAGGGCTTTATTTTAACTCCTCTGGCCGGATATGGTCTCTGCCTTGAAAACACTGCACAGTGTGAATGAAGAGTGAGTGATCTTGAGTTCTCTGTCTCTTGGAAGGAGCAGTTGACTGTATAGGGCTCATTAATTATTGATGCACACGTGTAAGAGGGAAATAGGGAGACTCCTCACCCTGTGCAGAACAGCTCTACAGAAGGAAACAGATGCTGGATGTGTCTGTTTAATCACTCTGGGGCAGATGCCCGAGGAATGGGCTGAGCCTTGTGTCTGTCTCTCTGTCTGGAGTGCTGTAGGCACAGGCCAGATGTGGATTAGCCTTGCCAAAGAAATAGAAGGATAATTGGGCTTTGGATGGCCTTTTAATTCCAAGACCACCCTTGCCTTACATTTCATTCAACGATAAAATGGGAAGGTACTTTGGTGGCTGCAGAGTTTTAAAATCAGCAGCCTATCATCAAGCAAACACTGGGGTGCTGCTGGGGACCCTGGAACTGTCAGGGCAGCAGTAGAACCAGTCTGCTCTGTCCTGGTGGGTTGTGTAATGTGCTCAGACAAAGAATTACACACTCAGGCAGCCTCGGTCCATGAAGGTGGCTGAGGGCTGCTCATTAGGCAGCAAAGATGAAAGTGCTGTTGCATCCCTTAATTCAAGGGCAGTAGATGAGACTGGAATCGATTGTTCAATAGTGCTGGAGATAATAAAGTTGAGATTTCATAGTGCCTGCCTGGGCTGGTCGGGGGACACAGACCAGTGCAGAGCTTTAACTGTGCTCACAGGGAAGAAAACTCTGTAATTCCCTGGGAGCTTCAGTAAGTTCAGCTGGTCCCTGAGTGCTGCTCTGTTCCTTGGTGTGTCTATCTGCAAGCAGACACCTCTCATGTCCAAGGGGGTGTAAATAACTTTAGATGGGATTTTCTTCTCAGAAAGGTTAGGCAGGACAAGCACTCAGGGTGGATAACCCTGGAGAAATTAAAAGCAAAGGTTTGGCATGTTTCCCTTTTCAAGTATATCTGAACTCTCCTGCCATGAACAAAGGCCTATTTTAATTTTCTTGCTCATAAACATGACTCATTTTTATAAACAAGAGGAGAAAGCTTATTTCTACTTCTAAGTCTTAAAGTGCAATTAGTAAAGGCAATTCAAGGACTTGCCCAGCACTCAGGGATAACAGGCACTGACCAATTAAATCTCTTTAGCTTTGAAAATCTGATTCCTTAAACACAAAGGAAAACTGTTACTACTGTCTTTTCACCCTATTTAAAAAAAATTAGAAAATATTTAGTTTAATTTGGCACTAATAAATTTTCAGCCAATTTTATATAAGCCATTTTCATCTTCAAAGTCTCCTTTTTGATCTATCACAGCTGTTGTAGTGACACACACCCTGACCAATTTATGTCCCATCTTTCCGTGCCCAGCAAAGGCCATTGTGGTGCTGTCTGTGCATTGTGGGCAAAAATTACTGTATGAAAAGCTTGTTTTATTGATGTTGCTGTTTACTAATGTTACTTTTCTCCAGGGGGGTGTGTGTGTTTCTGTGTAAAAACACAGCAGTATTATATCCAAGAGATGGGTTTGGGTGTAATGAGAAAATGACCCAAGATTTAAGCCAAAGCCAAGAGACCGAAGCTTGTGACTTGTGGCTTTGATTAAAATGCTGTTTGTGCAGCGTTAGCACACATGGCTCCTCTGCCAAGCCACTTCTTGCTGCCAGCTTTGCAGTGCTGCTCACTGTGCTGGTGTCACTGAGCTGTGCTTAATTAGCTGAACTCCTACGTACGTGCAAACTTCTGATTGCACGGTGGCGTTCTGCAGAACGGCTCGAGCCCGTACTGAATTTATACCCTTTTCTAGCTGGATTCAGATCACTTCTCTGGGAAATGCAAGCGCTGCATGTCCAAGCCCTTGGGTTTCTGAGTGATTAATTCAAATGTGAACCAGTTGGTAACAGGAGTGGCTCAGTGGTCAATAGAACAACACTCAGCAGTCATATTCATGAACCACCAAATAGTTTTTCAGGAAATGCTCAAGCATGTAGTTAACAGGTCCCAAAGAGAAGGAACGCCTTGTTTGATGTGCTATACTGAGCAGGAGAGTTATTTGTCCTGCTAAAATGGTGAACAGTCTTCCTGTCCCATCAAAGTGGCTCTGCTGTCCTAGGTGGCCTAATTTGGTCAGAGAGAGAAGTTTATAGGACAGTGTGTCACATGCAACTCTGATGTGTTTTTTCCTGGGAGTAGCTGAGATGATGACCCTGGAAGAAGATCCTAGAGAGTATTCTGGGTCATCAGGTTCTGTTTGGTGCAATTTCACTTCACTTTCTGCAATACTCTCCTTTAAAGCTGAGTTGAGCCTGAAGGAAGATTTTTGAGAGGAGGGGGTGAGAAAGGTAGAGCAGGTTGGGTTAAAGATATCACTGTAGGATGTAGCTGGTCTCCATACAAAAATACCAGTTTTCCCCTGAAAGTTACACTCCTTGTTGCCAGTTCTAGAGCAGGGTAAGTGGCCAGGGGCTGCTCCTGGGCTGGAGAAGGGCTCAGGAACCACCACATGACTGAGCTGCCTGGCTGCTGCTGCTGCACATCACCCTCTGAGATCCACCACAAAATAGCCAGCAAGGAGTTAAACACAATGCAAAAAATAATGCTGCCCTTATTCTCTCCTTTCCCCTCCTCCTCCCATGTGCTTTTATTTTTGTCTTGAGCTAAGTAGAAATGCTGGTTTGGTTTTTTGTTTGGTTTTTTTGTTTTTTTTTTTTTTACTTTGGCTTAACTTCTGTTACTTGATTTTTACACAATCCTCAGGTACCTAATGAAATTGCCACATGCTCAAGGGAAAACAAGTTTCATAACAGAATGACAGTAAAACGTTGCTAAAATCCTCTAGGATAGAGGAAGGATTAGAAGAAGAAAATGCAGAATAATGTAGATATTAGTTTAAAGGCAACAAAGGGTTCCTAGGCCACTGACATACCAGAATCCAACAGAAGTATTCATAATTACTAATAACAAAAGGCTGCTCTATTATGGCTATTCCATTCAAACTAAAACATATGTAAAGCTTGTGTGCTGGTGAGTGTATTTTGATGATAGGTCTGGTTTAAACCTAATCTGCTGAAATGCAGACAGGATAGGAACAATGCTTTCTCTAGGGATCAACAACTTTGTCCCTGAACAGACTGCCTTATGTAAACACCCATAATTCTGTTAAAATTCATGCAGACAGCTCGGATTAAAAAGAAACAAATATCAAGCAAATAAACAAAAGTCATGAGCAACAGGGGCTGGTAAAGTCATTGTGGGAAAAAGTGCTCTTTGAAACATATGCCAGTGTATACTAAATCAAGAAAATTAATATTAAACACTACAGGTCACAATATTGAACATATGTTCCACCTTCTGATAAAGTATCTAGAAATCCTCCTTCCAACAGTGGGCATCTTTTTTAGTGTGTTTTTTAGTCTTAAAAAACCCAACCCTGAACTGATAACTGAGGTGTTCACCACTACTTTGGCCTTGACTTTTCATAGCACTGTACAGAGTAAGGGTTCTGGCTTGGAGCTTGCAGCTGGCACTAATTTGTTCAGCTGGGAATAAAGGTGGTTTACCCAGAAGATTTGGATAGCTGTGGTTATGTGGGTAATATTTTAACTCAGTAAGGATAGAAATGAAATTTCTCAAGTATTTTTTCCCCTTCCAGTGTCTTTTAGTTCATCAAAAGGGACAAAAATGTTGTGTCTTGGAGCTGACACAATCACCTGGGGAAATCTTGGACTCTGCTTTAACTGTTGACATAGGGAGAAAATTCCATCTCCATCGGTTTTTTTGTTTGGTTTTGGAGGGGCTGTTTGGGGATTTTTGCTGTGGGGTGGGTCCTTTTGGTTTTTTTTCCTCTTTTCCTCGTACTCTCACACTTAAATAGATGATGGGGGCCTGTGGAGAGACTGAGGTTCCACGTGTTCCCAGTGAATATGGTAACATTGGATGTTACTTAAAATTTCTGGTGTTTCTGCTTCTGCTACTTGCCAGGTTTTTATCCCTGTTAAACGTTCTGGGAAAGGTTGTGTGTGAGATGTTCTGGAGATTCAACAGGACTGACTTCAGCCTTCTATTTTTAGGGTAGGCTTCAAGACTTTGGGCATCCTACTTGGGTTGCCTTTGCCACAAGACAGGTCATCTTTAATGTGGGCATTTCAAGAAATATTCTCTACCTTTAGACGAAGGGACGGGGAGGAAATCTGTGGGAAGCTTTCCAAGCTGGCGGAAGAACATGGGAAAAAATGACTGTGGTGCTGGAATCCAGCATATGGCCAGGGACCTTGGGCTGAGGAACGTGCTGAGGGCAGGCTCTGGGATTCCTGAGCCAAGAAGTTGTTTGTTTTTCTGGCTGTGTTCAGAGAAACCAAACCCTGTATGTTTACAAGTAAATGAGGTTATACCACAGGTGCATCTGACAGGTTTCAGTAACAGAGAAGAAAAATAAAGGCTTACAAGGTCTGGTTAATTGTGGTAGTTCAGATAATACACTTCAAAAGAGGAAAGTTTAATAACTGTTTAAGCAACTTCTTGTTCAAGGTGCTTTCTCTTTCAAAATTTCTGTTCAGTGGATTTTCATGTATTTTCCTACTTGGGACCACTGAAAGTTGACTACCCCTGAAGTAAAAGCCCTTCAGTGGGGGTGCCATCTTTTCCTAGTTCATGACCTTATCTCCAGGTCCTACCTGTGACCTCAGGACAGGACTCTACTGTGACCATGATTTACATCTTGTATGAGAGCTCTCTGGGATAAGACTGAGAGGAAAAATTGGCAAATCTTGCATTCAAAAAGCATTTTCTGAGGGCTTGGTATTTAGCTCAGTTCTCAATTTCAGCACTGCTTACTTGTGTTGGAAAAGTTATTTTTGGTTGCTTTCTGCGCTTCATTATAATTCTGAAAATGACTAATTTGATGTGACATTTACTAATGTAGTATGATCAGACATAATTTGATCTTATTAACTTAGATCGTACCGTATTAGCAAACATCGGATTCTATTTGAGAAATTTACACATGCTGCAAATGTGGGTACACCTTGAAATCATACTGTATTAGTATAATTTGTCTCCTTAATGTTGTACTTGGTAAAGAATGTCAGGATATATTGCAATTTATAGCTGCCTACTTACAGATCTGCAAAGATTCAGATTGGCTCTGCTGTTGTCATATTGCTCTATCACTTAACAAAAACCCCCTTTCTCAATGATACAAGACCACTGCAGTTCAAATACTTGATGTCTTCCTTTCCTTTGGAAATGCTTTCATTGCCTTGCATTTTGGTGTCTGAAATTGAATAAATGAGTGGAATAAAGAGCTCATCTTGTGGAATAAAGAGTTTATCTTCCTATCCGTGTGTGATGATGGCCAGTATGGCCTGAGAAGGTTGCATGAACTGGACAGCAATAGATACTGAAGTGGTGCAGCTGTATCAGCTCTAAATCAGCCCCTTAACCTGTGTGCTGCTGCCTTTTGCTTTCCTGCTGGGCACCAACCAAGTTTTTAAAAAGACTAAATATTTGTTGATATTGTTTATGAAGGAATGGAAAGGCCAGTTGCCTTTTATAACCTTGTGTAGTTGAGACAGTAACTCTCGTGTTCAGCTCTCCCATTCTGCTCTAGAGCTGTGATTTCTCTTTGCCAGCTCAGGCTGTAACTCGAAGTTTATCTCCTGTGTTCCTATGTGAGATTCTGTATCCTTTCCTTGGTGGTGGTTTGTTTTTTGGGGGTTTTTTGTCGTTGTTGTTGGTATTTGTTGTTGTCTTGGTATTTTTTGAGGGGGAAAGGAGAGCTTTTTTCCCTGATCTTGAGGAGTACTGGGAGCATTGTGCATTCCCATCTGAGCAAGCTGGCTGTAACTGGTAAAGAGACTGGGACTGGGATAATTTTGCAGTGGGCTGCCCATCCCCACAAAGGAAGTGCTTCCACTTGAAAAGTGGAAAAGGCAGGAGCAATGTCTGAGCAGCCCTGCAGCTCTTTTCCCAATGGTTTTCCCCCAGTCTAGGTGCATTATGGTGTCATTACAGCAGAAAAGAGGGTTTCTAGCAGAGAGAGGAAGGCTAAACACCTGAATTTTACACAACTGCCCCAGTGAGTGCTGGGATTGTGTGTGTGGCTGGACAGGAGGGATTGGGGTATGGGATGAGCACCAAAGCAGCTGGTAATCCAGGATGTCTGATGAAAAGTGCAAATTGCTTCCCATCTGCAGTGGAAAGAATTAAAAAAAAAAAAAAAAAGGTTAAAAATAGAATTAAAAGGAGCAGTTAAAAACTTGCTGTAAAGGCTCCAGTTCTGACTGCCGTGATCCACTGGCAATCTGCTGTGCTGGGATGAGCCAGAATGGGCTGTGCATGCACTAAACCCCAAAGCTCCAGGCTGAGCCTGGCTGAATTCAAAGGGAGCTGCTGGGACACACCTGGCTGTGTGAGCAAGGCAGGGTGAAGGCTGAAGCTTAAGCCTTAAACTTCAGACTGCAGGGCATGAGTGATATGGGGTATTTGACTTCTTTTTGTCTGTCAAAACAGAAGCTGTCAAAAAAACTTTTATTTTTCCATATTCCAAAATCTTTTTGATTTAGATGTCAGGTTACCCCTTTGATGTTACTTTTGCAAAACCCCTCAATAAGGTTATTAGAAAATCCTCACTGAACCTGTACAATTTTACTGAACAAAAACCTGAGCAGAGAACCTACAACAAAAAGGGTGTTTGAGCTCTTTTCATTGACCATGAGTTTGAAATAATATATTTAGTTTTAGCCATACTACGACTTTGATCCAAAACTGATAATGTTGCATCTTTCCCAGTGGATTTTTCTCTTTTGTGTTATTTTTTCATGCTCTATTTGGAAAATAACAATCAAGGCAATTCCAGGCTCTTAATTCCTTTTATTTCCACCCCATTGTTCTGAACACTGAGCAAATCCAGCTAGTTGCCAGCCTGAGTTCCTGTTACTCTGATGTTTTACATCCCTGAAGACAATGCTTTTGTCAGGTGATTCCTGTGTTTCCAGGTGTACCCCAAAATAAGTAAGATGCCTTGAAACTAAACAGCCTTCACTTCACTGTTCAGTGATGCAGACATGCTAAGGAGCTGCTGCTCCAGAATACCTTCCTCATCCCATCACACAGGGGGTTTTGCCCATAATGAATTCCACAGATGGACAGAAATTGGCAAAAACTTGCCTCAGAGTTCCACCAGTTCTCTCAATTTTCATTTCAGAAGAACCTTGGCTTTATTCTTTCTGACTTTGCCATATCTATCCATCCATCCATCCATCCATCTACAGTCTTTACAGGTATTGTGTTTGCATGACAATTTGATCTTCTTGTGTGTTTTAACTGGATTGGCTATTTCAATTTAAATTGAAATTCACTGTTTTGATGAGGTGCTTTGTTGAGGTTAAGTTTTATCCACTTCTTGCATTATTTTTTAAGGTAAGTGCTTGTGTCTAAGTATGGACAAACATTCCATGTGTCCGCTCCAGCATAAGTAACAGAAACTAACAGGGACAGAAGTTGGGGAAATGTCATCAGGTTTTTGTTTTAGATGTTCTTCCTCTGGTGTGGTGGATTATAATTTCATTTATATGTATACAGATAAATACAATAACAATTTCTAAATACAATGCATCGTTTTGTCTGTGAATTTATCATTTCATTGAGGGGGTGATTATTTCCAATCACTTGGATTCAGCATTTCTCAGAGTGTCAGAAGAGTGAGGGGCTGCAAGATGTGTCAAATCTCAAGGTTAGGTTGATCCTTTGGGTTCCAGTACCTGCCAGGACAAAAAACTCTACAGTGTCCTTCTCTCACACACCAGGACACTCACTCTGGAGGGTTAGTCAAGACTAAGTCATTCTCCTGTCCTTGAGTTAATGAGTGACTAAAGCAACCAGAAACCAAATTAATTTTCCCCATTCTTTAATGTGCTCTGGTGTTGGCTCTCCAAGTTTATATGGCAATTTCCATGCGATCTATAAAACTCTAGTGGAAACTTTTTTTCAGGAAAATTCACTATTAAGGGAATAAATGGTCCAGATGTTACAAAGGTTGTTTGGGGGTTGAGTAGTATCAGATCAAGTCAAGACACAAAATAATTCTGCACTGTTAATGAAATGTAAAAGAAAGCAAATTATGGACATAAAGAAAAGGCCATTTGGAGGGGGGTTTTGGTAAAATTATAGAAGTGCCCCATTAATCATGGGATTAATAGTTCATCTGCTAGTACTTCAATGGAGGGAGAATATTCACACAGTATTTTGTTTTATGCTGGTATTACATCAACCTTTGTGGCTGTGACCTGCTGTTAAATACAAAACAGGTGTTGGGATGGAATTGGGCCTTCAGATTACACAGACATGTGGACTACTAATTGAACTTTGCATAACCAAGCTTCTGTAGATTCATATTTAAATGCTGCTCGTGACCATTTAAATAAAATTTCAAATTAAATCCAACCCATACAAGGAAAAAGTGAGCAAGAGGGGCTGAGATTTGATAATGAATTATATGTATTGAATGGGCAGCCATGTGGAACAGTTCTAAATTATAAAACCCCTAACTGGGGCTGTGATTCCTTGTCTTGTGCTGCACACAGAAGTAACTTCAACTAAAATTCACTCTCTCAAAAATAAATACAAGAGGGTGGGCTAGAATATCTCTTTTCAATCCAGTGTCTGCTTTTGAGCAATGGTGTAATGTTAGGTGCCTCACACAGTAAAATCTTATTTATCATCTATATGGAAAGGGGTGAGCGGTGTAATAAAAAACCTCCTGGAAAAATCTTGTTGGGTTGTTTGGATGGACCTTCAGTCTTCAGGAACTGAGATTCCTTTTAACTTCATGCTATGGTGGAGCAGAGCCCTCCTCCCCCACAACTACACCCTCAAGTCCAAGTGCTGTGTTATCACCCAGCAGAGCGCTGGTCACTGGTGGCAGCAGCAGCAATGATGCAAGGGTTGGGAGGATTTGTGTGGTGTCACACCCAGCTGACTATTCCTGCCTGGCTTCTTCTTGAAAGTCATGACTGGCAAGGAAAGAGGGGCAGGAACTCCAATTCCTTTTGATGCAATTAATTAATTCCACCTCTACAGACAAGTCAACAGGACTTTATGGGCTTATTTCTACTTTTGAAGATGCATTTGCTGAGATAAATTCTGTATTCCTCCTGCCAGACAAAGCACTGGAAGGTCCTGTTCCCTTTGTAGTGCTGGAATCTTTGAACAGTTCTCCATTGCCTTAAGTATTTTGAAAATTAATTACTTTAGCTCTCTATTTTTCTGGGCAAAAGAAATCAGAATATTTGTTTGAAAACTGCAGTTTTTGTTACAATAAAGGTACTGCTTTGCCCCAGTAGACCTCTGGTTACACAGAGCTGTTGGTAAGGAGAAAGCAATGAATAAGCATGGAGCTATTACAAGTGATTAGAGCAAGATTAGGCAAAAGAAAAGCATCCCTTGCAGGGAGGGTTTGCCAGGGGAAGTCCTGAGTGAAGTTGTGGAGCCTCTCTCCTTGGAAATGGTTAACATTAGATCACAGATGACACCTGTGATTGATGCGGTATCTGTACGACCCCTGTGACCTCTCCACGTTCCTTATGGTCCTATAATTCTGTGTTCTAGCAGTGAAGCAGAAACGTGGATGAAATACCAGTTTTAGAGCAGCTCCAATATTGACTTTTACCTCCGAGGTCAGGCGCAATGAAATATGGAGCACTGGACCAAAAGTGATCCCCTACATCAATGTGTCAAGTCACCTGCTGTTGAAAAGCTGGGTTATTTAATCCCTTTTGTGATCTTTATAGAGTTGATCTCTAAATATAGTTAGTGTCTGGGATGGATATATTTAAGACAGATGGTTGTTGAGGTAGTAAAGATGTGTATAATGCCTATTTAGAGGTCACTGGGCTGGCAATCACAGAATTACTGGCATAAGTAAGAGCATTCCTCTGCAGAACTTTTCACATGCAAATGTCTCATTCCTGGCTTTATCACAGGAGCTTTAAAATACAGTGAACCAGTCAGTGTATTCTCCCTTCAGAAAGGTGCATGATGATAAATGCTATCACTTGAAATTATTTTTTTAAAAATCACTACAGTTGGAAAGAATGAAATTTGATTTCACCTAATCACAGATGTTTAATATTATGCAAGTGAGGCTTTCCATCGGTGCAGGCTTTTTATTTTTATGGTGTACTTTTATTAAAATATACCTAACATAGATATTGGAAATGCATTTTTCAGATGTAGATTTTCTTACAGGAAGGTATTAAAAGATGAGGCAGTTTTGGATTTACTGGAGCAAAGGCGTCATTACCTATGTCACACCATACTGCTGGATGGAAACATGTTTAGGATTTTTGGATGCTTTGATTTCAGTGAATTCTTTTCAGCTAGAGCATCTTGTTTGTTGAAGTTGAATGAAGGAAGGAGGATTGTGGGAAGGCTGTTCTACCAAGAACAAGGTAAAGATCGTTGTGGCACTCTCCATGGATTAATCCATTAGTCTCTATTCTTTGTGTTTCCAGAACATGAATGCTACAATCCATTTTAATGAGAATTGTGTTTCAAGTACTATCTATCTGACACAAATTTTTGGCATGGTGAGAGTCCACATGTCTCTTGTGGGCAGCAGGATCTCTTCCATTTTAGCAGTAACTACATTCAGAATCTGTGGCCTATCTTAATTTGAATTCAAAGCTGAGGGGTAGGTCCTGATCAAAATTAAATTGCTTTTCTGAATGAATGACAATTGTAACCATATTATTTAGTCCTGAAATTGGCTCCTTCGTTCAGAGAAATTAAGGCTTAAAGAGGCATCTGTAGAATCACTCCAGGAAACTGAACATCCTCCCTCTGGGGAAAAAAAAATAGTTAAAGCATTGATGGCAAGATAATGAAATAAATATAAAAGCCATTTCTGATTTGAAATTAGATTTGCTTGTTTTGATCTAGAAAGCTGGTTTGTCTTACACCCTTTTCTACATGAACACTGTCTTGAGCTATTTTTCTGCTTACGTAGACCAGCTCAATAATATCCAGGCAATTAAAATGTTATTCATTTATTTTTAGTTATATATCTTGAAAATTAGCTTCCTTCTCATATGTGGCAAACTGAGTCATAGAGAAATAAAATGTCCTGGTCACAGCTGTATCAGATTTGCAGAAGAACTGGAAATTGAGTGCAGATCTCCTGAAGCCTGGTGTGTGAATCTTGATGTGTGAAAAATAAAATATAATTCAAAGCCAAGGGGGCTGCTAAAAAAGAAAATTGGATTGTAACCTCTGTCCTGACTTTTTCCACTTGCTGCTCCTAATCCTAATTTCCACTCTTTGCCCCTAATCCAGGACTCTGCATGAACACAAGAAGGGCCAGCATTTTTGTTGAGGTGTTTTGAGCACCATAAATAATTCAGAACTTTATTTCTATGTTGCTTATGCACAGTCATCACTTGGGATCCACTAAAAATAATAGTGAGGGTGATGATTAGCTTCTGGCGTGACTGCATGAATTATGATGAGGTTTGACTGGGTTCTAGATGCCAGAAAATGTTGACAAATGTAGCCCTTGAACTGTGTTTTTCCCATGTGGTTATTTTCCAGTATATCCTGAACTCCTGCCCACATAATGGTTGTATTGTCTTTAAAGGATGGAATTCTCCCCTGCTGTGCCGTGGCTGCAGTGAGACAAGTACAGGACTGTTCTCCACCCTGCTCCTTCTGTCTGATTGTAGTTGCATTGGTTCGGAAAAGTGAGGGGTTTTTAACAGACAATCAATCCTATGGGATGCGGCTGTGTTTGGATGAAACACCCAATTGAAGGCACTGGGGAAGGACTGGAAAGGGATGCATGATTCGTGTCTGCAGCACTGCTTTGAAGGGTGCTCTCTGTCAGGATAAACTGAACACAGGTTGGGGTGTTCTGCCCTGGCTGAGAGCAGAGCCACTGCTGTTGTCTAACAATTAGTGCTGATGCACTTGGCACAGCCTGTGTGGCTGCCCAGGGATGGGGTAGCACAGCCTCTGGGCATGACCCCTGGGCTCTTGTTTTCCCTCTTCAAAGTGGTGCTTTTCCATCTCAGACCATGGAAAGCATTCTCAGAAAGAGCTCTAATGCAGGAGAAAAGGCCTTTGGGGGGGCCAAGGCAACTATGTGAGGACTGTAAAACTTGGTGTGTTTGGTAACTAACCTCAGCACACAGTCTGAGGGAGGCTTGTGGAAGGAAATTGAGAAACGCCTTGCAGAGGGTGAACTTCAGCCAAGCCAATTCCCAAAACTAGGCTGCTGCAGAATGACAGTCCTCGAGGTCATGTCAAAGACGTGAAACTGCATGGGAATAAACCCAAACTGCAGTCTGAAAGGTTGTGTAGAAAGCTCCAGTTGTGTAAGAAACCCGAGATGATGCGATACTTTCCATAAAGGAGAAAACCCTTGTTACTGAGAGCAAAGCTGCTGAAATTCTCTCTTCCTCTCTGCCTTTCTTGTCCTTTCTGCTCTCATTTCAATAGCTATTAGGTGATATGTTAGCCACTGGCTTCAAACTACTGCAGGGATCCCTGTGAAGAAGGGCAGACTTTCCCACAGCAATTCCAGAGGGCTTAGCAGAGCTTGTTCACCCTGGTGCTTTTCCTCAAGCCTTTCTCTCTTTCCCTATGGCAGTCTTTTGCCTGGTGCTCTTGCAGAGACAGACTGCTCTTAGTATGTTTACTGATTTGCAGCTTTTCCACTGGCAGCACATATTCAATCAGAATTTCATATTAGTTTAGCAACCCAGAGCAAAAGTGAAGACCAATATTACTGGAATATGATTACTGGAATGCACAGGCTTGCAACACTTGCTGTAGCAGCTTGCATGCTGCTACTTAAAATCTCTAAACTTTTATGTATAGCCTAACCAAGAAGGATGATAAATGCTTCCATCCTCAGAGCTTTTAAAGGCTGGGTTAGAGAAACATCTGCTAGGAATAGATGTGATGTTGATTTGGGCATTGAGGACATGTATTGGGTGACTTCTCAAGCACTAGTGTTCCAGGATTTCTTGCTCCTTCAGAGGGGAACAAAGGAAGGACAGTGGTGTGGGTGGTGTAAATAGGTTTCTCTCACCTTCTTGTATGACTGTGGCTGTTTCCAATCACTGTGCAAAGGAGAGAATCCATTCTCTCTGCTCCTATTGCACATCAGCTCCCAGCTTTTCTCCCATGCCCTGACTGAAGGTGCAAATAAATCCAAGCAATCTCCTGATTACCAAAGTCAGCCTTTCACCAAGGGAGAGCAGTGTCATGCTGTCTGCACATTGTTGCTCCTTTGTGTCTGCTGGCACTTCCCCAATCACCCTGGTCTCTCTGGCAAAACTGGTTGTGTTTGTCCAGAACTGCTCCTCTCCTCCTCAGCAGGTCCTCTCCCTGCCAAAGAGGAGGTTGGGCAGCTGCCCTCCTTCATTCCCCAGCTCTTCTGCGAGAGAGCAGCTCAGATGCAGACTCAGGTGATGATGCACAGTATACAGCCTGCAGCAAATGTAAAACTGGCTCGAGGAGCCTCCAAGACAGGTGGAACAGGTCGTGGGGCTGGTGGAGCAGTCAGATGTCCTCCGTGATGTCTGCCAGAGTCCTGCTGCTAGGAAGGAGCAGAGGCTTGGAAGGGTGAATGAACTGGGAGCAGAGGAATTAGGAATATCCTTTCATGGGTGTGAGGAAATTAAAGGCAGCAGTGTCTTAGCCAAAATAAACGGAGGACGGGGCAAGTGAAAGCTGTGCAGGATGCCCAGGGACACGAGAACCAGGTGTAGTTACCATCCTGCTGAAACCAGCAGCAGGTACAGCCCCTTCTGGATGTGTGCTGGGATGGGCTGGTGGCACTTCAGAGACCAGGGCATGGCTGTGTGAGACCACAGGGAGGCAGGGACAATGGGCCCTGTTAGCTTTTGTGCTTTGATAACGGTCCATCCTAAGCAAAACTGGGATGTCAGACTGGGATGGGAAATGGAATCCTGCAAGTATTGGCAGAAAAGATCTTCTGTGCTTGCCCTGGTGCCCCGAGTCATCTGGATGTTAGTGTTGCTGTGTTCAGCTGTGGTTCTCTTGGAGTTTAAGGCTCTGTGAATGCAGCACAGTTTATCCCAGGAGGAAAAATGTGTTATTCTTAGCCTATTATTGACCTTGTTAATTACAGTAACTGATCTACTATTAACTTTGCATTGGAGCTGTAACTTGGGAGTTTGCAGCTAGAGAAAATGCTGACTCAAAATCACAACATGCAAAACACTAATAACTGGATGGGGTTTTTATTTCTTGAGATCACCAGTGATTTGAATAGTGGTGACAAGTAACTGTTTCACCTGGCTGTGTTTGTGGAACAGCTGAAAAACTAAAGCTACTCTATAAAGCAAAGGGATTTTCCCATAATGAATATTTTAGCAATTCATGTGTAATTATTTGAACTTCCTAAACTGTAAATTATACTGCTACAAATTCATCCTTTCTAGTTATACAGGAGTTTCGTGTCGTGGTGGTTTAGAGTGCATTAACTCCCTTGAAAATCCCCCACTCATTCCTGTGCAATTTATTCTCCTGCTCTCTGTAATGAGTTAATCTATTTTGAATGAAGTTGAGTTGCTTGCTGTATGACTATGCTGTAAAAGCTGCTTCCAGGTCCCATATCAGCTGGCTGGCACAGCCCCACAGCCATTTCCACAGCGTTATTGCTGCTTCGTGTGCAGGCTGCACAGGAATTTGTGTGTAGGTTTTACCTCCCTGGGATTGTTAACAACAAAGACAAACCTGACAGTTGGTCTTCAAAGCTGTGCCAGCTTGGGGAATACCTGAGTGTATAATTGCCTTTAAAATCCTTGCTGGGTTTAGCATTTACCATTTACCTCTACCCAGCCACAGAGCAGCTCCCACCACAGACCCAGAAGGAGGACCTGCTCTATGGATTCGACATGATTCAAGTCTAAGAAAATCTTTCCTATTGACATTTGGGGGTAGAGGGGAGTTACTCAGAGGTCCCTGTCTAAAGCAAATCCAGACTCCTAGGCAGGTGATGTATGTGCTGCATCCTTGATGTTCTTGTTATTGGAAAATGATGAGAAAGGGAGGTAAATGACACAGACCCTGCTGTCCTACCTGTGAGGCATGTAGGGTGCTCAGAATATCTAAGGGTTTCTGCTAATGATAAGCCGTCATTCTAAATGCTGCAAACAGCTGCAGGTGCTTTATTATTCAAGACAAATCATTGCCTTCATTTGTTTCCATCAGAAACTGACTTAGAGAGCACACCTCGGAGGAAGGGAAATGAAATAAGTGACTCTTTTGACAAGAATTACATATTACTGTAGCTTTGGCATTATCAAGATCTGGTTTATCAGTATAACAAGATCATGTGTTTTTAATATAAGACTGAGATATATTTAGTTCAGAGGGAGAATTTTTGAGAAACATGAAGAGGGAAAAGACAGTGATACAGGCAAAAAAAAAAATGGAAAAGTTTACAGCAGGAAACTTTATGTATGAAGAAGTCTCCTTGCTTTTGAAACTAGAAAATCAAATAATGGGCACATATTTTGCTACCAGATGCTTAAACTAGCACTTGGTCTGACATATCTTCCAGAGTTTCTAAAACACAATTCCAGGTCAACAGTTTGCAGAATTTGTGTTCAGCTCGGCCCTCATTCATGTGCTGAAGTGTTTTGCTCAGCCCTGGCCTGCAGTTTGATTTCTAGCTCCCATCTTTGCCAGGTACCAAGTGCCTTGAATACCCTGGTGAATAGCAATTAATGACACTCAGCTACTTCAAATGCTGGGATAAATTGCAGCAGCTCCCAAAAGTGGCTATTAGAGCTAATCAGAAAATGCTGTACTTCCTGCAGAAAATGTCAACTTCTTGTTTTTGTAAACCAAAAGCAATCAGGAAAAGTTCTCTCTGCAAGGAAAGCTCCTTTAAAAGAAAACTGCACACGTCTCATAAATATTTGCTCTGGTCAAAACCCCAGATTTCTGTCAGAATGTTTTTGGCTGGGTTTAATGGTTATTGCTGATACTGCCAAATACTGTGATCCAGTTGCAAGGAATTTTAATAGGGGCTCATTTTAAGAACGGCATCCCCTCGAACTGAGTCTGTGGCCAGGGATATTATGGCTTGTGAGATTTTGGGGTAAAGTATTGCAAAGCAGAATATCAGTGTTTAAAAAGGATGACACTGTAAAAACCTCTTGAGGCTTAAAATTTATGACTATCTGCAGCACGAGAGAGTTGAGTCAAAGGCAATATTTCAGTGCAAACAAATCAAATGTGATTGTTTCTCTGAACTTGAACCAGATTTAGATGTTTTTTTCAGGTCTGGCATGAGTTCAGCCCTTATTTTGTTAAAATTGTGACGTTAAATGAGTTTAAAGATTTCCTGCCTAAGAATTTGGCATACGGAAGTGAAGTGCACTGGCAGGTGCTGCTGTCGAACTCTGTTTTTGAAAAATGCTGCAGCTTTTATTTTATTTTAAAGGCATTAAAATAAATGTTGTTATTGTGTTAACAAATCTCTTCAGCTATTTCTGCAAACCAGCAATTTGCCATATTCTATTTCTATGGCATATTTTTATTGGTGCAGACTGGACTTCCAGAAAGTATAACTGCACTTGTTTTTGTTATCATTAATATTGATAATTACTTCTGGGACAATATTTAATTGCTTTTGAGTTTTGCCTCTCAGTGAAATTTCTAGAGCAAGTTAGGTTAAATTTGCAAAAGGTGTAGTTGATAATAATTCACCATCCTGGTAATGCTATTTTACAACATTAAACAATATTACATTGTATGCTATTGCAGAAATAAAACTTTACACTTCAAAAATTAATCTGAATAAGCCAGGTATTCATGCTGCTTTGTGGAGTTATGTAAGAATGAAGGTATCAAGATGTTTATTCATCCATTTTATCTGACTATTTTCTAGGGATAAAACCAACATCTAAATGTTCATTTCAGCCAGTAAACAAATCCAGAAGTCTCAGATTTCACCTCTGGCTTAAGCTACAAGAGGAGTAGCACTAGTGTAAATAGGAATAAAGTTCCACCTGTA
Source organism: Corvus moneduloides (assembly GCF_009650955.1). Lineage (NCBI taxonomy): Eukaryota > Metazoa > Chordata > Aves > Passeriformes > Corvidae > Corvus > Corvus moneduloides. Next base: position 3,048,605 of record NC_045491.1, on the reverse strand, counting down.
TTCTGTTGAACTATTTGATATCTGATGTTTGACTAAGTCCCTGTGCAATAAAAGCTTGAAAGGTTGGTTTTTCAAAACAACCGCCTCCCCCAGTGACCCTACCCTCACACACAGATCTGCTTGGCAGAAGGGCAGTAGCTTTAGTCCAAGTTTTTAATGACTATGCTCAAAACTCACAAAAGCCTGAAGCTCTGAAAAGCAGTTGCCCGTGGAGAACGACCCCATAAAGTGCGTGAGGAAAGGAGAGGGTCCGTGTGGGGGTTCCAGCTCCAGGCAGCCACACTCCCACATCCCCTCAGCGGCTTGGGAGAACATTTCTATGGAATTAGAATGCTTTTGTGGGAGGCAATTACCAGCTATTTTGGACATGGCAGGGCAAGGCAGTGTGATTCTTTGCTGCCAGTGCTGGGCACTGGTTGCTTGCAGCCCTCTGGATGCTGTTTTATATAACATTGCTGTTTATTTGGGGTTTATGTTCTTCCTATGCTTCCAGGTGTCAAAGTGGAAGCTCTGCTGTGTTTTCCTTTTAGCAATGTTCTGGGGGAAAAAAAAAAGGAATTTTTGTGAGAAGGGAAGAAATGGAGATGGAACAGCTTTTTAAAGCTTAGATTCCCCTGTCCAAAACCTACTTATTTCCTGCAGTGCCATAAAATAAACCTAAGCAAACAAACTTCTGTCCAGCCAGTTTCTGGCTAAACCATGCAATGAAAATTTATTCACTCCCAATTTTGTCTTAGTTTTCTGTCCCTCTGATGTGTGAGTTGACCCTGATTGCAGCACAGGGATTATATACTCTTGGGTGTTGACTGCATAGATCTTGTAAATAAAGCTTGTAAATTGTTTGCTTTGACTCTTTGTTCCTTGTGAGATGTGGATGTATTTTTGTGTTTAATCAGAGCATGCTCAGATGCAGAAGCATGTTTCATGAATAATGGCTTTATTCAAATATAATGAATACAATTCTTATGAATTCTGTGAGTTTTGCATTAGGAGAAATAAATGGCACATAGAAAGTATTGGCGAAAATCTATTTCAGTGCATGCATTTCTCATTTCTTATTCACCTCAAGTTATTGTGATATCTTGCACCTTCTCAGAACCAGGCACATCTGTAACTGTGCTACTGGCTTTCAAATATAACCGAGAAGTCAAATTACTCAAAAATTTAGAGTACAGAATTTAATATGGAAAGGCTGCTTCTTAATAGCAGTGCCTGTTTTGGGGCACTTTTGCCTGAATCGTCAGATGGGTAAATGCATAATACTGAGAAATATTTAGAGGGGGTTTCTTAAAATACATAAATTAGCATCCTAGGCAGGATGGGATGAGTGACCTTGGTCAGCCACAAAGAGTACTGTGCACCCTGTTTTCAGTTGCTTGAGATTTTGGCAGACTTCCCTAGCTGGAGAAAGGTAATAAGTTGTCTTCCTGGATTAAAGTTTCCTGTGGAAGTTACCCAGAAATCCCAGTGAAAAACAGCGTTTTTTCTAAAAGTCCAAACTGAATGCTCCTATGAAGGTCTGGTGGAGCCCTTTCGTTTGACCAGTATTGTGTCCTCATTCCAGTGATGCTGTGGTCTCATGGAGAATAAGGGGGTGTGGTTCTACCATAAATATTTTCAGACCTAGGAGGATAGGACAGGGATTTCTGGCCATTTCTTTGAGTGTGGTGGTGGAGTACATGAGCTTCAGCAATAAAATCCAGCCTAAAGTACTTCCAACTAGATTAAAATCTGGTGGAATATGCTTTAGCATATTATTACTTTCAGCAGCACATGCAGCATCCTTGTTAGCAGTTATTAATTTTGAAACAGTCAGTTTAGCTTCACAGGAATTAAACTCTCTTGAAGTACTGCTGCCTGGTGTTCAGGATATGAAACACTGTTCTGTACAATGTATTTTATTTCATTCCTGTTGGTCCCTAAGGAAACAGCTCAGAAATCACTGCCTCTTCCCAGGTAGTGGTTTCCTATTTGAAGCAGACATATTTGGAAATAGGCAGGATCTTGGTGTCCATGAGGTCTGTTTGAAATGGCAGCTCAGAATAATGAGTTCATCCGTGGTGTATGATGTCTGCAGAGGTGGTAAATCCATCACCTGCCACCACATGGGGTACGAGGAGCTTGCTCCATCTTCTGGTGCTCCAGTTCTCCCCTGCGTTGTGCTGGCTAAATTTTATTCTTTGTATTTCTCATACCTTTGGGTCTTAACAATTTCTCTAAACAAGTGGACTTATTCCCAGCATATACATTGCATGAAACTACTGTTTTGCTTTCTCAACAAAGAGTAGGCCAATGTTCTGAATTTAGCAAATAAAGCAGCTTTTTAATGTGAAGAGTGTAGAGCTACCCCAAGATTCCATATGTGAACGGAAAGGAAGCCTTGATCTCCCTTCCAAGGGCAACACATACTCCTTTTTTTTTTTTGTAGGAAATTACCACAGCTGCAGTAAACCTGATCCCACTGAAATCAATGGAAGTTTTGCTATTGGATTTGCCAGCAACTCCTTCCTTTTCTTTATTTTACATCTAGGACACGGTAGACAGAAAACTTTGGGGTATTGATACTCTGATTTTTTCCCTTTTGCTAGGGAGATTCTGCATTTACTTATGCCACAGATTAAAAATGTCATGGCAGAGCACTATCTCAATCAACACTTCTAATGATATGCGATTATTCATAGCTTTTTGAAAATGTCATAAGTAGTTCCACTTCACATGCTAACATATGCTTTCCAAACAAATACTAATGAGTTTTCTTGGTTCTCAGTTTCTTACAGTAGAGTTACAGGTTCCTGAGTAAAGAAGGAAACAATATTTAAGATATGGAGAAAAGTGTAAGTGTAAAGAGATTAATCAGTAAATAAATGCAGATGTCTGGTGTTCAAAGCTGTCGTCCCAGGGTTTTATCTATACTGCTTAAACTGATCTGAAAAATGTCTATTTGCCTTGCAGGATGAAATGCAGTATAGATTTTTAAGCGTAACACATCTCCCTCTTTAAACGTGCAACAGACTGAACACTGGCAAAAATGCTGTATTACAATAAATGATACCCCAAATAAATGTAGGGTCTGAAGGGAAGGTGTATTTCTCACTGGCAGTGGTATGAGTTACCTCAAGCTGTGTGCCAGTGATGTCAAGTAATACTGCTTACATCATTCTCAGATTTTTAGAAAACAAACTGTCATCTCTGAACTGAAGATTACTCCTGTCATCTGCTATATATAATAAAGGAGGGTGACAGCAGCCAGGCTGCTACAGAATGATGAGCTGGGAGGGAGAGATACTGCTGGAAATCATCTGTGTGGCAGTGACACTTTAACCCTTTTTGTCTGAAAGATGCCCCGCTGGAGATGGAGACAAGAGGGTGGGAGGGACTCAGGGCTGTGCGGTCACTTCTGAAGAGCTCCATAATTCCACCTCCTGGGAGCTGAGGATGATGAATTAAATGTCACCAATTGCATGAATAGGCAGTCAGGAGGGCCAAAAAGAGCTGCTGAATGAGCTAATCACTCTCAAGGTGCCAAGGGAGCCTGAGCACCAAACTGCACCCTGGGCTGGACCATGTCGAGATCACCTCTTGCTAAATGTGTAGGAGGGAAAATTTAATCTCTTACTTGGTCAAATATTTTGCTGCATGCTTCAGGGAGCATCAGCATTTCTAAACAGCCTAGTTTGGACCAGAATTATTCCTGGTTGCTATACATACAGAGTCATCTTCACATGCTTGATTCTCACAGTACCTTCTTCCTTGTGGGATTGAAACTTGCTGTGTTTAGCAATGATAAAGCTGAAATGCTTTTTTGTGTAGCACAAATAATAAACACAAAACCAGCCTCAACAGCCTTTAGGGCAGTTGTACTGTATCACAGCTATATTGTTTATATTAAAATCTGAGTGCTTACTGCAGGGATAACATCCCAGAACAACCCTGTGGAAAATACCTCTCCTCGTCTCTCATCACAGTAAATTGTAGTAAGAGAATGTGTCTCTATTTGATGAAAAAATATCTTGCAAGCCTAAGGAAGAGGTAAAAATACACTACCAGCAGTTGCATAGACTCCAACTAGATTTTCTGGGGAAAAAGTATAGGTGAGAGTGCACTGGCATTTGGAGAGCAGGACTTTGCATATGCCAGCTCATTACTCAGTACTGTTGTAAAGCATGGACAGTTTGTTGCTGGAAAGCTACCGGGAGAAAAGCATCACTGATATTCAGGGTGTTTATAAACAGTGTGACTACCTGCAGTTGATGTACCCAGCTCCTGAGAATTACTCTGTGTGTTTCAGCCTAATTAAATGCAATGCTGTCTTTTTTATATTTTCAGTGGAGGTTCTGCTAAGGAGTCTTGTGACAAGTATTGTGGTGTAAGGGTTAGATGTCTAGATGGTGGATAAACACAGATGCAAGCTTTAGTTACATAAGCCTTTAGAAAGGTTATGTTTCATTGCTTTTCACATTTCATCTAGTTCTTACTGGGGAAATGCTGTACTATAGAAAGATCATTATGCAGATCAAGAAACATGAGCGTGTTGCTATCACGGGAGGAAAAATATAAATAATTAAATCCTGTGCCACCTCTTTCACAGCCCTAATCTCATTAATATAAAGCAATTTTAGAGATGGAGAAGAGCTGATAACAGCATTGGACTCATGAGATATTTCTGTTTTCCATCCATCAGGCAGGTAATTGTGGGAGTTATGACTTTGTTAGGCAGAAATGTACAGCTCTAAAGAACCGATAACTGAGCATCTCTGCTCAGCAGACAATGGAGCAGCATCCAGTAATTGAATACATCAATAAGCTTTCACATCTCGTATAACTTCAGTGCCCTGGACAGGATAGCATTAGACATAATCATATTTTGATCAGGAGAAAATAGAAGTTGGATGAAATAATATCAATTTTATTTACAGGGCAGAGAAGAAGCCATCCAGTCTGTGACAGAAAAATGATTTTTTTTTTTTTTTTATCTGGCTTTGATCTGGCTCTGGGCTTTGATTTGGTGGTAAATGGGTCTATAACTCATTTACGCCAGCTGCCAGGCTTTTTCAAAGCACAGAACATTAAGCAGAATCCTGCTTCAAGGAATAAATACACAATCAACATAATAAATGGTGACAAAAGAGCCCCAGCTCATTCTTTACAGTTTTAAGTTGCTACAGCCTACATGAAACACTACAGATACCCAGTGCAAACAGTGCTTATTGATTTGTGGCATTCTTGGGCCAAAGAGCATTTTTTGTGTAAAACATTAGAATGAGAGTTTAAGGGGGCTCGATGGGGTTGGGGAGTGTCTTTGTGTGAATTTTGTTTGCAGTAACTCTTGCAGAGTGTGGCAGAAGAGGAGAGATTATTGTGGAAAGGCGAGGGGAGGGCAGAAGAGGGGTTTTTTATGGTCACAGCGAGGCTGCAGCCTGCGAGCCTGGCCAGGGCTGTCAGAGGAGATGGGCAGGGCAGGCTGGCACAGGGGGAAGCCCACAGCTCCTGTGTTCCAGTGGGATTAGGGCTGGAACAGAGCAGGAGAGCTGCTCTCTGCCCGCAGAAAGCCCCGAGTGCTGTCTCCCTTGCAGGAGGAAGGGAGCAGAGCAGCCCAGTCCGGATCCTCCTTGCCAGAGCCTGCATTTTGGGGAGCTGGGCTTTTGCTCCCTGCTAGCCTGGGGTGCAGTGATTGCAGAAGGCTTTGAATTCCTTATTCCATGTAGAGCTGTGGTCTTTGAGCTGCATTTTGTGTGGAAAACTGTGTTTTTGAGCCCAGACTACCCTTCAGGTCTCTTTGTTTTCCCTGCCCCCTGCTCAGAGAGGTGCGTGCCCTCTTCAAGACTCTTGTAATCTCCTTCTTACATAATGCTGCACTTCACTGAGGCTGCATTGTGTACTTCTGTGTGGATAAAACAAGCACTGTCATGATGCTGCTTTACAGGGGCTGACAGCCATGCCTGCTCTGCTGGGGAGTAAAAGGCTGGGGTTTGGCTGTGGACGGCATCAAAGGCTCCAGAAGGAGTTTACAGGCTGGGAGAGAGTTACTGAGCAAAGCTTTTTCTGACATGGTCAGGGGATGTGCATTTTATTCATGAATTACAGAATTCTTTTTCCATTTTTTTCTGTCTCTATTTTATTCTGTGGCAAAACGAAGCAGTGGGGTTTGCAGGAGGCAGTAGCTGAAAGATGGGATCAGGCAAATGCTAAGAAGAAAGCACACTTTCAATCTGAGTTGGAATATCCTTGATAACGAGCTTTCAAGTGAAACAATAGAATTCTGTGGCTTCCAGTCAAAACAGAGCCAAAAAGGTTTTATCCTAGCACAGGTTGTGCCCTTAAAATCAGAGCACTTCGTTAGAATCATAAGCAAGAATTCAAAGTGAAGTTTGATGGCTTATGTTACATAGGTGTGACCAGAGGATCCTCTTAAAACATGGTTTTCTACATTAAAGCATATTTAATGATGCAAATATAATATCATGCTTATTTCTTCCTCTTCTTAAGAGCTATAATAATAGGACTGTATCCATTTTCTCTCTTTTCTGCTCTCATCTCAGTTTCATTCCAGTCTGAAATGTGAATCATTATCCTATGGTACAGACTATTTGCCTTGGAAGATTCTAGGAAGAAAATAGTTCAATTACTTGAGCTGTTTTGGATAGGCAGGATAAGTTACTATGAAATCTTTTTCACAGTCGCTGATTTTTTGCAATAAGGAGCTTGCTTTGAAATAGTTGGCAAGAGACAAATCAGGATTTAAATTTGGGAAAAATAATGGAGATTCTTCTGCACCAAGTGAAAGTATTCAAGCAATGTATTTTTTAGCATGGCTGTTCCTTTCATTTCTGTGAATTAGGAGTCTGGTGGGTGACAAGCTTTGGAGGTGGAGTTTGCTGTCCCTACAGCCAGCTTGACCACTTCAGAGAAAACTCTCACTCACTATGTAAAAGGTCCAAAAATGCAATGTAAGGCTCCTATGAGCTGCTGAGTGGTAGGAGAATTACTTTTCCTAGTTTTACAGGAAACGTTGAGGTTTCCTGTCTCTTTTGGGCTAGATTGTGGCCTTCTGTTATATAAGAGGTGGAAAATGAAGTTTTTACACACACACACACACACGTGCACACACACAGAGCCCCATTTGAAAGAAAATTACTCCAAACTGTTTTCCTGGAGCCCCAAGGCAATTGCAAAACTAAGAGAGCACTTCATTTCAGTGAGCACCAGCAAAAAATGTCTTGGATACCATCCTATGATCTGTAAAAGCACTCATTCAAACAGGTAAAATGTATCAAGTCCATTGAGACCAATGGGTCTGAGATGTCCTTCCTCCTGCTGGTGGGTGTTCTAAAGCAAGAATCATTGATCAGATTCCTAATCTGATGTGTTACTGCTTAAATCATAATGTATGAGCTACCACAAGCTGCTGAGGTCGCATCAACAGAGGTGGTATCATGAAACAATCAGATTTTTGCAAGCACAGTGTGAATAGGTGAGAAAAACTTGGCTTTCGAGAGTCTTACTAGCAGGAGTGCATTTTAGCTGTGCATGCTCGAGTGCAATGTGCCATCACACCAGGGATTCTGGATTCAGTCATTATTCATCTAAAATTTTGCTTTTATCAATAAAATTTTTCTCAACACTGTATGTTCACTCCTTGCATTTAAAATACAAAGATGCAGCAAAATCATTGTTTCAGGTTTTCTACCTGTCAGGATGTTGCTTCATCTCTCATTAATCTGTGCAACAGGTTGATTGGCTTCAAAATGTCCTGGGGAATAAAAGAGAAATGTCTGCTGTGTTATTTTGTGCTGGGTGAGGGAGAGCTGCCTGGTGAGAGACAGATCACAGTGATTTATCCCAGATTTGTGTTCCCACAGTTCCCTCACACTGCAGTGTGCTGGTGAGCCCTGAGCTCCCACAAAAGTGAAAGACTTTATCTCAGCCATAACTCCTATGCCTTACTTGAAGCAAAATGTTTGGCTTTACTTTGGGGATTCTTAAAAATTATCTTTCACCGCATGCATTTGAGTTTGGAAAAAAAATCCGGGTGGTTTGGGTGCTGTAAACCAGCAGAGACAAAGCGCTCTGTGCGTGGCATTGGCTGCTGCGAGCAGAAGGAATTGGTCATTCCAAAACTGCCCATCGGGGTGGGTTTTCTCATTGCCACATTGGCCTCTCACAGCAAGAAGTAGGAATTCCTTTGAGAGGTGACTTTGAAACTGGGGGAACGGGTCCTGAAGGCTCACTGGGAGTAACTTCAGCCTGGGTACAACTGCAAGTGCCATTGCTGAGTTTGAAGCATGAGCAGGGGAAGGTGTCTGTGAGGGTCTGTGACAGTGTCCTCAGCCCTGGTGGGGTTCTTGGCATGTCCTGAGAACGGCCAAGAGTTGGACTTGGGAGTTCCTTGTGGGTCCCTTCCAGCTCAGGATATTTTGAGTCTTCTTTTCCCTGAGTCATCAGCCAAGTCATGCTCAGCCATCAGTGACTGAGAACGCCAGACACTTATATTTAATATTCATCTATGGAGAATACCCTGGAGCTTGTAATAGCCAAAATTAATAATATCAACTTAAATAAGGCAAACAATCCCTGTGAAAAAAATTACCTTTAAGTAAACTTCAGAGGCTTTTTCTATTTTTTTTTCATTTATGTGCTTTTCTTAAATAATGGGAAAATCAGGATGTGTGGTTGAAAAGCTGGATTGTAGCTCAGATAATGACAAAATTTCTGATCATTTCTATAATGTAATGAACATGCTTTCTGAACTGACAGTTTATATGCTGAGTTCAAAATGGCTTGAAATTAAAATTTAAAATAGGACATTAAGCCAGGAAATAAATCTGAACAATGGTAATAGCCAAACTGTACTGAAACTGGTTAAGAAATCACATAGCTGTGGAGATAATTAATAGTTCTAATAGCTGCATTAATAGAGGTTTCATGCTAAATATTACACTGATGTTTATTTTCTCACATCTCTAGCAATGTGCATCATTAAGGCAGTAGCCTTTATTCTGGTTTTAGGTAATTCAGTGCAAAAATCAGCACGACTTAAAATTCATTTTGGTTGGAATGATAATAATATGGCAGTTCAATGACCAGCTTTGCTTAGAGATTTATTCTCTTAGATCAGTTTCATGTTCTGGTTTTCTCTGTAGTGGCTAAAAATTTTTCCCAATGAAGTAAATAAGCTTGAATGAACTGGGTAGGTTTTTAGTTTGATGGGAACTTTAATCTCATTTCTGTCTGCACTAGATGACAGAAGTGCACTTAAAACACTGGTTCAATTTAGTCTACAAGTGCTTTAGACTGGAGAATAATCTGTAATTAACTGAGTATTTACTAACTTTCTACTTAGCTGTTAGTTTAAAGGCTTCATTTTAGTAAACTGAAGAATATAAGTATCCTTGTAAATAAAAATCCACTTAAAATATTCTTCTAGAACTACCCTTATTGCTCATTTCCACAATGGCTTTGTTTGAGCATTTTTTCCTTTTCATCTCTTCTTTTTATCCTTGTTGACTGCAGAAAATAAAAAATGATAAAAATACAGAGCCTTTTAGGAGAAAGCAGGCAAAACCCCTTTTTTTGAAAGAGCAGACCTTTCAGCTTTTCAAACTTCCTATGATTTGGAATCTTGAAAGATATGTGTTTATACACATTTATTTATTTATTTATACAAGTGACAGGCAAACTGGGGGCACCTGCTGACAGGGGTTGTGCTCTGTTCTCTATAAGCAAAGGGCACTAGAACTTGGCAAAATCCGGGGAAGATTTTCAAAAGGAATGTCACCTGGGATTTTAGAAGCCACAGAATTCTTGAGGAGGGTTTAGAACAGGAAAAAAAGTAGAATTCTGTGCTTACTTCTTAAGTATTTGCTGGAGAAGAAAAGAAACAAAGTTAAATAGGGGTTATAATCTCCCTTATTGCTCTGTAAGCGGTCAAGTAAACACCAGTCACAGAAATGCAGGAGTTACCAGAGGGAAGCTTTTGCTAAGGCACCCCTGGGAAATGAGCCTCTTCTGCCTAGGAGACAAGTCAGTTCCCCCCAAGCTGCTAAAACATACTAATGAATTTCTATATATCACCGAGTCACAGAATCATTAAGGTTGGAAAAGACCTCCAAGGTCTTAAAGCTCAACTTCTGACTGAGTGCCTCCATGGCAATTAAACCATCTTGTGAAGTCTTGCATCTGCTTGGGGGATGTTGGGGTTTTTTTAACACTTCCAGGCATGATATCTATTATCTTGTGCCACTTGAGAGGGAAAAGTGCTTTCCAGCTCCCATGTGCAGATTCACTTTTCGAGGCATCAATACTGTAACTTGCTTCCAGTTTAACTGCCATTTATGCACACAGTTAAAATATAAAAGCAAGCACCTGTCTATTACTTTTAATTACATTTTTCCAGACCTGGAACAGAAAAGTAAAATATCCAACCATTTTAACCCTGATGTTAATTGTTTTGAATAAAAAAGTGTACCACCTGTCAACTGTAGCAGAAAACATATGCTCAGTACAATAATGTGCAAACCAAGTGCTACACAGCTCATCTTCAAAAGTTACTCCCTTATGATTAATCTTCCTCTAATGGACATGGAGCAAACATTGCCACAGAGTATGGTTTGAGTTTTCAGAAGAACATATTTGCTATCTCGTGTGAAAAATGCATTTTCCATACACAAGCGGTCCTCAAATTATTTCTGTGTGTGCGAGATGGGAAATGAAAAGTTGTCTTGTTTAGGTGGTGAAAGCTTGTTTGCTGGGATTTAAAACTTTGCCTCTTCCCATAAGTGGGAATAATTGGCAAGGGTATCTGTGAAGCCATGATTTCAGTCCTCTCCGAAATCCCTCTAAAGTGGTTCCCTTTATTCACCTTTGTACCCAGAGGCTTGGAATAAATCTTCGTTACATTCATGTAAATAGATAATATCTAGAAGCGTGTGAGCCGGGGGGGTTACCTGCCTCTGGATGGAAAAAGCAGGGTTCTGTTCCCACATGCACAGCAAGGGAGTTTTGGCCAGAGGTAAATAACTTCAGACATGTCTTTCTCTTTCACCAGCAAGGGTGAAACCTGACAGAGAAACTGCCTTTCCTGAAGTGCATTAAATACAAGATCATCTCTTCAAGAAATTAAACCCTTGCAGCATAAAGACATTTTTCTTGGTCTTTATTGTCCCAATTTGTGAGGCTGAGTAGAGAAAGGGCAAGCAAGGAACAGCAGTAATGGAAGAAGTAGAATAGCAAAACAAGTACATTAAAAAAAAAAAAGCTCCTAGATTGTCTGGTCTCAAAGACTGCACTAACATATATATATATATATATAATTTTAGTATAGCACTGAGTGCATTGGGATTTAGGTGTTGATTTAAGGGATCTTTTGATTCCTGAATGGTCTGATGATAACTTGGCATTTAAAATTCCTTCTGCTCGTGTTGCCATCAGTAACAGACGTGTCCTTTGCAGTGATGCTCTGAGAGTGTATTTGAGCATTTTCAGAAGCACCCAGCCCCAATAGACACAATTGTGGCTGGGAAAAGGGCCTTTGCTGCTCTGTAAGAGGGGATTTTGTGTCATTCCAGTGGGGGTCAGTGGAGGTGGGCTGCAGGGGCAGCCTCTGGCTTTGGTGAATCGTAGCCCTGGTGGCTGAAACCTGAACGGCCTCTTGCAGCAGCGTAAGGGGGCTGCGTGTGACAGTAATCAGCTGAGCTGCACTCCCAGAGATTATTTTTCACCAACACCGAGTGAATGTTTCATTGGTAGTAAGCAGTTCTACTGCCTGTCAGACCCTGGGAAGTGTTGTTTTGATTAGGGAATGAAACCAAGAGTTTGTCTGGCAAATACACCTGAATTCTGAACACCGATGCAACGTGCATTCCCAAATTCATGTTTTTTGCTTAGTGAAGAAGATTTTGAGTAGCATTTGTTGATGGACACCAGCAGCACGTGCAGAAATAACATTGTGTGGGGAAAGACATCTTAGTTTGGTATCGATCAAGGTACACCTTGTGTAACAAATACTGAAACATAAGGTGTTATTCAAGCTTCAAAGCAAACACCAGCCAAGTTCATGCTTTATTCAGCATCATAAGCTACATTTTTCAAAGTCCTAATTATGTTTCTTGTGGTATTTCTTGCGCTGAAGCTTTGGAAGGAGCTGACTCCAGGTACTCACAGCTGTCACCACAGCTCAGTTCTAATGCGATGATCTGCATCCTGGTAATGGCATGATCTGAAGTGATCTCACGCTGCTGTATTTTAAAGCTCAGTTAAAGTGCCCACTAAGAAATTCATAAAGCATGTTGTCCACATTTACTCTCAGGTTAATGGAAATTTCTCTGTAATGCAGCAGAAACCCTGTATCTTATCCTTTACTTAACACATTCCCTGCAGGGATGTTCTCTAGGTGTTAATGCGTGTGAGCCAAGAGGACGTGAATTTGGTTTCTGTAGACATCAGCTAATTTGCCTTTTTTTCTTTCTCCACCTTTTTTTTCTTGTGTTTCTCATAGACTTTTCAAGAGAGAAATACTGAGTTTGCAATGCCCCTTGGTCCCCCTTGTCCCAGCCCATCTACCTTGAGAGCCCTGCAGGCACACAGTTTATATTCCACTAATGGCTTTACAACAAGGGTTGCTTAAAGGCTTGGATCAGTCAATCTATGCCTTTATTGCAAAACCAGAACAAAAATCCAGGCAGAGGTAGATACATATTGCTGTGCATAACTGTGTGATCTGTTTGACTGTGATGTTGTTTGAGGCAAACTAGTTCCGTCTTCTAAGGTTTAACCCCAGAAGATGCCTCACGATACTGGGACAAGTTATCTTCTGTTTATGGCATAGAATTAAAGGAGGCATGACTTCAATTGTCCTTAGCCATGACTTCAATTGTCCTTGTTTGCCATCTGAGCTTTAGAAACCTGTCTGTGCCACATGTTGGAAACCTGGGAGAAGGAGCTGTAATCCCTTAATCCTGGATTAAACATCCTGTGTATCTCTGGGATGACATTCCACGTTAACATTGCAGTTGTGAGCTCTGTGAGCTTTCCCCTGAGGGACAACTTGGCACTGTCTGTTCATGCAGTTGTCCAAAACTACATTTAAATGTCCCCTTTTTGAAGCAGCCCTGTGTCTGTTGGCAGACTCAAGAAACCCCCTGACGTCTGGGGCTTGCAGAGTTTTCTTCAGTTGCAGTAGATTTTGTGGGATTTACCTTCATCCCCTTGGTCCCAAGTATGATCACCTGAAATGTATTCATGAAATACTTCTTGCAACAAACAGTGACCGAGCACAACAGGACATGTTCTGCTGAAAGGTGCTGTCCCATTTTTTCCAGTTCATCCCATTGTGTGCCCAAATGCCTTGGAGGTGATGCAGAAGTCTCAGAAATTAGGTGTCATTTAGGAGAGAAGTCACCTCTCTGGGCATAAATACCACAAGTGCCACAAGACAGGAAAAGTCAAAGAGGGGAGAGCACATGGAGAATATTTTTAAATTTCTCCTTAAAATCAACATAATGGAGCTGGTTTCTCCAGCTAGCAGTTAAAAAAATTAAACATCCTAATAATCCTTGAAAGCCAACTGTGAACAGCTTTTGCAAATTGTTTTTCTGTGTGTTTATGTGCTTCTGCTCTGCAATATTCTTCATGTCCCCACATAGTGGTATTTTCTGGTGCCTGATTCGATATTTTTTCAGTGATCAAGTGCTTCTGCTATGAAAAGGATTTTAGTTCTGTTATGAAGCAGTCAATAACCATGACTGACCTTTCAAAACTCGCAGGCCTTTACTCCAGCCACTTTGAAAAAGTGAATCTGTATAATCCAGTTGTGTTTCTTGATAAGTGGCCTTTAAAAAGGGTATGTAAACAGCAGCAGAGAGCTGGCCTTTGGCACAGCCTCTTTATCAGTGGGCAGGTTTCACTGGGGAGTAGCGTGGCTGTCCTGCGCAGAAGCTGACATTCACTGGCATGGGTGATGAAAGTATGGCAAAGCCCTGCTCTTCCTGCTCCTAGACCATTGCTCCCTGTCCCAAACAACACTTTTTCTTGAAAACTAAATTTGCTAAGCAGTTTTGAAAAAAATTCTGAATGTTTCTGAATAATCTTTGATCATACCTGAAGGCTTCTTAAAGGCTTTTGAGGGGGTTTAAACATTTCTATTTATCCAGGCAGTTGTTGGTGCCCCACAGCAGCTGTAGGGAGGGGAATAAATGCCTGGGCTGACCTTCTTCAAGTCACCTGGTCCTAGTAGCAGCCCTGTCTGGATGCTCCCCCAACCTCCAGAAGTGGATGGGAGGAGGTGTTGGAAAGGGAGAGCAGAGCTCAGGAGCTGTGGAAGGAGGGAAAGGAGCTGCTGCCCCTGGAGGTGGGACAGGTCTGCAGGGGGACAGACTTTTTTGCCTGTGTGCCTCTGGTTTTTCTACAAGATGCAGAAAAACAAATTCTTCCAAAATGATAGCTTCTTCCAGGCCACTGGCTCTTAACCAGTATTTTGGCTCCAGTTAGGGACACAAGCTTTACAGCACCAAATTTTATTTCTGCTGGGCAAATGGGCAGCAAGCACGAAGGATTGGCACTGCCCAGTGCAAAAAATATTAACTACATTTCTGATTGTGCTTCCCAATTCCCCCAGTGTCTCTTGGACTGTCTTCCTTCAGCACCAGCATTCCACTGTCCCTGTTCCCATAAAAAGGCTTTCAGTTTATGCCTCCTCTGGTCTGCAGCCTTGGCTTTACCACTGGTACAGTCCCATCAACAATAAATTTTTATTTATTAAATGGCTCACATGCAAATGTGCCAAGAGAAGGGCTTGGAGAGAGCACTATCCACGGGCTGCTGGGGAATATAAACCTTTCTTCACAGCAGCAGGAGCAGCTTGCCAGCCTCCCAAGCAAAGAGAGCAGAGTTATAACGAGGTCCCTGCCTTAACAAAGCTTTGAAAGCTTCTCTTCAAATTCTTCACCCTCCATGCTTCTGCCTTGCTTTGAGATATGAATAATTCTTTATCATGGACAACAGCTATGTTTTCTGAGAAAACATTTTATGATGTCTGCCTCTTCCAGAAAAAGCACATTTCTGCAAGGGGTCTTGCAAAAATAAGGATTTTTTTTTCCTTGCAAGTGAAATGCTGATTTACTGATGCTGAAAGCATCCTTGTTGAAAACAGCTTATTTCAGTAATATTTCACAGTGTCAGGTGCACAAGTAAAAGGGAATCATCACATTAGACTTTAGCAGTGGGTATTTTATTGCTTATGTCTCCTGTAAAATCAGACTCATGTTTTGCTCAGCGCAGGAGAGGCATCTCCTTACAGAGAGCCTGTTGATTAATGGTCTGCTAGGCTGCCATTTATAAGTGGTAACTTCACTGCTGCTATATTGGCTGGATTTGCTTTTGGGATATAATTAAAGGGAAAATAAAATATTACTTGAGACATTACTGAAGCGATGGCATTTTCCACACTCTCCTTTCAAACCTGTGATAATTAATTGATGTCTCATTATTAGATCATTATGAAAGATGGGCTGGGTGCGAATTGCAACTGAACCTACAGCATCATCAGCTAACACACTAGTTCAATGGTTCATAAACCAGCTGTGCAATTATCCTAACGTGACAGATAATAAATATATAGTGTGGCTCATTCCTATCAAAGGGGATCACACAAGCAAGCTTCCTCGGTAGAGGGGAGTAATTTTTGACTACTTTTTCTAAAGAAGTTATCCCTTCTGCTTGCTTTTGTGCAAGTTGCTGGGTGTAATACCGTGAGCTTAAGTGGGAAATATGTTTCCAAAGCATATTCAGGAAGAAGTTATTTGCATTCAAACTCAATACACTTATTTTTCTGCCACTATTTTGTAAGTTCACGTCAAAACTTTATATTTGATTTACCTGTATAAATCTCTGAAAAGCTGAATTACAAGAGTCAGGAAAGGCATCTTTAAAGGACTTCCTATGGTGACTGTTGCTAAGGAAACCTTCATATTGCACCAGGTTTTGAGATGCCGGTAGCATCTGAAATACACAGCTGAATCTCATATATTCAGATCCAAATTAAGGGTGACAGGTAAGGGGGTATAAGTCACTGTGTGTCCCAGTTAGGGAGAAATAGCGGATAGGAGCTGGATGCAAAAAATACTCAGGGATTCATGATTTGAGAGAGTAGATGCTCTGTGCTCCTGAGATTCTGAGTTTCTGAGCAGAGGCAAGCTGCCGAAGTGTGCAGATGATGTATCGACCTAGACAGGAGTGCCTAGCTAGGGGTCATACCAGCATCTGGGTACAAAGGGAGTTTAACTGCACATTAGTGCATGTTATTAATGAATGTTGTACTCAAATTATGCAAGGGAGCTGCGGAAGTTTCCCAAAGTGGGGCAATTTGCACAGATGCTACAAGTGACGTCGTGTGCTTTGGCCAAGGGCAGCTGCTTGATACTTGGTGTTTCTTTCCCCCTGCTCCCATTTATCTGCTTATCTTGGATGCATCTTCTGTACAGGAGATGTGTTACCCTCATTTAGAGCACAGCTGAAAAACAGAGGGACCCAGACAGTGACTGGCACCCACCTGAACCCAGAGCATTCTGTCTCTGCAGCTCCAAAGACAGGAAGTTCTCCAAACAGGGAATTTCAGTTGAAACTCTATTTCTGTTGGCCTCCTGCATCCTTCCTCTCCAGGGCCTGAGCACAAGCAAGTCAGAACAGGTCCAGAAAAACAGAAGCCTTTGGCAGCTGCCTGGGAAGCACGAGACTGTTTAATTGTGTAAAGCACTCATGCATGTCTGAGAGAATGCTTGGACTTGCACTTACAAGAAATCTCCTTAGAACTGTACTTAGTAGCTTAACAAGGAATAAAATACATACCTGAGTATCCTCTCCACGTGTAACCCTGAGTAGAAGTTTGCACCGAGCTAGGAAATTAAACTTCTGCGAGTTGGAGAGGTAGCAATTGCAGCTGATTGTGGAAAGTGGCTGTCAGAGAGAATTTCTTCTTAAAAAATGAGTTTCAAGTGTACTTCTAAACATGGCATAATCCATGAAAGTGGGATGAGTGCTGCTTCCAGAGCATCTGTAGACTTGGTTCTCTGATCTTTGGGAAGTTTCACTATCATGGAGGTAGAAATCACACCTCTTCAAAAAGAGATTCAGGTTCTTCAGCAAATTCCTTCTGACCATTGCTTGGCCCTGAAATATCTGAACTGTTTCTGTAGAGACAGCATCACGTTGGTGAGCAAAATGCAGTGCTAGAGCCCGAGCGACTCTTGAATTCCTGAGCACGTGTTGCTGCTCACAGGCATAAATGGTAATAAAAGCTATCTCAGAACACCATAACTAATTGTACATGTTTTTATCTCCTTTGTTTCACTTCTTTTATAATGTCATTTTACATAAGCAAGCTCAAAAATAAAATTCACGACAGCTGAGAAGTGTGGCAAATTCTGAAATATATTTACACTACTCAAACATTGAAATGCACGTAATGTGAATATAAATTTCAGGGACATGCTAAATAAAAGATTATAGCTGCTTTGTAGGATGTAGCAACAGATTTTGGGCTCTGTGCAAGGAAAGGTGTTTATCCCTTAGGTGTATAACTAGACATTTCTGCGTGTAAGTAGCTGGCTTTGTGCTCATGCAAATCAGGTACAAAATCAGAGTGTTTGCCATGCATAACCTGACTTCTCACGTTAAAAGCTTGTGATTTTGGCTGTTTTGCAGAAGTCTAGGTTGTATTTTCTCTCATACCAATATAATCAAGCTAATATTTTTACTGCTTCTAGGATCAGTGCGTTTGGTTTTTTGTCCCCAGCAATGGTATTTCTGTTTCTGCAATGGCATTTCTCTTCCTGAGAAAAGCTAAAAATAAATAGCAAGACTGATCTGCTGACTCTGGAAAAATTGTTGCCCAGGCAACCTGATCTTCTTCATAACTTTATGGCTTCAGCCATCTGATGGTTCCAGTAGGCAAACCTGTGAAATCGTCAGTGTTTCCATCCTGCAGGAGCTCCCCTTGTTGTGAACAAGTTTTCATTCACAATTATGATGGAAATGAACTTGGTTTTCCTTTGGGATGAAAACGATCAAATTTTAGAGGTTAAGAAAGCAAAATGCTGATGGAAGTGATCTTTAACTGGATGGGGCAGTTCAGAATTTTCTTCTGTGCCTGGGGGAGCCCCAAATATTTGGAGCCACATGGCTGGACTGTGCAAGCTCTGCTTCTACCTCAGAGCAGCCTGAGCATTTTGCACCCGTGGATGCTGATTTTGGAGCAAACTGGCTGTCTTATGGAAGCTGCCCTCTGTTTTCCCTAAAACTTCCTTGCAGTAACACTTCTCAGCAAACTCCAGCTAGAACTCCTCCTGCTTCCAAAAACTTGGGCAGAAATCTTAAGAAATGTCATAGATTAAATTGTAATTTCCAAAGCTTTGTGGATTTATGCCATGAGACTCAGCCACAGGCTCTCAGATGTCACCATCAATGAGAAGATGCCCATTGACTTAATGAGAAATAAATGGGCCCAAATCCACCAGTTTCAGCTGCTGCACAGAGCTACGCTTTCAGTAAGGGAAAAATACTGGCATTTGAAGCATCAAGGATGCTGCCCCTATTTTTTCTGGAAGTAGATTAAAGAAACAAGATCAATACAGCATGTACCATGTCCTGAGAACTTACTAGCTAGTTATCCACCTTATTAAGAGCAAAAATGAAATAAAGCTCAATTTAATTCTGCATAGTTTATTCAAAGTGAATAAATGAGCAGGCAAAGATTGCTGTGTTTATACATATTTCATAGAGGCTTTTGATAAAAAGCAGAACTAACCATTTAATTTTAATTGCATCCAAATAAAGAACTATTTCCCACGACTACTGAATAATACAACATTGTTTTTGTTCCACTGTGTTCAAAAACAAAGGCATTTCATTGTAGCTTGGGAGGTAAGATGTAAAAGCCTTTATTTATATGTACTGGGGAGAGGGGTGGAAGGAAAGTAATTAGAGTCTGACAGACAAGACTGGCTAAACCTCAGACACTGGGAGTGATGTGGTTTGAAATGTGAACATCAGATAAAGGGGTTTTGAAGAGTTAACAGCCCTGCCTCTACAGTAACTGCAGCAATATTTGTTCAACCAGAGGCAGTTATGATTTTTTGTATTGATAGCTTGTACTGTGAAGTATGAAATTCCCCAAAGATTCACTCTATATGGAGTTAGTACAAGAGACTCCACTGCTCAGTCCTCCCGGGAACTGCAATTGTTGCTAACAAGGCATCGAGAAGTGAAACACGGAAAATTGTATTGCACACATGCTTTTCCATAATACCAGAAAAACAAACAGGATGTTAGAAATTTGTACCATTCCTATGAGCCTCAGCATACCTCGGGACACAGCAGTATTCTCCCTTTCTTTTGTTGCTTATTTACGGTGTTTTATACTCAAGGATCTGAATGCTGAATCTTTTTTACACAGTCTACCACTAATAAGATAATTTTTTAAGCAGAAAGGAGAGAAAGAATGTGGGAGAGAACTCCTGCCAGTAAGTGTGCTTATGCAGATGGTCTAAATTTTTGGCGAAAGAAAGTTTTCCTATTTTAAGGTGAACTGTTGAACCCTGAGAGCCAAGTCTGTCAGCACGAGCAGCACACGTGTTTGCTTTATGGTTGAGTGTCCAACTGGGAGCAAGTGAGACAGTTGTGGGACTGAGATCTCAGTCTGAGAACAGTTAAGGATACAAGGAGAAGACTGAGGGCTCTGCCTTGTATCCCCTCTGTCCTTTGACCCTGGACTGAGGGCTGACACTGCTTCAGCTGCACAAGTGACAAAGGGAGCAGGGTGTCCCCTGCCAGGCACTTTTGTCCAGTCCCTCCTGTTGAATTAAATTGTTGCTGCTTTCAGCTCATGCTGGCAGTGCAAGTGCTGAGCCCAAGAAGCAGATGTGCTGCCAGTTTTCCAGCTCCTGTAGGAAAGCTCTTTGGAGCCACCACTGCTGCCTCCAGGAAGGCTGGCAGCCAGCTCTCAGGTGTGATCAGTGATGGGTGTCACAGCCCAGCTGCCACTGCAGGGCTGGCAAAGACAGGGCTAAACCTGCTGGGCCTGGGGATGCCTGGGTTTGTCCAGCACAAAGCTGCTCTGGCCCAGCAGCCTGTGATCACAGTGTTGAGGTGCAGTTGTGGTGGCTGGGCCTTGCTGAGAGCCTGGGATTCACAGCCTGAGCTGAGCACAGTGTCAAGGGGTTTACAAGAAGGGTTTGGTGCTCTGCCTGCAGAGCATGTAGACCAAACAATTTTTCTTATGTTTAATGTTTTCACACAGTCCTGTTCATCAGCATCTCAGGATTGTGCTTATTTCTCTTCCCTTGGTTTTCTTATTAAAACCATGCTGGAGAATATAATTACTCACCCCCATTTTGCAAATGTTTTTCTGATCATTCTCTTGAGCAAGTCAAAGCCCAAAGAAATCATCGTTATTAACCATCCAATTGATCTGTTCAGTGTCAACATGGCTGTGTTAGCCTGGGGACTGCAACTAAGAACAGAAAAAAATCCCCAAGCCAAAAGGCTTTTATTCCTCACAGAAAACATCTGGCGCTTTGGGCTGATCTATTGAGATGGAGGCAGGCTCTACTCACATAGACTGTTGCCTCAACTGGAGATAAATTATACTCTTGCAGAAAGACTTTTAATTAAAAGGTGATGGAAAATTTTACTTGTGAAGTCCAAAGTGACTCCTATAGCCTAATAAAGCACACTCACTACTAAAACTTAACAGATTGTCTGTAACATTTAAATCTCTGTTTTAAAAAAAAACCACTAGCAGTACAACTGTTTAATCAAAAGTATTTTTTAACACCACGTTCACTTCTGGAAATATTGATTAGTGCCTCAATTCTTACAAAAGGGCAGAACAAAAATGTGGAGATAAACACTGTTAATGTTTCGTCTGTTATTTCTACTGAAGTATGCAAACCATGAGCTTGGCAGGCAGCAGGCTGGTGGGAACACTCACATTACTCACAGCCAGAGAAGCTGAGCCCCACTGAAGCCAGGGCTTTGAATTATAGGAGGTGACTCTTCGTAATTTCTGTGGTGGTGCTGTTTTCCTTCCCCTGGCAGTGTATTTAAAGACAGTTAAGGCTAAGTGTGCTGGTACTCTGACCCCGAATACGGAGTGAAAATATGTTAAATCTGCCCCGATTTAGTAGAAAAGCAGTGCTTCACACGTTTATGGCAAGCACCATGCTCTGAGTTGGTGATTATCTGAAGGGAAAAATGTTACACTAGCTTTGACTTCCAGCCATGTGAGAAACTGCCCCTGTTTACAGCAGGTGAAAATGGGTCAAACTCGAAGATTCAAATGTTTTTGAAAACACAGCTTAGAAGTATTAATTTTTCTGCGGTGTTCCTTCTGTTTGGATCCAACCAGACCCAACTGGCTCAAACTGGTTTAAAGCAGCTAGAACCAGATCCAACCATTTCTAACCAGTTCAGTTTCCCAGATCTTCACCATTTTCCAGGTTAAAGTCTTTTTCATTTCATGTGTTCCTTCAGTCCAGATAACATCAGTTCTAGCAGCTTTGAGAGGTATCAGAGGTACAGTTCAGGGTAGCTGGATCTGAAATATTTGCCAGGAGTATTCTTCAGGTGCTATGGTCCATGTCCTGACAAATCAGCACTGGATTAACTCCGTGTACTTGCATAACAAACAGCTCATCCAGAAAAAATACTCTCGCCATAAATTACCGCGTGTGCATTTGAGCACCGTGCTTGCTCTCCTGATTAACTGCTCGTGTCCATTTCGGACTGCACTGTCCTTGTTTCAATTCTTCCATCTCCCTTTCCACTGAAAATTAGAGCACTTGGTGGAGCTCTCTTTTGTGTGCCAGTTTTGGCCCAAGGCTCTGTGACTGATGGGAGCCAGTGCTCAGATGAGCTGTCTAACCCCACTGAACTAAAGACACACCACTGAAATTCCTCCCACTTCAGCTGGAATATCGTGGTAAGAAACAGCATTGCACCTATGAGAGCACAGCCCGGTTAGAACTCCTGAGTCCCTTTGGGATTCTCCCAAAGAAATGTGCTGCTCTTTACAGCTGTACTGGCTGGAGCAGCCCCAAAGGATGCTGAAGGTACAAGTAACAGCTACCAGGAGCTGTGTGCTGGATGTGCTCTCTCAGGGTTTTTGAACACACCAAGAACATTTAGTTGTATTTTCAGTTAATAGTCAGGATTTTCTTTGACTTCAGAGTATGAATCCCATTAGATTTCCTTGGGAAAGGAATGGGTTCTCTCAGGCAACATCAACTTTTTCAGTGTGTGCTTGGTGTGGAGTCTCCATCCAGCTCCCGAGTGGTTTTTGAGTGACCCTCTTGAATAGATCAGCCATTCACACACTCCTTCAGATGCTGGTCCTTAAAACCCTCCCTGCAGCAGCTGCAGCAGAGCTTCTCAACATCATGGAATATTGCAGATGATTTGGGATTTTCATAGTGTCCTGGCTTGTGTTATCCACAGTGTGGCCAGCAGGACAAGGGCAGTGACCACCCCCTGTACTGGGCCCTGGTGAGGCCGTGCCTCAAATCCTGGGTTCAGTTTTTACATTCATTGAATGTGGCAAAGCAACCTCAAACCAAAACGGTTTGGATTTCTCTAAGGATGAAGGGGTGATGGCTACAGGCCAGCAAAGTAAAGGTCTTTACTTGACTTCAGTGGGGCTACTCCATTGTTTGAAGTACAGGAATTACCAAATCCCAGACACTAAAGCGCATAGTTTGAGCTTGCTCTGCTGTCAGAGGAGCCCAGCGGCCTTTTTTGGTTCCTGTCTAAATGCCTTGTGTCCAACTGGAAACATCTCCTGCAACTGCAGGTCTGCTTTACCCCACAGCAGCCACACTGATCTCTGCCAAACTGTTCCTCTCTGCAATTTTGTCTTTCTTTTGCATGTACAAATACGAAACAAGATTAAACCAGTAAAGTCATTTTTATGTGACCTAATGCAGTTTCCATAGAGGCACTTATGCTCTTTCCTCCCTCACACCATATGAGTTCCTAATGAGACATTAATTGCTTATGCAAATTTAGAGTAGTAGACAATGAGTGTCGTTGTACCAAGAGTTTAAGGGCCATATAACTGCTCTGGATGTTCGCATAATTCCCATTAACATTAATTGGAGTTGCGTGCAGATTAGAGCCTGGTATCTTCAAAAGTTATAAAATAAACCACTGAATATTAATAGGGTAACTTGTAGCTATGTATCTTTCTTATAAGCACTTTGGATTTTATACTGTTTGCTAGCGAGTCATCTACTGTTAAAATGCTCCAGATGGCATTGGAAGTAGTTCAAAATACAAAAGAATTATTTTCACTTAATATGTCAGGAATGTGAAACTTTACCCCACATGGTTAGAAATAGACTAGAGGGGCCATATATTTTAACCCCTTGAAAACTTCTGTGGATTGTTTTAAACTTTGCTGGTAAAGTGGAGACAGGGAGAGGAACGAAAGTTGCATTTCTAAAAGTAACTCATGGAGATGTTGAAAGGAATTAATTCAGCCACTGTCGTCAGGGTCTGCTGATGAGGAACTGTGAGAACAGTGACTAAAACTCTTTGACCAACCAGCTATTTGACACATATGCTGGTAGCTCCAAGGCTATCTCGGTTGTCTGCCTTAATAACATCTCTGCTCTCATTTCCATCTCTCCCTGCTCTTGCTGCTCCCATGTCATTTTATTTAACACATTTCTCACAGCCCACTTCCCAGGCAGCTCCGTGCATCCTTGTCCAGAAGAGCAATAATGCCTCTGCTTGGAGCTCGTTTTTGCCATGACAGATTGATAGACAATCCATGTTCATTCCCTGCTGAGAAGCCTCATTTGGCCTGTTTAATGCCAGATCTTTTTAGGGTGAGCACTGGGAGCCCTTTGCCCCGCTCTGCTGAGTGCTAACTCGGTGTGCCTTTCCCCGCCCGTGGAACCGCCAGGGTCGATGAATTCAGCAAGCAAGGCGCAAGCTCTCGTGAATTTATGAATGCCTGTGTGTTTTATAACAACTCTGGCCACCTGGGAGATTTTTCAGTTGTCACAGGATCATGATGATGGAAATCCAGAGCTGGGGCTGTGGCAGTGCTGCTCCCACATCTCTTGTTACCAGCAGCCGTGACTGGCACCTGGCGCTCGCTCACCTGCGCAGAGCTCCTGCCACCCTCCCCGGTCCCCACCGCCTGTCACAGCCATTCCGGTCCACTTGCAACTGCTCTGCCTGAATTCCAGCCCCTGGTTAGCCCCTGGGATGCTGTAATTTCAGGAACAGATGTGTCACTGGGCACCTGAGATGTTCATGAGGTCAATTAAAATGACCCGCGAGACTAAAGGAGTTAAATAGAAAGTTTAGCAACCTTCTATTTGATTAGCTATAATTGTCTGCAAACAATGCATAATATTATTGTAGATATTTTTATTATCAGTTAAATTACTAGAGGAGCTTAAATTTTGCTCAAAGGAAAGTGCTTGGCAGCAGAATCTAAACATCTCACCTATAGTGGTGCTTTCATTTAGAACAGCAAAATAGTGCATTTGCCTCATGTTTCAATGCAGCTGAAAGTTCTTAGAGCAGGAAGATATGGCCATTAACTGCTATTTTCTTAATAATAGCACCCCATTGTTAAGCAAAATGCTTACCCCAGTTGCATTCAAAGCACTAGAAATCCAAAGTTAAGGCAGCATAAAATGGGTTCTCATTGCATTCAGATGGTAATGTATGGCAATTCTTTCTGCACTCCTAGCATGTACTTAGTATGTTAAATGAGGTGAAATAGGAAAGGGGAAATAAAAAAAGTTATCAGAGGAAATAATAGTGCTCTCCATGGTGCTCCTTGGACAGTATCAAACAAAGGAAGGGTGAGAAGCTTTGATGTGATGAATGAGTCTGTGGTATTAAGGCAGAGAAATGCATTTTATGGACAAATACACATATAATATTAAATTAATAGTAATAATAGCAATATTGGGGATTTTTTCAGTTGCATTTTGTGAGCAGTAGCTGATGAAGCTGTAAAGGTTTGGACTGCTGTTCTGTGGGGACAACTTGCTCTGAGACCATCAGACTGTCCGCAGTTATTTGCTTTCTTGTAGTTTTAAGTGAAGAAAGCCGGCAGGACAAGGAAATGTTTCTATTCCTAAGTACAACAAAGCAAACCTTTCTCTTGCTAAACATCTGAGACATCTTTCCTTTCTAATGCAGTTACATGGAATGATGGGAGAAAAGCAAATTGGAGGGGGGAACAAAATTTAGAATTCACTCAAAGGAGAACATTGCAGCAACTTGGGTAATGACAAAACAGCCCTACAAGGTGCCAGCTCTAGAGGAGCTGCACGGTGGAGTTCTATTAAAAGGAAAAGAAAAATGAGGAGTTTGTCCTGGATCTATGAAAACTCATTCATCAGGGAGAGGATTAAGCCAAACGACTCACAAACATCATGCAAGTGCTTAGAACATGCTGTAACCACTGCCAGTAAGTCATTTCAAAGACTTCATCTGTTCAGTCCTGGGGTTACCTTGGTGCCACACGAGCCCGGTGCCTCCCTGCTGTTTGATCACCAGGATTTTCCATCAGAAATGACAACTCCAGGCAGGGAGGAGATAAGAACTGAGAGTCGTTTAAAAGAAGAGGATCACAGTGTTTTTAACTCCCCTCCTGCTCCGATGCTGTGGGTCTCTCAGTTAGCAGAGAGGTGGGGCAGCAACCCAGTCACCGAGGAACTGAGTGCCAGTTTCTGCGTTTCTCCTTCCTATTCCCAACCCAAAAGAGTCCCTTCCATTCTCCTGGCAATTTGTGATGCCTTTGTAATGTGGGTTTCCTTGCCACAGGCCGTCTATTGCAGGTTCCACAGGCACACCTTGATTTTTCTTAGTGAACGCTTTAGGTGTCCCCTCCCCTTTTCCAGATTTCAACCTGGGGGAAATCACCCCACGTGCACAGACTTTTCCTAACTCAGCAAGACTTAGAGGGCTTTGTGCTGACTTCTCACATCTCTTGCTTGTCTCTTTCCATCTCCTAAAAACATTTTATCTCTGACAGCAGGTTTCACCAGGATTTAGCTTCCCATGCTTTTAATATTTTAAGAATGAGAGGGGAAGTAAATTTTATATTTTTAATACAATAAGTGTAGAAAATGGGTAAAATGGGATCACTATTGAGAACAGTAATTAAGATGTTGAGGATAAATGACTGTGCTTTGATTGACGTTATTCACAGCTTTAAAGGTCAGATTGCAACAAATACATGGGATGAGTATTAAAAGATACTTTTAATGGCACTGGTGAGAGATTACTGCTGTTCTTCTTATTATTAGTTTCCTGAAAAAGAACAGTATAAGCACTTAATCTCCAGGGTAAAAAAAAAAAGAGAGAGAAATCCCGAACAGAGAGATGACACATCTGCAACGTAGTTTAATTAGTCTTGTGTTCTGCACCTGAAAGTGCACAAATTCATACTCTGCTTACAAAGAAACAAGAGTTTTATTAGTAAACAAACAATCATTTCCCACTTTTTTCACTGCATGCTCTGCTTTTTTCCCCCGTTTCCCTCTGGAGCTGCAGGAGGCACTGCAGTGTGTGATCAGCACATCCTATGGGATGCTTCATAAGCAGATTGCAAAGCTCTCCCTGTTAGAGGAGCAGAGGGAGGTGTTGTACCTCAGGAGATTTTACAGATGGTGATGGGCTTTGGGGGAGAGCACAGGCTGAGAGTGAAAGAGCTTGAGACACCTCCAGAAAACTCAGCACAGTGTAGACTTGTTCTCTTCCCATGCTGGCAAGATCAGCCCCTTCCCCTCTTTTTTTGTCCTTCCAAAGTGTGCCACGAGTGTGACCCTCTGTAAAGCCTCTTTCATTATACCTCAGTCTCCCCAAAATCCAGGCATGTTCCTGGCTGGCCCCAGCTCTGTCCAAGGCAGATCCCTCCTTCCAGGGGAGCAGTCTCCTGCAGATATTCAGGGTTCTGTGGGTAGCAGCGCTCTACATTACAGTGCCACTGAGAGCCACCTGCAACTGAACTGCAATTTCCTCACCCTGCAGCCTCCTGTCTCAGCTTTATACCTCTCCCAAGGCTCAGGAAATTCATTTATTTCACTTTTGGGACAGATAAGCATTCCATTAGTGCTTACTCTGACCTTTGCACACAGCAAGGTATTTGCTTTTCCTAATTCTAGCATCATTAACAGTGCCTAAGTTTTCAAATCTTCTTACACCAAAAAGCAGTAATGGTTGTCTGCTATACTTGCTTAATGAGTCATAAAATGAAATGGCAGATGATTTGTTCTGCATACAATTAATCCAATAGTTAAGTAATGGCCAAGACTGCTGAAAAAGGACAATAAATCCAGTAACCCTGACAACTTCTCAAACTATTGGCTTTACTGATCACAATCAATTAGATTTTTTCCACCCTACTTAAAGTAAAAAGGGGAAAAGTTTTAGCTTTTTTGTATCCTTTATGAAGTTTCAATAGCAATTAGGCTTGTCTGTGCAATTCTGAGAAGTGCTGGCTGTGTTGATCTTTGTTTGTTTTAATCATGTTAAAAGGGTTAAGCTGCATACTCCAAGAGCACAAAGTGGAGCTCTGAATGCAGCAGAGTGCCTTTATCCCACTAATGAAAAGAAATTGCTGGACAAGATTAGGTGCAGGCAGGCACTCTAGCCTCTTTGCTTGATTGTGTCTAACAGGAGCTCCTACAAGCAATAAACACCAATCACAGTGAGAAAAGCAAAATCAATTAGTTTGGCAAACTATTACTAGTGATAAATAATAGTATTCCTAAAACTGATCCCAAATTCTCATGAACTTCACTCATGGGACAGAATCCACTCGTGAATGGCGTTTTACAAGGGCAGGTGTTGATACTTCATTTTGCTGGCTGAAAAGAAATCTTGTGTCCTCCTCACCCCAATCCCATCCCTTGCTTCTCCAAAATCGTCATTAAAATGTGCATACTTGCAAGGCTGGTGGAAATTTATTAAGCTGATGAATACATAAGTAAACAAACAGCAGGCAAAAATGGGTTCCTCTTGTCTGGTGATGCTTTATTGCTGCTTTTATTTTAACTGATTGAATTTAAGGAATGTTTCATTGTATACCACATACAAATGACAATTTGATTCAGGCTCTAATTGTGTAAGTCTCACTAGCTGTGTAAATATTTTAAGGTTTAAAAGTTACATTTTTCATAACTGTGTCAGAAGAATTAGATTCAAACATTGCTCAATATTGCAACAATGCAGGCTGTATAAAGGGAAACTAATAGACCACATTTGTTCTCTGGAGAAGAGCAGTTGCTGTGAAGGCAGATAGTTATTTCTGAGAGAGGATTTTTAATAACTAAAGTGTATGAAATATTGCTGTGTGCTTCAACATTACTCCTCCTCCATGCTGTATGTGCTTTTACTATCATAAAATTTCTACGTGTTCCTCTCAGTCTCTAATCCTGCACCCTGATTTTTTAATTGTCTCTATCAGACTGGTCTCTTCCTTCAGCCCATGCTACACCACCCTCTCTCTTGGCACTTTTAAACCTTGTTCACAAGCCTCTTGCAAAGCTCTAAACACAATTTTGCCCCCTATTTCTGCCCATTTTCCCTCTGCTCTCCAGCCCTTGCAGCTGGGGAGGCAGCTGAGTGTACAGGGTCCAGCACACGAATCTCTGCCCTGCTCTGCCACATGTGTTTGTGAAGAAGTGGGAAATGGAGGGAAATAGTGGTTTATAGTGAGTTGTCACTTCATCACATCTTTGGGTACATAAACACTGGCTGATTTCTTCCCTTGGACTTTTCCTAAGGTGTAGGAGTAGCTCTCAAGCAAACAATTTTATGTGTGACCTTGGACAAACCACTTAATTTTTTCAATAATTAATCTCTATATTTGCACAATGTGCTATGTTATCTGTTTCAGTCCCAATACCTTGTAAAGGATTGGTTTTGGCTGTGTCTATTTTAGAACACTGCAGACATCACTGAATCCTCTAAGGCCCTCCTGTAACTTTGTGGGAATTTCAGCATCAGTGTATGTTCAGGAGATATTGTACAATATACCTCAAAAGTAGTGTTGGGAATGTAAGCAAAGACTGGGTGAAAAAGCATCAGCAAATTGTCAAGACTGGGAATGCTGAGGCAGAGAAATCAATCCATAGTTTGACACTTGGTTGATACAATTTACTGAAAGGATTTTTGATTCCTAGAAACAAGTATCAGAATAACATTGCGCTACATTTTTTTCCCAGAAGCAGCTAATAATAATTTCCTTTATAGTTTTCATCAACTCCATTATTATTTTTTCTCTATTTCTTTTGAATTAATCCAATTTTTTTGCAAATTAAAAATTTTTGCTGCAGCAAATGCCATATTTGTAAGATAGGGGATGCTCAACCCTGATAATAAGGCAACCTTCTAAAACCATCCAAATGAGAACAAAAAAATCTCACAACTTATCAATGAAAGCTGCAAATATGTGTCTTCACCTGGGGAATGTCTTGAGTGAGGTCTGTTTTTACACAGAGACCTTTAAGCTCCATTTGGAACAGTAAGTGAGCTCATGTGGAATTGAAATCTCCCTCCAATTTCATTTATTCTTTCTGTGCTTGTGCAGCAATTTAAAGCTGCAGCAGTTTTCAGAGTGTTGTATGAGGTGTCCAAGAGGTAGAGCTGTTCCTGTGCACTCTTCCCCATTGTCAGCTGCAAAAGCCTTAAAAGTTAATGTCCACTGAAACTGCTCTGGTTTTACTGCCACCTAAATGTAATTTGTTCTGATTTATGCCCCTGTAAAATGGGTCAAGGCTGGTGAAAAATAAGGCCAATATATTAAGTTCTTGTAGAACAGTTTGTGGATGTAAACATTTGAGATCATGAGTGCCAGTGCATCTTATCACCAGGCAGATGTTGCTTATGCCAAATGAGAAATTGACACAAATCTTCCTACTGAGTGTAAATAAAACTGGATGTGTTTTGAGGGGAGAGCCAGCAAGAGGTGCTCAGTTTTGAATGCAGGTTACCCCGTGTATTTTTATTTTAAGAGAAGACTTATTCACAGCTGTCAATTTTTGAATCTCATTTATGCCTGGCTACATCAGGGCTCATTCTGTAGACAGCAGCCCCTGAAATTGTTGGACAGCTGAATGGAAGTGTCTCCGAGTCTTTCATCTTTCACACTTCAGACATGCTTTCAAGCCACCAACACTTTACATTTGCTTTTGCATATTACATTTTAAAAATACATCTTCTCTGGTAGTCCTATGAATGTATTTCAGCCAGGATATGGATAACTAGCTCCACTCCTAACTCAGACCATTTGAACTTGTCTTTTCCCCTCCTACTTCTTTTCCAGTGACTTAAGGCTAGATGATAAAGTTCATCAGCAGAGTCTATATGGTGGTTTTTAAGATTTCTATTTTACCTGCATTTTTTCCATTTGAACAACTGCTTGGAGGAAATTTTTATTGAGAAATTGTCAGGGGCGATGCTGGCAGGAACAGAAAGCCGGTGATTGCCCTTAGGAGAACATGGATCACTGAACTCTGAATAATATTTGCAGTAGGGTTTGTTTTCACATCTTCAGAGTCTGAAGTGCTCAATTCATCCTGCAAAGCCACAAGGCTCACACAGGGTCTGGCACAAACCGGGAAGATGGTATCACCTTGTTTCATCTTGGGGTTAGTGTGAGAGGCTGGGGTGCAGAGGACCTGGTGGGAGTCAGAAGATTGAGCAGAGGTCTGCAGTTGTCTCCTTTCCTTTCTCAAGGGGCTGCTGGGCTGTGTTCCATGTGAGGGTGGTGTTTCCATCAGCTGCAGCTGGAATGCAAGACGTGGTTTTTGATATAGCGATGCCTGCAGGACAGGGGTGATGCCTGACGGTGGCATGGGAAAGCAGCACAGACCTTGTCTTTTGGAAGACATGGATTGCTGTGGTATAATAAATGTTTTTCCACTCTGGAGTATGCAGAGGAGTTGCCAAAGAGGAAGATCCATGAGCTACTGGCTCCTGTTCAGATGGGGCTTTCAATTTCTGTTGCTCTTTATGCTGAGCTGCATTTTCCAGTACTGCAAGTTACTGCATGTCCTGCCTCCCTCGCTTCTGAACTTAAATATTTCCAGCAGCTGTTCCAGCTCTGCTCCCACAAGTGTTGGCTCTGCCCTGAGCACAGGAGCCCCCCAGGTTTGCCACATGCAGGAGGCAAAAACAACAAGACAATCTGTTGACCCGTCTTCCATCATTTAATAGAAATAATCAGAGAGGCAATCAAATACACCAGAGATTTTGCATCTCTGCTCATTTTTCCTTCTTCAGGTCCAACCCCACACCCCCCCACTGAGGAATTCATAACTGGATAAATAAACATTCAAATCTCCTACTTATGTTTTTAATTACCTCACAGATTAGGCCAACCCTGTCCTTATTGACCTGGTCTGTTGTCTTTAAGTGCTTCAGGACTCGCTTTTCTGGATTTATTCAGGCAATCCCTGGAGAACCTCTTTTGAAATCTGGATTTGCATAATGGATGGGAAATATTGCGTGTCTCCTGTAAAAGATCAGGAAGTTTGTCACAAGCCCAGCTACTGCGCATTTTAAAAGGTTATAAAGCTGCTAGGTGTGTGATAAATGCTGGTAGAAACACTGGCTTTGCTGCAGCATGAGGGAAATTCTTCCCTGGAGGAATTTTTACAGGGTTCCCAAAGCTGTGCAGCAACTTCCCAGCAAATATTATTGTGAAGCAATTGTTTGGGGATTGAGTTGTGTTTTGTCAGCTGGGAATTTATCTTTTAATGTTGAACTGCAACCAGCAGTCAACACTGACACCTGATACAGCTACTTTATGTGTCTATCATGAGACATAAGCAATCCACATCTTTCCTCTCTTCCTTTTTAAAGGTCATTTTCTTTGCTTTTCCTCCAGCAGACTGTCCCATGACCCACTGAAAAACCTGAGACAGGGAGCTCTAAATTGCTTGGATGGGTCTTCGTTGGAGGTTGCTCTCCAGGACCAGAGGTCTCCTCTCGGTCCTGGCAGTAAGTAGTGACCTCACCACAACTGGAGTGCACAAGCAGGGAACACTGTGGTGTCTTTAAAAACTCTTTCTTGTGAGACAGATAAACATAAAAGTGCTTTTTATGACTCTGAGGTTCC
Organism: Corvus moneduloides; assembly: GCF_009650955.1. Taxonomy (NCBI): domain Eukaryota; kingdom Metazoa; phylum Chordata; class Aves; order Passeriformes; family Corvidae; genus Corvus; species Corvus moneduloides. Next base: position 3,016,462 of record NC_045491.1, on the reverse strand, counting down.
TGGTTAGGTTGTCTGGGGCTGGACCTAGATGGAGAATGCAAAAAGGGATCTCCAGCCCAGTTTAGTGTAGCAGTGCCCTGATTTGGGCTGAGCCCTGGGGAGGTTGAATGTCAGGTGGCCACTCCTTCGAGAGGGAGCGAATATTGGAGGGGTCTTCCTTTTGGGGATCCTTTCAGTGAGAAAGCTGAGCAAGGCACCATGTGGGCAGCCACTGTCAGAAAGCAACCAAAAATATGTGCAAAGAGATTATTTTCTTCATTGCTCAGATGGCAGTAGAGCCTCAGGATGACTCAGAGACATCCCAAGGAAAGCAGAGCCTAACTAGAGAGGTTCTAGGAGCAGCAGCACCGGGGGCTCTCAATTACAAGGGGATCCTGTTGTAAGATAACCATATAAAGGTATGATTTTAGGGGTTTCTTTCATCTTTTCTGCTGGAGGCCCTTGTTTGAGCAGCTGTGAGATGTTGCAAGGCTGCAGCACTGACTGGAGAGGTTTCAATAAAGATTTGCAGTCTGGAGCTAACTGCAGTCCCCAAGTTGGATTGTTTCTGTGCCCACATGGCTACATTCTTTGAACTGTGCAATTTTCAAATTCTTACCTGCATAGTAATGGGAGAGCGTGGGACAGAGCTCATGCTCTGTGTTGATGGCAGGAGACAAGGGAAATTGTAGCCTTCACTGTTTGTGCTCCTGACTTTGTCCCTTTTGAGAAGAACAGAAGCACTGATGTTGCAGACAAACATTTCTCTCTAAATTAGGTGCTGGTAAGGTGCTGAAAAATTAACTTTGCGTTCTTCCAAGCCCTCCTGTTAAAAGACCTATACAATATAATTTTCTTTTCTCTCTGTTCCTTCCATGTACTTTCAGTTAAGCAGCTTGAATATTCATAGATTTGGATGAGCAGAAAAGAAGCTTGTTTCTTTCCACATAAAAATGAAAGGGGAAATTACAACATACTTTCCATGCTGCTGGTACACATTTCAGTTAAACAGCAATGGTATATATGCCTGATTACTTTCTTGTGGACTAATTCTCATGAAATCGTTGATATTAAAATTCAATATACCGTTTTGACTAAGCATCACTGGGGATAGCACAATCTCTCATTATTTCCTTTTCAGCACAGACGTAGCTCATAGTATGGGTATGCAGATTTTTAATGCAGCGATAGAATTGTGAAATTGAGCTATTTTTCAGCTATCACAGAATTTAGCAGGCCTGATGAATTGTGTCTTATAGCCACTTGATTTTCTCCCTGTTTTTTTAAAGGCCTGCCCTGTGCCAACTTTTGTTTGTTATGTCAAATAGGAGGCATAGGGAAGCATTCCCATGAAAAAGTGTGTCCACCAGCCCAAAGCTTTGATTTACAAATTTATTCTCTCAAACCACCTCAGCTATGGGGTAAACACTCTGCACTGAATGTCCTGCCTGGCATACAGAAGGCACGGGGCAAGGGGAAGCTTTGTGTCTTTTCTTGTGGCTGATGGATTTGGGGACCCTCCTTTCCAGACTCCCAGACTCAGAAAGCTGGGCTGGCAGATGAGATTTGGGGTTTCAATTATCATCCCAGACTTTCCTATCTGGAAGTCACAGGGCCCAGCTATGCACATCTTCTGCATCCCTCTGGAGGGTCCTGGACCAGAGGTGCAGCATCTCTGCACTGCTGGAAGGATGCAGCCCAGAAAAAGCAATGCATGAAGCATCCAGCATCTGTGTCCTGAGACAGAAATCTCTACAGGGAAAGACGGGCAGCAGAGCTGGATTTCTGTTTTCCAGGATTTAGTGTGCCAGAGTAAATATGTAGCAATTCATAAAAATGCATTGCAGGTGCTTTTCTTCCCAGGTCAAATGTTGCATAATGCCACCACGTGTTGGAAGTATCTGTTTCCAAAATGTTATGTTTTGGTAACAAATATTGCAAAAAACAACATAAAAAAACAAACAAACAAAAAAAAAAAAAAAAACCCCAAACCAATCAGTTTGTCCCCTATAAATTTTATGGATTTTTGCAAAGGTTTGGAAAAATAAAACCTTTCCTAAAACAACAAAGAGCAACCTTAGACCATCAGATTTCATGGATTATTACCATGGTTTTAATGACAAGGGTTAACCAATTTAGTAATCTGGGTCTGACAGCTTTTCAGAGTAAGTCTCTCAGTGCTTTTGGACTAAATGCTTTACTCAAATTTTGGGAAACCAGAAGATTGATTTTCTTTGCCTTTTGATTAAGTGAATGGGATTTGGACATGAAAATCCAGTTAGATGAATGTGGGGGGTGGGAGGGAGATGGGGAGAGAAGGAGATGGATGGCACATGGCTCTGCTGCAAACAGACCTTACTCTGAAATCTGGACAACATCTCTGCTGGCTTTCAATTAATTGTGAAACAGCTGCTCCTCTCTCCCCGTGCACTCAGACAAAAGATCATGAAGTTTTAGACTTACCAGGTGATAGCACTGAAAACTCACAAAAAAAAAGAGAAAACTTGGAGCTGATGAAAATAAATAACAGGAGTCTTAAAAAGTGAGAGAAAGCAGTATTTTGTTATCTCCAGTATTTCTTGCAGTTAAGTATCTCGAATGATATTATGTGCTTTACCATCAATAAACCTTGCAGCAAACTCCATCTGTCTGTCATTCATAAAATGAGATGCTACCATTTCACAGAACCATAAACCACATAAAAGTCAAAGTATAAGGATCCAAACAATTTCTAAGTGAAAGACTCTTTGAAGCAGCTGCTTTCCTTTATTATTAGAGACAATTATACTGTCAAAACAGCAGAATATTAGCTTTTCACATGCCTGGTTCACCTGTTTATTGAGTGCTACCCAAGAGCAGACGTGCCAGATGCACCCTGCCAAGAGTGATGGGGAACAATAAAGCTCTCCACAAATCTGGAGATTGCTCTCTTTGTGCAGAGCAATCAACCATCTAATCCATCCAAGAGCTAGCAAGGGCTTGGGAAAAATGTTTTAAAGGAGAAAAAACCTTGCAATGAACCCTTATGACTCTGTCCTTGCTTCGTAATTTCCTTCTACGTCCCAGCTGTGTGGTGCTGTCCTGGGGTGAAGGATGCTGGTTCTTTTTCTCAAAAAACTATAAAATTTGTGCTTATCTCTGCAAATTCCTGTTGAGCAAACCAAAAAGTAATCTGTTAGAAGCTGAGCTTCAGCCTAATGAGGGCTTGTGACAGTAAGTTCCATGTTTGTGTCTTGAAACAGCAATACAATAATTGCTATTTTTATATCCATAACCTAGATTTAGGAGCAAATGGACGAGAAACTTCCATTACTGAGATCTTTGTGACTCCATGGCAAAATGATCTTCTGGTGGAATTTCAGGGATTGTTTCACAGCAATACATTAAAAAGCAGCTGAAAAAGCTGATAAAAAAAGCAGTTTTAGTAGATGAAAGACAAATGCATATTTGACAGAAAAATTCCAGTTTTTCATCTATCTTGTTACCTAGAATTTTTCACAAGGGAGACCTGAACATTGCTGTGCACTGTTCAATTAAAATCTACCAAGATTTACACTAAAAAATTATAATGATATTCCTCTTTAAGTATGTCTTCACAACTTTCTGTGGTTATTGAACTTGCAACATTATCTCTTATCCGGGGAATGCTAACCATGATAAACAAGGAAATAATCAGGGCCAAATGTGAATTTTGGCAGTTGTTTTGGATTTTCAACATTTGGTACGTTAGGGACGTGCACAGATCAAAATCCTGGAGGCTCTGTAAACATTGTAGCCCAGAAGCTCATATGTATTCTGAAGCTTTTATTTTCCTTTGTGAACACAACCTGGTTGGCAGTGATTAGTGGTTGTTATGATTTCATCTTGAAATACTAACTGCAGTTAAAAAAAAAAAGTAATAAATTCACATAGAGCAAAGTATGTTAACAAAACCAGTAATTGTTTAAAGTTAGCACTTCTCTTTGCAGCTCTAACTGAAATTGTCCTCTATAAATCCATATGAATGTATGTGTGTGCATGCATGTATCCTGGAATATGGGGAGGGGATCTGAGATTTGAGCCTGGCAGAGGGATGCTGTTGGGCCACTCGGTGTGACAGCTGAGCAGGTCACCAGTGAACTGCCTGAAAAAATATAAATAATTTACTGAAATCAGTGGTTTTGTTTTATGTCTGCTTAGGAAAGGGCTGAAGACATCTGGACCCTACTAGCAAGAACAGGCCACATGAAAATTGGTTTTAACACAAGAGAAAAATTACACAGCTCTTGTTGTAAGTACATAATTTTTCTGGTGTGGTTTGAAGTTGCCTCTGCACTCCTTTATAAAATGATGATTAAGTTGTACTGTGTTAGCAAATGGCTTTTTCTCTGACCCATGCTGTATCTACTGGTGACACATGAAGTACTGATTCAAGTAGACTGGGATCAGTTATGACTGAGATTGAATATTTGTTTTCTTGGACTATGTGTTTCTTGAATGAGGAATGTGTGAAAGGACAAGAAAAGCAAATTCTCTTCTAAAGGGTAACGCCATTACAAACTGGAAACTCATTAAAAAAAAAACAAAGCTCAGACCAAGCTGTTTTCAAAACAGTGAATTTAGAGTAGCTACTGAGGTATTATTACACTGAGAGAACCCAGGCTGTGCACTTTGTTTTCCCACATTTCTGAGCAGGGGTAAGAGCCAGTTTGTCTCAGACTTTCCTCAGGACGAACACAAGGATAACAGAGCCATCTGGGTCTCAGCAGCACCCAGTGATGGGTTGTTTGTGTGCTGCTCACAATTGTGACATCTTCCAGGCAGCATCTGGATCCCACTGGAAGCTTATCTCCTTTTTGACTTATCTGGTAGCCTGTGTTATATAGAGGGGGAAAAAAAGGCATGTACAAGAGTTGCATTTACACAAAGGCAGCACTGGAATTAGAGGGTTTTTTTAATTGTCATTTGGATGCAATGAGGAGTGTAGCTTATCTACAAGAAGTCAGCATTATTTTACTAAATCAGCTCTTAACTGATTGTGTCATGCAGTATTAGGTTCATTCTCCTCCTTTTCCCTTGGCATCTCTTATGCAAGTCAATAATCTGTCCTCTGATTGTTAAAAGACTGCAAATCACTACACTTCTGTTATTTACCAGTCATCTGAAACTCCCACCCACTGCTTATTCTCTTCTGTGTGTTTAACTCCCAACCACCCAGAGTATGTGTCAAAATAGGTTCTCAACGCATTCTTTGAACAGCAGCAATTAATTGCTGTGATTCTACACATTCCAGAAAAGCCCAGAAGGTATAAACTGAGACTTACTCACATTTGCTAGGTGTATGTAGCAGATTGTACTGACATCCTAGCAACACAGTTAATTGGATCTATTTCTTAAGTGATTCTCTCTATAGAACAAATATCTGAATTAGAGGAATGCCTCCTGGTTAATATGATGTGCTTCATATTTTCCGTGTTCAGTACTGCTGTAACTAAAATTGTAATATTCAAGGTACTGTGATGCTGATAGAAGGGAAATGTGCACCCTCATCATGCAGTATGATATGGGCCTTTTAAAAAAAAAAATCACCAGACCTGCTGATCCTACTGAGATCAGCGTGTGGCTTTTACCAGTCAATGTTTCTAGGTTATTCAGTTTATTAGATAAACTAATACTGCAGAATGGGGGAATAATTCTATTTACTGTCATTCAGACTGGCCAATTTTGCATAACACACACGTGTATGAGCTAACCGTGCCAGCCAGCAGCACACACATCTGAATCTTGGAAACTGTGTGATTTCCAGGTTCTGGGAAAATTTTGTAGCCATTTGCTTTGATTTCCAGAACCACTGACTGGCTCACTAAGAGCACAAACTGCAGTTGCTGAAACCACTGCCCAACTTCAGCTTTTTCCTGCCTTTAATCACTGGAAGGAGGTACATGGGAGAGACATTTAGATGATGAAAGGATCCTGTCTGTTGAATTGGCAGTATATTTAAACAGAAAGAAGGCAGAAAATTAGTTTTTCTCTGGTCTATTTGTTGTGTATTTTCTAAGAGATAGTGGCATTAAAGGAGCATTTGCCTGAAGGCCTCAGACAAGATCAGGGCTCCATTATGTTTGTCTCTGCAGGGGCCACAAAAGAGAAATATACTAATAGTAGTACTATTTATTATTATTATTATTATTCCTATTATTATCTTTCTCCCTAAAGATAAATAGTCCCACCAAAAGGGCAGGAAGAATAAAGTATATATGGAGATGGAAAAAACATCCTGTGGAGATGGTGTCAGGATAAGGAATGGAGATTATGGGATGGACATTTGGCCACCAGTTCAGCAGGACCATAAGAGCTGGGGAAGTTTGTGAGTGTGGCCAAGCTGGGCTTGGCTTGCAGGTCTGCACCAGGGAAATCATCTGGGGCTCTGCTCTGAGCCAGTACTAAATGAGATTTAGGCTTTTCCGTTCCAGACCTCCACTCTGGATTCACAGAGATGCTCTCCCCCTTTTCCAAATTCAGTAGCTGACACCTGACTTGGTGGGCTCCCAGAAGCAACCTGGTATCTCCAAGGGTTATGTGGATGGTTGGTGATGTCTCTGGAATGCTTTGTTCCCCTTGGTCTAAGCTTGGGGCTGGGGGCCCAGGTCTGCAGCCACCAGTCCTGGGAGTCCTCCAGAGGGTGGTTATGTGGGAGGACATTTCTCATAAAAACTGCTCATTACCACTCTGTATCTAGAAAAAGACATTTTAATGGGCAACTGGCATTTTCTAGCAGTCAATTGCTCATCATAAAGTTCCTGATACACTTTGGGTTTGGGATTAACCTTCTTAATCAGGATGTCTTCTGTGTGATTCTGCGAAATGCTAACCTTCTGTTCCATTTTGGTTTTATAGTTCCACTGTAAACCTTTCCAAAAATCCTAAACAACAAAAGGCCAACAAAACAAAACAAAGCAGTCTTGTGCTGCTTTCATTTAAATATTTCTTAACCAAGCAGATTTCCAGTAAGTAGAATCCAGAATTATTTTGTTTTAGGAAAGCAAAACAAATCCATGAGATAAATAATCTCTCATTTTCTCTTCCATTTATTGTTTTTTTTAAGTGCTTGGGAGAAGTCTTAAGCCTTGTGCTTTCCCTACAATGGAAGGGAGTTCAACCATTTGGAGGAAATATGTTAAGCTGATGGCAATGAAATGTAATGACATTTGCATAAACTAATTTATGTACATTCATTTCAGGGTAAAAGTGGAGCCAAAACTTAAAAAAAGTAATCCAAATTGCTTATTAGATGTTTCTGAAACATAGATAACTTTGAATATCCAGGCCATTTGTCAGTGAGTTCAGTTTGTGTATTATATTTGCATTGAGCCAGACTAAAAGAATTTGGTTTTGATGAGGAATTTGTTTCCTAATGCAAGAATTCAAATCCTGTCACCCTACTGACCATCAGACATTATTTTCATGTTTACTCCACATTCAGTTTCAGTGGGGGACCATAAAAAAAAAAATAAAAGACAAAAAAGAAGACAAAAGGAGCCTTCTGGCCTTTTTAACATGTGAACTCTATCTTCCACTCTGATATTCAAATAAAGCAAGAGCGGATGTTTAAACAGAGCTTTCAATCCCAAGCACTCCTTGCCTGTTTGTTTAATTACATTTCTGGAAGGTTACAGCTCTCCAGCAAATCTGGGCTCTGTTTTCATAGGCTTCTCAAATTCTCTGCTTACTTTGACCCTGCAGCTTCGATTCAGTTCAATAATTCGATACAGAACAAACCCAGTCAGCCCTGCTGAAGCCAGTGCCAGCTCTGTTCCTCGATTCACCAGGGACACAGTGGTAAAACAAGATTTTCCTTTTTATTTTCACATTCTGGGCTTTGTGTAACAGCTCCCAGCAGTTCTGACACACACATCCTGGTGTCTGGAAGGTGCTACTCATCACTCAAAGTGCAATAGAGAGCAAGCACATCCCTTTGCGCCTTTCCCTGCTCTCATCAGAGTGTGGCAGGTCATGGGGAAAATCCCCACCAGCACCTGAGCATGGAATAATTCAAAGGGCTGGTCTGCAGAAACAGCCAAAAGTAACTTGGGGGAAAAAAAAAAAAAAAGGTAAAGTCAGCGATCTTCACATTTAGATTTTGGTTTAGGACATTAAATATAAAAGGTCGCTATTGCAATATCTGCCCATACCTCATGCTCACAATTATATCTGTATTTCACCATAATTAAGTTCACTGGCCCTCCATATATTTTTCTTTCTTCTTCATCTGCCTGGCTTATCACTTTATCCTCACTCTTGTCTAAAGGTCCTTACAGTTCCATGGGAAGGGAGACCCTTTTATGTTAAAAACACATATCTAAATCTTTGTAAATGTTGTATATGTTTCCTGCTGAGGTCTGAGTAAGCTTTCTCAAATAGGGTCTATTAGCATTTTAATAGCATACTCACACTAGGAAATCTTTTTGTTTCACCAGCCAAATATGAAAATATTCTGTATTTGCAAAACAGTGATTTGATGCCAGTTACCCATCAGAAATGATCCCCACCACATGGAAAGTCAGGCCATCATAAACATCATAACATTACATAAACATTAACAGGAAATAAATAGCTATCAAATGATGTACAAACCTCTGCTTACAGATCCATACCCTGACAACTCTAAATAGTTTCACTCTGTGCTTATGTTTGAATTGCAAACGTTGGTAGATGTTGATGTCTCAATAGTTACAATGCAATTTAACACCTCGTTGTAGGAGCATACACACATAGTCAAAGATAGTTGAATATTTTTTTTAAATCTCCTGGGCAAATATTCTCCCCCATGTTGTCTTACTATCAAATATTTTATACCCATGAGATCACTTTGATTCCTTTGCCTGCACAGGGAAAGATCCTGTTCAGGGAAAGATCACACAGGGAGTTGTCTCTATCTGATTCCTTCTGGAAGTGGATGTGAAGAGAAAAATTTTGACAGTGCAGATACACTTGCCCATTTAGCAGCATCAAGGCAGTCTTGTCTTTTGCCCAAATTGCTACAGCCCTGCCTCCAATGCAGAGAGCTGAGGAAGAAAGTGGCATTTTTGCCTCAGAAGACAAAACAGGACTCAGGGTTGGGTTTTTTGCTACAGTCCTTGGCAGAAATCTTAAAGGTCGCATTTGTTTCTTGGAGGTTCTTTGTTCCAGAATCTATCCAATGAGTAAATTCTTCTGTTTGCAGTCTGAGCAAGATAAGCAAATGAGGAAGAGCTTGAAATCCCTTTTGCTGCCCTGTGATCTGATGGCACAAAGCCCTATGCTTTATATATGATTTAGAAGACGAACCAAAGCTTTGTTTTCCAGTGTCTCTAATTTGTATGAAAAGATATAATTCCTGTAGAAAAATCCAAGTCTTGCTCCTGCACTCTGATTCCCCAAGCTCAGCTCTGCTGTAGGCTACACTCAACCTTGAATCCATAGCTGAAATAGAAAGGTCCTAAAAACCATCAAAGTAACAAGTTATATTTTTGCAAAAATGACAAATAACTTTGTCCTCACAGAACATGGAAACAACTTTACAAGCAAAGCAATAAAAAAAAAAAAAAAAAAGGCATTGTTATCGCTTGAGTATATTATAACCCTCATTTGAAAAGAATTTCAGTCTGGTTTGAAATCACTCTGTGCATATGTTACAGAAAGTCTAGAGACATTTTGTTCCTTATTAATGAAGCGTGAAGAAAATGGTACTGAGTATATTTTGTTAGAAGTTTTGGCATCCTCATACATGCTGTACATTAAGTCTTCCCTAATTAGATTTTTGTAAGTTAAAAGGCTCAAGGAGGGCAAGCACACATGACTATTTCTGTAGTCACATCGCTTTTCTCCTCCAAAATATTCTCTTTTGTTTGGCACACTTCATCCTAAGGTGACCTTTCTGGCAGCTGAATGGAGGCAGGAGAAGCACAAATTGATCTCTTGGCTTGCAAATAGGGAAAGAATATTGGAAAGCATGAGTGTTCTGGTGCTAAAAAAGGTGGTTTTTTTCTTGGCAGTGTTTATAAAAGTGTGAAGCGCAGGACCTCTTAGAGATGGCAGATGTGGGCAGTGATAGGTGTCAGCGAAAGTGCTTAGGGAACTTTCCTCCACCCTCCTGTGAGGCCACAGAAGCTGTGGCTGCCCCACCCCTGCCAGTGCTCAGGATCAGGTTGGACAGGGCTCACAGTACCCTGGAGACCTCTCCTTTGGTCAAAGTGCCCACGAGACAAATCCTGAGGGTTTGACCTGTAGGCAGAAATCTAACTCAAGAGAAAGCTGGTAGCTTTGCTCCTGAAGAAGTCAGCACATTTCTGCTGTTACTCCTACTGGGTTTTTTTGTGGTATAATACAAAACTAATGAGGGTTTTGATATGGTGAGGGTCAGGCCCACTATTACAGCCAGCAGTTATAATTCGGCAAAAAGAAAACTGCAGCATGGTAGTTCCAGACCTGGTTTCAAGGCTTTAGAAACTTTTGAGGGTAAAAAGGTCTACTTTAATGTGCTCAAGGAGGGGAAACTTTCCCACTGCACAGGACCAGGGCTGTGAACTCGGTGCAATGACAGAAACCAGAGCACTGCAGGGGCAGAACTCCAGCGTGCAGGGCTGGAGGAGTGGGTGAGCGTGGGAAGGCTCCCACAGGCAGAGCTCACAAAGGGATGGCAGCTCTGAGAGGAGGCAGTGCCACTTGCTCCCCAGCCTGAGAAATCACACCTGAAGGATGCTGAGCCCAGTGAGCCCTGGGCAGGAGGAGGCCGTGGCTGTTGGGGCCACTGGCCAAGCTCTGCAGCTGCCCTGCTGTCCCCTCTTGCTGGGCAGGGGCACTTTGGAGTTGCCATGTGTGGTTTGTGTGCCTTTCTGTGTAACATGTAATCCCCAGGAACTTCTGCTTGTGTTTATAAGTCAAACTATAACGAAAAAGTAAATTAAAGCCTTTCTAATTTAACAAAAGAATGAAAAATTGCGCTGAGAAAGGGGAGTAGGGGGGAAAGGAGCTTTCACTCTTTTGGGATTTGAGAAAATTAGTCCTGCAGTATTTTTTCTCCTGAAGAAAAGGAATATTAGATATATTAACTTCATCCTTTCGTCCTTTCCTCTCAGTGTTCTAAATTCTTTGTATTTAGGAAAAGAAATGCTGCAATCTGACCATTAAACTGATACTTTATTTCCCATTTTATAGAATTTTAATGCATATTCTTTGTTCTGCAGACTATTTTCTCAAGAAGCAAAGCTGGTTACTTATATATAAAATTAATTGTTCTATAAAAAGCAACAGAACTAACACAGAACAGACTTGTGTGAAAAACCTTCTCATGTGTGGCACGTGGAGGTGTGCACATGTGTGTATTTTTCTGTAGGAGCTATGTTTTAACATTCTAATGAAGTTATTACTTAGTATTGGTACCTGCAAACTTTTTTTTCAGATTTATTGTCTGATAAAACTATTCCCTAAAAAGGGCAAAGGTTCAGATCCCTGAGTGTTGGACTGGTTAAACATAAGAGGGAATTTTAGGACTGTGGGTTTTGAAAATGTTATTCCTCTCCAGTGTGTGTTTTTTAGCTCTTTCATTCAGGTGCCTTTTGTTGTTTATTATATAGAGAATATGGGAATACAGCACTTGGCTTTGCAGAAATGGGATGCAAGTGCTCCCAGAGCTTCTGGGCTGCTGCCCCTGGCTGAGGCATCTCTGTGTGCAGTGGTCCTGGGGAGTTAAACCTGCATGGAAAGGGAGTGGGAAAAGCAATTTTTATCCTCGCTCAGCTGTCAACAAGAAGAGACACTGGCAAATTAAAGGACTTGCCCTAAAGTTGAGACTTAGAGCAGGTTTTGCTGGGGCCAGAGCTGATGGCTGTGCTGCAGGGGTGAGCAGCAACCATCAGGAGCAGCACAGTGTGTAAACAATTCTTGTATTTGCTTCCTCAGAGAGCAGGAGCTGGAGGAACCTTTCTCCCAGGGTACCCCAATGTGCTTTATTTTCTTGGGCTGAGATCTCTGGAAGGTGAGGAGGAGTGAGGAAGGGCAGTTAAGCAGTGCAACAGCCCTTGGTAGAGAGGTTAAGGGGGCCAAGAGAATTACTGACCTTAACAAAGCAACAAAAACCTCTTCAAGGTGAACACAAAGATGGTGACATGTCCCATAGCCAGACTCTAAAAGCTTTTCGTGGATGCCTTCAACATTATGAGTGCTGAAGGAGATAAGAGTGACTGTGGGTACCTCCAGGGACAGAGGGGCTGTTACTGGAGGAGAACTGGCCCTGAATATAAAGGACATGACCTGCTAGAGAAGAGCTTGGCTGTTTGACATGACAGTGGGGTGGCCTGAGGCAGGACAGAGCCAGGGCACTGGACTCAGGGGTTGCTGCAGGCCCTGGCACCCAAAAGGTATTGAGCCCAATCAGCATGGCATGGAGATAATACACCAGACTTGATAGGACTACTATTTTTACGAGGCAGTTTTCAGGAAACAGTTCCCAGTGATAGGAAAGAGATGAAAAGTATCATAGAAATTTAGTGCATATAATCAAAACTTTTATTTCCTCGTTTTGGAGCTCTGGATTTATGACCAGAGCTGTCAGGTGGAGGATGGCAGCTCTGCACATGAAGTGACCTTTGCAAACCTGGCTTTGAAAGTTTGCCTTTGGAAGGTATGGAAGAAATTCCCCTTTTCCACTCCTTGGAAGGAGGGAGGATGTTCTCTGATCAGTAATGTTTTGTAGTGGGGGTCTTTTCCTTAGTGCCAGGTTAGTACTTAGCAGCTTGTTTTTCTCCAGCCTGTCTCACCCCAGGACAGCAGGGGAGTGAGTGGGCATTGAGGGACTGGCACCCCTTCGTGGCAGGAGCAGGACTGTCAGCAGTCCTCTGATCACTGCCTCTGGCACTTAGAGAGGTTTGGTTTCCTGCGGATTTGTGTTGCTTCTTTCTGTTGGACTAAAGTCACACATGATTCAAAACTACAGCCAAGCAGATCAGTTTTCCCCCCCAAAATACAAGTTCTGAGTGGGCTTGGCTTATACTCAGCCTTGTGCTGAATTAAACAGAAAAGCTTCAGCCAGCAGAAAACACGGATGAATGATGGTTCGGTTCAAAACAACGCCCTTGGAACTTTCCTTTTGAGGAAATATTGAGAGGAAAGTAAAACAACATCAGATAAAAAATCCCCCCCAAAAATTAAGCTTCAGTTTTGGTTCAGCATGAAAGGTCTTGTGGAAAAGTTTGATTGGCTTTAGGTCAGTCCAAAATCTACAGTGGACCTTTCCTACTGCCTTGATGCAGCAACTGGACCAAGAAGCCAGCTAGCGACACTGTTCAACTGTTGGTGAAACTTTCTCCACTAGTTCCTTCTAAGTCCACTTGTTCACATGCAAAAAATATCTAAAAATTGCTGAAGTGGGCATCTAGGCTTGATGGAAAGGATCAGAAACCAGGCCCTTTGCAAGACCCTTATGACCCTGTCTGCGAATGCCAGGCCTTCCCTTCACATTTCAAGGGCTCTTTGCAGACTTTGGCCACTTGACTTCTGCTCTCTGCCCTTACCAAAAACTCATGGAGGTATGAAAGAACATCATTACCTGACACTGATTTCAAGGCAAAATTCCAGATTAAAGCCAACTTCTTCAATATGCCTAGCTTTGAGAAGTCAGAAGTGGATGGAGCTTTTAACAGACATCTCTGAAAATTAGGCTGGAGATTCAAAACCTGGGAATGAGACCCCTGATCCATATGAACCAAGTGAGATTAGTCCCTGATTTCCTCAGGTTTCGGCTCCTGTTCTCATTCTTTGCATTTATGCTGTGCTCTTTTCCACAGCCTAATAATCCATCAGGCTCTGAGGCTTTTTATGCACAGGCTTAAATTTGAGAGTATTTGTTCTCCAGCTGAAATAATTTTGTTCTGATGGCAGAAACCTGTCTTTTGAGCAAAGAAGAATGAACAAAGAAGAAAGAAAAATGCTTTTTATGACTTGAAACATTTTAGGCTTTTTTTCAGACAAGCTTCTCAGATGTGCCTATCCACACTGTCTGTCAGTTCTTCAGTAATGCATTTAAACCCAATATTTCACCTGCCTTTGGCAATGGAATTGTGTTAAGTTCTTGTACCTTCTGTGAAAGTAGACAGCTGGCCTCAGTGGAGAACCTCTATTAATTTACAAGAGAGGAAATGGTTAATAAGTTCACTTTTTCTAGATATCGGAGGATCCATGTATGGCAACTAGAACTTTAACTCCATTGCTCTCAGAACTATTTCTTCTGTTAAACAATGCCAGTGAAGGTCTGGACTCATTATTCCTGAATTTTCTGCTCCACAGTTGTGTAAATCAACCCACCTCCTTTCCTCCCAGTGAAAATACATGGTTGTTCACCAGCTGAGGATCCCAGCACACCATTGTGGTGGGCAGCAAATATTATCCAGTGATTTCCCTCTAGTTCTACCCAAAACAGCAGTGAGAGAAAACACTGGAGTATCTCCAGTGCCTATGTAGGGGTGCAACGTGCTCAGTGCTTTCCCCTTTTGGCTGGGAGTGGAACTCTTTCCATCCTTGAAGGGAGCTCCTGTCCTCTCTGTGCTGTGCAAGGTGATGATAGCAACATCTGCAGAGAGAAGGTTTGGACAGTGCAATCTCTGAAAGGTATCCTGAGCCAGAGCAGGCAGCTGAGGTGAGCTGATGGGCATCATCTTCCCTGGAGAAACTCAGTCTCTGCTTTTAAATGCTTGTTGTTTCTGTGTAGAGCTTAAAAGAGAAAACAGCATCACCAACACAAAAAAAAAACAAACCACAAAATGTGGAAATAGTTCCATCTGTATTTAAAAACGTGTCATATTCTGCACAGGGAGAAAGCCCAGGGAACGTGCCAGAGTGTGGCTGAGCTGCAGGATGGCAGCTGAATGCTGAGAGCAGGGCACAGCACAGCTGGTTGTACCTGAGTCTTTGTGGGAATTGCATGTGGAGACGAGAGTATGTGCTCTGAGTGAAAATGCACCTGCAGGAGTAAAACCATCTGAATAGAGCTGTTAACTTGCAAACAAATGGAATATTGAACTAACCTAAAAGTGACATAATAGAGAAACAGTCAGGGACCACATTGGCATTGAAGTGGCTATTTTTAGCTTGTATTTACTAATTGCATAGGAGTAGGAAAAGTAGGTGTAATTACAAAGACAAATGTTCTTGGTAAGTGGAATAAGCTTTTTTTCTGCATGGTGTCTCCTTCAGAGGAGCTCATACATTTATTCTAGTGTTTTTCTAAGAACAGAAGAGCAAGCTTACTAAATAGGTAGTAATTGGTATGAAGTGGGCAGCCAGTTAAAGCTGAAAGCACTTGTACCCACTTCCCTCTTCGTTATATTTTTGTGTCATGTAGATGGCAGAAGTGCAGTAGCCTGACAATTTGCTTGATTAAAAGTGACATTGTAAACATAGTCAAAGGCAATTTGTGTTAGAAACTATTTTTGATAAGAAGGTTGTCCTCTGTAGTGTTATTAGCCTTTATGAGATGAAAGACAATGGAACCCTAATTTGCATATAATTCTGCTCAGTATTTTTTAATAAGGCTTTGTGTGTTATTCAGCCACGGCTTTTGATTTGCACAGATGGAACCAAGTGCTGGAACATTTTCAAAAAATGTAAATGTAAGGATTGTATTTGGGGCTGGTTTCACTTTTCATTTCAACAGCAGTCATGCAGGCAGGGAGAAGAAAGGGGCAGTCAAAAAATATCCATGGGCTATATAGTGCCCTCAGACCATGCTCAGGTCTCCCACTGACTTCCCTGTCTCCTGGCACAGCAGTTATTGAGCCAAGACACAGAATTTATATTGCTGTCCCCAAGGTTATGTGCTTATCAATCTTTTTTTTCAAAGAAAAAAATAAGCAGCAAACAGAACGCACCTCACCCCCCTAAAAAAAACCTACTCAAAATGGGTTAACCAAAAGAAAATTCACATCCATGCTTCAGAGGCTCAGTTATTCCAGACAGTCCAGGTTCCCAGTGTCATCATAAGGAACTAAAGATTAATCATATTTCACATATTATTGTGGAGGCTGAAACAAACAATATCATCTTCTCTGGAAGTGATATTTGTGAGGCAGTGCAGCAAGTGTCTTTCTGTTGTTCTCTTATCAAATTTTCTGTTTATTAGTCCAAGGACAATTTTTCTCCAACTGCCAGCACTTCTAATCAAACTGGGAAATTTCAAAATCAAGCCAATGGACCTCGTGGCTGAGAGAGGCACTGCAAAACCCCTCTCTTTCTCTTTCTTTCTGCTGTGTTGACTTGGCAGAGGTAAAAGGTACAAATCTTTTGTCCTGCCAGGAATATCAGAAAATTCCGTTCCAGTTTTAAACTCTGGAAGTGCACACCATATGTATATACACTTAATACTTTCAGCAAAGGAAGAACAATTTTCCATGGCATAACATGTTACTTACTCTGCTGCAATTTGTTGACTGGACTCATGTAATTTTTCCTCTCCCTACAAAACTGGTTGGGGAAATTAATTTATGCAAATCTACAACCAAGATACAAAGAAATAAGCAACAGAATAAAGGAGATCCATCTCCATGTTTGAATAGATAAGCCAACACAAAAAAGATGCTCAAGCAGCAGGTCTGCAAAGTAAGTGAGGACCACTGTAACAGCTTTCCCAGCTTTAGCCACGCTTCCAACGTGGCTGTTGTCATTCCTTTTGCTGTTTCCTTTAAGCAGGACCTGCCTCTCACAACTGGCAGGGTGAGGTGGGGGTCTCTCTCACACACCACCTTAGGACAGCTCTGACTGTTCTCCCTGTTGGCTGTGTCAACTCTTCTGGCCTGTGCAGGCACTCAAATCCAGCTCTTTACACAGTTCCTGCAGGGCATTTGCGTGAGCAACTCTTCTAGTGCTCAGGAAAAATGTGTTTTTTCAGCAGGGCTGCAGCCTGGAGAAGCTGTTTTGATGAGGGACATGGAGGGGAAGGCTCCAAACTGTTAATGAAAAAATAATTACTGCAGAGTGCAGTACAGTACATCTGTAGAAATTGGTTTGGGAAGATTTCCAATTCCACAGATTTGTCATCAGGTGTCATCCTCATTTCTTTTATTCCTCTGTTCTTTCACTCTTTGCGAACCAAGCCAACAGCTACAGCAATGTAACTGAACTTTCAGCCCATCATCACCTGCCTGCTTAGAAGAAAAGATAAATGAGACACTGAAACTCCTCATTTTCCTTGTCCCTATCCTCTCCATGTGCTCCTTTCACATGGGAATTGTTCTGTGCAAGTGTCAGTGGCTGGAAGGGGCATCAGGAACAAACCTGTACAAACTTAGGTGCGAGTTTGGGAGGACATAGAGGAGTGGCAAATTCGGCGAGGCAGGATTAAACAAAAAAATGAGGAAATGCAGGTGGCAGAGTGCAAGGGTAGCATTGCCAGCTGTGCACTTAAAACGAGGGGGGCAAATATGAGTGTTACTGAGCAGCTGCTGCTGGACAGCAATACGGGACACTGGGAGAACAGCAGTGCGCACCTCCCGCGTGTGAGGCTCCAGCATCACCACCTGCTGCAGCCACGGAGGTGCGATTAGAACCTGAGCAAGAGGGAAAATAACTGCTTTGTATGGCCACATTTCAAGGCACTCAGGAAGGATAATATCCAAGGTATGTCTGTTGGGCAGAGACGAGGAAAGAGAGTCTGCTGGCAAGACAGCATTAGTTCCTCAATTACCATCCCCGGGGAGATGCCTCTGGCCTTTTGGTTGAGCAGAGCAGCCTCAAAATGTGGTTGCCCCTGATTGCTAAGAGCTGCATGCTTCACAAGCCATCCCCTGAATTCGTGCCCTATTTTTATCTTGGACTGGTTGCTTGCTACCTTTGGTATGAATACTGAAACTCTAATTCCAGTGTGAGCTGGAATATACGTTGGGAATGCTGAGAGGTGGGTTAGGAGCCAGGCTGTGAGGGAAAAGCTGTGAGCAGCAAGGGGATGCTGAAGTAACTGGGAGTGAGGATTGTGCTGCAATGTAAAACAAAGAGGAAATTCAGGCTGTTCACACCCATAAAAGCTGATTGACAGCGAAGAGAATGGCATGGGGTGAGTTGGTAAGGGAGCAGCACTGAGGGACTGGACTAAGAGCTGAGCAAGGTGGCTTATTTTGGGATTGTCACACACATGAGAGCATGGAAATACTTACCAACTAAGGATTATTTTGAAAAGTTGTGAGGGAAGATGGTATGGGAAGGTAATTGGTTAGACAGGGCTGGAGAAGAGGAAGAGTTGCTGCGGAAGATGCTGAAAGTCAGAACTCACCTGAGCAGTAGAAGTAGAATTTAAATTAGCAGGATTGGAAAGGAGAAAAGTTGGAAGGACATGGGGTAAGAGGGGGTATCAGAGACGTGGGAACAGCACAGTCAGGTGACCAACAGAAGAAGAATATTTGGGACCAAAATCAGTAGTGGGTAGAATAAATGAAGATGAAAGAAGGAAAAATGGTAAATGCATGAATTGGCATGAAAATGTGGAATGTAGAAAATGGAGGATGAAGATTAGAAGATATAATCGGGCATTTTATCAAAAGAAGATGCACTTGGAAAATGACACAAACAGCTCTCTACAGAACACTTTTTTCATATCCACTTGGTTTTATTTTTTAAGAAAAAGAACAAAGCAAAATGGAAAAAAAAAAAAACGCTTTTAAATGTCCTGGCTGTTTAATAGAGTGGTTGGGACATTATGTTAAGAAAATGCCATGCCTTTGTAAGCTATTTGAAGAAACCTCAAAGGGATTTATATTGCATATGGACAGCATCTTGACAGTCCTCATGGAGGAGAAAAAACCTCATAATTTTAAAATAGTGAATTCTAAAAGGAGAAGCTGTCCCAAATTTCTAAGGGTATTTCCACAGTGCAGTGTAGTATCTACTTTAAGAAGAGCTGAAAGGGTTTATTCAAGGGTTATGAAAATTATGTTCCCTTTAAAGTTATTTATATTTAAACACTCAAAAATCATTAGTCACTTTAACAAATGTTGGCCACTTTTTTTTGTATGCTACATTTTTCTATGAGTACTTGTGTATTATGCAAAAGACACGGTGTTTCTGAGCCAAGGGCTTTTAGTATAAATTGAGTGGGTTCTAAACTAAAGCAGAATTATAAATAAATGAAATTTCTTGCACATCTTACACTTTCTCTCTTCCCTTCCAACCCTCGGTCAGAAAAATCTAAAGCACTGAGGATCGTGTGCTCCAGAGTTTGTCAGAGTAGGACTCGACTTCTGCATAGAAAGATTTCTTGCCGTTTCCACAATTCCCAGTTTGTATTCCCATCTGGATCTCTGATCTTTGTGGAGCCAGAAACTTTGAAGGCAGTGAATTACTTCCTATCTGCTGGAAAATCATGCCCATTCTCACTTCATGAATCTACAGCAGACAAGAAGCTCCTTCAGGGCACTTCTGTTTACTCCATACATAAAAAGGCTCTGTTGATGTTTTAGGCTCCTGTTTGTGAAGCCAGAGCGTAACAAAATCTTGCTTGTGAGCTTAGATCCTCCCTCTCAAAGGAGCATGCCATTTGAACAGGAAACTGCCAAAGGAAAAGGAGAGTTTCCCAAATGAGTACCTGTGGAGGGGGAAGTGCTAATCCCCTCGACGAGCTCTGCAGCCTCCAGCCAGCCCCTGTGTGTGTGACAGGGGCACGAGGCTGCCTTGGGTTGGTGGGGAGCTTCGTGGTTTGGGGTTTTTTCTTTTCTTTTTCTCTCAGCAGAACTATCCTTGCGTTTTACAGGGTGCACAGTGGCACAGAGTAAACATTATCCAGTAGTACGAGGCATGAAATAAAATGAGGAGAAAAATCAGGAAACGCAACCATTTGTAAAACAGACCAAGGCGAACATTTCACTGCATGGTGAATCTGTACCTTTAGACCTTTTTAGCTATTAAATCACCCTCTTTCTCCTCATAATGAAGATTCAGTTCTGAGAGTTAATGTACAGCTCATGCATACACCCAGATGGAAATGCAATACGTTTTGATAACCATATGGTACCACATGAAAGATAGTCAAGTATAAAGATTATAACAACCCAGAAATTAATTTAGTGCTGAGCTTGATCTAGATCCTACTAAAACCCTGTGTAAGCTTTTTCAATGACATTTGGGTCAGGTCTTTCAGGTCTTTCTGTGTTCTTTGTGTGTGACTTAAGATTATTTGTCAAAGGTCAGCATAGCTGAGCATTAATAATAGATAGCTTGAAGCATTCTCTCCCTTTAAATCTGCCCACAAATCACCTTTTGGGATTTCAAGGGGGTTTTTTACTGGTTTGCTTTCCCTAAAACAATAATTAGATAATGTTCCACTTGCAGCTGTAATTTGTGCTAGTAGTAATGAGTGGTAAAATGTTCCTCCATGAATGACCAGGCGAGAGTGATGGTGAAAATTCAGAATTTAAATATAAGATAAAGTACAGCAGATTATAGACTGGCTGTGATTCTAGGGCAGTCTGTATTCTTTGCAACCAGGAAAATAGCACTGGTTATCTAGAAAGCAGGTAATTTTTCCCTAGGTTTTGGAATACCAGTCATTTTCAAAAGATTCTGGATTCTTTCTAAGAGCAAGTTGTGGTGACAAAAACACAGGCCTTTAAAAACAAAGGACAGGACCATTGTACGAGCGAAAGCAATTGCCAATAAAGAGGCATTAGCTGAGTAAATATTGCTACCCAGCTCCACTTAATTAAATGCTTTGCTGAACACATGCAAGTACTTTTATAGACACCCAATATGCAGGGGAATGCCAACTGGCTTACTGGATTCTTATTTAGTATTTCCTGTTTTCAGGGCTGAAACATCTGAACAGAGCTGCTTTGTAGCACTTCCCTGAGATCTGTTGAATGCCAATGTTCAGGGACCACAGTGTCACTACCAAGCAGACACAGGAAAAGCACAGCAAGCACTGAGCAAAATGTGGGTTTGCTCTCCACAAGGCCCTCAGCAACACCTTCCACGGACTTACACAGATGGAATCCATCTTTCTGTGTGGGCTTCTGCACTGCTCTGAGGTCAGAGTCATGGATTCCTGCCAGTTCTCCATCTCTAACACAGCAACTCCTGTTAATAGCCTGTATCTCTCTGTTACCAGCCCACCCCTTCTCAGGACTGCAGAGCAGAAGCCTTTTCCTCGGAGAGGCTGAGCTTTGGTGCTGCCGTGCTCTGTCTGGGGAGCATCACTCCTGCACTGGCTGCAGTGGCCATGGCACTGCCTTTGCCATGGAATATCTGCTGGACACAGGCCTCCTGTGTGGTTTTAGCCTGTCTCACCCTGCCTTCCCAGCCCCCTCCGACCAGTGTAGCCACTCGTTCAGAAGCGGCTGCCTTGGACAGAAGCCAGGTTTTTGACTAAAGAAGATCAATTTAAACGGATGTTCATCGGAGTTTAATGATCCTTGTTAGCTCTGTGCCAGGGGGAAGATTGTCTCCTGACACTTCTGCAGGTATCATCACTCTGCCGAGGTAAAAAGACAGCAGGAGAGGTCCCCATCCAAAATGGAGCTCACAGGCTGACACGGAGTCCCCGTTAATCACATCTCAGCCAGCTGCATGCAGACTGATTGCCACCTTGCACACATTTCTAACGTGAGGTGTTCAGAAGGTCATTGCTTATTCTTATTGCTGAAGGGGATTCAGGTCGTATTATGGGTATTTATTGTTCCTGAGGATTTCTAGTTTTTTATTACGGATGCTTGTAATCAACCTGCAGTGTTATCTTCCAGCTCAGCGAGTGGCACAGTTTGCTCAGGCTGCTTATTTCCAGAGAGCAGGCAGTGTACCTACCACCCAAGACACACAAACAAATTCGTTCCCAGTAGGATCATAACCTGCAGTTCAGGGAGTCAATTTTTCTGCAGTAGCTTCAGTGTTCCGTGGAGTCTCATTAATGCACATTTTAAAAATCTGCACAGATGCCTGAGCAGGCATTAGGAACCTCAGAAAATCCAACCTTTAGTTTTGTATTCGATGTGACTTGACTTTTTGTGGTGTATGATAAGGAGGTGAGACTAATTGCTGTCAGAGCTGAATTCATTGGAGTTCTGCAAAGCACAGATTTGTGTTAGTGTGGCCGTGGAAATGTTATGCTCCGTGTGCAAACGCTCGCAGGTTCAAACCTTATCAAATGTGTCACAGAACCAGTGCTCCTCTTGAACCTGTAAACTTTTCAAAGCTATTAACTTTTCCTAATTTACTTGTCTGTACACCGGGGTCATGGTCCCAAGTTCTTGCCTCTCTGCATCAGGGTATGTTCAAAAGGGTAGAATACAGAAAGGGTCCATAGGATTTGAGCAGCAAAATTGCTTTCTTTGAAATCTCTACCTCCAACCTTCTCTGGGATTTTTTTCCTTTTTTTACATCTTGGTAAAAGAAGTATATGGGTATAACAGTCCTTTTTTTCTTTAAATCAACAGTTGAAAGTGATTTGCTCTGATTAGGCTCTCAAGATTGCTCTAAGTTACAAGATTGTTGGGTTTAAAACAGCAGGTGAATTTTCTGTGCCACTTAATCCCAGCAGAGTTCACACTTTGCTTTCTAATCCTGAAATACCCTTTCTCCTTCTTGGATCTCTGCTATCGTTCCTGCTGCTGCAATGGTGATCTAAGCATCAAGTGAGCATTCAGTAGTTCCCACTTTTGCAGGACTTTGCAGGACTGCAGGGGGTATTTTTGAAAAGTCAAGCCTTCATTCTTCTGCGGTGCATACACTGAAATCCCCCATAATTAATGGTGGATGGGATTTTCACCTGTAATCTTAAGAGCTGAGAGGATCAGGGGAAACTGTCCTGGTGCAGGGCTGTCCATCACAGCAGGTCAGTGTGATGGGCAGAGGGGAGAGCAGAAGCTCCCAGAGCAAACCTCCTGGGGCAGGGCAGCTGTGAAACACAAGGGAGTCTCCCCTGGGATTTTTAGGTTCATGGTGGATATTCTCTCAGCCCTGGAAAGGTCTCAAGGTGCTCAATAGTTTTTTACCCTGCCCTTCACCAATCTGAAATGAAGCCTGTGGGTTCTGTGTGGTCCTTGATTCAAAGGGAAAGCAGTGCTAAGCCTTGAAGTCTGTACAGTCCTCTAAGATGTGACAAGTGACAGGGTGCCATTGCTGTCCTGAGGGATGACAGGGCTGTCCTTTGCATCCAGACTGCTCCAGCGGGTTTAATTTCGTCTGATAAATGAAAGGCATTAAGAAACGTCTCCTGCCCTTTGAAGATACACCAAGAAATTTCTCTTGGCTTAAACACAATATAATGAGGTTGTTAATCCCAGAGTTTACCCTAAAAATATGGGGTTTAAATGGTTTGAAAGTGCACTGCAGAAAAGCAGTCATCAGAAAAGCCATCAAAATGGCTTGGTAATAAACAGGCACCTCTCATCATGCACCAGCAGAGAGAGGCCTCATTTCTCAGCGGTTAAATAGTAGCATTAGAGATGAGCCACTCTCTGATTTTGTTTGCAGGGTAAATGAATGTCCAAATATATTCTTACTGAGGAAGAGCTATCTCACCATTACTGAAAAATACATGCAAATGTTAGGGTTATAATCTGCTTTAACCAAATAATGCACAACAATTAACTGTTAAATTATTGATGTGATAAAAGGCAAAACAGCCGCTAGGCACAGGAGTTTCCATGACTTCAACACTGAATAATGAAAACTTTCTCCCCATTTTTGTCAAGAGTGTTATTAAAATGTAATTCTTCTTTTTTTTTTTTTTCCCTTTGAACTTTGAAGTCTATTTAAGGAAGGCCATTGGGGAAAATTTAATTAAATTGGGAAAGCTAGCTGGCATATTTACCATTTCAGGGGCCAAGCTGTATTTTTGCAGTGAGAGGTGAGTTGGGTTTGCATTCAGAAGAGCAACCTGTCCAAAGTCAGCCCTTAACAGCAACAAACCACAGGGGCAGAATCCGGTTATTGAAAAACAGCTACGTGGCCAGTGAGGCTTATAGCTTTATGTCATCTTTAAGACTACTGAGTCTCTTTTTGCATTGATAAATAGGTACAAGAAGGCCACTTGGGGTAGTGTGACAGAATTTCCTGTACAAGGAAAAACAGAAAGTTTGGGGTTCAGTGGCCTTTTAGTTTAGCTCAGAGAAACAGATTCAGACCAAATTAGGTGATTTAATTACGCGACCGAGTGCTGAGGAAGGGCCTGGATTCTCCATCTCTCAGTGTCCTCAGGTCTGTTACACAGAGCCCAGACTGGGTGACCAGATGGCCCTGAGGGACTGTGACCAGGACATGTGTGGGATGGGAGGGATATGGGGCATCCAGTGAGGAGTATTTTAAGATTTATGGCACAAACTGCAGTTTGTAGCAGCTGGAGAAGGTGGGATGTGGGGCAAAGCTGATGGCAGGGTCTCACCAGCTGCTTTTTCCCAAACCTGGAAATGTGATGTTGTACATCCCCTAAGCACAACCCTGCCTTAGGCAGGATCAGACTGTTGCTACTAACTTCTGGATTTCAGGCAGCACAAAGTCTCAGTACCTGGAGATAGTGGGCACAGCCAAAAACCCCTCACAAGAAATAAGTAACGTGTTGGGAACATTTGACAAGTTTAGTAACTGTGCCACAACCTAGATGGGGGTTTTGTTTGTTGGAGACTTGTTTATTTTTTCTTTTTTTTTTTTTTTTTGCACAAGTCTGCTAAATTATTTAGGGGCTGAATTTTAAAATTAGAAGACATGGCATTAAAAAAGTGATGAATATTTTATGAGGGGTTCTGGGATTTTGTGGTATCAAAATACACGTTGCAGCCTTGGAGACTCCAGCACGGAGCCACAGGAGCACTCACTCCCCTCTGTCTGACCCTCAGTGCCCATCACAGCTGCAGCACAGAGCAGAGGGGTCCCTCCATCCCCCAGTGCATGAGGGAACCCAACTGCATCACCTCACATCAGGTTTCAGTAGTTTTCCTTTTTGGTGGTAAATAGGAACACAGTATTTTGTCTCGGTGGAGTTCCTCCATATTCTGTGAATGATTTTTAGGTGAGGAATGTGGGGTTTGTTTTACAATACCCAACAGGAGAGGTGAAGGGAGATGCAAAAGCCATTTGAGACTGCTCCCAGTGGCACCATGGGATCAGCAAAGCTGCTGGGCGGTCCAGGGATGCTGGAGAAGCAGGAGTCTCTGCAGAGACCACAGGAGTGGGAAGCACAGGCTGGTAGGGATAGAATCTTAGGAGGTTTCTCTGCAAGCAGGCACAGCAAGAATAAGATTAATGAGCTTTCCTCGAGGACACCATCAGGTATCCTAGAGAGGTGTGTTTGAGCAGGCTGCTGCACTCTGAGGTCTGTCTGTACCTCAGTGGATCCCTTGGCAACATTTCAAGTCAGCCAAGATCTGCAGCAAGTGATGGCTACAGCCAAGCTTTCTCCAGAGTAATTTACCTGTGTCTAAAAGTATGGGAAATAAGTTCTGATGACACTTCTTATGAATTAGCAGGCCTTGCTCACACAAATCAGGAACTCAATACAATATTCAGGCAGCACATTAAATCTCCTTCTAACATGCAGCATGCTGAGACACTCTTCGTTATTAGCAGGGGTACAAGGAGCTGGAGAAGTGCCAGCTGTCCCCTCTGATGGCAGCAACGATGACACAGGCAGAAATAATTAGTGTCTGCTGCACGGCTGGCGTGGACAGTGCTGTTCTTCAGAGCTCCCCTCCCTCTAGGTGCTACGCAGAAATCCTTGATAATTAAGCAGCTCTCGGTGACACTGCAACATTAATAAACCCTCAGGAGCTGCATTTAATGTGATGAGCAGGCACACAGGCCTCAGTGCTGGCGGGATGGTGCTGCTGGGGATGGAGCCTGGGCTGGGGTAGCAGCAGCACAGCCCCTCTGGGTTCAGAGGACCCGCACTGACAGTCTGCCCTTGCCTGCAATGTCAGAGCCAGTCCTTGGCCTTAAGCCTGAGAAGCAACAGCCCTTTGCTGTTTCCCACAGTCTTTGACTACAGTAGTGGGGAAGTAAATATTTTTTGGCAAAGAAAGGCTAATTTTGAAAGGGGCTAAATTTTCACCCCAGAATAGAAGTTGAAACAGTATCTTGTG
Organism: Corvus moneduloides; assembly: GCF_009650955.1. Taxonomy (NCBI): domain Eukaryota; kingdom Metazoa; phylum Chordata; class Aves; order Passeriformes; family Corvidae; genus Corvus; species Corvus moneduloides. The sequence continues at coordinate 2,990,420 of NC_045491.1, read as the reverse complement.
AAGATCAAAAAAAACCTGACTGTATTTATTTAATTCCTTGTTTCATTTTTTCACACATCTACCTTTCCTGCTTCGTTTTCCAAAGCAGGAGACAGCTCTGTGCAAGGCTGATCTTGGTGGGATATTCTGGCAAAAGGTTCTGGCAGTTCTCTGGTGTACCCACCACCACTCTCTGCTATTAACCAGGCACTGAGAGCTGACTGCACACCTGGGTTTTTCGAAGGTTTTTTTCAGGAATAGATTTTCAAGAATTTTAAGACCCATCCTTAAGAAAAGACCCATTTTCCTTAAGAAAAAATTAAATGAAAAAAAAAGAAAAAATTGAAAGATGAAATGAAAGTTTTGCTCTGCAGATCCGATTCTGGAAAAGGGGATAAGTTTCTTGCTGAGAGATGACTTCACAAATTTACAAACTTAGAGGCTTAGGGAGAGACAGCCCCTCAAGCTCCCCCAAACATGTGTTTATGAGAGCCAAGGCTGTTCATGATTACTTAGCACCACAAATCAAAGCATCCTTTTACACAAAACAATTCCCTGGACCAAATCAGAAGAAGGAGTTAATTTTTTCTGACCAGATTATGCTGCAATTATAATGTGCACCAGAGAATAATTTATTCCTCCATTGCAATGCTGGAGATGTTTCCTCACTTCTACATCATCAATTTCTCCTGCTATTGGCAAATACTGCAACAAAGAGAAGGAAATGGTTTCAAATGTGTCCATCCTACTGACATGGATTGTAATGAGCATGGAAAGTGGGCCAACATTAACTCTCATAGTGTCAGTAGCATAAGCCCAAGTGCCAAGCCATTTCAATTAATTATGTGCTAATAGTCTCTGGGCTGGTGCAGTGTTCAGCATGCTCTGTGTGCACGAGTTATCCTCATCAGTTCTATTTCTTCCTTTTTGAACAAAAATTAGCAGTAATCCTTCAATTTTGTGGAAGCCTTCTGTTGCAGTCCAAAAGTCAATGCAGCATTCAGGCTTCATATGCACGTTATCATTCCCTCAGGCCCTCATTGAGATGGTATTTTTAGGAAAGTTAAACACCATCAGTAGCCTGTGTCCTGCTCTGGCATAGCAAAGTCATTCCAGAGCTGCTGTGGGTAAGGTTTACAGCTACTCTGGGGCACCAGGCGGCCAAAACAGCAGAAGCACGGTGGCAAATAGAATCCTAATAGCCAGAAAATCATAAGAAAGGTTTTTCTTTAGGCAGATATGTTTTCTAGTTTGGGGGTTATTTAATCACCTCTTTCCAAGGAATGGCTGTCTTGGACTCTCAGGCATAGGCTGATGGAATATCCCTCGTTGCAGTTAATGGAGGAATATCTTCTATGGACCTTTTTCACTGTGAAGCTAAATATTTTAGGAGAGCCTGGACTGCTCTGGAGAACTCTCAGTATGATTAAGTACAGCACTGGAGGGCAAGCAAAGTATGCACGTGGTACTGTGGCAAAGCCCCTGGAATTGTTGGTGGTTCCTGTGGCAGAAATCTGCCCTGGAGGCAGGAGCTCACAATTCAAGGCTGATTTGGAAGGATTTGGGAATCTGCTCTCTGGCTTCTGTTTTAATTGTTGTTTAGCTGTAAACATTCCCTCAACCCAGACTGCATGGCAAATATCAAAATCAGAATAATTAAATGATTGCAAGTCCCAATGAAGATCCTAAATAAGCAAAAGTCATTCAAAGCAGCTGGCTTCAGGACCACATCAGGCCTTGCTATCTATGAGACTGCAGCTTAAAAATGAGATACACTTTTCTTCCAGCTCCCCAAATCATAGATAACAAACAGATATTTAGATATCTCTTCTGTCTAGGCAGAAGTAGTAATATCACTACATTACTACTCAGCATGTAGTAATACAGTAAGTGTGCAGGAGTCATGGTTATTTTGACCATTCTCTCTTCCAATTAGTATTTATTTTGAAAAAACAGATCATAGCATTCTGTGCAGGTGCTGTGAGGTAATGTGTGCTAGTAACCCAATACAAGATCATCTCTTTCTCATGCAAGGTCATGCACATACTGGCTGTCAAGCTTTTTTCTTCTGGTGGGCCTATTCTTTGCCTATGAAGAAAACAAAAAGGACTCTGGTCCAAAATCTGCACTCCTGGTCCACATATTCATTCCATATAAAATAAAATCTCTTTGATTTTTACTCCCACACCTACTTCAAAGACCTCACTTTGTTCTCAGGGTACACAACCCCCCAGTACTTATATTTTCTCATGAGCACAGGGACCTTTCCATAGAGGCAGGGACAATGTGACATCGAGACCGTGAGAAGCCATCGCTGCCCCACTCCTCCGTGGAGAGCTGTGATTTGGGTCAAGGCCGCTCTCTTTGCTGCTTGAAATGAAGATGAGTAGAGCAGGAGGACAACTCTTGGAAGGTTCTAGTAGTATATATCCAGAGACTACCATCCCTGTCAGAAGGGATGGATGTTTCAACAGCCAGTCAGCCAATTTCACGCTGAAATTAAAGTTGTCAGTCATCAGGTGGCCTGCTTGGTAGATAAGTGATATTACAGTTTCACATACCCAGGCTTTTTCCATTGGCCAGAGTTTGATGCAGAATCCTTGCTGGCATGCCATTGACACATAAAATGTAGCAATTATTGCTAGCATTTTTATTCTCAAGGTTTTTTGGCACATTGAGTTCAGATTCCCATTTGCTTGGTTTGATGCACGTAAACAATCCAATTTTTCATCAGTTCTGCTCAAGAGCTCATCAGTGATTGCATATGGGTGTAATCAAGTAAGCATCGTTTACTAAATCCAAAGCTTAGTTCTTCATTTCCATCAGTTCTCACTTCTTTTTATACTTTCTAGAACAGCTCCATATTTTTAAATAGCGTTAGTCAGGATTCTCTTTTGTTTGTTTGTTTTAATCTTACTGATATCATTTCAGTGGTTCTTTTTTTACTGCTTGAAGTGTAATTCCACTTTCCCCACATAATTTCCTTGCAAAGCCAGATGGGCAGAAATGGTTCCATGCCATGCTGAAACCCTCCATCCTATTTATACAAGATAAATCTTGTTGCTAAACAATTCTGAAGAACGTGTTCACTATATAATATCTACTGAATTTGTCAATCAAGTCATTCTTATTTCATCTTTCATCATTCTGCTGTTCTCTACACACTTGTTGTGGAGAAGGGGGGAAAAAACGAAGCTGTAGAGAAGATGATGACAGGAATCTTGTGAGACAGATGAATTTGTCTACCATTGTTTTCTGCTGATGGTGACAAAGAGATTTATGGGTTTTTTTGGTCACTCTTTTTTCCTCTTCTCCCAGAGGCACACAGAGCTGCCTTGGGTTAAGCAGAAAAGCTGCTGGTGCCAGTGCTGAGGAGCAGAGTGCAAACCCTTCTGCTGTGTGTCAGGTCTCCCAGCTGACTTGTGTGCTCAGGATTCCGTGTGTCTAAATACTCCTGATATGCATCTCTGGAAATACATGTGCGGAAAAAATACATTTCTTTCATTAGGAGAGCACACTGGAGGTTTTGGGAGGACGTACTTGTAGCAAGTTGTCTGTGCTACATATCGGATATCTTTATTCAAGTACAGCTCTTCAAAGCAGCCTTTCAAAGGGGCAGAAATTCCCATTGTGGTGCTCAAAGACAGAGGCTTCAAGGAGAGGGAGTGAAAACCCTCCCTGTGCAGTCAGGCATCTCAGCAGACATGAGCATTTCTCCCTCCTTCGTGCTTGCCTGTTGCTGCCCTGCTATGCTGATCACACTTCTGAAGGCTGACTGTACTTCTCATTTAGTTCAGTGGCAAAAACCCATTAGCACAAAGACAGAGGCTGATTTTTCTTTACCCGTTTGCCTCCTATGTCTTTCAGAGGTTTTTAGCTCAGCCTCCTCTCTTCTTTGTGTCATCACCACTCTCAGAGATCAAGAGAAGGACAACTTGGGCTGTGCAGCACTAACAAAGCATCAGTTTTTCTGCTCGGGATTTTGCCCCAGCCCACGTGCCCAGGAGTGAGGCTGAACACCAGAGCCTCTGCCTGGACAGGAGAAGATGTGCTGGGAAATTTCCAAGGCTTTTCCTCTCTGCTACAGGTACTTTCATGCACGCCTGGATCAGCTCTGTTCCTTAATTGAAATCATCCTGTCCTCAGCACGCTTAATCCTCTCCTTCGTGGGAGTCCCTTTCCCTCCCTGAGCTTTCTGCTAGCGTGTTTGCAGCTGAGTGTCACTGTTATGGGAAGTGGCACATGCTGCCTTCCACTTTTTAATACTTCTTTCAACTGAAATAGAAAGCTTTTCCCCATAGGCCTTCCTATTTCTCCCATTTTCTGCATAAATGCTGTATGAAATGCTGGGATCTCCCTCATCTGGACCCAAGTGCTTTGTGATGAGTGATAAAAGATACCTTAAAAATTATCTGTTCTAGTGCAGTGGAAAAGACTTTTGCAGTTTTGCTTTTTTTCCCCTTGCCTTAGACAGTCTCTCCCCATTTTTACTAATCTTGATTTGAAAGTGCTTGAAATTCTGCTTTCAAAAACAAAAATGAAGTCTGAAAAAGAGCACCAGTTCCTCCTGTCTTAAAGGATCCAACTCCCCAGCTTCCCTTGATGATAGTTACTTTATTTGTTTTACCATAATTCCTTGTTCATTCTTGCTATTCTCTTTTTTCTTTTGCTGGGCTATGGTGCAGGACTGCTGTTTCAAGGTTCACTTACAGTAGCAGCCAGGAAATCATGTTCTCTCCACAACACTCAGAGTTTCCAGCTCCCAAAGGTCATCTGTAGGAAAGTCTGTGTGAGGAAGTACAAGAAAAGGTCTGGAAATGATTATCCAAATCCGTGTAACTGGTTCATGGAGGCCACACAAGAATAGCCATCCCTGTTGGGTTTAAGATGGAGAAGGGAAGAGATCTCCTGGCTCATGGCTTTCCATATTAAGCAAGAAGAGTGTTGTGACAATTAGCAGAAGTACAAACTGAGCTTGTACTTCTCAAATTACTCATTTTCACCAGCTCTGAGGCCCTGATTCAGCAAAGTGACACAGCTGAAGTCACTCTCTCCCAGCAAGTCTCACCAGCCCAGCTAGAGCACAGCTCTAACCCAAGCCTTCCCTTGCTAGCACAATTAGAGAAAATACCCTGATCTCTTTGACTGCTTCTTAAAATAACTTCAAAGGGATTTTTATATGGAGAATTTCATGTGGGGAAACACTGCAACCAAACAGCCAGGTGTTTTAAGAGCCTCATCTCAGAGGAGTGGTTGTGTTTGCTGCATTATGATCTTGGTAGAGCCTTTATTGTAATGTTCTAGAGGTCAGGTTGAAAATCCTGATTTGCATCTCAAATCCTTGCTTATAACCCAATAACAAAGTATTTTTTCAGCAGTTTGCCAGTGCAGTGATTTGTTACTTGGCTGTACAGGTACTTAATATGAATAGTTAATACAATTTGAGTGCTGTATTAGGGAAAAAGACATGTCGTTTGTAGAGCAATGTGGTGGAAAATCCTCTCGTAGGAAGGAAATAACTTAGCATTTTTAGTGCTGGATGAGCTAGTCATGTAAAAATGGTATTGGAAACGTAGAAATCTGCCATTCTTTTATGCTATTTCCTTCACAGTCATTACTTATGCCCCTGTTATCTTAGTCTGCAGTTATTTGGTTAGTAACTGTATGTTAGTAACTGTAGTAGAAAAGGTACCTTTACCTTTATGGACTGTTCAGCTTGGGTCCTGCACAGCATAAAAATAGAGCTTATCTATTCATACTGTCTTATATCAATAGGCTAAGGCATCATGTTTTTGTCCTCCCCACTCATCTTTTACCATGGAAAAATGATAATTAGTCAGAAGACGTAGGGAACAGCACAGTGGAAAGTCCTTATGAGTAAAATATGGAAAAAATGTGACCTTAATAAAGCAAAAAATAAAAGAAGTTGGAAGCCTTAAGCATCCCTTAAATAGTTGGTTTTTACAGCTGCAAAAAGGGTGGAAGAATAGATTGATAGAGGCAAGTTGGACAATGGTTAAACAACATAAAAGAGTGTTCACACATTAACACAGCGTGGGTTTCCTCTCTGGGTTTCAGGTATGAGAGTGTGCATCCCACACAGACGTGGTAAATAACCCAGGGCAGTGGTGGCTGAGGTGTCTCCGTGGGTAGGTCACAACCCAAGAGCTAAACGAGCACAACTGCAGCACTTCTGGGCTAACCAGGTGGCTATAAAAACCTGACCTCTTGCTGCTGGGTGTTTGCATTGTTCGTGGCCAAGAGAGGTTGTTTACTCAACAGAGTTAAAAATCTGTGATTGTTGTTACAGCTTTGTTCAGCGAAAATTACAGAGAATTGTTTCCCAAGACTGTGTTAGAGCTGTGTTTGATCACACTGATTGCTGGTGCTTTAACAACCATTGGTATTAACAATTACTCATAGTTGCTGGCACTGTTTGAAAAACTTCTCTTGCCTCACACAATTTGTTGACAAAGAAGGCTGTTCTCTGCTAGATCTCTTGACCTGAAAAGCTCTCCTCTCTTTTTAAGTTTTGTAAGTAAAATTTCAGATGCATGTAAGCAAATGCAAGGAAAAAGGGACAGTGATTTATTCGGGTTTTTTAGAAGTTGAAATTCAAGTGAAGCATATTTTATGTATGAATGTCTCGATAGAGATGGACCAAGATTTCTTTTGTTGTTTTTCAGATAAAGTGAGTTGACATTATAAAATTGCATCTTCACTTTGACAGCAAAACCATATCCTGCCCAAGTCTGGCTATTATCTCAATATGATGATAAGGTTTTCATGTCACTCCATTCTTTGAGAAACAAGTGTCAGCTCACTTTGACTCACCACTGAGTCAAAATACAAGTTCACTTCAAAGGCATCCTGCCAGAGCTCCAGACACAGAGGCTGTGAGTGAAGCACAGTGACCCTGCCATGCTCAGTCAAGCTGTGATTTTACAACAGCAATGACATGCCCGTGTTAGCTGGCAACAGATAATTCCTGAGTATCTGAGCTGTGGCTCTAAGGTGTAATTTAAGGATTTTTTTTTTTCATAAGCAAAAAGTATTAACCAGGGATGTTGGCTTCTGTGATTTTAAACAGTTTGTTAAAAAAACCCAACACCTCACAAACATTTGAACTGGCCTTTCTCCCTGATTCTAGTTAAGAGCTCAAATAACTCTCTTGAACAGGACTTTCCCAGGTCAAGTCTCAAGTGAATTCCCCCATTTATACCTCCTCACTCTCCCTGACCCTTTGCCATCACCACCTCCGTGTCAAACTGCCCATCACCCAGCACAGCCACGCTCCTGTTATTGATGCGCTCGGTGGTTTGGGTGCAGTGATACAAAGGGAGCACAACCCCACTGACCCGTGACTGTGTTTTCCAGATCTCACTCTCTCACCAGCCACTGCCTGGTTTCACTTCTGAGAAACTGGATCAGATAAAAGTTCAATTGTTTTGCACTGAATTGCAGCGAAGCAGCGCTGTCAGTTTAATTAAACTCCTAACTCGAAGCCTCTGATGAAGGTGCTCGGGAGCAGACAGTGGAAATAAAACAAATGATGGCAGAGTTGTTCCTATCAGGGCTGAGGTGTTCTGCACAAGGGAATGGTGTACAGAGAACATCTCTGCAGCTCACTGAGCCCACAACCTCTGTGATCCAGAGCACAGGGAGCAGGGATATAAACTGGAAAAGGTCACACGTGTTGGGTTGGACCTGTACAAATTACTTTAGAGGGAAACTTTGTCCCATACAAAAGATCAGCTTAGGTTAGAACACAAAGCTAATTTTTCAAAGTTTTTAGTGAATTTCGAGAGCAGAGACCATGTTCTGGCTTGTTGAACCATGTCAGATATAATCTGTAAGGATTTTAAAGAAAAGATTCCTAGAGGCATTTCCTGGATAACAACAAATCTCCCAAGTGGGCTTGAATCTGCAGAAGAGGAATCCACTAAACCCACTAAATTCATGGCTGCTTACTTATTGACCAAAGCCCCTGGGCTGTTTCAGCTCCTGTGTTAGCCTGGGAAGGTGGGGCTGAAGGTGTGAATTTAATTTCTCTGGCAATCCTGTCTCTGTCTCAGGCTTTTTGTGGCTGATGCAAATCTAAGCTATGGGCAGCACAACGGTGAGGGTGACTGAGCACTGGCATGGGCTGCCCGAGGAGGTTTTGGGCTCTCCATCCTTGGAAATATTCAAAAGTCATCTGGAAACAGTCCTGGCCACTGACTCCGGGTGACTGCTTGAGCAGGAGGGATGGACCAGATGACCTCCACAGGTCCCTTCCAGCCTCAACCATCCTAGGGACTGGAGCAGCATCCTCTGCAGAACAGGCTCAGAAATCTCTGTTCACTCCTGTGATGATGAGCTACTCTGTTCACCCCCCCATTTCCTGAAGTGCATCTGCTTTTAGGTGGAAAGTCTAGGAAATGAGTGACTATCACGCTGGCAGGTGGATGCTTTGGGGAAGTACAAATGCTGCTCCAAAGGAACAGAGAAGTCTTATTCTGCTTTAACCTCTCCTTTTCTGCCCTGCAGAGAATCAGTGGGGTGTATCCAGCCAATGGGTCATCTCTGTGGATGTCAGAAGAGGGTGAATACTTAGGAATTATTATTTGGTTAATTTTGCATCTTTTCTTCCCTTTGGCCACCTAAAATTCTACTGAGCAGAAGACAGCTTCCCTGGAAATGAGTCATCCTAGCAAACCCTTCTGTGAACATCTTTTGGGCTGGAGTATATGATACAGATAATTTACAGCGTTTGCTGTTCAAGACTGTAACTGTTTTTATTGGGCCTCTCAGTCTTGGGCAATACTATGATGCTCTTCCTGGAGGGACAGTAAATAAATCAGATGTTTACCATGATGAATCAAACATTATGACTTTTAAAAGCTTTCTTTTCTGAAAGTATTTGCTGTCTTTGGTTGAAACATATTGTTCATGCCAACACATTTCCTAAGAAGCCTGCAAAAAAACCCAAAGACAAAACAAAGGAGGAAACATATGTTTTAAAATGGGAGAGTGGCTCTTCTGAAAACATTTATATGTCTAAGTCTCCAAATATGAGCAATTTTTTCATTTTATTGAGACAGACTTGCAGCCCAACTAGATTTGACATGAATAGTAAGAAAGACCCTCTGAAATCTGGCACTACAGGAGAAACAACATGTTTGTATCCAAAACATCCAGAGGGGAATTATGCAAAGAGATTAGTCATCACTGGAGCAAAGTCTTAACTTCAAGAGCTGATTTACGCAGGGCCACAGCACCAACTTCTCTTCCTGTGCGTGTTCCCTTGTGCAACAGGAAAAGGCTTTTGCCACCCTGCAACTGATGCTGGCTGAGACTTGACTCTGATCCAAACCAAAACAAATATTTGTGCATTTGTGAATTGCAACAGCACAGAGCTGACCTGAGGCTGGCCATGAAATACCAGCCCAGGCTGGTAACCAGCAAGACATCGAGCCCTGACTCAAGAGCTGAGCTGACCCATCAGCTGTGCCTTCAGCTGGCCACACTCATAACAATATCTGCTTTGCTGGATGGAAGTAAAACAAACACAGCCTGAATGCCTGCATAAACTGAGATGATTCAGGATCGCTCTGTCACAAACCTACTGTGAACTTTCAAATATTGATGGACAGCACCCGTTTCTGGAACATGCTAAAAGCTGTAATTATAAAACAGCTTGTGGTTGCAGAGAAAAGTCTAAAATCGTGGTGCAGGGGTATATGGATGGCTGAGAAATTGAGAAATAATAAGAAAAAATCAAATTAAAGGAACCACAGGCTATGTTAGTTTTAAAATATTCATGGCTTTGAAAGAAATTTGGGAATGGTCAGACTCTTAAAGCAGAGATTACAGAGTCTGCTAGCTTGCCTTTCTGGCAGTAGGTGTTGACAACAAGGGCATAAAGTTGTTCATAATATTAGAAAAATAGGCAAAGCATAATTTAGTATGTTCTGTGGCTTCTATTGATTATTTCTGGGCTGGAAAACAGTCCGTAAAGGAGTTAATGCAATTACTACAGAGGCAACTCCACTGTTTGTGCTTTCTGCTGCTGGAACCATTCCTTGTCCCTTGATAGGACAGAGCCGACTCCTGCTCTATCTGGAAAAGGAGAGTTTCCCATCTGTGTTGCCTCCCACCTCAGTTTAACTCCTGTGAGCTGCTCAGGGAGTTCCCTTCTGCCTCCTGATCCTGGTGGATGGCAGGTTTTGGGCTTCGTGCTTTCTCTTCCCCCTGCTCTGCCTGACCCAGGGAGCAGCCCGGGATGTGCAGGCAGGGATGGCATGGGAGCATCTCTGGGCACTCAGCCACACACAGGGAAGAGCAAAGCAAAACGAGGGGGTGTTCAACATCCTGGGCCATGCAAGGGCTGGAAATGATAGTTCATTAACGAGAGGGAAAGGAAAACAATTTGGTTTTCTGAATCGCCCCTCAGCAGGTGGGAAGGGGTTTCCAGTGGGCACAGACACACTGCTCCCTTGGGAAAGCGCTCTGTGGAGCAAAGAGCTTGTCCCTGCATGCTGGGGGGACAACACACCTGGGCAAAACGGCTGCAGGAAGAAAAGAGAAAGAAAGTGACATTTAAAAAACCAAAACTGAGAAAGGAAGCTCAAAGAGGAGGAGTGATGGCAGTGCTGTCAGGAGCCAGCGACCCAAAGACATCCGTCTTACCCGTGCGAGACGAGGGGATCTGATAACACACAAGGTGATTAAAAGCATTGTCTTTGCACTCTGTCCTGTGTCCTCTAACAGGTGTATGAGAAACCTGCAACTCCTCAGCTGCTGTTTGGGGCTGTCAGCCCAAGGAGCTTTCACTTCCCATTCATTACTGCCTCGGTGAGCTGCCGGGAAGCCACGGAGCACAAAGCAATGCCACTCATGCTGCTGTCGCTCCTATTTTCTGCTCCATGAGCCACAGAGAAGCAAAGCAATGCACGAGGAGGACACAGCAACCAGGCTGTCTGGGCACCTCGTGACAGCTGAGATTTACCCTCCTCTAAGGCAGCTGATGGAAGAGGTTATGGCTGGGTTGCTCTGCATCGGTACCATTTGGATTTGGAGAATTCACTGTTTGGGGCTCGTGTGTTTTATTGAGTAGCAAAAAAAAAAAATCCTTGATTTTTCTGCTGTGCTGCACAAACATTTCTGATGAGAGGTGCAGGGCTGGCAGATGCCTGCAGAGTGAGGGAGAGCCTTTCTGCACGTGCTCTAGATGGGATTGGGCTGCCACATGCCTTTCTTGCCTGCATCGCTGCAATTGGCCATTTTGCCTGGTTTTGGAAAACAGCAGGAGATTCCTTTCCCCTGATTAAATGAATAATTAGATCTATTTCAGTATTTACAAGAGACTGCTAAACACTATAATTTCAAGAAAGCCAGGAGAGCCACCTCACTTGGGGTGATGCCACAAGTGGGGTGTTGCCCTGTGGGTGGGAGTGAAGAGCCTGGCTCAGGGCTGTACCTGGGACTTTCTCAGTCTGCTTGAGGGCAGTAAATCAGCTTCTTAAATGTTGTTCTGACTGCTCAAAGTTCAGGCCCAGCCTAAGGTCCTCCATTTGCAAAAGCATCTTGTTTCTGAACATGTCCTTTAGCCAGTCACTGTGTCCTGCCCATGCTGTGGGCAGCTGGGCAGTCCAGGCCAGCACCTGGTACCTTCTAGAAATCGTTTTCCACCTGGCACCTTCATGCTTCAGGGGTGTGCTGCAGCCAGGGCAGTTTCTGTGGAAATTAGTGTGCATCTCTTGGTTTTATGCTCTTTCTCACAACCCTGTGCTTCTGTGGCTTTTATGTTGCAGCACTGGGCCCCTGCTCCCACCTGTGAGACAGAGCCATGCCTGTGCTTGCAGACTTGTTGCTGCAGTGTGACCTATGGGGCTTGGCTTTGAAGAGGCTTTATTGATTTGTCACTGAGGAGGGGAGTGATAAGCCATCCTTCTGGCTGGCCGAGGTCTCTGTGTCTGTAGCCTCAGCACGGCATCTGCTGCAGTCCCATTTTCTGCAGAGAGGTGAAAGTCAAACGTCTTTCTGAAGAGTCTCAGGGTTTGCAGGCCAAATCTCATAGCTCTTTTCAGCAGGCAGTAAAAACAAAATGTGAGCTCCGTAGGTTTGGGATTTGTTACCTGTCCGTGACTCTGGGCATGGCAGGACCTCGATCTGCACAGGGGGACCTGACACATCACCTTGGGATACCTCAGGGCAGTGGAAATGCAGTCCTTGGGATGTATTTAAGGTGCCCTGCCAAAGGGAAAAAAGTTGAAACATGAGATGTTGTGATTGTATTTTTTTTTTCTTGGACAAAAACTATTTGAGGCAAATTTGTGAAACAGTTTCACACAGGAAAGCTGGTCAAAACTTGGAAAAGAAAACAAAGTAATTTAGTCCTTTTTTTTTTTTTTTCCAGTCCAAAATATCTGATTTTTAAATGTGTCCATGATATTTTTATCATTTTTTTTCCTGGATCAAACAAACCAACAGTGTTTCAGCTTGAGGCTAAGCAAGAAATCTTTGATTAGCCCCAAATGATGGTGTTTTGTTGTTCAGTATTTCATTTTCCTGAGGCCAGCAACACAATCATTTGGCATCAATCAAGAAAAAAATGCTTTCAATTCTTTGCTCATTTGTGGTCTGATAGATCCTCCCTGCTTTCCTACCAGTTTGGTCTGTCACACTGTGGGACCTCCACGTTTTCAGGGTTTGTGCCTCCGAGGCTCTAGAACTGGAGAAGCCTGAGGCACCCCTTCCTGTCCTGTCTGATCCCAACACCCACTTTGTTCTAACCATAGTTCCCCTTCCCCCCATGCAGCATGAAGGAATCACACCCAAATACAATAAGAATATTTAACTTTCCATTGCTTCAAGCTGCAGTAATTAAAAAAAAAAAAAATCACTTCTGAGAAGGAATTTATTCCATTGTTATTCAGAATTGGAGTAGTAAAAATAATAATGATGAAAACAAATACTAATAGCCAGACAGGGCCAGTGCCAGGGGCAGGCAAAAATCACTGCCAGGAGCAGCAAAAGAGCTGTGACCCAGCTGTTCTGTGCCCTGGCTAGCAGATGTCTCCTTTGCCTGTGGAAAAGCCCTGGAAAGCTCATGCTGCTGCTTCAGAGAGAAAGAGAAAAGGCTGGGGGGCACCAGTGGCTGCCAGATCCCTCCCAGTCCTCTCACCTTAGGGGGGTCAGAAACTCTCGTGTGAAGCCTTTGAGCTGCTTCCCCTCATGCAGTGTTTTGCACCCAGGAGTTTTATCAACTCCCCTGATAATCCCTAAATCTGAGAACAACAAAACAGGGCATGCCTCAGACTTACATCTTGGAGCATTTTGCAAATAAATTGGAGGGTCTTAATAATTCCCTTTAACACAGGAAGCTGGGTAAAGGAAGGGTTATTTTTCTGACCCAAATGATTCTACCAGGCAAAGCTGACTGCAACGTTAGCCTTCATTTATCGAGCCATGATAGCATCCAGGAGTTGATAGCAGTGTCCATATTCCCATCCTATAGATAAGAAATAGGATAGTCCATCAAAGTGTTTATTTGTACAGCAAGCTAGAAGTGTTACCTATTTTTGAGTGTTACTTATTTTGGGGTGTTGTTTTCAGGGTGGGGGGGAAGGGGAAAGAGTTAATTTATAATAAGTCATGCAAATCCTAATGTGGTCAGCGCAGAACCTCAAACCTGGTGAGCACTCAAAGGTTGTAACCCAAGTGTGTAACCTAGTGCAGGGTTTTTTCTTTTTTCTTCTTCCCCCCAGGACACAACAAAATCTCAAGAGATGTCAGACATGGGCAGGGCAAACAGCTGATCTCTATTTGCACTTTGGGTGTAGCTCTCCGTGGGTGGGTTTTTCAAAATGTGTCTAAAATTGCAAAGGAACACAAGTGCAGAAAGCTCCTGGGAGCTGTGCTAAACCACTTCCCTCATCTGGATTGACTTAACAAGATCAAATACATGTGAACAGGATGAGGACTCACAGGTTTCAACTGCTGCTCAGGAAATTCAGGTTAAACATTAGGAAAAACTTTCTAACAGTGAGGGCCGTTGCATATTAATAGAAATTGCTGTGGGAGGTTGTGTACCCAGTGCCACTGGAGGCTGTTAAGAACAGGTTAGAAAAACATCTGTCAAGAATGATGTAGGCAGAGTTGGTCTTGGCTTGGGGAAGAATTATGAATTAAACGAAGCCCCAAGTTCCCTTTCAGCCCAATTTTCTCTGCTTCTGCAGTATTGCATAGTAGTGGTTGACAGATAAATTATAATATTGCAATTTTTTTTTCTTTTTTAAAGTATATATTTTGAGTTCTCTCTTCAATGTAGCACAAATACAGGTTTCAGTCAGGAAAGGTCCAAAAATAAACAAATCTCAGAATTATTGAACAGGCAAGCAGGAGCAGCACCCTTTTTTTTTTCTTTTTTTTTTTTAAGGGAATAAATTTTCAACAGAGAAAAAAGAGGAAAAAATGAGGCCCCAAAGAAGATGCATCGACTTGGAGATGATGATAGTTATATTAAGAAAATAAATCTAAAGTGTATCAAAAGTTCATACCTTTGGGGAGAAAAAAGCGGGAAAGAAGAGAAGGAAAAGCACAGATATCATTAGGACAAAACCCTAGAAAAGGAAAAAAATCCTAAACAAATTAAATTATACATCTAATGAGCACAAACAGACATCTTCTTTCAAAAGAGATTTAACCCAATTCTTCAAAGAAACAAAACCCAGCAGTAATTAGTAAGTGCTTTTATCTCTTCTGGATTACAGTACCCAATAAAGCTGAATTCCTAGAGGTGATGTTCCTCCTCCCAGAATATGAATCATTAGAAGATGTTGTGCAAGGCTTTTCCTGCCTCAGCCCAATAGGATGCCACCAAAGTCGGACAGCTTGGGCTGTGCTTATTCTGCATATCAAAAAATCAGCTGTGGCCAGACCCCAAACGCAGAGATGAGAAAAAGAAACTGGGACTTTTCCTTTGATGTTCTTTGAGTTATGAATCAGGCCTTAAAATCCTGCTGGTCTCCTGTGTTTTGACACAATACTAAAGTTTTGTAACTTCTTCAGCAGAGTGAAGCCGGAGGGTAACGAGGGAAGGAAATGTGGTAAGTAATAACATTTATATTCTGTTGCTTTGCTTGGGTGCAAGTGCCCCGGCCACATAGAGCAAAACCAGGCCCCTGTTTAGAAAGTGCACGTTGTGCTATGGCCCAGACAGGTCATTCCATGTCCTCCAGAGTGCAGACCTGTATTTCACATCCCTTGAAAATGCAACTCCAGCACTCTCAGGAAGAGGAGGAGGCAGATCCCTGTCATAGCCCCAAGGCCTGGGAAAAGCTCTTATTTACTCTTTGTGGAAATTTCATGCCAGGACTAACCCACAAGTGACTTCTGCTTGCCACTGAGCAGCTTTTTTTGTGACATGAATAAATACTCCATAAATCCCTGATGGAAAACTCGTCATGTCTCACACAGAGATGTGCTCAGGCACCAAGTATTTCAATGTGTATTTGACTTTTCTTTCTGCCTTTGAAGTTTCCAGAGCATCCTCTGATCCTGCAAGGGAGATGGGAGGCTGGTGGTCCAGGAGGGATTTGCCCCCAAGTGTGGCCATGGTTTTACCATGCAGAGATGGGCATAGAGGGTGGGAAAGCCCAGCTAAGCTTGTGCTCTCTGCCATCCTTTGGAAAAAAAACCCAGAAAAATGAATTATCACAGAAATATAGGTCAGGGTGGAAAAACACAACTCAGGAAGGTTTTCAAACTACTTCAGAAAAAATGAAGATCAATTCCTGTGCTACTGCCTTTTGACTTTGCAGCCAGGAGATGTGGTACTGGTAACCCAAAATCTGCATGCTGAGCTGCGTGGATGTTAAGCACTCAGATAAAGAGGGGCAGACGTTGCCAAAAATTTTCTCCAGCCAATTCTTTCAGCCCAAACATTCTCATTACTCTTCTATGGATTCAGACGTTTCCCAGTGGGTAGCTTCTCTTCCTTTAGTTCCCATGTTCCAAGAGACAAAGTTAATCTGTCTCCACAGAGGTGCCCAGGCTCTGTGCTGTCAGCAGGGTTCATATCAGTGCTATTAATCATCTGGTAGTTGCTGTTCTTTCATTTCCTTCTGCTAGCTCGTGTTCTCAGCTGTCCTCCTCTGCTCTGAGGCACACATCTCTCTGCCTGACCTGCATGGGCAGCAGCGACAGGCAGCTCCAGGCTCTGTGTGGGAAGGGAGAGGTTTAGCTGTGCCTGGGATGTGGGGCAGCTCCAGCCACCACAAACTCCTCACCAGGAAATCAGCTCCTGCTGTTGGATGGCATTTCAGAACTGAAAAGTTGTGCCTTGCCCAAGCTCACAGCCGTGTCCCCTTTGCTGTTGTGCCATGTTGCAGCCTCCAGCTGGGGAGCTCAGTGTTCCTGTAAAGCCCAGGAATATGCTCACCTTCCTCACTTTTTTCCTTGCATAAATACATCCTGTATAACTTTAGGTTTGGGGTGTTTTTAATCACACATCCCAGGGTAAGAAGGCGTGTTTATTTTGTCCACCACAGTTATGACACGGTTTCTCTGTAGTCTTTACGTACATCTTCCTCTTTATACTTCTATTTGTCCTTATTATTGGGATAAATCCTTGAGATTAAATGAGATTAAGTCATTTTGAACGATCTCATTCTTATTAGTATTGAGATAAGTCCCTGTCATTAATAACACAGGTAATCATTGGTAATATTGCCACTTGCTCTTTATACACTGTTGTGTGTGCACAGTTCTTTCCAAACAGGTAAAAATTATTGCTCTTATTTTATTACAGTAAAATTCACACCTCTTTTCAGGAGGTTTGGCACCATCCCGAAATGCCATAGTTGACAGCAACCTGAGGAGAGGTGGGGTGAGGATGCCCTGGTGGCAACCTGAGCAGCAAAATGGGAAACAGAGGTAAGAACAGCCTGCAGCACACATAAAACAATGCTCTTTGTGTATTGTAGATGCATCTCTGCAGGGAGGCAGCTTCCAACCAGAGGAGCCCATACATATAACACTTACGTTCTTCACTGTCACAAACTATTTGAGCCATATTAGGGTTCATTCAGTGCCCTGGGTTGTGCATGGAGGCAGCCAGGATAACCACAGCACTTGGTCCTCCAGTTACTGTGTCTGGTATGGAGTGCTTGTCTCAAGTGCCTGGGATTTTAAAATTTATTTATTTATTTATATTTCTACTCTATTTAAGCATTGTGGTATCTCTCTGATACCTTTATCGACCAAAGTGGCATTACTTTTGCAACAGGAAAACCCCCCAGGTCTCATTTAACTTTGTCTGAAAAGTAAAATGGGTAAATCAAAAACATGTACAGAATAAAGGCCGTGAAGGCAAAGGCAGAGTGTTGAGGTTTAGTGGCAGGATGTGTCTGTCTGTTGAAGCTACTTTAACTATGCTTCAAAATTAAAAAGTAGAGAGCCTAAAAATAAATTACTAAAAGCCTTTTCTTATCCCTAGGCCACCTTCAGAGAGGCAGGAATTTTGCTCAGACTACAGGTAGGTGCTATGTTGCTGATCTGTACCAGGAGCTCCCTTGTTCTGAGTCCAAAACTGATCTCAGAAGCTCAGACCAGGCCAGGTTAAGCCTCCCCAAGTCCAGCATTTCTCTGATGAAGCTGAAGTCCCGGTGAGTGGCCACTTCCTGGGCAATGAGATGCTGAGCAGTGGGACCAGGTGCTGCCTCTCTGCCACATTGCCACACTTGTTCTGTCGGCTGCAGAAGGCAGCACTCCTGACACTGCTGCAGCACAGAGAATGCTCTCCCCTAATTACCAGGAGCAGCGCTTTAAGAAGTTACAGCTTCCTGGAATGATGTGAAAAACGAACCGTTTAGAGCACAAGTGAGTAATAGGCAATTGCAGGCTGGAGCATCTTTAATCACTTTCAATTTTAAGTACACTTTTGAAGAGCGTGACTCATTATTACCTGGCAGATCATGATGAAGTTCTACATTTCTGGTAGCCTAGATTACAAATGAAAACAAGATTTTTGTCTACAGGGTGTGCTGGTTGGCAGTTTCTTCTCCCAGAATGACCAATGGCCAACATGTTGTCAGCCAAGGTGGTATTTCTGCCTGAAACTTTGGAAGGGAAGAAGCCACACCACCTGTCTGGAGTGGAGGGGAGGGATGAACCATGCTCCAGCCACAGGCAGATGCCGTCATCCTGCCCT
This sequence comes from Corvus moneduloides, assembly GCF_009650955.1. Taxonomy (NCBI): domain Eukaryota; kingdom Metazoa; phylum Chordata; class Aves; order Passeriformes; family Corvidae; genus Corvus; species Corvus moneduloides. The sequence continues at coordinate 2,972,245 of NC_045491.1, read as the reverse complement.
GCAGCTTCCTGGGAGGAATGTCTGGAGCAGCAGGACATGCACAGCCGTGAGTACTGCACTCCAACTGGCCCAAAATACCTGAAGCCATGTTATTATCCCCCTTCTTACTGCGCATCTGCAAATGCCCTAAATTCATTACCAGCATGTTGATGGAAAAGTGTTTTCCTTCTAATCAAAATATTGCTGAATATGTTTTCCCACTGTATGCTCAAGACATTTCTTGCCATCAAATGGAGTTATCTTCTCCCTGCTCTTGTGGCAGTAGCAGCCTGGAGGGGAAGGGCAGGCACTGGCAGGGCACAGGGATGGGCATCTCACCCCCCCATCCCACATGTCCAGGCATTACACACTGCAGTGACCTCTTGGGGAGCAAAGCGAGAGACAGCAGCCCAAGAATCAGGCAAATTGGATGTTTTTAAATAGGATTTATGCTTCTGGAGCAGAAAAGGACAGTGTTTAAAGGACTCCCTGCACCATCAGGAACCTGGCCACGTATATGATTGGCATTTGCACTGCTAATGAGACCATTTCTATTATAATGAGCTCATTACTATTTTTACTACTATTGTATTTTGCATGTTTCACAAATCATGCAGGGAGCTGTATTGTACTTCTACTTTCTCTTTCTACCTTGGAAACTCTCAGGGCAGTCCCAGTGGCTGCATAACACAGAAGAATTAATTAACCCCTGTGGAGAGACCAAGAGGGAGTGGCTGGTCATAGCAGGAGAAGGAGAGAAAGCAGAGGATGGAGTCATGGCTGGAAACTAATTCAGTAAGGAGTTCCCATGCTGCACTGAAACCCAGTGCCAAGATGTTTTTATGAATGTATCTCCCACTCAGGAATGTCTGTGCAAAATTAGCCTGCTCCTGAGGGAACACTTGGCATATAGATTATGCTCTTTGTCAACGTTTTCTTGCAAATATTGATTTGGATCAGATTTTGTTTCTCTGCTATTTTGCAGTATTTTGCTTTAATAAATTTTGGATATGCTAGAACAAAGACATTTTGGCTTTGTAGTAATGTTCAAGTTTCCAGTGTTGCTCAACTGGTCTGATTCACGTCCCTTGAGATGCTCCTTTCCTTTCTCAAGTTCCAAACATATGTTCAGTAGGACAGGCCCCAGAGACAGGTCTCGCTGGCTTCCAATGATTCTGTTGGCTTGGGTTGCTTTGGCTTCAGCTCCTTACCATCGGTAATTCCAGTTGGCTCCTCAGTAGCCACTGCCTCAGCTCTAACTCTCAGGGAATGGCCAACACCCTGGAAATCATCCCCTGCTAAATTTCAGGCTACTTGGCTTCAACAGTGCACCACAAGATACAACTCAGAGAGAGAGGATTAAAAGGGGCAACTCTGCCCCTTTGGAAGCTTCCAGAAACCTCTGGAAGTGAAAATGAATCTTCAATGCAAATCAGCTGCTGGAAAATCACATTGCCCTATCATATGGCTGCCACTGATAGGTGTAAGCACAGCAGCTCCTGATGGAGCAGAACAGACATCAGGATGCACAGATGTGGAGGGGGTTTAGCACTCTGAACTCATGCTGAAGGCTGTCTTTCCATTGATTCCACAAAGAGAGGACAAACCCGTGGGTTTGTGTCACGTTGGATGTCATTGACTGCAGCACCAGGATGGTTTAACCTCACCAGACAGGTGAGAGTTGTCCAGAGTGGGAATGGCCATCTGCCAGACTGCATTCCTCATCTACATATCATACCTTTGCCTTGGCCATCAGCAAGGAAGAAGGCTGTGCTTGGATTTTTCTGTTCACGGCGACTCCAGATCCAATTTTTTTCTTACCTGTAAAATTCAGATGTATTCTGAAGTCACATGTGAAGTCCAACAATTGCTTAAGAAAACTAATTTCCACCAAAGGACAAAAAAAATAGTAAATGTGTGAGTACATCTGCCTGTTGTTGGAGCTACCAAGCTGCATTTTGAATTTCGGGTCTGTTATTTTGTTAGTTTGACGTTGTAGCTCTCTGACAAGCTCCTTCTGTCTCACTCATCTCCTCTGTGTCCTCTGGCTGCTGAGACATCATCACTCTTTCAAGCCCAGGGTTAGGGCTGGCTTGCTTTTAATACTCAGTAGACTTTGGTGGCATCTGGCAGTAGTACTGCCAGCTGTTGCAGAGAAGATGCAGAAAGGACAGCATCAATGTTTTCTAAAAAAAAAAAAAAAAAAATAAACCCAAGCAACTGGGTGTGTTCAAAGACACTTTCTCACAAATTTATATTGAGGAAAAATTTGGATAAAAAACTTCTGTCTTTTCAGACGAACCTTTTCCTACCTTGTTTGAATAGCTCAACAAGAGCAGAGGAGAAAGAAATAATAAATATGTAGAAAATATGCTGCCTCTCCTTCAGGAATTCAGTAATTACTTAAGTGAACCTAAAGTCTGTTTTTCCCAGCATCTTAGAAATGTCTCTGTGTTGTTCTCTTGTGAGCTTTGTACTGCACTGATATTTTGTGTTTAATAACATGTGGAGTGAAATAGGAGAATTAACGAGAGTTTTGCTTCTGGCGAGATTATCTACAGAATCTGCCTTTGGCTCGATGTACCAAGTGTCTTTTCTGCAGGTGTCTGTGAGTGCCTTGCACTTTGTGACAAACTGCTCTGGGATTTGAGGTCCTGCTGCACAAACCAGCAGGATCAGCTGAGACTGGTCCCTTCCTTAGGAAATTGTACAAAGGGATAAGAAAGAGAGGGAAGCAAACCGGGACCCTTTAAACTGGTCCCATCCAACCAAATCCCAAGGGAGTTCCTCCAAAACTAATGCAAATCTTGATCTCTCCGTTTTCCCTTTCAGCTGCTCTCAGCTTCCACTTCTGTGGACAAGAAGAGCTAATCAGGGTTTTAACATCAATAAGTTAACTTACCTCAGTGTTGTTCATTAGACTGCTTCACTTTAAACTGGAATTGGAAAGGGATATGGAGCACTTGCCATACCGCTCAAAATCTGACCCTGAGTAAAAATCTGCAATTGCACTTCAGACATTTGCTTTGGAAATCCCTCATCAAAGATTTTCCCCTGTTTTAACATTGGCATCTTTATCTGGAATAAGCTGAAGACAGTAAAAATGCCCCAATTTCAAATTCTTCAGATAACTCCCTCTCTTTGTTTTCACTTTGCTATTAAACACAGACAGAAGTAGAGTACGGGCAAAGAAAGCAATCCAAGTTGGAAGGTTTGGCCTTTCAAGGAAGATTAAATTTTGTTTAGCTGCAAGCCTGCCAACTGTTCCACATTCAAAGGTCTGTGGGAATCACTGAGACTTTGGGGCTAGAAAGCTCAAATTCCCTTTACCAGGAAAAGAGATGGCATCATATGCAGATCCCTTGCATGAGAAGTTTGTTTCAGCCTTCATTTTCCTGGGACAGGCAAGGAAAGAATTTTGCATGTGGCCCTGAGAAAGCCCAGCAGGAACAGAGACTACAAAGACCAAGATTCTGCTCCCATCCAGGCAAGAAGAAAACTTCTGTTCAGTTTTATGGGGAAAAAAAAACAATCTTATTTTCTCTCCTTATTTCCCTGGAATGGAGAATTTCCTACTCTTTTCACAGATATTTTTTAATAGATAAACAACCCATCTTTCTCCTTCCTGCAATCCCATTGGTGAGCTTCATTTGGCCAAACAAGGAGTTCAAGGTGTACCATGGGGCTCAGAGGGAGGAAAAGTGCAAGAAATCCTTCCAGGAAATAGAAAGCAAGCAACAGGATTTCATCCAAGGGCTCCCTGAATCCAGAAAACAGATGGTGATTGAGTTCTGTAGCAGCTCATCTGAAGGACACAAAAATGAAATTTTTTCCAGGAAAGTCTTCATGCCAGCAGCATGGAACTTCAAGGTAGGATGCACCAATATATTTGACTGGCTATTTATTTACTTGTGACTCAATTCCAGACGCTTTCAAAAGTAATTAATGTGGAGTGCACATGAAACCGTACTTGTTTCTTGCCATGACAGCTTTTTGTCCTTCAGCTCCTTGGCCACAGGAATTCTGCAGTTTTCCACACATGTGGGTCTTAACTTCACATTTCAGTCCTTCATTACCCTTCCCCTGCCTTCTCAATCCACAAGAGTCAGCAAAGCCTTGTGGAATGTGACTAACATTTAAAACCTAGCTGGGTGTTTCACACGCTTCCTCCTCGCTGTGAGCAGGATTTCACTTCAATTAAGAATAGACCCCCTCCCACTGACTTGGTTCCACAACCTAATTCAAGTTTTAACCCTGTGGTGCTGGTGCTGTGTATTTCCTGGCCGATTTGGGGGTTTTCTGGTAATGTATTTCTTCAAAGAGAATAGATTTAATCTATAGATTCAAACTGGGATTACTGAAAAAGGTCACCCATGCACCCCCTCAGCCCTGCTCATCCTCACAGTCTCTCATTTAATTTCAACATCACTAAAGCCTGAATTTTAATATTATTTGTTATATTTAGGGCAGATGAACTACCCAGTCAGAATAAGAGATTAGAAATTCATTTTTTAAGGCATTATGCAAAAACATAGAAAAAATTTGACCTTGGCTCAAGCACTCTGAGACCACTTGTGTGTAATTTAAAAATCAGGACAAGAATCTCAAGAGAAGAAAATGAAATAATGCTAGCAAAGATCTTTGAGGTTTAATTTTTTTTTTTTTTCCCCCCCTGCATGAGAGATTCTGCACACAGAAACCTTGAGACAGTGGCTGGCTCCTTTGTGAATTCAGGTATTTGTACCAAACGAGATTACTCAGGAGCAGTAAGAATGACCCCAGCTGCTGTATGCTGCTAGAAACCTTTTGAATGGATAAGGACATAGTCAGTAATTACAAGGGAGGAAGACCACATGGCTTAAAGTGACCAGTTAGGAATCAATTCCTGCTGTGAAAATTTTTGTCCTTGTTTTACAGCATGTGTGGAGAAATGAAAAGCATGCATATAAAAATCAGCCTTGCTTCGTAAATAGAAAATAGGAAAGTTCATTCAAAAATGAATAATGTAGCCAGCATGGTATGAAATCCCACTGTTTTAAAATAATACCTAATTTAATTGCATCAATCTTTTAAAATAATTAAGAATGTGAGAATAATCAGTTTTCCTTTCATTGCAGACCTTTTTGTATGTGTTTTGAAAACATTTTTTATCTGGTTTGCTCCCACAGCTTCGGCTTTAAAGGTCGTTGTGTTTTATCAAGACATCATTTTGTGATGAGTTTTTATTATTCTCAGTGGCACTAACAGCATGCAGTGGCTGATCTTTCTTCAGAAACAGTAAAGGAAGTACGTGATTTATCCATATAACCTAAAAATAAAGGATATTCCTCTTGAATTTTAATTTAGCACTAATTAGCTGAGAGTTTTTGCATATGTATTTAGAACACAAGGAAAAGCTCTGGCCTTCTGTGTTGATTTTGTTAGTGAGTTTCAGGAAATTAAACAACTCAGCCTCAGAAAAAGAGGAAAGATGGATGCAATAAAAGCTGTAGCAACTGAAACTGTGATTTTTAGAATTCAGTGATAAGGAGAATGACACTGACACATCTCTGAGGAGTCCAGATTGCTCCTCAAGAGCTGCACACCTGAAAAGACAGCACAGAAAGCAAGTATAAAAATACTGAAACATTCTGGATTAGGAGAAGCAAATCACCCCTTGAGAAGAGGCAGGCAGCACTTCTTTGTGCTCTCACGGCTGCCCACGTGCTGTGGATGGAACTGGTGCTGCAGGCAGGGCACAATTTGCAGTATTTCAAAAGGACATTGGTGTCAGGTCTTCTGCGTGAGTAGTGACACATCTCAGGTTTCTCAGCAGCGCTGTCAGCTGTGAAACTCAACTTTTTCCTGCTTTAAATGCACCTGCAGCGGCATTGTCCCTGCTTATGGCCAGTTTTTCTTATCCAATACCAAAAGAATTGGCTACAAGAAGGAGTGAGGCTGAAAAGAGAATCGAGAGGACGGTGTCTCAGGGCACATGCACTGCCTGTTTGCTGTCCTCCTGCCTTCAACAAGGCAAAGTCAGGAGTGAATGCTGTAGAGCACTGGAAAAGTTACCAAAGCACATCTATGGAAACTGTGTTGTCATCACAGACCCCCTGTCAGGCCCAGGTTTTGAAGCAGGGATGGCAGGACTGGATAGAGACTCTGGAATTCTTGAGTCAGTTCTCAACGCCAGCAAGGGCCCTGTGTTTCACAGGGAAAAAAATGCAGCCTGTCTCTATTCAGTTCGCCATGCATAAACCACATAAAACTCTCTGCAGTGACCTCCCACGATTTTGGTTTGTTTTGTTAAGGAAGATTTCCCCGTGCTTGAGCCCCTGTTATGGCTGCGGTAAGAAATAGTTTACTCCAGAGCAGTTCATAGACCTGGGTGCTTGTGTTTCTTTGTTCTTAAGATACTTTGAGCATTTTACTTTTGTTCAAAGGATGTTTCTTCTTTGAGATGAAGCCATTTGCTTTGTTTTAGAGCAATTTCATATCCTCTGTTTTCTCCCCATTTTTGTAGATGAAGCATAGGCTTGGATCAATACCCCCTCCTTGCTGCAGAGCAGCATAATAACTGAAAGATGGTTTTATAATTGTTATAAGGACACAGAGATTGTTTCATTTATGCAAGGGAAATGTGTTGTTAAGTTGTGTGATGATATGAGTTGAGTGTGAGCTTTCTCTACTTGTGTCAAAATGTCAATATTCCAAAAGCATCTTACAGTCAGCAGTTTCAGAGGGCAGGTTGTTTGCAAAATAGCCTCACCACTGTAATCCAGTGACACATAAATCTGCTGCTCCCTAACTTCCAGCACTGTCCTTTCCAAATCCAGAGTTAAATGGATTCTACTCCAAGAGCTGAATCGTCACCTAAACTGCAGTGCTTGAAAGATTTGCTGTTACTGAGGAAATTGGTCTCCTACATATTTCTATTGAATAATTTCCCAAGGACCTATCTTCAGTGCATGCTAATACTATATATTGCAGTGTTGTAGCTTCTGGATAGTCTAATAGACATGTAATCTTATTTTAGCAGAAACCCACATGCTCATAGGCTTGTACAGAGCAGTAACTGGCTGTACAAATAGTCCCTCTGAAATCAACAGGAAACCTTGGCCAGGTATTGCTTCACATATTAAAGTATATTCACAGCTCACTAGCTCACACCAATGACCTCAGCAGAGTCACTTCTCAGCTTCTATTACAGCAAAGCTCAGGGCCTTTTCTGGTGGGCAAAGTATTTTTTATTTTGTGTAATAGGAAAATGTGAAAATTGCAGTTGAACACAGTAACTTTCCAATGCATTTCAGGCCTCCTTCGGCTATGTTCATGAAATCCTGGTTGCTCAAAGGATCTTCTTCACAGTTACTTAATTCTAGAATTATTTTTACTTTCAGTGAACCCCATGGTACTTATGACAATACTCCTGCTCCTGCAAAGGCCAATTCTTGTGGATGATTTTGGATAGGAGGGAAAATACAGTAAATCATGTCTGTTACTTAATAGAACCATGGCAATTTCTTGGACTGTGCTATCCATTCCACTTCCCTGAGCAAACTGGAAACCAGCAGCAGACACCATTTCCCGTTCTCTCTCACCAGCTTCCTTTTGATCTTCCATAATTGCTTTCTGCCTCTCTAAAATTTCTGTAAATTTATGGGTAGAGGGTGCACTTTGCTGCTGAACAAGGCCAAAATAGACACCTCAAAAAGACAGAACTGCAACCTTGTCACTGGCTTTCATTTGTGGTGGATGATGAGAAGAGGGGCAGTGACAAGTATTGGCCTTGGCAGGCGCAGTGAGGATCACCCTTCTCTCTGATGTTCCCCTCACACTCAGCACAGGAGCTGTGAACGTGAGAGGCTTTTCCTCAGCACCACTGTTGTGCTGTGCCACGCAGCTGCCATGTCCAAATGTTATCACAAGGACCCTTCCTGCCACCCCTGGACAATCCACTCCTATCACAAAGGCTTTTCAGCACAGATCTGCCAACAATCTCAGGCCGGGCCTGTCCCTGCCCTGTGACAAGCGAGGGCACACATCCCCTATTGCCTGGCTGTGATGCCCCAGGATCACCTTGGCCTATCAAGGAGAGCTTATCACTCTGATAAGCGAGGCCAGGGACCTGTCTAGCAGCCTATTTGTAGATGCACTGCGTGGACTCAAACCCAAGTGTGTGCTCAGCTCTCGCCCAGATAAAATAGCCTGTGATGAATGCCACAGTAAGAGCAGCGAAGAGAAGCACTGTGAAGAGGGTTTGGAGGACCTGATCAAATAGCTCTGGAGAGCACTTGAAGCCGCCTGTCAGGAAAACGTGGCCGTGCATGCGTTCCAGAGCGTGTTCCGAGGGCTCACTGGCCTGTCTGCTGCTCCTTGGAGCAAACTGTTCTCTCCCACGACGAGGGCTCTGCAGGAGAAAAAAATGCCAGAGCAGGTCAGGTGCCAAAAATCAACCCCCGCTGCCTTTGTTCACTTTGCCAGATACAGCTAAATAATGAACTGCATTCATTTAGTACCAGCCTCTCTCACCTCCTGTCGAGTTGATGTAATAGATGTACTACAGATAAAACAGGTGCAAATAGTGCTTCATTGTGAGTCAATGGCACGGAGAACTTGAAACAACACACTAACAATGAAGGCAATTTTAGCTCTGTACAGATTCAAACTCACCAGAGGAAGCTGGGTATAAATTTTCTTTAGCTTGCATTGCTATGTGTACTTTACCCTTGTTATTAGGTAAGACCCATGCTTGTTTTAACTGTCCCTCTCTAATTTATTGTGATTTAGATCATTTGCCAAAGCCCCAGAGTCTATCTTATGGAAAGATCTATTAGACTCTTTCTCATTCAGGAAAAGCAGGACACGGTTGGATTTTGGGGTTTTAGCAGTCCCAGTAGGTTGGCATGACGTTAATTCTCACCCCCCAGAATGTACAATATCACCAAGCATCCACAGACGTCAGCAAAGGAGTTTCACCATCTACTGCATAGCAAAGGATGCTGTGGTATTTTCTGCCACCATATGTGAGACAGAGAGACACAAAGAAATATTTCAAGGAAGATATAAAGAAGTGAGAAAGCTTAGGACACAACCTGACTAAATAGTGGCACTGTGGTCTTGCCTAAAGCCTAAACAGAAAGCCTTTTTGGCTGAATGCTGGCTCATGGAGGCTTGGTGTTGGATATAAATGTATTTTCTCATATTACTTGATTTCTATTCTAAGAATTAGGATTTTATGTTATTTTTCAGATAAACAGAACTACATCAAAGATACCTGACTATCATCATTCTTTTTCTTCTAAGGGAAACAACAAGGTTTTGTCTATCCCTTAGGGACAAAAAGAAGCTGTGTTATTGAATGCCTCACCACATCAGTTTCCTGGTTTGTTTGATGGGATGACTATGATTTACAGGATTTCTTTATGAGACTCAATTAAATATAGAATTTATAATATTCATGCAGTTTCTGTGCCAAATATACATAGTGCTGATACAGCAGGGATCTCAAAATATCAACCACCTGCTTGGAAGGAACAGAATTATGAATACATCTCCTTAAACAATAATTCATCATACTCAGAAGCCTAAAGTTAAGCTGTTCTAGAGCCAACACAGCTGCTTTATCAACTTATTTGGGGGATCCTGCTGACTTACAGTGCTGGGCATCATGCTTGCATCTCGTAGCTAAGATTAAATCCAAGAATGGCTGTGGCATGAAGGATCCCAGTTTCCAGACGGGAATCATGAGTGGTGGGTGACATGTGCACGCTTCTCGTGCAGTGTGCCAGGAAGGGAACTGTTCACAGTTAATGTATTCACCACGTCTGTGGGAAACCAGGAGAATGTTTGCACACCTCACTGAGGACTGTAGGGAAATATCCCCTCTCCTTGAGGATCCTCACCCTTCACCCCCTCTAAAAGATGGTGGTGGGGTGGAATTTTTTCCTGACTGAGGTCAGCTGAGGTACCCACACAACAGAGCCAAACAGACACCTTTTTCCCTAGGGAAAGCTGCTCTACCCACAGTAATGAAATTAATTTTAATCCTCATGACTTCGTGAGAAGACTTTGATCTCACATAATTCAGCTTTATGGGGCTTTTTTCCCAGACAGGCTCGGGCTACAGAAGTGAGACAGATTGAAAGCCCTCACAGCTGAGCTTGGAGGACTTACAGACAGTCCAGGGAGATATATGTGTGTAGCAAAAACGAATCACAGGACCTGAGTGGGGTTCTGGAGGATAAAAACCAGCACCACAGCGTGATAGAGGCTTTGAGTCCATTTTCACTGTGCAGAGGCAGAATCCTGCTGTGCCCATTCCAGACAGGTGTTAGTCTAATTGGTCTCTTCTAACTTAGATTTTACAGCTTCCCTTAGCAGCCAGGTTCACTGTTTAAATATCCTTCATTAGGAAGCTTTTTCCAAACCTCTAATTTAAAATTTTGCTCTATGTGGAGCCAGGAACCTTTTTTGCCCCTTTGGTGACCAAGGCAGCATTTCAGAAGCACCTTCTTTGCAGACTTGTTGAGAATTAGAAGACCATTATCACGTCTTTTTATTTCAAAGCTCTACAAATTCACCATTTTCAGTGTCATCCTTGCGAAAAGGAACTTTTTTTTTAAATTCTTTGTAATGCCTGTTGCTCTCCTGGAACCAGGGGTGCTTTAGCCCTTTCTGTCCCTTTCTCACTGACTGAATGTATTTCTGGATGGCCACTTCTGGGAAGGGGGCATCACAAACTCTCTTAGTAACTGGGACATCATTCTGCCTAATGAATGTTGCTAAAATGTTCAGACATGTTGGGATAAAAGCCTCCTGAGGGAATTTTAAACAGAGTACAAAAAATTGCAAATACAGTCTGTTGAGAAACACCACTTTTACCAGTAGTTTCCATACTTCAACACAGCTGCTCATAGCAAAAAAAGGAAAACAGCCCAAAATGCACAATCCTGCTCATTTTACCTCAAGCAGGTTTGCATTATTACTCTGTCTCCAGGTCTTCCTTTTGGGAGCGTGTTCCTGACCAAGAGGTTTTCCAGCCAAGTGATGGATATGTAATCCAGCTCTGAAAGACACAGACACCTTTGAGGGGATGATTACTGCCTGGCCTTTGAAAATCACTCCAGACCAAATAGATCAGGCCTGTTTATATTAAAGAAAACCTGTGCCACTGTAAAGACAGCAACCACCCTCTTATTTATCTCTAGGAAATAACCTTTAGGGGTTTAACAAGTAAGGAAAAGGAATAGTTGTTTCAACCAGACTGTTACTGCCTGAAGGATCCAAATAGACCGAGGGTTGTTTTCAGGAACAAAATGCAAAACAAACTCGGGATGGGATGAGAACACAGCAAGAAAACTTCAGATTTATTTGAGATTACAAGGAGATTTGCCTATCTCATCCAAAACTCTCTTCTAATTAGCATTTTCATCTCATCTACTGTCTCAGTTTACCTTTTGCTCCCAAATAGTGCTGGAGGCTTGGTCCTAGGACAGCTCTCTGACATCCACAATGTGTGCCTTCCCCATTTGATTGAAGATCCATTTCAGTGATGCAGAAAATTAATTAGGGCATTTTATTTCCTTCATAAGTAGACCTATACACTAAGGCTGGAAATCTGTTAACTCTGTGAACAAATAAACACAAAATTAGGTTCCTTTTCCATGATTTCTGAAGCTGATAGCAATAACAGCCATGAAGGAATCTCAACACAGAATCTGCTGTTTTAACCATACTAGAAAACATTCTCTGTACCAATTAGAGAGATTACTTTGCTCCCAGTGATGCAGAGAACTGAACAATCAGGCAAATATACTAACCAGATGTCACTTTATCAGACAAGAGGAAGGAGTATTCTGTGGCAAATGGAAGACAGTCTGTGGGATGCCCATTGGCTCATGCAAAAATTTGTTTTTATTCCCATAATCGCTTTTTCTGTGGTCTTTCCCCAGCCTTTGCTCATGAGCAGCATGAATAGATGAAAGGGCTCCCATTTGTGTATTTGTGGCTCAGCTGGGCCAGTGGCCACGTGCCCTGAGGAGGTGATGGCTGTGTACAGGTGATGCCTCACCTCACCTGCTCTGCAGGTGCACCACAGTGAAGCATTAAAATGTCAGGAGGCAAAAATGTGGATTCATGTCTTCAGCTCCAGTCATTCCAAACCTCTACGGGGCTTGTCAGGGCAAAACTGACAAACCACTGCAGATACAGAAAGAAATGAAGCCACAAAAGGGATTCACAATAACAGCAACCAGGCATCAGCCCTGTGCTCAGATGTTTTTGTTCAACAAGCCTTTGGAAACATTAGTCATGTTCAGGTTTTCAGAAGTGATATATTTCACTGGATTAAAACCTTTGTGATATTAGGACTCCATGAGTGAAAAATAGTTCTTTCTACCCATATCTAATAAATATATGTTTGAGGCTCAAGTTGGTTTAATGCGAATTCACGCTCAACTGTGCGTGTGATGTTTGGATATAAACAACATTTTCACATTGCACGATATTACCCTATTGCTCTTGTGTCTTTTCTCAGACTAACCTATGTATCTTTAAGGTATTTTCTTCTTGGGGCTGATTTGGTAACTTAAAATGCGTGCACTAAAATTCACTGTCTTTAAATTGGGCTAAAGGCATCAAAGTTTAGTTATATATAGTCCAGTTAAATTATTTTGACTGAGCTAACCTGCTGTAAAGTGGCATCTTTTATTGCAAAATAGGCCAAAAGATTTTCCACTCTGTATTGTTGGTGAGGTTAGAACAACTAAGCAGACTCCAGACCCAGCACCTGCTCACCTGGAAATCCTCTGTGTTGTCTCAGCAAGCAATTCAAGGTAGAGCACAAAAGAAAAGTCATCCTACTCAGGAATGGAACATAAAGCCCCTTTCTGCTCAACTCCAAACATGTGCTGAATGCTCTCCAACCATTTTAGCTGGTTTTTTGTCCTTGGCTTCTTCAAGACAAGAGAACGAATCTCAGCGCATTTGAATCGCAGCAGCTGCGATGGCGAGTGATGAGCATTTATTCCAGCAGGAAGTCCTGCCCAGAATCTTTCCTAACTGCAAGATCCCTCTTACTGCTAAGCAGGATATTCCATGCCACATTATGCTAATGTAGTGGCATGTTTCCAGCAAGCACAATTTGTCCACAGCACCACAGTGGCAGCGATGACCACGATCCCCTAACTCAGCCACCCATTGCACCTAATAATTGTTAACTGCATTTTGAAATCATCCATAGGTGCTCCTCCTTAGTGGCCACAGAATTAACAGATCTGTTAAACTCCAGGAATAAGAACTGCATTCTTAAAAAGGCAAATTAGTTGTCTGGGGACAGCTTAATCTATCTGCTCATTGCAGTGTGAATATTGTCCTGAATCATAAAGTGCTTTTAATTAAGAAAAGGTTAGGTCGAGCAACTATGTCTTTATATTCTTTTTGTTAAAAATCTAAAAAAAACTCCCAATCTCAAAACAAACAAACAAAAACCATTGCCATATTAAGGCAGTGGAGGATTAAGCAAAGCAGTATTATTAAAAACTAGGTACAGGTTTTATTAAGGGGTGGAAGCCCTCTGTCCAACAGGAAGGTTCTTGGCCTCCAAATCACCTTGCATTTCCACCGCCCATTTCCACGCTCCCCAGCCAGTCCACACCGCAGCTCTCAGCTCCCCTGCCTACTAACAGATCCTCTCCTTGATTTGTGCAAAGGCAGATTAGGCAGAGAGGCAAGAGTTGAGAGAAAAAATGCTTCTCTGCAGCAAACGCAGCCTGCAGACCCCGCTTCCCCCAGCACTGGGTGGCAATTATTTCTGTGTAATAGGCAGTCACCCCCTGACCCTCCCCTTCAGCATGCAATGCTTCCCCTGTCAAGAGCTAATCCCTTTGTTAGCTACTCAGCTGCACATTCATTTAGGAGGGCTAATGACTTACACTGTTCCTTCTCTGCAGGATTTCGATGGACATGTAATTAGAGGTGAATGGAGTCTTCAGACGTACAGCAACCACGAAAGCCAGCGGCAAAGTCAAAGTGTTTGTCTAATTCTGCAGTCGGCTCTTTCAGTGAACGAAACCATGTGGTCAGCTGCACAAAGAGGAGAAGAAAGTAGAAAAGGAGAAGCAAAAAAAAAAAAACCACCAACAAAAAAAACCAAAATCAGCCTTTAAATAAAAAAAAAGTGGGTTGCCTGGCACTTACAAAGCTCCCAGATGAAAAGGAATGTGTTTCAATATATTTTTGGTCAGGGTGCCAGAGAGCACGTTGGAAGATAAATGCCAGCAAAGAATCTGTCCTTCTCATACAGAGGGAAGAAATAGCTAAAGGTGGAAAGCTTTGTTTTGAAGTGCTTGAGATGCTTAATCATTAACAGAATACATGTGAGAGCTGGAAAGCTACAGAAAAATAAATGAAGGTGAACTGAAGAAATGTGTGCCACAACACTGGCGTAAAGATTTGACTATTTTTTTATGTAAGTCATCCACATCTGCCACACCTCAGGAAACATCCTGCAGCTCTTACACCAGGTGAGTTTGGCCTTTTGAAGTCCTAGGGGGTTTTTTTGCATATGTATTAATGTCAGTGGACAAAGTAAAAAAGTGTAACAGGGAGCCATTATCTTGGTAGATTTTAGATGAAATAAAACCTCTCAACTCTGATTTCTGGACAAACTACAGAGAAGGTCCCATTTTGCTGCAAGCCCTCACTTCCTCTCCACCACACAGGGGTTTGTGGATGATCCCAGCAAGAAGGGCTGGCTGCCAGCTGGCCATTTATGTCACTTTTGGCAGCATGGCACATCATCACGAGGCCTGGTGGTGCTGGCTGAAGGCACAGCAAAGCAGGGAGGTGCTGCAATGGGCTTGAGGCTCCCCCCCAGCACAGACACACAGATTCCAGCTACCAGGTGATACCTGCCCTCTGCCTCCCTGCATGGTGCTTCCTGCTAATTTCTCACACCTCATGTGGCTGCAGATTGTTTTCTGCTTCCCATAATTTTTGGCAGGGTTTGGGGTTTTTTCTTTTATATTATAATTTTTTTATAAACTCCTCCTGTGTTTTTGGTCCCTCATCACTGGTTTCTGGGCACACTGCTTGGCCACCCTTTTATTGAGGCTGCACAATCTCCCTGCCGTTGACCATTTGTCCATTTTGGAGCAGGGAATCTCCATTCTCCATATAGATTACACAAAGTGCATCCTTGGATGAAATAGTGCTTGTATTAAATAACACCCATTCCTATTTTCTCAGTTACACAATAAACAGTCAAAGTGATCTTTTTATGAATTAAAGTAAGACACCTTCACTAGTGCTCTGAATTCAGAAGCATAATTTCATTAAAAATGAAAAAACTGAGTAATAATTAATAATTGTTTTAATTCAGTCTGGGCTTATGAGCTAATATCTCTCACAGAGTTGTCTAATACAATTATAAACATAATTTCATGCTTAATGAAATATAAATGATGCAATTGAATAGTGCACTCCAAAGATATCTCCCTATCAATCAACTGTCCTCCCAACACTTTCATCTTTCCCGTGTGCTTCAGGTAGTGATTTGATTTGAAATGTGCCTCTTGTTTTGATTTGATTTGCAGACAGCAAGCAGCAGATATTCCATCCTGTCCCTGAGGACGTCAGTCTGATGGTAAGGTGTCATCACAATTTAAACTGGGTGTCTTACTGCTGGTATGGGGCCGTTTTATCTCCTGAGATGGGGATTCAGAGCCCTGCCTCTCGAGTGAGCACAGCACAGCCTGTCCTCACCCCTGCAGCAGCAAAGCCCCACATTGACTGCAACAAGCAAACACATCCACGAATGTCTCTGCCTTCATGGCAGCCTGTTTGCCACCACACCAGCAGGGACAGGACGATTTGCTGCTGCTAACATCAGAAGATGACTGTGGGCCACCACATTTGATTTTCTGGGTGACCTGGGATCTGCTCATAGCCACACATATGAATGTACACTTCTTGCTATTTTATTTTTTTTAATTATCATCTTTATCACTGACATCACTACTCCCTTTTTGAATTATAGCAGTAATTTCTTTCCCACTTCGGCCAGCTGGCTCACAATGCCCAGTGGTGTGATTGTGGAAAATCTTGTGTACAGTTGTAGGACTTGCAGCTACAGATAGGTAAAACTTTGTAACACTTGCTCACTAATTTCTTGTGTTTGCATTCCAAGAGCCACAGTGATGCCCATCCTCACCATGTGCCTACAGAGTGGGAGGAAGAAATAAAATTAATCCCTCTGGATCAGAGCTGTAACAATCCTGACAGAAGGACAGGGGTGAGAGCAAAATCCACCAAACAATAATTCTTGCTGAGGTTTGGGTCTGTGCAGTAAATATATGTTTTATCTTGCTGGGGCTTGGATATAATTGAATGGAAGTTTGTTGGAAAATTAGCCCAGACATGCTGAAAGCTTCACACAACTCGAAACCAGGCAGCTTTGCTTGGTTCAGGTTTAATTATGAATGGTTCACTCAGCCCTGGTAATGACTCACATTCACTAACTAGCCTATACATGAGATGTGACGAAAGTGTAGCTTAGATACACAAAGCATAATTATTTAATGATGAAGTAAAGTTGATTAGGAAGCCTTTAAGCTATTACACTCTTAGTAGGGTATTTTGCAGTCACTGAATAAATGAACATAATTTAATTCTTAAAAGCTGTATAGCTCCTGCTGCTTTTGGAAATTATATGTAGCTAACACGATAGGCTTTTCCCATTATAGAACTCTATATGCTACAGCAAACAGCATACAGAATGCAATGCAATGCCACTAAGAATAAGGAAAACTGTTCTTAGTGACTATCCAGGCTAAAAATGATAGAACTCCCATATCCACTAACAATCGTGAACCTGACAAATCAAGCTTGTAAGCCTGTGGTGTGATCTGAAAACCTAACAAGCTTCCAAGAAGAATCTCTGTTTTAAAAATACATTCTTTCTTCCTGGATTCTTTTTCTTTTTTTTTTTTCCCCTCATGATATGTGCAAGACTAAACAGCCTGAGAACGGCTGTGCCATTGAAGGGACATATTTATATTTTATGTAGCTGTGTTCCAATTATGAAATTGATCCATGGATAAAAATCCCTTTAGGGTGGCTATTAATGAGATTGTCTGCTCTGAGTGCATCCAGTAATGAGATTAGCTATGCATTTATCCTGAGCAGAGATAAACCAAAGGCAAGTTTGTGCCAAGATAAGACAGTTTTGAATGGCAATTAAACATGGGACATAATGTGTGTGCAGATGTCTGTGGGAGGCTGCAGGATGGGAAGTTGGTTTTCATCTGCAGAAGTGTAAGAAGTGCTCCTGAGTGTAACAGGTAGGGAGAAATAGGCTTTTCACAGGAGTGAGATTAAACTCAATCTCAAAAATCAAAATATTTGAATGTGGAATTGACAAACCAGTACTATAAAATGTGCACCCTGGCCTTTTTTGGCTTTTTCTCCACTTATGAAAGGCTTCTAAACACCCTTGACAATTGCTGGCTGCTCAGTGAGACAACACTCGATCAACACTCCTGGAGTTCAGAACACAGCACCTTAACAGCACCCAGGTACAGCCTTGCACCTTGCCTAATGCAGGCAAATCCAAGAGTGATGCTCTGAGACAAATGATCTCAAGCATTTCCTACAGGATTTGCAGCAGAAATGCCCCTGCCATAGTCGTGGCATCGTGGGACACAAAACCTTGCACCAGGAATTAATCAGGGACAGTTTGGGTAGTCTGGAGGAGCAGCCAGAGCAGCCCAGGACTGTCAAATACCCATTTTTCATGAGCTAAATTACTTAAGAAATTTGGATATTTGACACTTCAGCTAGGTGTATTCAAAAGGAATAAACAGATTTCTGCTGTCTATTCACAGACCTCGAAGGAATGGTTGTAAGTTTTTAAAATATCCACTAAATGAGTATTCTATTAAGTGGTGACTGCACAGAGTATATGCAGGAAATGTGTGTGACTGGGGAGCTCTTGAATGTAGCTGTGTACCACAATGAACCTTCTGTTAAAAAGTGCAAAAAACATATGTAGGTGTTATTATATTTAGCATTTTTCTCCCCGAGTAATTTATTCACAGGTAATTACTTGTTTAACTTATTTAAAGTGGCACAGAATCGAGTTCTTATCTGCTGCAGAAAGCTGTTGGATTCCCACCTCTCTCAGGTAAAACACCTGGATCCTTCCACACCCCATCTCTTTTGACAGAACACGGTCAAGCAAAGCCACCCTACAATGTTTCACTCAAAAATAATTCATAGACCTGCCTTTTTCTTAAAAACCGTATTAAAAAGCACTAGAGGAATTCAATAATTTAGCAAGAAATACTGGATTTAGCAGCTTCTCCCGTTAGACTGTCTGTTCCCTGCCAGGACAGCAGACTCTTCCAAAGCCTGTCCTTTGTGTCACATATGGTCACACGCTGCTGAGCACTGACGTTCATTCTCCTCACAGATACTTTGAATCATCAACTTTGTTTTGCCTCTTGGGTTCCCTCCTTCAGAATTCTAAAAAATCAGCTCTCTTCTAAATTAGCATCAAAGATTTGCTGGTTGGGTACAAGATCTCTCAGCTCTTTTTGAAAACTATGCTAATTTTGCTTTTCTATGTCCTTCCTTCACTGCCCCCTCCTGTAATCAGGATCCCGAAGTGTGCTTTCTGATGAGGATTAAGCCATGACCCATGCATGATTGCAGGAAATAAGCCTTTAAAGTGTGCCTAAGTGCTCTGCTTGTTTGAAGCTACTGATCCTTAAAATAGATGTCTGTAAAAATGTGTAATTTCAAATGTTTCTGCAGATATTGCTCCAGTGTGTGTGACAAGGAGACACATCGAGCCAAGTTATATCAGTTATGCTCCATTATATCATGAACTGAGACAAAGGAATCAAAATACACAGTAATACTTCAAATGAAAATTCAACTCTCGTACAGATTCTTTCCCTAGTTACCACTTGCGAAGCATCAAAATATTCCTCTTGATTTTGGGGGTTTATTTTAGCTATTCACCAAAAATCTTTTCTGTGTAAAACGTATTTCATGTATTATGAGAAAGGATGAACAATTATTCCTTGTCAATATTCTCAATATCTTTCACCATTTGAAGTCCAGAGGGTCTGATGTTCATTCTTGTACGGATCATTTCTTCCTTCCAGACCCACCTTATTTTCTTGCTCTCCATCCTTTCTTGTTCCTGTCTCATCTTTTCCAGAGAAGATGATCACGAGTGGGGTTTGTGAGCCGGTCCACCACAGACTGATAAAATTGTAACAAGAAATGCCATTATTTTCTTCTCTGGCATTTTCCACGTTATTCCCATCACTGTTCCCTTGGTTGATCACCTCTCATCTTTGAATGGCTTTTGCAGGAGCCATACACAAGGACTCAGAGATCTTTCTTCTAAATAAGTTTTTATAACAAAGCTGTGTGAACTAAGAAATCAACCAAATCAGAAGAGGCAGGTGGGGCAGAGTCCTTTCTTTGTCTCCCGTGGCTCAGTGCACAAAGCACTTCTGGGAAGCATCAGAAATCTGGGAGAATAGAGCAAGACCAGGACTTCTCCAGGAAACCCCAGTTGTTGGTTTTTGTGACCTTTCTGATCAGAGATAACGTGAAAAGTAGAAGAATAGATTTTTTTCTTTCTTTCTTTTTCTTTCTTTCTTTTTCAGGGGCCTTTTGTCCCTTTGGGGATATCAGATATCAAGAGCCATCATTGGAAGCTCAGTGTACCAAGATGCCCTAGAAATCCTAAGGTACTCTCTGGCATTTTTAAATCCTCAAAACTCACTAAGCTTAGTGGCAAAGCTCTTTAAAGTATTGAGTATATTGATAGAAGTAGAATACTCTTGCTCCCTCCTCATCAGTCTCTCAAGGCTCTTAGTACACAATTTTGGCCTATTTAATGTTACTTTAATCTTAACCAAGTCAAGATAAGGTCAGATATTTCACCTTCACTGAAGTTCTCAGCCCTCTTATGCCTGTGTGCATAGAAACCTGTGAGAAAAACATTTCCATCATTTCCACAGCGATGATCAAAGAAAAATCACAAATGCAATGGACTTCAAAGAAAAGGGCAATGGCCCAAACCTAGCTCTGAGGCAGTGTACACGAAATCAGCGAGATCTGAACTCAATTGCCTAAAAACAGCTTCCAGTTTGCAGCACTGGCTATTTAAGGGAGCAAAGGCTCAAGGTCTTTGGGTACCTGCTGCTCCCTGGGGTGGCAGAGACACGTCTGCAGAGCTGCTCCTGCAGCTGCACTCACCTCTGGACAGGGAAGCTTCAGCAGGAGGGAATTTTAAGTCTTTGGCTTCTCATGTGTGCAAATTGAGAGTCAATGGGAGAAACAAAAATCAAACAAAAAAAAACAGTCCAAAGAAGAGAAACAGAAAAGGAGATGCCATTCTCTGCAGCACCTGTCCCTGGGGATTATTCTGAGCCTGTAAAATCCCCTCCTCACCTTCACCAAGAACATTTATATTCCCACCAATGCTACAGGGGGAGGGAATATGGACACTAACTGCTCTACAGGGCACTGGGAAGGCAGTCCATGCCTTCCCTCCCTTCCTCAGGCTCTGCCAAGTTCAGAACTAGCAACCACACCACAGATGGGAGAGGAATGGGGCTCTGCTGCAGCCTGGCTTGTATTTGACATTGTCTACCAAGGGGGAATGGTCCTAGCCTTGGAAAGCTGCAGCTACATTCTGCTGTGGGCCCAGGCGACGCCCTCCAGCAGCAGTTCCAATGCTTTAAGCTATTTATTTGCCAGGGTATGCTATTTAAATCCACCTTACTAATGTGCATCGCTGCTGCCAAAGGCAATTTTCTGTAGGAGCTTGGGGAAGAGGGGAGATGGGAGAAAAGGATGTATTCCCCCCCCACCCCTCCCCGCCCCGAGCCAGCAATGGAAAGCTGGGAGGTGAAAACTCAAGGGTTTCATTTAACAGAGTTAAAGCCTCCATTTCTGCCCACTGTGGTGCCTGTACAATCATAGAGAAATATATCTTGGTTAAATTTTTGATGAGCTTTCGGCTGCTCTAAATAATTAACCAGGACCTCTCTCATTTGAACACGGGTGCAACTTTTCATGTTTCAAGCGTTTCCCGCCTTAATCACAAGGGAATCGCTCGAGTTATTCAGGTCACTCGATATATTTATTTATTTTCAACATCACCAGTCAAAACAAATTTTGAGCCTTTATGCAGTGAAGGGAGAAAGCAGTTTCCTTTTGGTCTCACTCCAGGTAAATCCCCAGGAGAAGTATGTGTCTTGTTTCCTGTAGCTGAATAATAGAGATTGATAGGTTAATCAGTTCCAATACAACTTACAGGGCAAGAGTGTGCACTCAAATCCTAAGTTTTGACATTCCCCAAGTCCAGGATGTTTCAAAGATGTTAGTGCAGGATATCACAGTGCAGTTTTTGAAAGACAGATGCATTAATAAGGATACTTCTGTATCCCCTCATGGAAAGCAGAGGAGACTGATCCTGCTGTTGACAGGCTGCTTGTATGACAGTCTAACTACTGAAGTCAGTCCTGCTCCACCACCATGTAACAGCATGGAAAATGAGGGCTTAAAAACACTCCTTCTGTCCCGTCATCAAGTGTCACAAGGAGCTGGGCTGTTGTTTTATGCAGAAATCAGACTATCTTGTGAGTATATGAAGTGGCATTAGGTGTATTAAATATTGGATTCAGTCCCTTGATGAGGGACTTTGATCTTCTATCATAAGACTCAGATGTGAAAATTTGACTCTAAAAGCAGATTAGTAAAAAAGCTCCTTCCTAACCATTCCATTCTAGTGGTGCTCAGTAAGTCACAGACTGAGCCTTGAATTCACAGAAAAAACCTGCAATATGAAATTAGCTGTGTTCACTCTGCAAGTGCAGTTGTCTGCAAAGGGGGAGGAAGGGGCATGGAGGTGAGCTGGTGAAAATTTGGCTTCATTTTTCAGCATACCTGCCTGTGAGCTTCAATATCCCATCCCAAAAACGGGACCCACATCAGCCTGTCTCAAAGACATCACAGGAAAACAAACATATCTAAAATTGCAGAGGGCTTCAAAATACCATAGACAAAGGAGCAGGCTGCACTGTCAGCTGAATTTCTAACAAATGTCTACCCAGGGCTTTCAAACTTGTCAATAAATTCAGGATTAATGATCTCAGCTTGTGCCATTTTGTAACTCGTTACTTTAGGCACAAAGCTGGTGAGCTTGTTTAGTCCTACATGACTTTCTTTTCTTCCTGTGGATGGTCACTGCAAAAATCCAAGCCAGTTATTTCCCAGGAGCTGGTTACTGTTGTTTAGCTTTTACCATAACTGAATTTCTGTATATTCTGCTTTCACTAATTTGTCCCCTTTTGCAGTGAAAACTGTCATAACTGCTCGATTTAAAATGCAGACTGCCTGAGAAGGAGCCTCCTGAGAAGTGACAGGTTTGGAGAAGTACTTCGTGTGCAGGAGAGCATTTTAAATTGAAAGCTCTCGATTCCTGCAATGAGACTGGCAGAGCTACATGCTATTAAAACTGGAGTCTTAAAGGATTTTCCTCAAGAAATGTTCTTTGGTGCTGGTCCTGTCTTCAAACAGGTTCTGCAATTTGTAGACATAGGTCAAAATTCACTTGTTTTTCCTTTGATGGTATTGTTGTCAATGCTTATATTTGGCCATAGGTGCCAAAAGTATCAACCAAGATGAAGATCAAAAGCATTAGAACTGGGTAAAGTGCTGTGGTTTCACTGTCTCAAGAGTTTCTTTGCTCCAGCTAAGCATCCACACATTAAAAGCTAACTCAGAAGCATCATCTTACAGCAGAGACAGTGTAAGAAATATTTTCTTCTTTTATGAGAGCATTGCACAAACCAACCGTGCTTGTGAGCCACTCCCGTGGCACGTGAGGCAGAGAGGGGTGCTTAGTGCAAAGTGAGCCAAGGAGCTGCTTTTCTTCTCCAGCAATTACTGCTGACCCCAACTGTGGCCAGCTCAGTCAGGTGGCCACACGTCCACCACCCTCCCAGCACTAAGGACACGAATTTGGCCTCGGGCCTACACACTTGCTTTTCATCTTCGTGTCATCTTTGTGTGACCCCAGCAGGTCACAAAGGGCATCTGAGACTCCTCCAAGGTTTCCATCTCCCTCATCGAGATGCACTAAATATGTTTGGAAAGCTGGCCTTTAACCTGCCTTTGCAGCAGTTCTTGCTCCTCTTTGCCTCTTTTCTATCGAGTGCAGTGTAAATGCAATCCCTCCCTCCACAGCAGCCCCCCGAGCTCTGTGCTCATGGCAGGGTAGGACCCTATTAAGAAGGATCATTTTAGGAGCTCCTTTACTCTGAATAAGAAAAGCAAAGTCCCCCATTATCTCAGCATCTATTTGGCAGTGCTGGCTTAGTGGTTGAGCTCCATAATCTTAAGGGTCTTTTACTAAAAGATTCCATGATCTTATTCAGTCTTTTTCCAGATTAATTTTTATATATCTACATACGTTAGGTCATCTACTATTTCTGTGGGCTAATGCATTGTCATATGTTCTATTTCAGTAACACTGAGTGTGATTTATTAAAATGACACACCACACTCTAGTCTTCAATGCAGGGCTAATTTGTTCCTACTTTTTATACAGTTCCTCACATAATTTCCAACATTCAAGAGAATAAGTATTTATTTTAATCACCGTGCACTGCATATCTAATTTTTTTTCCTAGGTGAAATTTCCTTTTAATGGAGGATGGGTCATGAGAGAGCAATTATATAAGTTATGTGCACGTTGCAGAATAATTTAAAATCAGCTTTAGGTCAATCTTTTTTAATTATCTATTTTATCAACGGTTTTTGACTAGCAATTAAAATAATTGTGTTTGCCTAATACCTGGAAGTGTAATTGCTTTTAGGTGGCCTTTATTCTGATCTCAGTATCACTGCATACTGCGCATGTTTGCATCTGTCTGTGTGGTGACAGATTTGTGGTGACAGCTGGTATAACTTATTTATAAAATGACAAATTATTTTAGGATTTCTTGAAGTTCACAGACTGTAAATATGGAGAAACACCTGCTTGCTGCAGAAAGCTGAAGAAGATCTGCTAAGTCAAAGGGAAACTGTGTGAATTGGTGAAGAGCGCTTCACTAATGCGACAAAATCCCGTGGGCCATCCTTATGCTGGTCCAGGTTGCAGGCAGGGCTTCATGGACGTAAATTTTAGCTACAAAGTCCCTGTTGCTGAAGTCAGATGTGACCAGGAGGGTTCCCAAAGCCTCACCTGGGGCCCACAGGGAGAAACAGCCTCCTCCTGGTGTTCAGAGCAGGAGCCAAGTGGAAGTGCTTTGAGTGGCATCTGGCAAAGTCCCTTCACAGAGCCCAGATGGAGCCAAGCAGTGCCCAAAACACACATGTCCTTCTGTGTCCTGCAAGGAAAAATCCTCTCTGTGCTTCATTTTGGGCTTTCTCAAGCAAAGACTGCAGCAAGTGGCCCAGGGCTGTTTCCACCCCAGCCCTAAGCGTGCCAAGGCTGTCATGGTCACTGCAGTAGGAGTCTCCCTCTGAAGCCCCCTCGTTAACAGAGAAGGATGAGTTCATCAGCAGGAGGCTTCACTGGTGTGGAGTCTGGGATGTCCAGCTGATGGGCTACAGAAAGAATAGAGAGAGCCTCTGGTAGCAATTAGCCCCTGGTAGAAATTCCCAGCAGGAGGAGCAGGAGTAAACAGGTGAATTGCCTCACAGGAGCCCTAAGCAGGCAGAGCAGTACTGCAGGCACAGATTGAATTGCACAATCAGGCACTGAGCACACAGAGCCTGCTGTGCATCCCTGCAGCACCAGCCATGGTCAGTGGCTGTGTCCTGGGAGAACAGACAATGAAAATAACCCACTACACCCCAGCTGATGGGGGTTCTGCCTTTAAAAATAAGTTATCACATGTGCCTGAATGAAGCCTACCTAGACACAGCCTTCTAACAGACAGATAAACCACTACGCACCTCTCTCAGAGGCTATTCTCACAGTCACTTTCATACATAATAAAGATACTTATCAGCATCACTTAAAAAAGATGATATTGGTTTAAATTTAGCATCCTGAAATCCCACTCATAGAAACATCCATTTATCAGCTACTTAATGGCCTCTTGCTTGAAGGGCAGCTTCTTTTCTAATCTGATGGATGGTTTCATATTGTCCAGGTGAGTTCTTGGTTTCATTCAGCAGCCCTGGGTAAGTTAGGATTTTTGGCCCATTATATTCTGAATATTATTCGGCCACCAGTGAACATCAATGCCTAAGCTCTGTGCCAGCTCTGATTACTGTTGTGCACTGGTCAGCCTGTTGGGTACAGCCTGCAGGATACATGGCCAATGACCACTTTGGTGTCAGGCCAAGTGTGGCCTGGACAGGAATATTTAAAGTTTCAATGCTCATAATAAAGCAATATAGCAGCATATCAATTACAACGAAATTAGTTTCAGAATTGCTGCTGGATGCAAATGTACATAGCATTGACATTTATTTTCCTACCAAGAAAGACTTAATTTTGTTTTTGAGAGTGACTAAGGATATTGGCATAGCACTTTGTGTTTTTCAAATTGTCTCTATTTGAAAAATGAACTATCCCTCAAGGAAAATTAAATGAACCTTTTTCTTTGTTCTTTCAATCCTTCTGCTGGAAGCCCAGTGCTGTAACTGCATGTAAGCCAGAGATAGACAGGTTGCTCCTTTGAGCATTGATTTCCCAAGAAGCATATAGACAAAAAAAACCTCTAGCAGGAATAAAACTGAACAATTCAGACTACCCTCATTGTCAGAAGAAATGCAGGAACTTACTGTGCACATGAGGGGATAGGACTTGGTCAGACCATGTGGGGATGCACAGGAGGTTGCACAATTTCAGGAATAAAAAGAGAGAAGGGGATAAGTGAACTGGCTCAAAGGTAGTGGCAGGGAGACACAAACCCCAGAGATCACCCCCACACCTGGTATTACCCCTTAGAAAATTTCTATCTCCATTTAGGGCCTTTCATCCTGCTTGCAGCATCAATTTCACTGAACAGAGCAGTGTTTCTGAGTAGCTTGCTCCTGTCAGACTTTGAAAATACTGTGGAGTGTTTCTCCATCAACAGAAAACCTTCCTCCTGGCTTTATCTGTCTCGACAATAAGAGTGCACAGCACACAGGGTGTGTGCAGCTTCCCCCAGCCCAGACCCAGAAGTGTTGGGGTGGACTCACCCTCACATCCTTGTGCTCAGCCCTAGAACAGAAAGGCTGCTGCCATCCCTTCTGCTCTGCAGAGACTCACCTTATCCTCTGCTTCCATGTGGTTTTACATTCCACCCCTTCAGTCACGTTTTCTACCCGCAAGCACATTTTCTGCTTGTTCACTTTGGCATCCTCTTTGTCTGAGTGTGAACACACAGGTCTATGCACACTCCTGTGCTCTTCCTGTGCATTTTTACACGTAGCTGTATGTTTGTATTTCACTTGTGATTGTTTCCTTCCTGCTGCACTGAAAAGCTGTAAACATTCCAATTTCTTCTGGCACGTAGAAGCAGCTATGATTACAACTGTGCTAGTCCGGTGATAACAGCTGACACATCCATTTCTGATCACAGCTTCTGTGGGCAGCCTGCCTCTCACTCTCTATTTGGTAAGGAAAAATAAGGGTTCTTCACAAAAGATAAAACTGTGTCAGCTTGCACTCACCTCGGGAGATGCTGAGCTCTGAAGCAGGTGAGCTTAATGCTAGGATTGAAGTCACACAGCGTTAAGCTGAAAGTTGCAAACACATTTTTAGGTACATTAGGATCAGGTAGTTACAAGACTCTTAAAATAAACTCCAGAAGTTCTGCTTATATAGTAAAATGATATAGTTAAGCTGAAAATAGATTGGAGTGACATAAAAACATATGTACTTATGTGGAAAAGACTTTTTCTGTAATCACCCTCTGTCTTCATATAAACAGATGCTCACAGCATTTAATCCTGAAATGGTACAAATCTGAAGAGCACCAATAACCTCCGATTTCTTCAGCTGTATCAATATTACAGCTACCTCTATGTTATCATATCAAAAGCAGTACCAGGATTAGAGACAGGTCATTTGTGATCTGTATATGAATGCATTGAAGTATACATGAATCTAAAAAAAAAAAAAAAAAAAGCAGCTTCATTTAAAAAAAAAAAAAGGCAGCTAAAAGATTACCAGAACTCAGAAAGTGATATTGAAAATTGACACCTGAACTGGCTGGGAGGGTGTACTGTGACACTGAAACTCCAGTTCTAAAGGATTGGATGGATAGATTAAAAGGGGATAACACAGATGATGGAGATTTCAAAACCAACAATTTCTCTGACATTGAAAAGGATTTCCCCTTGCACAGGCAGCTGCACTGCCAGGACTGCAAAAGGGAAGCTGTTCCCTGCCTACTTTACATTTCAACAGTGCTTAATTTAGCTTAACTTCGTCCACTGGGCCTGAAACTGTCTCAAGCACTTGAGAGGTTCTGCAAGATCAAACATAGATTTTCATATCTATTTGCTCTAGAGTTTATTGTGTATTATCAGGAAAATTTGTGATTGGAATCAGGCTTTACTGGCTGACAATACTCACAGTTTGTCAAGAGCCCTGCATTTACTGCCCAGCATGACATCAAAATGCAGGACACTGACATCTTCTCCCTCAGCAGTGAGCTCACACTTCAGCTGCAGGGGTTGAGGGTCTGAGGTCAGGACAAAACAGAGATCATTACAGAGACACCCCAGGTAGCTCGCTCAGACCTGTTCTGACAGGAGGGCCGAGGTGGCAGTATGTCTGTCTCACCCCCAGGTCTTTATCTCTGCAAGTACATACAGAGACAAGAGCAACCTCTGTCCCTGTGGGCAGAGATGTGGGTCCAGGAGCCATCAAGGAATGGACCAGCCAGAACCAGCAAATGAACAGAGCCAGCACAGTGCCATGAGCTGGTTTTGACCACAGAGCTCCCCTGTGGCTTTCAGAACCCCTTACCCACAAGTTCCCAGTGGAGTCCGTTTCCAGCACTGTTTGCTGCCGTCGGTCTCCTGGGTTTTTCTCCAGCAGACACATCGCAGGCCTGTCCTTCCTGCAGGACCTCAAGTCACGCCAAAAGCCATGCTGTGCACCTGTGGCATGCCCCAAACCTCCTGCAGGAGTAACAGCCCAGCCCAGACAGAGCCACTGTGATGTTTTGAGTCCACACAGCACAGAGTGCTCTGCGTTTCTGTGCCAAGCCCAGCCACTAACTGAGCTCGGAACAGCTCCAGGGGCCCTGCAGACCAAACACAATTCCAGTGAACTGTTAGAGCTCCTTCTTGGAAAGGACCACTAGGACTGCAGAGCAGGGTGAGATGCCATTTGTACAAACTGTGTCGCCAACAGTGCAGAGGGACTTGCAGTCTGTGGTGAAAGCAGCGTGTGGGCAGCACACGGAGATCAGCTCTTCTGAAATCCTTCCAGACCTGCTGGTTCCTGTGCAAGTGTTTAAAAGTAGCTGGGTACATGGACAAGTCCCACTGCGTGACTTTTTGGCAAACTGAGTTGGTTTGAATGGAATGGAGCTTAGTAATCAGTCCTGCTCTACCACTGTGCTGTTCAGAACCATGGGCTCCATCTCCACAGAGCTACGTCAAAGAGCTACCACCCTGCTCTGGGACTCAACATTCAAACACAAATAACTCATATGAGATGATTTTTCTTTCTTAGCTGTATCAGAATGCACTGGCACTGCTTAATCTTTTGCTGATTGACTTTAATGTTTGGCTTTTAAAACAAGGGCATGCTCAAGTTCTTAAATTCCAGGAGCACGAGCAGCAGCGAGCGAAGTGCTTGCAAAGCAGCTTTGCTGACTGCACCTGCTGGGGTTCGCTGCCATGCATCACTCCTGGGGAGTGTGTGCAGCAGCAAAAACACCCAAGTGCTGGGGAAAATTCTGTCTGCATCACCACAGCTTTTCAGATTTTTGTAATTTTATTTTTATGAATATGAAAACACGTTTATGGTATGTTTACAAACACGTGTGAATAATTTTCACGTGCTGCCTTTGAAGAGTGATGAGGGAGTTTAACATGGAAGGGCTGAACAACACCTGGTGGTTTCATACAAGATGCTGAAGGTGATGTTTCTTGCATAATAGATCACCTGTAAGAAACTGAATGAGGCCCTGAGATGGTTTTGAGATTTTAAATGAAACAAGGTTAAAACCATGCGATGTTAGCTTTGTCACGTTAAATGTGTTTTCTGTCTCTGCATACACTTATAATTCTTCTTCTCATTTTCACAAACACAACTTGGAACAGACATGCTCTAGGACCACAGTAGAAACAATATAAATAATACAAATAAAATCCTCTATACAGAAAAATAAAGACAAGATTAGTTTATACTTCCATCTAAAACTTACCTGGCTGTCCTTTAATCATGTTACAGGACACAAAGAGCCATAAAAGTTGCCACCTTTCTGAACTTGGGAGAAATGCAGAATGGGTGCATAACTTTGTGAAGGACAAAAGGATCTGGGTTCAGGTGATGGTTCCCATCTCTGCCACAGAGCTGCAATATAATGAACAGTTCAAAGGTGTCAGAATCTGTAGTGAGGTTAAAGGCCAGGAGCAGCACATACAACTTGTAAAAAAGAGAAAAAACAGACAAAGCTGCTTCCTATCACCTGTTGGATCTGGCTGCTTTACAGCCCTGTTTTTTTGTACAATTTTAACTCACAAGAGCAATTTAATAATTTATTCTGGACCTGATATCCTATAAACAGCCTCTCTGACTATTTCAGAAGGAGCAGATTTCCCAGCACTGGAGGGCTGGATACCCTTCAGACTGGGCACCCACCATTGCAGAGGCTGGTATTTAAAAATTCAGACACCAAGAATTTTCAGTCTTTATCAGCACCCAACAGACTCCTTTGTTTGAATCTTTAATTCCACCATTAGGCACAAAAGTCTGTTCAAATAACGTGGGTTTGGACATTTCACCTTTTGCCTGTTTTAAATTATCTTTATAAATCACCCAAAGAGTTACTGCCTTAGAATAACCTGACTTACACCAGCCTGGATGCAGCACCTACTCCTCTGCAGGTACCACTTGCACAGCTTTGTTCTGTGCTACTCAATTAGCAATTTGTCAAATACCCCTCCCTAATAATACATTAGATATCAACATGAAGAACTCAAACTATCTCTCTTCTCTGCGTTCTCAGTGTCTGAAGCTGTGCTGATTTATTCCAGAGGAGGCAATGCTCCTTGGAGAGCAAGAGCATGGATACAGGGTGTGGCATGGCTGGATGACCCCAGCCTGCAGAGGCATAGTGGCATTAAGGTATATTTCGTTAATTTTTCCCCCCTAGGACATTCTCTTTGCTGGGCAAGGCTAGTGAGTGACAGCCTTATGTAGACACAAATTTAATTGCTGATTTAGATACTTACAGTCCAGGCACAGATTCTTCTTTCATGTTGTTTAGTCCAAACAAAGCAAATCTAAAGGAAGAAGGAAAGGCAGGAATATTCAGTTGCAATGGGAAGCAGAGTTCACTGCCCTGAGATTATTGCCCCAGGCACGGCTGGAACAGATTCACTCCAGCAGTGTCCTGCCACACTGAGTGTCTCCTGCACCCTCAGGTCACCACCTTTTCATCCTGCCACCCAAAATGCCCTGTCAGACACCACTTAGCAAAAGGCCACGAGTGATCCACGGCCCCCAGCACCAAGAGGGGTCGGGAGAGGGTGGTGACGCTTGGGCACAATGTTCTGTGTGGCTGTGGCTGGTGCCACGCGGGCTCCAGGGCTCAGAGCTGCCCCTGAGTCTTTGGCTGAATTCAGAGCTCAGCAGGGAGTGGTGGCTCCAGCTTCTCCCACCCACAGCACTCCAAGTGCCACAGCCCATCACTGCTGTCAGCTGCCAGGCACAATTCAATCGCTTTTGCAGAAGCTAATCTCTTCACAGCAGCGTTTATACACAAATTAATGAAAGATCAGAATATAAAGATGTTCATTTTTGATTAGTTGCCCATTTACAGGAAATTCAGTTAAAACTGTTTAGTTTTATCCTCACTAGACAAAATAAGCTCGACAGGATATTTTAGCCTCTGGATTACGTAGATAACGCACAGAAATGTCATTTACGTTTTCATTCTTTTCACAGAGCAACAAACCCATGCTTGCAAGCAAATTAAAATTCAGAACTTAATTGGATTTTTATATTCTCTTTAAACAGGTAATATTGTTTTTCTTCTTTTTATTATTGTATCTGAGCATTGGGTTTCATTTTGAGAGTGTGCCACTGAAGGTGAGAGGCCCTCTGTGCTAAATGGTTCATTTAACACCATTAAAATCTACGTTTCTCCAACATGTTTGAGGATTTAGATTGTTGAATGCCAGCATTTCAGTATTGTTAAACAACAGAAAGGCTATGGAAAATTACTTTCTTGGGTGTAGGCATGAACACACTTATGTGTGCATGCATACAGCCACACAAACACATGCATGTACATTGTTTATCTGCTTGCCTGTGCACACATACACTTATACACCCATTTACAAACGTGTGTGTGTATCTGTGCATGCAAATGCAGACAAAACGTTCCAATAATTTATCTCTGCATGGTCACAATTTGCCGTAACTTGACAAGCCATTTGAGAAAAAAAACCAAAACACATATTTTGTTTGAGTATTTCTGAAAACTTACTATGGTATGAAAACATTGGAAATAATTCACTATTCCCTTTTTTTTTTCTTCTTCTTTCTGCTTATCGTAAGCTTTACCAAGGTGGCACTTTCTGATCCTGTATATAAGAACTGATCTCTGATGGTGACAGTAAAGCCCAGGTCTCCCATATCCCACTGAGGTGAAATTCTTATTAAAGCAGAGTAAGAAATATCTGTGAGAAAACTTCACTTCATATTTTCATTGAAGAAGATATTGAGAATGGGACTCTGGCAGGAAACAGCATTTTTAAGGATGAGCAGAGGGAAAAGCCACCTTGATGAGGTCACCTCCAGGTTATATGGTCATTACTTACACTCTGTGTTGGAGAGGAGCAACACAGTGCCAACAGATCTGCACTTTGGATCTCACAGCACAGTTCTGTTTTGTGACACTGGAATGGAAGCTTTCACTCCATACAAGTCATTTGATTTCAGGAAAATATCTGAAGTAATGAAAATGTTAGGTGATGAGAACATTTCTTGGCCAGCAGCTCTGGCTGCTCCCCTGAGCGCTCTTGGCACAGTGGGAATCAGGGAGGCCATTCCTGTTCCGTCCCCAGGAAACAGGGCCCTGCTTTATCCCAGGGTGACAAAAGACTTATTGCAAACATACATCTTCCCACTCATCTAGTGAACGCTTCATGACCCTGAGGAACTCACTGAGGTGGAAGCATGATTCAAAAATCCTCAGTGCTAAACAAACAGGCTCACACTGATCCCAGTTCTTCCTCTCCTCGGGTTACTTCTGGTCAGCGCAAGTCAAACATCACACCCACACCTGAAAACCTCCCCACTGCAGATCTGTGTGGGGTGAGGCAGGAGCAGAAAGGCATTGCTAACTGAGGGCCTAATTATAAAACTGCCAGTACCTTTGGGAAATAACTGATCGCAAATGTCAGCTCATCAGCAGGGTTGGAGCATTCTTGCTGAAGTATAAAATTCTCAGCATTAAAACTCTGCACTTCACATTGTATCATTTTCAAGTGCATGCCTTAAAACTGATCGCGCCAGACATCTTCCCCTGTGTTTTCCCTTCTGAAACCAATGATGCCAGTTTTAACACCTGCCACAAGCACATAGGTGTGTAAATTAAAAATGTACTTTGCCTCCTCAGTGTTGACCTTCCTTACAGATTATTACTGCACTTACATCTACCTGAGGCAGAACCTCCACACATTCAGTGCAACAAATCCCTTGCATCATTTGAAGATTTGCCCCTCATTTTATAAGTCATGTTTATTACAGATTACAACATGAGTAAGGACTCGGAATTACTTTTCAAAAATTAACCTTCTCCACACAAACAGACTTCTTTATTACCTAAGTAATAAAGAAGTAATCAAAGAATAAAAGTCCCAGTTTGGTGCTACTTCTTCTTCAGGATTTTGCCTGGCTACTTCTCTGCATTCCTTGGGAATTCAGAATCAAGCATATGAGTCTGTCAAAAAGCCATTTTTTCCTTATTTCTGCCCAGAGTAAAAAAAAAAAAATTAAATGAGGGTATAACAGGAAAATCTGCTCCTATCAGGAGACCAAGTCCCACTTTGTAGTCATCAAAGCTTTGTCTAATTCAAATTACTTTGGCATAACTGTCAAAATTTGCTCTTCCCTGCTGATTCATCTCAGATGTGTGGCATTTCTCCCTTCTGATTAGCCCAGAGATGGACCTGGCCAGCCTCACTCACACGTGGTTCCAGCACAGCTCTGTGCAAGGTGGGGCAGAAACATCAACTGCTCTCCCATCCTCCTTGCCAGCCTCACACTCGGCTGAGACATCCAGACAACATGGACATGAAAGAGGCCCACAGAAACAGTCACAGAAAAAGTCATTTTTCGTTGTGAAAGAGTTTTCTAAGCGTTTTTCCCCCTCTCCCTTTCTTTTGTTTTTGCTTTTAATTAAAAAATTTTCTGGTACTGTAGAAAGTCAAAGTTCTCTTTAAAGCACAACCTCATATGAAGATAAAAAGTAAAACACAGTTGGCAAGAGAATTTTTCATTTGTATCTCCAATGTGTCAGTTGGAAATCCCCAGTGACAATGCTGATCCATGTCACGATTAAAAACTCCATAACCAGTGATGGATATTGGGATTCAAAGGTCTGTTGAAATTAAATAGGAAGTACAAATATATTTCTCTTGCATTTGTGGTTTTCCCTGTGCCATTTTTTAAAACAGTGAAGACTTTCTGAGTATACCCAGTATCTGTTTCTCTAGCTGTGGTTTAAGCAGTTAAAATCAGCTCTTTTTATTCTGTGCAAATGACTGGAGTGGGCTACAGAGCGCTCAGCACCCACAAGCCACATAATTCTACTAGAGCAAGGGATACCCATCAGCTTCTGACTAGGCACTTTAGCTAATTGTGTTAATAAGACTAAGTGAAATCCAAGTGCTCTGCAAAAGGAAGAGACATTTATCAGCAACCCTCTGTAGGGCTGGAGGAGGGAATTATTTCTGTTTTCCAGGTGACAGGGAAGGCTGGCCAGGGACTTACCCAAAGTCACACCAAAGTCCGTGGTTCTGGCCAGCCCCTCCTTGCCTTGTAGGGTTGGGGCAGCTCCTAACCCCAGTGCACAGGTAAATGTGGGCTCTGCAAGGATCCAGTGGCTGTCAATCCAGCAGGGAGTTGTTACTGATCACTAAAATCCAACTCCCAAAAAGATTCGTGGAGGTGCAGAGTTGTGCAGAAAGCAGCTCGTCAACAGCGCCAGCAGAGAGGAGAATTCACTGTGAGACTGCAGAGCTAAAACACTTCAAAGTGTCAAGGCAAGATGACAACCGACAGGCAGAGTTGTCTCTGCAGAGTCAGGACGTTTCATGGAGAACACATCCCACACAGTTATCCCGGTGGTTTGACTGCAAACACGCTGCTCACTGGCACAGCCAGGGCAGGGCCCAGGCTCCCAACAGATGTGACACCAGAGGAGCTGGGACAATCCCCGTGGTGATGGGGGTGTGGGTGGGTGAGCACTCAGGTGCTGCCCAGAAATGATGTGTGTTGTAATTCTGGACTCTGTGGCTCTCTCACAGTGTCTCCTAACCCCTGGGCGCACCTGCTCTGGAATAAACTGCAAAGCTCAGATACGCGCATTTCAAATAAATTATGTTTCTGAAGCGTCATCAGCAGTACTTGGGAGAAAAAAACCCACACCTTTTCCCTATTCTAGAAAACCTTGTGTTGTTGAAATGGTTTTCTTCTTGAGCATCTAATATTGATGCTTACGGGAAAAGCAGCAGCAGGGAAAGGGAGCCAAGAAATACCATTTCTAGTCATAGGTCAGAATCCCTAGGAAAGAGGAAGCTGGTGCTATCCTCTTCACTAACAGGAAAACAGAGGGAAAAACTTTCTTACTTTCTTTCACTAGCTAAAAACTAATTTTATTTCATTAAATTATACTTTAAAACAGATGTCAATGGAGTGACCATAAATCTGACTCCTTGAAGGCAGTCAGTTGAGCAAGGCTGGTTTAAATCAAGAGGTTTTTGTGTGCCAATGTATTAAAGTACTTCATCCAGCTGTGTGATTTTATAGTTTTAAGGTTACTGTGGCAAGAAGTTGATGCCCTTCATATCATCCCTGGACAAGCCCAGTATAGGCCAACACAGCTATACATTCTAGAGTTCCCCAAGTATATGTATTTTTCACACTTCTTCCCTCCCACCCCACATCACCCAAACCAGAAAATTCTACACAATACTCATAGCAACCTCAACACCTCTGGCACTAAACCCCACAGAAACATGCTGCAGAAGACACCAATGTTCCTTGCACTTATAGAAATGTGGCCAGGTACATTAATGAGCCATTACAATTTGCCACCTGCCCGTTGCTGTTGCAGGGAGCTGTCAGAGGCACGGCGTGCTGCGACTCTGCTCTCGCTTGCAGAGATCCATGTGATGCCTCGAGACTGAACCTGCTTTAAAACCTTCTGCCTGGTGAATGGAGTAATTTGTAGCAAGATCTAAAAATCATGGATTTTCCATACCTTATCTCCAGTCTAAAATATAAGCTCAATATCTCTAATGCTTCAGAGGCAGGGGATAAAGGCGGAACGTGCCCTGTACGGGGTTTGTGTGTGCTCCTCCTGCCGATCCCATTTGTTGTTTCGCCACCTCACCGCCCCACGCAGCATCTCAGCACCAGCAGCTCGCTGCAGGGGTATCATCCTAATCAGAGTTATCAAGTCCATCT
Source organism: Corvus moneduloides (assembly GCF_009650955.1). Classification (NCBI taxonomy): domain Eukaryota; kingdom Metazoa; phylum Chordata; class Aves; order Passeriformes; family Corvidae; genus Corvus; species Corvus moneduloides. Next base: position 2,936,367 of record NC_045491.1, on the reverse strand, counting down.
TGATTTGTACACGATGCTGCACACCCCTGTGCAGGCTGGGGACCATACATCATCCCCCCTGTGCCCCCCCAGACGTAGCTCAGCTACTACTGCTCAGCTCAGATCGAGTTGTGAAGGAAAACAGAAGGTCACCAGTGGCTTACAGCAAATCTGCTGATTCTGTGCCAAAACATTACTGCTTCTCCCCAGCAGTCATCCAGCTCCCTGGTAGATTTACCAGCTTACACCTCTTTTCTTAAACTGGAGCTCAATAAAGTCGTCACGGATCCACACTGTTTAGAAACTCAGGGCATTTGCTGTTGGACCAACTCTAAAAGTTTTGTCAGGAAGCAGTGAATGAGCCCAAAATTAAGCCATGAAATACACTGTATCCACACATTACAATACAGGAACTGACAGGTAACCATAAACACCTTCACAAGTGTTACACCAACAAGTACAGCCTAAAGGGGAGGAAAGATTTTTTGGTTTTTTCTTTTGTCTGGACTTCTGAGACATAGCCCTGCTTTGAAAATATTGATTTAGAATTCATTAAGAAACAAGAGCCAACAATATCAAACTTTCTCCTCTTTCTTCTTGAAAACCCAATCACAAGTACAGCATGATTTTAAGGCACGAGAGATTTTGATTTTTCCAGTAATTCTGCTATCTAGTTGTGCTGCTTTAATTAGCTATCAGCAGCACTTAATTTATTTCTAGGGTATTGTTGCCAGCTTTATACATATCTCTACCAACCAGTGAAAAAAAAAAAAAATCACAAAAATAGACCTACAAAAATTAATCTTCCTGTTCCCTCTGCAGAGATATTAAAATGGTAATTGCATTCTTTATACCTCTGAAACCTGGTTCTACTTCGAGATACTTATCTGAAAGCCCAATGAAATTGTGTGATAGCAATTGTTGATGCTACTTACACATTACTGGGGGTTATTGAGATCTGATAGTAATCATGATATTGTAAAATCTTCACACAGTGATGCCATAGTTCATCAGTGCCTTTGATTTTTATACTGCTGGGTGATTGCCTGGACAAATAAACTCCACTTATTAATTCTTAGCATCATATTACCTTTATTTACTATAGCACGAGAAAAAAAATCTTGTCATTTCAAAGGTACTACACCCAGCTGGCAACACAGGAGTTTTTTAAAACCCCAGACCTTAAACACAGACTGCTTCCCCACGGGCACAGGTTGTGTGGTCAGATCCCACTTTACTCCTTACTGGAATTCACTTCCCACAGAAATCCCTTCTGCTCAGAAGCCCACGAACTGCCAGGACATGGCTGCAGTTGGTTGCTCTCCCCTTGGAAAGATCAGACCCACTTTGATTTCAGCCTTATGGGGCTTCTCAGAGGAACTCTGTGATGTGGGGTCTGGCAAAACCAGCCTCCCCTCATCGCTGGGATGTGTCACCTTCACACACCAAACACTCCACAGACAGGAAGGGTGGTGGAGTTTTGCCCTTTGATATCAAGTTATCTGAAGATTTTTTCCACAGACCCATGCCTAGAAAAGCTAAGCAAGAATTATCAACAGCTTAGCTGGAGGCACCTTCCTTACTTGTGACCCAGAGAGGTTCTCCAGCAAATGGAGGTCTTGTGGAAATTCGGTATTTTTTATTCCAGAGAAAGCAGTATCAAAAAAAGAAAGAAATGAATAGGTTACACTCTTAAAAACTCCTCTAATATTTGGATTTATTTCAGTGTTGTTTGGCAACTTCTCACAATAAGCAGTTTCAAATGCCCTAAAGTAATTGCAAAAGAAACCCTATTAAGAGACCCTGATGAGGGAAAACTATTAAAATTGAATATACGCTTTGCTCTGATGAATCTCCCCACTTCATTTTTGCAGCAAATAATATAGTTCCACCTTGTTTTTCCCTTTCACCAGAAGTGTGAATTATAGTCCTATAAATTCACCCTTACTGTCAATTAAAGTGAATAAACATTGTGTGAGCAAATTAGGAAGAGATACAACAATTCAATATCAGGGTTAGTTACGGAGAAGACTTTTTAATGAACATAAATTGATATAATTAAAATAAATTTGCTTGTATGTTCCTAAAGTAGATGCCTTGCAAAACAAACACTGGGCCAAAGCTATCTTTCCTCAGATTAAATGGGAGCTTCCTGCTCTCTGGGATTTCAGAGATTTCTAAGGCTGGAAGATGCAGCATACTTTGTTAAAGGAATGCAACAGAAGAGATAAAAATTCAGCTTTTTGTTAAATTTCATTTTTCTCCCTAGCACCACCTTCTTTTTGCAGAAGGAAAGGAGTAAATAAAAAAGCCTTTCAGCATTATTTATCCTTTAGAGGCTGGCAGTCGGTCGCTTCTCTGAATTCTCGTTCTTGCAAGTTGTGATGCTTGTATGTCAAGACCACATTTAAAATCAACATGCAAGGTGAGAAAAGCATCTTCTACTCTTACAAAATCTCCCTCCCCCTCTTTCTTTGTGTCCCTGGAATAATAGCAATAGGCTAACATCACTTTTGACTGTGTAAGGATGCAAACAATGAGCCATGTGAACTAATCTATCTGACAGCACACCATGCTTTTCCTCACCTTCTCTCGGGCTTCTCTAGGTTCCCAAGCTGAAGCCCCACTGTCTTTGTCAGGCATATTCTCCAAATCAGCTTCCATTTCAGGAGTTCTCCTTCACACAGTAAAATTATTCTGGCTGGAAAATAGAGAAAGGATTTTTGTGTGTGTGCAACAGCATCATTGACAATTAGTGCCTTTGGCATCCCCTCTACAGTGAGAGGAATTTCACTCTGTGGATAAATAGAGAGCTTAGGTTTCCAGGGCTGTCAGCCCTTAACAAACAATAAATGCATGCACCAGTGTAGAAGGGAATATAAATCAGAACAGCAGCTTGAAGGTTCTTTCTTAATAACAAAATGTGTGTTTATCTCCAGGAAAAGAAGGCCCAGCAGCTAGCAAACACCACAAAATTCCCACACAAGGTGGCATTGTCTGTGGCTCTTAGAAAGGTAAAACATGCTTGAATAGATGTCGGTGCTCTTAACACCAGAGACCCGCACGCTTAGAGAGAGGCAATCACAGCACACTATTTCTCCCGAGGCCCTACAAACTATTGTTCCTTATAACTGCAAGCATAAGATTCAAAAACCTTTTCATTGCCTTGATGAGTTGGTTTGCAAACTGGCAGCACACCAGCCACTGGCTTAGGCTGCGTGACACCATATGGACCATTCCTAAATCCCAAAGCACACGTCTCTCCGCCCTTAGAGGATGATGCCTTTGATAAAGGCAGATAGCTGGGAAGCCTGATTCTGTGATTTACAGAATGCTTTTAGGGTGGGGCAGTTCTGCTCCTTTCACTGAATACCTTTTTCCTCCTCCCCTTCTCTCCTCTGATTTTTCAAGGTTATTATCTCAATGCTTTTTCCTTGGCACCAATTCCTCTGAACTTGAGTTCACAATGACTCACAGCAGGGAGGCACAGAGAGATCCACCACCAGAAGCTTTCTCCCTGGAGGAGCTTCACGATGCTGCCTTTTATGTAGCAAGTTGAAATGCTGGCTTAATGGCACACACCTCTTAAAACATCCCTTTCTCTCATTTCTTCACCCCAGGGACCCTAGGCATGGAGATGGATCTCCACTCTCCCTATCCCACCCTGCCCACTGGAGAGGTGTGTGAAAGTCGGGGGGACTGTCAATCTCCAGGCTGCAGCCGTGACTCCCAGCACTGGTGTTTGGAGGGTTGAACTGGTGGGTTCTAAGCCTCAGGTCAGCCTTGTGTTCACCCACCAGGGAAAGCCCTTAGGAAAAAAACCAACCCATCTTAGCGAGGTGTTAAATTTGGGGACGTTTTCCTCGGTCATACTCATCCCACAACCCCCAAATTCAGAGGTGCAATGCAGCAGAGAAGACAGTACAGAGGCTTTGGCTGTGCTGCAGTGTGGGCTAAAAGCTTCTCTTCTGAAGCTTGGTAGAAGAACCCTCTCATAGAAACCAACCCTCCTTAGCAGAAGATCCCTCCTGTTGCAGCTCCAGATCGTCCGTCCCTCCTTGCACTCCCACATAGGAGAGCACAGATACTAAGGATAGACAGCCATAAAATATGGGAAGGAGATCGACTCCCCCAGTCTCGTTGTGGTGACAAGAGTACAGACCATCCTGCCTCCATGTAGGCTGGAGCCCAGAGCAGGCTGCCAACAAGATACGGGGCCATTACCTGCGACTGGAGAGTCCTCAAACTAACCCAGGAGTCATTTAAATCTATCTACTGCTCCTTCTAAATTTCTCTCTTCCAAAACCCACGGCAGGTGAAATCCAATACCATGCACTGACCCACGAATAGCTATTCATTTCAAGAAATCTTTCACCTGAATCGTTTGTTAGAAGCTTCTAAGGAAAACACTGAGTCATAGAAAGTGTAAGTGAAATGACAAGTTGGACTGATTGCACACAATAAATAAAGCACCTGGGGCTTCAGTGTGCCACAGCTTTGTTTGGGTGAACAGGATAATGATGTAAGCCTAGCAGTGGTCCAAGATTACAGGCTACCACTCAGTTCTTCTATTAAATTCACCATGTGATGCTGAGCCTTGACTCCCAGCTTCTTTTTCCCTTGATGCATTTGCTTCTGTGTTACTCATTTGCGAGAGAATGACCTCAGAAGAAGGTCTGTCTTCCTCCATAGATGCTCTATCTCTGTTCTGGCCCTAGCACCGCAATTCCTTGATGGCATATCTAGCAATTCTCTTAACATGTATACAGCTATTACTGATAGCAGTTATAAGAATAGAAATCATTTTGCATTTTACAATCTCGTGGCCCATATAACACTTTGGTGCAGTTCAGACATTAGTCACACTAAGTCCAACATCATAATGGTGACATTCAACCCCCATGATGAGTAGACACAGGGTGCTGGTTGTCTGCTTACAGCAAAAATTGTTGTTTACAAGGTACTGTAGAGATGGCAGCACTGCATTATTAAAAACATATTAAATTAATTAGATTCAAACTACCAGCCCCAAGAACAGAAAGGAGAACGGTGTGGAGCTGCCTTTACAGTTGGCATTTAAAGACGAATCCTCCTCATGAAGTGCAGCACACACACACAGATGGGGCAGGTCCTTCTCTGGCTTTCTCTGTAACCTTTATGGGAGCAGACAAGTGGGAGTGTAGAAAAAGGGGACTTTTCCTCTTCTACCCTCACCCACTTTAGCAATCTAAGAATAGCACAGATTAGTTTCACCACTTTCCAGCCTGGATTGCTCCCCTCAGGGATGAATGCGTGCAGAATGTGTCAGCTGGAAACACATCCTTCCAGACTGACAGGGGAAAGGTGAGCTGCATCCATGAACACCAGGCATCTAGGGGCTCTGAGATGCGAGGGCTCGGGCATATGAATGAAACACAGAGAGGGTGCAGCAATTTGGCAAAACTCCAAGTCAAAACACCATAATATTGAAAAACCTATGCAACCCCCCCCCAACTTCCCAGTAGAGGAAATCAGGGCCTTATTGTGGAACTTTCTCCTTCATGCCACAGATGATCTTTTCCTTCAGTATGATGTGATCATGTGACAGTACGAAGTGAAGCTTTCTGCAAAACGACAGAAATTTCAAGCCTGGCTGCACAGCAGAGCAGAGGAACACGTGCCCTGGCACAGCACTACCAGCAGTCTATTGGCAACAGGCAGCTGGATTAGGCATAAACCAAATTAACAGAGGGTGGAGAAAGAATATACTGCCTTCCCCCAGGGCACATCTCAAAGGCTTCAGAGCAAAAGGGGTGAGCACAGCCACCAGCTGCTAAACTGTGCCCTGTCCTGGGCCAGATGCAGAGATATCCCCCAGCCCCAGCCTTCAGATCTCTCAGGCACTGCTCCAGTATCCTGTCCTGCTGCTGTGCAGAAGGAGAAAGGCTCATTAGGAATTTCTGCCTTCCCTCTGTCAGACTCTTCTTGAAACTACTACAGCCCTGACACTGCTCACGTCTCTTCTGCTCAGCATAATCCCTGAGCTAATTGCTGTATGGGAGAGGCACCTCTTCCCAGGCATGAGGCCATGCTTGGAACATGAATATTTCATAAATGAATACAGACTTTTCAAAAATTATTAACAGATTTCTGCAATCCATATTCAAGGATTGCTGTAAAATAAGGCAGAGCTGTGCTTTCAGGGTCTCGCTTTCCACTCTCAGACTGATCCTGACATTATTTAAAACATGCAGCTACAGGCTTATTATGCAGTATTAATACAACAGATCTCAAGGATATTTATTGACTGCTGCTGCTAAGAAGCATTTTGAAATGCTTCCTTGACTCCCATTAGATCCTACACTAAGGTAACATTTCCCAGGAGTTTATTTGTATTTCAGAGAAGAACACACTGACCATGTTCACTCTTTCCAATATTTCTTTCAGACACAAGGGATTATTTACCCATGCTTGTATGCAAATATCTAATTCATTTTGTTCTTTTAAAATGCTGGTTAAATACAGCTTTTCAGGGACAGAGAGTCTGTTCCAATTTATCTTAGTTGAAACTAGGACTATAAATCTCTTCAGTTTCCTTTATTGATCTTAGACAAAATTACAAATATAAATTACAGCTGCTGCAAATTAAATGTTCTAATGACTGTGTTTGAAAGCAAATGCAATGGTGTCAATAACACATTAGATAAGAAACTGTGAGAATAGCATAAAGCCACCATTCCCCGCTGAAAGCAAAAGGATTTCTGTGGAAACTCACAGCCAGGAGCTCCCTTCTCCCACAGCCACATTCTCTTATCCCTGATTAACATATAAAATTAGCTACACCAGATCTACAGGACTTGCACATGGTTTGATGCAGCCATCAAGAAACCTCATCAATTGGTTTGATAGACACCATCACTTCAGAGCCAACAGCCTCGAAGAGAGCTCTTCCTGAAAGTCTTTCTTACAGAAAAATGGCAGGCTTTGGCTGAAATTGTATTGACACTCAGAAAGTTTCTACACTGGACCAAGACAAGAATCCAGAACTGGCATGTGAGGCTGAATCACTGCATTCAAGGAGGCAACACATTCCATACAGCCCATGCTGCAGGAGATAAATGTATCTCCAGCTCAGCTGTCCCACCAGCTCCCTTCACTCCTTATCTCACTGAGAGCACAGGGTCGTGCTTTACAAGGACAAATATCAAGTGATGCTGTTTCAGGTACGATACCTTTCCCATGAAGGAGCTCCTATTTCACAAAGCAGAATAATCGTCAGTTTTCTACACCGCTGACACTTAGACCCTTAAGCACAAAAGTATCTGTTTACCAGGTCATGAAATTGCAAGTATAATATCAGTGGCTGTGCTGCGCTTGATAGAGCTGTAAAACATTTCATTTTGCTGCCTAGTGAGCTCAAAACCCCCGACACTGGAGAGGAGACAACATTCTTGTTACCATCAAAGTATTTCAAAACACCTACTTTTCTGTCTGTGATCTGTGGACATGCATTTTTCCTTCACTCCAGCTCTGCCCCTCCTTTCTGATACAGACAGCACTGCAAATATCCAAGAAAACTGATTCCTTTTATGCTTTCTTAAGTTTTATGTGATCACAAAGCCTCTCTGAAGGAGTATAACTGTGTGTAGTCAAGGTATTAACATTCCTACAAATTTTGTGAAATAGGCACCTTGGTAAGTAGACAAATGAGCTCTCAATTTCCCCAGAGGTAGATGCAGGACACGGGCTGTGGAAATCCTGTTGTCTTTGCAGCTCACAGAACTAATTTCTTCTAAGCAGAATTCAGCTGCTTTGATAGACACCATTGATTCAGGGCCTCACTGCCATTAAAAGTGTTGCTACTGAAAGTCCTGCTTGTAAACAGACCATGAACAGCCAAGACTGCATTGACTGTGAAACCACAAAGACTTTGCACTCTGGACCAAGCAGCAATTCAATACTGGCATGAACTGCTGGTCAGAAGGGCAGGTCTGACAGACCCTCCCAGCCTCTGAGCTGTTCCACAGATGGAACTTCTCCTCTGTGCTTAAAACAGGCAATAGACCCTGATTTTTTGTTCCTTCATCATGTAACCTAACAGACAAAAACCAACCAGCTGGAACACCAGTCTTTGTGTACTGCTTGTTATCTGGTGTCAGCCAAGCTGCTGCTGGACAGAAACCTCCACAGATACCTGGTATCACTGGCATCTCTGCATTTTTGGAGGAAGGAGTTGGATTATTTTTTTTTTTTCTTAAAATAAAAGCATTCAGAGAAGCTTTCCAAATCCTTGCAGTGATTCAGGTACCACCTTCTGCTTTAGTGGTGAAATTAGTGGGCATCCCCATCATGTTCTAAACTTCTTGTCTTGGCTGGTAGATCTGCATCTCCAAGAGGGAAGCAAAGGGGCTCCTGTGCAGGGCATGGATGGTCTCTGACCTAGGGAGAGCATTTATGGAAACTGGAACTAGACTCTGACATTACTTTTTGCCCTTTGCTGAATATCAGTTTGTGGAATTTCATTCATGATTTACTTTGACCTTTAGCTGTGCTTGATATTTTCTTATACCAAAACTGGACACTTCAAAAAGAAAAATTCAAGAAAACATCAGCCAGCAAGCTAAACATCCACAGGAAGGGCAGATCTCATAATGAACTGATAAAAACCATCCCTTTGCTGACAGCCTGGAAAGATCCTCCCTAATTCAACCTCAAGCTGCCCAAAGCAGGATCTTTTCCCTTAACACCACTGTTTATGCTGATTCCCTCTCAAAACCCTCAGGTCTTTAGGGTAATAGTGCTGTACATACCCGCCTTTGGGGAGATTTTTCTCCTCTCCATTAATGTCAGTGAGCCCAAGCTACTCTGTGTGCATGCATTCATGCAAATTTCAGTGAGTATCTTCCACAGCAGTATTCTGCAAAAAATCATTTGCTGGATGCAAAAGTTCAGCTGAGAGAATTTTCAACATCCAGCAGTAAATGCTGTAATCTCAGTGTTAAATGGCAAGGAGGCAATTACAAAGATCAGGTTAAATACACCTTTCACAATCCCTACAAGCTATAAGGCTTAAAACGTTTGCCTTTTGAATTGTAACTTGGTAGCACAGGGTCTGGGTGATAGTGAGCCAGATAGGAAAACACCTGGGGTCTCTGGCCCCTCACCTCCTGATATTTGCAGAAGGTAAAAGCACACTCTTTTTGTTCAAAACTCTCATGGGGTTTTGCCCACAAAAGAAACATGAACATGTCTTTGATTATATTTAAATATTTCAGAGAGGTGACCAGACTTTGGAAGTTTAATTACCTTAAGCCATGAGAGGGCAGAGAATTGAGGGCAGTGACAAAGAGAATGAAAAGGAGAAAAATGAACTTTTTTCCAGGACAGTGGAATGTTACTATTTATGAACCTGCAAGAGAATTAGAGCTGAAATAATTAGACAGAAAAAGAGATTTTAATTAATGATGGTAATTCTTACAAAAGGAACCAGATTGCCAGCCCTGGAAACTGCCAGTTCATTTTATCCACGATGTCAATACAATCTCAGTGAGACTATTTCAAAGATCCCCAGCACAGGACGTTATCCTGAGCTGAGAAGTTCAGTGTCTGATTGCTCATGCACCTCGTCTTTTGCTGCAGCTGAACATTGCAGCATGAATAGTTGTTCACTAAATCAATCCCGTGGTACAAGCAGATCCTTTGACATGGGCCAATTGATCTCTAACAGCTTGAATCAGATTACAACAGTGACCAAGAATCACAAAACCTACTGAAATAAATGTAAAGTCACTTAGGTTCAAATGACTGCTGCATCAGGGTCTCAGCCTGAGGAATTCACAGCAGATTGATCACCAGCTTCCACCAACACCTAAGTAACCCTTAAAAAAAAAACAAACCACAGCAACAATGACAAAAGGGGTAAAAAAAGAGCCTTTCATTCAGATGATTCTGTTTAGAGACATGAGTCCCTTCATCCCAGCCCTTATGAGTGTCACAGCTGTGAGAGACAGAAGACATCACATTTTACAAAGAGCAGCAACTGCAGAATTTGTTTCCAAACTGGAAGGTGAGGAGGAAGTTGAGGTTTTTTTAGTAGTTGATAATAAAGTCCTGGAATAATGAAACACTAGCAGCAGCATTTCACCATCTACCTTTGCATCCTGTTTCTCCATGCTTTTGCAGCTGGGTGGAAAATTCCACCTCCCAGAAGTGCTGAGCAGACTAACAAATTTGGAGTACTAGTTCCCTGGTAGAAGAAGGACAACTAGCCTGGCTTGTCCCTGAAATTTGATTTCTAGTCCCCACTGGCTTAGCAACACAGCTGCCTTAAGCTAAACACCTCGCTGTGGTTCTCGTAACATCCTGTGGCAAAGAAAGCAATGATTTTCACTACTTGAGCCTAATATGAAATAGATTAAGTCACATGTATCAAATTCACTTTAACATGAGTATTTCTATTACCTGGGTCAGAGAGTCTGTACAGTCACTCTTCAAAACCCACTGTTATTAATTCAGCAATTACAGCTTTATGGTAGCAGGAAATCCTCGGTGTTTGAGCTGGGACTGGAAAGCTGTAATTCCGAATGGGACATGACATGAATTACCAGATTGCTGTAATTTTTCAGCTTTTCATGCATTTTCACTGCATTTATTAAAAATACAGCAAGTAATTCACTTTTAATTATGCAAATTCAAAGACAGTAAGACAAGAGATGGATGAGGTTTTAAATGCCTGCTCTGCCTGGCCACCTGGGGTTAGCCCAGAAAATCCACCAGCTAATCAGGTAACCTGGCCCACCACACTGCTGCTTGCCTGGGCATACAAAAAGTACCTCTTTTTAGAATTCTGCACCACCACAAGAGCACGGAGCATAGGAAAGAAATGCCAAACAGAGGGAAAGCTGGGTAAAGGCAAACCTTCTCAACCTGCCTTCCCCTGTTCCTTAGGTGTTTAAGGTCAGCTGATATACAGCTGCCCTCACATCTGACATCCCATAAAACCTCAGAGGCTTTCAGGCTTTCCTCATGCTTTCTAATTTGGCCATTCTTATCCTCAGCCACCATTTTACAATGAAACGAAAAATTAGCCCAATGCAGATACTAAAAATAACTTTTAACTAGAATATTCAAACCAGGGCCGTAGCGTGCATCAGCTTCCACGTCCTGCTGCCCTACCCTTGGCTTCTTTTCTGTTTCTTAGCAAAATCTAAGCCTGCAACCAGCTTTTATATGCATGAGTCCATACACAGGTCTGTGAGTCTGTTACACTGGTCTCTTGTTAAATTGTAAGATGGAAAGTGCAAGTAATGACGGCTTGTTAAAAGTCTAGTAGCTGTATCTAATAGCTAAAGTGTTCAGTGTGGTAATTACAGAGGCGAGAGACTGCTGAACACGTGTGAAAAGGGAAATAATTGGAGTAGCAGTAATGCAAAAGCTTCTCCAAGCCTAGAGCAATTGTTATTTTGCCCTCCTACTGATGTGCTACTTATCGAGGACACAGTGGTTAGAAACCAGCTCTCTTTAATGAATCCTAAATTCAGGTGTTTTCCATCCAGAAACCCCAAGGCTTCACATCCAGTACATCCACAGTTTAGGATGCAGAGGTAAAATTACTCAAGCACCTTATTGCCTTGCCCTGAAAGATTACATCTGCCTCTTTTCCCTGGAAGCCCGGGAGAACTTTCATGCAAGCATATTAGCAATGCAAATCTCCAGCAACCTACTGAAAAGAGGGTGCTAAAGACGGCGCTCACAAGACACTGCTGTGCTGAGTTCTTCACATCAATATTTACAAACCGGGTGGAAACTTTTCATTTTCCTCTAATCTCTTCATCCTGCCATCCCCACACAGAGATTTCACTGCTTTCAGTCTTGCTTCTTTAAAGGTGCTTTCTTGCAGCTTCCTCAGCAGCCATTCCATGCGCTGAGTTCTTCCAGACCTTGCCTGGGTGCCTTTTAGATAGAGTTTCAAAAGCAGGAATCTTCCTGAAGGGGAGTGGGTGGTTCAAGTGGGTTTTTTTTCTGTCACGTCCTTGGCATTGCTATTACAAATCTCACTCAGATATGGTATCTGCCCTGCAGCCCTGGAATTCAGCCTTATTCTCAAGCTTTTTGAAACTCATTGCTCCATTTTGGCATACCTGCTGATCACAGCCTTCATAAATCTGAGCAGAACTGAGCATTACCTTCACCTTACAGCTTCTGTAGAAACCTTAGTCATGCATTAGTCACTTGCGGTCTCAGCCACCGCCACTACTTTTAAAATCGTATTAAACTCCTGCTCTTCACAGAGTGAAGCACAGGATTAGCTCACTTACCTGTTTATCTGCTCCGCTTTGACAAAGATGTGTTTTGTTGGGCGGGGGAAAGTCACCATTTCAGTCACTCACCAGCACGTATCCCCAGCCTGTTCCCTGATTGCAAAGCCGTGGGAGGACTTCTCCCTCGGCCTCATCAAGGAACACTTCTGCCTAATGTGACACAACCTCTGAACAGTCAGTGTCTTTATGAACTCACCATCAAAGCAGTTTCAGTCCAGGGAGCTAAAGATCTGAAACTCTGCAGTGGCAAAAGCAGCTCTTGCTCACTGTGAAGAGAAGAGCTTGAACTCCCCTGCTTCCCAGTCCTGCTAAAGGGAAACCTGATCCTTATTTATAATCAGGGAGAAATGAAGACCACAAAATGAGATGATGACACTGTCATTAAGGATTCATTTTAAACTGCAGAACAAAGCACAAACAATATCTTGGCTTGATGGAGATTAAAGACTTGTGTGGATTCTCCCATTCTCATCTGATCTCACCGTTATGTAGTGATGGTTCTCATAACTCTTAATTTTAATTCTGCAATACATGTCTGCTGCCAGTTCTACCAACCAAAGACTGCACAAAGATCAGCTTGTAATGAGAGTCAGTTCAACCCCACTTACTTTCCTCGTGTCAGTGGTATCATGGAGATCACTTATAAACTTGCATGTTAAGTAAAGCAGTTAATTGTGCTGCTGTACCGGGTTCAGACATAAAAGGCAGAATTAATAACAGGGTTAAAGAAAAGGCTTAGAATAGGAGCTCTGTATGCAGAAAAGGGGTTAGCGTGACTTAATGTCAGCTTGTAAATAGAAAGCATGGCTAATATTTGGTTAAAAGATAAGATTAGGAGTGTTTGCTATTGATCTGAATGGCTTATACCTCTGATAAATAGAAAATAAACATTTTGATGAAAAGGAGCGACAGAAACACCAAGGCTGACCCTTTGTGTAAAGTACGGGTCTCCTGAGCAAATATGGCTATCAGACTGAAAATATCCATTTCTGTGCTTGTCCCAAATGAATTCTCCTACAGTTCAGAGACCAAACAGACCCCTCAGGATGCATCTCACCTCCTACAGAGCAGAGCTGGGGCCCTGGCTCCAGTGTGGGTATCTACAGCCAAACACTCATCTGGGTGATATGGGATGGCCTCACATGCCTGGGCACTGCCTGGGTATGGAGCCAGGGTTTGAGTGAGACAGTAGCATCCAGGTCTGTAGAAGTACTGGAGGAATTTGTGGGTACAATAGGGCAAATAGCAGTTTTGCAGAGGGCTGGAGGGATCTAGTGTTCATTTCTGGGGAAAAAACAACAACAAAGCACACCAAAAAACCACCCAAACAAGCAACAAAAGCAAAGCAAAAAACTTTGCGAACCTATTTTCATCTTTAGGCACCTGAATACCTTTCCTCAATACCCACTTAGAGCAAGCAGGAGTGCAGGTTGGCAGGCAAAGATTAGACACTTTCAACTCACAATTCATTTCTCAGCAATTATGCTCTTTCCCTAACCCAGGACAGACTGTAAAATGACTGTATTGTCCTGAAAGACTAAATCAAGTAAGCAAAAAGGTAAGTAAATGTTTTCTACATGACTGCTGCTATTTCATTAAAAACCCTATTGAAGAAAAATGAAAGGTATCCATAGGTACAAAACCAATTTTTAAAATTCTTTTTTGTTTGTTTTCGTTTTAATGATCCAAGGCATTGTTTAAACAGCAAAGCTATGATAGACTTACTTAGCTGATTTCTTTCTGAGTGCACCAGGACCCTGATCTTTCTGACAATGAGCGCTACAGAAATCAGCATTAGAGAAGCTGCTGTGAAACCAAAGTGTATTTGTGCAGCAATAAAAAAGAAAGAAGTGGGACAATAATGAGCAACCAAATAGTAACACAGTTAAGGGTGCTGCTTTGCATGAGACAAGTGACTATTCTGAACTCTGAAGTGCCAATATAATGAATCACAAGAGCCCACTGAAATGAGAGCAAACATATAAATTCTTCTTATTTCAATATGTACAAATAGCAAAGCAATTTGGGGCTGTTAACCTCCACAGCTTGAGGACAATATGTTCATCATTATTGTATAGCAGTTCCCTCTTCAGAAATTCTCTGTTGATTGGTTTCGGTGTTGCACTGAACATAATGTATACCTGAGAGGATGCTCAGTATCAGACAATGCTAAGTAGCTCACAAAAAAGTGGACAATTTTTTAAAAAATAACTAGGAAAGGAAGCAAATTGTTACATTATTGCTGACAATGCAGATTATAAAAGCACATTAAAAATATTTTGATTTTTGCTTTTGCGTGGATTTCATTGCTCCTCCTTTTCTAAAGAGCTTAACATTTTTGGGTTTTTCTCCTTCATCTGCACTCCATTTTCATCTCTACATCCCCTACCTCCACAGCTCCACCTGAAGTGCACCTATTCCCAGCTTCTCTGCTCTGTTCTGAGACATAACCAAGTCTTCTGTCAAAGACACCCAACTGCCAGCAACTCAATTTGACTAGAAACTCATTTGAAGAGCAGGTGCTGATGGCCAGTGTGAGTTTGGTGAGGTTGGCTGGGCACACGCTGCTCCAGGTGACCACGGTGACCACTGCTCTGTCCTCTCTCCTGGGCAAGCCAAGTCATCTTTACTCAGGCCTGGAAAAATACCTTGGCCAGTGCAAATTTTTCCTAGACATCCCTGAGGGATGACAGGCTGCAGTGTCCTCCTGCTGCCACCCCTGTGGAGAAGGTCAGCCATCAAGGGAGGCAAAGCAAGGTACTGCAGTGCTGTCCTTGCAGAAGGTGTGCACCATAAATAACTCATGCATTAGAAAATCTGCTTCTCACCTCTGAGTGCACAGGAGTTGCAGCCACACTTTCTCCCTCAGGGCTGTGATTCTGGGCCTGGCTCATGCAGAACTCACCCCTCAGCATTCCCCACAAGAGGCACACTCCACGAGCCAAGGGGAAAGCTCAGGCCCTGCACAGAGCTATACAAATGGCAAGAACATTCCTCCTAGAAAGGGCTTTCTCAGTTTACTGAAACTTTGGGGGAACAAATATATTGTAATCTGGGTATGGAAGTGTAAACTGTAAAAAATACCTTTCTTTTTAGACCTGTTAATAGTCAATGGAGAGGCAGGAAACATGGAAAATGTCCAGAATTCTTCAACAGGCAACTGAGTCTTTTAAGAGATACCCCAACACACAAACAGCCACTTGCTCAGTTAGAGGAGGAGAAAATACCATAAAGCTTAAGAAGCATTTTGCTCAGGAAATCACATCTTTCCCCATTTTCCAGCTGACACATTGCATTGCAAGTCTGTCACAGCACATTACCTTGGTGATGTGATGTAATGCAACATTGCTGATGCAACCCAATTTGATGTGTCTAACGTGATACATCAGGTACAATATTTGGGAAGATTCTTCTGAAAACAGCATCCACAGAAGAGCATTTTTCCCCATCTTTGCCAATTAAAAGAGCCTTTTCAAAGAGTTGTATCACTTGCAGATAATTGCTTTTTCACAGGTAATTAGCAAATACAATTAGTTGTGGGAAAGGTTTGCTTTTCAGCAACTCACACACACAAAAAAATGAGAAAACAGATGATCATAGCTGACATATAACTGTGTTCCAGAGGAGCAGGACCTGAGTAGGTGTTACTTACAGGGCTAGATTGTGCCACCATTAGGCTGATATTTTTTCTCCCCCATTGACAAATGAGAATTGAGGTTTTGGAGTTCTGTGTTTATAAATTTTCATCTGGGGTCCCTAACTGGTGTTGTGCTCCCAGGGAAAATAACAGTAAAGTCATCCATTTGTCCAGAGATGCATCAAAATTCACAAAAAATTAGGAAATACCTATCAACCTTAGGAACGTTTATAAACAGACTGGGAGATAAGTTTGCTAATGTCTGCAGTAGATAAAAACCACCAAAAGTGAAATCAAACAAAGATACATCTCTCAGCAGACACAGGGGGACACCGTAATGAATCCAGAGTGATTTATTCCAACATAAGCACTGGGCACTGCAGGCTAATTCAGGACCACCTGAAATCCCCTCCACTTGTTTCCATGGAAAGCTGCTGGATGTTCACATACAGAAGGGACACAGCCCATGACCCAAACTTCAAACAGTCCCCCAGAGTGAGGATGTTTGTGAGCAGAGGAGGCAGCAGCTGCAGGGAAAGGTGCTGGGTGATGCCACACTGAGAACCTGGCAGCAGCAGAAACCTGTGAGCAAGCCCAAATCTCTGCTGGGTCACTTGACCAAGACAGGGCAAAAGAGAGCTGAAGCTCCCACAAGCTTTTAAAACTGATTTAAAGGAGGCCTTCAAAGGAGGAGTCAGCACCTAAATGCTGATTTAGAGGAGAAAGCTCTAAATGCTTTCTTTCCATTTAGCACCTTAGCCTGCCCTGCCACAGCCACACAGCTCTCCAGCTGCCTCGGGAGTGTGACCTGCAGGGAGAGAGCAGCAGGGGACTGGCACAGAGACACAACACCAGGCCATTCCGCTCTCTGCTTGGGCTGATTTTTCAAGTGTAAAATGTAATTCAGATCTCCATAAAAAGCTATTTGCTCTCTAGTCTCAGGGTTCTTACACCCAGTTTCAACCATGAAATCCAATTGGGGGGGAAAAAAAAGAAAAAAAAGCAGCCTTATGCTCAAAGTCTGAAAATCCTGCAAGGGCCTTCCAGTGTCAGGCTCAGCTGTATCTTAAGTGGCATCTGAGCAGTCGTGTTTCTCTTCTCTGAAGGTGTGGCAGAGTGCCTTGGCTCCAAAGAGCCACACTTTGAAAGCCCGGCACACACACCCTGAAATTCCAGGTATTTATTGGATGTTTCTACATCCATGGAGTTCTTCTAACAGAGGGATCAAAGACAAGCTTTGGGGATTTTGAAAATATGACCCAAAATGCACATGGCAAGTGTACAAATTCATCTCTGAAATGTTGAGTCCATGCAGCCCCTCAGGGCTTCTCAGCTCTGGCCACTGATGGCATCACAAGCCCCTGTCTACAGCTGCCAGACCAAAAGGGGCTTTATTCCATAGGAGAAAAAATATTTCTCACCCTTCCTAATCCACCCGTGCTTTCCTTGTTGATTCAGATTAGCTGACAGCATGAGTCCTGAAAGATTTATTGCATGATTTGGACTTTCTTTTTCACTGTTCAATTTTCTTCCCTAGCACATGTGCAGGTTTTTTTCTCTTTTATGGAGGCTTGTATTTAAAATTATCTTAGATCACTGAAGGATTAGCAAAGAGATTTTTGAAGGTTTGAAATTTGGTCTTCCTTCAGGAGAAAAAGTTGGGTCCATATCTAAATTCTCCAAATTGCTTGAATGTGAAAATTTATCAAAATAATTTAGAACACAGATTGCAATTTCTGCCACCAGTTTCCAGTGAGCTATTTCAGGAACAGCCTTTCTCATGTCCTAATATTTTCTAAATTAGGAACCATACGTGGAGTAAAGATACAATAATTTCTCACTATTCTAATCCAGAAGTAGGTAAAACATTCAATTTTCACAGGTTTTAGCCCCTTAACTAATATCTTTTATGAGAAAACATGCAAAAACAATTTGTATTTCCTCCTCTGTCTTGCTCCATTGCCATAAGTCCCACAGGCATAGGGTTAGGTGAAAAAAAAAATAATCCTTTTTTTAAACATAAAAGAAGTTTCAAACTCTTCTAATTATGATGTAAAGCTTGAAAATATGATCTCTATATATTCTGAAGCTTCTGAAATGAGAATTGTTATCTATTATATAATTTCCTACGTTTCATCCTTTTTTTTCCTACAAGATGTTAGATATTTTTGGAGGCTTGAAATCATTCTGAAGAGCCAGGAGTGATTTATGTGTTGCACCTGTGCATTGCTCCATGCACCCAGCACGCTGCAATGCATCACCTGTCAGCTCATGTACCAACCATTTTATCAACACACGAGGCAGGACTTAAAAGAGCTTTTCCCAACCAAATCCTCCCTTTGGATTTTCAGATTTTTCTCTCCTGGCATCTGATATTATCAAGCGTGACAGCATGCTGCTCATGAAGAAGAAACCACCCCACTTTAAAATCTTTCAGCTGTCCCTTACATTAATCACTTTTTGCTTTTGTTAAGTTCAGGCCACATGTCTGTGTCAGTGAAATCAGCCTCTCCATGTGAAGAGCACAGTGTGGCTGCATTTATTTCTCTAGAGAGCCAAGTTCACCTGATATTCTGCTTTATGTTGGGAGAAACGATGGCATGGCCATCTGCCTTCTAATTAAGAAGATTATTGTAGCTCAGAGACCAGGAAACCTCATCTGTATCTCCTCACTGTCACATCTGTGGCTGGGGAAGGGGGAAAGAAAATCTCTTTGCTACTCAAGGACTTGGTTTAGCAGAAGTTCACTGACATGGGAGTCAGTTATCTGCTCCGATATCAGGTAACAGCACCACCTTCTGCCAACAAGTTACCATCTCTTTAGCAAATTATTAGGTCCATTTTCTCTCTATGATTTCAGTAGCTTTCTCAAACGTTTCTGATAGCAAACTTTAAACCAAAATCCTTCCAGCTATTTTAAAACACCTCAAGCTGTCCAGAAGAGACATAGATGAAATTATTGAAATTTACTTTAAAAAATACAATAAAACTAAATGTTCTAAAGCTAAAAATGGTCTGGTTCAACAAAACACTTAAATACACGCTTAACTGTACAACACCTAAATAAATCCTCAAATGTTTTTTTGCTGAAGCAGGGCTTGAAGTACCATTGCAAGATTACCAGTCCTGCTCCTGAACTTTTCCATGGCATTTTCAACAAGATTTAGGAAGCCAGGCAGGACCACAGCACCTGGCTTAGCCTGAAAATAACATTTGGTTCCTATTTTAGCTTTCATCCTGTGTCAAAGGAGAAATGACAGAGGCAACAGGAGAGAAAAACGGAGCTCCCAATAAGAGAGGCATGAAAGGGACAGGTCTCTCCTGCCCAGGTGGGAGTTCAGCTTTCCCCCCTGGAGTCCTGGAGGGGTAGGGGAGAAGGTCCCAGGCTGCAGGTGAGACCCTGTGTGCCCAGATCTGTGTTCCTGTGGCACACACCAGATGCATTTGCAAAGAGCTGCTGCCAGCAGCCCACAGGTCCACACAAACCAAGAGGGAGCTGCTGGCAAGGGGTGGGGTGACAGGACAAGAAAGAATGGCTTTAAGCTGAAGGACAGAAGATTTAGATTAGGTATTAGAAGGAAATTCCTTCTGGGAGGGTGATAGGGCCCTGGCTGAGGGAAAGAAAGGCTGGATGGGCACTGGGTAATGCTGAAGAAAGACTGCAGGGTGCCTTGTCTCAAACCCAGCAGTTTCCTCAAGCCCTCCTGTCCAAGAGCAAAACCTGTGGCAATACATCTCCCTGTCTCTTCATTTTTCTCTGATTTCACTTTCCATGACAGGCAGGGCAAGCACACCTGACCACGCTGGTGATGGAGAATTCAACTCTGGGTAACGAGCAGTGCTGCTGGGAAGCCTTGGACAAACTCTGCTTTCTGCCAGCGCAGCAGTACATAATGCCACAGCCACCCACTATAGAACATCTTCTCAACCACTTTCTCTGAAATAATCAGCTCTTTCCAGTGCTATCAGTGGAAACACAGGAAAGAATTAGCAGCAGGCAGACTCCTGCACCAGCCAGCCATGCACAGGAGTGTACCGAGGCATGGAAAGCACTGCATTAAGCAAAGCAACATCTGCCGTGTGCTGCTCTCATAGCCACTCTCCCAAGGGAAAAGTGAGAGTAGAGAGGGTTTGGTTATGGATTTTGATCATCTGGGGTTGTTTATCACATGAGCTGGAAAGTTTTTTTCCATGAATTCTTGCATATTTGTAACTGCAGCAGATATCGTTTGGAAACGCAAACAGGGCCTGTCAGCAGGGAGAAGGCTGGCAGTGGGAAATACAGCACATTTCCAGGCAAACTGCTGTAACTACTCCTTAAAGCCAATCCTTGGTTTCTAATAACGCTGAGGGGATTTTTAATTGGATTCTGGTGTTTTCCCTAGCATTCAGCAGCAGCAGTGCCTGAACACTTTGCAGCACTGAGCTGGGTGACAGCACTGGGTAATGAGAATTACAATGCAAAATGGGGGCATTAGATCCTGGGAAGGGAATTGAACAGCCTCTGACTGAGCCTTCAGAGAAAACTCACTTCCCTTTTGCTCCATGGCAAATGGAGTGTTTTCCATCTTTCCTCCTGAGCCCCATGCCTCTATGAGCTATGATCCACGATGCTGACGGGGTTCCACATCTGGTGTAAAACTCTTGGCACTTCCATGCAGCGAGGACGTGTGGAGTTGATGTACACCAGTGCCCAGAGGAGGTGCTCCTACATCTCCTGCAATATATTCCCATCTACTGTTCAGGGGAAATACTCCAAACCATGTGCAGAAAGTCAGAGTGGGGTCTTTTAACAGCAGAAAAGCTGCCAGGGAGGCAGCAACCTCCTTAACCGTAACTTTAGATGCATAAAAACTGTTTAATGTGTCTTAAGGCCTCCATCTATGCTCTCTTTGTACTTTACAGTTAGTGACTGCCCTGCCTTCAGCTTAAGTTAAATGTTTAATTTTTAGACTGCTAAGTTTCAGAGGGGTAAATCTCACACAATGCATAATATAGTTACTTTGAAGAGTGGTACTGCGCTTTAACCACAGGAAACACCCTAATTCCTGGCAAGATGGTCCCTCAGTGTGGGAAGCACACCTAGCTGCCACTGGAGCCAAGGGATCTGGGAGAGATTGTGTCAGCAGACACAGAGATAAAGAATAAAGCACTGATGAGCCAATCAATAAACCAGTGATTAGGGTTGTTTGGCAGGTTGGGGGTGTTTTGGTACTTTACTTGTGGGGCTTTTTTTCCTAGGGATTTGAAAGAAGTTTGCTTATCTAAGTTTTAGAACCATTTAAATGAATCCCATTCTGTTCAAATCAATGAAAGTCTTAGTGAGACAGCTGTAATTTTATGTGCATGTGTTTTAGTAAATT
Organism: Corvus moneduloides; assembly: GCF_009650955.1. Classification (NCBI taxonomy): domain Eukaryota; kingdom Metazoa; phylum Chordata; class Aves; order Passeriformes; family Corvidae; genus Corvus; species Corvus moneduloides. The sequence continues at coordinate 2,915,089 of NC_045491.1, read as the reverse complement.
AGAGGGTTTAGCCTTAAGGATTCACTTTAGTGTAATCTACTAAAAAGATAAGTAGAGCCAGATGTAGTGTCTAATAAACTGCTGGACAGTTGCAACTGGAATGACAGCCTTGAAAGCAACTTTATAGCATAGGCAGCAGATTTTCTGACTCAAAGAAAGTAGTATTTTACATAAATCGTTGTAAATATTTTATATTTACAATTCAAGAAGGAAGGGCACAAGAAGGTTAAAAAAAAAAGGCTGAGTAATTGTTAACGGTTTTATCTTGTTCTGTTGGTGTGTATCCACGGAGAAATACAAACTGTATTACAAACCATTTAACTAAATTAAATTCTAGTTAGCATCTGGGATCCCATCAATAAGTCTATATTTCTGAGGAGCCACAGACTGGTGGCAGTAACAGACACATAAAGATTTTAATAGGTAAGTAAATTTGTTTTGCATTTCTCCTGCTACCAGAACACACTTTAACAGAGTAATTAGTGGTTAGATATCTGACTATAATTAAGAAAATTCTCTAATCATTGAAAATTCTCAAGAAAGATCCCATCAGTAATGTTTGCATATTCTGAAGCACATTTACTCAGCACCAGAAACAGTTGTCACCTGGTTCCTTGCTCCACATAAATCTTTAATAAGATATTTCCATCACAATCAGAAAGTGATTTTCAGGGTCACCATCAACTTGTGATCATTTCTTATGTCCTTAGACACTCAAATTGAAAAAGAATAAAAGGACTAAAAATCAATGCAGTTTAGCTATAAATCCCCAAGAGCTGGGTTGTGTCATAGTGGCTTTATCTGCTAGTCCCAACTCCTTATTTATAAACCTCCTGGGTCCTCATGCGGGCTGTGCATGGAGTAAGTGACTACAATAAATCCTGAGAGAGAAGCACTTACCCAGCCTAACCAGGCTTTTTACGTCCCCCTTTTTTTGTGTTGGGATAACTCCAAGTGTGACTATCTTGTTCCTAGCACCATTCCACAGGTGCACACGCCCTCCCAGGGCAGAGCTTGGCAAGGTGGACCTAAGGCTTGGATGTGTCTGCTCATCCTTCCTGGCTGAGGTGCAGCTGGATCCGAAGCTGGAGCTTGCCAGCATGCCCAAAACTGAACCCAGCTCTTCCAAAATCAAACCTACTGCCTTTTTTGTGCAAACCCATTCACTTCTGGCCCACAGCTTGCCACTTCTGAATGGTTTGGGGACCAAATTCTCATTGAAGTCAGTGGAAGTTGAGCATGAACATGGACTGATGACATTGCAATTGGATTTTGGGAACTACCAAGCAAAATAAATCTGGTAGTGTGTGACATTTCAATTCCAATGGCTGTGCCTCCAGCTTTCTCACTGCTAGTAGGTCTGAATCTTCCCAAATGCTAACTTGCCAAGTTCAACAAGAAATCTGTAAAAATATTAGGCCCATTTCTTTCTGATTATAAATAATCACCAGCAATAAACATTTTTCAGGGTGGAAGAAAGGATTGCAAAGTCACTGCAAAGATACAGAGCAAAGCTGATTCCTCCCCCTCAGAGCATCCAGCACCAGAGAGCAGGTGATGGGGACAGACTGGAGAGAAGAGGGGAAATAAAAAACCAAATTACAGCACTGAATCCAGGGGATGTGCGGGCTACAAGAGATTAATTTTGTCAATAAGGCATGGAGCTGTAATTTGGAACACCCTGGAAAGAAGAGATTTCAGTTGGAAAAAAACCACACCTTTCCAGCTCACAGCCAGATGGTGAGAGCTACAGGATTTCACATTTTTGGCTGTCAGAAAACAGAGCTAATGGTAAGGGATTTGTTTCATACCACCAGTGAAGAACTCAAAGGCTAACTCAAACAGCAGAGACTAAACACAGAGCCTGGGCACAACAGCAGCTCTGGACCTAGAGCAACGTGCCTTCTTCCCTCACAGACTGACATCTGGCAAACAGCTGAATGGAAAAACTACCAGCAGCTCTACATTTGCTGAAATACTTCTCTTGTCCTCTTTTTTATTTCTATATTTTTATTTTTTTCCTGAATCGGCAATAAGATTTCATCCTTATTGTCCTCTCATTGATTTCTTCCTCAGAGGCAAATGACTGAATTTCTGGGAAATAAATAAATAACCAAATAAAATAAACCTGAGAGGCAATCTGCATGTAAATCAGCACTAGTCATTGGCATTTGAGACTTGAAAATGAGCCATCCCAGTCCCAGCTGTCCCCACAAAAGCTGATCTCCTTTGTAAGACAGAGAACACTGCAAACGAACAGAACCAAGGATGAATATAGATAAGATGTAAACCCTCTTTGCTTGAAGCTTTCCCTAAAAACTCCTTTGTTCCCAAGCACTTAGGAATACTTTTACCTACTTTTGCTGTTGATGGGAGTTTTGTCTTTGGTACTTTCCTTCCAAGGATGCAGCTCCCTACAATTCTTCCTGAGTTGTTTGCTCACACTGGCAGCACAGAAGGCGGCTGCTTAAACGGGGGAATATGTTCATCATTCCATTCTCTGCACTATGCACACCTGTAGTAAAAGCTGTTAAGTTACACCAGGTTTTCTTACTGTTTTTCCAAATAACTTTTTCACTGTCAATATTCTAGCAACATTCAGACAACGTTGCTTTTACTAAAAATCAAGAGATTTGGGTTTACAATGCAAACACGACTGGAGATTGTGCATAGTTCTGAATAGCACTAGGAATATTTTATTTGGACAAGTCAAATTGCTTAGTTCTACCTCTTGCCAGTATTTTTACTGAAAACACAGCTCCAGGTATGGTTCTGTGCTGCTCTGATCTCTCTTCCCTGCTGCTGTCTGTCCAGGGAGGGACATATTTTGCCATCTTCCCTAGGAATTACCCAAAACCAGGACAGGATTTCTATAGCTTCCAAAGCCCTAAAATCTTCAGCCAGTTCCTGTCCCAAAATACAGTGGGAGATGCTGCACTGTACGAGAAAAACACCTTTCCCAACACTCCCTTATCAGACATCAGGGAACATCACAGAGCTGCTACCCCCAATAGCAGTTCCCTCAAGTGGGCCAGCAATTAAACACAGCTCAGTGTGCAAAATGCAGCTTATAATTCCCTTCTAAGGGGGATATTTCCCTTCTCTTCTCCAGGAGATGTGGCCCTGATTCCACTATGAGTGTTTGTGAAGTATTTACTGGAAGTGCTATCTTGGAAAGAATCTTCCCCTTTTGGTGCCTCCTTTTCGTCAGCAAAACTGAAGCATTTCCATGGCCTTCCATGCAAAGAAAGGTCAGAAATGAAGGCACAAGGGCCTGACTGATGTGGGGCAGGGACAGCTCCCAGAGGAGTCTTTCAAGATCCTGAGTCAATTTTTTACCTTATGTTTTTGGGGTTCTTTTGGGTTTGTTTTTTTTTTTTTTTTAAATTAAGAATGCAAAAAACCATAGAAAGTAAATCCCTACTCTTGAACACTTTCACTTTAATTACAGATAAAATACCTCCAAATTCCCAAAGCTCTAATTATGTGCATAAATTCCAGCATAATGCAAGCTTGGTGTTGCTTAACAGAGCAATGAGGTTATGGAAGAATGAAAATATTGATTTTCTTTGACAGAGACAAGGAGGGCTCAGCTTTTGGGTCCTTGCAGTGGTGTTATCAGCTTAACCAAGTCTAATTAGCTTCACTCATTGTGAAGTTTAAATACAAATACAAGAAAAGTCTGATCAACAACCCAGAGCACAACCAAAGGCTTAGAAACACTTGGCTGTATTAATTTCCCCTACCCTTTTTCCTGTGCATGTTTGCACACCAGCAACCAGAGATCAAAGTCTTTTGAACCCCTAAAGGTAATATACTCTGAAAGGCTGGAAAAATCCACCCTTACCAAAAGCATGTGAAGTGTCACATGCATGGTACTGAGAAACCTGCTGGAAAACATTTCCCCAACCCCAGCTTGGATGAGCTTGTGTCCTTCTACAAGGTGGCTCTTCAGGGCACAAATGAATGTCACACCCTCAATGTTTCCATCACCATCAGATGGTATCTGGAAATTAATTCTGCCCTTTACTCTGTTGGCCCAGCTGGTGTTTAGGTTCCACTGATGGAATTTACTAGTTTTTGTTAAAAAGACAATTTCTCCACTTCTTTTCCAAACTCCTGCTGGCACCCTATACCCCACAATGCTTTTCCTAGCAAAACCTCTCTATGAAAAAGTCAGTTACTGCAGCACATGAAGCATTAATACTTCAACATGCCAAATAAATCATAGAACAGGACAGAGTATCTCAAAAAAAAATATGCCATTCTTCCTGGTTTTCCTGCAATTGTAGCTATTCTGTCATATCCAATCAGTTCACCCACTCCAGTGCACACAGAGAGAAACCCAACAAAGAATCTCTTTTCTCAAGAAAAAGAGAAATGAAATTCTGCAGTGGGCAAGGAAGATCACTACAGTTACAGAGTGGGCAGCAGCCCTGCTCTCCCAGCACAGGTGAGCACCACTCTCCTTCCCTGCCCTCATTGCCATGATCCTGTCAAAGGAAAGGCAGGTTTCTTCCCAGAACAGAGGCAGGATGAGCCTGGGGGCCTCCTCCTTCCCCGCCCTGCAGTGTAACCCCTCACCAAAACCATCAAGAACCCACCACCCCTTCACATTAACCCAGGCTGAGGGCACATGTACCTCGTATCTTGCTCTTCTCTCAAGAGCCACATAATGTGTACGTGATCCCTGCCCTACCTAAAGCAATCTATAGGGCTTGTCAACGAATTTTCACATTTTAAATTTTGAAAGCACAGTTCTGCCAACACTTCCATGATGCTTCGCTCCTTCTTCTTTTTCAGTTTTATTCATGAGCAGTTCCCACCAGTCACCATTTTTTAAAAGAGGATTTTACAGCACAGCATTGTTAATTTTAGCACCTATGTGTTATGCTGCTATGTCTGATATAACCAGTGCTGCTGGAAAAATGGAGAAAAATCAGACAAAAAAAGTATCTTTTAAGGCAAACTAAGCAAATTTCTTCTGAGTTCTTTGGCTACCAACTCTCTCTCTAGCTCATATGTGAAACGATCCAAGCAAATAACATTATGCTTTACCAATCACACTGACCACCAGCGAGGGTTTTGCCTCTGTCACAAGATACCCACTATGGTGGAAATCGTTTCACCTGTATCCCAGATCAGAAAATGCCCAGAAGCCTATAATCCTTTCCATTGTTTTGCAGTACTCAGAGAGATGTTCATCACCAATCATAAATCCATGGCGTTGTCACAGGGAACCCTGAGGGAATCTTTTGACAAAATCTCACCGGTGTTAGCAACTGATAAATTGCCATATGTTAGAATAATTCCCTCTCCACTTCATTTCCTCCTGGGGCATTTCTAAAGCAGCCATACCTGGCTCATGGGGCTGTGTAATTGCCTGATAATTATTAGATTAATGGCCCTCCAATTTGTAGGTGCTGCTCTGGCCTCTGCTGTGACATCAGCACTAAGATCCCAGTGAACTGACCAAGGCTGCTGCCACCCTGCAGTGACAACCTTGTGATGTCAAGGGGTTGAAATGTATTCAAAGCAATATCCAGGATCTGGGATAGGAATAAACTTGGAATCGTCCTTGAGCACCTGCCTGGGAGGTCATTACATGGGATCACACTAACAGTGGATGTCCCTGACAACAAAGAGTCTGGGAAATGCACTTTACCAGCCCTGAGTACCAAAATACTGCCTAAGAGGCTGGGGTTTGGTCTGATTCTTTCTGCCTTGCTTTGCTGTTGGTTTTATTTCTGTTTTTAACCCACGAGTACAGCAGAACTGCCTGATTTGATGTGAAGGAATGCAAAATTCAGGCTCCAAATGAACCTCCCTCCCATTTGTGGTCACGCGTATTACTTGTATGCTGCTTGATTGTTTTTATTTGTTTTTTCAAACCCAAGACAAAAGCCTCTCATTTCAGCACCTTGTTCACTTGCCTTTTCAGCCATCTGGGTGTTGCATTTTGCAGGGTCCCAATTTAGCTGTCCTTTATTCTCACTAAACTAAGCAACTAACAAGGGAATGACATCAGCACCGATTTCTGGTGCTAAAAAGAAAAGCAGTAAGAACAAATCGTAACTTGCACTGAATAATTTCCAAATGCTTCTGACTCTCTCCACTCAGTCATATGCATGAAACCCTGCTCCTCTCTTCTGAACTGCTGCAGGACTTTGTACATGAAAAATCAAAGGGAGATAGTTCTGCAGCTGTCAAATGCAAACTTCAGTGATAGCCAGCTCTACGCTGTCTGAATCAAACAGAAGCTTCCTGGCTTAGTTTGGATTGCCTATATCCACAAGTTTAACTTTCCCTAATGTTGCTGACATCAGTATAACTTTGTCTTTTGAGGCACTATATGGATAGCTCCAGGTCCCGTCAATGAGCTGTGTCCCTTTGAAAGAACTTTTGGATGAGAAAATTAACAAAGATGTTTTGGGGGGAAACAGGTTACTTTTGTTGTTTACTCTCTGTCCCAAGTGAGCTCCCAATACAAAACAAACACCTTCCACCTGGCCTAAGGAAGCTGACTTTTGTCTGGCTGAGGCAGCAGCATAGTTGCTTCTTTTGCACTAATGAGCAAAAAGAAAAATGAAGAAAAAAAGAAACTGGCTTCTGAATGAATGGTGAGTCAAAAAAAGGACGTGCAGAAGGATGAACACAGCTCCCACAACAGCTATCCCGTGCCAAGCCCCAAAAGGAGCAAAACAGCTGCAAGCAAAGCCAAGCAAGGAGCCAGGTTTTGATGAAGTGTTTGTTGGAGATATTTTTTTTAATTCATTTCAGAACTTGTCATCTGGGTTATGAAGCTGAAACTGAAAGGAACCTTTTGGGTTTTTTCTAACAGTAACAGCTGCTCTTGCTAGCAAACACCTGCACTACCTAGCGATTTTTGGTTACCTCTGTGGCTGCTGCTACCAGAAGCAAGAGTAAATAATTTGGTAGAGTTCCAGAAGAAATTAATTAATTTCCTTTGAAAAAAAAAAAAAAAAAAGGACCAGCACCTTGGCTTAGAAATATTTGAGCCTTTGCCTATTTTCTTTTGGCTACTTTTTGCCTGCCTTTGGCTGATCAGGCCAGTCCCACTGCACTCTGATGATCATTTCCACATGCAGAGCACAAATCCCTTGCCACAACTTCCGACATTTGCTCCTACATCCCTTTGTGGATCTCCAACTGCGATCCACACACTTACATCCAACATTCTGCTGATCTCATCACCCTTCAGGTGCCAGTTCCTTCCTGCTCTTGCAGTGCTCCTGGTGTAGGTGCTCACCTGCTAAGAGCAAGAGCTGTAACAGATGGACAGCATAGCTGGAGACAGATGCCCTGTTCATACGTCACCCTCCCCTCTGCCCCGCCGTGCCCCTGTGGCACTGGCTGGGGGACATCTGTGCTTTGCTGGCAGCTCTGAGGCTGGAACCACGGGGAGGTGGGCAGTGAACCTCAGAGCAAGGCAAGGGAAGTGCAGTGACCTGGGGTGCGGGGTGGAAAAGGCCCTGTGCTGACTGATACCTGAACTATCCACAGTCCTCAGGGCTGGGGAACGTCCTTTAAGAGTAGAGCAAAGGATTTTGCATTGCTTTAATTCCAAAAATGTTTAATACCATGAGTAAATGAGAAAACACTGACCTCTGTGATCCAAAGTTCACTTCTGCAAGAAAACCAAAATGGGAACTGCCATAGAAGAGTTAGTGGTTTTTAACAGTGTAGAGGAGAGAAGTCAGATTACTTTAAATGGGTCATGACCCTGTCCAAATGCTGCCAGAACCATCCCAGCCTCAGGATACACCTGCCCAAGTAGTCTTTGCTTCTACATTGTTAAGTTGTACATGCAATAATGTAGGTCCCAGCTGTCCATTGCTGCTGCTTTTGATCTGCAGTGTTTCTTGTTATATTAACAGTATAATACACACAGGTTCTGCTCTGTTTCAACTGGACTCCTTCAGCAGAATCTGATTTTGGTCAGTCAGAAGTGGGAGAATTCCTGCCTATCTTCAAAGGCCACCAGGCAACAGCACCAGAGGGGAAGAGCTCGTACTGTGTGAGTTCTTCCCCTGCAGAACATCTCACTTTGCAAATCAGATGAGTACAAGGACAGAAAGCCTCTGAAATACTCAGGCTCCAAAATCAACAAAGTAATGAACTAGACTGAATGTACCCTTGTTTGCTAAAAGCATCTGTTTAATTGTTATGGTACAGCTCATGCTAGTAGGTGGATGTTGGGCATCAGGTACGTTCCACTGAGCTTGTTCTGAGTCCTTCCAAAACGCAGTTCGAAAGATGACAGCAGAAAATCCACTGATCATTTCCCACTTTGGAACACTTTCCACATACTGATGGTGTGCTATTCCAGTCTTTTCATTCTGGTTTGCAACATTTCTGTAAGAGGCTTTGATTCAGACAATACCCATTACTGCTGCCTGCTGATACAGACCCAGAGAGTGAAGATTATGTTGTATAAGCCTGAACATGAATAGCATTGGTTAGTTAGAGCAGCCGTTGGCAACAGTTCAGATACAGGGGGAGAAAATTCTGCTAGTATCTACTGGACATAAATTACCAGTTTAAAACTAGCACCAGTTCATAGATTTAAATGGATTTTTAATGGACTCCAGCCTCACGATTAAAGCAATAAGAGGATATGATTCCTCTATCCCCAGTGGCATCGTAAGGGCTCCATTGACATGTGCCTTAGTGATTTATGGTTGACTGCCTTAATCAGAGCTCCAAGCACTGTGGGAAAATGCCCAGGCAGCAGAAGACAGATCATGCAAAAGCACTTGCTAATTTGGCTTTCTGAGCAGTATTCACAGGTATCAGCCTGCCCGTGCTCAGACTGATCCTGCTCCAGAGGCTGCAGCAAGATCACTGGGTCAAATCCTTCTATGCGTATCAGTCACCCACCAGTTTTAACACCAAAATTGCAATAATCTCACAAGCTGCCTTTTCTTTGGATTTTTTTTTCGCTCCATAGCCAATACACATGAATATGGCACTGCAACCTTTAGCACTTTTACAATGAAGACGTGGTGCGGCAAATCAGAAAGGCAAAGGGGCCAGATCACAGACACCCTGGTCTCAGTGGTCATGCAGAGTGTGCAGAGGGGACATGGACACAAGGGACAGCACTAACACTGCTGCCATTGCACAAAAAGCCCAACAGCCTCGCTCTCTCTCAGGCACGTATTTCTCTGCCTGCTCTGTGCACTAGGTTTTGTACATGGCATTTACTGCAAGGGGCTTGAGAAGACCATGACAACAATTATAAGAGTTGGGGTTACTGGGAGGTGGCAGGTCTCAGAGGGGGGAAGCTGTGGATGAAATCCCCCCAGCCCTATAAACCACACGGAGAACAGGAGTAAAGGGTGTGTGTTGAAAGAGGGGTCACTACTGTGGGCAGTTCCTGTATTTTATCCACTCACTCATTCCATGACTCTGTTAAATGGTTAAATGGAAATACTGCAAATGTCGTTTTCCAGGAGTTTATCCTTGCTTTTGATGTCACAACCGTTAGAGCACAATCATTCTGAAGCGCTGTGATTTCTTTCAAAAATCAAAACGATTGCCACAGTGAATCTTTCTTTCCCCTCCACAGGCAGCGTGTCTTATCGTAGCTTTGTCCCTCATTGGTAAGTCAAGCTGTATCTGAGATGTCAACTCCTGTCACACTTATCTATGATTTCATGCATGTAGCAGTACAGGATTTTAGCTCACAAGCTTTGTGACTGCCCCTATCTTTTTAGTTTGTGACTATGGTAACTGTTCCATAAGTTGCTCCCTAATAACCATAAAATGAAGCAGATAGTACAGGAGATATCTCTCATTAATACCCTTTAATTGATTCTATAATCACACTGCAAATTAGTGTGGAACAATCAGGAGTGCTACCATTTTCACTTAGGTGAAAATTTCTAAAGCAAAGGAAGTTAAGTCAAAATAAAGCATAAAGTTATTTGAAAAAGCTTAGTATCACAAAGACAGAAGTGATGAGGTTGAAACAGCTCCAGTTTCATCAGAAATCCCTTGACTGGCTGTGTCAGAGCAGACTATTTTTTTCTTTCACACAAAAGCTGCTGGGACTAGGGATTCAACTCATTGTGATAAAAGATTTTATTTTTCCTTTTTTTTTAATTGCTAAGTAGGCCAGGATCTGAGACGGTACCAACCACCACTGTGGTCTCAAACTAAACAGAAACGCTGATTAGTCTGATGAAACTTGACCAAAAGAATTTTGTTCTCTATTTTGCTAACAGACCATGGAAATTAAAGCAAAGTTCTATAAACTTTCTCCAAATAGGCAATAGTCTAGATCTGTATAAAAAAGAATCACTAGGTAATTGACACCAAACTAATCAAGAAGAGTAAAACCAGCTTATGAACCACTGTTACCACTCCCCAGAGTCCCAGCACATTTTAGAGGTGTTCCAGCTCTGAGCTACCTGCTGCCAGAAGAGAGAGCAGTGCCCTGACATCCTGGCTCCCTGTGGGATGCTGAGATGCACACTCTAGTTTAATTCAGAAAATACCTACAAAAGCACAAGCCCTGACACAGCGGCACATCCACATTTTCCAGGCTTTAATGGTGTGTTATTTATTGTCTGTGCTGCTTAGAAGGATTCCTTTTCAAGTCTTTTTTTAGCTAAAAAGTTGTACACAGGCACCTGACAGAGATTTGGTTTTACAATTACTCTCAGGTTCCTTTAACTGCTCAGGTGGCTGAGGGATTTCCTTGTAACCAATACTCCTGGTATCCTTATCTTCCCCCAGGGATAGAATTTTAAAATTAGCTTGCTTACTTTTATCTCAGACATAAAGTATACAACAAACAATATCCTGACTGAAATTTGAGTGCTTTGGATGTTTTACTGGAGAGGCAGACAGAGGTGTCTGGAGAGAGTGGAGTGCTCGCTCACTGTCAGCCTTGGTCCTTAGAGAAAAAGGCAAATTAAAACACTGTGATCTTTCAGAGACTTCCAAGGTCCCTGTCATTAGCAATTAGCAGGACTGCTGAGAAATACCCAGAGCTGAGTTACACGGAGATGCATCCTCTTCTAAGAATGGTGGCACTGTGGATGTCATCCCTGAACACACACAAGGTCGAGAGCCACGGCACAGACTGGTGAGCAGCCACCCCCCCAAACCCAGAGGCTTCCTGCAATCTGCTCTGCAGCACCTCTGAGCTTGGAGCATGGATGTGTCATCTTGGATTTCTCTCCAAAGGGAAAACAGATGAGAAACATGAGAAAAAGCACCTACCTTGTTTTAGCTAATGAGGGTATAATTCATGAGCAAGGTAGAAGCTCAGACTGAAAGGCTGATCATTCTCCCTTCAGCACTACAAGGGAGCACACGAGTTAATATTTCAGGCATGATCTGAGGTGGCAGAGGGTGGGTGAGGTGCTGGGGTTGGCACTAATGCTATTCTGACAGGCTGTGACTTTCTAAGTGCAAAACTCCAGGGCTAGGCTAAGCCCCGATCTCAGAGCCGACAGTAACAGCATTGCTGGAGATCACAGCCACAGAAACATGGAACTGCTTGGCTACAGCTCTTCTCCTTTCCATAGGCACTTAACTTGTCATCTCCTGGCAGGTTCACGTGTCACAGGGAGCGAGGGAGGGATGAGGAATGAGGATTTTGGAGATTGCCAAATAAATTCTCTCTACTTGGAATCACCTGATAGGCAAAATAAAGGTTGAAATCCTCCAAAAAGTTCTGTAGTACCCAAAAAAAGGATTGAAAAAGTGGTCTGAGACACCCACCAATTTATCCTTCCTCAGAGACATTCAGATTTCCCTTTTTTTTTTTTTTTTGTTCTCAGGTTAATTATAAATTAATTCAACCAAAACCAGAGCATTTCTAAATATCTATCTAACGAGTGCTCCCTCTAACTGGGAGAGGGCTAGGGAAAACAACCTGCAACTTTGAGCTGAAAATTCTTCTTTTGACTTCAGTGGTGAATAATTCATTCTCACTACATTTAAACTCAAAATGCACCATCAAGGACCTACAAAAAGTCAGAGCCAAGTGGCCAAGCAGTAGCTCAGCCCTGCAGAAGCCTTACTCACATCCAATTTCTAAATATCCATTTTTCACAACGTGAATCACTGCAGATCACAACAGCTGGTCCCAACTGGCCCCACAGAGTTTTGCACAAACATTATAAAACCCAACACCCCACATTCCCCCTTTCTAAACACCACAACAGCCTAAACCCAGCCTTCAGGATAACTGAAAACTTCAGCCACCAAAGTCTCTTCTTTATTACAGCTTCTCAGCAATGTCCACTCCCTCAGCTCTGCCTCCCATGCTGCTGCTGGGAGCTGTGGAGCTCAGACACACACACACACAGAGCTGACTGGATCTGCTTACACCACTCACCAGGGCTCTGCTGCCCTCACAAGCCCTCAGCACTGACTGTGCAAGACTTATCCTGCAGAAGTACGAATTCAGGAGCCCTCTCCTCCCTTTTCACTGGCTTGAGCAGTGCCCTGAACAACCCCAGAGAGGTCAAAGCAGAGCAATGTGCACACACCCCTGCATGTGATGTTAAACCCTTTGTAGGGACCAGGCAAAGGGGAAGGAGATGCAATCTGCTGAGGTACAGGAGCACTTCAGAAGTAGCAAAGCCACTAAACAGAGCATGGATCAATTTGTTATCTTTACTTTGAGTACAAAACAGGAGTAGTAAATTGACACCACCAGTGTCACAGCATGGTTTCTCTTGTCATACACCAAGGCCTGAGGCAAAAGCTGGAGGATTACCCAAAGACAGACTCATAGAAACACAGTAGGACCATAGCATTAAGTAGATTTCAGAGTGACATAATAGAACGGTTTTCCAGAAAAACAACACTTGTTGAATATGAAGCCTGTTTGCTACCCAGTAACAGCCTTGAGGGGGGTTTCTGAAATGCACTGGCTCAGTGTGCTGAGTGCAGCTCTCCTGGCTGACCCAGACAATGCACAAACTCCAATTCAGTTACAAATGACCCTATATTTCATACCACTTTTGACTCAAATATATTCGTGGAGACAAAAAGTAAATTAATAATCTGAAACATTTATCCCCTGTGTAAGTGAAACTGCACTTGTGAGGAATCTCATTTTACTGACTCTCAGGCATAAGATTAGCTCCTCAAGCTGCTGCTGTGCATCTGATCCCACAAGGTTTCATGAATTTCTAAGCCAGAAGTCATACGAGCCCCAAAGAACGGAGGTCGCAGATTCTGGGACAGTCCCTTGAGCAGCTTGAAGAAAATCAGTTTATCATTCAGAAATTCTGTTCACCACGAGTAAAATGAAGACTCTATTCTTTTGCCTACTTTTACTATAGATGTTTTTTTGTTACTTAAAAAAATATGGAGTCACAAGTTATTCAGATCCTGGTATAGCAGCCACAACGTCAGGTCTAAATTTATTACCAAAATCACAAGAAACCTCTACAGTCCCCAAGTATTCCAGCAGAGTATATAACTATCTAGGAGTGCACAGAGACAGTAATTAAAACAAGAAAATGAAACATGAATTTCAACAGCCAATTTAAATGCAAGCTCTTCAAATGTGGTGCACAGAGGCGTCCTGCAAGGGTCTGGGAGGTTGGCAAAGCGGATTAGTAAATGCAGGCAACTGCACTGCCATGACCAGAGCATCTCATCTGCTGTAGAAATGCAAAGCCATCTGGAGTGACAAGCTGGAGAGAGTAAAGGTCCCCCAGGCCTCTGCCAAGTCTCTATAAAGTGCTAGGAAAATGATAAAACAGAATATGAATCATTTAAGAGCAAAACTATATTAAGAAATGAGTAAGCATCCACTCATATTTAAACCGAGGGGATGAGACTAACGTGGTTAATGATTTAGTACAGGTCAGGTTAGACTGAGAAGTGGGTCTGATTTTTCTGCCTTTTAAGTACAACCTCTGAAGGGCAGAAAAGTACAAACTCAGCCTACTTCCCCACGCTGTCCTCAGCTGTTTACTGATACACAACATTCCAGCCAAGTCAGTAAGATCCAGAAAATAAAGGTGAGATTTTCCAAAGCATTTACAAATATTAACATTCAGCAATATTTGGGCTTTCTGTAAAAATCAGGCTCTCATTTGGGATATTAACTGACATGATTGTTCCAGAATAAATCCATGGAGAAATAAAATTTCTTTTTTTGGGGGGTAGAGGCCTTTGTTCCTGAGGACACTGAAAGAGAAAAGGTGATGCTCTGGAACAGCATGGCCACAAACATTGAGGTAGCTTGGAAAAGGCTTGTTTCCTGATGTAGGTTGTAGAGATGAGGCTTAAACACCTCAGGCACTTCTGGCCATTTCTTACAAATATCCTAGGATCCATCACTGGGACTCTGAGATAATTATCAGAGCCCTAACTGCTTAAGCAGCCATTGCAGACAAGACCACTTGTTAACTGAAACGTTCAGCCATAAATTGCTGCATTCCATGGCATGCAAACCTCATTTGTGGAAGCCAAGGACATGGCTGGGAGACACATGGAGTTGTTACTGATCCCATGGACAAGAATTTGTCTTCCCTGCATCCAAGGTGCAACTGCTACACAACCACTCTCTGCTTTTGGTAAGATTTCGCAGCAACGAGACTTTTATCATGTGAAAGTTACAGGTTCTCTTTCTCAGATGAAGGCAGGGCAGAAGGGTTGTATCCACAAAACAAACTGCAATGAAAAATTATCACAGCTGCCAGCAGAGGCAAGAAGGGCTTCACACTGGGAAACCTCCCAGTATATGCAGGAATGGACAAAACCAGACTGTGGGGCCCAGCTGGGGCTGCTTCCCAAGGAAAAAGTGTCATGGGGAGGGGAAGGATGAAGAGTGAAGCACAGTCTATACTAAAAACAAGCAATTTGCAGCAATCAGCAGGTCTGCAGCACTGGAAGGAAGCCTCAGAATTCTGCAGCACAGGAAAGACTGACTGCAGGAGGAAAACAAAACCACAGGGGAGATTCCCCCCCCTTAGGCAGGACTTCACCAAAATTCTGCCAGCCCGTGCCAGGCAGCATCTGCTCCACAAACCCCGATCACATTTGTGTGCTACTGCACAAATCTGTTCCACCATCCACAACCTGCCAAGGGACAGTGCCAGCAAAGGCAGGAAGGTGGCTGGACACAGCAGGAGCCTCGGGCTGGGGCACAGACCTGCACCCTTGGGGCCCCACAGCCCAGCCCTGGGATGCATGGGACCTGGGGAGTGGGCAGGCAGCAGCAGGGCAGCATGAGAGACCGTCAGCAACAAAGACTCTCTCTCTTTTCTTCACGCCATGGACCAGAGAGATTTGGTTTCTCCTCCTGGTAACCTTAATGAGACGGGTGTCCCAGAGGAATCCCTGACTGCAGGATTTAGCACAGCCAGTTACAGGGTTTGCTCTTGGTGCACATCTAAAATGCATTTGGTGAAAGGAGACGTGGCAGGAGCCGTGCTCACAGAGTCTGTCCCACACATCCCTCGTGCTTCCAAGCCACGCAGCAGCCTAAGGCTGTGTCTGACACAGAAACCTTCTGTGTGCTCAGTATTTGTGCTGATCAGTCAATGACAGCAAGTTCAAAACAAAAGATGTTTAGTCCTTGAAAACCAGCACCATATATTTACCCGTGGCAATAATGACAATGTCAGTAATTCATTTTCTGGGAATTTTTTTTTTATTTTTTTCACTTTGGCTTGAGATCTGTCAGTATGCTGGGGGATGGTTTTCAGCTTTTTTTCAGCTTTTCAGATTTTTTTCAGCTCATAAGAACGTATTTATGTTTGTACTTCGTTGCTAAAATGTTCATCTGGGGTTTTTAGAAGTGCTCCTACAATAGAAATTGAAATAGGCTTCTGGCACAATCAAAGCACTTAATCCCTTGAGCTTTTTTAACAAAAAGAAATGTCATCAAAATTGATTTTCCAAATATTGGAGACAATGGCTTTGTAATTGATAAAGTATTTTTGACAAAATTATTCTGAGCTATTCCAAACCTCTCTTTTTTTTCTTTTCCAGTGTTCTCTCTCACACAGAATAAAAAAGTTTATAAACAATAACAAAGCAGAAACAAATATTCAGAGGACCAGCTCTTTCGCAATTATAGTTTTTAAAAGTACTTTTCTGGCTCTCATGCTGGACTTTTAAAACATGTAAATGCATGGCCCTTCCCAGCTGAGAGCATACCCTGGCTCAGTAGAAAAACAGGCTACAGAGACTTTTCTGCCCAGTGAATTCAGCTCCCGGAAGAAAGGGACAAGCAACCTATTGACGTTGATCAGAAGAGCTTTCCTTGTGCACGTGGGAGTCTCAGATGATATTTCAGAACAATTATGACATGAAACACCCAAAATGCATTCCTAGAATAGAAATATTTCAACAGTTCTTCAAACTCGAGTTTAATCTGGCCACGACACAGAAGTCAGCTCCTGCTTTCTCTCCTGTTTCTGCCTCACACAAATCACTGTGACTTAAGAGTGGTGAGAAAGAAAACAGTTTTCTCCCTTCCTACAACACATCTTTTCTCTTTTGCCTTTTTTTGAAGTCAACAGGTCACTTCTCATCTCTTGTTGCCTGTGTTGCAGAACCACTGAGCCCCACTGGCAGCTGGAGTCCAAAGCCACAAAGATGAGGAATCACTGGATATAGGTTCCCTCATTTCTCGTGTTTGTAAATGAGAAGGCTCGAAGAGTCAGGCACGAAGCACTGCTGAAGGTGAATGCCAGCTGCCTGATTACCGCTCCCTTTCTTTTTTTTTTGGCATTTCTAGCAGTAAAAATGAAAATATAACTGGTAATATGTTTCCAGTTACAAAACATTTGAGATAATAACTTAAGCCCTGAGGCTCTTTGTCAAATAAACGTTGTTAACCTGCCTTGACACATGGGGAAAAGCAAGCTGCAGAGAGGAGGATGATTCACCTGCTTTTACTGAGAAACCCCAGATCCTGGTCTGGTCCTCTATAACCTTCCCTAGAAAGAGAGAAGTGAAAGGGAATATGTTAAGGACACTTTATGTAGGCACTAAGCTACATGATAAGCATATAGGGAGGCAGACAGGCTTAACTTTTCAAGAAGCCACTTCTTAACAAACTGACTTTTTTGCTCATTTTGACCTTTCATCTCACAACCACAGAAACTATCACTCAGAAGTTACCTAGATCTGCGTGAAAATGCTCTGCATTTGACTCTGTTTTGAGCTTTGCTCCTTTAAAATGCAAGCAAAGTAAAAATTTCACCTAAAGCATTTCTTCTTTTCTTTTCAAGGCTGCCACAGAAACATGCAGTTACACCATGCTCCACGTTCAGCTTCGCTCCTGACAAGAAAGCTGCTGCAGCAAGAAGCTGACTTGTCAGGTCCCAAATCTAGGGACGGGGGGGAAATACTAAAAATCAGAAAATCCGGTCAGGAGGGATTTCAGACTCTTTTCTTTCTCTTCCTACAGGGAATCTAAGAAACCTGCACTGAAGAACACCTTCTCTAGGATTGTATCAACTCAGCAAAACTGCCTGAGACCACAGAACTTTTTTGCTGATTATTCTGTAATCCGCGTCACTTCTTCTGAGTTCCCAGAGGTGATCAGTAGACAGAATAGTGATTTTTAAATATATTTTTCTGCTTGGCTGCTGAACCACATGCACTCTCTCCCTCTGCTTGAAGTCTTCCTGGAGACTTGCAGGAGTACATTTTTAGAGCTCTTTCCCAAGTGACTGCTCAGAGCGCTGGGCAGCCTGGCGAAAAACATCCACCTGCTCCTCAGCAATTCCTTGAGAACTCCTTCTCTTCCTCCTCACCAGTCAATATTCAGATCTTTAGCTAACATAGGAGAGCACTGAAATCAACTACAGGGTTGTACAAATTTATGAGAGCTGAAGATGTTGCTCCCATTCTTTCATTAAGATTCTGGGATAGCACCTCTTATTGTTTTAAACTCCAGTCCAAATTAGGGCTGATCATACAACCTGTCACACAACACTCTCCTCTCTAAAGTTCTGGGTTCCTCTCTGAAAATATAGGAT
Source organism: Corvus moneduloides (assembly GCF_009650955.1). NCBI lineage: Eukaryota > Metazoa > Chordata > Aves > Passeriformes > Corvidae > Corvus > Corvus moneduloides. The sequence continues at coordinate 2,897,093 of NC_045491.1, read as the reverse complement.
CCCTTATACATCACTTAAAACAGGCAGCATTTTTCACAGTGGTGAAACACTGAAACATAGACATAGCTGACAAAAGCGCTGTGCAGTGAGATAATAGGCAAAGTGCCATTGTGGGCACCTAAATCTCTCAAACACAAACAAGACAATACATTTACACACAAATTAATAATGTAACGGACATTAGTCAGTGAATGAGAATCATGAAATATTTATTTTATGCTGCTGCAACTGCTAGTGACCAATTAAAATTACACCTCTGAAACACAGGTGACATCAGAACAGTACTGGTCAAATAGAAGTCACATTTTAGCACTTGAATGCTTGGCCTTGAGGTCACAGAACACAAAGTATAATTTTTAATTACCAATTAAATGTACAAAGCTACTGCTTTTCATTTAATGGCTGTGTTTCTGTTTTCTGAACTGGGGCTGCTACCAGCTTGTAACATTTTGTTTGGGAATAGCCTCGAGATGCTACAGTGCTTTGGAGACAAGTCATAAGCTGCAAAAAAAGTGGTAGTCAGGACTTTACATTATTTCAGAGTAGTCTCTCCTCATGGGATACTGATCTATAATAAAAAACCAAAACACTGGCACGGTATGTATTTACATCTGAGCCAGCTTGCTTGGGACACAAGCATGGAATCCAGTTTAACACTTCCACAGTAAAAGTACAAATCCCTAAAGGAAGATTTTGAAAGAGCTGGCTGCTTTCTGCTCATCAGTGCATCAACAAAAAGCAGTCACCATAAAACTCCCATGATCTGCCTAGAGCATCCCATACGCTGCTTTCAACACCCAGGAGATATGTCAACAGCTTATGTCAGGTATCTGCCACGCAGAATATCATGTAAATCATGTAAATCTTGTAAAAGTTAGTTACAGCTATGCCCTACATTTGAGGGGAGTCTTAAATCTGTAGTCATATGTGAATTCTGGGAGATTAAAGTCCACTTGGCATATGCATGTTGATGCAAGTCACCTCTGGGAAGCATTTCTAAGGGAAATTCTCGTATCCATCTTCACCTTAGATATATTCCCATAAATCTGAGTGACAGTAATCTGGCTACACCATTGAGATTCAGTCCCTCTGCAAGGAATGATTCATGGAGCACTTTCCTCTTCTCGCTGAATTCCTTCAGTGAGAGAGAAGCATGCCTTGCCTATCTCCAAACTGATATACTGAAGAACCAGTATTTTGAATTTCCACAAGTATTTCCACTAATTCAGAGTTGTAAAAAGTGGCTTAAGTGCCAAAAGAAGGCCCTTCTCACCTCTGCATAAAACCTGTTCATTCACAGCACCATATAGAAGCAGAAATTTGAGATAAATGAGGCAATAAAGGAAAAGAGGAAGGAAAACAAAAAGGAAAAGGCATAAATCACCAGGGGTGATCCTGATTAAAAAGATGTAGGAGCAGCAAGGCTGGGGCTTCCAGAGGATCATGTTGGCATGGCTTTTCCAGCCCCAGTGTTCCTGGAGCTCTTTGAGTCTCTCAAGCCTAATCCTAACCAGTATCTGTAATTAGTTCTTTAAGCACTACCATTACAGCTCCTTCCAAGCTGCTGCTTGCTTTCTACCTTCCAACCTTAGGGGAGACATGATGAATGTCTTTGAGGCAGCTACAAAAATATAGGACAAGAAATGCCAAGTTTAAATGGCAATGGCATAGTTTTGTTGGATCGTAAGGATATCTTTCTAATACCAAGTTTGATGGAGCCCAGAAATTGATTATTTACAGAAACTGCTGGATCTGTGTCACTGAAGGTTTTCAAGAACAGGCTGTACACTTTGTGTCATGCCCTATTCAGCTTTAGTTGAGTCTGCCCTGGGGCAGACTCAGCCTATGGGACCTCTCAGTGTTCCCTCTTGCCCTATTATTATCTCCTGAAAAAGAAACTCAACTATAACCTCGAAATAAAGCATTTCAGCTGCAAACCACAAGTTTAGCATAAATTCTTTCTCACAGATGTTCTTTCCAGAACACCTGTGTTGTATCTACTGTCTTCCCAGTAGTCCACTGAGGGCTCCTCAGGCAGTGGGAAGACTCCAAACCATAGCAGTTCATCTTTGAGCAAAAAAAAAAAAAAAAAAAAAAAAAAGGCAAATGTTGGCAAAAGCTTCCCAGCTGGTTTCTGTTCCTATGAATTCCCCAGAGACTCACCCAGATTTTCCAGTTAAATGATTCTGTCCCCATTGTACCTTGGAGTAACTATATGTGACCTTTGTTACAACAGTGTTTTTCCTAATATGCAGAAGTTTGGAAGAACCACTCCTAAGAAGAATTCAATGTCGATGATGGCTTCTAGCTTAGGAAAGATAATTATGCTGTTAAGAGGCATCCTAGGCTATTTATTATTTATTTCAAGGGTACAGTGCTAACTGAGGAAGTTTGCTCCTTCTTTCGCTTCACACTAAAGCAACAGCTCTGAGTTGTTTCACCCAGCCATGCTGAGGCCTCCTCAGAGTTAAAAACACCACTTTCAGAACACCTGAACACACCCTCTTCTGTACAATTCCCGTAATACGCGTACAAATTTGTTAGTCACTGCACGTGAGTTTATTTTCCAAAAGAAATTTGCCATGAACTGCACTCAGCCAAGGAAATTCACACTGGAAAATGAGTATCTGAATGCTTAAATCCAGCAGATCTCTGGCAATCCCATATTCTTCCATGGCATTTGAATATGAATCATTTTGGTGTTGTATCAAGTACCTAATGTTCTTTTAATGCTGAGCTTCTCATCTGAATTTCACTGGGACTTATTAAACACAGGCTTTTTCTTTTCCTGTCATGATTACAGTAACTATGTATAATTATGTGCGTAGGGTAAATATGCTAATTGTATAATTGCAACATTCAAGTAAATCCTGAAGAACAGAGAAAGTTCTTAGGGCAGGCAGGACACATATTTATAGGTATAACACAACTAGAACCACTCCCTTGATTTCCCATTATTAATATTTAGAGATAAATATAATTTATCTAGCATCCAGGTGAACCTTCCACTCGAAGTCTGGACAGTGATCCCTTCTGCCATGAGAATGGGTCTTTAAAGGTACCTGTAGTAAGTGCAGAATAACTCTGTCCATCCAGCAGTATCATCTCTATGCTGGAAGCAGGACAACTCAAAGGTTAAACTGAGTCTGCTTACTAAACTTCTAAAATCTGCAAAAGACTGATTGAAAATGCAGAATATTATCAATAATTACTTTGCTTTGTGGGGGAAATCTACTAGGAAAAATGAAACAAAAATTGTGCTTAAGTACTCAGAGGGAGAGAAATGGATAGAAAATTCTTCACATTACTGGTGCTTTATTTTCTTGGAGAAAGAAACAGGCAAAGAAACCTAAGAAAAGGTCCAAGTTTTATTTCTGGCAAGGAATTGATTACTTGATTACAATGTTAATTACTTCACAAACTTTATTTCTCTTACTGCCTCTGCACTTAGATTGACATCTGTCATCGTGTATTTGAACATCAGCCAGCAGGCTGGGATGCTGTAGTCACTTGGGTGTCCCAGTGCTGTCGTGAGTTCTGTTCACACAGCATTACAAACAAAAGCTGGGGTTTGTTTCATGAAGGTAGGCATGACCTTCAGGGAGGCAGGGTGGGTGGGAAGAGAAGAGAGGAAAAAGGGATTTATGTTTGTCTCTGAAAAATAGGAGAATTCAGCTGGGATAAGTTTCCCATTGATTGAAAAAAAAAAAAAAAACCAAAAACAAAAAACCAAAAAAAACCCTAAAAACATCCCAAGGCATTAGAAACGAGTGAATGGAAATGATGCTGTCAACAACTGTGGTACTGCTGGGAGCTCTCAGAACACTATTTAAAAACCAAAAACATTCAGGTTGCAACACTATTAAAATAATGCTGATGCCCATGAAAACATTTATTTATGAGGCAGAGGGAGACCGGCTGAGATAAAACACAACTTAGCACCCTGACCTGCTATTAGCACTGTGGAGTTGTGTCAATCCTGACACAAGCCAAAATCACTGGACTTGACCTCGGTGGGATTCTGTCAAAGGTCCTTAAGGCAGAGAGTTCACCCACACCTATTTTGCAGAGCAGATCACACCAGGCTTGCTTCACCCTTCTGTGCCTGTGATGAGTAGCAGACTCTACGGCATATGTGACTTCTTTACACAGATGACACGCACAGGTTCAGTCAGATATGCAAAAATCTTTGCAGCTCACTAAGGAGGACCAAAGCTTTGCTCAAAGGAAGGTCAAGAAGAGGTGTGTGAAGTGTTGGCTTGGCACAGCAAAGGTCCACCAACGTACAGCATCTGGTGAAGAACGTAACATCACCCCAGGAACCCGGTTATTGATGACTTTTCACGCTGAGGCAACTCAGCTCTGAACATCTTTGAACACTGAAATAACAAGTCTTCAGGTTCTCTGTGAATCAGACCTAAACCATCCTAAAGTGGCTGTATCTACCCAGAGCCTTTCAGAGCCCTGGCTCCCACTGTCACCCACTTGTAGGTATAGACGCCCTAGTTAGTGTAGGGGCACTACACCCCTGCATCACAAAAGATCTGAATCCATTCTTAAATTACCACTTAGGTCACAGAGAAATGAACTTTTATGCTCTTCCAATTTCCCAGAAACCTGAAGTACTGCACATAAGAAATAAATCCTCCTAGTCCGTGGGATCCAAGCCAAATTCTCTTATTGAAAACACATACTATGTATTAAACCACAGATCCCTCAGTGTCACTGGCCTATTTTCATAACACTTGGCTTACAAAGGCCCCAACAGACAGCAGAGAGTGAAATTGCCTGATGACCTCTTCTGCTGACAGCCCCTGTTGCTCATCTCAACTGCTTTTGATAGAACACAGCACATTCTTTTAAATATTTTATCCACTCAGTGATCATGGGTGAAGGAAAGGACTAACAAGAAATGACAAGTGAAATAACTACATTTCCGGACCTGACAACACTGTTTTTAATTATACCAGGGCTGGGGATAGGCACTAAAGTACAACTTTGACAAGAGATTAAATAAGTGAGTTTAGGAGTTAAATTACATTGTACCCAACCTGATCTGCAAGTTCATTTGGAAACAGAAGGAAGTAAAAGAAAACAGGCCAAGGAATCTGGTGCTTCCTTGTATGGCTCCAAACGCTCTTTTTTTCTGTGTGAATTTTGTCTTGTAAAAATGCACTCATTTCTTCATACTGAAACCTGATCCAACCAGAAAGAAGCAGACTATAATGATGATAGGACAAGGTGTCTAACAAGATTAAATAAGCTAAAGTGAGATTTCCTGATATGTCTAAGAACAGTTGTGTACTCAGTGTCTGAAACACCTAAATGCAGTTGTTTGGGAACAGTCTAATGGATGTTCTTATAGAAAATAATTGTAAAATATTAGTAGCATACTCTACTTACATTAATACTGTATTTTACCTGTAATATTTCTCAGCTCTATTATTTCTTTAGTCCCTTATCCTAGGCAGACTTAAATACCTGAATAACAAGCAAAAGGGAGAGGTAGCAGGGAGGAGTGAGAAAGTTTGAGGGAGGTGGAATGGAAGAAAGATTTTCCTCCCATGAAAAAATTGAGATCTTTCACGTTCCCATGGCAAAATTGCAAGTTTATCATCAAAATGTGTCTGTGTTAATTGTTGTTAATTTCTGCTTGTGCAAGTCCAATATCACAAGATAAATATCTAGGTGACATTGAGCACCCTCTCACAGATCCCTCTCAGGAAGCCTGGCCAAAGCTGTTAAGTGAAAAACGATTATTATATTCTAAGCTATCTTTGGGTAGTTTGGAAACCTGATTTCACTGTGCTTTAGGAAGAAAGATGTTTAAAAAAATAAATGAAAGAATGAAGATTTCTTACACTGCCAGTGGTTTTGGGCTGTTTGTGGAACTGCAGAGGTACAGGTGAGGTGTTGCTTCCGACTGCCCAGATTCTTTCTCCCTGTAACCAACTCTTTCACAAAGGCACAGAGACCCTTGTACCTTGCAGATGTTCCAAATCTGAGATTCTTATACTGAAATGTGTTCCTTGAAATCAATTGTCTGTCAGAGGCCTCAGCAGCGCTCAGTAAGAATGTCAACCTGACACAGAATTGCACTCTGTGGGAAGCAGCTCTGGTATAATCAGCCCCCTGGCACAAAAGCAGCCAGAGCCTGCTGAGCTACAACAGTTCAACAACAACGACAACAAAAATACTGAAAAAGGAACGGACCAAAAAAAAGATCTCTGGGCTATGATGTCAGCCCATTAATGTACCAAGGAGAAGGCTTGAGCAGCTCCAGGAGTGAGAGCGCCTGCTCCAGGTGCACCTGCAGTGACATGGCCCATGCCTGCCTCCAGTGCCAGCTCTCCAGCCCCTTCTCCCCGTCCCTGTCCCCCACAAAGAGAGGAGATTATGGTTATAAATTGATACTATAAAAAGCAAGTGTGATAGGATCAGAAATTAGGGCAATGCTTGCTCAGTGGTCATGCTGAGAACAAACTTCTGCTACCTCCAGTGAAGCCTGAAAGCTACCTAACGACCTGACAAAGCAAATCATTAGCAGCATTTCACCTAGGTCTTAAAATATTTTCATTGCAAATGACTCTCCCATTAGATGAATGCCCCTTGCAGAAAGTAATTACCCTTTCTTTGAACTTGCATTTCAGAAATTTGAAACAATGAAAAAAAAAATGACAGAGAAGAATAAGCACATACTTTTTATAACTTCTCCCCCTTCCCTCTGCTGCTACCACATCAATAATGGAGCGAGGGGCAGGTGAACAGCCTGAATTTTCAGCATCAGAGTTCAAGAAGACTGCAAAAGATGTCACGGCCAAGAGGTAGCTCTGACCAGCCATTCCTTTAGAAGAGCTCCTGTGACATATGTGAGCTGACAGGACAGTCCAAGGAGCTGCCAGGGCTCACTTGGGTCCTTGCTGAAGCTCTGGGGGCACACGCCAGAAGATGCAGCACAGCACTGCTGGCTCTCTGTCAGTGCACTCCCCATGCAAAACAGGGCACAGTAATTCTTACAACTCATCTCAAACATGCACCCTAGCTGAAGGCTGGATTTTCTGAAAGGTTTGCTTGCTGCGTGTCCCAGCAAAGCTGAGTGTGAAAGCTGACAGGAGACGAAGCCACAGGATCTGGGCTGACATTTACAAGTTCTTCAGCTCTCAGAAACAAACATCGACTTGTAACTCTGCATCAGCAAATTATTCATTTATTTTCTTCTGTGTGTGCATCTGCTGAGACATACTGGCTAAAATTACAGTGGGTACACCTTCTGTGTATGTGCACATACGTGTGTGTATATATGCATTAGCACCCAGAGACAGATTTAAAATGGAAAGGAAGAAAATGGAACTGTAAATTAATAACTATCTTAATTCTTTGTTTTAAATTAATTTTTTGATCATTCACATTAGGTTTGACTCAAAATAACAAGCCCATCTGTCCGAAGAAGATATATCCAGATGCTAATATCAGGACAACAATACAAGACCATGCTATTAGGAGAAAAAAGACTATTCTCTACACTAAGAAGTCAATATATCTCTTCTGTGAAAGAAATAAAGTGTGTATCTGTCTCTGTATAGGATTTTTCTGGGCTTGGGAGAAAGCTATTACAGAGGATGAATCAAAAACAAAGCAACATTTATTGGTGCTTTCTTTAAGGGGAGAGAAGAGAGAATAAAATTTGGTCTATCATAAAATATTTACATGGCTTTTTCTGTAAATCACAGTAGAGAGAAAATAATAGGACAGAAAAGGAAAAGAATGTTCAAACAAAGATTCTGAAAGTGATTTTCTTCAGTAAAGTTAGAAAGAAAGGGGAAAAAAAAAAAAAAAAGAGACTCCAGGCACCATTTGAGTGTGTTGTGTCCCATGCAGGTTAAGGAGCGCTCCCTGCACACCCAGCCCTACAGCCCTGCCATCAGGTGTCTCCAGAGGTACAGCACCTTCCAGCCCAGCTTTCCAGAGTCCTAAACACCCCCTGGCCCCGTGGTGACACAGCCCTGGGCTGGGTCTCACCCTGTTGTGCAGAGGAGCTCGGGGGGGAGCACAGCCCTGGGCACGCACAGGCAGAGCCCAGTCCTGGGGCTCCCTGAGCACCTGCTGGGAGAAACCCTTCACCTCCAGCACAGACAGCACAAATCAGGAGCTAAACCATGACTACACCATTAGCAGCCTCCTCCTCTTCCACATAACCCAGCATGTCCTCTGTCATCCTCACGCACTCATCCTCACATGGTGACAGCACAGCACAGCAAACTCCTCTGCACTCAGGAGCTGTGGGAGCCCTCCTGCGCTGGGGACACACAGGACAGCTCCAGCTCAGCCCCAGGGGAGCCAAGGCAGGTCAGGGCAGTGCTGGGCAGGTGGAAACCCCGGCTCAGGGTCCCCAGGGTGTCCCCAAGCTGCACCTCAGAGCACAGCTGGAGGGAAGCCTTTTGTCACCAGCCACATCTTACAAATCTCTCATTTATACCACTGCAATCACAAACAGTTTGGGGTTTTTCAGCTGGGTTGATTTATTTCCATGCGTTTAAAGCTAAGCAGAGGTATAAGAGTGTGAAGGATCATGGCAATAATTCAGATCTAAACCCCTCTGGATTTTAAACAGATTCAGCTTTCACTATGAGCATTTCTACCATCTCTACTAATTGCACCCAGTGGAATTTTCTGGAAGTACAGCTTTAATTTCAAGGGGAGAAAAAATACATTACATAGACTTTTTAGACATTTGAATTAAAAAAAAACACCACAAAAACAAATCAAGGAAAAAAAACCCACATAGTTTTACTTAGAAAACTCCACAACATTTTCTACTTAGCTACTTCCAGCAGATTTTTGTCCACTCCAACTCTAAATTCTGCTCAGAGCTGCTAATTTCAGAAGAAAAAAAAAGAGAGAGAGATGCCATATATCTGATGTAATTCAGATATTGCACTGCAAAAAGTGTCTTTAAAGTGCAGATTTGGGCAAAGAACATCCTGCAGAGATTTGATGAGAAGCTTTTACATTTAAGCGATTGCTTTTGTGTTGTATACAAGGAGGACGAAATAGCTATTCAGCCAGAACAACAGTGATCTATTATGCCAGAGAACGGAACATCTGAATATAACAAAGATGATCTGCAGCACAAAAAGCGCAGTGGATCGCTGACATCTCCCCTCTGCCAGGTAACACGCACAGAACGCTTCCAGCTCACCACCAGTTACAGTTTGCAGTCCGTGATGGATATTTACTCCTTCTTGTCCCTCAAGTCTGTTTTCCAGCACTGTCTTAAGATAACAGGACTTTGTAGGGGACAGTCAAAAATTGAGATAATGACCAACATAAGGACTATAGCACTTTTTGTAGAGACTGTTTCCCAACACTTGCTCTTAATTAGAGTTGGAGAGTGTCCCTAAAAATGTGCATGTTTTCTCTCCTCTCTATTATCTGTCACATCACATTTTTGCTCAACAGAATGCAGCAAACCTTGGGAGCGATTTGTGGAATATATTAACATAGTTTAACGCAGTGTGCATAAGATTTACATGCCAGTGCTGTAAGAGAAGGTGATAGGTCAGAATAAAATGGATGATTAAAAAAAAGTTGATTAATTTCTGTGGCACTATTTCAAAAAGATCTATTGGAACGCAAGACTCGACTCACTCCTTGCGAATATCTTAATTACAACAAGGCAAAAGGAACAATGCTGGGGCTGTGATCCTCCCTGCTCCACTGTGCATTACTCCTACAAAGCTCAGGAGCAGTCAGTGATTTCTCTAATGTGGGCCCTCATTTCAGCTCTCATCCTACACACCCGTGCTGGGTCCTCCAACTCAGCTGTCTCATCTTGGAGCCCTCATCTTCCTTTGTTCCAGCCACCCGAAAGCAAAGCTCAGCATGTTCTGGGGGGTTTTCCTCTAGAAGGATGGGATTACGTGTTAGAGTAAGTCTGCTTTTCGTAGACTGGCCCCCAAGGAGAGGCACAGTGGCTTTCACTTGAGCATGTCAAGGCTGAACAATACCCAGATATCTGCACAGGATGAGACTCAGTCTCAGTGAAGCTGAGGGGAATTTTTTCAGCCATTGCTTCCAGTGGGGCCAAAATTGTCATCCAGTACCATCAGCTTCCTGGGGAGGGGCCAGCACTGCCACAGCCCCCAGGCCTGGCCGGGATCTCCTGGCTTTTGCTGCAATAGAAGCAGTAATCCATAAAGGTAAACCTCAATTTGTCCTGAATCTCAGTCTCTCTCAGCTGCCTGCTCATAATTCTGAATAAAACACCAGCCAGTAACCCCCGAAGCATCCATCAGGGCGTGTCTGCCACTCTCCCAGTGGGTTGCTTCTTTCTGGTGGAACTAATTGACCTCTGACCCATTTATTGCTTTAGTGCCACCAATTTATCACCAGTTTATTCATCAGCATCTGGTGGTCGGAAAATTGTATTTTACATTATTATCTCTCAAATGGATAGCTAATGCTGCTTAATGGGGCAGTTATATGTTATTATAGATTCATTTTTTCTCATTTTGCTAATGAATGGAGAATCTCCATCAAATAAATATTTGCCAGTTGGCTTAATATCAAAGCTGCTAATTAAAAACAGAAAAATGCTCTATATATGGAGAGCTGAATGGTGGTAGCATGTGAGTTTTAAAGAAGTATCATTTCAGCCACACTGTATTTGCACAGAGGCCAAATTGGCAATCAAGTGATCAGTGTGAGGAAGGTTGAGCTGTATTTACATATTGTCTCAGTAAAATGCTGCTGATTTATTTCTGTGGTGCCAGACACAATACGAGCATAGCTTAAATTGGCTTCTTTCCTGGTTTTTACAAAAGAAATGGAAAAAAAACAATAAAGAAAAACATGGAAATAAACAAATCTTGGACACGGTCCTAAAAAATCTGATTCCTTTCACCAACTCACATAACTGCACTTTACAGTGGGGATGGGCAGAGATAGTGTGACCTGGCATGCAGAATTCATGAAACATCTCTGCATAAACATGTGAATTTGGAGTAAACACATTTCAAGCTGACAAAGTGCAGCACTGAAGGGAGAGCAGGCTGCACTTCAGCGTGTACGCCCCGGGGCTCAGCTCCTGCCCCACATCTGGGACCACTCAAGTCAAGGCTCTTACATGAGCTCCCCAATCCCAAAGGACAGAGAGGTTACAGTGAAAAAGTTATTGTTTTACTACATACAAAAACATGCACGCATCTGTGGCTGTGGGATTCTTTTCTACGCTGATGTCCTTTTCTACGTGGTGTCAGCTGGTAGTAGGCAGTGCGCAGAAAGCCTTCAGTATTTCTTAGAGTAAAAGTCTTTTCTTCTCAGGTCAAGATCCTACACAGGGCTTAGAAAAGCATCTTTACAAACAAAACTGCTGACTTGCACCGTGCAGGCGTGTTTTGTGTGCAGGGCAGGAATACGGCAGCAATCCTGTATTCCAGGAGCTTACAAATAACTGGGTGTTACCCTGAGTCCAACACGGCCATTCACAAGCCTGATTCACACAGGAATTCAAGCGGGGCTTGCCAAAGTGCTGATGTGAGCGTGAGGGAAATTGAACCTGCATTTCTCACATATTCCTTCTATGAAAAGGTGCACAGAGAATGCTGAGAACATTTTTCACCCCCTCGTGTGATGTCTAACAAGAAGCTGGGGTTTCAATGTAAGACTTCAGTATTTAGCATAGCTCACCCATGCCACGTTCTCAGCACAATCCACATCATCTTGAGGCAAAGCAGTAAAGGCGTAACAAACACAAATTATTGTAATAGTGCTATCAAAATGTGAAAATCTCTATTTTTCCAAAACCAAATAGAACATACTCTAATCTAAAGCTACTGAAGCACACAGAAGCTGTGCCAGCTCTAACATATCCATTGGCTTCATGGGCCATTAAATAGCACAAATAGCACTATGAATTATTTCTGAAAACATCAATACATTTCTAATACCCTGGGCACAATTCTCCTAATCTTTGGGTGTGCACTCCCTGAGCCTAGATCCCAGCTCAGCTCCCCAACACCCTGTTTTTCCATTTCACATAGTAGATGCAAGTCACTGGAGCAGACATAGCCCACACAGCCCCGAAATTGCATTTTACTGCTACACTTTCAAAAAATTACCAAGGGTGCTGAAAGCATGGGGTGAGCACTCCTTTGAAAAGCATATAGTGAAAAGTAAACACCAAGGCCCAGGAAATCGTTATAAAAGTGTTTGGGTTTATTTATTTTGAGAGCTCTAATGCATTCTTGAGTGAAGAAAATAAACCAAAGAAAACAGAGAAAGAAGAGGGGGGGGGGACAAACTGTGTCATGCAGATTTACATGAGTTTCCTCTGCCACTCGTTTCTAGATCCATTGGCACACAGATGATAGAAGTGCAGAAGAATTAATGCTTCATTTACACAGTTTATGTGAACCTAATGCAGGAGAGTCATGAACTCATCATTTCTAAGTACAAAAACCCTAGGATACATGCCAGGTTTAACATCACACTTAAAGGGCACCTTCTCTTGAATTTTGTGATGGTTCAGAAGCACCTGACTGCAATTTTTTACTGAGTTTGGAATTTGTAATGAATTCTCACATGAGGCTTTTGTTGCAAACTTTCTGAGAAACAGCTGTCAAAATGTAAAGTGAATCTATATGCTGCCTCTTTTGCAGTGCAAAATAACTTGAGTTTTGCAAGAAAAGTGCCTAACTTGGCCCAAAAAAAAGTCACCAAAACAAAAAAAAAAACCAGATCATCAATAGGTACTGAAACACACAACCCCCTTTAGCCAGGAAAGATCTTTTCTTTATGGATATATAAAATACATGCTCTTGCAACAAACTTGAAGCTTATTTATTGTTCCCAAGTGGCTACTAAAAACTCCTCAAATGTTGTTTGATGGAGTAGTGATTCTTTTCTGTCTTACTGGTGTAAACCGAATATATCTAAGAGCAGAATATATTGGCAATAAAAAAAAAAAGGTTCCTTTTTTTTTTTTTTGAGATCTATCAAAATAAAATATACTCAGGAGGCTTTGAAGTTAAATATATTTTTAAAAAATCTTTTGGATATTGCCTTTTATTTCTAAGAGCACAATTTAAATTCAGTCCGAGGGTTTGCGTGAGGCACTTCAGGTACTCTCTGTTCCAAGTACACTTGATTAATGTTGCCTTAAAAGATTTGCTGAAGAACTGGGCAGATGTAATTAGAGGAGAGGTAGCTCATACTATACATAGATCATCAAAGGATAAGTATGCACAGAGGAGATAAAGATTCTCAATACAATTGCAATAATCTCTGCAGATTAAAAAAAAAAAAAGAAAAATTACAATCATAATTAGGAGAAAGTAATGAAAGCTTTTGTGAGTAAATGATCCAGATTGCCTGGCACTTTATCAGCAGAGCTGTCGCACGCAGGGCATGATGGAAACATTGCTGGGGCTGAAGGGAAGCAGGCCAGGTGCAGAAAAGCTTTGCAGAAATATTATCCCACTGTTTATGGGCCGGTTTCTCCAAAGCAGGGATCCTGCAGGTGGCGTGAAACCAGGACACACCCTGCTGCATGAGGCTGCTGAATAAGGAGGAACTGCCCATCGTCCATCGGGACTGCACTTCCACCACTGGCACAACATTTTCCAGAGTACACAGGGTACTGCCTAAACCCTGAATTCCTGTGGGGGTGAAATCCTGCGTGAAGTTTCTACACTGGGCTCAAGTCTGAGTTTTGACCACTGAAATTCTAATGGCTGGAGGTGACTCAGCTAAATCATAGCTCTTCATGCTAACTACCCCTGTCACGACTGGAACCACTGCTCCTGGAGGTGCAAATGCATATGTAAATACCAGAATGACTCAGGGCCAATAAGAGTACTTTTATATTGAAATGCAAATTTTTTAAACAAAAAAATTTTTTTGTTTAAGTCCGCCAAAATTCATATTTTTTCCATTAGACATGAAACACTGCTTAGTGCAGTTGAAAACAGGCCATCATATCCCTTCTGAGGTTGGTAATTTATGTTAAACATGTGGTTAGACAAACAGAAGCCTATAAGACCACAACCAGTAATAGAATAAACATCTTTTCAACACAAAGACGAAACCAGCACTTTGATGGGACACAAATGGCCTCATTACTGCATGGGCACAACTCCATATTTTATGATTTTTTTTCCTTTCCACTAGAAAGAGTTAAGAGGTAAAGAAAATAAATAAGGTTCACTAAAGCAGTGTCACAATATTGAAATAATTCAAGTGGGTTAAAAGTCAAAGTGAGCTGCAGGCAAAGTGGGGTGCAGGCTGCTCAGCATTACAGTGCTTCCTACACAGAACACCACAATTCCTTGTTCTCCCATACGCTTCATTTGGGGCATTGTGAACATAACACAGGACCAGGTTTCTAAAGATACCTTCATGCTTTTAATTCTCAAGAGGGCCTGAGACAGTAGGTGTAAGGCATTTGTCTAATCTTATTGCACAGACTGCTCCTACAGTCCATACTGAGAGGCAGGTGTTTCCAAAAGGTGATTGTCCCTTCTGCCTTCAGACAGAAGGGTTTGTTTGGGGCTTTTTTTCTGGAAGAGCATTTCTTACAGCAAACCTTTCTGCCAAACAACTCGACACGTCAGACAGCTACAGGCAAGTCCCAGCCCAACTGTGAAAAAGCACCTCGTGCCTCAGAACACCAGTGTAAATGACAAATACCTCAAATATCACAAGGCTATGGAAAGAGATCATAAGGCAGAGATTTGTGATAGAAGAGAAACATCTGCCTTTTGTCATGAAGGGCTTGCTCAGCCTTGGCACCATTAGAAAGATCTGCAGCCAGGTTACCAAACACAGGCTGGTAAGTTGGAAAGGGACTCGCACGTCCCAGAGGCACAGCCACAGCAAGCCCCTCTATCTGGATATGGACCAGACCTCCTCTGCCCAAATACAGATGTCCCTTGGCCTCTTCTGCTGGGGGACTTGAACTCTTACAAGGAAATACAACTCTGACCTTTCTGTCAGACAAGGTCTGTTCCTGCTAAGAGATCCCAGGCAGATTCATACCCTGACGTCACTTCAGATGCAGAGCAGTTAGCAACTGCTCCATACACGTTTTGCACTGATCCAAGAACTCCAAGAGAAATGCTTTGTTCGTTTGTTTTCACATCACTGACCTTTGCAGTGACAACTCAGCAACCCACAGAGCTACCCATCCATGCAGTCCTGGCTGGAAAAAGGCTGGCTGGGGTTTCACAACAAGAGAGCATCACACATGAGTGGAAGCATGCTCTCCTCTCTCCACTTGAACTCAGGTTCGGGGAGGGTGTCTCTAATTGAGATGTGGCAGAACAGAAACCAGCAAGACTGAAAGCCACCCTGTTCCCACTGTAGCATAACTCTCTCCCAGTGCAGCCTTCCAAATTTCTTCAGGATTTAGTTCTGTGCCCAATTAGAGATGCAAAATAGTAAAAGCTAAAGAAAAATATCCAAGAGCACTCAACGTTGTATTCACTCCAAGGACTCTCTTGCAGGCTGGCAGCCAAGGTCACCCCATCCCCAGACAACTTTCCTCCCTCCTTCGCAATCTTGAATCTTTAATTCCTCCACCTAAAACAGGGAGCTAAGTGAGTTACTGCCAATCAACTGCAGCTCAGGGGGTTGGCTGCTCTGCAGGGAAAGAAGGACATCCTCGAATAGAAGGAACTGAGCTCAAACACCAGCTCTAAGCACCACTGTCCCTGCTGGTTTGGCTCTAAGGAAAGTAGGACCAGGTTAAAAGGGAGAGGCAATACCTTTCAGTAGCTTGACAAACAAAAGCAGGCAACTTTGCAAACACACGACAGGCTCCAGCTAGGGCACTTTGTCTAACAAAAGATGTTACATTACCAACAGCTGTAAAACTCAATTTATCTCCATCTCTTAGCCCATCACTGTCCCCAAAGCCCTATTATTGTTGTGACATCACAAGAAAAGCAGGGATCTGGGTCAGATCATTCACAGAGAAAACAACTCTCTTTTCTTCCTCCAATAGCTCTCACCAGCACAGGAAACAGGGAGCCCTCAGGAGGAGGGAGGGAGGAAGAAAGGAGGCAGCCCCAACGCAGGAAACAGCTCAGACCTGGGCTAAGCAGGACATACAATTGCAGCTTCACTTCAGAACATGACCTGGGTTTGGATTACAAAGGTACTTAGGCACCCAAAAGTACAGCTTGGCGGCCTAATTTGATTTTCAAAAGAAAATTAAGTGGATTAGGGGTTAGATTTTTTTTTAAGGGATTTAATTTCCTTCAGGGACAGAGGAGTACCCAGTGGGAGAGTATTACAACTCAATTAGGATTATAACAAAGAGCTTATGTTTGTTTTCCATATTCACACAATTTATAAGGGGTTGAAGGAATTTTGTACAAATAATCAAATTATAGCAAACCTAAAAACACTTGGTTTCTTCTGATAGAGATCAGCTGTATGAAGCTTCAGGCAAAACAAAAGTTCAGA
Organism: Corvus moneduloides; assembly: GCF_009650955.1. Classification (NCBI taxonomy): domain Eukaryota; kingdom Metazoa; phylum Chordata; class Aves; order Passeriformes; family Corvidae; genus Corvus; species Corvus moneduloides. The sequence continues at coordinate 2,880,626 of NC_045491.1, read as the reverse complement.
ATGTGATCGCTACCAAAAAAACAAACAAACAAACAAAAAAACTAAACAAAAGGAAAAATTTCAGGAAGTTCTGCTGCAACAATTACCCTAACCATTGGGTTTTTTCTATGAAATATTGGTATTTTGCTCAAGGCATTTACCCTCAAAATCTAAAAATCACCAAAATACCAACAATTATTTCTTTGTTTTTGTTGTAAATACCTCAAATAAACCTCAGCTTTTGGTCCCTTTTTTTTTACCCTCCCTAGTGAGGAATATCTTACTGCATTCTTCCACAGTGAAGACAACCTCTCTTGGTTCTCCAAGAACCAAGTTACAGAGTTACACTCTGAAACAAAAAAACTGTGCTGAAATTCACTGCCCCAAGTGTTACCTCATCTGATGTTGGAAGGAAGGACAGCAAGCATAATCCTGCCATTTTTCCTGAAATCCTAAATTCTCCATATTTATGAACAATTGCCAGAAATAAATTCTCCATATGACATTAATTTCTTCTTTGGCTCTTCATACATCTTCTACAGAAAACACCCACCTATATGGAAAGGTAACATTGACCAAAGTTGATTCCCACGCCAAAAGCTTTAATAACAGACTGAGACAATCTTCTACAGATGTAGGAAAGTAAAACTCAGAATCAGGAATTAAGATCTCTCACAGCTTCCTGGTACTTCTGTCTAAAGCAAAACTATTACAGTCTAACCCTTTATTTCGTAATGAAATACATTTGGGAGTTGGGGAGCTGACAGAGGCCTGAGCCAGGACTTTGCCCCATGGCTATTTTGGAGCTTCAGTCTGGTTACAGATTTTCATTATGCTGATTTGTACATATGCTCCTTAAAAGCTGAGAAGTAACAGCATAACTTTAAGAATTCCATTTTCACTGTGGAATGGTACAAAATTCCTCCCCTGAGTTAGGAGTGTTCTCTCATTGAATTTAAAAACAATAAATTGAAAGTGCAAAATAGAAGAAAGGGGGAAAGTTGTAAGAAACAGGTGGAAAGACACTGAAGATGTAGGAGCTCTGACAAACCATCTTGGCATATAGTCCCAGTGGTGTTGAGAAATTGTTCTGAGTGTTTTGTTTATTTTTTTACATGGCAGAACAAGAAATGTACTTGAGGCAAAGTTGTGGAGTATTGTTAAATTAGCGGGCTTATTTTATTAATACCCACGAGAATGTAGTGATGAGAAAGAATTATTCTACTACACAACCAGCATAAGAACACAGAATAGCACCTGTCCCAGCCCTGCAGCCTGTGACTTGTACCCTGTGCACGTGAGCAAACACCCCATGGTTCAACATAATGTCCTCAGGTAGTACTTCTATCCTGGGAATTACCTGCAATGCTTCTTCTTCCCATAATGGATAAATCTGGTGACCTTTATTTATAGCACATCAAATCCAACAGACTATTCTCTGCATTTTGGCCTTGGAATGAAGCATTTAGCTATGTGTGTCTTCTACCTTGCACCCTCATGAATTAGGTAAATGACTTGGAATCAATTAACAAGCAAAACACACTTTAGCAAGGCATATTCTTTAACAGAAACTGAACTTCAATGTCATTCACCCCCCAGGCAGTATTTGTAGCCAGCAGAAGAAACCTAACATGCACAATTCTCCTGCTAAGAAGAGCGAAAATTAGAAACATGGAGGTTTACTTAAGCAGATTCAAGTATCCCTGGAAACAGGTAACTAAAGCCAGACAAACCCTGCATGCTTCAGCTCCCAGTGTGTTCGTAAACCAAATTCTGGTTTTCTCTTTGCATGGTTTGGACTCTTGCCGGAAGAGTCAAGTTAGATTAATTTAAATCTCTGAATTCAAATTTCACAGGAAAGAGAAGAGAAGGCTGTTGTGATGTGATCCAGGATGGAGCAGATGCAAACAGCCCAGGTTTAACTGAAAGATGCAAGCCTGCACATCAAGTCACCTCGGGCACAGATTTCCTACCTGCCCTTAAAGGTTCTGCAAAGGGCACACATGCACAGGGAGAACAAGATCTTATAACGTCATCCCAAGACAGGGCTGATTTGTGAGCGTGGATGAGATGTTCATGGTTTGGCTTTCCTACCTAAATCCAATAGTTGCAATTCTATATGCTAGTTCAATATTGGCTGGTTTGTATTTTCTGAAATTTTGCTTTAGACACAGAAGGCCTCAAGAAAGAGCAAATGTACTGTGTGCTTTAATTTATTCTCATTTTGTTACCAGAGGGAGAAGAAACCTCACAGTTAGACTGTATTAATCTGTCTTCCTACAATGCCATTAGTAAAATGTCATTTTGATTTGAACCTACTGTGACCTACTTGAGGGAAAAACTCCCATGTTGCATACACTATATATCAGTGTGTATACATATATATATATATACACACACACATATATCAGAGAACTTTTCATTAGCTGTTAAACTGCATAATGGTGTTTATATATGAGCACGGCTTAATCAGCTGCATAATGAAAAGTGCAATGAAAATGCAAAAGGGATTGGAAAGGCTGAGCTGCAAGAGGAAACCGGATCTTGACACGTCTTGGGAATGCTAAAATTTGTGTAATAAGGTCAAAGTCTCACCTCCCACTGATAAACACAGCATTGCATAAATAAATATTATGTGTGGGGTCCTTATCCGACAGACTCATAGGCTCACTGAAGAGGACAAGGCTGATGGATTGTTCCTCAAACAGCAGCAGTGCTCTGCAGCGATGTGGTTCACATCTGCACTTCAGCTGGCATTCAAAAACCAGCTACCACCCTTTTAAGTCGCCGTCGTGGAAGAATGTTTTCATAGAAACACGTTTGTGTGTTGGAGAAGCTGCCCCAAGACACAGAATGTCAACTGTGACAAGTATGAGAGAAAACAACATCTTTTAGTCCAAACTAGAAGGTTTTGTTGCTGAATGTGAATGGAGCAGATTCCTTATGAGGGAAGATGCTGCCTAAGGCTGTAGCTCCTGGAGGAGGATATGCAGCTCAGGGACTAGCCCAGCAAAGGTAGGGTGGTTTGTCCATCAATGACCATGCCAGCTTTCCAAGATCCCGATGTGTAACTCAGTGAGCTCTTCTGAGTTACTTTAAAAAGCAAACAAACAAAATAAAGCCACAAAAATGACCAAACAAATACGTACCAATAAAGGCACAGCAACCCCATTTAATTCTATTCCCTATGTATGCCAGAGGCTAATTAGGACCTGGCCCTCATCACATAATTGGGATCCAGCTTTGCACTTCAACGAAACACAAAAGGCCAAATTCCAACCCAGGATTTTGTTCTGGCCTACCCTAACAGCAACAAAAAGCTGCACAGTTGAGATCTGGATCAGATTCAAAACTTTCCCAAAATGTATCTCTTTTCACATCCTGATTTTTGAATCCAGCTCATCTCTAATTATAATTATCACACAGAATGTCAGATCTCAGGTTATGCTCCTTAAATTTCTCTCTATAAACAATTAATTAGCTTGCTGCAGCCTTTCTATTAATAGCTTGTACATATAAATTATTCTCACCTGATCAAACAAACAAAATTCCAACTCTGTTTTTTGTCTTCTGATTTTCCCTAGTGGTCTGCAGCTGTCAGGCAGACAGACACACATATGTGTGTGCTCTTCATATTTGGAGATAAAAATAAGATGATGGGGCAAATTGACAAAGTTTTTTGGACTGAATTAGTGTTTGAGGAATGAGGTTTTCCCCAGAAAATGTCTGAAAGCAGCATTTCTACCAACTTAACTCCAGCAGAGAGCTGCCTCCCACACCAGCTGAAATGTTGTTCACCAATCAGCATGGATGCCAGGGTTTGAGGCATCATGCTATTATGGGACAGGATACATACAGCTGCCCAAATTAATTTTGCTGACAGTTCTTCCAGACTCATCCCATAGGTGCTGACAGGCAAGATCAGGCCACAGCTCCAGCTGTGCCACCAGCCAGCCACCTCTTGTCTCCAGACATGTTCTTTGCTTCCCTACACAAGGTTTTCACCTCCACACTGGAGATGCCCAGGGGGAGTGTGCAGCCAGTCCTCTGCCACATCAGGGCATATTCCTGGGACTTGGCTTCACTTACAGATGAACTGGATTTACACAAAACCTCCTTAGGCATGTGCCAATGTGAGGTAGGCTGTGTGTGTACATATATATTATATATGTATAAATATATCTCAACCAGACCAATAATTGCAAGAGTCATGAATGCACAACAAAGCAAACCTCAAGTGAATATACCAGAGGCAGTTACCAGAGCCACCCCTCCCAGTCTGTGTGCACCCCACTGTGAAATGTGCACACTGAGCATCTTTGTCTCATGCCTGTGTTGAGACTGAGTAAGGAATATCGGTAAAGCACTTTGGAAGGTTGTCAACCAGTGCAGCCAAGCGTTATGCTCATTTTGAAGCACCAATCTATATGTTTTTCCCCCACAATCTAGCATACAATCATCATTGCACCCAGCCAGAGAGAAGAAACTAGGATTATTGGATATTTTCATGTTTCACCTCATAGTGCTACTAGCAGAGTAGGAACAGCAAGACACCGATTGTCTTTGTTTTGTGGTGTTGAAGGTCAGGCAGGCAGCACTCCAATTACCTTCTTCAGACCCAGCCCAGGATAAGAAGAGCTTTCCTAAGCTTGTTGTGATTGTGTCACCCCCATTAGCCCAGTGAAATGTCCACAAGCACACCACACATCTCCAAGGTCCACAATCCCTTCACCTGTTAATTGCTGCTTTTCAGAAAAACCACCCTGAAGCCTCAGTGTGTGAACAAATCTCTTTATCAGCAGTGCTTTAAACAACCCCTTCATGCTTGTGTGGCTGTCCAGCAACAGACTTGGGGGGCCTGAATTCTGCTTCTGGCATGATTTTTGGGTGTCCTTGGGCAAGTCCATTTTTCCTTGTTTTGAATTTTACTGAGGACAACTGTGTCACGAAGAACAAGCAAGTATCTTTTAGCACCCAGGTTTGGAAATGGAACCAAGGATGGGGTAGTTACTGATATTGGTTTCTTATTTTTGTGTATCTGCATCATGTTTCAATCAGCTTTCCTCGTTTCAGACATTACTGTTCATTTCCCTCACACAAGATGTCCCTGACACACGAGTTTTCCTTCTGCTTTGTCAAATTAGTTACCTTTTGACATTTTATGTTTTCGTATTTCCTGAAGGCCACCAAAGCAGTAATCTCTGAACTAAAAAAACTGTCATTATTCTGGAGATGAAAACCTACCTTCTGGTTTTCTATTTTGAATCACTCAATAACATGAAATGCCAACTTGCCTTGTTGACTCTTAGCCCCTTTTACTTCAGTTATTTAAGTGGTTTAAAGACTCATGCAATAAAGTCACATAAAGTCTCCATTATTCTTCATTTATCTATGCTAAACTGTTTTAGTCAAGAACTGACATTGATTCATTTTAAGTATCATTTTATCTGGTTACATTTGCTCTTGGAATTTATTGCTCTTCTCTCATCCATGCTTTGACCAATACTAATCTACTCTGTTTTTCATTTTCTAGGCATCCCACAGAGTTCAGAACATTATTGATATTCAGGATTCATCTGTTCTAATTTGAGTTTCTCCTAACTATGACTGCAGACAAAGGCAACTTTATTGTAGAAAACCACTAATTGGAAATAGAAAAATACACAACTTTGTTAGACTGTATTAATTCCTCTCCTTCTCTCCCCAAAGCCATGTTGAGCTATTCTGCTTGTTGGATACCCCAGACTAAGACCTGGGCATGTTTGAGCCTCACCAACAAAAGCACAAATCCCAAGCAGAGACAGAAAAACCATAATTAGCAGCTGTTGGGTTTGTTCCCGTTGGTAACTGCGATAAACCACACCATCCCCAGGCAGGGTTTTCTGTCAGTGCAGCCACCAAGATCTGAACTAAACAAGAACCATTTTTTTTTCCAAACAGCAAAGAGGAGGATGCAGTGGAGAATCATCCTAGGAACTTTTCTGGTGGGGCATCATACAGAAGCAAATATGTGAATACACAAAGCAGGCAAAATTGTCAGAGGCAGTGGAGAAACTCAAGCAATTGACTCATTGATTACAATATATGGGGGGGAAAAAAAGGGAAAAAGAAGTTTGGTTGGTTTTTTCAAATCCATTAGACCTCCATGTGGGAGGAAAGAGAAGGTGGGGTCACTGAACCAGCACTCTGCTCTAGCACAAAAACCACGGGGAAGGGTTGTGGGTTCCCTCAGCAGGGAAGGGACTGCTGGTTTCCATACATCCATCTTCCATCCTATTAGAAAGGAAGTTGGGATTAAATCCATCCTCCAGCCCCCACACGCTGCTTGTGCAGAGTTTGAACTCTGGTATCTCTGAAGCAGGGGAAAATAAAAATGGCCCAGACCACAGAAGAACAGCCAGCTTCTAGGGGACCATTTCTTTATCAATAAATATCAGCCCATTGTTACAGATCAGATTATTATCAGCATCATTGTTAGGAAAGCATAAAGTATGGTGAAATTCTTATTTAGGGAGAGGTCTCTGAAAAACTGATTTTTCCTTCCAGAGACATTTTTATTTTTAAAGAAATACTTTCATGTTATACTCTTTTTAATTAAGAGTTCAACAGTAGTCCAGGTGGAATTAGTTTTTAATCTTAGGTTCTTTTATTTTCTAAAATATGGGTTTAGGAAAAAAAAACAAAAAAAACCAACGTTTTCTTTGCTTTCTCCATTATGGATAAAAATTCCCATCTACCTCTAACTGATGTTTAGCCTCATACATCTCTGCAGCACCAATCTCCAAGCAAATCATGCTGCAGCTGAAGGTGAAGAGAGTTCTCAGGTGTTATATCAGTATGACACACTGAGGATGCGCTGGGTCTGTATAGCACCAACACAAAGTGATGCTCCTACTCTCATTAACATAACTAAAAAAGAAATAGTAAATATAAATGAGACTTTCACCTAATACAGTAAACATTCATCTGTAATTTCTCCATTTGTTCTGCCTTTTTTTTTTAATTCTTCAATTTACTTTTTTTAATTTTTACCCTAGTTCCTCACCTTGCAAGTGACATTATGTGAACACTCCTTGCTCTGCTAAATATCTGCTTGGCAGACCTATGAGGACATTGTCTTCTCACCTGTCCATACAAAGCTTAGCATTGTTGGGAGAGGTTTAGATAGTTACCAACACAATAAATTGTGAAAATTAACTATAATGGTGTTACTGCGATTAGATTCCCTGGTGCAGGATCTGCATTGCATTTTTTTGCAACTGCATAGTCATCTATTTTTATTAATAAAGGTAAATTTAGAAATCAGTATGGTCGCTCATTAAAATTCTTATTTTGTGAGCAGGTTTATTTTCTGCATAGTAGGTTTTTTCTCTGCTATTTCCCTAAATCTTTTTCCAGTGTTAAAATATTTTCTAGAGAAATGGTTTGACATTTTCTTTGGTGTGTATCTATACCCCAAAGAATTCTTTAATGGCTGTTTATGTCTCAGAGAAACTAGTGTTAAAGTGCAATTTTTCAAGTAAGCAACATGCTGACGCTCAGTAAGTGATACAGATTATTTTAGATGGGAGTAACTGAGCTGGGTAATTCATCCAACCTACCCAACCTGACAACTCCTTTCATTATTTTAGAGCAGTAATTAAGATGCCAGAACGTGTGATGATGATGACATAAGATGACAATATGGGTCCACTTCAACCAGCCTGCACATCCTCATCGATGAGTGATGCCACAGGCTCACACCTCAGCCACACACAAAGGCCTCTGCTGCCTTTTCCAGAGGATGAGACAGCTCTAGGGATTAATGTATGACTTAACCTGAACTCCTTTTTCTTGCTGCCATAAGCAGTGAGGTGCCCCAGGAACTGCCCTGAAGGCAGCAAAGGGCCAAATGCCACAACTCACCCTTCCCTGACCTTGTATTTATTGTGGTGGTGGGAGCTCTGCTGGCTCACTGCTCCTCTTCTATCCACCCTTGTCTCTCTGAGGACTGGGACACCCCATCCTGCTCACAGACAGAGGCGAGGCAAGGCTCTGCCCGTTCCCTTAAATTCACTCCCATACCAAGGGGAGGAAAGGAAAGAATTTAGGGCACTTTCCTCCCTCTCCCCCACCTGCACAGGCTTACGGCCCGGCAGCTTCTGAAAGCAGCTGGGGACACCTCTGCTTTGCAGACTTCAAGTCCACCCTTCCTGATCCCCACTTTTAGCAGCCTCTGTACACCTGAAAATCAGGTGAGATGAGGAATGCTTTGTGCTCCTTTGTCTAGCCAAATATTTACTTCCATTTAAATGGGCGTTTAATCTTCACGTTAGCAGTTTTCTCTCCTAGAGTCACTTCTTGTTGCAAAAACTCCTCCTGTATTTTTAGGCAGAGGGCCACAATCAAAATGATGCTCAGAACATCTAACAGCAGCTCTAGTTTAACGCAGGGATGCACAAATAGTATATGATATGAAACAGAATGGAAGCAGTAAATAGAAACATCAGCCAAGCAGACACTGTGCTGCAGTGAAATGCTCTGGGAAAAGCAGTGGCTGTAGGTAACACACTGCATGTGCAGAATGCCCTACAGAGATTTCAAAGATCATTAAAAATATATGAAAACTGATATTTCAGTGTCTCTATATCTAAGATATTCCCAAAGATATTTTCACCAAGCAGAGACTAAAAATAAGCACTTCAGCATGAAAATGAAAATATCTTTTCAGCACTGCTGTTCTGGAGAACTCAAGTTTCTCTGGAAGTTCACATTCTCCTCCAGAGCATCATTCAGCTCTGGAAATGAGGTAAAAATTGTAGAGCAAGACTTGCAACTGATATAAAAATATTATGGAGGTAATGGGGATCAACTACAGATATGCTGTGCAGAATCCATATAGATCTGCCCCAGATTACTGTAAGTTCTAAGCAGCACAGAGGAAAAATAGAGCCACAGATATTCAGAATAAACCACAATGGTGAAAAGTTTATTTCAAAGAGAAGAACTGATATCCAAAGTTTCTGCAGCCACAGACACCTTTAATTAGAAAGCTTATTTCACTTCCTGCATATTCAGAGAACTACACACTGGCTTCAAGCTGGTTTCATTTTCCAATCTCATATTACAGCAGGAGTTACACATAAAATGACAAAAAGTTTTATCAGTGCATTTTGCCAGAGCAAGAATTGTGCTTTTCACAGTGAGGTGTGACTCTGGAAATATCTCCCTACAGCAATCTCAGGCTATTCTCTGTCACCAGAGGTCCAGGAGCCTGCACTGGGCAGGAGGAGGTGGCAGAGCTCCCACAAAGCCAAAGTCAATTCCCTGGCAATTCGAGCAGATGCTTCAGCAGCTGTGGGTGATGCACCCAGGGGCTGCTGGAAGGCAGAAAAGCTCAAGGGCATCATTTACCTCTAGAGTCAGGGGGATGGAGCAACTCCTTTCAGTATCATGTAAGTGGCATCAGGAGTCATTAAACCAGGAAGATGATGACATGATTAATTTTTCTGATCACATATCATACTGCCCAAGTCCTCCCTGGTTTTTTCCCGTCTGGCACATCAGTTAATTTATATGAGGAGCTCTCTACTTCATTTCCTTAAGGATATAAGTAAAGGAGAAAAATACATACCAGATACATTGACTGCCTGCAATTTATTTTTACTCTGTTACAAAAGAAATCATTCCACCGGCCACAGAACTGCTCCTTGTTCCAAAATACCCAACCCACCTCCACTTCAGAGGGATTTCTTTGCTCTGTTTTCTTCTTAAGTCCTTTTAAAACTTAGAAACACATGGAGAACACTCATCTTCACCCCCCTGAAGGTTCCCAGTTCCAAAATTACATCATGGCCATTACCATTTAGATCTGAATGAGGTAAATATGAATGGAAATATATGCCTCTGGAATGCACATCCAAATGGATCAGGTCAATAGAGGGAGACTGCTTTTCTTAAGTCCCATCACAAAGTCATGATGGTTCGGGGGGAAAAAAAAAGAAAAAATCCAACAGAAAACAAGCCCCAAAACACACAGACATCAGTCTATTGTTACAGGCCTTTGACTTATTAGGCTAAATAGGGGGAGAGGATATCTGGTTTTGTTATAACTTGGAGAGAGAATAAAAAGAATCCTACATTGTCATTGATTCCCACCACATGGGTTAAATATTTGAAGCAACCTTTGCTGGAATGGTTCTCTGAAAAGAACATTAATTTCTTCAACTTTAACAGGCAAAGTCAGTGATTGACATTTCAAAATAAAAATGGCTGGAAAGAATATAAAGCCCAAACAATAAACCTTTCACTTAACACACAGCTTCACATGGGCTGTTTTGACACAAAGCTCTTCTTCATCAGGGTGAAGCTGGGTATATTCCCTGTGTCCCAGAATCTTTAAATATTAACAGGAAGGAAGAGATGAGAACTTAATCTGTTCCTCACTAGAGAAATTTTTAGCGCCAACTTCTCTACCCAGTGGATAACCAGACATTTAGAACTTTGAACAAAAAAAAAAAAATCTCTCTTCCCATTCAATCCATTCTTGTCTTGACTACAGAATAAAACACATGTTGCTAGAATATGAAACAAGATGTGCATAAAACAGAAACAAGGATGTGCAATTGTCTGGTATAATTTCTGAATTCCAGCAAATTACAGTTAACCAGACAACAACAATTCCATTTTGTAAGAACTTTCAATGTAACCACAACAAAACGTGGAGAATATTTTCCAAATGCTTTCTGCTTAACATTGGAGCAAAAATAATCCATTTTAAAATATTGCCACCCAAAAAAAGAAAAAGGGGGGGAAAAATGTCCACTTCCTTAATAAAGATGCCTTTCCATCTGGAAAGAGGATCCAAGACTATTTTAGCTGCTGTGAAGCAATACGGAAAATTCAAGCCTGTTTCTCATCCCAGATCAGTGTGGCAGTGAAACAACTTCCCCAAGCCTTCTTTTACTCCCTAGATCCTCACCTCAGTGGATTATTGAGGTACCTGTCTTCACAAAACACTACAGCTCAACAGAAAGCATATTTGACAAAGGGAAGTTCTCTGGTTTAGCCAGCACTAGCAGAAACCTCTTGTCCCACTCTTCCAGAAAGTTAAGGAAACTGTTCTTATAAAAATGAATAACCAATGTAAGCAGAGTTACCTGCGTGTAGAAGCAACATCAGGCTAAATTCTTCCCTGTAACTGTTTGTTGCTGCCATAATTCTGTCTTAAGTACAAATGACTGCACTGCTTTCAAAGAACCTTTCAAAGAACTCGCTATAAAAGCTTTTTGCTGGAGGAGAAGATAAGTGCTAGCAGCTATAATTCAAAAGCAACAAAAGCTGCACACATTCCCTAGCAACACAACAAACGTGAGACCTCCGCTTACAACAACAACAACGAGCTGGGATGGTTCAAATTGGTTTTTCCTCCAAGAGCAGAAAGAAAGGGAAAAAATATCTGATATCTTTTCAATGAAACAAGTTGAGCAGTCACATTAGGGAATGATTCGGGGTTTTAATGTGTTGGCTAGGCTGTGGACAAGGGATTAGACAGAGTAAAATTTCTTCAGCTCATTGAGCATCATAAGGAGACATTTAAGCAGGGATGTGTGAGACACGAAGTCATTCACTCCTCACAGCTTCAGGGACAATCCGGTGTCCAGTTTGCAGCATCACACTTTGGCAGAGATGCAGACCAGCTTAGAAGGATGCCAGCATAGAACAGTCAGGATGAACATGAGTCTGGAAATTTTGCCCCCTGAGGCAAGATAGAAAGAATTGAAAACTTGTTAAGTCTAAAAAAAAAACTACACAGTTGGAAAATCTTGGAAAAGATGACCTGAGTAAGAGTTTTATCTCGATTCTGTCTGTCAGTGACCCTGAGTATACTAAGACTGAAAAACAAAATTGTTGAAAATGTATGAGAGGGTTTTATCCCTGGAAATCTGAATTTTGCTGGTGAACTCAGTCTTGCCAGTAAAAATTCCCTCTTGACATCTCAGTGGATCAGGGAATTCACATTTTAAAGCTCCTTGCCCAGATCTGAGGAATATCCTATGCAAAGCAGGCAATAACAGACAATCCTGTCAAATTTGTGAACCTGAGACTTCCAAAGGTCCCCTGAAAATATGGTCCCCTTCCTCAAACTTCTGATCTTAGACACATCACTGCAGAAATAGCCTTAATGCTCCAATTCAGCTTGCATTTAACTCTCATTTAACTAGTCACAAGTTCCATGAGACTGAATGGATTTAGACATACTCTACTGAAATGAATACTGAAAGTAAAACTCCCATAATTTTGGAAAAGTTCCTTTGAACAAAACATGTATGGAGCCCACAGAAGTTGTAGTATGAACACTTGTTCTAAAAGCCCAACAAAATTGAATGTGGCACCTTTTCAATAGATTTCTCCAAACATATTGCCCTATAGCTACAAGAAATGGCAGAGTTCTGCTTGCTAAATTTTACAGCTGCATTCAACAACTCACAATATACAGCAAATCAAAGATACCTCATTGGCTTGAGTGTTAGGAGGAGGAGGAGGAGTGCAAAAATGCACAAATGCAAGAAGAAGAAGAAACAGGGGACCAATTCAAAGGAGTCTGAAATCTTGTGTATTTTCAAGGCCCAGAATAAGTGCACTGGTCCAACACATGGAGGAAGCATTGCTAAGGGATCATGGGTTTTACTAAAACCCTTTTCATGCTCTAATGCACTGTGCTCAGCCTACCTACAACACTAAAATACAGGTGAAGGGCTGTGGGCTTCCAGTTCACCACAATCGTGCTCCTGACCCTTGAAATTATCAGCAGGGCTGGGAGGGCAAGAGAAGCCTGGGACAGAGGTGGCACACAGCCTGCACAGACCTGACTGGAGCACAGAAGCTCTGTCAGAGCTGGACTGGAGGGAACATCAGCACCTCCTTTGCACAGACTCGCCTGGAAGAGCTTGGCAGCCTTCAACTCCCATCCCTCCATAATCTGTAGCATTACTGAGGTATCACCAGAGGATATTTCAACTTTCTTTTTTTTGCTGTCCTTTGTAGCACAGCTCAGAAAATATAAATCGTAAAATAGCATGAAAATCACATTTCCTCTCTGCCTCTGGAATGATTTCATCATATCTGTCTCTGTTCAGCCTGTGAAACAGCTAATGCTCTTCTCTTATTTTCAGTCCTTTCATGGATTTTAGGTTACCTGTACTATGGACCTGTTTACAAAAAAGCACCAAAAACATAAGGTGGTGACAGGTTGTCACCCTGAAGAGATTTAAAACAAAACAAACCCTGACCCAAACTATAAAAACAATCTAGGCTTTTTGCATTCCCCAAGGTCAATATTTCAAGTTTGAAATTCAAAGGTGAAGATGATTGTTTTCATAGTTTAGTTTTTTGGAGAGTTTTTTTTTAATTTTAAAAATTTATATTTTATTTTAACCTGTTCTGCTAAGGAGACAGCACAAGTCAAATACTGAGTAATTAAAAAAAAAAAAATTAAGATGGGGGTTCCAGTCTGCAAATAAAGGGCATGATTTCAGAAGAATTTGAGCACCATTAGCTTGATGACCTCCTTAGAGGGGAAGAGGTTTGAGAAGACCTGTTCATGGTACAAAAGCTGCCTTAGGAGATAGGAGACATGTAAAAACTGAAATTAATGGGATTTGCTGAGATCCCACCTTCCTTGCTAATGACACTTCTTTTATAATGACATTTCTTTTATAACACTTGTATGCAGACATATTATCTTTGGAAATAGGATGCTATGTTAAATGGAAGCATACAGAATTCGGAGTAAAACAGGTTATTAGCAGTAGATATTATGAATTTATTATCTCTTCTTATTCCTAAATATGCTACCTTACCTCTTGCTATAGTCATTTCCAATAAGACTGTCAAAGTCATCTTGATAACAGATGTGCAGACCTGTCCTAGATGCAATGACTCTGGTCTTTAAATTCACCATGATTTGCTCTACAGGGATTTAATTAGGAGATGTGCTCCAAGGCACTCACTCCCCATTTCTGCACCTTCTAAGACTGACCTTTGATTTGTTGATTTTCGATTGCTTAAACACATCCTGAAACACATTTTGCAAACTGAATTAATTTTCATTTGCACTTTACCGTTTGTGCTAAAATGGGCCAACACTCTAACTCTCTTTTTAAAGGCTAGCTTCTAAAAAAGAAATTCTTCAAGTCTAAATCATTCAGTGTAATGTCTGTGAAATGTGCATAATGGCTATTATTAGGAGTTGTCGTCTAGAGAAAAACACAAAATACATAAACCCACAAGAATTCACAGTCATTCAAAATCTGATTTTCCTCATGGATAATCTAATTTTAGCTACTAAAAGGCCATCATAGCATTAATACTAATGTTTGTATTTCACATGACCTAAACTGTAGCTTAGAAAAACCCCGGGCAACAACTAAAGCTCAATTGCTGTCCTTAGATCAATATGGGAAAAAAGTGAAATCTAGGAAGAGAGAAAGCAGGGAGGGAGGTGCAGCCTGCTGCAGGTTCTGCCTGCAAATTGAGCTCATGGGCGGTTATTCACTTGAAAGATGGGCTTCAGAGCATCCACCTACACCAGCTGTGGAGATTTTCCCATCTGTTTCTCACCCCCTGCAGTGTCCACATGTCCCACACATCCTGGTGGTGCAATAGTCAGCTGGGAACACACAAACCATCCACCTGTGTTCTTCCACCATGGCTCCTCCTCAGCAGTTAAGGGAGCTGAAATGTTGCTCACGACACAGCAAACTTCACAAACCCCAACTAACGCTTCAGAGAACTCAAAACTTCAGAAACATTTCCCTGGATTTGCATTAACACAATGTCAATAGAAGCTTTTATCTTCCATTCACATGCTCATCAGATATTATGACTTAAGGGAGATTTTAGCAGTTACATCTTCGTAAGCAAAACACCCACATTGCTTAGCGAGCACACTACTGTTGTTCTTAATACAAAGTGACTTCTAAAAGCCAAAGCTGGAGAGGCAGAGACAGAAATGTCTAGAGATTAATTTTTTAGTATGTACTGTAAGATTTCCTTTGGACTTTCGTGACAGTGCCTGCACAGAAAAACACAAACATTTTCTCAGATAGAAAAATCAACTAGGATTTCTCTTCCTATGCCACTGAGAGGGCATGTGGAATAGCAAGTCCCGTAATGACACACCCCAGGTCCCTGAGCAGTGGGTGCTGTGCTGGTTGCAGAGAGCAGGGCAGTCCAGGTGTCACATGGGGGAGGTTTTGATGGGCACCCAGAGCCCATCATTTATAACACAGCACCTCTGTGCCTCCCGTGGTGTCCTGTGTTTGCAGGGACAATTGTCCCTGAGCATCTGCCATCTGCACACCTTCAGACTCACCAACCTCCAGCTCCCCTCCCACAGCTGCACTTCTCCATGGGCACAACTGCAAGCTCGTTTAACTGAGCCTAAAACTCTAAACTTAATTGCACCTGCCAAATGTTTCCTTGCAGAACTCCAGTGCCCCCTAACAGCCAGACCCTGACAACGTCTGGATCGAGGGGTGTGACAGCTCAGCCAGACTTAGACCTTGCAGCCAGGTATTTTCTGGGTCTGTACTGTTATTTGCAAGTAATAACTGGGTATAGAATGAAGGACTAAGCCAACAGGCAATGCTTAAACTGCAATTAATGTTTGTCTCCCCACCACACAGTACCTGCAAGGTAATTCAAGATAGCTGTGAATGAAGCAAGAGGAGCTAATCGCAGGTAAGTAACATATGGATGGAGAACTCAATTCAAGCTGTAAATATGCTGAAAAGTCTCAACTCTACTCAGGTTGCAAAAATTTCATCACATAACCATAGCTTCAATATAAGTTTATAGTAGTGGAGGAGTATCACTCTGGCACTTACCTTAGGCTAGCATCATTTCCATTATAAATGCATAATGCATATAAGCAGTTCTCTCTTTACCTTGTATCCATTTGAAAAATAAACCTGGCATTTCTGTTATTTTATGGATTTTCTAAGAGCTGGAATAGGCAGTGTTTACATGAACAGAATATAAAATCAATTCCATCTTGATTACATTTGACTTCAATGAGTACTAAGTGATGCTTTTTCCATTTAATCAGGGAACGGTGTTGAAGCTACACTATTTGCATTTTAATAAAAATTCTCCCAAGATCCAAAAAGTAGCAGCACTGCTAAGTGCCTAAACATTAGGAATTCATCTTTCTTGATGAATAGTAAGATTTAACTTGTTTAGATATTATTTTGCTCTTAATTGTAAGACTTATTTAATAAATAGAAGCAGGTTGAGAACCACCAAGGTTTATACCTACCTGCAAAGCAATTTAAAAACCCCCCTTATGCAGAGCTTTCCTTGGCTTTTGTGCTCACACACAACTACATACACATGTTTACACATGTGCAATCACACACTTCCATGTGCACATGCCATCCAGTTTTGCTGCAGGAAGCAGCAAATGTCCCTGGAGGACTGAATAAAATCGCTTAAAATAGCATAATATTTGAGCTGCTAGAAAAGTAATTCAGCACATCATTACCCCCTAACACCAATAAAGGATGAAACACGAATGCAGAGAACACAGTGTCTGACTTGTTTTACCCCATGACAAGCATAATGTTTTTTTCCCAGTGTCTAAAAATGTTAAAGTGGGCCAAAACTAATCCTGATATAATTGCATTAGTTTTAATGGAATTGTGCTATAGATTAATTCATGGCAACAACTAAATTGTAACATTCTCTTTCTCCTGCGGTGGTTGTATTCTGAACAGTCAAAAAGAAAGAGCAGTGGGACCACAAACAGCAGTGAGTTTCCCGAAGTGTCTCTCCTGAATTATCTTTTAAATTTCAAAGTCACGATAAAACTGAAAACTGGAAAATTTCTATCACACTGCCCTTTCATAGCAAACCACAGGTTTGCCAGCAAAGCATCCAAAATTTGTATCATGAGGATTACAATTCAGACTCTTTAAAAGAAGGAAAGAGGTGCTGATTTCTGGTTGAAAGCAAAGCCCACAGACACATAAAAAGCAGTGAGGAGCTGAGCAAAGGATCTGTACAAGGAATGACTCCATACTGAGATCTGGAAGGCCATTTAAGGGCTTTGAGTGCCCATTTCCATTACAATTAGTATTTAGTTCCCCTGGGTAGCTTTGAAAATTTCAGCGTAGGTGTGTACATAAGCTACATTATTACTGAATCCTAAAACAGTTCAAGGAACGTTAAATTTTATGTGCCATGCTCTCAGCTGATGTTACTCAACAAAGCCCCACTGAGGTCATTAAAGCACTGGTGGTGGCTATCGGAGGATCTGACGTGGAGCCTTCACATCTTACCTTTTTTTTTTGCCTAGTTTGTACACTTTAGATCAATAGCTTCATTACCAATAATGATCACTTGTAGATTCTTCACAACAACTCCAAATTAATTAGATGTTGCAAGGGTTCAATTGATTCGCTTGCATGTCACAGAATCACTGATCTGCCACCCCTCAGCAGTGCTGCCAGTTGAAGTTGTGAGTGCTCAGCACAGGGGACTTTCTCCTGAACTGAGCTGCAAATAGTGAAATTGCTTGAACTTTAATGGAATGGCAGTGAAAAGCTTGCAAGGCTCCTTGCTGGTTTGTATTTCCACAGCTTGCTACCAGGTAAAGGGTAACAACCCCATCAGTCTCACAGTTCTGGCCCTCCACACTGGATGCAGACAAGCTAAAGAGCTCTGCCTCGAGTATGTCGCACTGCCGGGGCTTTTTCTGAATGCTTTTACTCCAAAACTGGGTTACAACCAACACTCTTCACTGGGAGAAGAGCTGCAGTGTCCTTCTAATCTTGTCCCTGTCCCCAACAGATTTGGAGCCATGATTTGGAAGAAAGGAGTCAAAACAAGAGGTCAGAGCTGGGAGTTTCATCTCAGTCTGACAGCTGTGATTTAGTGTCATGGTTACCAATAAAAGGTGAGCAACTCTTACAGCAAACAAGCATTTTGCCTCTATGGAAATCTAAACAAGGTGTAATATTTTGTAGCACTAATCCTTCGTCATTGGTAATGTCTTGGGAAAGCATGATTGCTTTGAAAAGATGTTCCTGGCATTAAAATTAGACAGGACCCTAGTCATCATTGTTTAATCCAAGAATTTTTACATGAGCTTTGTTTCAGTGGTTAATGGTTTTGGGTTTTTTTCTGATTATGACACCTGTTTAAAACAGCAACATTTAATTTAATCAGCAAGTTCAAGCTCCAAACCTCGTCTTTTTAATTAAACACCATAGAAAGCCTGCAAAAAAAAATTACTCATTTGAGCACTAAAAGGAATTTTGGAACAAGTGTGCAAAAATAAATGAAAGTGTTAAGTCATAAGCTAATTAATTAAAAAAAAAACCTTAAAAATCTGCATAGCTTCCAAATTTGGCTAATACAAAATATCTACTCCTGCTACAACCCAATATAAGGAAACAGAAGCTTTCTGATCTGAGGGCAGCTGTTCCACCCCACAGCAGCTCAGGATCTGGCCCTGATTTGTACGCAGCTCTTCAGCCCACACTGATTTCAGACATACAACTTAAAGCTGACAGACATCTGGGGATCATTTTAAAGCAGTGAAAATATGGGAGCAATCATTGTATTTCCCCTGCTACAGTTGTTCCCTGGAAATTCAGGAAACAGCACTAGAAGAAACCCAAAAAAGAAATGAAATGTGCATTTGTGCTGAGAGCACAAACCACAAGCTAAGTAAGTGGCTGTGACACAGATGTGTCTCACAACTCGGGGTGGATCTCACAGCAGACTCTGCTCCGTGCCTGTAGGCAGGAGTGTTTGTACTCTTTCCTTCTTGCTTTGGCACAAGGAACAGATTTTATTTTCCTATTTTGTATTACTATAATTCCTTCCTCCCTTTGTCTCTTAGCATCTCCCACGTAACACACATGAGAACCTCACTTTAATCCATTCATTTGATACATCAAAGCCCATAAAGAATCCCAGATACTCCTGCTGGGAGGAATGAAACAGTGATTGACAGTCAGATTCCTAGAAATGCTGGGCAACAAGAGCATTTGTGGTCATATCTTTCACCTCAAAGAGGTACAACACCTCCTTGGAGTATCTACAGGAAGCCTTCTGAACAGGGATGTCCCTCAATGCCCCCAGTGCAGGAGCTTTACAAACTCATCACAGCATTCCAGGTGACCAAAGCAGCTGCCACAGATGTCAGGGTCTCTCCTACCACGGGCTCCCACCACTGCTGCATTTTCACCATCCTCTCCCTTTTTCTGCCTCAGTCCCACAGGTGGTGTTGGAAGGAAACACGAAGCTGTTTTACCCACCGTGGAACCGTGCTGCCCCGAGCTTCTTGGTGCTGTTCCAGACCCTGCTGGCCCTCAGTGCTCCACTCCTTTCCTCCCTACAGGCACCACTGCTATGGCAGCACCCATCTGATGCTCTACAGCCTTCACTTGAATATATCATACCTTCTGTTTGGTTTTCCACTTCTCTCTGAAGCATAGCAAGTCCTTTTAAGTCATTTTGGATGCCATTCCTGAAAGAATGTACACCAGGAGCGGAATATATTGAAAGAAGCACTGCATAGCTACACTTTCTCTGTTCCTTCCTCAAAATAGGACTCAGCTTGTCTCTGGTATTATCATCTTGGGGAACCACCTGCTCCACATGGCAATATCTCTCCAAGGCACAAGTCCAGTCTATCCCTGAACAACACACAAACTCTGCTCCAAGGGCTGTCATGCCTTGCAACATAACATAAATGGTTTCTCCTTGCCTGCATACTCGAAAAGCCCATTACCCCGCCTGAAATAAATGCCCTGAATGCACACACTGAAACTCAGTTGAGAAGAAATGTTTCTCAAATTAATAAGAGTAAATTAACTCCACATTAAGGTCACTGCTTCTGAATTTTTTTACTGGTGTTTTTAAAGCACTGTCTGATAATTGGGTATCGATTTCAATGCCCTATAAATTGACCTATCCAGTGGTCTTTGTCTCTTTCTTGATACTCCTCCATTACAGCACTGATGATGATAGTTTTAATTATTTTGAAACATCCTTATTTCAGAAGGAAGAAGAATCAGTCTTTACTGAGCCCTTTTTCACCACAGACCAAATCAAAAGGATATAATTACTTCCATGCTGATCAACATCATATTGGATTTTACTTTAGTTCCTACCATGAAACTCTTCACTGCAATTAAAAGCCCAGAAACTGACAGTATGAGCATGATTCATTGCTGTACAATCAAATCCCTACTTTATAAACCTGCCCTCACTTCATGGCAGTACCACAATCTCAAAATGAGCCACAATCTCCTTACAGAGAGGTGAACCAGCAGTGATGCTCCAGAGCTCACGCGGAGTCTCCTTCATGTTTCAGTTGCTGTTATGTGCACCCAGACCCACACAACTACAGCAAGTTTTCCTATTCCCTCATTTTTCTCAGTGTTTTCACCAGTAAGAGCAAGACAGAGGGGACATGATCACAGCACATTAAGAAAGCCCTAGTAGCTGGGGCTTCTGAAGAGGAATTTGATCCCACACAAGAGTCTTATTAATGCACAGCAGGATTCCCTGCCTTTCACTTACACAGCACCAGACCCCAGCACTGAACAGGATTAAGGCTGAGATAGGAAGAGGCATTACCAAATAATATGCCTTGAAAGTTTCAAATCCCTAATATCTGTCACCTTTCTGACTGCTACAGTCATACTGCATTCTTCTTATTTTCTGTCCTTTTTATGATTATATCCTCAAACACCTCCACTGTTTCCCCACTCAGTGCTAGCTGCAATTTGTGTCCTCCAGTGCTTCAGAGAGGCTTTTTTAGAATTACAGAACTGGGGAGCATATCAAGGGACAAATAACCATTTAGCTCCCTCTCTGTACTGAAGGGGAATAAATATCCTGGGTATTGTGGGGGTTTTCCCTTAATTTGACGGTATTTTGAGGGCACTGAATTCATACCAGTCAAATCCCAATATTAACAGACTTTTGGCCAAGAAAAGATACTGAAGTCATAAAAGCATTGCATTGCCAATGAAGAGATCAGAGGGATGGGAAGGTGAGCAAAATTAGAGGGCAAGAGGTACAGATCACCTGGGAAATGAGCAGACCAGGAGTACACTCCCTGTAGCACATATGGGAGGTCCCAGAACAGTTATAACAGTACCAAGTTTTCCTACTGGACTCTCAAGAACTAAAATTAGTTTGATAGTCTTTAATTACCTCACAGAACAGGCTTTGAACAAGGTTTTCCCCACTCACCCCTTCCAGTCCACAACTCAGGCCACCTAATCCAGGGCAACACCCAGAGAGGAGGGTCACCAGATGGACTCACAGGAGGAGATGCTGCTTTCCCCAACTATTTGGGCCTCTGAAAGCTCTGACACGCTGAAAACAAACCTGTGCAGCCAGAGCAGGGTGAGGCACACAGCTGTCACACTGCTACCCTATATTAACCATCCCAATTCCTACAGACTGGCAAAGTTCACCCTTTTAGCTGCAGCACTAAGTAGTAAAACATGTTAATTCCTCTAAATTTTTGTTACCTCACTCTCCACAAACTCATTATTTTAAATTGTGTTATCTGTATAAACATTAAAACTCTGACTTCCATTACAAATCCTATTCTTGCACGACATTCATAATTTAAATAATATAAATCCCTGAAGCCAGGTTCCCTATAATCCCCCTGACAAGCCTAACTTGGAGCAGGGAAGAACAGAGTGCTGCAATGGTGATATGAAGCCTTGAGGCAGCAGAGGGACCTCTGCAGCACAAGGTAATTGCAGTGTTCACTGGAGCCGTCCTGCTGCAGGGGTGGACAGCTCAGGACAGCTGCCAGGAACATGCAATTAAACACACATTGTTAATCTTCAGTGTGCTGGGCCAGAAGGACGCTGGCATTGTTCACACAAGCACACACACCTCCAGCACACGTGGACGCTGCAGAGAGCTGGGCATAACAACAGGTAGTATGTCTGGGAGATGCTGCTGTGCATTTTTAATTAGAAGCACATAAAAAGATCCTCTGTAGAAGATAGAGCCCACCTCAGTGTGCTCAGGACACTGGGTTGGGAGTCACAAAACACAAATGCTGAGTGTGCCTTCACCATATGACTTGTGTCTCCCTGATCTTTAAAGCAGGGTTAACTTTGCTCAGGTAGAGATCGTGTTGTTCACAGCAGACAGCTTTAGGCATCATTACAGTACAGTCTCTATACTCCATCAGCTCCCCAGACACTCAGAGAAAAGCCAGACCCTCCAGAGGATAACTCAAAGGAAAAGTCTGAGCTGTAGTTACACCTTCAAGTTCCCCTTCTTGCAGCTGAGAGAGCTGAGAGGGATCAGCATCCCAGGGCAGGGTACACAGCCTCTGTCACAGCTGAGGCTCTGCAAATATCTGGTAGTAGTAACTTCCTCTCCCACCTGTAGATGACAGATGCTACTTCAAAAAACCCAACAAACAGAAACAAACAAACCTGTACAGTTGTTAAGGTCACTTCTGTTCTGTGTGGGGTTACAGATGCACTCAAACACCTGCCAAACTTGCCAGCAGCACTGCCTTGGAGCAATGCATTTGGAAAAGACAATGAATTAGTTTAGTACCACACTGCCAGGTAGCAATTTGCTGCCAGGAAAAGGAGCAGGTGCTTTTCCATCCTTGGTGCTGCTGAAACAGGAGTTACCTTTGCCAGTCAGGGCAAATATAAAGTAACCTGTGAGAGTCCAGCCAATCTGAAACCCTCACTGTCCCAGCTACACTTGGAACCATTCCTTAGTTGCTATTGCCACGTGCACACGTGGTGCATCTACGGCAGAAAAATGTCCTTTTGGTCATTCTAACACATCATTAACCAAATCTGCATGTACACCTATCAGCACGTACACACAAGGGATGCAGCAGCTATTATAAATTCTTTGCTATTTTTCCAGCCCCTGATCATCTGTCACACCAAGTGAATATGACACTTGCATTTCTAAATGTCTACAACTTGAGTAGTATCTAGGATGAAACAGTTTCATGTGTTTTTGCCCAAACTTGTGCAATTGTCCCTAGCCTGAGGCTGTTGCATCAACACCTTGCAAAATACTGGGGTGACACAGGGCAATACATGACTAAAAACACAGAAAAACCTTTTATGTATCTGTGCAAATATATTTACCAGAGAAAATCCTAATTCAAACCAGTTAGAATCTGAAGCAAGATTTAGGAATTCACAACAGAATTTTGCTTCTAGACTGGAAATAAAAATGAGCATCAAACAGACTAAAAATTTTCCTGTCACTGCGAGATGTTTTGTTGCTGGTTCATTTTGTTCTGGGAAAGAGCTACAAACCTGTTAGACTGCAAAGAACAAAAAGTTCATCAAGGTTGGCCTCTGGAGGAAAAGATGCTGTAGGGACAGCCAAGCGTACAGCAAGGTTCAGAAAAATGCTGCTATGCAACCACAGTATTTTGTTCTCAAAGAAAAAATCCTGAAGAAAATTAAACTATTAAAAGCGTCCTGATTAAGTGAATAGATGGCCCCAGACAGGTTTGCATTATAAACATTAATTGCACATTAGCTCAACTAATTAAAAAATAAATACTGTACACGGCAGGAAGCTCCTTCTTAAAAGCAACTTCTGCCTTGGGAAATGAGCCAGTTCTTTTTAAAAAACAAAAACACAAGCCCTGGAGTGTCAGCGAAATGCCTGTTTCAGCAAGGGAGACTGAGAACACCATGGAGCAGATATTACTGCTGTGCCAACTGTGCAGAGCCAAAGTAGCAGCAAACACCAGGAAACACTTAATGAAAGGATCTCTTCATTCCCTCTTACTGCCCAACCCAAGCGAGAGCCTCAGATACCATAAATGAAACAACACAAAGCCAAAAAATAGTTCACTTGCTGGACTTTGGCAGAGGGCTAGAGCAGAGGCTTTGGGGAGCCAGTGGGGGTGAGAAGGTTGCTCTTTTCCAGGTGCTGGAAACTCTGGGGCAAAACCCAGCCTTGTGCAAGTGCCTCATCTCCTCACTCACAACCAGGATAGTGCCAAAAGTGCCAGGAGCTGCCTTGGGGCCACGCTGTACCCAAACCCTCCCTCAGTTTTCTGCCAAATCCCCACTGCTGCCTGCCTCAAGATGTGCCCCCAGCAGGACCCTACAGTATCACTGCAGCTTTTAGCAGCAAGCTCAGGGCTTGCTTGGGGCACACTTCATCACGGGAGGGTGTTGCCATGCTCTTCAAGCTCCCTGTTAATTGATTTCCAAGGAACCAAGCAAGACAGGATATATTCAGGCTCTTGCATCTCAGCTGAGGTCAAGACTGAAGGATGTTGATGACCCAGTTCGACTGTGGGAGGTGGTTGTGGTGCTGATAAGCACTGTGAGGCTGAAAGATACAATAAAAAAGGAAAAACAATAAACCAAAAAACACCCTGCAGGACATCACCAGAGCAAAGCCTACCTGGCAGGAGCCAGGCTAGCACATGGATGGCCTGAATTCCAGGCCAAGGCTCAAGACACAGAGGAATTATTCATCTAACAAGCAATACTAACCAGATTTGCACTTGCTTGCATTCTCTTAGCAAATGTGCATATACAAGAATAAGGGATTGAAGATGTTTTCAACCATGAATATTAGCTTTTTATACCTATGTACACACAGACAAAAACCTTTCCTTTTTCAGGCAGAGAAGCACAGACACTTTCACCAGGGTGACACTAAGTAGTTAATGCAATACTAGATAAAAATCAAGATGTCACATCAATTTGTGTGAGAAGAGTTGCACTGATATATCTGGGTTCACATCCAAGCTCTGCCATAGACTAGCTACATTCCCCCAGGCAAGGCAGCTCCTTTCTCTACTCCTTAGATCCAGGAGAAGCCATTTTTCTTCTGTCTTATATCTGTTCTCCATTTAGCTCTTTGGGGAAGCCACTTGTGCAATCAGCCTTTGTGTAACACTGAACACATAAAAGATCCAGTCTCAATTTAAACACTACTGTAAGGCAGATAATAAACAATCATCATTAAGCCATTAATTCACTTAACAGCCTTTTTCTCTCTTTCTGCCAACACACTTTCTGAGTTGGAAGGGGTTTTTTCAGCAGGGAGGTAAATTTGCACTCTCTTGCAAATGGAAAGATTATGTGCCAGTGTATTCATAATATTGAGTCATAATCATAAATGACTATTTGATAAATTTCTTGACGAGCACCACAGATCTTGCCTGCAAGTCATGCCACATTTTAGCAGCCAGTTCTGTTCACAGGCCTCAGAGGAATTACAGAGTTAGCTTGGATGTCATTTAGGTTTCACTGATAATCAAAAACCTGCTATCTAAACACACTAACTGCAGTATCACTTCCTTTGTGCATGTCATCAAATATGCATGAATCTCCTCTCTGGGGGATTGCTGCTGTGGACAGGGCACCTTGTAACACTGCAATGCATCCAGTGGCAGCCAGCAGAGGAATTGTGTCCTGCAGTGGAGCCTGACTATTCTGACTGAGAAATGGTTCCTGAGATCATAGTAACTGCTAATATTTTATTTTAGTGCA
Source organism: Corvus moneduloides (assembly GCF_009650955.1). Lineage (NCBI taxonomy): Eukaryota > Metazoa > Chordata > Aves > Passeriformes > Corvidae > Corvus > Corvus moneduloides. Next base: position 2,855,109 of record NC_045491.1, on the reverse strand, counting down.
ATTTGAGGGGATTAGGGAAATCACATCCCCCAGCAGAGGCTTTACTTCTGGCAGGTGTGAATGTCATATTTGTGCTAAGCCTGAGGGAATGTTTAAGTGCACTGGTAGGGAACAAATGCATGCCCAGGAAGCCCAGGGTTGGTCCACATTGCGTGGAAAAGCCACACAAAGCAACTCCACCATGCACAGTCTGGGGAACTAGCAGAGCAATATATCCTAAAAGAAACAGGTCACTGGGAGACAGAGGCAGCCATGCTTAGCACTGCAGCTTCCATGGGTACAGAAATCCCCACGTGGCATGCTTCTGAGGTGGCTGAGCACACACAGGGGCTCTGAGGTGTGCAGCCAGTGCCAGGCTAACAGCACAGCCCAGGAAAAATGAGGCAGAAATTTTCTTAAACAGCATCAACTAGTTTATGCACCACTTATGGACATAAAACTTTCCATTCTACTCCTCCTTCTGCTGGTGTAATACCACCTCAGTATCCCTGTTACATCTCCAATACAGCTACAGATGAGCAGCTTAAAGAGCATCATGAAGCTCAGCCTCCCTCCCCTTCACACCAGCTCTTAAACATGCTCAGTGCTGTATTCCTGGCATAACTTCTCCCTTCTTGGGTTTGTCTTCACATTACTGCACTTAAATACCTTTCCATATCTTGCTATTTCCTTCTTGTTCAAAGCCAAGCTCTAAAAATCCCTGCTGTTCTCCACAGTCACACAGACACACGCACACAAAAACCGTGGTTTATGTCATATAATGAGAACAGAAAATAGCCACAATCTGCTAGCCCAGCTCAGCTCCCATAAACATGAAAGCGAGGGGAATTCACTGCTTCTCACTCCACCTCCCCAAATCCTGGCTGCAGCAGCTGCCCTGGCACAGGTGAGCACGGGCCACTCAGGCTCCAGGGCGTGTTCTCGGTGGCATGACACAGAGTTAATGCTCTGAGGAGAGGCTCTGGATGTTCCACATACAATAGAGAGCTGCACAAAAAAGCTTTCATGATTAATGGGAACTCTAACACCGTGGGAGTTAAAGACCTTCACTCTCAGCAGACTCCTAAAGCAGTCTCTGTGCAGAGGAGGGAATCAAGCCAGAACAACACAGTATTTCCAGTACCCTTTTTGATCTTCCAAAGAGTTTAGCAAAATATCTGAAATCCCAATGACATATTGGCTTTATGCTAGGCATGGGAGACACGGCAGAGAGGGAAGCACTCAGACTTTCTTCTCAGCAGAAGCCATTCTTTGTTAGTGATTATTATTTTATTACACTTCCAACTTTAAATTCAAAGAAACTTGCATCTCAAGTGAATTCCTATAGTTAGATTCCAACAGCTGGCTGGTACTTAAGTTCCATTTACAAGTATTACAAAACACAGAGATAATTATCAGTGTTATCTGTGTTACAGGTCTTGGGGTCCCTTTTAATAAGCTTTGAAGAGAATGAAACCCCACGAAAGGGACAGGACAGTAGGTATGGCAACAAAACTCTTGCCTTACCTCACTGCATGCAGGTGCACCAGAGGAAGGCAGAAGCCACTGCCATGGTGGATATCTGGAATGTTGACAAGCTGCCGACTGAAAATGCTCTAGCTCACCACCGTAAGGAAAAGACAAGGTTTAACTGTGGGAGAACAGGGTACCTGTTCACCAGACCACATCAGTTATTTGCACCCACACCCTGCCCCTTTCCCTGGGCTCCTCCCAGCCTCGTGCTGCCAGCTCTCCCCTCTGCCAGCAGCAGATGACATTCCTGAGCAATCGCAGAAGCAGCCAGTGGGGCTCAAACAAATCCCCCCATACGCACCACGGTCATCCCATCTTTCTGCAGCCCTACCCACCCGATTTGTTTACGTTCTGGGGAAAGCTGGCAAAGTAAACAGCTGTGGGAAGAAACTAATTTGCCTCTTGTATATCTTCCTGTGCAATTTGGAGGAAACAGACAAGAGCCAAGGGAAGAACTGTTCTGTTTGTTCATTCCTGCCCATGTTGCCAGACAGCCTCCTCACTGCGTCCTCTGCTGCAGTCCCCCAGGTACTTGTATTCATCCCCCTTGCTCCCAGCTGTTTATTCCACTCCACATTCATGCCCAGTTTTGTTCAGGTCCCACTCAGTGCTCCCAGGACATTTCAGACACCAAGCTCAGACTGTACAGGTTAAAAATGACTCCTTTGAGATGCTGAGGGTCAGCCCCTCCTGCTCTTCTGGAGGAAGAAGCAGAACAAGTGCCTGCCTGAATCAAAATCAAAGGCAGACTGAACAGTGACCAGGACCTCTGTCCCTCCCACGCCCAGCAGAGGCAGCCTGTGCTAAGACACTAACACCCTTCATTCCTGCCATTCTCTGCCAAGGGAAAAGAGTTAATGTCAGCTATTCAAAAATTATTACCATCCATAACAGTGCACTTCCCAAAGACAAATAATGCTAACGCTGCTGAAAGAGTATTGATTCCGTAAAGTGATCAGAAGGGAGAGCTTAATTATTTCCTGAGGAAAGAAAAAAAAACATGCTAATACCACAGATCTCCATTACATAAAACCATTTCTAAGAATAAAAGCCTTTGTGTCAATTTCAGGTCTTCCTTCTTTCACAGCCCAATCCATATTCTTCAGACGGTTTGTTACAGCTTCTCATAAATCCCTTTAGAAATTTAATGCAAACTACCCTTATTTTAATAAGCATTTTAATTCCAATGGGGGTTCTGTGTTCTCCAAGGCAGGCATATGCATGAAGTGCATTGTGTGCCTCCCAGGTGACTGCAAGAATGACTTTAACCCATGCACTAAATGATAACCAAAGCAATAATTCTAGTCTAGAATCTGACCCCAAGCTACTCTTTTTGGATGCAAATCTTCGTGTTACTGTGTATGTCAATGTTAATAACTGCCAAGAAATATGTTTTAAAGAGCAGAGAAAACTAATTATTGAGGGGACAGGGGAATGTCTTTGAGAATAAACACAGATTAGTAAGGCACCCTGATCCAGGCAGAAATCCTGAAGGATCTAGTCTGCTTCTAATCACAAAGGGTTGGCCAGAAGTGCTCACAGATGTGACTACAGTTTCTTTCAGATAGCCGGGGGTACTATTCCACCAAGCAAAATACACAGCCTGGGCAGAGTTAGATTTCTCCATTCTCAGAGCAACTTAATTAAAAATCTCCAAGTATCTAAAGAACAAGAATCTCATTGTTTCAGGATCAGCGCAGGAATTCATCAGGGATGGCCAACTCCCCACATAAAGGAGAAGAGATGCCATCTGCAGAGTGGTTTTATCTGATTTCTGGAAAGTATCAGCAGCCAGGAGGTCAACAATAGCTGGTTTGGGGGGTGGTGGAGGTAGAGGGGGTGTGTTTTGGGAAAGGTGCAAGGACAACACTCCTGACAGTAGCCAGGAGTTAGGTTTAGCACAGTACCATGCAAATGTAATAAAGTCTATGCTTTGAACACAGGGCTAAAAATAAAAATGGTCTTATTGTAAAAACATGTCAGGTCATCCCCTTTACAAGTAATTACTAAAAAGACGCTCTCCCTAAAAAGGAGAGCAAATCACAGTACAAATCAATATGAGAACATATACAAAGGAAAAAAGAAAAAAAATATAAGGCTCTAATTTGTGATTTACGCAGAGAGAATTCATGCTGCCAGAGTTAAATTGCCCTTGCTATTGCTAAGAATCTACGGATGACAAAAATCTTAACTCAGAAAAAATGCATCCAACACAGATAATTCTGTATTAGAGCTCATCTCTGTGATAAGGAGTAAATTGATCACAAAAAGAGGTATTATCCAAAGAAGAAGTGATCATTACTTGATTGCATTTTTCAAGTGCAAACAAAAAACTTTTTCCTTTGCCAAGACTACTAATATACAGGCTTGCTGCTTTAAAAGGATCAATTTCATGAAGCTAGGAAAGGAAAAAAGGGAACAAAAGAGCCAAACCAGTTGGAAGAACGAATTTTATAGGAAAAATGTTACAATAATTGGGAACAGCTTAAGAACATTTTTCTAGATGTCCAGGAAAAACCACAGTCTGAGTCAAAGAAAGCTGTAACTATTAAAAACCAAGCTGGCTCATGGGGAAGCAGAAGCAGGTATAAATCATACGTGTAACAAATGCATGAAAGGCAAAGTTCTTACTTTTAATGCAAGTCAGCACAGAGAAAATGCCAAAAATATACAGAAAAACCATAGATTTCTCCTTTCATCTGTGTTAAAAAACGAAAAAAAAGAGACAATGGAAGGAAATATTTCGATATAATAAGAGTAAAATGGAACTGAAAAGTGATACCCTTCCTCCAAAGACAGAAGTACCAAATGGTCAAAAGTAACACAGAAAAGGAAAATGTTTCCAGTAAACACATTGCCTGTATGTGAAGAAAATGAGCTCAATACAGTGATATGAACAAGTGAGTGTTAGCAGTTACCAGCCACAATAGCAGCCTTAGAGGTTTTGGTAATTGTTGGGAAAAGGTTTCTTTGAAAGTTTACACTACACAGGGAAGACTTTCTAGACATACTTAAAGAAGTGTAAATCAACACCTCCTTGCTCTTGGCCTTTTGTTGATTCTCCACCAGAGATATTTGGTTATGAAACCAAAAGGGTTTTCACATCATCTAAATAGAGTTTATTTCCTCTCTAACTCAGCAAATACTTATATATTTCTGATACACCCAGCTGCCTAATTTGGCAAGGGTTGTCTCTTGCTGCTTTCAAAAATAAACACAGACACATGAGGAAGCACCAGACTAACACAAGAGGGAACGTCCTTCTGTTCTCAATGTCATGGGATGCCTTGAAAAACATCCTGCCTCTCTTTCTACTCATGCCTCTAACAAAGGCTTTATGAACTAGTGTTGTGAGAACTTCCAGTAAGAGTGAGCAGTCAATAGTTGGGACCAGAGCAGAAAGTTATTAGCCTTTCTCAGCTTCTTCCTTAAGTTACCAGTCAGGTTTTTGGGAATCCTTTCATACTGAAGATGGATGAATGCATGAATAGAGGGTTTGAGCTTTTCCTGTCTGTTTATCATAGACTGGTTTTTGAAATAAGCACTTTTCCTGCCAAAGGGTTCTGAAGAACCTGGTGGCCTAAGCAGCTGCTGCTGTGATGATTATAGAGCATGAAACCTACTGAGGGTTTGATCAATAGCTGGGATTGCATCAGCTCAGAACTCATCCTCTACAATAAACTCGTGCAGCTACCCAGGTGGAGTTAACTCAGTTTTGCAACTAAAACCATATCCAGGAAACCTGATTCTAATGGAATTAATCCATCATTCACTGGAGACCCCCACTTCCCCTCCTCTCAAAGCTACCATTTTTCCATCATTGCTAACCACTACCTGTCAGGAGTTGCATTTGATTGAGATGCGGAAGCATCAGTAAAATAATTGCTGATGTCAGGTAGCATTCTTTGTTTAGTGTTCATTACCATGTATGACTTAATTAACAATGCCTTCACATCAGAATAAATCAGCTCTTTTTTTATTTACCTGATGTCTTCAGACAATTTCATGACTGTGACATGGGGGCTCCTTTATCATTTCTTCCAGAGCATTAGGTAGGTGCAAGGGATGGACTCAGTTTGAGAGCAAGACCCCCAAACTCCTGCTGATAGGCAGAGGAATGGAGGTGCAGATGGTGTTTGAACCAGTCTGAGTTTAGGGAAGCTTCAGAGATATGGCTTATGTAACAAAGGAATTAGAAAGCAACTTATTAGAAGTGCCAGAGCACAGACAAAGAAAATAAAACCTGGTAAATTAGATAATGTAATAACACTGGGGGGTGCACAAAGAGCCAAGATGATGTATGAACCATCTCCTTATGACAAACTGCTGCACGTTTTTGAACGGAATGGACAATAAAATGTGTTCTTTTAAAAGTACGCTCAGAAGAACTGGATAAAGCTTCCCTCCAGCAGAACTTCCACTTACAACAGCTGAGGATGCCTGAGGTAGAGAGCAGAGGAAAAAAAAGAAACCACACTTCTGTGCTCCTCTCTACTCCCCCCAGAAAGGGAACAGCAGATTTTCCTCTGCAAAGAGCTTTAGTCAGACAATGATCTCACCTATGCCCGTGCAAACTCAGAATTACTTGGGATGTTAATAAAATCATTCCCTCTTTGTACTCCTGAATGCAAGATCCACTCCTGGGCTATGTTACCTTCCCCCAGCAAAAAGGACAATACCAGGAGGCAGAGCCTTTTCCCTCTCTCCACACAGTGTTGACACCAGCTGGGACAGGCACTGTGATATTTGCTACTCAGATTCTCATTTCAAAACGCAGCTTAACCAGTGGCTCTAGATAACAGAACAGATAATCAAAAGGCAACTAATTGCCATCCAAGTCAAGGTCTGACAGAATGAAATCTGAGTACCAGGAAAACATCCAGGTAGGAGCTGTTACAAGAGAAAAGCATTATTCCTCAGGCATAATCCAGACAGTGTTAACAAGTAGTCACAGCAGGATTTCTTATTATTCACAAAAAAATGGAAGTGGTTTCATCATTTCTCAATGATAGAAGAGGTATACAGAAGCAAAAAGGCAAGTTTTAGATCCAGTGTTAAGCAGTATTAGAACTGCAGGGACAGCTGACTGGTAAAAGCTACATTTGAAAAACAAATATTGGATTTTTGGAGCCCTTATCTCATTCTTCCATACTTTCATCTCACATTGAAAAGGACCAACATTTAAGCCAGAGAGAGTGTACAGATACCTGTCCAATAAGCCTGAGTTCACAGATCTGTGTGCAGCTTCAAAAATACACTGAGAACCATCCTTATCTTCTCCCTTCACGTCCCTCAGCAGCAGAGGCTGCTCAGAACACTTTGCTCCTCCCTAAAGAGCTATTTACTAGATAGTTTTAAAAAACACCCCCATGTTGTGCCATGCCTGTCAATGAGTCACTGGCCTGAACCAACCTTCTCATAACCCATTTATTTCTTCATTTGCCCTAGAAATCTCCCAGTGTTGAGAGTAAACCCAGAGGAGGTGAGATTTTTCTCATCCCCCAAAACTTCTTGACAATGTTGTGATCTAAGTAAACTAGAAAAGAGTCTCCCCCCCCTTTGAGGGTTCAGCTCAAATGCAGCAGCCCCATAGAAGTTGCTAGGGGGAATTTTTATTGAAGACACACTAACATCCCAGCAACCCAGTCCTCCTAAAAATAACCCTTGGGAGCGTTGCTAGTCTAATTTGGGTCTGTGACTAACACACACACGTTACAGTTGCTTCATAGGTTTCCAAGTCTACACTTCATATAGGCAGCAATAAAGTCTAAATAACTTTCCATGGGTTCATTTACCCTCTTTAGAAAACCTAGACACCTGGCTGCACCATGTCAGTGCTCATTTTATTTTTAAAAAATCAAGTGTTGGGGTTTATTGCTTCTGTTAATGTTTGGAGGTGACAAAATAAACATCTTAAGTGTTTATAACAGCTCTGTTGTGACAGATACACTGCAAAGCTCATACTTTTGTCTTGAGGGCTGCATTTCACTCCCATTCATCAGGAAAAGCTCTGATACAATGACACCCTCATCCTTTTATAAGGGGTAATATTGGCCACTGAAGCATTCATGTTGTGAAACTGCTACAACCTGCTTCTTACTCAACTGCAGCTGAAGGAATTCAGGAGAAACTTCCCAGGCATCCATAAAACCATATCAATCCAAGAGAAATCAAATCTGAACTGTGGCCTCATCATGCCACTTACAGCTTTTTTGCTCTCCAACAGGCTCACTAAACCTCAGTGAGTTTAAACATCAATGAGCCTCTGAAAGTCAATGAAAAAATGCTTCATTTTTCCAACAGATTTTTGGTCTCAATTTACTGCTTCGCCTCAGAACAGTGCCTGTGTTCTGGTCAGAGGAGCCATGGCCTTTGACTTGGAATCCTCCATCCTGGTCTCTATGAGTTAACCTTGCAAAGTCAATCAGGTTATGGCACCAGAGCACGTTTGAAGCATAAATATTTAAGTGGATTTTAGGTCTGCTGCTTGCTACAACCCAAAGTTTTACTTTTGTAAGGAACATTAATTCAAGCCCCGTATGCTCCCCTCTTTTTCAGTTTTAAAGGAAGCCTGAGGGCAGTGCTTTTACTTATTATGACAGGCAGAGTTCTCAGCATCTGTTTAAACAAAAACAGAACAAAGGGATTATATGTTGCCATGCAACCAATAAAAATGATACATTTTTAATAGCTGAGACCAGAAAAAGCAACTGCCATACGGGCTCAGAAATTTTCTAAAGAAAAAAAGAAAGAAAGAAAGAAAGAGAGGGTTAAAGCCTCGAGTCAAGTTAAAGCACTTTTCACCGGGGGGGGGGGGCACAAGACCTTTATTGCTATTATGATGTAAACTCAGCATGGCTGGCAAGAGGACTGCTTTCAGCAAATTCTCCCAGTAGGCACAAGGGTTGTTGTTCTTCCACAAATACATTGGGTTTTTACTTTGTTGACCTTGCTGGGTTGGTTAGCCCCATTTCTTTACATATCATCAAAACACTTGACCTTTCTTTCTGTGGGATGGAAGCCAAAGCACACTTGGGACAGTCCAGGCCAGCTTCTGATGCCGACACCAGAGGGCAGCTGGGTTTGTATCCCTGTGTGCCAGAGCACTCAGACTGACCTGGGTAAGACTGGGAAAATCAGAAAAAGGTCTGGAGCAGGATCAATGGAGTCAACTTGTTTCCTTTTCATGCATCAATCTGACTGTGCAGCTTGGGCACAGTGTCCAGAAAACACCTAAAGGAACAGTTTCAAACAAGACATAGCTTGTAGGGATTGGGCAGCTTTCCTGATGCCTGCAGGGCAGTGCCCATCCAGAACACAGGAATTTGGGTAGTTTGGATATAGGCAATATTATTTAGCACAGCAAATGGCTGAGATCTGCAAGACACGAGGCACAGCTAATGGAAATGTTTAAAGCTAACATGTTTAAGCCATGTTTAAGCTCAGCCATAGGTAGCTGTCTTAAGACCTCAATAATGATACAAGGAAAAAAAAATCTTTTAAATATTAACCTATCTGGAAAACCAGAAAATAAACTTGAAGCAATCCATTTTTACAAGATGAAACTGTTCCCAGGAGAAGAGTTGAAGCCCTGCCTGCAAAACTTCGTCTCCAGAGGATTTCAGCAGAGGTTTGAAACATCTGGAAAATTAGGCTGTTTAAAAAAGCACAAGACCCCCTACTGATATTTTGCTACTAGATATTGTCTATAAGAGCTAAATTGCTGTCCCATCCAAGGCTGTGGCCAGTGACAAGGATCTGACCCCATCCCACACAATATACATATTCCATATATACTTAAGCCCTGTAGGGGCCTTTTCCTGCAAGGAAAGAAAATTTCATCACCCTTCTGACTTCTGAAAGCAAGTACCTTCAAGAATTTCACAGATATATTTGTACCATTTAATAAATAATTTTAGATGACAATCTCAACTTCAGCAGTGTACAAGGTCACAGAATTAACCAGTAAGTAAGAAACAACTCTGTTCTCCAAAACCAATCCAACTTTTGACCAGCAGATGTGGTTTTGCATTCAGAAGAAGTTGAAAATGAAGCTTCCATAATCTCCTCCTGGGTCTCAGTCAAAGCTGAGTGGAGCTAGCAGGAGCTTTGTTTTAAAGTTAGCTTGCTTTGGATCAAATCCACACTGGCTAGCTTTGAACATCCATTCTCCAGATATCCAGCTCAGGTGGCATCACTTAGGAAAAGCTTGGACACATTGCAAATCCTCCTCTTGGTTTTTTATGACACCAGCAAATGCTTGTCTGGAGTTGAAGCCAGATAGCTTTAAGGCTAAGTCATCTTGGCATGTTTTTTTTCTTCAGTGCCATAAAAGTTTTGTTTAGAAGCAGTTAACAACACAACAATGGAGGTTCATGTCTCTGCTGCTGTCTGCCTGCTATGCCCCTCAGTGTGAGAGTGATGGACCAAGACAACATGAAATAGGCTCTCACACGTGAAATGAAGACTGACATGGCACAAGACATTTAGATCTCAATGTGCAATGGTTCTGATTGCAACCAAGCAAATGAGCAAGATCTATTTCTCCTTTTATCCTTTATGTCAGACTAAATAAATGATCTGTTCTTATAAAATTTTTTTTCAAATTGGTAATCACCACCACCAAGAATATTTTGGCAGCTATAGCTGTCATGACAATTAGGAAATATTGAAGGAACAAATGATTACTCATTAATACATAATGATCATCATTAATACAAATGCAATTTAAAGTTAATTTAGAAGAATGGCTACATTAAGATAACTCTGTTTCTCCAATTAAAGGGCACAAACATCCTCCACTGAACCCACACTGAGTTATTAAGTTGTTCTCCTTGGTGAAATTTTTGCAGAGTTCTGATTTCAATTTTTTTTCTCTTCACTCTGCAAATGACTGAATTTAGTACAACTGCAAGAATGGCAGGGACGAGAGTGAAGCATCCTTGTGATGACTTGTTCTGTCACATTCATAGCTAGAAATGAAGTGAAAGAAAGGAAATGTAACGATCTGAATATCCTGGAGGTTGTTATAAGCCCAGAAAAAAAAACCAGGCTTTGTCAGGAGAGTCATTCTTCCACATAATTTTTGCTGGTTCCAGTAGTTAGTTTCCTTTTGATGTGACAGGGTTCACTGACTACAGGATAGAGAATACTGACCCTCAACAGAGAAGGAAAAAATAAGAGTACAAGCAGTAGGATCTAGGCAACACCCAATGTAATTTACAGAAAAAACCTGAAAATCGTTTGAAGGTGATAGACAACAAAAATGTCACCTTCTAATTGTCAGAGATTGCTATAAATGTTAATAAGCAATTCACTATGCACAAAGAATATAATGATAGCTTAGCTAAAATCCAGAAAATCTTGCTATTGGCAAAAAACAGAGGCAGAAGACACTACCCATGGCTTTGGCCACGTGGACACAGAGTACCTCCCAAATCACAGAACCACTGACCTCAAAAATCACCATCTAAAGGCCACTGGGCTTAGGGAAACCTTCCCATTTAGTTCTGCAGACTTCAGCTCAGGCCTCAAAGGGAGCTTGCATTTACCCTCTCCTGTTCTGCAAAGACATCTGAAACAATTGTTTCTCTTACACTTGATCATAGTGGCTGTAGCACTATGCCTTCAAGAACCACAAAATAAATGCTTTACACGTACCTGACGTTTTGGTTTGATTTGGTTTTTGTTCAGTTGGTTTGGTTTTTAGAGGCTTTTTTTGTGTTTGTGTAGACTTTTTTTGGTTCGGGGTGTTTTTTTTATTTATGTCCCCCTTCTCAAAAAAATCCTCTCTAATATAAAATGCAATTTTGCATTTTTGTGTAACTGTGGAATTAGCTAATGTTCTTTAATTAATTTTAAAAGCACTTATCAATAGACAGGCAATTGTTCTCTTCTAGAGGCAAAAATAAATAAATAAAATCATTGTCTCTATTTGATCTTGGTGTCAGCTCAGACACAGGGACCACCATAGTGGAGGCACATTATTGCACCAGCACAGAACCCAGCCCCGTGTTCCTCTGCAGATAAGATTTCAGGGTGAGCAATCATTCAGGTGAAAACACTGCAAATGTTTTAGTTTGAACACCTGCCTCTTTGGAGACTTTTCAAAGCCTCCCTTCAATTTATTAGTGGATAATTCCTGCCAGAGCTTGAAATGCTCCCTCCTGGCAGGCTCAGAGCTTGCTGGCCCACACATCACTGAGGTGCAGCGCTGACTGGAGCCCAATCAAGTTATGCACTGTGGTTTTAGAGGCTTGTGAATATAAATGAGCAGACTCTGCTCTGGAGCCCTGTGTACGTTTCTGCTCCGCGAACCTGCGGTTCCAGGGGCACAGGGAGCCTGCAGGAAACACACCACAGAATCTGGTGCTAAAATTAGTTTGCATTGTATCAAAGAAATTTAGTCTTCTCTTGTGGAAAATTACTGTCTCCTTAGTATGCTTTAAGAAAGGGTTTTCAATCTTTTGAGTTATGGACCCTAAAAAATGTTCCAGTGAAAGCACAGGAGATTCGTATTCTGTAGAATGGGAAAACTTGCTTTTCCTGAACCCCTGCAAAATAACAGAGAAACCCCAGAAGGTCCACAGATCACAGATCAAAAATTACTTGCATAAAGCAAAAGATAAAAAAATCTCATCCCAGAAAATTTACTACTTTTCCTCCCTTTTGCTACACTCAAGTGTTCACACTTACCAGAGTTAATGATACAGGAAACAGGACTCCACAAACTACTCAAATTTCAGTTGGCATCCAGACCAAACATTAAAAAAATTTTCAGGTTTTTATGGCTCAAATAAATTTTTTCACTCAAGTAAAAAATCTTAATGTAAAAAAAGTCTGGCAAAGCATAACCAGCAGTGCCCTTCCTGCACCACCCAGTTCTCAGGTGCCAAAACATTAACCCAGGAATGGATGTTTGTATTTTGCCAAGACCACCTGGACCCTGCCACCAGAGAGGTAAGGATTCATCACGACTGCAGCCCAGCTAAGCAGCCTAAATGCCTCATTAGAAACTCACTGCCCTCCGCTTTTTGGCCAGTCAATGCTCAGTTGCTTTAGACACTTGCAAAAAGATCTGTGTCCATGGCCATCCCTTCCCCTCACTTTACCCATTATTCTGTGGGATGGCTGAGGTCTCCAGAGGGAAATTGCACAAGCTTTACAAGGCCTTCCCTGAGCTGAGGAAATCTACTTATCAGACTACCATGTTTAGTGTCTAAAATGTTTATTGTTTTCCCCTTATGACATTTTTCTCCTCTTAATGTTTGCAACTTCAAGTCAAAAAGTCCAACAAGGTTGGCCAAAAACAAGTGTTCAGCTTTATTTCCACTTCTCTCTCATGCAGCTCACTCAATGCCATTACCAACTTCTTATTCCCCAGTACAGTTGTGTTTTAAGTATCACATGCACCAAAGTGGTCTCCAACTCCTCAGTATGAAGTGGTAAATGAATGTAAAACAATCTTATTTGTTATGCAAAATGATAGTATTCATAAAAAAATCATTTAAAAGTCTCCTTTTCCCTTTCTAGATCACTTGACTTTTGCTTTAAAAAATGCTATTCCCCTGCTACAGATTAATCACTACAAAGTGCCAGAAATTCTCTGTGTCAATTACTATAATTTGAGCTTAGCAGGAATTGCTATGACCACCAGCCCTGCCTGACCCCTTTTACGACAGCTACTAAAATCCCATGCTGGAATACTGCAGGGACAAACTGTTTGACCTACAAACATAATTCAGGGAAATAATGCTGATCATGACAATGCTTTGAAGCCAAAATCAGAAGTAATTAAGAACATACTTAATGCATATGCTTAATTTTTTTTTTTTTTTTTTTTTTAACTGGGATGTCCACTGAATACTTTTCAGGGTGAAAAAGCACCAACTAAATCACATTTTTCCTCATTCACCACCCAGCCAAAAAACCATCTAGTCTCTATTTAAAGATTTTTAAGGATTAAAAATTATTCACCATGGCTTTAAGATCTAGTGCTTAACACACCCTTTCAGCACCTTCTTCATTATTTGAATGTCTTTAATTTCACTCAGTCTTCTTTACTTTGAGGTCCTAGTCCTGTCATGTCCTCCTCATATTTTGACCTGTTCTTGGCCTTTCTAAATTACCTGCTATTTCATGTTACTCTCTAATAAGGAGCATATACATTTCTGAAACATGATATCCTAGTACAGAAATTGATAACTTTTTAGAGACAAGAAGAGGGAGGGTCTGCTCTGCAGCTCTAGTTTATCTGAAGCTCAACAGTGCCGGACACCCAAGACCTTATTTGTAAACACCACCCAAGGCGTTGATGAGCAGTAGGACACTGTAGAGGCACCCAGAACCCATCAGCCAAATCAATGAGTGTTTTGGCCCCTGGTTCCACAGGCTCTCAGACAATGCAATTGTTATAACCACACAGTTATCTCCTTAACAGTTATCTTGAAAGAAATTTAATCCTCACCCTCCAAAACTACAATGTCACTGTGGTTATCTGCTGCATCACATGGGCCTGCTTGAACCAGAGCTGGACCCAGTGACCTCTACAAGTGTCTTCCACCCTCCATCATTCTGTGGTTCATTATTTACGTTGTTAATATGGAGCTAGTGGGGACATTGCTAATAATCCTTTGCACTGCATACGGTCACTTCACACCTAGGGGTAGAAAACTGGATCTGTGAGGCAATAATGGCAAAGCCAATAATATTTCTAAACTTTTTCAATCCGAGTTGGTGATGAAAGCAGATGTGAAGAGTTTGCAGGTGCATATAACCTTGCAGGCTTAAGTATTCTTGAAATTTCCTTCATGCAACGCTAAAATACTAACAAACTTTTATTTTGTTACTGTTCAGCATGAAAGCATTTGTTTGAAGCTGGTATTTTAAGAAGCAGTGCTTTTGAATTTCATTTTGTTCTGATAGATCAACTTTCTTGTCTCCAAAATTCCTCCTATCCACAGACAGTCTTGTCCTAAATTTACCCTTTAATTTAGCACAAACGAGGCCAGATACACTGAACTGCAGAATTGCAGAGGAAGTCCAGAAACAAAAATTTCTCACAAATTGAAGAGGAGAGTAGGTGGAAGATGTTGTAAGATTTGGGTTTAATTCTCATTATCCTACTCTGATTTGATTGGTAATAAATTCAGTTAATTTCTCCCAAGTTGTCTGTTTTACCTGTGACTGCAATGGGTGAGGGATCTCTCCCTCTCCTTAGTCTGACCCATGAGCCTTGAGTTATATTTTCTCTCCCTGTCCAGCTGAGGAAGGGAGTGAGAGAGCAGCTTTGGTGGGCACCTGGTGTCCAGCCAGGGTCAACCCACCACACACAGTGGCTTAGGCAATAAGCTTAAAGGGTTAATCATAAATCACAAACATTGATTGTTGTTGTTGCTATATACTAAAAGTCCATATTTCTGCACCAAACACACTTGCTGAAATACAGGATTGAAACCTAGGAAAAACAAAGAATTTAGGAAGGCAAAAGATCACACTTAATCGTCCATGAAAATTTTAGCCAACTGCAGGTGTACTCAATTAACATCCCATTAAAAAACCCTCTTGAACTTCAAATAAGCAGTCAGCCTTGTATAGTGTAAATGAAGGGCATAATTGATAGCCACAGCAGTGCTAGGTTAAGTGCTTTAATAACATTCTGGCTCTCCAGAGAAAGTCAGCTCTGTTCCATCAATATAAAGAATCCATGCCAAAGAAGTTTCATAGTTTAAATGAGTTTTCTATAGCTGCAGCAGAATAAAGGCAATAAAGTGAGGGGAAAACTCAGCATAATTCAGCATGAGCTTTTTCTGTTTGCCCCTGGAATATTTTTTTCTATTTAGGCTGTTTTCAAAGCAAAAATGCAGCACACATCTTATTTACTTTGATAGGCTAATGGGTACAGATTATCCATAAAGCATAAAATACCAGTGCATTTCCTAATACACGGCCCCAGTTCTGATCTCCTTTATGAACCTGTCTTTACTGGAGGCTGATTTTGGACACACTGACCCTGCTCACCAGCAACTGGCCAGCACAGGGTGATTATTTCCAGAGCACCTGATGCAGCAGCAGTCCAGTCCTGCAGGCAGATAAATTCCCTCGACAGAATTACTTCAGAAGTGCCAGAGATCAGTACCTTGTCCTCTCTGCTCCATCCAACCAACCCTGAACTTTGGGAAGAGCAAAGTCATAAATCTACACCCCTGGTTCGTTGATTGATGAGAGATGGAGGAGAAAAATATAACAAGCTATTTGATCCTTGGCCTTTCGCTCACTGTTATTGCTCTGGCCTTTGCACAGCAGAGACTAAGCAGGTGCAGCAGCTGTAAAAGAGCATCCATTTTCCAAAGGATCATATTTTCTGTCCTTGAGGGGAAAGAAGAACTTCACAGTTCTGCTGTACTTTGAAGAGGTCAAGTACCTCCAGCTTCTTGCACTTCAGTCAACATTCTCTCCAATTCTGATAGCTCATCTACCCCAGAGATCACAGGAGGTCCCAGATTCTGGGGCTGGTGGGCCTGTCAGACTGCAGGTCACTGCAGGTCTGCAAATTACTTCTTAAGTGCTCCAGAACAGAAAATTAACAAAAGCAGTTCTCCAGCCAGTTTAATTTTGGTTTGCACCCTCCCCAGAAATACCTGGAGGCCTGGAAATCGAGATAGTTTAAAACCCACGATTGATACCTGGGGTGAAATTTCCTCCTGGTTCCTAACTCCTTATTAAATTTCTAATGCTACCTCGAAAGTTGTGATTATACCCTTGGTTTTCCCTTGTCTTTTCTATGTGTTTCTTGGCATCTTCAGACTAATTAAGCATTCCTGTGGCCCCTGTCCATTCTTTGTCCTGGTACACACAATGACCTTCAGGCCAGAGCGCCCATCTTCACGTGCCCTGAATTTTGCAAGTCCCTTTGACCCTCTTGGATGAAGAGCATTTCTTTGACTAAAATATTCATGCTACTTTTTCTCCCCCACCCCTTGCTTACTAAATGACTGCTTTTGCAGTTCCCTGAAGTTCATATCTATTTAATCACACTGAAGGTTCTCTACTCTCCCACAAGCAACGGCTCAATTTGGTCTTTTGCTCTGTGAACAGAGAATCTCAAAGGGATTCCCAACAACCAACTCTCAAGATGCTATTCCTCTTCACGAGAGGTGGATTCATGCCAGCTCTCTATTCTCTCAGTGCTGAATGGCTGTGAAGGTAATTTTGCACTTATTCTATTATATTTCATGGCCACACTGGGCTCTGTAGCCGTCTCCAGTACAAGCAACTTACTTCTCATACCTCTATGGTGCAAAATGCCAACATCTCGTTAGTGAAAGTGAAAATAACACCTCTGATAACTACATTGTTGCAAATAAGTGATGCCAACATTTAGAATAAAAATGTCATCCCTTTGATTTTGTATTTTATATTCAAATGTACCCCCCTCAAATAATGCTTGATAAAAAAAGCAATCCCTACATTACATATGCATAGGATACTGAATCAAAAACACATTTTAACTGAAGGAAAAAGATTTCATCATGAAAAATATGAAATATCAAGGTTCCTAATTTTGAGCTCCTACGTTATTTTCTAAAATTCAAGGTTGCAAGTGATAGTTCTGGTGTGTGAAATTAAAACCATACAATTAGGTAATCAAATGAAAAATCCAAAAATATAGTGGGTTTCTCACACCTGTGAACTATCACTCATTTTGTTTGCAGCAATCTTGAGGTGACAGAAAGCCTCCCATAATAGGAATAAATTTTGGATCAGTTCCAAACCCCACTATGAAAGTCAGCACAATAACACAGCAGCTGTGGGAGGTGAGGCTCCCTCAAGAGGCAAAGAGTCTTTGAGCATTTCAGGCATAGTGTAGAACATCTCCTGCCCGATCCCTTTTTCATTTCCACTAGCAAGGATCATCATATGGATAAAAGGCAGTAAGATTTACTGACTGTGACCATGTACTTTATCATATTTTGATCATCCAGTGGCAGAGGAACTGGAAATTGTGCTCCTTTTAGCTGTGGCAGCTCTATCTCCTGGGAGACAGCACTAATACTTTTCTGTGGAATGCAGCCTCTTGTTTTTAACAAGGAAAACAGAAGAGCGTGTGTATTTGACATGGCTGGAACTAACTTATTCGCTTATCTTGAGAGCATTTGCCCTTTTCAACATACCCTGAGTTATACAGACATTTCCCCTCTCATGTAGCACAGCTTCATAATCTGCTTTACAGGAAGAACCGGAGTTAAACAGGAAAGTTTTTCCCAGCACCTCAGCAGAAGCCAGAAGACTGATTCTGAAGCTGCACTTGCATGCAACTCACTCAGCAATATCTAACTCCACTAAAAGGAGAAGTTCTGTGGAAAACTAACAAATAAGCAAAACAAACCCAAATCAAAAAAAAACCCAAGACCAAAAACCAGCAAAGCAGCATTTTTATTCAAGACAAAACCTCCATGAGCAGTTCATTATATGAGGTCTGGCAAGCAGGAACTGAGGTGCTTCATGTTTGCCAGCTTGCTGGTGCTGCTGTTACCAGCAGCTGCTTCACATTCCTCTTGCCCACTACAGATTCTCTAAGAGTTAAGATGTTGGGCTTTAAGATTTAGGCAAAGTTTTCAATAAAAATAAACTTGATACAAAACCCATTAATAATCTCAGTCTGATACTGAAAAAAATAAAAGGAAAAGAAAAGAAGGCATAAGTTCTATAGAAACTCTGGAGGTGCAAATTGCAAAGGAAATCTGGCCTTTAATTTTTAATATATGAGAATCATGACTCAATTCTGCTGCTCAGCCAGAAGTTCAAGGAGATTTAGTACCTACAGTTCAGGCATTGAATCAGTCTTGGGAACCTATAAATTGTATCATTTAAGAGTGGACTGGGAAAAAAGCATTAGAGAAAAACTGCAGGGAACAATTTTCCAATGGTCAAAAAAGAAAAAAAAAAACCAAAACAGGATTATAGTAGCACTTTTAATACATATAATTTTATCTTCCCCAGACATATGGAAAAATACAGTTCAAAACTCTTCCTGGCTGGTAAACACAAGGCTCCTGAAATTTTTACTACCCATAATCTTCTGAAAAAGAATCACCTATTTTCCATTTCTTGTGAAAAGATTGCTGCTTCTGACTTCAATCGCTTCAACTAATTGTTGGTAACTGATTCTCTCCAGGACTCTGACACTTTCCAGTTTCAACAAATTATACTTTGTACTTTAAAATAATCTTTCCTTAGACAGTGAAAAAGTTGGGATCATGGACCTGCAAAAAAAACCACACAATCCTCCACTAAAATTCCTCTCAGTTATTTTAGTCTTCAAGTACTCCACAACTCTTCTGTGCCACTTCCAGACATCTGCCATGTCTCACAGATTAGGCTGAACCTTATAAGCTCAGCCTCCTCTGCTGCATTTAAAAAACCCATATATATATATATAAATATATAAAACATAGACACATACATTGGGACCACCCATCTCAGCCCTTCAATGATCTTGCCCGTCTGCTTTCCCCCCAATGCAACCACAGCTCCATTTTTAAAAGGAAGGATGGGAGGTGGGACAGGGGACAAGCTGGGTTAGAGAATTAAACACTAGTGGCTTTCAGCTCCCTAATTAAATGCATAGGGCATCATAACTGGATTGAAAGACTTTGGGTCATATGCTTTATTAATGCCTAAATGAGATCAGTGATGAGTAGCATGTTTTTGACAGACAAGGCTCCTCAGGGTAATCATTAGGGGTGGCCGCTGAGAGCAGAACTGGAAGTGTGCCCTTTGTTCCTAGAAAAATACTCGGTGACATTTTCTTCCCTGCTTCTGAATCCCCTTGAAGAAGGATCAGCTGGTTGGCATTAAATGTCACTGCTTGCAATTAAGATCATTTTAACTACAACAGAACTCATTACTCTGTTTGAGGCAGTGTCCCAGTCTTGGAGGCCCCTCTTACTTCCCCCAAACGACACCCAGGCGAATTATTACCCTTTTACAGCTCAGTCACACAGACAGTAGAACCGCATTAACCAACACTTTACTACTTCTCTCTCTGGTGCTGGTGAAGCTGGACATCTCTGCTGAGTGTCCCACAGGACCCCCAAAGCATCCAAGCCCCCTTCAGGAGCTCCCCAGAGCTCACTGTGGCACCAGTTCCTGCACTGGAGCAGCACATCAGCGACCCTCCAGTGCAATACCCAGACAAGCCTGGCAGGAGCACACCCCTGACTTCTCTCTGCTCTGCAGCCCTGAACGTGGGAACCCTTCAACAGCCACACTACAGGCCATTGAAACAGCTGTTAGTGACAAAACAGGGCTGTTCCTTCTGCCCATAGCTGCCACGCAGAAGGCTGAAGGTGAGCATCACAGCATCTGTTGGAATTCAGTAAGATTGATCATTAAGATGAAACATCACCTGAAGAAAAATTAAGTCTCTGCACTGCTTTTCACAGGTAGTTTCGGGGAGTCACCACATGACTGAGACACAGCTCTAATTTCCCCTGGTTCTCACTACAGTAAATGGGCAGGAGGAGCAGGGAGGGTTCCTGCAGATGGCAAAGCAAACAGGAGCCTGCTGGGCTTGTGTAGCTGCTCTAACTCAGCCTTTACCTGTGATGCTGATATTCCACTTTGACACCTCAAGCTGCAATCAACCTCCACACTAGCACAGCCAGAACTACCCATTCTCCCAACATGCCACCTGCCAGAGTGGCATTCAGGGATGAATTCAGCCTTTTCAGTCTAAATTATCTCAAAGGAACCCAAAGAGTTTAAGCAGAAGGGGCGTGCTTGGTATGAAGGCACAGGATAATAAATGATACATAGGATAATACAGGAAAACATCTTGAGCAAGGTGATGGTCACCACACTGCAGTCATTAGGACCTGCCCTGACAGTGAGAAGCAATCTGGTAGACAGACCTCATTTAAATAATCCCTCTCACACCCATTAGATGTTTCTGAAGAGCAGTTTGGTAGAATGTGTAGTGTAGAGATCTATGCAGCTTAAGTAGATAATTCCCTGGCCAAAACTGCTGCCCATCCCTGCTCATTTTCCACTGGAAAGGGATTGGCCTTCACATCATCAGTCCACTGTTGATTTTTCCATGCAAACACAAGGGGGGAAAAAAACCCCAAGCATTAATATCCATCTTCAGTCAATTCTTAAAATTATTAAAAGAATAAGTGTTCTGTCTCTGGCTGTGAAAAGCTTAATATGGTTTTAAAGTTCTCACTTCATAGTCAGAGGATTAAATTCTTTGAACACAATGTTGTGTACAAAGAAGTCATCTAGTCCTGGCAGGACTCGAACAGTCTGAGGCATAAGCAATCTGTCAGGAGATTGAGATTCACGAAGAATATTAAAAATTAATGACAATTTAAGTCATTGTTCCCGCTTTTAAACCCCAGCACATGTTGGTTATTATTTTTCTGCACAAAATATGGTTTCAACATTGGTTTTAGCCACTTAAACTCAGAATTTAGTACGGGTTCAAAAGAGACCAAGAATGCAAAGTCATTCACCCCAAAGTATGTGCTTCATTTCATCTTGTTTTGACCTGTTGCAAGGATCACTGAGCTTCAGAAGGGATTGGTCCAGAAAGTTTCCTCTGTTCTGGTGAAATTCCTTTGAAGTCAGTGGGAGTCAGCACACATACTTGTGGGTACATTCATAACAAAAACACAAAAGTACTCAATCCCAGAGCTATCAGGAAGCATAAAAACTTAAATAAAACTATCGGAAAAGTAAATGTGTTCACAGCGTATGTACACTGCAACTACCGAGGAAGGAACTCTTTCCACCTTCCACATACACAACACTCATATAAATGGATGGGTAAAGGAGCAAAAAACATTGTGTGGAAAGTTCAAAGGTTCAGCAAACATCTCCTTAAAAAGCTGTGTGCTCACAATACCAAAAGAAGAGTGAGCAGCCAAATTGGACTGCTTACAGTTTAGCTGTAATCCAGAATCAATGCAGTGGCATTCTGACACTCAGCTCAGCTGTACATTGATCTTACAGAGCTCACCACCACACAGAGGTCATTAAGAAGGTGCTTTGCCTCTTGTGTCTCTTATTTACAGGCCCATTGAAGTATTTCTGATTGACTATAATTAGGAACACAGGAATATTATACACTATTCAAGTTCATCAATCAAAGCACAGCAATGCAAATTATGTTCCTTTCTTACACTCTTTAGACCCTAAAACTAGTCAGGGAAAACCCTGGAGTTCCCAGTTATTGCTCCTCTTTAGAAAATGTTGCCACTGTCACCTCTACAAGGATCACCTGGCCCAACCCTGCCTGGGAGCACTGGTCATCCCTGATTGTACTTCTTTGTTTTAATTATCTTAAATGAAATAAAATTCCAGTCTTCCCAAAGAGTATTTTCGTGAAAAGCATGTCTTAGCACAGCAAATTAACGCACACCAATAGTTGCTTTCCCTGCTCAGACTCCACAAAACCCACAAGAGAACTTAGGGAACTTTTGAGCTTCTGCTCAGAAGCATCAGAGTCGTTTCAGTGCAGCCAAGGAAATGCCAGTTTATCCCAGAGAGGTACTTGGATAACAGGAAATGTTTCTTCACTGAGAGGGCTGTCAAGCACTGGCACAGCCTGTCCAAGGCAGCAGTGGAGTCACCATCTCTGAAGGTATTTTAAAAAATGTGTATTTGTGGCACTTGGGGACATGGTTTGGTGATTGACTTGGCAGTGCTGAGTTAAAAGTCAGGCTCGATGGTCTCAATGGTCTTTTCAAGCCTAAAGGACTCCATGATTCTATTGGTCCAGTTTATCCCCAACGCAGATGATAAAACAGCTGTGCTATCAAAATAAATAAACAAAGGGAAAAACCACCTCCTTGTTTGCACAGGTCTCTGCTTGTACAAATTTCAAGCTTCCAAGTAAACAAGGGATAGAATAGACATGTAAGAGCCCATGGAATTTTCAACACTACTTTGCTTGTGAGGAGATGATGGATTTCCTCTGCAGCTTTGACTGCACACACAATGACAGAAAATATATTTCTGGCATGAAATCACATAACTCAACCCATACATTTAAAACATGAAGAGCACAATTAGTGCTTCAGAGATATTCGTGTGCCTTCCTTTACACACCCTGCCTTCACCAGAGGAGAAGGCAGATTCCTGCAGCCTGCCTATGGAAACAGGGAAATGGTCAGGAAAAGCAGAACAGTAACTGGGAGGTTAGCCTGGATAGCCAGAGTCAATAGGAGAGTTAAAAAAATAGTGAAAGTTGGCATCTCTGTCAATACTACCAATTACTTCTCATTTCCATAAGTCTTTCCCCCAAATCCATTATGTTAGCAGCCACAGAAAGTGAAATAGATTCTCAGAGAGGCCATCAGTACTTCTATCTGTAGAACTAATGGAATTACTGATCGATAAGACTGTACAATGTCTGCCCCCCAACTCTCATCCCTTGTCTGTACTCTGCTCCTACTCACCCAGGTGACAAAGTGACAGAGCTGCAAAACGAACCTGAGAGCACAAGACTGTGCAGAGCAGTGCTGCTGACCTCCACCTCTCTCACAGCTAAACCTGTTGACATTGCCAGTCTACTCAGCTGCTGATTTTAAGAGAAAAATAAAAGGAAAATAAGCTGCCAGCATTCAAGTCAAGAAGTTTTTGCCTATGGTCTCAACAGAAACAAACAAGAAAAATCATCTATTGTATTTTAAAAACTAGTATACTTCTTGGGGATCATTTTTTCTCATGGGTACAGAATGAAAGGGCTTGGAAAAAAAGTCCTTAGCTAAGGCTCTAGAGAATCCCCAAAGACTCACAAGCCTTCCTGATTATTCAGTGCACATATATGAGTGGGCTGTGGAAAGCCACTCCAAAAACAGCAGCCGTTGCTCTGGTGGGCTTTGTCCCCCATCTCCCCAAACACCACATTTTCTGTCCTTCCTCCCCAACACACCAGTGCATCCTATAGGGTTTGTACACACCTGTGCAATGCTGTGACAACAATATGTCAGCTTTTACTATGGCAGGGTGAAAATGATGTTTTACAAAATATTGTAAACAATGCAGAAACAGTTTTTGTCTTGCAATGCATTATGTTAGAAAAGTGACAGAAATCCCAGCAACTCAATTCTTTGATGTGCTGTGCACATCCAAACCCCAGCATATTGAAAACAAAGAAAGAACTGGAAGTAGAATATGAAACAGGCAAGGCTAATTCTTTCAAATAAAAAAAGATGAATTTTCTCTTTAATGGTGCAGTCATGGTTCAAACATAAAATAACAAAAAAATCCCAACACTGCCTGTGTATAATGCTGTATGATAGTTCCCAAGTTCCAGTAGGCAATTCTAAATTTTTTTTAATGCAGTAGAGAAGTGCCTGTCCACAGTGTGAACACCTTTCACAAGAAGTCAAAGATTCCCTGACAAGTACAGAAGAATGGAAATTAAGTGCTTCATGCTCCTTCAGTAATTTAAGATCCCCACACTGATACCACATGCAGCACACTGTCAGCATTATCAAACTTCTAATCACACTTGCAGTGTTATTTGAGCTTCTTTCCTTAACAATTCCCAGGTGAGGGCATTACGTTACAGATACTCACATGCCATTAGTCAGTTCTGACCCAGGAGTCATGTCTTCAGAAACAGCCAGGGTGCTAGAAGATACTCGTGTTACCTTCTCAAAAGAAACTGCTGGAATAACAGCAGCATTCACAGTAGTGGATGTCACTGTTTAGAGAGGGTAAATACATGTTCCTAAACATTTCAACAGGTTTTTTACCATAAAAGCCCAAGGCATATTACAGGAACCACGCCATAGCACCTGCAGAGGTGAGGTCATAAGACATCCATCTCACAGAGCACAGAAGATACTGGAAAGCAGATTTCCCTCATTACACCTATTTCCAAACCCCCAGGGAAAGCACCAGGCACATCCATCTCTCCTGCTGTAGTTCTGGGTCAGTTCCTTGGCACAGCCTCTCAGCATCCCCAGGATGCCTCTCCCCACTAGCAGGGTGGGGTCATGGTGGGTGTTTGCCTGGCGTGAAACACATCAGATGACAGGAGCAGCACTTTGAAACTTAGCCCTTGCTGCCTTACAAAAGCTTTGGTCTCAAGCCTGCCAATGGTGAGGAGTGTGGGACTGGCCACAGTGGTGTGGGTGAGCTCATAGAGCTGCCAGTGACAGCTTCAGAGCACGTGCTGAAGAGGGGACAACACTGGCCATGGTCCACAGAATGGAAATAGCAACAGGACATGATTCCAACACACCCTACCAGAGGACAAGCAGGTACAGTCCTGCTGCCTGACTCAGCTGAGGCAGGTTGCAGGGCAGGGCAGCAGCTGGGACACCACCAAGCTCCAGAGAAAGCCAGGCCTGTACCCAGGCATGAGCCCAGTCTCTATACAGTGAGCTCTTCATTTGCATCAGAAGTGAAGGCATTCATTTGCATCACCCTCACTGTATTTTAAAAGCACTTTTCAACATAAATTTCACTTCAAAGTTCAGTGCAAATCAAAGCTTCTTGGTGTGATTGAGTTCTGTCCTTTTCTCTGACATCCTTCACAGCAAAATGCCTACATCAAGCCACTTCAAATTATAACACCACTAGATGCCATTTTTCACCCAATAAGATCAGCTGCATCCTTTACTAAATGCTTGTTTTATATTTACCTCCTGCATGTTGATACTTCATCATGATTTCAGGTAGCAGTGCATTTAAAAGACAACATTATACATCAGACTTTTATCAAGCATGGCCAATTATGCAAATTCCTCCAAAAATTATTTTCAAAGAAAAGAAGGATTGATTGCAGAGATTTGCCATTTATACAGACAGTGATTTAGGAGGGTATTTCAATTGCTAATATGCCTAACAAAGATGTGGGATTTGTTTGTAAACTTCAGGCCTACAAAATTGAATGTCAACACCAGATAATTATCATGTCCTATCCAAAATGCTAAACTTAATCGAAATACTCTTTGTAGTAAATCAACAGTCAGCATTAGTCTTAATGAAAGTTGATTATGATGCTGCCTGTATGTAAAAAGTGAGTACCAGTCACATAAGCACCACATACCTCAAGCAAAAACAATGCATAATTTCTCATCACTGCCTGAAGTATGACAATGGCACTGCATTTGATCAATTCCATTGATGTTGGTGCTTAGGGCACAGGTATCAAACTCTTTTGGATGAGGGCCAGATTCCATATTTAATTATGGCCTCTATGCTCAAGCATTAATTCAGGACACCATACACTCTTCAGCTTCCATTCTTCTCAGGAAGGCACTTCACAATAAATTATTAACTAGTTTTTCAGCAACACCTTATGATGTTCACCTAGAAAATTTTTACTACTACTCAACCTTTTCTATTTAGCCTCATCCTTCTCTTTTCCCCCATTTCTGCCACCTTTTCATCTGTCCTTTGGCTTCCCTTCCTCTTTTCCTGCTCTAATCTTTTGACAACAATTCAGACATTAGAAATCTGGGTGTTGAGGTTGACCCTTGCAGCTTCATTAAGGATCCTCTGTGCTGCTGTAAGCTGATTTCTCACTCCTTAGACCTCCCTAACTTGGAAATATAACAAATCTACACATTGCTTTGCACAGAAATTTCACATTTAATTTACTAATCTCTCTCCAGTGTTAATACCCCAAAGAAGCACAATTTAAAGTTCCATAACACAGGAGCAAATGTATATCCTGTTTCCATGGTTTCCACAACAGTCAAATCCCATTTGAATACAAACACACCTTTCCTGGCATATACTTATCTGCTGGAAATGCTGAGTTTCATACCAGGATAGAATGCTGTTTAAATGGTGAGGAGTCACAAATATTTCAGCCAAAACCCAAGATGGTCTGTTTCTCAAATGCTTTTATATGAATTATAGGAACTCCTCTTTCATTGCTATTCATTCCCCTTCTTTAACAATGTGGTTAGTGGGAGATATCTCCTGTGTTGGCCTGTGAAAAACATCCAAATCATCCAGGAAAAATTTACATTGTGCAAGTCTTGATGTGCAGTTTGCAACACCCAAGGGTCTTCTGGTTTATCCTGCACTCATGTCAGACCGTAGGAACTAAACCAATCCTAACCTAAATAGCTCTTGCCCAAAGTGGATGGGACTACTTTTGCAAGGTAATCAGATTACACATGAATAGATATTGCTGTGAAAATACTTCTTAAGCTGTCTCAAATCTTTAGTCCTGCCATGGCTGGAATACCAGGATTCTAATCTACCAGAACAAAAAAGGCAAGGCAAGCTCGAATGATTCTTGCACAGCCCTCCCACCCACCAGAAAGCAAAGGAAAAAACTCCAGGAATAACTAATAGCTTGCAAATTACTTCAGGAACAGACATTTCTGTGTTAAAAAAATGTAGGGGGGAATCATAAGAGTGTTTATGGCTTCCACTAGGAAGCCTCAACACACTGCAATAAGAGTTAGATGCAGTTTCTTAAATAGTTAGATCATAACACAAGCAGCAGCACTTTAAGGCACAATATTTGCATTTGTTCTACAACAATAAATACATTTGCCCCATCCTATTTTAAAACTTACCCTTCGTAAAATAGAGAAACCCAGTGTCAAAACCAACAAGTCCAAAATTACGTAACTGTTGGGAGCAGAGGGCACCCATGTTTCCATGCTGCCTCCATGGATAAAAAAGTCCATCTCACCTGGGGAGTCCCCTGTGAGGCATCAGAACATGCAAACAAGTTTGGGTTGCAATTGTTGTTTTCAAAGTTATTTGCTCTTCTCTGTGCTTATCTCTCCCTTCCCACTATGCTGTGCCAACATTTGATCCCTCCAGCACCCCACACCATGCCCTACAAGTTCCCTGTCTATTCCAGGACTGTTGGATACAGGCTGCTCTTCCCGCTGCGTGTCATAAACAAAGAATCTGCTCATACTCAGAATAGTTTATTCTCCCAGTAGGAACAAGATATAACAGAAAGACAATATTAAAATAGACAGCGTTAACATATGCCTCTTACTTGGAGATTGCTGTCTCCTGGGGATAGCCAAGGCAGCCTTAATTTTCCAGGCAGCCCTAGGAAGTGTGTACACATCTAGGACAGCTCCCTCCAGGACTCCCTTGTCTTGGGCAAGACAATCCTCTTAACTATCTCCCACACAAGAGGGATTGAGCCCTTTCACAGCTGTGACTGCTCAGGTTTTTCTCCTTCTTAAGGAAACAAGTGGCATAAATTCAACAGGAGGTCAGTCTGGAAACTCGAGGCCTTTCTTTATTACACAACAAGCCCTTGCCATCTCAAACATTCCTCTCTTTTCCCATCCTGTCTCTCAAGAAACCCCCTTTAAGTAAAGTCACATGTTCCTACAGCAAAGGAGCATTACCCTGGCCAACAAGGTATTCCCTAGCTGTGACCAGCCACCACCGCTGTTGTCCCAGAACCATTCCTGTTCCTCATGCCTAAGCTAAAATGTGTCAACCCCAAAATTTTCTCCTTCTGACAACGAGAACACAAACCAGAAAAGTATGACGGCTCTGTGTTACGGATGATGCTTTTTAAATACAGACATCAAGCACCAGAAAGCCAAGAAAAAGTCATTTTAACAGGATGAAACTGGTGGTTTTGTCAAAACTACCGAGGAAGTTACAAAACAAATAGCTGGTGATGGAATAATCTGGGTGCTTTGCATTTATATCAGAGGACTGTGGTTTGATAACTGCATCTTCCCCCCTCACTTCTTTTTCCCTAAAAGATTTTAGTATCCTCTGCTACCTGGCTTCTCCTTTTCAGTCTATTTATCACTTTCCTGAATTACATGTGCATATTCCAACAAATAAGAGAAAAAATTTGCCTTCTGTTTTCCCTCAAACTATTTACAGGTCAATTTTAATGATGGACATGAGAACTAAGAGTTTGCCTGAGGGTTTGAGTTCCCAACTCCATCTAACTTCCAGGCAGTCCCCAACCCCTTTGAAATTCACAGCAGAGTTACCATTTCAAACAGTGTTTCTAACATTCTTTAAACAAAAGAAATCATACAAAAATCCTCAAAACTAAACCAAGCCTGTGTCAAACAATTTATGCAATTCTCAAGAAATAAAAACCGAGTGAAAATATGAATAATTGAATAGGACTCTATTTCCTAAAGTCTCATGGAATATTTCCTTTGTCTGAGACTCCCTGGGGCCTGAGCTACTGAAAACACTGTCAGTTAAAGCTCTTCTATCTCCACGAGCTGCCTCAGGAGTGAGAGCATATTTATCTCTGTTGTCACACACCCTATTCTGAAAGCATCAACAGCTGAGAACTCATCTCCTCGGTGCCACTCTGTTTGGGACACCTGAAGGAGCACGAGGTCACCCCTCACAGCAGCAGCAGTAAAACAAGGGGAAATCACAGCTGTTCTCTGGTAAGTGAGAAGTGTGAGAAGGCACCAGCAGCTGCACTGGTGCTGAGGCAGTTGTGGTTTGCAGTCTGGGCTTTGGCACCCAAGCTCCAGCACAGACAGGAGCACCACACTGCAGCATGAGCACATCTCAAAACCCAGATTTCAACCCTTCTGTGCAAATGAGCCACAAAAGTATGAATTACTACACCTTGGGACATCTAAGGTAGGGTGCCACAGCTCTGATCTGCCTTCTCCCCACCCAGCACACAGCCACACAACAGCTGTAGCAAAGCTTAAGATAATATTCATGCCAAATAAATCTTCAGGAAACTGTATCTAAGGTAGAAATATGCATAGAAATTCAGCTATCCTCAACCAGCCATACCCTCCTGCTGGGACACACAGGGAAATTCACATAAACACCTCATAAGATCCCAATTGCATCAAAAAGTAACCAATCCCTTAGGCTATCATGACCAAGGCTGCTTGATATGTGCCATTGCCACTGACTTCATCAAAGAGGAAAAAATAATCTGAAAATTGCTTTAGCTCCACTGATGAGAAAGATACTGACTGCCAGACAAGGAAGGCTCTCTCTTTTTTTTTAAATGTAGAAAGTACTCCTTTTCTTTTTACCACTCAATTGTCTTTCCTTGATTAAAAGGGAAAGAGTTTCCCCATGTGACTTCTGAAACTTAGCAGTTATTACACTCAGGATGATCCAGAAGTGCTATACCAGCAGAAGTCAAGTACTGGCTGTTCCCTTTTATGATAGCTGAAGACCTGGTCTCAAGGTTTTACATTTGTCACCAAAATAAAAAGTGAAATATTACTGAGCAATTTCTTCTATAGTCCTGTTTCTAAGGTGATGTTTCTTGTAGAAATTAATTCTCATTTTATTTTGGGGTCCTATTCTAAACTATTTCTTTCTATGTCAGTATTGTTTTCTAAAGGTCTGAATTTTAAAAGAAAAACCCTTTCAGGGGATGCTTTTGTTTTATGTTGTCTCATCTCTTTTGGCAGTAGTCACAGTAACTAGAGAGTTGTTTTGTCTAGGTTTGATTTTGTTTGTTTTAAAAGAGAAACTGTTACCAATATGTCACTGAGAATTCATTTAACAAAGCCCTCAATGATTATATTTAAGGGGGAGAAGAAGAGATTGTAAGAATGAAGAATGTGGAAGAATTGTTATTATGTTGGTGTAAGCACCTATACATCATTACTTAGCTTAACAACTGAACTATAAAAAAAGATAGTTATAGCAATAAACATATTTTGTGAGACATAAGTCAGTGCACCTGAGACACAGCCCTCTTGGGTAGGGCATGAATTTAGATTATGGAAATATTACTTACTTCTGAACACTTCTTAAATGTCTCCAGGAAAACAAAACGTACATCTCTCCAGCAATATTGACAGAGATGTTATTAAATATTATATGGAAGTAGTTGTAAACAACCTACTGTGACAGAGTGTGCTCTACGTTAAAGATTGTGTCCACATTACTAGAGGGGGAAAAAAAACAGAAACAAACCAATTGAAGGAGTATTCTGACATCATCTGCTCTTTTCTCCCCCCCCCCTTAATGAAAATCTTGGCCTCACTGATCTTACAAAGCATTTAAGCCCACACTCCAGTGCATGGCTAACACATTCCCAGGGCTCAGTGGCTGCAAGGCACACAGTGATGGAGCAGGGTGCTGTCACACCTGAGCAGGTTAGAAAAGGCACTTTGCCATCTTTCCTCCTTGCACTGATTGGCACAAGGAGCAGCAATGTAGTTGGATTATGTTTTTATTTTGCAGGGTATAGATTAGGCAAAAAAACAATGGGCATCGGGAAATGCTTATTAAAAAAAAAAAAAAATCCAAGTGTTGCCAGTGGTTTGGTCTACAGCCCTTCATTCTGTGTGAGGCAGCACTTTCCAGGTCCCACTGCCTTCAGGCTGGGGTAGGGGAGAGGAGTTGAGGGCTGCCTCTCCCAGCCCAGCACTGGGAGCCACTCTGCTATTTGGAGTGTGAGGAAAAACCTGCAGCTTTCTGCCCCCCTCCCTGATTTACACCATGAGAAGCTGGTACCTGTGTACCAGGAGCAGCATTTGCAGATCGTTGTGGTTTGCAAGGCACTGAGACCCTGCAATGTGACAAATTGATGGGGCACTGCCCTTTCCATGGCCCTCTCCCCATCTCTCACACACAGACAAGGTCCTTGGTGCTTCCCTGGCAGCAGGGCAGGCAGGGAGCCCGAGCCCTGGTGCCACTCACCTGCTCTCACCTTGAGGGAAAGCTGTAAAGCCTGGAAATAAAGATGTTCCCTCTTCTGCACATCCAATTTAATTACTTCTGCTCTGCTGATCCCTGCCTGGCCCTCAGATAAAAGTATAATCTCCATACAGTGAGTTGGGAAAATACCACAGGGAATGAGCCAGGGTTTGAAGGGAGAGCTCTGCACCAAGAGTTCCGTGTCTCTCATCGGGGAACAGGATCTGCGGCGACTCAGGTGAGCCGATCGATATTGCCCACATTATACAAAATTCATCCAACTTAGCAGCAAGCCCCTGATGAAGAATTAGTCAAATAAGTTATAAAAAGAAATTCAAATGCTTGAGACTATTGCCACCTGTTTGAAAGAAATTTATGAACAAAAATGAAGTTTCATGAATAAATTATTCACAAGTTATATCCCCATTGCTTTTCATTAACTTTGATAAAACACACTTTCATCTCTTTCCCTTGCAAATCATTTAGACAGATCAACCTTTTCACTCAACATATTTTAACTAAACAGTAATAAATCCTGAGCAACCAAGCAATCTTTATGCTCAGAAATCAGTGCCTATCGTAGCCTGTATATAACAATCTAGGTTTCATTTCTTTGCTGAGCAAAACCAATTCCATTTCCAGAATGCCATCACTGGTAACAGACATTTAATAGGCTGCCTTTCTCCAATAAGCTGTATCTTTGAAATAAATCTTGCTGACTCTAATGCTTATAGAAACACTATCTGGGTGTGCTGTGAGACACTTCTAATATCTACATCCCAAAACACCCTTTCCAATTTTGTGGCAAAGAAGCCTTCATGAACAATATCGAATTCAGTCAATCAGATTATTGCATTAAGAAGTCTGTGTCTGGCTGCTGGAAGGCAGCCTGAGATTCCTCTGACTAAAAGAGCAGGATTAGCCACAGATTCCATCTCTGTTACCTGTGGTCTCAACACCTACGTGTGTCAAACCATCAGACACTACAGTTTTGTTGTCAGAAGGAAATATATGGAAGTTTAATCTAGCCTTAAAACAATATGCAATTATCTATGGACTTCGGTGTGTGACAATTAAGGTCCAAACAAAGGTACTGGGCTTCACTAAATAAGTCTTTTCTCATTGGAGCAAAGAATAAAAGATGCAGCTCTGCTTTGCCTTAAAGTGCATCTCAGTACATCCCTGGCTGCACAGGCAGCAACTGCAAATGGACAGAAATATTCACTCAGCGTGGCAGATCCCAAAGCCCAGCAAAGTCATGGGCCAGGGAAGAAGGAGCAACAGCTGCTCCTACATCATGCTGCTGCTGCTGCCACCAAAAATCTCTTGAAATTATGTATCATCTTGCAAGGTACTGGGCCTTATCATAAACTCAATCATGCAAAACCTAAGTTTTACAAACACTTCAAACACGTGAACCTTCCAGCCAAGGGAGTCTATGCATCCATCCGCTATATTTGCCTTAAGCATCTCATTACAAATGAGTAAATTCATCCATAAACACCAAAATGCATATGCTTAGGGTGTAATAAGAAACTGGCTTTCTCCAGCTGCAATACACACGAGACAAAATTGTTCGATTTACATCAATTATTTTGAACAATAGAGACAAAGTCATTACAGAGAGCACTGTCCAGGTAACATTCTACTCCATTATTTAGATGGCATTCACCAGCATGGCAATCCATCACTGCCTTTGTGATTGTTCTAACCAACACTACACCATCACCCACAAACACAGCCCTCAAACAGTATCCTCATCTATAGCAATACCTTGGGTAACTCTGGTTTGTAATGCCACTGCTGTATTTAGTCCAGAGAATTTTAAATAGGTGCAATAAATTAATTCTCTCTCCTCATGGACAGTAAATATTAGGAGTGAGGAACCTTTGGTATAACTCATGCATCTGCTCTATTTCACAGTGTTTATCAGCATTTCATCTGTTCACCCATATGGGCTGCCTCATTTTTATAAGGAATTACTCAATATTAGAGATTCATGCGCTGGAACGTTCCATACACTCTTGATATGATGATTATAATTAGATGTGTGAACCAAATTGATGCTCATGAAACCCTGAACAAATAACCTGCATAGCCATACAAGAGCTTCAGATTTTAATACACCCTAATTTATGTTTGGAGTGCTAAAACACTAATAATACCAAGGAGTAATTGGCTGGCATTTAAAAACCCTATTAAACTAAAATATGTTAACATAAACCTGTTGTTAGCAGGGAATAACCAGTTGTCACCTAGAACACTGTTCCTCTTCTGCTTCCCTCTGCTTTTTACTCTGCTCTGAAAATTGAGGCACCAAACCGAGTCACTGTTTGGGAAAATCCTGTCATATTGTTGGCACCTCTAGAAGTGATTTATTTTTTTTCCCCAACACAACCAGTTTCATACTTTCATTACCCAGACATACTTTCAGTCTGACCCTTATCACCCAAGTGATGGCTCAGAAAAAACCTTTGCCTGAAAATATCCACGTAATCATTTCATGAGTGACAAGGGGGCACCGGGACACGGCTGCTACATCCCAATCTCGTTCTGACCCTTGGTGACTCTCCTCCTTGCTCAGTGTGAGCAGAAAAGCATGTCAAACAACAGCTGGAGCCAAGGTACACAGAAACCCTCACAGTGGTCACGGGAATCACACAACACTGAAATTCACACAGCATGGAAAATATTTTTCCACGAAACTTTATCTGTGTGGCCTAAAAAGTAAGAGGCTAGAGAGCTCTCCCGTCACACCCTGCTTCCAACCCATACACAGGCCATAAAGTGCTACCAGCCCTGATCTCATTATTTAACTCTTACCTACATCACTCACCACTCTCAATAGAGTATTTCCATGACAGTTTCTAGAGAAATTTAGTTTCTTTTGCTTTATTAAAAAGAAATAAACAGACAAAAATAAAAAATCTTACCACTTTGTCTTTCATAGTTTAGGGAAAAGTTGTTTGCACTCCTTTAAAGCTGTTTCAGCTCTCAGGATGAGCACTGTGCTTAGATAAATCAAGGGCAGCAATGACTGGGCTCATAGGTCCCTCCTCAAGGGAATCACAATTATGATAATGGGCTCTATTCATGGGATTCCTATATTTTCAGGTATAAAATAGAGGACCACAACATCAGGAGCTCACATATGTATCAAAGCAAAAGCATGTTTAAGTACAGAATGAGCAACTACAGTGCCATAACATGAAATGTTGACTTTTTAAAAAAGGTTAATAGGTTTTTGAAAGGAAATATAAGTAGCTTAATAAATTTCTCTTTAAGGACATCCACCAAAAGCCAGAGAAGCTTTCTCCAAGTGAAATTTAAAATATAAAACAAAAGACAGACATAAGAGATTAATTTTCAAAGATCCATCCAAACTGTCTATTATTGATTTCCATAAGCAGCTTTCAAACTGGCCAGGATTATTTAACACATATGCTTTCTATTCTCACAGCAGGATC
Source organism: Corvus moneduloides (assembly GCF_009650955.1). NCBI lineage: Eukaryota > Metazoa > Chordata > Aves > Passeriformes > Corvidae > Corvus > Corvus moneduloides. The sequence continues at coordinate 2,820,505 of NC_045491.1, read as the reverse complement.
ATGACACATACATAAATTAATATTTTTAGCCAGGACAAAGCACCACACACTCACACCCAACTCCTCAGCAGTAGCCTGGTGCTCTTATCTGGTGACAACTGACTCTTGGTTGGGTGAAATGGGCTTTTGGTTTTAATTGCAGTGACACTAAAAACAGGTGAACAGCGAGAAAAAGTGTCCTATCTGAAGCATAGCAGACAGCTAATTATTGAGTGGGAGATTGATGGAACCTGTTAAACACATTGAGAAACTTTTTAATTAAAGCTATGAGAAACATAAACCCCTTCTTTGAATTCTAAGGGAAAAAGCCTTGTCTGGGTTCTGGGTTGTTTGTTGTTGGTTTTTGTTCGGATGGTGTTGGGTGTTTTGGGTTTGGGGGTTTTTTTCAGAGGGAGGGTGGTAATGGGTTGAAATTTTGTGTAGTCAGAAGTCAACCCCCTTCTTTGTTAAAAGAAGGTTTTGGGTAATGAACATATTAATGAGTTTTCTTGGCTTGGCAGTGAATGATTGTTTTTTAAAGTTGTAAGATAGGCAGCTGGTAGCTGCTCTGCAGAGGGGAATTCATCTCTGCCTTACCCACAGCAACACATCCCTCTAGTGAGCACCAGCTCCAAACAAACACTACATCAAAGACTGAAGATAATTTGTGCTGCTTCATATCCTCAGTGTTAGTTTCCAGCAAATATTTTTGTAGAAAAGAATAGAAGTTTCATAGTAGTTAGGCAGCCAGGTTTAGGAATTTGAGTATTAAAAAAAATATGGGAATCAATGAACTCCCAATCATGATTATTTTATTATCTATGTATACATTTATATTTCTCTCTTCACAAGAGAATTTAGGCATTCCTTTTGAATACATATACATATGTGAGAGCAAGTGTGATAATATATCTATTTTCACAAGAATCTGAGTGTGCAGTATCTTGACAAACCTTTTAAATTTTAATGCTTAATTTCATACTGACATTTTAGTTTCCTGTGAGAGGTTCTGAACGTGACAGGAATTTCAGCAGTGTAAAACTGCCAAAAAGACTTTACCTGCTTGAAAAAGAACTAATAGAGCTACTATTGTGTAATAAACAATGTGCCTGTACCCCAGACAGCTCCTCTGAATGAAGGTCCCAGAGGAATCTGATTCAGCATCACTTTTAGATGAGATTTGCAATTCTTCTCATCAATTAATTTTTTCTTTTTAAGCAAGAGATATTTAATTGAATGTAATTAAATCACTACAATCAACACAGGTTTTAATAGCAAAGTGCTCCCTGATGAGCTTCATAAACTAGTGTGAGTGAAAAGCACACGAGAAAAAAGCTGGGGCCATTGCTTAGGTGCACATGGCAATTTCCTCGTCAGCAGCAACTTGGATGATATTCATGAACAACATTTCGATAGATTTGGTTTTTGTTGGGATTTATTTTGTCTGCCTAGTTCAAATGAGATTGATATATATCAAAAATTCTTCTGATTAACATTACTGCGTGTATTTATGAACAGCACACCCTTGCAAACTCTTTTATTCTGACTTCAGCTACAGAAGAGTCTTTCTGACTTGTACTTTGATACTCAGTAATTGTCACCAAAAGACTCATGTAATTTTCATTATGCTAACTTGATAGGAATCATTTAATAGGCACAAATCTGTCCCTAGTTTTTAAAGGGGAGCTGCAAGACCTTAATGCTGCTATGGATTCATGTCTGTTAACACATCTGCACTTAGTGTCTGATTGGATGTTGTTTGAGGTCTGGATTTATATTTGATGGAATCAGTGACATTCAACAGAAAAATCTGAGCATTTGTACAGAAATAAAGTAGACTCCAATTTCAATAATCTAAACTTAAACCTGATTTCCAGAGCAATACAGCACTTATGTTGTTTAATATCACTGCTCTTTAAAAGATGACAATGGCTTTTTATCTGCTTTGCATATATCTATGCTGCTAACTGCACTTTTGGAATACATGAATTTTTTTCTTTTCCAGACACTTGGGACAGCCTGCAAAGTGTTCCTACTGAATTCTTATCTGTATGGATAGACCATCAAGAGTTACAGGAACAAGACTGCCAGACTATATAATAATATAAGCTAGTCACCTTCGAAATATTCTGAGGTCAGCTCAAGAAATAACCAAAACCAGGTTAACAGTCCCCAGCTTGGTAAATCACTTATGGAGTTCAGAAGCCTTCCTAAGTATCTATTTCTTGTAGCCAAGTCTGCCTGTAATTTTAAATTAATTTTAGCAAAAGCAGCTCTCCTGGGCTTGCTTCACCTTATTTTCCTTGTAGTGAATATTCACCAGAAGAGACCCGAGAGGAACAAGGACAAATCATGCAAGCTCAGAGAACCCTGCCTGCTCTGAGGACAGTTACTGCCAGTAAATACCAGGTTAGTGAGCTTTGAACTGAGAACTATATGCAATAAACAGAAAGTTTCACTTTATATGACAAATTGCAATGCAGCAGCATATTTTCAACTAAATCACACTGTGGTCCTTCCCACTATATCAACAAAACTCAAGAGAAGGATAACATTTGGGATTCTGTTCAGAACTCCCATGCTAGCTCTGTTTAGAAGCACTGTATAACAACTTTGAAACTACTCATCCATTCTCACCTTAAGGCAGTTTTCCTACAATGCTGTTTTTATGGTGGCACTAAAGTCTCCATGTTCCAGCAGCTTCTACTAGTGTGGAAGTTTTTATTATCAAGTGAAAAAAATGCTGAGACATGAAGTTACTGTAGGTTTAGCACCTGCTAAATTGGCACTGCTGTATCTGAGGCACATGTGAGTCTATCGACTGGGGAAATTCAGAGCAGTAATATGACAGGTTTGATTGATTTAAGCACTAGGCTGATTTCAGCAGTGATAAAATGATCACAGTTTCCCTCTTCCCTACCCAAGAATGGCTTTGTTTTCTAAGATGACTTTCAGGCTATAACTTGGCTGCAAATGTGAGAACTCCAGAGCAATTTTACTCTGTTTCTTTTCAGTGGTAAAGCATCATTTCTTATGGGCTCTTTCCTAAATCTAACATCAGGTCATTCATGCAAGTATTTAATTTTGTTTACATGTTTTTTTCCCTTTCAGTAAATTTATTAATTGTTGTGGCAGTTTCATAAATCAGACACTTCAGAAAGCATTTTTATTAATATGCCCTGAAAAAGGCCATGACATTTACAAAGAGAAGAAAAGAAGTTACACTTTCATTAATTTAATAGTTATTGCTGCCACCAGATTCTTAGAGAACCGTTTTTATCATAAGGATAAAAGATATTTCAACAAACTATGTATAACCAGATTGCATACAAAAACTCCATCAAACTGCAGTCACAACAATATGTGGAAAACAGGGTATAAGTTTTCAAAAATGTCCTTGTAGACCAAGAATTCAAAATATGTCATTTCTAAACTTTAAAAAAAATCCAAGAGCTTTACTTCATGAAGTTCAAATCAACACTTCAGTTGGAATAAATTCCAAGAAAATAAAAAGTCCTGAATAATGATATGATTGAAAAATGGAGCCACATTGAACTGATTAAATCAGCATAATAGAGCATTGAAAAACTCATTTTAAAAGCTGAATTTCCCTTAAATGAGGTTAGCAGCACCATAAACAAAGATCCAGGAATTATCCCTAGAAAAAGAGCCCTAAGGAAGTGAAAAATGCTTTAAGAACTTGCATACAGCTACTTTAGCAGAAAAGAGTTCAAAGTCTATCCAGCAGGGTTATCACCATGGGGGCTGCCCATAAAAACCCTTCGTGTACAGGACCAGCACTCCCACCCTGGATGGGGGCAGATGTTCTGCAGCTGCAGACAGCCTCAGGTGGCACTGCTGCTGGAGCACAGCTCAGCCCATGCAGCAGCAGCAGAAACCTGGTTCAGCTGGGTATTACACTGTCTCCTCACTCCCACCCAAATATTCCTAGATAATTCCTTAGACAGTCATTTAGCACAGCACCTTTGGAGCAGACTCATGAGAAGGCTTAAGAGGGTAAAAAAGCAGGACCCTCACTTTTTTAAAAAATAAACTTTCAGCTCCTTGAAACCATTTTACTACTTTATGCTAAAACCCTTGGGAGAAGATGTTCAAGTAGTTCATTTATAGAATCAAGCAGAGTTAAAAAAAACAAAAAAAAACCAACATCCAGAGTGCAGAAAAGGTCTCACAAATATTTATGTCAAATAATGCCTGCTCCACCTGTGTTTGACAGAGGGCCCTGGAAGTTTTTGAGTCTGCCTGGAGCAGAAAGTGTAATGAGGTAGGTGTTGCCAACACCTTTTTACAGCAGAACCATCTGCAGGGTGCCAGTGCAGACCCAGTTAGAGGAGAACAGCTTTGGAGCAGCTGGGACACCTTGCCCATGGGCACAGAGTACTTATCTCCCTAAAACCCACAGTGGCTCCCTGCTGGCATAAAATTATTGTCGCTACTTTCATGATCAGAAATAGAAGCAACACCATGTGGGAAGTCTACTGCAAGGCAAAAGCCCAGAGCTGCATGTTTGTGCCAGGCAAAAAGGCTGCACCATAACCAGAGAACCATCTTCCCTTGGCCTGCAGCCTCAGCTCTGCCGTGCTGGAGCTCTTCCTGTAACCTGGACCAGAAGGATTTACATAGACACACCCCAGGGTGCTTCTCTCGCCATAACAAAGGCACTAAAACTTCCTCCTGCTGTCCCCTGGCTCGGGCGTTTATCCTGGACAAAGAGACATAGATCAAAATCCTGTAAAACCCCTAAGACTACAGACAGCAGGCACCATACCCATATAATTCTTCATAAGTGACAGAGCTGCCAAATCCTACCTAGCACAGTTCAAGCTCTGCTCTGAGATTAGCATGAGGCTGACTGAGATGCATCTGCATTTTTTTAATTCCTGGTTTTTAAAACCAAACTGTACAGAAATCTTTTTCTAGCTTTATTAAATAAAATGAACATGCAGGGAAAATAAAAGTACAGATGCATCATTTGAATACACAAATACAGTTTCCACAGAGAACTGTGAATCAGGTTTCTTCTGCTGTTATAATTTACAATTACTTATCAAGTTAGCTCCTAATTGTCTTTTCAGAGTGCACTCAATTACAAAATTAGAATCCTTATCTTCCTGTAACAGCCACCTTCTAGACAGATCCACATAAAATGTGCAAATTGACTAGAAGAATATTTTTTCCTTATACTGTTCCTGTTCACCAAAAGGTTGTCCTAAATCAAAGCTTAAGTATGCTTTTGTTTTTCTGCTAAAGAAAGCAAACCAGCTGCTTTCTGGAAGTGGCTTATTAGCCATTTGCTTATACAGAGACCAGGTGGTGTCATGAATTAATTCTTTTACACAGAATCATGATTTTTGTGCCTTTTTTTTTTTTTTTAAGACCAACCGTTGACAATAAGGCATTCTTAATATCCCCCTTTTTTACTGACAGCAATCATTCACTCCAAATGAAGGAGGAAGAAAAAATTAATTTCTTATTTCATCCTTTCCCTGTCTCTTTTTAAAAGTGGAGGAAAGCTTCAGTGTTTTGTTCAACCTCCTTGTTTTATGGATGGGGTCATCCACTTCAAAAGGGCTGAAACAATCAGCAAAAATCACTTCCCACTTTGACTGAAGAATTAATAGAAACTCCTCACATACCACTGGCTCATGCTGAGCAGGAGGGTAAAACAAAAGCACACCAAAATCCCCTCCCACCTTTTGTACAAGGCTGTTTTCCCCAGCTAATAAACAGGATGAAATGCAGAGCCGAGGCTGCCAAGGCCCAGGGCTGCATGCTTTGCAGCTTTAAACAGGTCTCAAACCCACTGGATGTATTGTGATCCAGCAAATAAAATCTGAGCACCTTTCAAAGTCTGCCAGGATCAAGTCTATGTTTCACCCAAAGCAGGAAAACTTTGACATCCAACAAATTCAAGCGGTAATAGCCTGTGAAAAAGGACAGTTAAGTATTAATGCCTGTACAAATAACAGGCCTCATTCATTTGGAGCGCCATTTATCTCCCTCTTCCATGCTCTCCTGAATGTATTTGCATTTTCCTCTTAGAGGAGACCCAAGTAAGGCTTTCCACTCCAACTCATGAAATGAGTGAGTACAGCCCAGTTTTTCACATCTCTACACTGAGAGAGCGTTCATACACTTTGTTCAGTGTACATACACAGTGTATGAACATACAGTGTTCATACACTTTGTTCAAAGTACACTTTGTGTACTTCATACACTGTGTTCATGCACATGAACGCTCAGGCACGAGGGGCTGAATGCCAGCACTGCCCCAGGGAGTGTGAAAGGAGCCTGCGCACACCTGCAGATTCCCACACTGCTGTTAGCTCCCCAAATGTGGGAACCCCTGTTCCTTGCTCAGGCTCTGCCTGGACGCAGCTCCCAAAGGAGAGAGCCTCACTGTCCTCCGAGGTGGCACAAGGCTGAACACATCCATGCACCAGCTGGATTAACAGTGTTAATTGTGGAGCTGAGGCTCCACCACTCCTGCTTGAAGACATTTGCAGCCTCAGCCCAGTCCTCAGAAGGAAATTCTATTTCTATCAATGCCTGAAAGGAGCCTGCAGAGAGAGTTCCAAAGCACAGAGAGTTCCCCAGCACAGAGAGTTCCCATCTGACACCACAGTGCACAAAGGGTATTGTGTCCAGATTTAAGGTTTCATCTCCAAGTAGCACCAATTTCTCAACATCTATTTTGGTTGCTTATCTCAAAAGCTTCCCGTGGACAAACTGTTTTGGGAAAGATTAGAATAAAGACAGATGGGTTATTCATGAACCAGTTCAAAGCCACTGGGAGTCTCGTACTGGACTTTGTGGTTTTAACAGTGAAGAAATGGTGGAAAGGGATTTTTAGGATGGTACACATGGATAAGTAGCATAATTCTGCCAGTCTGGCATTGGGTAATGCAAGAAAGGCATGAGAAAGATGATTGGAGCAGACAGCAGAACTGCAACTCTAAATTACAAGAAATAAATTGGAAAGAAGGATAAATCCTACAGTTTCAAGAGAGTCACATTTTTGGTAGTTTTCAGATGTGAACAGAACTCCCTAGGGAAGCCCAGAGTTGTGTTTGGGTAACCCTTTATAACACACATTTAATTCACTTTCCAGCTTTTGCTTTCCATGACATTTTGGCCATTTTGTAATTTCAAGGTAGCTGCATAATTTTGCATACATTTAAGGTAAGTGGTTAATCATTATTAATTCTATTGGTATTCTCAGTGCTAACAGTAACCATTATTAACCTATTTGACAATATTACAGATGCCTTCAGCATTAATGTGATTGTAATATGTAAATCCATAGGAATTCAATTGTAAATTACCATTATTCAATGTACTTAGCTTCAATGCATAATTCTGCAATTTGTGCAGAAGGAAATTACATGTTGACTCATAAGACATAACTTTTCAGGTCTTCATAAAATCAAATGTGAACAATTTGTACCTATAATTGTATTAAAATGTAGGTGAAATATATAAGGCAGCTCCATTAAAGGAAATATACTGCTTATATCCTTAGCCATGTTGCTTAAAGGAAAATGCTTCATATTAAGCCAGCTCTTTGCATCAGCTACTCACATAACACAGATTTACTTAAAAGCCAGCAATATGCCAGCAGTAGTAAAGGCTTTAATCTAAAGTATATTAAAGAGGAAGTTTTGACAACTTTAAACATATTACTTTTCAATCAACATGAAAACCTTCAAGGGCCTGTTCCAGAGTCAGTCCCTGGCTTCAGGGTACTCTGGATGTCATCCTGGCAAAATCCTTCCCTTGAGGGGAAGCCATACAAGGAACAGCTGAGGACTCTTGGTCTGTTCAGCCTGGAGCAGGCTGAGGTCAGACCTCTCTGGGGGCTGCAGCTCCAATCTCTGCTCCCTGTGACAGGACCCGAGGGAACAGCTGGAGCTGTGCCAGGGGAAGCTCAGGCTGGCTATCAGGAAAAGGTTCTCCACCCAGAGGGTGTTTGGGCACTGGAATAGGCTCCTCAGGGAATGGCCACAGCACCAGCCTGACAAAGCTCTCAGGCACATGGTGGGATTGTTGGGGGGCCTGTGCAGGGCCAGGAGTTGGGCTCTATGGTCTTTGTGGGTCCCTTCCAACTCAGGATGTTCTATGATTTTCACAGACAACACATCTTTCTTATAGTCCAAGGGACTTCACAGCACTTGGGCCAGGACCTCAAGGAAGGAGAACAATTTGAACCCACTCTCACCCTGAAGTGGAGAGAGAGCTTGATCTACTCACTTAAGAGTTGATCCCATTATTTCTCTGGGCTTTTTATGAAGCTACTGGAGGAAGTCAGACAATACATGGCATCAAAATGTCAATCATGTTCAAGCAAGATTTCATTCTCTGCTCTCAGGAGTGTCATTGAGCTCAAACAGAGCTCTGCAAAATGATCAGAATTTTACCTGCACACTTTAAAGGGAGTGATCTTTTCAAGTTATTCACTTGAGTAATTTCATTGATGTTTAAATTTAATGGAATTGCTCACATATACATTGGAGGTTTGTGAGTTAGTAGACAGTAAAAAAAAATCCAAACTTTTATCAATGAAGTTCAGATAAGAACTTTGGAAAAGAAAAATTTTTGCTCCAGGCTGTGCAGTAACATAAAATTGGGCTGAAAATTTCATGAGAAGAGGCTTTTATGATCTGCTCATTTTCGCCAGAAATATTGCAAGAACAATTTCTGATGATGAAGACTAGAGCTGCAATCTCATTATTCTGCTCTTTTGGGCACAAGGATTTGAAATTCTAGAAATAGGGGGACTTAGAAGGAAGATATTCTTGGATTTATCACCTCAGGATTTTTTAGGGCCGACTCATGAACCCATTCCAGATGGAAGTTAAATTTGCCTCTGTCAATAACCAAGTTTCAGAACATGAAATTGGCTTTCTCAGTTAAATAATCATTGAGCCAAGGAGGACTGAAGCCTGATCAGGCTCTTAACAGAAAAACACCATGTTTCCTGGCTAGTAATGTCCTGTTAGCAATTTCTTCCTCTTCCTAGCATTCATTCAATTTCCCCAGTGTTTTATCAAGCTCTCAGCAGTAGTTTTACTCAGTGAGATGGAGTACACAAACAAGTGCTGCATCTCTGATGATACATGCAGCAGACCTTTGCCATCAAGGCTGAGGTCTGCAGGTGTTGGGACAGTCATGTTGTACCATTCCATCCCCCAGCAAAGGCTGGGGAGGAGAGCACAGCCCAGCACGGCTGCACAAGCACCGAGCCAGTCCTGCAGCGCTGGAATAATGTCACAGCTCTCACTCCTTCCATCCTCCTGCTGGCACTGTGTGCACATGGATCAATACCTGCATCCTACAGGTGACACAAATCCATGTTCTACCTTCCTGTCTCTGCATCCAGCCCAGTGATTAAAGGAGAGCAGGGACTAGGTGATCTCACTACACAAAAAGGATATAATTGGGCTCAGTACATTCCTGAATTAATCTGGTGTCTCAGGGTAGCATTCCTTGTGCTGCAGCAGATATTCAGCACCCTCACATCCAACAGTAAAATTGTAGCAAGTGCCAAAGCACATTTTGCCTTTTCTGCAGCAATACTCCACTTTACCCTCGTCTCTTCTTTTAATGACTGCAGGGACATCAGGTGTTCTTCAACCTTTATACCCAACAAAGCACCAAGTCTGCAACTGGCTCAAAACCTTTCTGTTGTGCCTGCAGCTACAGCTGTCCAAGGGAGATTTTTGTCTTTTTGGACTCAAGTTCTTTGAATTATTGATGGCAAAGACAGTCATACAATATTTAGTAGATTTAGCTACCTCCTGTGTAAAGTTTTAATCCTTCCTCCTCCATTTACAGCACACACACACAAGAAAAACCAAGCAGCTTAACATTTCTTTAGCTGCAAACTGTGTCTATTAGTAGGTATTGCTGCAGCCCTAAAGAGCGAGCATAGAGCTGTGTCACACAGATTCCTTAGGAAAAGGATGTGCTTAGGAAAAGAACGTGCTGAAGTTTGCTACCTACAGAACAGAACATTTGACATGTCTAAGAAACAGAAGGGTAAAAAAATTCCCCAGAGAGACAGTGGGAAGGATGATGCACTGGCTTCTGTGTTTCTGCTGATCACCTTTTGATATCACATTGGTTTAGCTGTAGGACTGCAGGACTGAGAGCAGCATCCCTCAAAATGGAATGCAAAAGGGAAAGTGTAAAAGCTCAGCGAGTTCTCTGCAAGTACGTCAGAAAACAGAATAAGGCTGGATTGTAGATTATTCAGCACACACATTTTGCCACAGGGAATAATCTTCCCATAGAACTAGCAGCTCTTTGTTTTCACTTCAATAACCCCATTGGGAGGCTTTTAACATTGGCTTCTCCCCCCTCCAAGAAACAGTGCAAAGCTGGAGCAGTGATGGCTGTTTGATCCTGTTCCCACTGACGTTAATGGTAAGCCCCACACCGCTTGCTCATGTCAACAGTTTTAAAATAAGGATCAGCCAGTCTTAAATACTGATCACTGTGTAAACCTGAGAAAAATGTTAACATTCATAGGAAGCCGAGAGTAATGTTTATTTTTTCTACCCTATTAGGTTGCCCTTTCAACTTTCAGAATTTGTTTTCACTGTTATCTTTCTGGCTTGGGCAAAGCCTCCCTTCCCATTTTCCTGGGAGAAATACATGTCACAAATTATCCTTACCTTCCCCTCCCCCCCCCCCATCTTTACCCATTCCTATCGTAAGTATTATTGAAAAGAAAAAGGGGAAAAAAAATAAAAGCCAGGACTATGAGGTTGATAGATTTTGCAGAATGATCCAGCCACGCTTGTCAGCAGGGACTGCAGCTATCAAGCCCACTATTCATACAATTTAGCTGAAGACCACTGCACTTAAATCTCCTCACAACGTTAGGCCCATTTGGTTCTTAAAAGGGCCAGATTTGATCACCTGAAATGGGCCAGCAAGCTACAGTCAGAGACAAGGACTCTTCCCTCCCACTGCAAATCCACAGACTCCCTTCCTGCAGAGCCCATCTCCTCCCGAACATCTTCTGAAGGAAACTCTGCTGGTGTTTGGGGCTGAAAAGGCAAAGGAAATGAACAAATGAAGAAACATCAAGGGCCTGATCTAGAAGACAGGAGCTGCTTTTGAACGAGAGGGAGCAGAAATAATCCTTTGCACCAGATTCATAACAAAAGAACTTCCAGGTGTGACTCACCTCTGGCAGTGCCTGTCGAAGTAGAGAAAAGGAAACAAGCTGGATATGAGGACCCAAAAACAAAGCATGGGAAAAGGTAAAGTAGAAACCAACTTAATTTGGTTTACAGCTCTTCCAGGCTGAATTCAGCCATAACTGTATACTTTCGCAAATAAAAGACAGTGTAAAGGACAAGAAAGGGGCTAAAATATTTCATCCGTGCACATGAACTAAATTGCTTCACTGGTTCTTCTCTTCACTGAAACCAGTTGGACACATGTCCTTGCTGAAGCAAGCAGAGTCCAGCTCATTCCCTCTGCTCTCCCTATGGTTCAAACATGCATAATACATGTGCCTCTGACAGCTTCTCCCAGCCACAGAGCTGCGTGTCCTCATTTATTGGGACACAGAGGTTTGAGCTGGGACTGGGACTCAAAAGCCACAGGGTCCATGGCTAATTACCCTGTTAAAACAGACCCAAGAGTCCAAAGGAAGATTAACTTCTCTGCTTGAAATGAAGATGTGCTAGTAATTATCTTCAGTGTTGTTTCCTACTTCACTTGTTCATCTCCCAGTATATTTTCAATTACATCCAAGAACTACAATAAAACAGCATTTTATTGCTAAGCCAAGCACTCCAAAATTAAGAATTGCCAGAATTAGAACTGCCCATTCAACTTCAATTTGGCCCCACTGTATATATGAATGGTTCTAATTAGATGATCACACAATATTTTGTCCTCAGGACCCTTGATTAATTTGCATTCTGAACACACTGCTGGAGACTTCAGAGCTATTAAAAACAAATAAAAAAAAAAAAAGTAGTTTTTATATACCAGCTCATACACAGTTCTGAAAAACACAAAAAACTACTCCAAGACAGTATTTAACCTCATGTTTCTAAATATTTGGGGAAAGAAGTGCAATAGTTGTGACTGCCACAAGGTAGTCACCCACTGATGTGGCAGAGGGTTAGAACAGGTAACTGATACAGTTCTGGCACACACCTACAGACTGTACAGCAGCACTTGATAAAGAATCATCTTGTGACAGGCTAGGAATTGAACCCTCTTGTTCATCTTCCCGCATAGGAGAGGGTTCCCCTGGAGCCATCCACGCATCAAGTCCAAGGGAACCATTTCCTAATGCTATCACTAAAATGGATTCAGCTCTGTGCCGGTGGCTGTGCACAGCAGCCTCACACACAGAGTCCTACCCGACATCTCGGCAGAAAACCTGCAAGTTCCTCAGAAACAGAACCTGCAGGGCTTTTCCAGGCTCTCACAAAGACTCATGGAAGCAGGCCAGTCTGTGATACTTATGCCCAAAAGCCCTTTAATCAACCAGAGGAAAAATTCTGGTGGGCAAATTCTGCGCTGTGGTTTCTAACAACTCATCCACATCATCTGCAGGCACGAGGGAGTTCCCTCCGTGTGCCCAGCCACGCCCCAAGCTGGACTCAACTGCACATCTTCCCCTTTTGGGGATTAGTCTGGGCTGTCACAACACTGCACACAGCCTATAAAACCCTCTATCACCTTGTGCTATACTGATAAAGCCTGATAAAATTGGTTACTGCTAAAAATAAGTTATTTCTACTAGGTAACGTTTTTAAGCCCTAACCATTTGATGGTTTTCCCTCATTTTAAGCCAGCACATGCATTCATTGTAGCAGAAAAAACACCAGAACCAAATTGCATATACATCATCTTTTGTTTTCCATGGGGATGTGGCATAAACACTCGGACAGCTTGTATAATGACAATAAAAACCTTGAATGCAAGTTTCTCATATAGTGCTAATCCAAATGCCAGCTGGATCAATTACCACTGGCCACAAGAATTTTCTTGCTTAACTGCAAAGGAGTCCACACTGTTCCCTCTTCTGAAATAAGTCTTAGGCAGATATTTATAACCTGTGGCACACTGTCTACGTGCCTGGGAGCTTCTCAGTTTGTTTTACTGGCATTGTTAAATATAGTTTTCTCTGTTCATAAAACATCTAAAATAGATTCTCAGAAATATAAGTAAAGAGGGTAGAACTTTGTCATCTTTCCAGCCCACAAGGCACTCGTTTGCTCTTTATGTGGAGGAACACAAGAGGCTTACAATGAAAACAAACAGTGAAATTATACTGGAATTGCAACAAGGAATGTCAAGAGCAGCTAGTGCTAATGAGATAGGAATAGAAAGTTTTCCTAAGGTAATATCTAAACCATTCTTATAAAATACATAAACTGCTATAAAATTGTATTCTTTAAGTATGTAATTAAACATATTTAATGAGTTAAAAAAACACATTGAAAAGGTTGCAATGATGCAGATACACAAGGCACAAAAGTTCTATATTTAACTAACACTCACATGACTTTGGATTCTTTGTTCTAGTGTAGGTATATTATAAAATAAATTTCATTCCATAATGCTCAAATAAGAGCTCTAAAATTCAGGAGAAAGTACAAGAGAGACCAAAACAGATTTCCATTTGGATACAATTCCAATTATATTCTTCTGGGCAGCTTCCTCCCTATTACTTTTAATTAGCTCCTCTGACACCATAAATCACACACAATAGTAAGGGTGGTTTGGGTTTTTGGTTTTTTTCTCTAAAACGTCCTCATTAAAAAACCCACCAAGTGTGAGGAACACACTCTACTGACAACAGCTAAATATTCCCAGGGCTAAGAACATGCTTCAGTTTTAGAAGAACACAGGCAGACCAATGGGGACTGAAAAGAAAAAAAGAAACAAAAACTACATCACAACCGAGACAAGCAAGGAGACAGATTTGTAGGGACTGGTAGCTGCTCATCTGTGGCACAGCACATATCCCACAGGTGGCCATATCCCACCCTTGCAAACCAGGCACTTGAAGGGAACCCCCCTTCATGAAGTGCTCTGAAAGGAAGCTGCTCCACTCCACACCCTAAAGCAACCAGTAAAGCTTTTTGCATTGGAAACGAAGGTGTGAAAGAGCAGCAGCAACGTTGTAAAGGTAGGTACCGATGAGTTTCGGATGTCAGCCCACTCCTCCCGTTCAGATTTGTGAGCATCTCACCCTCTAGCATTGCTCCAACGTCACCGTTCTGCTGCTGGGGTTCTGCAAAATGACTTCAACGCTTTCCATTGCTCAACAGATTTTCCTTTCTTGGGTTATTTAGTACGGTATGACCCAAAACATATCAACACAAGAAAGAATCGTTTTCAGGCTGGTCAAGCAAGCACTAATGGGTAATTAAAAGTACAGCTGCATTTCAAACAGCAGGTAATTGGGGAGGGAAGTAAGTATACATTTAATGGCTTCTGAGCTTGAAAGGTAGAGGCAAGATGAAAGAAAAATCTAAAGTACTGTAATTATAAAACTATAACCTGTGAGTGAGCACCTTTGCTATACTACTCTTAACTAAAGCATTGCCTAATTAATTACACTGCTGCCAGATGAATAATGTTCAGCTGCACTCCCTTCACACCTAGAGCACACAGCAGCTTGGGAGTCACACGAGGCTCTTTGATTGAATCAATACAAAGGCTAATACCATCATGAGGGAGTTTTGAGCACATTATCCACAGGATAAACGATTCTGAACTGGCACATGACTCTCCCACCTTATTTTACTGGCTGTCTTAAAGTAGATGACTAAAACAAATAGCTGTAAGAAGGAACTCTTCAGGTGAAACTATGCAGCATTTTATTTCTAACCAACCAGTGGCTGCTCTGACAAGAGCTATTTTTCTCCTCCTTTCCCCCACCAGTGAAGCCACAGCTTTGCCCTTTGTTTTGAGTCAGCCCACTTACTCTCTGTGGCTTCCAGCAGTAAAGATTTTGGACACTAAAGCAGGAGGAAGATTAGTATTTCTGTATTTTGAAAGTTAAGGACTGCTTAGCAAAAAGAAAAAAAAAAATCTACAGCTCTGATTCTCAAGACAGCAAGATTCCTAACCAATACCCCAATTTCTTTGTTAATTTGAGATTAAGACAGGATTGATATTACAGCCAGCACTGGATACAGAGTCTTGAGCCTCTAATCATGAGCTACACCTGCCTTGTTTCAGTTACTGGAACCCTCTGTATTTCAGGCACTCGTTATTCCATGTACTGAGACATTGGCAAGGCTGGCAGACCAGCTCCCTGGTTGTTTTGTACCTAGAATTAAGTCATCGAATTTACATCACAAAGAATAAATGTGTTTTAAACAGTTTAATTCCTTCCCTCACTCTCTTAAGCAACAGACAGCATGAGAAGCACCCACTGCAGCTCCTTCAATTGTTTGTGAAGGCTAGAAAGGGAAAAAACATAAATCCACTAATTAACAGAGAAACAGCAATAAGTGGAATCTGGCCTCCACTGCAGCCAATGGGATTTCTGCCAGCCAAGTGCACTCACAGAGTTCAACAATAGTTGTTGGAAAAAATGTTAATAGCTCCTTTAGGGGTTTGGAGTGAGAAAACAAAGTCACTTGGCAGTTGGTTATAGTGGAACAGGATGACACATCAGTGAAACAGAGAACATTTACCTGGCATGAGAAGTTTTGGCACAATAACTCTGCCATCAGTGTGAAGGTACAGTAAAGGTTAGTTTACCTTCATAGTCTTACTGTTTCAGAAAACATTTGGCAGGAAAAGTCAGAGCTTAACTGTGGGAGTAAAGCCTTTAAATAAGCATTTCATCCCTGTGTTTTTAGCTTTATATAAAGGGCATAAGGCAAAAAAACAACTCCAGATAAAATCAAGGAGCATCCTCAAGGGAAGCACCATTCCACAAGCACATACCAAGGTGTGAGCAAACTTCCCTTTCTCTAATGGTCAGCCTCAGTCCCTAAAAATGCCAAACTACCAGCCCTTATCCCCTTTCTTTTTGCAGGGTGAGGGTGTTATCACAAGGGCAGCAGCAATTCCCTTACCTTTAGTAGAACAACCACTCCCAGCAGCAGCACGAATCTGCTTCCTCTGATCCAAAGCAACAGGAAAGAGTTTTACAAAAAGACAGATGTCGTCGTCCTCCTCCCTTCCTTCCCAAGCAACCCATTGCCTTTCTTCCCCTCACCTCTTGTACAGCAGGTGTTTATAATCCACTCTGCTGATTAGCCTCCACCACAGATGTGCACAATCTCAGGGTTGCACCATTTCTCTTTACCTTCTCCCAGCTAGCAGTGATCAGCAGTTGATCATGCCCAGGTGAAGCAGATTTCCCTACTCAGAAAGGCTTTTTCAGTTGTACCAGGTCTTATGGCAGTTCAGTACCTCTTGCCAAATCCACAGATTTACCTACAGCAGTAAAGACACATGCCTGGTTGGCTCTTTCTGGTTCTCAGTCCCTCCCTGCACAAGGGGAACAGCCCCTGCATGACCCCTAAATGTAAGTTTCAACAATATGTTCCTTCTCAATACAACAAATTTCTTTTGCCCAAGGAAAATTTAGACTTTCCTCGAGTGTGTTCTCAGAGCTACACGAAATAAAACGTCTCCATCACTCCTGCTAATTACCTTCCTCCCTTATTGCCACCTACTGTGAACGGGACAATGTCAGCACAGCTGATGGCCCTGTGCTGCTACATACAGGTGGGCTCTGTTCTCAAAAGTGTGGTGACAATCAGAAATCTGGGAGATGAACACAATTTTCCTCTCCAAAACCCACAGCAGAGATTTTTTTCGCATGACTCCAGTTACGAATGACCCAGTCTGTCTTTCAGTAGAGCCAATAGCAGCATTTTTCCATAATATATGTGAGCAAGCCATAAATGATATGTAATTTATAGCTTGCTGTAATAAAACCCCAATGTTCAAATAGGCAGGAGAGTGCAAATTTTAAGATAGTATCAAAAGGAACTGAGGTGAAGGAAGCCTACAGACTGAAGTCAAAGGCTTAGGAACTCTTAGATGTTGACATAAAGATATCATGCTGATCATTGTAGGATCTGCCTCCAGCCAAAAGGAAAAGAAGAAAGAGAAAGAGAGAATGCAGCTTCAGCAGTGATAAAGCACCAGGTGGAATCCACCTCACCAAAGGATGACCCTGGAGCCCCACCTCCCACTCCAGTCGCCCAGATATCTCCTAACTGGCCAGGACGAGAAACCTGAGGTATCTCAGATGACAGAGACGTTTTTCTGGTTTTGTTTTAACAATGGAAATATGAGCCAAAGCCAGAGAACATCATTGTGTTTTACAGGCCCCCAAAGGGTTCATAATGAAGCTCCTGCACCTGGTGTCATCAACAGTGATGAAATACCAACAACTGGGAGTGAAGACTTGCACATGCCAACGAAGCAGCAAAGGTGGAATTCAGACACTTGACCCCAGGAGTTTACAGCCTTCACCCTAGTTTTGTCCCAAGATGTTTTCCTGAAGAAGAAAATAATCTGAAGGCAAAGTGATGGGATAAGACAATATTGCAGATCCACTGACTCTGTCAGACACGAATTCTTAGTAAGGCAATTCAAGAGTAATGAAAAGCACCATGATTAATAATTGATTTTTTGAATGTTTACTGTTAGATATTTTATTTGTGTTTCTGCAAAAACACCTGTTTTCTTTTAATATTTTGCCTCTGACAAGCTCCTTCATAAATATTTCTACTTTGTGGTATAAAATATTTAAGCTCTTAATTAAACTGTCATTAAAGTTTTGTGGCAATAAATGCACTGAAATAAATGACAGCATTTAACAAAACGTGCACATTTTTATAGAGATGATCACTGCTGATGTTCACAGGGTAACATGAAGGATGGTAGTGTCTTTGTGCTGCTCACAAGACTTTTTAATCACTGAGCTCTGAACATTATTAGTTAAAAGCTGTTGATGGAGAAAGAGAAAGAGAGAAGAGTGGAGGAGGGAAAGGGGTTGACTGACATTCTGCACTGTGAATGTTCAAGCAGTTCTGAGCAGCAAAATTCTGCCTTTTATTACTCAGAAGACCCTTCCCCTTTGACCTCAGATTTTTCAAAGTCACAGCCCTGGTTCTTTGCATAGTTATGTCTGATCTGTTTTAGAATTTGGAATTATATTTTTATGATGTACAAGGACTCTGGAGAAGTTAAATGTGATGGGGAATATTATTCCACGACTGAAGTTCTTGTCTATGCATACAAAAATTTCTTCACATAAAGACACAATATTTTTTTTAAAAAAGGTCTTGAAAAAGACAATATTTTCATAGCATACCATTTATACACTGAAATTACTGAGCTGGAAAATTTCTTTGAGGGGGACCAGCTGTCAGATATAGGTGCATTTTAGAAGGTACAAGGTAACCTTCTCACAGCAATTCAAAGACAACTCCTAGGAGCAGAAGCACTAACCTTTGTATAAATTAAAAACGAGATTTCACTTTCATTTAAATATGTTCTATTTTTGAAACATACATGAGAACTCTTTAGAGTGAAATTGGTTGTGAATAGCTAAACTTTATGGATGGGTGAAGATAAAAAGCAGCCACAGTTTATACTTCTCAGGAAAACATTCAGAGGGACAATACATGGCCCTGCTTCTCTGCTCCTCCAGCAGCAAGAGACTGTTGCAATGCTGTGCAAACATCAGGGAGAGGGACTGGATCTGCACTGCAGATGGGGAGGTGCTGGAAGTTTGCACTCTGACAATTTTCTAGCCATATCATAACCAAAAAGAGAAAGAACTGCTTCCCACCCCTCAGCACTGCTGGGACCATCCATCCTAAAGCAGATTAGAAACCTTTAACCTTATGTTCCAGCCAGTCTAAATATTTCCTAAGGCCATTTTATGTTGCTTTGTTGTATTCAATGGCAAGGTAAGTAACAGCAAGGACAGGTACACACATGATCCTTTTTCTAATTCACACACTGCCCTAGGGACTGATGCCATAAACACCTTCTGCAAAGAATTAAGTGTCTTTGACTCCTCTGGTGCTATGGAGCACTCAGGCTCTGCGAGTGATGGCAGGCACTGCCCAGTCCCCGTGTCCCAAGGGCAGGGGTGTGATGGGAGAGCTGCTGAAGCTATTCCCAATCTCCACTGTACACCTGCTAGCTTGCAGTTATTTTCACTGCTCTGCCTTTGTTTGGGGAAGAGGAAAGACAGCACTTTGAATCCAAAAGTACAGACATGAAAGCAAATCAAGCCTCTGGTACAGTTACATCAAGCCTGAGCCATTCAGAGTAGCGCCCAGACTGTGGGTAGAGCCCTGATGAAGTGCAGCTGCCAGAGGCACTTTGGGTTCACTTGAGATAAATCTCACTGAAATATCCTGAAACATTACAAGTGGCCAGGGCTGCACAGTCCGCTCCAGGATTGTTCTTCCAGCCGTGTGAGGGCAGAGGGTGTGTTCTGGAAGGTGTAGCTGCTCTGTGTGACAGCACAGCCCAGACTGAAGGAAACATACAGGGAAATTAGTAATGAAATTCAATCTAATAAATTTGGTTGTAAATCAACCGTTTCTTTCCTAACAGACTTTGAGGTTAAAGAATAAACCTCCAACTGCATAAGCTTAGCCTGCTCTCTTCCCACCATGGCAGAGGAAAGCACTCGCTCTCTTCTGGAACGTGGCCTTTTACATCTTCTCTCTCCCAGAGGGCAACTTACACGCTTTAAATGCTGTGCCAGCAAATATGTGCAAGCCAGTGCCACAGGGTTATACAATCTCATCCTCATCAGCCCTAAAGTCAGGTCATATTGTCAGGACACTCTTGAAGGAACAAGGTTGTCTTAGGAGACCAGAACTGAACATGTTCCACTAGCAGGACTAATTAAGGCTGACACTGATCTAGGCAGAAGAATCCCCACAGACACTAAAGGTTTATTTACTCTTAATTTCTTAAAAGTTTCACTGAAAATCAAGATACAACTAACTGTTTTGGAGTCCATGAAGTCACAATGATATAGGGAAAGAATTCAGCTGACAATGAATTAGGAATTAACATTTCTGGTTAATATTCAAGGAATAATCCTCCTTGTCTGACCTTCACTCGCTCACACTGGTTTGTTCCAACATGCACAGTTCCACTTTTCTTCGTCAGGAAAAAGAAACAAACAAAAAAAAAAAAAAAGAAAGAAAAGAGAGAGTTGAAAAGGCAACCCTCTCCAGTTCTGCTTTTATGTGAAAATCTCTCTCACCAGCTAGTTCCCACTTGCATGGTACACTAATGTCCATCTTGGGAACACAAAGTATTTAGAGCCCTTTAGGATTTAAGTGGAGCTCAGCTAGGGCAGGGTAAAGGTTGAAGTAATCTTCCAAAGCCCTTTTTAAGGATTAGATACTCGTTTTCTATTCCTGTTCTGCAGATAACCACAGCATAGTGACAGAAAAACCAGCACATGCTTGGCTGTACTTCTCATTAATAAGGACAGTGCTGTGTGGATGATCTTGCTCTCTCACGCTGAGAGGGAAGGACACCACAACAGACATAAAGAGATAAAATACTCCAACACTTCATAAAGCATAACAGCTTTTTTTTTTTAATCAGTGACTGTCACTGGGCTATAAATCTAGAAGGTTTGTACACAGGGCTGGCAGGAGTTTTGCTGTTCAGACACAGGCCTAAGACTGCAGACAGAAGTGTTTCCCAGCCCCACCACAAACTGCCCATGTGATGGGGGAAACACTTAATGAGCGTGTTTCAGCTCCCCAAGGTTCAAACAGAGCTTTAGACCTCTTTAATATCTAAGAGATTTCAAATTGCAGGACAGCGATCTTGCTTTGGGTTTGTACAGTAACAACCATGATGGGCTTCTGATCATGGCCAGAGTGCTGCCGCCATGAACAACAAAACACAAATTGCACACAACTAGGACAGAGAGATACCCAGAGTTTGGTAATTCAATATTTAATGTCCATTGCAGCACTAGATGTTTATACATCTAAATCAACAACCAGATTTTCTAAGGTGAGAAACAGCAAACAGCTGCTCTGGCTTTTAATATTCAATGGAGTGCATCACATCCAAAGACAACCAGCAGTACCAGTAGGACTGAAATTGCAGCCTGGACCAGGAGGTAGGAACTTTGCTACATCTGGGGATTACTTACTTCTAGTCCTGCATGTCAGCAAGTGACTTACTCAGTTAAAAACATTTAACTCCCACAGATTTTAATAATTTAACATTCTCACATACATTATGATTTTTTTTCTGCCTCAGCTACCCATGAAAATTACCAACACAAAAACTGGAGACAAAAATCAAGCTGAGGACTGCAAGGGACTCAGGTATTCTAAGAACAGAGATTGAGCAGCTGCCCATTAAAAAAAAAAGAAAAAAGTTGGCAGTTCGTTAAAATTGGCATCAAAAGGCATTGTCTAAGAGGAAAAAAATAACATAAAGTGGAAGCCATGGCAGCTTGTCCTCCACTTGTTGTGAAACAGAACAAACAGATCATGCTGTCTTAAATAAAGCATTATCTTGCACTGCTTTGCCTGGGTTATAATTGTGATTCTGAAATAATATATTAGGTACTGCAAATACTTAATAATTCCGGTGGATAGGAAATATTTTTACTGTTTCCCGTGATTTTACTTAGTGCTTCCTCCTGCTAGGCAGCAGAGTATGTGTAGGAGGTAGTGCTCCCCATAAATAAATATTTCCTTTTAATTAAATCCTTCCTCTGCACTTTTTTTTCAGGACCAGGCAGGATAAGGCCCTCAAAAATGCCTGTGCAGGCCAGGCAGTGAGGAAGCAGGATTTATACCACACAGCAGAGGGGATAAATCAAGTTCATGAAACATGTTATTTCCCACTGTGATGTTACACATACTGCTTTAGAGAAGCAGCAGGAGCTTTCCTTTCCCCATACAGCTGTTTTCAGTATGCAAGAAAATGGTTTAAAAGCCTGAGAAGGCACTAAGAATCTTTTAAGAAACTATATCTATAAAAGTATTTTGAAGAGGAAACTGGAAGAGGAGTATCTGGCAATAAAAATGTCTCCTTGTTAAGCATGAGAACTTCAGCTGCCAAAATTGTCCTTTGCTAGTCTTGCCACCAAGGAACACTCTTCCCAGTGTAACCTGTGGTACTCCAAAGTAGATATATCCCAGCTTTGATGCAGATTTTCCTCCTGGGAGATCTATTTCCTGAAACAAAAGTCTCAGCATAGTGACAGTGGGTGTTACTCACAGTGAGCACATGAAAGACTGATGCCATCCAAGCCAGGCACCCCTTCCAGCAGAGGTGACAGGAGCTCCTGCTCACCTTTGGAGGAGATCACCTTCGTGGTTTTCCAGATGAAGCCAATATTTCTGTCTCCTTGTTTTCCACTAGCTGAGCGTGCTGGGAAAACCATCTTGTTCTGCAGATGCCTCTTTGGGCTGGGAAGGTTCTAGAAAACAGCTGAATCTTCTCAGCTGTGCTTTGCCCGTTGCACTTGTAGCATCCTTTGTGCAGAGTTTTCCTAGCAAAGAGGACACAGGACACAGCCTGGGCAGCAGGCAGCCCCTGCACTGGTGGCTGTATTCTGCTGCTTCTCTTACACTGGCCAGCCCTACCACAGCAGGAGACTCGGAACACCAGACCCAGACAGGCAACACAAAAGGAACTTTCTGCACTCCGTGCTAGACCAGGACTGCTGACATGAAAGATCTCTGAGCCACAAGTCCAGGTGGGAGATTTCCTTAAAATGACAAGACCTCTCAAGAGCCTGACGAGCTTCTCGATCAAATTTGTTATATCTTTGCAATCAGCTGCTCTTTTCATCTCAATATGATTTATTTAAATAAACAACCAGCATGGCTTCAAGTGCCATTTCACCCAATACATGTGCCTCTAGACAGATGAAGAGGCAGGAAAGACAATAGCAGAAAACTGATGAGGAGAGCAGAAAATAATAAATAAGACCAAAGGAAAGAATGAGCGCCCTTAGGGTTTGAGTCAGCATCCAGCTGAGAGGTCTGTGAGTACAGAAAAGATTATTTACATTGAACTATGAATTTTGAAAGTAATATTATATAAGCCTTCCAGCTTTAACAATTAAAGAGAAAAGTAATTATAAGAATTACCCAAATGTTAAATGGTTCGAAAAGAACTGAAATATTTCTGTCTCCCTGGTGGAATGTTTTGCAAGGCCAAAAGAACAAGTTTCCAAAGGACAGGGGAGGAGGGAAAGTGGGGGGTTATGATTCATTTAAAAATGCAAATATTTTAATAGGTTTCTTTTAATATATATGTTAATGAGCTTATAGATGAGACACAAACCACAGGCCAAGTAAGCAGATGTCTTATCAACAAGGTCTAGAATTTAGAATCATTAGGGCTCTTTTAAGAAACATACTTACTCTGACATAAAGCTGAAGCATAATATAATATTTCAAATTCACACTGCTCTGTGTGACATTTTTTCCTCATTAAAATGAAGAATGACACAGCCAGAGAGAGGCCCGTCTTCCCTGCTTTGTATTTGTAGTTCAAACGATGTCTCTAGCAAATTGTCCCAGAGAGACAAAATATTAAGCACCTTGAGTGCTGTTCTGCATGCAATTAATTTCACAGCCTTTGGAAGTTTTTAAAGTGTTGTGGTGACCAGTGAAATCATAATTAGTTGCTGCTCATTGTTCCCATCTTGTTCACTCTCTCTTTTCTGCAACCTGTCAAATCCTGTTTAACTTTGCTTGTTTTTCTAGGTGTCAGCTCTTTTACATTGTGCTGCTTTCATGATGAAATTCCTGATCTTCTTGTTCGCCCTTCAACTTTGAAAAGCAAAGAACCAGATAGACCTGAGGAAAGGAAACTCAGTGAAGAGTAACGAACAGAGTGTTTCTGAATCCACAGCAAGAAAGCTACAAATAAGATCATCAAATAAATACCACAAAATTTAGGTCTAGTTCCTGACTTAATTACCTGTTGCACTGAGGTTTTGTCAATCCACTGAAATCAGTAGAAGCTTTCCTACTGCCCTAAGAGAATTTCCATCAAACCTTGAATTAAGTCCTCATTCAAACACAATTCCTTTGGAGCACACACACACACATCCAAAGGCAACTTCCATCCTTTGACTCTTGTAGTGAAATTTATACCAAAAAGCAGCACTCATATAGAATCTCTTTCTTGTGACATGGTTATTTGTCCTAAAATCTCCATAATTAAAGATGAAGAGTGTTGGAAACACCACCACTGGTACAAACGGAGGAATCTGCAACATGAGATAAGCTTTCAACACAGAGACTTTGACCAACAAAGTACTGTGCAGATATCCTTCATATTAACTAGTTTCAGAAAAGAGCAGAAAAAAAAACCAAAACCGCAATGGAATTCTGACATTTTAAAGGGAAAATAAAGGCAGAAAGCACAGCACGTAATGTTTTCAATATGTTTTTCAAAATTCAGCATCTAGAAACACTGAAAATTTTCCCTGCATTCCTCAGAAATCAATCATAAAAAGCACTTTTTCAAATGATACCATCTCACTCATGCCTTCTCTGCCCAGCTGATGGGGCACACTCAGACTCTGGCTCAGACACTGTAAAGTCAGTGGGCACCTGTGCAATGGGAGGAACAGAAGCTCTCCAAGCTCTCTACAAGTCAGGGTGAATCCAAACTCTGTATTTGTGATTAGGGGGTAGACAAGTACTGTGTGTGATGTCACAGAAAGGAGGGCACACTCTAGGGAAGCCTGGGGGGATGTGATCTATTTCTAACAGATGGTCTGGATTTTCCTGTAGTACTCAATGACCTCTCAGAGAATAGCAATGAGGCAAACCTATCACAGCCCTTATTAAGACCAAAGCAGTGCATCCATGACACTTTAAGGACATTGCATCCCTTTCCCACCATTCATTTGCTACCTTGATAGGGAAAAAAATAACCTCTTGCTCGTCAATTTGAAACACAAAAGCACTTACTTATCTGGGGTTAGCTTTGACTGTGGTGTGGAACCATTTCCTCACTCCAGAGCCCAGCAAGCATGAGATTCCACGTGGAGCAAAAGGATACCTGGTTTGAGAAATAGGCTACACTGTCCTACCTTCCTATAACAAAGATTTTTTAATACTGATGTACACTGAAATATTTTATTAAAAATTTTCAGGAAAACATGTAGAAGTCATAGTAAATATCAAATTGAATAAAAACACAATGAATCTCTAACCTAAAATCCTTCACAGAGGATTTACACACCATAAATCCTCATTAATGAATGGCTATCATTTTCCACTCATTCTGACGAAGTTCATCTGAAAATCACAAGACTTTGCAACCTTAACATAGTTAAAGGTTGCACATCTGCCATAAGCCCATAGAGGGACAAAACTGAGCTGAAATTCAGACTCGAAGGAGCTTGGACCTGTTATCAAAGAAATGGAAATGAAAGAGCTGGGGCTACATTAGGAACTAAAATTTCTTAGAATCTTTTCCTAAATCATTTCCTCAGTTGCTATGAAGCCCTTGATCCGATCCCACTGTTCCGTTTCGGTGTTCATCTCAAATTACGGTGATGCCCGTGGCTGGGATTTTCAAAGGAATACAACCTTACAGTGAACACTGACATCCATTGCAACTGAAACCTTTTTGTCTCATGCCAGATCTTAAGATCTTTGTCTCTTTTTGACAGACAGGACTGGATTGCTGCTGTACAGGGTCACAGCAGCTCCGGTGCTCGGGAGCACAAAGACAAGACAGAGATGGGTTATTATTTGAAAGGAAATGCAATGTCTTGCCAAGTTCACAGGAGCCAAGGTTTTTACAAAGAGTTTTATACTCAAGTCTGTTGCATCCTAATCTATTTTGTTGGTTGTAACTAAAATAACACATCAGTTCTGGGTAGAGGTAGGGAAATTATAAGAACAAAGTGCAATATTTAGGCTGAAAATTAGAGGAGTATCTAGAAGGAAGATTCAGAATAACCAATATCAGCAATTGGAAGAAAACAATCTGACTACAGACCTGTGTGTAAAAATTAGACCTTTGTTTCAACAAATACTGGAACTTTGAGCCATGTTTCAATAAAAAGTTCACAGCCGCACAAAACTGAAGTGCTGCTTTTAATGAAAAGCCTTAAAGGTTTTAAAAATCTTTTCCCCCATACAACTCAGACAAAACCATTTTGAAACAATTTTTGTTTTCCTCCAAGCTTCAGTTTTTGATGAATAAGTGATAAAATATGACTGAAAGGAACAGACATATCCATAAACCAGACATGTTGGTTTCAACACAACTTAAAGGTCTTTGAATTCTCAAAAAATCTGTTAAAACAATAGCCTGTCTGGACTTCAAGTGCAATGCAGAGAGATAAAAATAAAAATGAAGGGGGTCAGAAGAGAGAAGAAAAATAATCCTGTTTGCAAAACTTACATAACATAAAAATTTTGCAGGCACCTAATAGTTTCCCAAATTCCAGTTGAAAATACCCATTTTATCATATTTCTGAAGTATTGTCTTTTCAAGTTTTTCTTTTTTGTGTATGAGTTCCATCCTTGGTGAGTGAAAATTGTTTCCTGCATCAAATACTGGCTAACACCCTTGCATTTCAAGGTGGATGTGACTGATTTCAAAACTGTATTAATCTTATTCTTCAACACAGTACTGAGGGTAGGTGGAATAAAAAGCTTGCTGTAAACTTTCCACAATAAAATTAACTGTCCAAAGTCCAAGTTCTCTGTAGGATGGTTTGGTTTAACATCCATGAAACTTTCAGGGAGTTATATGCTTTTCATGTATAAGTGTTAATATTGGTTTTATTTATTTATTTAATGCTGCAAATGCTTACACATTAAAGCAAATTATTCTATCACAGGACCAGGAGTAATACACCTAAGGAAAAAAGGCTGGTCCAGTTAAGCTCGGTTTTGTTCTTGTGGCTTTGTTTCAGTTGTAATTCAGTGACTAAAATATTCTGGGTCATACTGGCTCATGCACAAACACTAGGTTAATGACCTCTCCAATAATGAACAATCCACCCCCAGTCTTAGCAATGACCTCCATAACACATCATCTTAGCTCAAGAAGAGCCAGGAGCCCACGGCCAGAACCAAAGCTGCAGCAAAGCCCAGCAGCAGACACTATTGGGATCAGGTTGTCTTGGGCCTCATAAGATCAGCCCACATTATTTAATTTACATTCATGGCCAACATGGCACCACTTCACTCTCTGCATGAACCTTACTGAACAGTTTCTGCCTCTGGAAAGCTTTAATGACCTTAAGAAAAATGGCTTTGCTTTAAGGTTTATTCCCAGCATATGGAACCTGAAGAACACAGGAAATGGACAGGCCGTGCCATGTGGGTGGATATGAGGCTGCTGAACTGGGAACAGGTGTACCTCAGAGCATTGAGCATAAGGACACAAGTAACAGTTCCAGGGGTTTTCAAGTCAGCAGTCTGTCTGATACCAAAAATAGAAGAGATTCATACTTAAAAATTAACTTCTGTCATTTTAAAAAGTAAGTGTATTTGGGTCAGCCCCTTGATTTAGGTTGATCTCTTGTGGGAAGGCTAAAGAAGTGCAGGAAAGACAAATTATTTCTCCAATTCTTTCCCCCATGTAAAAAAACCAATACAAAACAAAACCAAAAACAAGCCCACTGTGTGAATTTGGGCTATCTACCAAGAAGATAAGAAGAATACACCCTGAGGATACACAAACAAGTGTTTCCTGGGTGGCACTGCAGTTACACAAGACAGACCTGGCTTTCAGAGGGGGTTGATGCAGTGGTTTTGTATTCCAGCTGCAACAGCTGAGTGCCATCCAAAACACAACTAAGCTGAAAGAGGTAGAAAAACAAAAGCATCTCCTTTGTCCCAAATGAATTCAACTTCGTTAGTTTTGGCAGCTTTTCAAAAATCAGAAAAAAAATATTTGTTTGATCTTTCCCTTCTTTCCACTTAAGGTCAATGATTGAAACAGGATCGGCTCAGTGACTACACCTCCAGTTCCCAGGCTGTTGGATAAACAGACTAAGCACCATTTTGACAGCTGTGGGGGAAAAAAACCACCAAGATTTTTTATAACAGCTTTAGAGAAAGGGGAAGATTGCTGCTTTCTGAGGTAGTTAAAAGCCCAGGCCATGAGGCAGAACAATTCTGTTGTAATCTTCTCCCTGCTATAGACCTACTTGTTGTCAGCCAGCAACTCGTTCCCACTAAAAATTTCAGAGAAATATGTCACGAGCTTGACACACAAACCAAGCTCAGTTCTCAGAAAGTCAAACCGTGCTCACAGTACCATAGGATCAGCAGCTTTCCCTGGTGGCAGAAATGAATAGAAATAATAAAAAGAGGCTCTTCATGAAATAAACAACCGGTCTTGTCTCAAAAGTTGCATCTGACAGGCCTTGTGTTGCCATTAAAGGTGTAATTTTCAGAGTCCAGACAGATACATCAGTCCTTGAGGTGCATTGGGTTTTCAATTCCTATCTGCATCACTGCTGCTAAAAAAAAAAGCTAAATCCTAAAGAAGATGTACATTCAGATAATGTGTAGATTGAAGAGAATATCCACCTGTTTCAAACCCTGTTTGAGTAATTCTCTGGGAAAAACACTCTATTATCAACTTGAGAGATTTAAGGATTAGACTGAATCCTCTAAGAGTCTTTAAAAACAAAAACAACTTTCCCTCTGCTCTTGTAATGGACTAATTCCATTTAGAAAAATCTTTTGCTCAAAAGAAAGATAATCTTTCTTTTAGGAAAAAAAAATGAAAAGAAAGTAGTGGGAATATTGCAGTGGGAAATATTGTCCAAGAGGATCTTAGAGTGACACAGTTTCACTGGATTCTTTACAGAGTTTTTAATGTTTCCGTGGAAAAAACAATATGATCTCTTGTTCAAATACTGAAATGTTGAAATCACTCAGTCTTATTAGGATTTCAAATATTGATCCCAGACCATCATTATGCTCTGGTAGAGCACCTATGTCTGATTAATAAAAGAGGGATTGCTGTCTGATAGAATTAAAAGCGCTGAGTTTTCACCTCCAGTCAGAAAGTACACAGTAAAACAGTGACTCTGATGAGCAGAGGTATTTTTAAGCCCTCTTTATGTCTTCTCATTGTCAGGCTGGCTAAAAACCAGACTTTTCCTGCTAGGATAGGTTGGAATAGTTGTGAATACACCTTAAAGCAATCTCGGTTCTACCCACTGGAAGGGCACAAATGGAAACCTAAGTCAGGCATCTACAGAGTGGTGAAAACAATGCACTGCTCCGTGTCCCTCCGTGTATCCACTACACACTGCTGTGAGGATATGCAAACAAACAAAAACCCTAACGATTATGGAACCCTGGCAATCCCTTCCCAGCCGTCATCCGCAGTCAGGCTCTACCATAAACAGATGCATCAACAGTTTTTTTGGATTAAATCAGCTGTATTTCACAAATACAAAGTACAAAACAAAGGAGAACCAAGTTCAAAGAGTTTCTAAAAGTATGGGACCGTTAATCTTTTACCATGGGCCAGGTGTACACTGTGTGTGTGTGTAAATAGACATCTGGCCACTACCATATTGCAACCTGGAACACAAATCTCTCCTCTTTAGCCTGAGAAACTTCAGTGTCAAGTCTCCCAGGCTGTAGTATAGACATTCATTCCCCGAAAATATATTCTTATCTCATGGGCTATGGAGATAGAAGTTTGGAATAACTTGGACAGACATGTATCCATAACCAAATACAAAAGGAGAAAATACAGTAACAAGTTTTAAGACAACAATGCTGTGTGCTCAAGTTGCTGATGACCACATGAGCACCAGCTTTAACCTGCTCAAGCTCGTGCTGGGGCATTCTCTTGGATTTTGCTACAGTCTCAGGGTGTGCTTTGAATTAGAAATGACCAAGCATAAAACTGCTCAATGTGATTTATTTAATCAGAATTCTCTGTTCCTGATACAAAACCTGATGCCTGCTTTTAATCTGCACTGAAGGGCAAAGACTGATTCTTAAAATGAGTGGGGAGGTAAATCTAGGTGGATGTAGAGAAAAATATTCCTTCCTGGCATGTCAGTTCTTCACTCCCGTTTTTGCCAAGTAAACTTTGGGCAGTTTTATGAGTGGAAGGAGCCAATTCAAGTCTATTTTGCTTTTCTTTAAATAACAGAAAATAAAAAATTTCCCCCTCACCCAAGAAGCCTGAAGGAAGAGAAAAGAACCCACCTGATACACTGCACATACAATAGAGAGAAGTAACACAAATTCCAGAAAACTTGGGGAAAGAATGGCATGCTTGGGATTTCTTTTTACAATGACAAACCCAAGAGAAATGCCTTGCTATAAAAAAGCACTTTAAGAGTTATAAAGAACAAAGCTCTTGGACAAAAAACGTTGAAAACATTTAATTATGAATTTTTAATAACAAGGCAAACAATTGGAATAAGATGTAGTACTAACAGTTCCTCTGGATCAGTGACATGCAAACTTACTTTAAAAACTTTCACTATTAGTCCAATCCTGTTCCCATTTAAACAAATCGAAAAATTCTAATGACTTTTTTTAATATCAGAAGTTAGATAAAGCACAAATAAAAATAATATAAAAATTATTATGGATGAGTTTAAAGCTTGGTGGGGAAAACCTGCTGTGCTGGATGCCATGTTTTAATTTTAAAATCAGTTTGGTTTAGATCTCAGGATTTGGAGTCAAACCTGGTTTTCCAAGTCAGTTTTTTCTATCACAATAGGTTTGGTTCATCCCCATAGGTTATTTGCACATGATTTACTTGAGGACAGGACTTATAACAACTTTCAAGCATTTTGAGATTTTCAAGTAGGTATCCTGGAAGCAGACCACACACAGAACCTCATATATCTAGTTATTGCAGGGAGTCACTGGAATTTCTGAAAAAATCTTCCCCAGAAGGATAAAATGAGATAGAGGTTCTTTTGATTCCAACAGACACTTTAGTAAATAAAGAAAAATTGGACAAATTATTAAAAAAAAAAAAACAAACATTAGAGACACCAAAAAAAAAAGAAAGAGTAAGCTCTTCAGAACCCTAATAATCCTGAAACTCCTAGAGATCTAATAATCAAAAGAAAGTCTGTTATAGCAAAAAGTGTTATAGTATCAATAACAGTTAACGAGCAACTTCAGCAGCTACCTCCAGCAAAAATAAATCATCTGTTACTTCCAGAGAGCTGTGGCTCGAGGCTGTCTGAGAAGCAGTGTCAGACTGTAGGAAAGCCGACTAAATTGATAACTAAACCTTGCCCATCAGCTTAGCAAAGGAGCATTTGAGATAATCAGGGTGTGCATTAGCCCCAACAGGCCCCATGCTCACCCTGGGCTTTGCAGTTGCTAACAAACACCACGGGTACCACATCTAACCCTGGCACCAAACCAACAGGAACAGCAACTCCAAAGCCAGCAGACAAGATCTGACCTAATTAGGGCTCATGTAGGATTGATTTAGATATAACTTGGTCAAAAGGGAGTCAGCTCATTTACTTCCAGCCAAAATTTACTTTCAGCTCATTTTGCATTAATACATTTGTATTCTGCCAGCAGGATGTGCAAATAAAGTATTTTCTTGAAAGCAGGAGAATATTGCCTGTACAAAAAATACAGCCCCAGCACAGTCCAGAACCTCCAGCCTGTCTTGCATTTTTGCTGAGTTTCACCTACATTTGGAATAGCAAAAATCTCAGGGTCACCCTGAGGAAGGAAATTGATGCACTTGGGTAGGTTTTTCCAGTTTAGTGCTGACTTCCAGCCACCACTCATTTTCAAGCCTGTTGTTCATATCTGACTGGTCTGTAGCTCTTCTTGCAGAGCACTTTTTTTGGAAATACAGCTATTCTTTTCCCACAGCAGGTATGTTTGGAAACCAAAAGCAAGGAAGTTATTCAGATTCTTTATGGAAATACATCTGGTGAGTTTAAGGGGGTGCTGTTGTAAAACTATTTTCCTGTGACCTATTAGTGAAATCAAACTGCCACCAATAACAGGGAACAGAAAATCTGAAGAGAGTGGAAGAGAAAGAGCAGAAACACAAAGAAAACACTTTGGAATAGCAAATTTTACAAGTATCCTAATTCCAACACAGAGTCTCACTGGGTCAAAGAAAGGAATTTTATAGATATTACATTGAATATAATCGATCCTTCTACCCAGCATTTGAAACAAAGCTCAAGTGTGGAAATATCTCTACAGGGGCAGTGTTTCCTTACATTTGTACAGACACAGGACAGGAAGACACTCCTTAGATTACAAGACAAATTTTGGACAACTGGTGGCAATCAGGTCTTTGGAAAAAAAGTGCCAATATCCTAGAGTGAATTCCCTAACACAGCTCAAGTCTGGAATGTGTTCTTAGACAGCAGTGCTTATGGAGCTTTGCTTGCACTAAGAGACCAAGATGATGCTGAAGGAGCCTGTGAAAGCATTCAATTGAGTCAGTATCAATCTCCCTTATATTTTTTTAATCTATTTGTTACATCAGCAGGATTTGAGCAACATTCAAGAACAGCTAATCCAGCAAAGCTGATATTAAAGAGTTCCTGCAGGTAGAAAATGAAGAGGCTGTCCCTGCAAGTCCTTGTGGTTTTTGCTCTTCAAGACTTTTGACCAAAGAAAAGCTGATTGTCAATCACTGAAAACATCCAAGGACATGACATCTTTCATTTCGTTTGGGTTCCGTTTGCTTTCAGAGAATTCTCTGTTCAAACATTCAGCTTATACTAATCTAAATTATCTGAAGCACTGACTGCAGATCTGAGAAAACAGTGCCACAGCCTCAACAGAGCTGTGTTATGTTTGATACATAGCAAAACAGGAACCTTTATACGGTTCTGCAAAAGCGAGAGTGAGAATGCAGGAAGCATCAGTTCCATTTTCAAATTAGTGCCTTTGCATCTAACAAAGGTATCTGAAATCTTTGGGGATGCCTGGCAGTGCTTCCAGAACTCATTCCTGCTGTTCTAAACTATGATAAAGCAGTTTTCTCATTTTCTCCTGTATTAAGTGCACTGTAGGATTTATTTCCATCACTGATTCATTGTAAAAGAATTCTATGCTAATTACTACTATGAATAAACTTTTTGAATACATTGCAACCAGTATCCCTTTCCTCAATCCCAAAGTTGTCTCCTTTCTGAGCACAGGAAAGTCCAACCCTGTCTACAAGGAGCTCCATGGCTTCCATTTAAGTTCAAAACAGAGGGAAATGGAATTTTCTGTGGATTAATAAAAAAGAGCCAGAGGGTTGTCTCAGGTCAGTTTAAAACAATGGAGTTGTGCATTCTTGCTGTGCTTTCACACCTTACAGTGATGCCCATCAAAACCAGAGAGGATGTGGAAGTCACAGTGGAATATCTGAGTTTTTCCTTTTTTGTGAAAGACTAATTTGAACTCACAGAGGTTTGTCCTACTACTCTAATAAAGTTGAGAGAAATAAACAACAAGAAAAAACACTCTCCAAAACTGAATCTGTTTTCTGAACTTTGTTTTGTTCAGAAGAGAAAACGAAAAAAAATCAGCCTAGAAAGTGTTTAATTATTTTTGCCAGTTCTTAAGAAAATAGATGCTAACACAGTAACAAAGAAGAACACAAATTCCTAAGTACTTCTACTTTCAAAGAGAAAGCACAAATATTTATAAAACAGTAGCCTCTGTGAAAACCTTTAAATTATTTGGAGGATCTTAAAAGACTGCATTCTGCAGGATAATAAAGGCAAATTAGTCAAAATATATGCAAATAATATTAATGTCCCCTTAAGATGTTTTAAATTTTGGCACTGATTACTCTACATTTTTATATCTTTATGACTTCTCATACACAATGCAATTTCATTGAGATGAAACTAGTTTTCTATCCAATTGATTTTTTTAATCATTGAAAGTTATTAGTATTTGTAATTATTAATCTTTATCACTCACAGTCTTTAAACAATCATTTTAAAATTGCTGATTAGATGAAGACTACAGAACCCATTATGATGTGTCAAGACTAATTGTTAAAAGATAGATAAAATAATTACTCTTATTTTTTGTGACTAAGTATCACATTTAGAGTATGAAAAGAATCTTCACTCTCCAGTTGAACAGCTCTTCGAGCACAGGCTGGGAGATGAACCACACATGAATTCTGTCCTTGGCGATGCTGCTGCCGCCTGACTGGATTTGCCCAAGATCACCTGGATCAAAACCTCCAAGATTAGGAGAATTAGGATTAGGAATCCACAGATTCCGTGGTTCACAGTTTCTGGAATGAGGACGAGTGGCAAGGCAAGGAAGCAATTGTCAATGTCAGTGCCCCAACCTTGTAAGTTATCAGTACCCTACGGATCAGCGAGATTCCCAGTAACCAATGGGAGACCAACCACAGGGTCACACTCAGATTTCAATTGTTGTTTCTCTGTCACAGGGGAAGAACAAATACCCATCCCTGGGCAAGCTCCTTTTAACCTGCAGTCCCAGGTTTTGGCTCCCTGAACAAATTACTTGGCCCTACTGGAATAAAGGGTGGCACAGTTAAGGAGAGTCCAGTTTCATGTCCCTTCTATGTCCTTGGCTTATTGCACAACGGGTTGGAGATTGCAAGGAGCTTTTATTTTGCTGGATAAATGGAAGCTATTAACAAGGTCCTTGTAGTGGAACATTTAGGAAACATCATGGGCTCTTCATTAGCGTAAATGCCAATACATAGCACAGCTACTAATGTGAAAGAGCCAAAAACTTTTAGTAAGAAAGATGGAGGGAAAGAAGAGAATCAATTTTTTTTCTGCTTCATTAAATTTAAACATTTTACATCTCTCATTTGTGAAGGGAATACTAATTGAAAAACCTCAGCATTAAGCTGTACACATAGATCAGTCAAGTAAACTGCATGCTCATTTACACTTTGTTTATAAGTTCCTTCCTGAAGTCAGAACTATATGGATGTCTCTGAAGAAGCTGTTTGGGATAAGTCCACACTCAGTGTTCCCTGTCTGTGAATCACACACAGTTTGTCCTTTCACCCACAGGAATGTAAATACAGAGCAACACCAGCAATGTCAACAATTTTAGTCGTAGTCTGCATATGGGTTCAGCTTTCTCATAGTTGGCACAACTGCAGGGTGCAGCAGAAAATACTCAAGAACTAAGCAGAACTTGTTAAGATTGATCAAATTCACTTTTGTGTTCCCTCAATGAATATTATGGATGGCAGAGAGCTTTTTGTCTCTTCTAAAGGTACCATTGCAGTGCCAAGCCCCTTGAGGGCAAAGCTACCTCGAGAATACAGGTCCTGCACTGGGATTTAACATCCTCCCAAGTGCCAGATATTCAAGGGTCCTACAGCTCATGCTGGCTCACTTGTGAGCAACACAGACATTCGCAAGAAATACATAGTGCCTACACCACTGAACTTTGCTTGCCCTGTCATTTATCCATCTTTTCTTGGATGGCATTGCTTCCCAAATATTTGTGTCTCTTTGGGCCAAATTGTACTCAGATCAGTGACATTCACATCTTCTATAATCGAATTCTCCTATTTGCAGACAGCTGGCAAAAGTTTACACAATTAAATGGTAGCTGAGCAGAGCAGAATAACTTTGTAAGGCCCCATACAACAAAGAATGTCTCTCTCCATGGTAAATAACTCAATTGATTTCTCATGGCCAAGACAATACCTTGAGTCTAGTTAAGCAAAATATTTTTCTTAAACAGTTGTACTTTTTTCTTTATGCTGTATTTTAAATTGGGAGGGAGTGGCACTTGTATTTATCCAGGAACCGTGTAGAAAATCTAAAATAAATATATAAATGAAGTATTTTTCCCTAAGAAAAACAATATCCATGTAAAACTTTCCTTATGTTCCTTTTCACTTTTGTCCTAGTGCAGAAGTTCAACAAGTTTATTCCATGGTATGAATACAGAACTAATGCCAAAATATTTATATGGCACATAACTCACAGACCCATTTCATCAGCTAATGATAATCATTATTTTTGGATTGATTTGATAGCAAACTTGATAACAACACTGCAGAGGTTAAGGAAAAGAAATATTTTGCAGATTCTTTTTTGGCTCAATTTCATTTTTCAAGAAAACAAACTAGTGAAAAATTTATGCTGAGTGCTCTCTCCTGAATCTCTGTCCACATGGCACTGTTTGCTAAGGGTGAGATCAGTGCTTTTAATCAAGGAACAATTTGAACATTGTAACCCACTGCAGAATGAAAAACTTTTACTGGGAAGCAGCTGCATTTTGAAACAGTTAGGAAAACTGCATCCCAGTTTGGGATGCAAAAAGCTCAAGCAAATATTGGTTTATGAAATCAGAATCTGTTGTTATTGCTGCTGTTAACTTGGTTTGGATTAGGACTTTATCTCACATATGGTGTGCCCTTAGAAGAGGCTTCTGAAGATGAGCAAATATTTTGAGACCTCTTTCCATCCATTGCAGGAACCTCCTAGAATGAGAATCTTGTCTCTAGGAAACATTCAAAGAGATATTATCAAAATTACAGGTCCTAGCTCTAAGAAAAAGGAAACAAAGCAATGAGAAACATAAATAAAGATTTTCTTAACCTTGAGATTTCCCTCACCAAGCCATATGCTGCAGTTTCTCAAAGGGTATTGCTGCAGCACAGGGAGAACAATGAGTATTAGTAGAATAATCAGGATAGATTATCAAAATATATAAAATCAAAGTCTGTACCCTACAGCAAGTCATAAAGAAAAGCAGCCATCTGGAGCTCAAGAAATGTTTCTGGCTTTGTCAGTAAGACTTTGTTATAAACAGGCAATATTGGCTGCTAATTAAAATAGCCACAACTAAGCATTCTCCCTCTCTCCAGGGATTTTTTCCCATAAATGCTTTAACATTCATAATTGTGATCTCCATAATCACATCTTTAAACCCCAGGGGCTACAGGAGACTGACCACAGGGACTTTGATTTCCCTTGTTCACATCCAGTATCGAGAACAGGTCCAAGCCAATAAGCACTAAGAAGTCTGCATTCAGTCCTTGTCCAGTTCTTGTCTTATTGCCAGTTTCAGGAACCTTCTACATGGCATTATGAAAGCCAAAAACCACACAAAATCAATTGGAAATTCTGACATCATTCTGAGATTCTCAATCCCTGCAATTTCTAAATAATGCAAGGATAAAAGGAGTTTGTTGTTCTCTGCATAAAGGATACCCAGAGAGAAAGGCACTGAAAAGTTAAAAAATTTTAAAAATTAAAAAACTGTCAAATTATTTTCCATTTTCATTTAAAAGGGAAGAAAAATGGCACACTTTTTTTTTACCTGAGTGGGAAGTTTTGCTTCTGTTTTCACCAATAATGCTGAAGGTTTATGTTTAATTTCTGATCAGAAACAGACTTTCAAGAACTACACAATCCTGCATAAACGTGCTTTGTGTGCTGCATTTAGAGCTTTCAGTATGAGCAATCATCTTCATAAAAATGTACACAAAGAATCAGGCCAGCATCTTTGCTCTTCTGGCTGATGCTAAGCTTATGAGTACCTTTCATGCTCTTCCAGACAAGCTTCTTATCGTAACTTCCCTAGACAAATGTTTCCTCTCTTAGCCAAAAAACCTTTAATATTTACTTTCCATTCAGCTTCCTAATCTCCTCTACAATATATGCACCTCCAAGAGCCTCAAAAGTTCTGTATTTTTTCAGCTGAAGCATTTTTAAAACAGCCTGTGCTGTAACAGCCATTTTTCCATGTCCCAAAGAAGTCACTGGCTCGACCATGATCTGAACTCAAAAGGTTTGAATAAGAAATTAATATTTAGTCTGTCTTTAATCAGCAGGTTCTCCAGCTTGGAAAGATAATACAGGCACAAGAAGTCAATCTGAAACTGACTGCACCAGAAGACCACAAATCTGTATTCTATACTGATATGGGAGATTATTACAGAAAATTCAGGGTTTAGAAGTCACTAATTATAGAGGCTGGCTTTTGTTTCTTGTCCCTTCCAAATGCCAAAAGACAGACTTCCTAAACTCAATAGAAAACAAAGGAACATAATCATGGTAGCAAAAGGGACCACATATTCTTTTTTCATTAGAAAATTCACAGTGTTTCTGAAAACACTTGAGATTTTCTCACTGCTTAGACTCTCTGTTTATCCAGATCCTCCTAAAGCCATGCACGTACATCACACACAGTGTGTGCTCACACAGTTACTCCTCAGGGCAGTAAGAACACTGGAGCATGCTACAGAGCAATGTCTCTTCCAAGCCAAGGTCCAGCTTTAAATCACCAAATCACAGTGGGCTGAACATGGTGTGGACCCAGAGATACCTTTGTTCCCTCTCCTAGATGCAGCAGCACTACAAAAGAGTGGTGCAGCAGAGACAGATCTGGGACCACTCAAAACCGTCTCAGAGGTGGCTTAGTGGTTTCCTTATCTTTCACCAAAAGATGTCAGATAAAAGAGGAATTTTGAAGGGCCAGACCCATTTTTCCCAGTGTGCACACAGAAGAGGAGGCACATAACTACAGGCATATATTAATTTAAGCATATATATTTCTAAGTTTTTCTAACCCAGAAGGTGCAACTCTATTCCTCCTCTCTATCCCAGCCCCCTCCACCAAAACAAGCCCCAGCACAAAGGGCAGCTTTTCTCACAGTTTGGTGGACATTTGGGGTGATCAGAAGGGCTGTGCACAGAGCTTTCCACACATACAGGTTCTTCATGATGTGTTCAAGCTTCCAGTTCAGGCACTAGTTTTAAAAAAACCTGCTTTGTTTCACATGGTGGAAGGTGCCCTACTTACTGAGAAGACAGGTTACTTTTGCTCTTTTGATTTTCTGCTGGCCATGTACAGATGGGTTAAAAAAAAAAGGGAGAGAGACAGAGATAAAAAAAAAAAAGGACAGATGCCACTGAAGTAGAGAAGAGATTAACAGGGTCACTAGCTTGCACTCCTGGGGTCTGGTTGAAGGATTCCTGCTTCTTAAAACTGCAAGTAGCGAGAGATGACGGACTCATCACTCAATGAAAAGTGAGTTACGGCTTTGCAGTGTGAACTTCCTTGGCTGCTTTCCATTGCCTTGGCTCTGCAGGATGTGAAGGCTCATGGGAAAGTGCTACTTTGATGTTTTCCTGAATTTTTCTGTGGAACATATTAGACATGAGGCGTATCAGATACAAGTTCAAAGCATCTGGGCTAAATTCACAGTCGGTATTGATGATTTTCTGCAGTGTTTCAGGTGACATTTTAAGCAGGTTATTTAATGTGCTAATAAGCATAGAACCCAGACTATTTGACTAGGAACAATAGGTCTTTTTTAAAAAGATGTAAAACATGGAGTCACACTAAACTTGACAGATGTTAGGCTAAGATACAGAGTTACCTAAGGACTGTTGGGTAGAGTGCATCTTCATTATGCCAAGGAGACAAGAGAAGTTGTGCTTATAATACAGAAATGTGGCAAGTGCTGCCAAAACAGGTGTCATGTGAGATGCAGGACATCTTACACCAGGTATGAAACTGGTCCTTGAACTGCCTTCAATATGACAAACCCTCTACAAAACTGGCACAGAAAGAAACCACATTGATAGGGAAAAAAGAAGTCAACCCTGCAATGTAGGTTCTTTTTTTTCTCTTGTACTTTGTCATGCTATCTTTGCAAACAAAGGATCATGCTTACCTATGTTCATATCCTATTGATATCAGAAATAGGAAAGTAGGTCATGCCAACTGGTTTCTGGTTTGAAGAATAAGGAACAAATTTTTTTTAAGGTTTCAACTTCTAAAAATATAAACCTATTCTTTCTAGGTTCTAGAAGACAGAAACTCTAGGGATCGAGAGAAAAATTCTGGCTCCTTTGAGACGTTGGCCTTATAAAGAGCTTCATGCCATAATGCTGCTGGGCTCATTTCAGTTCTTATCAACAGATGGAGATCAAAAAAATCAGGCAGATTTAATCTTCAGTTCAACTTGTGCCTTTCATAAACAAACTTGCAGCCTGCTGACAGAGACAAAACAACCTGCTTTCAAATCCCATCATCCTCCCAGTTCCTGGCTGACTCGTGATCCCAGTGCGTCATGACCTAGAAGAGAGTAAGAAAATCTGGCTCTCCTTACTTCCAAAAATCTCTTCTGCACTGTTTTTTCCTTTCTTTTTTTTTCCCTGTTTAATTGCCAACCTTGTCATCTGAAGGGTTCATCAAGACACAGAGACACAAGACACAATCCGTGGAATCTATTTGGATGATCCAGGCAGGGAATCCTAAGTCATTCCCTTCCAGCACCCTCCCAAAGTCCTTCAGACCAGGCTGCCATCCACACTGGGCTATTCCCTGAAGACTGTTATGCAGGAATGCTCACAGGATCCTTTTCTTTGGACACAGGTACTGTGGACACTCGAGATATTAAGGAAACATCCCAGCTGGGTACAGATGTTTGCAGTCCAGCTGTTTGCTGTATGCTCCCTGCTGTGCTGCTGCTGGTGTTATGGAAACATGACCTTCTCCACTTTATCAATTGCCATCCTGCAGGAAAAGATTGTGAGTGTCCCGTAGGAAATCTGGCAAGAGAGGAGCAGGAAAGAGGGAACAAGAGTGTTGTAGACTCCAATGGCAGCAAAGGACTAAGATCAGGCAGAGTACGGTCTGGGCATTAAAACAGCCCTGACTGATTCCCAAAGAAGCATCATTCTGTTGAGTAAAGGAGGTACCATTTTTAAATAATTTCTCTTTCCGTAGCCACATTTTAACAACAAGC
The DNA here is from genome assembly GCF_009650955.1 of Corvus moneduloides. Lineage (NCBI taxonomy): Eukaryota > Metazoa > Chordata > Aves > Passeriformes > Corvidae > Corvus > Corvus moneduloides. The sequence continues at coordinate 2,779,783 of NC_045491.1, read as the reverse complement.
ACAGCAAGCTCACCTGTGAGACCTGACAGAAACTTCAGGTTTTGAAATCACAGGTTCATTTTTAAAGCTTATACAGTGCCTCGCATTCGATGCCTGTTTTGAGAGCTCTGTCACTGATCTAGGTGGCAGCTGTATTAAACAGGCTCAAGAGAGGTCTTTGATTGGAAACAACTCAGCCCAATCTTGTTCTTCAGCACACCCTTCCGAGGGGGAAGTTCTGAAACATTTTTTGCAGTGAAGGTCTTGCTAAGTTTTCTGATCTCCGTCCTTTTACTGAGGCTACAGCATCTACTGCATGCACTGGCCCAAATTTGCTGGCTGCATCTCCAGTGACTGTGTGAATCCCCAATTAAATGAATGTCAGCAGAGATCACAAAGACCTGGTACCAAACACCATAAAATATCCCAGTGAATTCAATGACATTAAAGGACTATATATCACAGGCATAGGCTGTATATCCTGCTGCTGCAGGTTACCAACTAGCCCTGTTATCTCATCTTGGTAAAACTTCATTAAAATATGTACTTCCTCCTTTTTTCCTGTGCCAGAGGAACACAGGCTTAAATGATAACTTGATGTGAGACACTGGGCAAGTTTTGCTGACAGTATCAAAGTTAGTGATAAACCTCCTGTTGGCTTAGAGATGGAGCACTAGAAGTCCTAAAATAATATGAAGTAATAATACATCTCTTTAAAAAATGCAGTGTAACTTTCACTTGAAAAACGACAACTTCCAAGAGACTGGTTGAGGTTGAAGTCAGGATATTGTGTTTAAACATTTCTCTGTGCAACAGAAGCCTTAGATGGAAATGCTACCTCTCTCGAGAATGCAGGGTTATATTTCTTTCTTCATCTGAAAGGTGATTTCATGCTTCAGGAAGTAAAGAAAGTTTGTGCATTGACAATATAAATGCAGATGCCTCCCATAATGATTGACACCAGAGGTCATGCAAGTGGAGTCTCATTTCTACTCCCTGTAGATCAGGCAGCCGAGTGAATTAACGTCTCTTCAGGAATTAGAAAGTCAAAGCCTTGACAGTTCTGGCTTCCCCCCTCGAAATGTGTTCAGTTCAGAAGGCCTCATTGAGGTCTGATCTTCTCCTCACAATAACCTTTTTTAAGAGACAATATGAAAGCCAATGACACTCAAAGTGTACTGTCATAGAGGCAAATTTCTTTCCCTGCAAAGGACATAAGTGCCAATGAAAGAAACTATTACATACAGCAAGCAATAAAACACTGTCATAAAGAAGTATTAATTTCATAGAGCTGACAGAAAACTATCTCGGGCCCAATCCTAAATAGATATCCCAAAATGAGAGGCCATTTGAAGCTTATATCTGGAAGAATAATGCTGTTCCTGTAGGGGATAAGCAAAGCATATTCCTAACAAGTCGCTTTTGCAGTGTGTGCTCTCTCACCATTGAGGGAATTTTGCAGCACAATGGAAAAGTTACTAAACTACAGCACAAATATTGTCACAAATAGCAAAAAATGCAGCTCACCATTTCCCCTGCTGTGTATTTTTAGAATATTGCTTATCCACTTCATGAACAAAGATGTACAAAATACAATACATTAATGGAATGTCAATAGAGAAACAGTAATTCTTCTGTTCTTTTTTTGCCTGAGGGCAGGTTGACTTGGCCCGTATAGACAAGACTGTAAAATTGGAAGTAGAATATCTTTACAGCCACTTCTAATCACACCAAGTCCAGCTGGGTCTCTGCTAGAACTTGATCAAACCCTTCACTTCATCAGGGGATGTTCTACCATAACATACTCAAGGTCCCAAGTGAAGTTCCCTCACACATCCCTCCCACATCACCTACTGGTGATGATTCTGGTTTCCACCCCTCTTTACCTTTTCCTTCCACTCTTGAGCATATATCTGCTCAAACAACTAAAAAAAATGCAGTCTGATAAAAGGAGCTATTATTAGTATAGGACCACCACAGAAAACTTTGGCAGTAACAAGCTCTTAGCATACATCAAGAATGTATTACTCTTAATTAATATATAATTCAGGCACCTGAGGTCTAAACAGACAATGGGAGAATAGCATTTTTATCAGTACTATGCAGGTACTGTAACACAGACCAAAAAGGTTGCAATGACAAAATACAGTCCTTCCAAACAGAAGCAGGCCATCCCCACAAGGGCTCATACAAAGCAGCAAAGTCCTGTCTACCTACGAGTTTGTGAGATGGTTTAAACCCTCACTACGTGACAAGGCACTCACAGGAGCAGAAGTCTCCTATGCTGTTGCCAATGCCCTGCTACCACAGGCTGCAAGAATTGGTGAGAATGGGCTGAGATCCCTGGCCTCAGGAGCTGCCTGGCATTCAGAGTGTTCCTAAGCACCCTCTGAGCTACAGCAGGGACACAGCCATCCACAGAAACGTGAGATTATAAGACGTTAAATCCTTTCAAAAGAATATTTCCAAGTCAAGGAAATTTAGCTTGTGAAATCTGTTTTATATTTCAGACACTCTAGATTTGATTTCGACTATTTCAAACTAAGTCAAAAGTACAGAAGTTTGTACAGTACTACACAAGCATGAAGTAGTGTATGTCCAGATAAATCCATTCATCAACACATTTCCAGTACACCCTCATGAGCACAAATACATAACTACCCAGCACCACTGCTGGTGAGAAATATCCCATCCCCTTTTCAAGACTTTCTGACTCCTTTCCTTTGGTTCAAGGAAATAGTACCATCATTGCACTGATATTTTTAAAAGGATAAGTGAAAATACATTTCAAAAGTGTGAAGGTTTGCATTTGATTCTGTTGTCAATAATTTGCTGCAGCTTTTTGAGAGAGGGAGTCTGGACATTAAATTCAGGCCATCTCTCAGCAGCCTTGGAAAGCACAAAGCATTTCAATCCTACCGCTGTAAAAATTCTCTTTAGCAAAAAGATGCTCTCAGAACTTTGTGGGATCAAGACCTTCCAATCAGGCTATCAAACCATGTGGGTGTGAGCTGTTTGGTACTTGCAGCACTGATCAAAGGAAATGAGTGACAACAACCCAAGCCCAGTACTTACAGCCACAGCTAAGGGAAGAATTTTCAATAACAACGTTCAGTGTGCAAACCACAAAGAGCTGATCTGAAACCAGAGACAATCAGGTTTTTGTTCAGAGACTGACTGACAGCTTTGGTCAGGGTTCCAGGCTTTCACAACAGAATCCAAACTGGATCTCTTTTTAGAGTATCAAAGAGTTATTCAGTACTTCCATTTATGTAGACAGATGATGAGATGTTGTGTGTATCTCTCCTGCGTCTTTGTCTTCAGGAAGTACAGTGGGGGATGAGTGGGGACAGTGAGGAGAGCAAAGCATAAACACAAGGAAAAAAAGTGGCTCAATAAAACACCTTACAGGTAAAAAGTATTGACTGGCATAGGCACACGTAGAGCTGAATACCTCATCAAAGAATCAGCCCATGTTGTGGCTGAAAAACCAGTGTCTGAACAATAAAAATAGTAAATATTATTTATATGTATAATATTGATCCTTTCATCCTGTAAAATCCTAAAGTCCCTCACAATCACTAAACAAAGAAATCCATGGAATGCAGCAGCCATCAGAACAAAGCAATAATTAGGCACTACTAAAATGAGAAAACACCAAATGCTCAGTTCTACGAAATTGTCAAAAATTACCAAGAACAGGATTCAGTAAAAGTCAGATAAAAACTCTATAACGGTAACAGCATTTTTTTGTTTTCCTTTTTTCATGTTTCTCTGGTTAGTTACTCATTAATAATCTTTTGTAAGATTCAAAATCAGACTCTGCTCCTTTGGTTTTCCCAGGGCACAAACACAGAACATGATTGATGTCCTCATCCCTTGCTTATAGCAAAATACTAGCTTTCTGTATTGCTAACTAACCAAGTTAAGTAATGCAAAAAAAACAAAAGAAGAAACAAAGGTGGACACAGGGAAACATGTGTCCCTATATTTTTACATGATGGAAGAGGATTAGGGAACTGTAGAAGTTAGATATGGAATGTGCCCACTGTCTGAAATCCAGGCCAGCCCTTTCACCCTGAACAGTTTTGCAGTTTGCACCCTGGGAGCTTTTAGCTGAGCTTCATCCATGTTTTGTGCATTTCTGTCCTCACATGCCCACCATCTGGAGAGGCAATTCTAAGGGCAGAGCTGGGGAATGCCATCACAAGAAACTACTCTTTTTGGGTTTTTATATGACTCAACTGCTGATAATCTGAAACACACTTTTATTGCAGCACAGTGAAACCTAGTGACAGATGGTAATAATGACTTAAATCTCCTTTATGCAACCAGCTTTTACATTCATTGAATAAATCATTAAATCTACAATATATTTCTCTGTGTGTTATGCATTTCAGAAGCACTGCAGGGCATTTTTTGTGAAAAAGCTCATGTTCACTCACCTATCATTACCAGTAGATACAATGGGTAAAGTCTTAGTCCTTATAAAGTCAATGACAAAACTCCACTTCTTCTTCAGTGAGGACCAAGATTTTACCTAAAAACCTACCCAGCACAGATAATCTTCAATTAAAGTATACATTCAAATACCTCAAGCTCTGAAGAGAAGCAGCTCCTTAATAATGGTTGTGACTACAGCTGTAAAAAGGACCAACAGTTGTGTGACTACCCACAGCACAGCATAGGCATCTTGGCATGACAAACCTTCTTGCAATTCTTGTGTTCATCTCCACAGCACAGGGCAGGGTGTCTGAATCTATTTATCCAGTCCAGACTTAGGAATCAGCAGTCACAGGTAAAGGACCCAATTATGTGGATTAATTGAATAGTCCTAGACACACTTCTATGGAAAGTAGGTCTGGCTAAAATACAGCACGTTTTATCAGCCAATTATAAATTGCTCTAACTAGAGGGAATAATTTTCTTTAATTTTCAGGGGACAATACTGAGGTTCACCAAGGCAGTTCCAGAGAAGCCATAGGACAAACAGCTTTTTGACTCCCTCTCTGCAGGGCCACATGATATTTAATAATCTTATACTCCTAGAAGTGGACATTTACAGCCCTTTGTGTCTGGCAGGACTGTCATGGACTGAGGCAACCTCCTCCTTTCTTTACATACAATAAAAACAAGTTAAGAGAAACAGAAATAAAGCATTTAAATGCATCTAATTGAGCTATTATTGTAATTAATGTTTTCCATATCCTCCTCTCAGTCCCTACACAATTTCTTGGAGTTTATGGAAAGTAACATCATGTCCAAGATGCAGTGCAGCCCTTCCAAAGCAAAGCTTCCTCCTCCTTCTGAAGGTGGAATGAGGTGCTTCCCTCAGGGTGAAAGAAGAGGGTTTGAGCTCTGCTAGGCTGTTACAGGCAGTAAGTATGGGCAGCAGCTTCCTTAAGATTACAGTGGGGGATTTGAAAGGCAAGAATAAGTCCAACAGGTCCAGCTCAGGTGTCTGAAAGGGTTGTTTTTCAGACACATAATGAAAAATAGGTTTTGGGAGACAAACCCCAGCTGGACAGCAGCGCCACCCTGCAGGGCAAGGCTCATGAGCTTTCCCCCACATTTAGGATCTCACAGCAAGGATGTTCCTTGGCGCTGGGAAGGGCCCTCCCCCAGGTCCAAAGGTCAGGCACCTTGAGTGATCTCACCCAAATGTAGGAATTTACAGACTTCTTGCTTCTCCTCTAAATGCTAATTGTTGGGAACATTTACAGCTGGCTCTAAACAAGCACAGCAGGCAAACGACATCGCAAGCCGTGTGTTGGTGTTTGCACTGCAAAGGAGCAATGAGCAGATTGGCAAAGCTTTTCCTAAGTGATCTTGAAATGGAATAACATTGATGCCACATGCATTATGCAAAAGTGGATGGATTGATGAGCAGGTCACACAATTCCGAAGACCCATTATACAGCTTCCTTTAAATAATTAAACACAGGAAAATGTTCTGCTCCTGCAAATCTAACCAGGAGCATCTCTCTACTTAGAAGATTCACTGCCTACTTGATTGCTAAAAAAATCTAAGCAGGTTCTCAGTGACTTGGGACATCGTTCTCAGTTTAATGGGCTCTGTTGTATTCCTTCAAACAACTCCTTATATTCCTCCAAACACCCTCCTCATATCACATGGACAAGCACTGGTTTCCCAGTGCCTTGACTTGTTCAGTGGGGTCTGTTTGCTCTCTCAAGGATTTGGCAGCAATATATTTGTTAATGTGAGCGGGGAATGCAACTGATTTGTTTTTCTAACCATTTCCCAAAGATTCAGGGTTATTTTTTGTGCTTTATTTCTTGGCAATGGTATTGCACATCCAAAAAATTCAAGCACTTGACAACAGAGAAAATATTCTAGCTTGACATATTTTTTTAACCGGAACCACCTGTCAAGCCATGAGGAGTTAAGTTCAGATTCAGCTATTTAGATAGTGTCCTTTCCATATCAGGTTTGCTAAAAGGTTCAAGCATTGCCAAGTTTTAGGGAGGTTGTTTGGAAGCCCAAAGAATTTAATTATTTAAAGCTTTAAAGACAGAGCTATTAACCAGCACCTTTCTGACGCCAGTAGGTTTAAGGAAGCCTGAACACATGAAAGAGTCACCCTGCTTGTCACTTCAGCAACACTTTTATGCAGGCACAAAAATGAATTGCACATTCTGTAGCTTCCTAAAAGATATTTAGAGCTAGACTTAAAAAGTATTGTAATTTTTAAAGAAAACTCCTTCAGAAATACAGAGTATACTTAAAAAGAACAATGAATCAACTGCTTTCACTTACCAACAGGTCCTTCAGCAACCTCAAAGTGCAACAGGAAAAAAGTCAAGCAGGTACAACCTTACATCTAAAGTGACTAATCTGACCTCTGTTAGCTAACAAGATTTGGAGGGATTTAAAAGATTTTCTGTATTTTTCTCTTCATATGTCAATGTTGAGAAGAGCTGGCTTCTATACTTTCCTTTTATTTCTCAATTAAGTTGTTTTGAACTTACTGTGTATAAAAGTATTTCACTTTCTCATCGCCCCCTAATCAGATCACTATCTTATCACCTGACACAGAAATAAAATACCTGGAGAAATCAATAGTCAGAGCAAAGGGTTAGGCAGGGATCAGCCCTGCATAAATGATATGTTTGTCTTATTCATACAATGGTATGAGATCATTGTCAAGCAATGAATCTGGAGAATCAAAAAATGGACTCATAAAGGAAAAAGGGTCTGATTTAACTTTGCCAAGTTGAATTAATCACTTAAATAATGACAACTGGCTGGTTTGCAATACCCTATTACTATTTTGAATTTCAAAGAAAAGAACACCAGATAAATAGTTTTGATGGGTTTGGATAACATTCTCACTCTTTTTCATCTAGTTCTATAGAATACCATATTTAAATCACAGCTACTCTTTTTTATTTTTTCTTCTAACAAATCACATGCAAAAATACAGGTGGCTGGAGGTGATCTAGATCACCTTTTTCTGTGGGGATTTTAAGCATGTTTAATAACCTACAAGCAAACCATTTCCTGTCACTGGGGAGCATGCAAAGGGTACTTCAAAGGCCTTGCCCTCCCATCAGCATCCACTCTCCTGCAGAATGATGGATGAACTTAACTTCTTTGGACATGTCCACTTTCCATCAAATATGGCTTAAATCAATCCCTAGGTTCAAAACCTATGAGGCAAGGTGTTAGCCAGCCTCTCACACACCCTCAGTGTGGCTGTAATCTCATTTCCTTAAGGACACACCAAAGACCAAACTTAGACTAACACTGCGTGTATCACACCTGTGTACCTCAGCCACGGGAGACCACTGAGACTGGCTGGGGATTTCCTGTAACACTGTTGAAACAATTTTCCCCAAACAGAGTAGTACTGAAAACATTTTCATTACTAACCCAGGGCAATCTGTTGCTAAAACACACTGCTACAAGGACACAACTTCCCAAGGGATTGAATTTAACTGTAATGGCAACGCACCTCTGAGAGAGTGAGCTGAAGATTATCTCACAAGTTGCTCCACTTTCATCATTTTCAAGATGCTCTTTTAATCTAGTATCGAGGTCTTTCCTTAAGGAGAAATCTCATTTTAACAGAAGGAAAACAAATATAAACCCATCTCTCTGCCTTACCCCATTGCCTCACCAGAGGCAGCAAAACAGAGCAGCCACAGGCCACCACGGTGTTATATTTTTTATGGAAAATTTCACTGCGAACTGTAGGTACCCAGCACTGAACCAATACCTCCTCCTTTTCTTTTTCAAAACTTTGCTGGACATTTTGTCCTACTTTCAGCTGGGATAGAATGACTTTTCTTCCTAGCATCAGGCACAGTGCTGTGTTTTGTATTTAGGATGAGCAAAAGGCTAACAGCACACCGATGATTTAGTTCTTGCTGAGCAGCACTTACATCAAGGCCTTTGCTCCTCACCCCACCCCACCAGTGAGGAGCTCCCAGAGCTCCCACTCACCCTCAGGTGTCCCATGTGCCAAGAACGAGGAGGCACGGCAGACCTTGGGGTGATGTCACAGCAGGGCTGGTGCCATGTGCTGGGCACAGTGGCCTTGGGGAGGGGCAGCACAGAGCCATGGAACCACAGGGTTGGAAGGGGCCTCATGGATGGCACACAGTATCATGCCCTGCATCCAAACTGGGGGAAAGCTGGCCAGGATGGGTCAGCAGCTGCACTAGGCATCACTTGATTTGTATGTTCTAATTCTTTTATCATTTCTAGCATTATCTTCCTTTCTGGTTTGGTCCTATTCAACTGTATCCCAAGCCATGAATTTTAAGGTTTTTTCCCCAGTTCTGTCTCCCATCCCACTGGGGGAAGGGGGAGTGTGTGAGAGGCTGTGTTTAGCTCTTTGTTGGATTAAACCACAGCACATTTGCACACGTAATTACACCATCCACTGCTCCGGAGGTTTTGCTCCCATCATCTGTGTGACTTCTCATTGTTCAGCAGGAGGACAAGGGACAGGGCACCCCCCTTGTGTCACAGCAGGATCAGGTTTGGAGTGGAATTAAATTTGCCAGTTATCCTCTCACTTTCTCCTGTGCTATGACGCACGTGCTCATCTCCTCAATGCAAAAGGCAGCTCTCCCTGCATGTAAATCAATTTGATGTATGGCTTTACAGGTCCGTGCTGGAGCACTTAAACTTTTCACAGTGTTGCACTACTACATAAGCATGAGCCAAGTCACAATTTCCTTCTCTTTCCCTCCTACTTAACCCTTTTCATGTGGCTTTAGTGTTTGTTTACAGATGTGCTTATTTCCAGCTGAAGAAACCTCAGCTCAAGGTGGCTCAGTATGTGACAATAGTAATTCTGACATATTTGAAAGTTCCTTTGTTCCTTTCTTTTGGTATGAAATGTATTTAGAAAATTGTCTATAGCAAAAAAAAAAAAAAAAACAAACAAAAAAAACCAACTCAAGACTTAACAATATGAAATGGAAATGGAAACATTCAGTTAACCAGAAGCAATTGCTTCATCACTACTTTCAGTTCAAGAACAACAACAAAACCTCCAGGTTGCGGGGGTTTTCCCCTGTTTAGAGAAAACATGTTTTCCAGGATGCCAGCATTTTTCCCAGAACTTGACTATGGTGTTTCTCATCCTCTCTGAAACACTTCATCTCCTGTATGTTTAAGAAGGTGCATAAAGTGTATAGACTTCTCCATGACCTAAACACAAGTGAAATGTCTTGATGACAAGCATCCAAAATGTTTTTCTACAAGAATCCCATGACTATGGAACACAGAGGTTAAATCACAAAGCCATGACTGATGAACAAGTTAGCCACCAGCTTTAGAAAGAAAATAAGAAGCCAGTGTAAACTCCAGCAGTCTTTTACAAGCTGTAATCAATTATGTGTTATCAAATTCTAGCTCCTTTCAGGAAATTAAATGCTATAGTGCCCATGATCATGCATTTCATATGTCATTCACCTTTTAATAAAACTGGTCCTTTTGTAAGGTTATTGTTTTCTGCCCTGTGATCTCAGCTCCTCTATTCTCAAACTGCAGATCCCATGTGTTGCTTCAGTGAGTTTGCTCAGCAATACACAGGGAAAAGACGATGTCACTTCACAGAGTGTTTGATATTTTGACATTGGATGAAAATGCAGTGTTTGGAAACTCCATCTCGGAGGGAATGGAGTCCCAGGGGGGGACAACTTCACACGAAGTTTTTCAGCTAACTCTAATACAAAATGTAGCTGGACTTCTCTTTTGCTATCAGGATGAAGTGATAACAAAAATCTGAGGTGACAGAAGCCTGTCAGGCAAATAAAAGAGAAAGGTGGGGCGTTTGAGCCCATTAACCTCATTAGTTCATAGAATAAATTTAGGTAAGACAAGACAATTAACAACTTGTGAGTATTCAGCTTTAGACATTACTGTGGGTAGTCACATCCATAACTGGTTCACAGCCTAAAACCCCAAGTTTTCAGCCAGATATTCCTATACCACCAAATCCATCACCACTGTTATTTGTGTTTCCAGTGACTGAAGCAAGACCACGATTCAGCTCGACCAATGTAGTGTTTATCATCAGACTATTCTCTAATGACACCAAATAAACTGACTTAAAAGTTATTTCTTACATGTTTAAATAAAGAACAATCCCCACCGGAGAGCAAGAGGACAATGAAAATATGGGAGACTTGAAGGATTGCTGATACATAAAAAGAAATGTTTGAAATCAAGGAGGTGTTAGTTATGGGAGGCTTGATTTTCACCTTATACCTGTAAAAGATACTGTTCCATGTTTTAAGCTGCAGGAATTTTTTTATCTGAAAAGGGATTTTCCAGGCAGATGATGGATTGAATATGAATGTGCAGTAGGGTGCTCCCTGGAATTTGGGGAGAGTGTGGCATGTCCCATAATCACCAAAATGCACCTGGTTTATTTCCTGCTGCACACTGGCCTCGCAGGTGAAGAGATCAGCTTTCTCTGCAAGACTCCTTGACAGCACTTAAAGGTCATGTAGTGCTGAAGTCTGTGCAGCTCAGGCCTAGTTATGATTTTGAGATGCTTTATTCAGCTGTTTCAAGTGCTCATACTGGAAGAAAAAATCCAACTTGCTCGTATAGACACATTATAGCCAAGGAGAAAAAATAGCATTGTGGGAACAGTGCCAGAGGAGGAGATTGGTGCTCATGCAGCTCTGGCCTGAGAATATCAAGCAGCTTCTCTCACCTCTCCATCCATAATGCTGAAATGAGTGCTATCAGAATTAAAGGGATGTTGTGAGGCCAAATCCACACAAGTTCTAAAGCACTTCGAGGATTTCAGTTGGAAGGCACGACAGAAATGAAACACTTTTTTATTTTTCTCACCCGTTCAAAGAAATATCTAAGAGGAAAGGCAATATTTTATATAACTTATAAAAATATCAGAAACTTGACTCATTTCCCATTCAGGTCAAAAGTGTTTTCCTCTGGCTGCCATGTGAGTAAGATTTGGACTAAAAGGCCCATAACAATTCCTCATAAATAAGGTCCCTAAAGAACTTACAAATAGATGGCTGCTATTTGCCTTGGCTTTCATCCATCTTTCACCATGAAGAAGAGGGAAAAGATGATGAACCTGTCCAGATACAAATGTTTGCATACTAACTTACTGTGCTCTGTTAACACTGAGAGCAAGAACCATTGGTAATTTTATGGAGTGAGTTTTGTGGGCTCCTCAGAAAGACACAGCCTACCTCTGTCTACAAAAGCAGCTCCTCGGCTCCAAAGAGAGGAACACTTCAAATCACTTCTCTCTACAGTATCTCCAACTACCATATTTCCACCCCACGGTATTTAATTGTTTCAACTCCCTTTGGCTGATTTCAGAAGTCTGGTGAACTAAAGGACATGTTTACATTTCAGATGCAAGCTTATTTCCCAAACATTATCCTGCCAGCACTGGAAACAGAAGCCCGGCTTTCTGGAAGCAGGCCAAACTCTCATCACTTGAACTCCATTCACAAAGTGCTAGAGGAAGTTCAGCCACTGCATATATTTGCTTTGAATAACTTTGCTGCTGTTTCAGCTGGGAAGGACTCTACATGATTTGTGTTTGTAGCAAACTGACATACCCTGCATTGTCCTGAGCAGATACCACTGCCCTGGCATCGTTCTGCTGCATATCCAGGGAGTGTTTCTGCCTGAAGAAATATTCATGCCTCCTACTTCAGCTAATGCTAAAAACACCCCTAGCTGTTATAATGGTATTAATTATTCCCTCTTCACTTCCATCACTCACCTACCAGCATGACAAAGCAGCATCCCAGCATGGAACGCATTTTGCCTCTGCAGAACGGGATCTGTGAGGGTCCTCCAAAGACCTTCTGGCATGAAAACATCAGAACAGCTAACATGGATCACACCAAAAGCCCACATAGCTCAGGTGCCTGCCCAGCCCGTGGGGAAAAGGTGACAAAGAGCCCTCAGGAGCACCTGCCAGGAGAGCACTCCCAGCAGAGCAGGCAGCTGGGTTCAGGCATCTCTTGGAGCCAAGGCTGGAGATGGAGGTGACTGAGGTGGGACATTCACCTGCTGCAGGGTTGGGACCCCAGCCCAACATGCTGCCACTTCCTGGGATGGCCCTGAGGACTCCTTGTCCCAGAAAACAACACAATCAGTGGGATGCTGCTGCAGCAGCTACAGGCAGCACCGATGGGCTGAATGAGCCCTGGGAGAAGCAGAGCCTCCCCCTCCTGGGTGAAAACACACAGAACCAGCTCCCCATGGAAATTGTGGAAGTGATCAGGAGCAGCACCAGCTCACGAAACCCAAGGACTCCCAGCCACTTTTACATCCTCTCCTTTCATCTCCCTCTCCTGGGGTGTAACCACATCACTCCATGTTGCCCACACAATATTTTTGTTTAATAACTACAATTTGAAAAAAATTTTGCTGATAGCCCTCAGCTTAGAAAAACAGATTTTTACTTCAGTAAGAGATAAGAAATACAGGAATGTTTCCACTGTTAAGAAAAACATCCTCTAAAACAAGACCAAAATGTCTTATAAAAAATGTTTCAGGATTTCTGACCTACATTCTGGTTTTACTATACTTAGCTATAAACTAAGTCTGCCTGTGAATTTTGCTACTTTAATGATTCATGACTACAGAATGTGCCTTGGATGTAGAGGACAGAAAAGGATTAGTGATGAAAAGGAAAACACACATAACATTTTTCAGTGTCTTAAGTTTTAATCACCAGGAAACAAAAAATAAATGAGCTATGGGCATTGTATAATTGCAATAAATTTTGAGAAATGAGTAGTGTCCACAGAAACCCAATTAAATTTAATAATTTTGTGCATCAGAGACTAGAAGAATGGGGGAGGGGGAGAAATCTAACAGTTACTGAATATAAAGATTTCAACAGCAGAAAACAATGCTTAAATTAATATGACACACGGTGGTACTTCAGGATGCCTTTCTAATTGATTCTTCTTGTTAAACCAAGAGGAACTTGTGCACAATAAGCAGATTGCTGAGAGGCTCTCCCTTACACACAGTTAAGAGTTACCTTGCACAGAGTGGATTATTCATAAAAGAAGAGTCTCTTTTTTAATTTAGTGGGGCTTTGCTCAAGGGTTTTCTAGCTTAAGGCCCAATGTAACAGCAAGCACAGACCAAGGAATCCCAGTACAATCCAAAACCCAGCCAGGAAAAAGTTAACCTCTATTTGGCTGATGTGCATTACTTTTCCTCCAAAAGAAAAGTGGAGCAAATGCTCATGATGCAATAAAAGAAGGAAGCCAGGCACTCTTCTCTATTTGCTGATTAATTCTTATATACATTATAGTAAGTATCAACCTAGCAAAAAGAGTGGCCTCTGTTAAAGAATTATCCAAGCCAAGGAAAGCTTGAAATACCCATTGCCAAATATGAAGTATTTGATTTCATTAAGTTGCACATCAGAGCACTGATTTTCAAATAAATTCTGAACTGCAAACCCAACTAAGAGAACATAAGAGGAGCCCAGACATATAAAACAATACAGAGATAAAAAAGGAACTTCTGACCTCGATTTTACAAATTCTGCCTTTGGTACTAAAATGAATGAGTCCAACTGGACAATTCTTCTAGCTGGTCTCCAAGCTCTGCAAAGTTTATTTTTTCATTATTATTTTAAAAAGTCAATTTCTATCTTTTGGAATTTCAATGCTGATAAACAAAAGCAGAGTGCAACAATTCAGAGGTGTCAAGAACACATCTGGAATATCACTCCAAGACAAACTGTCCTGCTTAAGTCAGCGAGGTGTCCAACGATGATAAATTATATGTCAGCACCTATGATCAATTCATTGCTTGTGCAGCAAAGGGAAGGAAACTCAGCTATCATGAGACCAGAACTGGCAATCAGGAAATCCTGTCAAGTTTTATCATTCTGTCAGCCCCATTTACTGACTCCAGTAACACAGATTGACACTGAATGCAAAGTGGAAAATCATTTGCTGTAACATTATTTGGGAGCATAACACTGGCATTTAATTTTACCCTGGGCAAGTTCAGGAGCTTGGCAGAGCTCAAGGATATGGCAGGAAGAGAACAGGCACAGAAGAGAACCTTGTTTGTGGACACAGAAAGAAAGGAATTTTTTCCCTTTTTTTCCCCCTTTTTTGCAACCCAGCAGGTGTTACATCATATATTTCAGCAACTCTGGCAGAAATTCTTGATGTAGAGGAATAAACTTTGAAAAAGATTGTATATTAGGAGGCTTATATAATTTCAGTTAATTAAAAATAAGATTTTTGAAAGACTGTAGGGTTTTCTTCACGTGTGGGAGGGTCCAGAACTGAGAAGAAAGAAGGGTGTCTTGTCAGTTTAGGACACTAGCAATGGAAAGAAGAGGAAAGAGAAGCCAATTTCTTCCTAGTAAAACATGGATTGGGATTTTTCTCAGCTAAAATTAGAGACATTAACTTAACTACTTTGTTCTTTACTTCTTTGTCTGTATTAATTTTTTGGCAATAGTAAGACCAACTTCAGTTTCAAAAGTACAAAAGGGGAATTTCCCCATTTTCAGCAAGTTCTCCACTTCCTACTGTTGTTCTGTGCTGGATTCTAATTGTGAAAGTTACAGTATCTTAACCATTTTTTACTTCACCTTTTCTTTTACAGCCCTTGTTATGTGTTAAGGAAAACGTTCCTTTCACTGAAGTGGCAGCAATACCAGCACCTCCTGAAACTTCAGGATAAGAATTCCCACCTGACTACTCATAACAAATGAGATGTGCCTTGCAGGATTCACCCATTTTATTCCAGAAAGAGAAAACCCGTGCTCTGGGAGACAGAAATGAGAAATGCCAAGTGACCTTGGGCAAGTCACTTCACTTCTTTGTTTCTCCTTGCTGCTATTTTCCCTGCTACCTTTGGTCTGTCTCACCCAATTAAAGACACGTGAAACAGGAGTGCTCTTCACTTTTCAGCAAATCTCGCAAAAAGATGCTGACCTCACTCAGCTACAATAGTAGTAACTTACAACCATGACAACAATTTACAAGTGATGCCCTGCATTTCTAATGTTCTGGCTAAGAAGTGTTTCAATTACTTATTAAAGCACATGTGTAAGTTCTCCTTTACAATGGGAAACTGCTCTTACCTCCTGTCAGCTTTAATAAAACTTCAAAGCTCAGATTTTCGCCCTGATGGTTTCTCCTGGAAGGCTGTTGCAGAAGTCTACTGCTCCACTGGTCTGAGAAAAACTCTTCTAATTACAAACCCAAATGCACTCTTGGACAACCCTCACCCTTCACTCTTAGGCCAGCAAGGTCTTCTCCTCTAGTGTTCATGTGCTTTATTTAGAAACCAATCACAGCTCTTCCAGGCCTGTATTTTACTCAGGGAAATTGGCCAAGCTCTTCTCTGAGTCACATGTTAAACTTCCATGAGGACCTCTGCTTGGAGCTCTGATCCATCTCCCATGAAATCATTATAACCTAATTCTGGACTTAAGCTCCTATGGAACCAGGTTAAAAACCTTTCAGCGTGCTATGGACAGAGTGGGAGGGTCCCAGGTCTCCACTCACTTCTACCCAAAATAGAATAAAGGGAACAGTGTCCTTGCTCCTGAAATCCATTGCTCAGTGCTGTCCTTGCCTGTCAGTACTCAGCAGCCAGCCCAGGAAGGGATTAGAGAGAACAAACTCCCCTTTCAGGTTATGCTCTCCTCCTTCCATCTTGGGATTGTCTGTATTTATCTATAACCATGTTTAATTGGGCCTAGGGTACAGAGGTTGCTGGTACTAACAGCATAAAAAAAGGCCAAAGAGCCAAGAAACAAACTAGAGCTTAGAAGAAAATACTGTAATGTGTTATATATTTGCAGTAGGAAGGATGACTTTCAAATGTCCATTGGCAGGAAATGTATAATAAGATCTTTTCTTTCGCTGCCCTTTCTATTGACAGTATATCACTTTCCAGCATCATAATTTTGCTGGGTGAAAATGTATGCCCTCTTTAACAGAGATAAGTCATTTGCCATACATAAGCCTTGCTAATTTAGGATTAATGTTGCTGAAGTAATTAAAGTGACCTTAGGCAAAACACAGGACTATTGCTGTGCACTGAAGTCCTGCTGGTTATCTGCAGGGCCAACTTCAGTCCAGTGGTATTAACAGCTGGCTTGGCTTTAGCCTCACAGCTTCAGAGGCCTCCAAAACCCACTTTTTATTATAAAGGTCTTCTGCAAAATCTTCCAAAGACAAATGAATGTCAGTTGGTTGTTTGAGCAGTTAACTGGGAAGTATAAACTCTTCAGTAAGGCTTGAAGAGTGAAAGATCACAGCCAGACAGAAGCCAAGGATGCAAAAGTCATGGTGTGCTCCCCTCTGATTTCAACAGCCACCAAAAAACCATGGACTGAAATGAGTCAGTGGATAGAGGAGGCACTTAAACTGCTATAAGTATTGCCACATGCATTAACTTGGAATTTGGTGTGAACTCCTTTGTCTCCAGACAGAAGCTCGAAATAACTCTCCACTGTACTGCAGAACAGCACTTTTAGTGTGACAGAGAGTTGTTTAGCAAGCAACTGCTACCAGATTAATAATTTATCAGGTACAAACTATGGTTAAATTTGTATAGTTTCTCTAGCAAGAAAAAATCTGCTGGGAAATTCACATAAAAAGAAACTTCATAGGAAACCAAATGCTCTCGCATAGGCAAGGATATAAAATACAAAAGGTTGTTTCGTTCAATAACACTTTGGGTTGGTGGCAATTTAAAATGCTTTTCATGCACACAGCCAAAGATCAAAGTATTAATGGTAACAATTAGAGAGCACAATTTGAGAGCACCATAGCAATCGGTTGCTGAGGCTGGAAAGTTTACTGTAAAGCAATGTTTACACCATAAAGCCCTACTGATTTTCATATTGCAAAATAGTTTGACCTCCCAAGCTACTCTCCGTGATTAGTGCAACTTCCCTAGGAACAGGATGACTGTTTCAAAGAAATTCCCTCTTGAAGATACAAACACCAGCTTTGTCCACTTCTGCAGCTGACTCAAAATCCATTCAATAAAATAGTTCCTTTGTTTGCAAATGGTTTCCAAGGACTTTGTTGAGAAACGTCTCACAGTGTGTCACCTGCTTTTCCCCTGTTCATTAAATCTGCATTATTCACTGCATACAGCACCTTTTGTTCACCTTCTTGATATCAACAAAGCTAAAGAGGAACAGACTGACCCCAAAAGGAGGCCACATTATTATAAATCTCAAAGCAGGGATATTTCAAAGACTATTGCCTAGGGTCACTTCTGATACAAATTCCAGACCCTCACATTGAATTCTGTAAGACACTGCTATTCAGTCAGAGTGAAGTTCAAAGGCAGCATCCCTTTATGTGATGTGTAGGCTATTTCTGATAGAGAAGTCATTACTAAAGGAAATGCACCCAGCAATGTGCTACAGAACAGAAACTGCCATTGTACAGGGTTTGCAATTAAAAGAAAAAGGATTTTAATCTTTTCCAGCAGTTGCCTGTGCAGGTGCAGTGAAATAGGTATCTTAAATTATGGGATACTGAGTACCCAGCAGCTGACTGGCTGTAGAAAAGGAGGTAGAACCAGAATAAATCCTACCTGCACAGAGTTCACTGCTTCGAAGGCTGAATTTGTGAAAAGCACATGTTTGAGTGTACACATTGCAGCATCCATCAAAGCAGCAATGCTGAAGCAGAGACACCCTCCCCACACATGCACACACCCACCCTCCCCACAACCCAGAGCCCCTGCCCATGGCACTGACCCAGGGGCCAGAGCAGGACAAATCCACCCTGCTCCAGGGAGCCCTTTCTGATCACTTTGTGAAATTCTCCTGGCAGGATTTATGGCCATCCATTGCCCTGCACTACAATCCACTCTATCCTTAAACTGTGACAATCATTCCTACTCCCCTCCAAATTCTTTATTAACACAGACATAACCAAACTGCTGAAATGTAGAGACACACTCTTCTTTCTCACTTACAAATTCCCTGAAGTACCTTGCTGAAATTGCTGCCCACAGAGAAAGCCACAGTTGCTTTTCTTTTTTGTTTTTTCCCCTCCACCATATGACTTTAACACACCAGTCATGTAACAATGCCTGGGGCATCATCCCTGACTCCAGGAGTCTCCAGGCAATCTACAGCCTCTGTGGTTGTGTTACAGGTGAGAGATGAGCAATAACAAAGGAACATTACAGCGTGGAACCTGTGGGGGTTTTGCAAAGAGATGAAGTAAATAACTTTCATCAGGAGCTTTAGAAGGAAAAAACCCTCCCCACTAAGCTTCATTTCATCAGATTTCAGGCTTGAATAAAATGTTCACAGTGAACCAAAGCCTCCTCAAAGCTCATCTGGGTTTGCAGTTTCGCTGCTAAGTCATAACTCAGACAAGACTTGCTGAGAGACCAAATGTATTTGGACATGTTTGGACCCACTTTCACAGGACCCTGAGCTGAAAGATGAATTTATGTCTAAATTTTGGTGAAATTTAAATTAGTATGGTCTGAACTGTTCAAAGATGGGAGCGAAATTACTTGATATGTGGAGGTGCACATCACTGTCACAACTATAGAGCTGTAAAGCCTGAAAGGTGGATATTGCTGGTAACAGGAGGGTGAATTGCTTGCCATGACTATTTTTCATATTTTCCTTCTAAGTAATTTTATATTTAATCTTTAATGCAGTGTCACATAAGAGATCACAGATCAAGATTCTAATTTGTTAGGCACTGCAAAAGCATCAATGTGAGTCCCTGTATCATGTAATCTTGAATTTAAACTTGATAAGAACAGGGTATCTTTTAGAGTAAGTGATGTTGAACAAGCAGGCATTTCAGTAAATCCATTAGGTCAGAAACTGCTGTTGCAAACCTGTTCAACATGGATCAGGGTCTTATATATGAGGGTGTTTGGGGTTTTTTAATTTGCAATAGAAAACATCCAGAGTAAGCAGGTATCTTGGTGTTCTTTGCTCTTTTCTCCTTACAAAGCTTTGTTAGACATTCTTATGATTTGGCCAATGCAAAAGGAGTTTTTAAAAATTGTATGTATATAGAATTAATTTTGCAAATAAAGTAGTAAAGTTTGGGAGATTTTTATCCCCCCTTTGCTTCTCTGCTTTATGGTTTTTTAGGAGTCTGAAGTCAAACTTCAACATATAACATTGTCTGGTGAATACTGCCTCATCTTTCACAAGATGAGCATGCTGACAACAAAATAACTTTCCTTGACAGAAATAGGTGTGCAACAAATCCCTAGAAATCATACTGCAAATATATCCCTAAGAATCCTTCAGACTTCCTAAAGTAGAGTGGAAACTAGAGGTATGCTTAGAATCCCAAAAGTAATGTGTATTGTCAGCAAACAGGCTAAACTGCTGCTTCATGGGTAATGCAGGTAAAATACCCTTAAAATGACTGTACCCGCAGCAGAAGAAGTAGCAATTTTTATGACTTATGTCACACCACATCAAAACAAGTCAGATGATGCATTTTGTGGGGTCGTTTCACATCTGAGCCTACAAAATCACATGTCAAATGATGGATACAGCCACTTCTCAGGAAGGAGCATGCTGCAGGTAAAGCCAGGATCAAAGTGAAGAGCCATCATCCACCAAGTAAGAAATACGTGACAGGACCAGATACCTTTTTTTATGCCTCAGTCAAGCATGCCACTATTTTGATAAATGGTAAAAAAAAAAAATTATACTAAATAACAGGAGCAATCAGAAGAGTCATCCAAACAGAAAATGCCTGTCCTTCTTCCTCAGTTTGACTCAACAACCTCAAACCAAAGAACATTTTGTCTAAATATTATTAAATCACTGTAGATGGTAGCTGTAAATCTAGAACAGCCTGTGGCTGTTCCCTTCACACTAAAGGTGAACTCTGCAATAGGAACAGGACAAAGTTTTTAGGAATGTGGTCCATTCTCATTAGACAAATATAGTTTGCAGAAAATGTACAAGTTTCAGGCTATGAGCCTTCATCAGTGATTCAGAACTCTGTCCAGCTTTTACTCCCTTTTAGGCCCTAGAGCATCAGGCCTTCCAGAGTACACTTCTGATTGAGTCAGTAAAGTCTAGAGGCACACAAAACCCTTAAATTTTAATTGTGGGCTTTCCTTCAGGTGATAGTCTAATAACAAACACCTGGGCTGCTTTAACAGCCAAAGCCATGCAAATTGAATTATTGTTCTAAAAATTATCATCTCTCCCCATTTCAGTACACAAGGGCAATATCCACTTCTGGTTCTGTGAACCAGCAGCTAATTATCTCTGGGCAAGGGGAAACAGCAAACTCTTTTAGTTGGACAAAACTGTGTTTTCATGGAAGGGAATGCAAACATAAATCTAACATCTGAGAAAAGCAAATTCAACCTAAGAAAACGCTGAAGGAAAAAGGACTGAAGTTTAAACCAGTGCTCCTCACTCAGTCATTGCAATACACTCTGTCATCCTTCACTCTACCACGACGATGTTGCCAAGATGAAGCTCCATTTTACCAGTAATTACTTGTTACAGGGTCAAACCTCTCAGAACTTCGTACTGTTTCCCATCTTTAAGGCACCACGTTTTAACACCAGATTTTTAACATGAATAATAGACCTGCACAGGCACTGAGAATCTGAATTCCCTCCTTCACATCCTTTCCACGGGTCAGCAGCTGAGGAGGAGAGGTTGACGGGCAGGGGAAAGGCACACCCTGGGTTATATATATATCTATCCTTTCAGTGGATGTGAAGGGGCACATCCACATTTGGGGCTGTGACAGGACATTCATCATCCTGCTCCTTCTCCTGGGGAGAAGGAGAGCAAATAATTGCCAGTAAAAAGAGTATCTTAGAGCTCAAGGAGCTACTCCTCAAGGAGAAGATGATGTTTCCTCTTGCTCAAGGCATGATCTAACTCACAGTGTTCCCTCCAGCACGATTTACCTCCCAGAACGACACAGCTGATTCTTGCTCAGGTCTGCAGAAAACCACACCCCACACCCCACACCCCAATGCCTTACACCACCAACATTAGCAACAGCATCAGCTGTGGGATGCTGGTAAATGCAGCACTGGTTATCACATCAGATAAGCAAAAACAAATTAATCATATATAATACTCGCTGACAGAACCCTGTGATAACAATGACATGAGCATTGGACAGATGTGTTTGTTTCCCCAAAGGACACAGTAACCCAGGACAGTTATTGAAAACACAGAAGAGCCAATTACTTTTTTATTATTTTCTATACTAAGGCCTTTCCCATTGTTCTACCAGGTCTGTTTCATATGAATGCACATGGAAACAGAAAATACTTACCTGCTGCTCAATGCCAAGGTGAATTTAATCAGGAAACTAATTGCTTTCATTTTTCCTGCCATAAACTATTCAATTTGCTGAAGAAATTACCTAGGTGAAATTTTTC
The DNA here is from genome assembly GCF_009650955.1 of Corvus moneduloides. Taxonomy (NCBI): domain Eukaryota; kingdom Metazoa; phylum Chordata; class Aves; order Passeriformes; family Corvidae; genus Corvus; species Corvus moneduloides. Next base: position 2,757,894 of record NC_045491.1, on the reverse strand, counting down.
TGTGAGCAATGAAGTCCAAAAGGAAATGGTCTGTGTTGTTTCTTGGGAGAAAATTGCCTTTAGAAAAATCCTATTTCTTTACTAGAGTATCAAGGAGAGGGGTGGTGGAAGAAAGAGGTGTATAGCTTCTGAGATTGATCATTAGGATGAATGAGAGAAAAACTGAAGGCTATAAAATACCTCCATAGTCTATCACTACTTCTTACCCAATAATTGCACCAGTAACTGCCATCTTCACTAAATTTTAATGTAGATTCTTTCCCTGCCAAACCTGGCCCCAAAAGAACTGATGTATAATATCTAGCTCTCTATACACAGGTCTTAAATTGCTGGCAGCTGCAAGAAACATGAATTACAACCAAAATACAATATTAAATTATTTCCAAACACATTAGCAGCCCACAGAACAGTCCTCATTTAACAAATGAGCAAGAATTGCTGAAAACAAGAGTGTGGCATGAAATACTTATCTTTTTCAACCCTAGAGTCAAGCACTTGATACTCTGTGTTGCTTTTGACTGGGGTCTATAAAGCTGCATTCAAGCATATGATGTGCACAGTTTATCATTTCCTTGAAGTATTTTTTTTTCTAGAATGCTTTGTTACATACCACGTGGAAGATGGTGATCTTTACACTGTGTCTTAAGGAAGCCCACAGAGCTGGTGGAGCCCATCGATACATGGCTCTGACAGTGTTAGGAGCCCCAGATCTCACATCAGCACTTCCACTGGACACAGAATAACACATCCCACTGTGCACCAAAGATTCAGGAGGGACTCTCACACCACTTACACTGACATTTCACAGAACAACCAACACTGGATTTCACCCAGAGAAGGCACTGCTAAACCACCAGACCCACATTCGCTTTCCAGGATGAGGATTCCAATCACCTTCTGCAGCAGCATGCTCTAATGGTTAATCACTGGCTGCTAAATAAAACCTGCATCTTGTTTGTAATAAATCTGGACTCAACACCAGCTCAAAGAAAGGGTAATGGGAGATGGTGCCAAGATACTTGTGAGGAAAGCAAACAAGCCAAAGGCAGTCTGGCTGCTTTGGCAGAATCCATTTTCCTTATATAAAAGCAGAGAATTAGAGGTAATTCAGCTGCTGAATTATCTAATTGCAACAGCAAGATGAGGACAGTTTTCTAACTTCTGTTGTAGCAGATCTAAGTGGTCGTGCTGTTCAAGGAGGAAGGAAAATGTGAATTGAGCAGGGTCCAGGAATTCAAGTGCAGGAATAAGAGGAACCGAGCACTAATTTACTAATTTAATGCAAGTCCCAATTTAATGAAAAGGCAGATAATTGGGGGTAATGAAGAGCCTGGAAATTGTAGGAACAGAAGGTTACAGAGGCCTGTAAAAGCACTTTCTGTGTACTCTGTTAAACATGCGTTCCAGAGTGCCCAAAACCACCGAGAGCAACAAGGTAAATCAGAACCCTGGTGCTCAAAGAGCTCCTGGGTCTGTGAGTCAAACTCACTGACTGTCACACAGAGATCTCCAGCGGCTCCAGCTGACCTGCAGAAAAAATGACAATGAAAACAGCAACAGCAATTGTTAATAGACTGAAGGAGGACTATTTTTGGTACCAGTAATCCCTACTGACCACTTGCCCACACGCTGTCAGCTGACAACGTTCCCTCGCCTCTGCAGAAGCAGAGTACCCTGTAGGGAGAAGAGAAAAAACAATGGGAATCAATAAATAAACAAACAGAAGGGAAAGCTGATAAAACACAGAGCAGGGAGGGGGGAAATGCATGCAACAGACATGGGAGAGAAAACGTGAACAGGGGGAAGAAGTAATGTAGAAACATTCTGCAGCACAGAGAATGCAAAATCTGCCAGAAAGAAGCAATGGTGCAAAAGCAAGAAAACCAAGAGTTATAAAGGATACTAAAGTGGAGGAACTGTTAAAGCCAAAGCAGAGCTGTAAAATGAACATCTACCTACATCCTTGCACAGAGGACATAGGATCCTTACTGACCAAGCTGGGAGCAGCAAGGGATTTCAGGACCCTTGAAAGAGTTTTGCAAGGATAAAGCCTGCTATAGTCCTTAAAGAAGTGAAATTACCTGTCCAGTTTGTTGACAGGAGAAAAGGAATTCTCTAACAGTGATAAGGGCTTAGAAAGAATCATGGAACCACCTGGAAAATCAAAGAGCTGGTTTTGTTATCAAAATAGAGACTTCACTGCCATCTCATCTGAAGAAATTACTATGAATAGCAGGCTGGAAGCTCACATATAAAGATATATTTTATTTACAAAGGGCTTATACATACCCCAAATTTGAGCACCTCTCAGAAATGATCTCATTATACCACTGGCAAAAAGGAGCACAATAGGAGAGAGACTATCCAGAGCCTAGAACTTAAGTAGGTGCAAAAGATAGCAGGGATTCAGAGGACAGATGAGGGGAAATGACAGGACTAGGAGCACAATTTAAAGCTTGAGTCCCTGTGAAGCTAGCAGAAGGACTGTTCATTTATTTTGATGGACTTTGGATCAGGCCCCTCACTTCTGAAGAGCTTTGAAGTTGAAAAATGTTAGATGAGCACTCAAAAATCCTTATCAACAGAAAAATGCGGCTAAAGAGATGTCTGTGAGTGCCTTTTTAACTTGCTCGGGAAGGTCAGAAAATTGAGAAGAATGTTGGCACCTAGACTGTGATTTAATGGGATTTGAGGGGAACGCTTCAGACACATAGCATGGATAACACATGAAATAGGAGATGCACATCCCTTACAAGAGTTTGTGCACTATAGACTCATCATGGCTATCTAAGAATTGCTCCAAAAGCAGATGAAGCTAAATCAGGGTGATTTTCTAACTTATGGATGCCTTGAATGTTTGCTACCTTTTCATAAATCAGGGTAAAATATTTTGTGTAATTTCTTCAGCAGCAACGCTGGTTTAGCAAACTTTTGCCCCCTGTATCTGCCCCTGCAGCTCCTTGTCATCCCAACATCAGCCTTATGCCATGCAGGCAACTTTTTCCCATGTGGGGTGGAAGCTGCTGCCTGAGGTTCACAGACCTAAATACAGGGAGGGCCTTCAGACACAGGACAATCAGGTACATCTATCTTCCAGATTTTATTATTCCTCTGAGGAGCGCCGAAGCTCTCAAGAAATCTGGGATGTTTGCAAGAACTGGCGACACGGGCGTGCCTCAGCCAAAGCACAGCTCATGCTGCAAGCAGACAAAGCTGACAAAATTTAACCTGGGAGAGCTGACCTTACAACAGACTCCAGCAGGTAAAGGCAGTTCAGCACGGAGTTCACTTTCTCTCCCCTCTCCACAGAACTCGAATACTCAGCAAAGCAAATTGTGAAGGGCAGGAGGCTGAGTAGGCAGGAAGGGTTTCAGACTAAAGTACAGCTCTACAGGCAAATCTAAGCAGTGCTGCCTGTCAAACCTTGCTCCATGGGTGAGGTGCTGCAGAAAGATGATGTTTACCTCTACACAAATCTCTGCTGAATGTTCCCATATGGCACATACTGAGTGAGAAGTGACAAAAGCAGTGGATAACTTGCATAACACCTTCTTCAGGGGTGTCTCGGCAGCCTGGAGTTAATTGCATATCCTGCAAATATCTTCATGGGTTTAGAACTTTCTGTTTTCCCCTTTTTTAATAAAAAGAAATCCATTAGGGCCACAGTCACACTATGTTTTGATTTCAGCTCATTTATCTAAGTTAAATTAGCTGGTGTGCAGTTGAATAGGAAACAACATTAACACCATAAAACATGCAAAGTAACTGCAGAATGTGGGATCATAATGGTAGAAAGTTACTGTGGGTCTGAAATTTATAGTCACTAAACCAGACTGGAACAACAACTACCAAACTAAAATCTGTCAGCAAATCACTGCCTAGGTAATTTCCTATTGTTTTATTTACCATGTCTGAGTGAAATTTACTGTGGTGGCACTATATATTTATAATCAGCATGTCATATTTATTACACATAAAGCTTTGCAAAAACAGAGTGGTTGTTCTCTTTAGGTTAAAAAAGAAAAGATGAGGAAAACCAACCTCTTCCCAGAGGTGAGATATGGTTAGCTGCGAGCCTGACATTACCGGATGGACATTTTTGATACACAGCAGAAATTTTAATACATGTATTTTAATACACACTGACATAGAATCCAGAAGGAAAAAGATTTTAAGAAAAAAAACTACCAAAAAACCCACAAACAAACAAACAAACCCATGAACACCATGCTCTCTCATTAGGCCACAGCAATGGACTCCCACTCTTTACTTCCAGACAGAACTTGGATGAGTCTCAGTGGGCTCAGTGTTTATAGGGAAAATGGCAAAGTTCAGAAGGTTCCTCATCCCCCACACACCTATAATTATCCTGTTTTCTGCAGTTTGGTCAGAAGAGGGATGAACGTTAGTTCTTTCCAGCAGTTCTATTTTCATCCTCGCATCACTTTTTGACAGTAAAATATGTCAGAATTGGAAACCATCCTGTGTCAAATGACATCTAATTTGCCCTAAACCGAGAAGAGAACTCAATCACCTTTCCCACTTGCTTCTGCACATCTTGTCCTTACAAAGCGTCAAGAGCAGACAGTTGTGCTCTCTTGTATTGGCTGAGACTCCATCCCAAAATACGGACCTCATTACCTCCCTTGTCCCCTGAGCACTGAGCCAAACGTGAGCTGTCATCCACATCCAAAAAGAAACAGGTGATGGAGATAAGACAGAGATAAGACCTTATTTTTTTCCCATGCAATCTTACTTTTCTTTTTATTTTTCTTCTTTTTTTTTTTCTTTTAAATAAGGAAGCAAGAACACCCTATTTTCTCGCAAGAAGAATGTCTATCATCTCATTCCTCAAAGAGATGTTCCCAGTGGTAATAATGCTTATTCTGATCATCTCCTCAGTTTTTCTGGCCCTGCTCCTTAAAAATATGCTCCTCATATCCAGCACTTCAATTTCTCAGTGTGTTCTTCTAATCCAAGGAAGTGCTTGAATCCAACCAGACTGACTACCTCTCTGAGTTTTACCATTCAGTGCTTCTGGAGGCAGCCTCTATTCTCTCATCCCTCGCTAAATAAAAATGTTTTTAACTGCTCCCTCATTTAGCTGGAATGAAATTTCAATTGTTATGCCCACAGTTTGAAAGAGGCTCACAGCAATATTCACATTTATTAGCTGGAACCAATAACAAACCAAACACTTGTCATTTTGCATTGCAGCTCTGATCCTATTTTCTTCTTTCTTCAAAGCTATTAAAAAATAAATAAATCAGATATGAGAACAAACAGTTCAGTAATGGCTCATGAATAGTGATGTTTTTTATTCTAGAAGTGGTTTGAGGTTTTTTGTTTGGTTGTTTTTTCCCCCCACACCTTTTCTGATTGTCACTGAAATGGTTGACTGCTTTTGCCATTGTATTAATTTAGTTTTTATTCAACTCTCTGATGTCTATCAGAATATATCTGGGATGCTGCCACACCACCAACGAAGATTGGTCAAGAGAGAATAACAAGAAAAGGAGGGGAGAAAAAAGAAGTTAAAAAAGCAGTATCTTCAGAAAAGGCCACCAAATATTGGAGCTCACAAGATCCAAAGGAATTCCCTGCTCTGCCACAGATGCCTTCAATGACTGTGGGCAAATCACATCAATCTACCAACTTTGGCATTCCAGGGATATCATTCATTCTTTTTGCCACACAATCTGTCTTCCACCAGAAAGAAACCAAAATTCTTGGGGAAGGAAGAGTAGAGAGGTTACCCATATCCAGGATTCAGTAGGAAATACCATCTGTTGTTCTTGTGAGCCTGCTCCACAGATCACTACATCGAAATGGAAGAGTTTAGCATTTGTACCCTCATTTTGGTAACTAATTCTCCCTTTCTTTAATAGCTGTGCTGCTGGAACATGGGACCAGGGTTGGATGGAGGATGTATCTTCCTGAAATTTAAACTAGGACTGGAACTCAAAGCAAAGTAAAAAACTCAAACAACTAACGTAAAAGTGGATTTTTAAAATTAGTCATTGACCTCAGCATTTTTGTCACAATAGTTTTTCTTTAATTGACAGAATTTCCTTTCTTTCTTCCTTTTTCTTTCTCTTTCTTTTCACCTATGAAGTTGGCAGAAGTGGGAATACTCCTGAGTGATGGTACAAATGCCTCCCAGAAGCATTCAGAGCAAGAAACACTATAAATTAATTTGTTTTGTTTAGTTGGGCACAAGAAGAATATTCCTAGTTTGACAAATTATGTTTTTTCTCAGTGGAAAAGAAGCTGCTCCAGAAAAAGATTAAAAAAATGTTTGTTTTCTCAGGAACTGAAGGCACATATACCCCTATTGATCTGTTGGAAGTACATATTGTGCCCCAGCTGTTACTCTATGGCTCTTGAGGAAACCAGCAGCACACTAGGAAATTAAACAGTAGTCAAAATAAAAAATAAACATTCTTCCTGATGTGCCCAGCGTATTTAGGTAACATGTAATTATACGAACATGAAGATGAGGAAAGCCCAGGGGTAAGAATAGGCCCAGGAGAGTGGGATAATTCATAGCCAGGGGCCTGAGGGATGTGTGGGACATAGAAAAGAGTTCAATAAAAAAAAGTGATTTACAGACTTCATCTTTCCAGTGCTAACATTCCCTTTTGACCAGGAAAAGCTTTGTGTGTCCCCCACACAAAGAGCCTGTGCTTGCATGTATGAGCATCTGTGCATGAACAGGAAAAAAAGCAGGATTAGACCTTGCACCATCAGAATTTACAGGTGCCAACACGTTCCTCTGGTGCAGAACAGACCCACACACACACAACAGGCTGTGCAGTGCAGCTTCTTTGTTCCAGCAAAAGAGACAGAAATACGTGTTCCTTTCTGGGCATGCCTCTGTGCACTCTTACACTGAGCTTGCAGAGAGGTCTGGGCAACAGTTTAGCAGCAGACAACACAAAATTATAACTCCTCTAAGCATGAGCATTTTCAGTCCAGGCTAAAAAATGCCAATGGAAGTGTTAGTACCACCTTGTCTAAAATCAAATCCCACTGCCTTAGGTTTTTCTAAGGGACCTATTACACTGGTATCTAAGTACAAGCAATGAAAACCCCATTCTCAAATAATTTGAACAATTTTAAAGCCAATTTTGTTGTCAGTTCTGTACAGAATGAATATTCTTCTACAGAGCCCACAATAAAAAGAGGGTATTTAAAACATGTGAAACTTTGACTGTGCTAAAGGACTGTTGCCTCCCACACACTGAAGGAGGCCAGCTCATATATCAGCGGCCAGTAAGCCAGTCAAAAACTTAAAAATTAAATAAAATTTGAAAAAAGCAACTCAATTCATATACATAGGTTGCATTTCTGCAGAAGTTGAGGGATATATACCAAGCAATAGATAATTCTCTCCACTGTCCTTGCCTGACTGACAAGAATAAACTCCCAAATAGAAACCAACACTAAGAGCACTCATCCCAGTCTAACTCCTCGCTTCACTGCACATCAGCAGAATACACTGAGTGTCACCAAAAAGCCAAACTAACCACATTTACTGTTTCTCCCTGAGGAAAACAAAGTTCTTCAAGCATCACTATGGTCTCACCATCAGGTTACAATACATAAATTGCTGCATTTATGAGATTGTGGTCATTCCAAATTTCAGCCCTGGACTGACCATGAAGTGAAAGAGGCAAGAGGTTCTCACAGAAAAATACAGGCTCATGAAAAGTTATCAGAGTCACACCGAGATGGCTCTCATATTAAAATTGCCAGTTCTGCAACTTTCAAGCTTTATTTTGGGTCTCAGAAGAAAACTGAACTGGATGGTTCATTCAGGAGGCAGTATTCACTTTGGTGCCCCCAGGACTTTTCAGAGGTCACTCCAACTGTGACTCTCTCTAACCCTCCCTGGTTTTTAACTTAAAGGAATATATTTTGAACTGATTGTGCCTGGAAACATCTGACACAGATTAAGCCATAGCAATATCAAACTGTGCTGCTGCCTCAGCCACTGCTCCAGTGGGGAGACATCACCTGAGCACTGTTACCTGGGGCTCCATCACACAAAAGGATGAGGAAAAAATCACTCAACTTCACACCCCTGGACTTGCACTCTGGCAAGAGGCAGATAAGGCACACACTGGGAAGGGGATTTCTCACCCTGCAGACCCACAGAAGCCAGTGAGACATCACAGGCCCTCAGGTTGTGCCTTTCTGAGGCTCCAGGAGGAGGGCAGCCATCCTACAGTGCACAGTGACACCAGAGAGGCTCCCAAGGAGCAGTGGTGTGACGGCAGCAGGCTCTGGAATCATCAGCTCATCTATTATTACGGCCATTAGGCTGAAGACACCTGGCTGAGAGGCAGCAGGGGAAAGGAGAAAAACACAAAAATAGGGAAAAAACTGCATGGAGATTATCATTAGTGCATGGAGGAACCAATATTGGGAGGTGCTTTGTCGTGTGTCTGAGGTACAGAACAGCTGCTTAGCTAATAGCATTATACAGGATCATGACAGAAAAGAGCATTAGCCATATTATAGTGCAGGAAAGAAAAGAATTATGTGCTGCATATTTTGTTCCCAAAGACTAATGTAATGAAAAGGGTTCTGCTGAAGCCACTAAGGCACCCTTCAAATCACATACATTATAAATCATCAAAGCCCTGAGGCATCATGTTTATATAGACACTTAAATTTAAAACAAAAATACTCAATCTTCATTTCTGAGTAGAGATTCAATTACTTTGAGCTTTAGAGTCTGAATAATATGAAGCATAAAACTAAGTTTTTTCCCCAAGGTATCTCTCACTTGTGGACCATTTAAATCACCTAGTTGCACGAAGCAGACAAAACAAATTATGCCAAAAAACCAACAAAATTAGTCTTTTATCTGTGAAATCCAATAGAAACTGTGAAATAGAAAAACACGCAAAAAGCACTCGGGCTATGAAGCATCATGAAGGCCTCGTCAGCTGTGCTTCTTCCTTTCCCCTAATTCTATAAAGCTCTTCACAGAAAGGCAGGAAATATTTTATTACTGCCACTATTTGATAAGCTGGTCTTAATACCCTCTCACTGTCTAGGTGAATCAGTGCCAGAGTAGAGCATAATGAAATTTCAAACGTAATGCAATAGAAGTTATTATGATGACAGCTAGAAAGTTCATTGAGACTATTCTGTAACAGCAAGTTCTTTTGTTTTCCTTTTCTCCTCTTTTTTTTTTTTTCTCCCTTTCTGTTTATTTTAATCAAATCAGAGATTGGCTACTGAAGCCTTGGTTCTCTAGCTGAGAAGAGGAGCACACAGTGCTACCTCAGATTAGCTCAGCTGAGTTCAGCAGAGTCCAGCAGAGAGAAGTGCACCAACAGCAAGTTAGGAAAAAAGTCAAAAGATCTGAGCTTCCCTAAAAGTCATGGTTTGCAAAGCTGGGGGCTCCTCCTGTCCCTGTCATGTGCTGCTGTATCAGCATGGTGTAAATCCAATTGCTTCCTCACACAGCCCTTTTACAGCCAATGTTCAACCACTGCAGTGTCATCTGAGGTAGCTCTGCTACTCCTGTGTGAGTAACTCTTGCAGGGGTTATTAGAAGGACAGGAAAATTGTAGAACTTTTTCATGAGAAACACTGAGGCTGGTAAAATCCAGTTCCCAGGCTCCTGAACTTCAACGAGGTTTCCATGAACATTGCAATAAAGCCAGGTCACCAAGGAAGCAGCCAAAGATATGGGTTTGAAAGGGTTCTCACAATCAGATCAATACCTGTCTGTCTGCCCCCAAATGCAGATTCACTTACCTGAGTACAGCAGCAGCCAGTGCCACTTTATGCATCTCTGCCAACTACATATAGATCCCCCCTCAATTCTTGAAGGTTGATTTTTCTTGGCCAGCCAATTCCCTTTCATTCTGCAACTACTTGTTAAAGCTTTTATACTTCATCACCACCAAAATTACTTCCTCAGTGGAACTTACAGAAATAAAAATCCTGAACGTAACCGCCTTTTCATCAAACCACACGAGACTGTTAAAATAATTGCAAAAGCCCAAAGTTTCCAACAAGACAGACAGCAACACATAGACCCTGTGGGTCTGAGCATTGCAATTCTCACAACCACTCTAGTTTTACAAGCATTTGGGCAAAGCTGTGTACAACATTCCCACTGTAATGTTCCAACAGACCCACGTCCTCTTTCCACACACACTACAAAGCCCATGTCTGGCTTGGCATATGCTGATGTGCAGAACCCTCAGCACCACCAGAGAATGCTGAACTGGGCCCAAGATGTATAAAAAACTGTATTACCCTCTAGGTAACATGAATTCCTGGGGATTTAGAGTAGGGCAAAGTAATCAAAACCGAGGACAGTTCTGCCAGGATGGACATGCAGCCATTGCCCACGACTGAAGGTCTGGCCACCCCTGGAGCTGGCAAGCAGCAGGTTAGTTCTTAGAGCACACAGCAGCATGGCCCTGTGACGTGGCCAGACCCACCAGACTCAGATAAGTCCAAACAAACTGATTGCCTGGGACCTGCAGCAGGAAATCAGCCCAAGGTTTTGCTCTTGAGCATAAGAGTTTTCCAACCATCTTTCTGCACTACAGTGGCACAATGCAAAGATTGGAAAGGAATTTTCTTAAAAGTCTCTGTGAAGGGCTCTCAAGCTATAATGGATTCTACTAACAGTCCTCTGAGGCTGCTGAATGTCACTTTATACTGCTTCAGAGGTGCAAAGCACCTTATCTGGACCAAAAGCATGGCCTTCAGGTCTCCAGAGATAAAAGGCCAGAGCACTAAACCATTCTGTCTTGCCAGCCACAATAAGGAGTCATTTAATTTAGCCAAACTAATTTAAAATAGAGATTGATAAAGAACAGGACCAGATTACTTAATAACAAAAATGAAACAATTCCTCTGGGTTGGATGACACTCCAACATTCTTGCAAGACAGAGAAATGGTAAAATGTTTAATAGAATTTACAACATTTCATTCAGATAAAAGAGGATGCTCAATTTATGGGAGATGTTTGGCTCAGAGCAGCAATAAAAGTCAGGTCAATAAGTGATTTTTTTTCCTGACTTGGAAAAAATATTCTGACTAAACAAAGAATCACCATAAACCACAAATAGGCAGAGAAAGGAATCCCCTGATAGCAAGGGCCCCACTGAAAAAATAGCAAAAGGTGGCTTTCTTTTAGCTAGCTAGAAATTGTCAAAGCAAAGCAAATCATTTATGTAGTGTCTGTAAATAAAATATTGTCTAGGAAAATAAGAACACTCTGTTGGAAATAAGTCACAAAGTCATTCCCTGTGGGGAAAAAAAGAAAAGCTGGTCTTGTTAATTAAAATACTTAACAAGGTCATCTGTGAGCACACAAGCCTTATTTGATTAAATGAAATGCTCCAAACTTAAGAAAATCCTGAAGGAAATAATAGCAAAAAAAGTGATTTTTAGGGCAGTATTGAGAGCTTGTTGCAGAGTAGCCGTGGAAATCTCTCTGTCTAATGGGGGAAAATGGAGGTGCAGAGGATTTTAGTACAGAACTCAGCACTCTGGAGCATGCTCATCTTTTCTACTTCTCAAACACATTCTAACAAGGCACTGAAAACGCCTGAGTGAACTGTAGTTAACACTTCAGTAAATATGGAAAAAAAACTTCTGCAAACTGCAGTGGCTGCAAACAGAGCCCCAAGTCCCTGAGATTCTGTGGAATGGTTTGCTCTTTATCCTGCAAGCAGCAGAATTATATTTAGGTCCCACACTCTGGGATTGAATGTACCCAGAGTGAGAAATGGTCCTCTGGCTTGGAGAGGTCTAATGATCCAAACTAGAGCTAGAAGGGAAAGAGCTGTGTGAAAGATAGGATTTGCCCTATTTTACAACTGAAAACCATGGCACAGACAGATGAAATGAGCTGCCCAGGGTCACATGTACTCTGTGATGCAGTCAGAAATGAAATCTGAGTCTCTTCAGTTCCATGTCAGTGCTTTTACCTTAGACTATCATTTCACTGTTAAAAAACACAAACGAATCAAGCCCTGCCCTATCCCAGCAGTGAGCTAAATCATCCTGTTCACGTGACAGGCAAACTGACAGAAAGGAGAATTATAGGCAACGAAATCTGTCAGAGGCTCACTTGTTTTGAAAGGCAGGTCACTAATTTAGGTGCTTAACTCAGGAACCCACTCAGAAACTCTTAATCCCAGAACTCACTCTCAGCTCACTCTTAATATTGCAGAGCTTTGCACTGCTGCTCTGCAGCCCCACTGTATATCTTTTAATTACACCATCACTCTCTGCAGACATTCCCCTGGTTCCTAGGGTGGAACTGCTTGAAACTTATGTAGTAAATACCCAGTGCCAAGCAGTAACCCTATTCCATTTGAGCTGGGAGCTGAACAGCCAAGTAAGAACATGACTCAAGGCTTCTCCAAATAAAGAGAAAGAGAACAAGGAGATGGAGGAAAACCACAAAGAGAAACTTTCTGGTTCAACTGTACCAAACACCAACTTATTTATGAAACAGGTTGTTTGCAAAGATTTCATGCCAAGTGCTGGCAGGCAGCTACCATGGATTAGAGTCAGGCTGCAAGTGCAGCTATAATGAAGATGGGGAATGGGCCAAACAAGCATTGAGCTGGCTGGGAAGTTACTGCTTCTCCTTCTGCCTGGAACACGTACTAAATTCTCCTGAAATGCACGTGTGTGGAGGCACGAGTTCAAACTCCTGTGTTCTTCCTCCCTGAGGTCATAACCACGCCAGACGCCACATCCTTGGAATTACTGCATTTGTCAAAAACATTCTTACAGACAAAAAAATGTCAGTTAAGTTTTTGGGCTTGGATTTTTTTCAGCACCACGGAGTGAACAATGAGAATAACAAGGCCAAACACAGTGATGTGGACAGGCTGTTGCCTGGCTGTAATCTCAGCATGAGAAAAGCCTCCCTGGCTCTCTGGGAACCACCCTGAGGTTTGTTTGCATCAGCCTTGTAATTTTGTACACATGCCCCAAGCCCTGCAGTTCTCAAGAAATAGCCACTGATAATTGCTGATTTAGGCTCATAGACTTGGAGTAGCAGGTTCAGTAGGCAAAGAAGATTCACTGTATGCTTCCTGCTTAGGGTATTATTATCTTTAAGAAATAAAAATAAAAGGAGGACATGATTGGATTACAATCAGCCACCATGCATATCATTCTCTATTTGTTTTGCCTCATGCTGTTTTCTAGGACTTTGCAGCATATGAACAGTCCCTCAATGTCATTAGGGTAAGCTGTGGTAGAAATTGAATGCTTAAAGTGTTGCATTTCAACTCGAATTGCAGTTTGGCAGGTGAAATATGGAGATTCCTAAAGAAAACATTTAGCAGAACTGGGGCTCTAAATACCAACTGCCATCTAAGGTAAAGACAATGTAAAGTCTGCCAGTTACAGGTGAGACAAAAGGAGTTTTATGAAAAGTCTGAATTCACACAGGCTGGTCTGAGGATGATGGTTGGGGGCAGGTATATTTTAGTAATGCCATTAAATACATTCCCCAAAGCAACACATCAGAATAAAGTAACAATCTGCACACAGGTACCACCTCTCTTTGTCTAAACGTGTCAGAAGTCAAAAAAGAATATTAGTTTTGCTGTAATCAGGATCCCAGAGATGACACAGTGAAGCTGTGGCTTGCAGGTGTGTTTTCTGAAGAGAAACAGCAGCAAAGCTTTAAATACAATGACTCCATTTACTCTTAATCCCCTTGCATTCACAAAATGAGCCTAAGTCTGCCAAAAGTGTGAAGATGCCCCACGTAGCCTAAATTTGGACCTGAAGCAAGCAGGATGTTGCTACTCATTACAGCCACCACCCCTGCAAACTTTCCAACTCGCTGATTATATTTGTAGCTCTGGGAACAAGAAAGGGACAAACAACAATAGGCAGCTTGGCTGGAGAAAAATTACCAGCGATAAAAGACGACAGGTGATCACTCTAATGGTCCAAGCTGTCCTGGCCGCTGCTTCTATCCCATTGTTCAAAGCTCCAGGAAGATTTTTTAAGGAGGAAAGGAAGCTGTAACATCAAGTCCTTGAAAGGTCAAGATGAGCCAATGCAAGGTATTTGGCAAAATAACCAGAAAGGAAAATAAAAATATCTAGGTGGGGAAAAGTGAGAGCCATTTTCACTCGAACATCCATTTTCCACCTAACACCACTGGAACCTGCTGATGTAAAATCACTGATTTCTTAGAAGTCCACAGCTTGAGTGCCCCATTAAATACAGCAGTGGTTCCGTGCATGGTCAGTGACATTTCTCCACAGTCACCCAGAGCTGAGGTGTCAGGCAGTTCAGGTGCTGCTTTTCCCCCTTACAGGCACCATGCACGGGTCAGACCTGAGTCAGGTAAGAGACACTTCCCAAAAGCTGAAAAGAAAGAAACACTTCTACACACTTGACACCTAAATAACCTCAGGGTCAAGCAATCCATCTCATCTGGATTCAAGGACACTGGTTTTGAATGAAGCTTTCTACAGTGCTCATATTCTATTTATAAAGAAAGGAGCTTGTGAAGTCAGCTTTGTGTGAGATGTAAGTTAAGAGTTGAATACAAAATCGAAACTATTCATTTTTTTACTTTCTTTTTTGTGCAAGGCTATCAAAGCATCTCCTCTTCAACACCAAAAATGTGATTCATTTTGGCATATGTCAGTATAGATTCAGAAATTAATATTTAAGCATAAAAGTTAAACACTACAACCTAAATCACAAATTCAAAGTGAGTTTAAATCATTAGTTCAATTAAAACTATTTTATTTGAATAATCATTCTGATATTGTCCTAATAAGAAGTGGTAGAACTGATCTGACACTTTTTTTCATTTTCAAACTACAGGGAGCATTGATATTTCAGCTTTTTATTTCAGATGGGAATTTTGTTCTGAAACAGAGGTTCCAATAAAAGAGAAGCTCTTACTCCTGAGTAGACTGGCTTCCCTTTTCCTTGGGTGAGGGAAATGGCACAATTACTGTGTTTGTTCTCCTTTCCCAGAGACCATCTCTGACACCAGGGACACCGTATTTCACAGCCACCCTCAGGACTTCACCCTGACACAGTGAGAACCCTGAGCTCACTCAATTAGCACAGCCTTGTGAAAAACTACTCATTAAACATCACAAGATAAATATGGGCAGCTGAATTTTGCAAAGAGTTCTCACCCATCCTCTGGCATGGAACAGGCTAGAAATACCAATAATGTAAGAACAGACACTGAGAATGAGGTTACATTTGTATATAAATGTGCCATTCTTGCCTTTAAGATGCCCACTGCAAATACAGAACTCAAAGCTATGTAGGTCATTGGTGTTTTTCTGGGAAGTTGACTCACTCTGGTGTCAAAATTTCCAGAAAAGACCTTGACTCTACCTCAGTAAATTGCCACTGTGTGTGAAGACATACATTCCATCAATTCCACAAGAAGGTAATTTCTTTAAAGAACGCACTGAAAGACCAATTTAAATTATGAAACATTTCCTGTTAGTTATAACCCATTGAAAACATGTATCAGGTTGAGGTTTTTTCTGGAGATTATTTATTTAGTCAATAATTTGATGGCTGGATTTTCACTACCATCCATTGTGTCGTATATTCCTTTGTGATAAACTTGCAATAGGTTATTTACAGTCAGAAAAGAACTCTAAGCCCTGAAATTTCAGAAAGCTTGATCCTTTAATCCAGCTGACTTCTCAATGTTGGAAAGTTCTCTTTAGCAGATGGACTCTGATAAAACTCTCATGGATTTGATTTATTCCTTCCTGCAGGGGAAAAGGTCACCCAAGCAAGACCCTCCACTTTGTCCTTAAGACACACAGAGGAGAAAAGGAGGCTCTGTTATAGCAGGGAATGCAATGCTAAACCCCAGAGTAGGAGATTTCCTTATAAAACACATGACCAATCACTCTTCTTACCCTGCCACTGCCACACAAAACCAATAATAAGTTGTTGAGTAGTGCTATCTATTTCACAGTTCCACATGTAAAATGAATCACCGTGCAGGCAGGTATTGGCTCTTTGGCATAGAGCAGCCTGACATTTGAGGAGCCAGTTTCTAAAGAGAAGCCAGAAAATCAACCTCCAGAGGGTAACATGTTTTTAAAATTGAAAACAAACCTTGGTCAGCATTTGTGCCTATACTACATTAACAGTAAGACTGTGCCTGTGTAGAGAACTGCCTACAAGTGCTGCAGTTTAATCATCTCATAAAAACCACAGGTCAAAACACGCCTGGTTAAGTAAAGTGGGGCAAACCAGCCAATATCCTTCACCCATTTCCTTTGGTCAGTGCCGGACACAAACGAGCAGCAAGAGCTATAACATGCACATGCCACTTCCTTCCTCCCAGGTTTCACTGTCATCCCCCCCGACCACATGAAAAGCCACCACATTGTGTACATACATCATTTCAGACCTATCTTTGGAAATAATAAACTAGAACTCAGTTGATCAGTTTGTTCCTCACAAACACCATAATTAGGCTAAGACATATTTCCTGGCTCTGACAGATGAAGTGCATGGCATGTCTGAAAGCAATAGCTACAAAACAATCATGGCCACGGTCTGCAAAAAGTACCTCAGAGGAAAATGACATTGACAGCTACCAAATAAAATGATACAGGCTTAATTTGTCTCTCAGCTGGAAACATTTAGGGAGAAGTGAGTGGATTTTTAACTAGAGTCTCCATTTTTGGTGAACAGAAAGGGAGAAATGGGAATTTAACACTAATTCATGAAGACAACATACCAAAAGCTACTGGTGCTACTGGTGTGACACGGGAACAAAAACAAACAAACAAAACTAACAGAAAGAAACAATCCCTCCCCCTAGGTAATATACTAAGACTGTGGTAGGTTTGAAAGTCCCTTATAGGATTTACAAAATAAAATCCTTTCGAGAAAATTTGCCCACTGCATTCTGCATTTCCAGAATGGAATGTCTCTTTGTTCATATGGGTTTGGAATGCAGAGAGAATTTCTTCAGTATCTTGAGATTATGAAAATGAAAGGGTCAGTGTATAAGTTTTGTGGAATAATTAAGAGAAGCTTGCTAGGTGTGTTTGTTATATTGGAAATATGCACTGCCCAGCTGTCCCTACCTTTCAAGGCAGGGACGTGTCTCAGGGTAAATGCTGATTGCTCTACAGGAAAATGTACATATTAATGTGTGTTGAGACAAGAGCTTAAATGGATTATGGACTTCAGGACAACAGTCTCATATTGACTTCTCTGTAACACAAATCCCTGCTTCTCTCCCTGACAGATTTATCCTCTGGTGTTCACAGGACTGGTCCTGCTTTCTCGTGACTAGAGTTAGTATGTCAATACACTGATCTGTTTGAAAAAATTAAGTAGCATAAGCAGGAATAATTTGGAAAGAAAAAATCCATCTTCCAAAACAACGACAGTGCTCCAGCAACCATGTGAGATGTGAATGACAAAGGGCAAAACCTTCCAAAGAACACCTGTGCCTGCACGAGCTGTCACTCTGCAGAACACCCACTCATCCTTTTTATTTAAGAAGCTCAGAGAAATTATTGGTTATTGACGTATCAAGACCATTTTCATTATATTCAAAAACCAAGCAAAAATCAGGCCTAAAACACCAATCCTTCCAGACTGCAGGCTGCCATTCTCACTCTCTGGCTTCCAAAGATATTTACTCTTAGCTAAATATTAAATTATTGGTATTTCAATACAAAGCCAAGCCGCAACACATAATGCTACAAGCAGTGAGCTGAAAGCCTTTTCTCTGCTCCTGAAAGATTAGAAAGTGTTGTTGCATGCCATTTCAAGCCATTTCCCAGAAAACAGGTTGTGATGTTGTCCATCAGATCCATTCTCTTCCACAATTTTTTCCTTTCATACAACTGCTAAATCTCCTGGTGTGCTTTTTGGCAGTACTTTTTGTTTTGTTTTGCTTTGCTTTAAAAAACACATTCCATTTGTCATCTGGAGGTTACACTTTGCTGAGAGGGTAGACTTGTACAACTTTCACAGGCATCAGAGCATTGGCCTTAGTTCCCCTGAAAGCCTCAACAAATGAGACAAGCCCCAGGTACTTTCAAGGAGACGTGGTTTTAAACAATTAAAATCTACATTCACAAAAGTATTTAAGTATGTGCTAGAATTATTAAAAGCACCTTGCCTCCTATTTGAAGTTTAGTGTCTTCATGGCCATTTCTTGTTATTCATGCCCTGCACATCCTTGAGGCAATTCCCCTGAGGAGTGGGAATCACCCTGCTGCCACACACAGCTGTGCTAGAGGGAGGGGAAGTATCCAGCCAGGATAATTTTTCTTCTAGGAAAATTGCCCCTCGTCACCTGGAGGAGTGATTTCAGGTGGATACAGTCCCAGAGCAAGGTGCTCAGCAGAGTGAAACACTCACAGCCTCATGCCTGAGGCCAGCAGGACATGCAGAGTATCACACCAGCTGTGGGGACCATCCCTAGAGATGAAATGGCCCAGCTCCGTCTCTAGGGATGATTCAGGGCTGGGCAACAACTACAGTTGTGAGACACTGACCAGTAATAAATATGTCAGTAAAGAAGCATTTGCAATAACAAAAATGAGACAAGGACACAAGCAGTCTCAACGTGGGAAGGCAGAGAGTTCAGCAATCTGACAGAAAAATATAGATGTTGCTTCCTTCTCTTGGTAGGAAAATAATATTCTTTTTAAGTATGCCTCAGAATTGCTGCTTTAAAATCCTCAAATAACCATAGCTGAAGTGTTCCTCTTCAAAGATCTGACATTGAGCAAGGCAAAATTGTTCTCGCTCAGGTTACAAGAAAAAAAATAAAAGAAATATTTTAAAAAGAGAGAGATAAATTACCAAAAGAGAGAGTTAGCTTCTCAGATGAGAAACAAATCTATCCCAAAAACCCATTTATACCAGAGAGTGGGAAAGCTAAGCACAGCATGAAACAGCCCCAGAGGAAAACCCTCCCTCACCTTGCAACCTGCACACAGTACAGATAGAAACACAACCGTGGAATACATTGAGATACTTGTTTTGGCCATTAAGAAAAACCTTATTGACGATTTTTTAGACAGTCTACAGACATAAGGAGAGCTCACAATGCTGGCTGTCTTCATAATACTCACAAACTTTATTATATATAAACATTTTACCAAAATCGGGGAGAAAAAACCCAGCAGAGCCAGGCAGTAACTCACAAGAGAGAGACAGTAGTAGTACGTCAGCAGTGCCAGAGTCCCAGGCATAGCCCACCTGACTGGCATCTAAGCAGTGCACTTGGGCAGTGCCAAACAGGCCTGGATTTAGGATTTATGCAGGTCTAGAAGGAATGTGAGGGGAAAGGAAAGTACAAGGAACTCTCCCAAACCACTCATACCCTGCATAAGATTGAACGCAAATCATCAACCTTCAGCTTTAGGGAAAAGCCACCAAACTTATGCTGCTTCCATCTTTCATGTGCTCACATCACAGAGACACATTTACAAAACCAAGTTTGTAAATTAGCCAGGAGCATCCTTCTCATCCTCTTAAGGCTGGGCCACAGAAGGGCAGTTTGATCTCAGCACACCACTGATGATTGCAGTGCTTCCAACAGAGGCCAAGTCTGACCAGGTGATCCCATCAGGGGACTGACACTCCTGCTATGCCCATATTCACCTCAAATCACATTAAGTTGACTTCAGGACCAATGGTTTGCACTTTCAGAGCCTGGAAAATTATACATACATTCTGAATTCTTAGAAATTCCCCCTTGCAATCTGAAGGCACAATAGACCGTGCTTGTTCACATAAGCAAACCCTTACTTACACAGCTTCCCTGAAGGAATAAAGAGAGTTCTACGACAGAAGAAGACAGGCCCAAGACTTAGATCATGCACAGCACCAGCTGAGACAGCTTTTAATTTCTCAATTGTCACAAGAGTGAAAAGAAACATCCCTTTCACACAGACAAGAAGCAGAAGGTTACAAACTGTTCTGTTATACAGCTCCAATCAACACGCATCAGATGTGTGAAGCAGAGTGGCACTTCTCATAACAATTAGCCCAATGGTGATTGCAAATACTGAGATTGCCAGAAACAGGAACAATAGTGAGTCAGAGCTGCCTCTGCTGTGCATTGGCAGCTGCTCTCCCCGTGCAAACCCACTGAACTTTTAGCTGTGGGTGACAGTCACTCTTTCCTCCTTCATGGCCTTTACCTACCCAGGGCTTGCATTGCTGGCTTGTCACATACATGGACCACCAGGCTCTGCTGTAACATAGGAAGGGTACCCAGGTATGTGATGCTACCTGGATCCACCACAGTGCAAGTCTGAATCCCACCAGAGTGCATATAATAATGTAAGAGCTGTTGGCAAGTGGGATGTGACAGCCACAGGACAGACAAAGGAAACACACCATGAATTAAATCCTGCCACTGTTCCCAGGGTTGGCACTGAATACATGATCCAATGGGGATAAGAATAACCCTTCAGGCCTCTTAATTCCTCTCCCAGGCTTCTGCCTGCTAAAGAGGAAAATTCTCTCCTGAAAGGAGATTACACTAGGAGGAAGATCTCCTCTGCTCTCTTCCTTTGGCCCTTAAACACCAGTGGGACAGAAAGGAAGGCTGAGGCACAAATCAAGTAACCTTTGATCTGTTATTTCACTCCATTTTATAGGTTTCTCTTGTTGTACAGTTACATTTCAGTTCTCTAAATTGATGAATAGCCTCATACTAAAGCCTGGATTTGCAGAAGCACTGAGTGACCACAACTTGGGTCAGTTATTTGAAAACAATACTTTTGACAGCCTTGTCAAAATATTGTAGCCCAGTTCCAAATTTCATTAATGAGCTAGGTCTGCAGGATCTTTTGCCTTGCACTCTGCTTCAAACAAAATTCCACTTTTTCTTCCTACCCTCTCCATGAGAAAGGTTCCTTACCGAAAAGAGGTTTGAAAATCAAGACTTCACACCAAGTCCTGAACTTGAATCTGCAAGTGAACCTGGAGATATTTGACCCCAGACACTTTGCAGAATGCTCTAAAAGCAGTTACCTGGAAACAGGTGGTGTTGCCAAGAGTGCTAATTTTCATTCTTTCTATCCTTCAGACTCAACATAAAATTTTTCATTTCTTTCCCCTCCTTCCACTTTGCCACATTAACAGAGCCCTGGGGGACTGGCTGAGGCCACCAGCATGTACCGAGTGTCAGACCAAGGTCAGCATTTCAAAACCAGATGGGCATTTAGTGCAACCACAGGTTCAAAGCAGCCAGTGTGGCTTGCTAGCTGGTACAACATGTTTTACACCATTTCTCTAAGCATCCAGACACCAGGGAGTGCTCAATGCTGGGAATCCGATTCACTGAGACACTGCTGCTGATTTGAGAGAAAGGAACAATGACAACCTTGTGAGATTTTGTTTCTTTGTCTTCTGTTTATGTGCTTTCCAGAAAGGGAAGAGCCTTGCATTCTCAGACAGTACAAGGCTAATGACTGCTACTGTCTTGCATTATTCAACAGGAAGCACACAATTAGATTCTTACGTTCAATTTGGTGTTCACATTAGCATCAGGTTATCATAAAATATAATTATGTGAAGTTGTAAATATGTGCTCATCTTTTCTTTGCTGAAAACCAAGGGCAACGCTTGCATTTCCAAAGAAAGGTCACAGCTCTCTAAGCAAGCACAGCAAAACTTCTGTTTGGGCAAGTTCCCAGGACATGCTCCTGTGTGGAGGGAAGCTGAAAAATTACCTGTACCACCTGAAACAAAAGGAGTGCAAAAGGCTTCCTTTGGGCATTGAGGAACAGCAGAGCAGCACACAGTGCAAAAGCTCTGTAACCATTCAGGTATTGTCCTGCAAGGGAGTGTGAGGACAAGATGAAGAAGGAACCTTTGCTCTTTACAGACCACACTGGGCCAGAGCCAGGCACCCAGTGCCTTGTCACCCAGCTCCTCTCAGTGAGCCTTGTCAGCTCACAGCAGAGTTCAGGCTGTCCACCTGTGAAATGGGTGACACAGTGACACTGCCCCTGTTTGAAAACACGGTGAGTCTGACTGTGGCAGAGGAGAGCGAGGTCTCAGCAGCTCATCACAGGTCTGTGTGTCACGGTTCTGTCCAGCAGCCTCCCTGCTCTCACCTCTCCCTCGGGCTGCATCACCTGTGTGCATCCTCCGGGGTGATACAGCAGCATCTACCTCCCTCTCGTGGCACACTCAGAGAGCATCCCAGTGGCACGCCTGACTGGACAGCCTGGTCCTCTTGAGCCTCATGCCCTGCCAAAGGCTACCTGATCATACCAGCACGGCTAGAAACTGGGAAAACTCCAAAAGCCTGTGCTTGCAAGAGTACAGTTCCCTCTGGCTCGCAGTCTGTGTGGTGTGGTGCCCCGGAGAAGGGCTGTGGAGGGGCAGATGGAGCTGTGCCAGGCAGTGACAGTGTTTTAACACAGCACAGGCCTCTGCTAATGGCTTCCTGTAGGTTTAATTCATTAAAATAATTTGACATCCAGGGCCTTTATTATAGGGCTCCTATCCCAGAATAAATGAAAGAGAACTTCAGATTGAAAGAGTAGAACTTCAGGAAGCAAGCCTCTCCACAGGGAAATCCCACCAAGGTCCAACAAGAGACCTTAATGATTTTCTCAGAGCACTCAGGCAGTGACCATGGACCCAGCCATCAGTGCAGAGGGAATTGCTCATCATTCCAGGCTTCACATCAGGACACCCTGCAAAGCCTGCAGGAAGCTGCTGATTGCTATGAAACCATTGGCACTTCTGTCAACTTGCAGCAAAGCTTTCTGTTTATCGAGCGCAGAAAGAAGACAGGGAAAGAGAAGACTGGAGATGTGTAATGTCCTCCAATGCCATTGCTAGGAAATAACGAATAATAATAATAATAATAATAATAATAAACAATAAAATAGCAATTAAAATAATAATTTTTAAATTACCTCCATTTTTTCCATACCTGGGCAGTTATTTATAAGGAGATCCAGAAATTAAATCAGTCTAAGGAGTTCCCAATTAAAGGCTTCAGGAAAGAAAGTTTCAGAAATAAGTTTTCTCTTTCAGCGAGCAAATGACCACTGTTACAGAGAAAACATCATCCCACACCCAGGAGAATCCCATTACACCTGTCCTTGCTTTCCTTCATTTACAGAAACTCTTGTAACATGAAGGCACACATGTTCCCAGAGGCTTGTGGTTTTCATGTAGGTGATGTCTCTCAAAGAAACAAAGAGATCTTCTCCAAAAGACACCCAAAGTAAAATAAGAGAGGAACATATATTATATTGTAAATACATTTTCTTTTAGGCACACAACAACAAAAGACCTCCCAGAAGAGATCTGCATTTCATCTACTCTGCCAGCCAACTCTTTAAATGGAAGAACACAATTCCATATCTGGGAACAAACCACTTCCATTTTTTATTTGATAACTTCCTTCTGCCTTTAACCAGGATGGAAATTAAGCACAGGAGTAATTACAGTCACACACAATTGCTTTCATAATTACTAACATGTAGGCAGAGGAACCAATCCGTTGTTTATTAAAATCAAAGCAAAGAAGTCTGTGTTCATTTCAGCGAAATCAGAACCAGTTCAGGTGTCATGTTTGGACAGCAAGTCTCAAAACTACAAAAGAAAAAAACCTGTTACTTATTTTTTGTCAGTTCTCAAATTATCTCCAAAATTAGGCTATGGACAACAAATCAGAATGGATACTATGCTGAGTTTCCACTTTAAATGCTTCTACAGAAGAGGCTGAAATCTTCTCTCTAATACATTCACCACAGATAGAAGAGTCACTGGTGTTTGGGGGTGCATGGAGCTCTGAGACCTAGAAAATCTTAGCTCAGGGATCCAGTAGATCCTAGGGAGGGTCTTGAGGCTTGTTAGCAATTTATTAACTTGCTATCACACACCAGGAATAAAAAGGAAAGAAGTCTGAAATAGAAACAGATTCAGAAAACCTCTGCTCACCCCCATGATGTGGAGATGTGGGTAAACAAGCCCAGCCAGTAAAGGGGTGTAAGCAAGGCACCTCCCTCTCCATACCCATCATTTTCACTGCATGTTCCCACCCGTGTGCCACTCTGCCGGTTCCATGTGTCAGAGCTTGTGAGCACCTGCTCAGGACAGGCTCCCTCTCCCAAGAATGACTGGTAAAGCTCCTGAAGGCCCTCTCCCATCACCAGCCAGGCTGCTAAAGCCACACCCAACCAGGGCATTTAAGTGCTTTTCACCTGCATAGCAATAGCAGGGACCCACCGAGATGCATCTCCTGCTTTCCATCATTCTGAGGATAAAAGCTTTGTGGGAATGATGTCTTAGCAAAACCTAGTACAAAATCCTGCCCCTAATGAGGCAATGGGAGTTTTGCCATCAGCCTGCACTGGAGAACTGCCAGGATCTCATTTTCACTGCCTGACTCCAAGCACACTGAAATCAGTGGGAGCCCTCCTGCCTATTCCAGTGTGTACAACCTGGCGTCCCTAACAATTTGCTTTGCATTAAATGCCTGGTAGTGGCATGTTTGAGTTCACCTCTGAACAGCACACAATAAATTGCAGAACTCCTTCTAGCAAATTTCTCCAAGGCTACTTAAAGAATGTTCTCTGATTTTCTTTATTGTTGTAAATTTCAGAAGAGAGCCTAATAAACACTATATTTAAAATTCATATTTGCTCTTCACTCTGGGAAACACTGACAAACAATAACAGTTCTTCAACATCTTTGCTGAAGAAAAATGAGACCAATTTTTTCTGTTTTCACTCGGGTCATTGAAATACATTAAACTGATTTTATTGGTTGAGTCAAATTCTTGAAAGAGCTTATTAGAGTGTTTTCAAAATTTCTCAGGATTGGAATATTTAATATAGTGCAAATATCCTTTTTTGTGACTTGTACTACTCTTTGCTGCCTTCAGTGTAAGTTTACTAATCATTTTATAACTCAGACACTGGGCATTTGTAGATTCTGCAAGCTTAATGCACCAAAATCCTGATTCAGAAAATCTCTAAGTAAACATCTTCAAGCAAACTCTTATGTTAAACTATAGATTTGAAGAGTTCTCATAGATAAGAGCATTCTTTTCTTACTTAGCTCTTTATGAGATGAAATCTTACTCTAGATATCAAAGAGTCTTCTGAGAAAACTACAGTAAGTGCCCATTTTTCACCTCACAGTGTTGGTTTTGGAGTGAAAACTGAACAAAGTTGAGATAATATTTAGGCAAAAACCTGTTGACACCTATAGTGTTGCCTAGAGAAGCACTAACAGGAAGAAACCCCAGTGGTATTTTAAGCAGTTCTATGATTAAATATGCAAAGCAGACATTCTCATCAATTCAGTAATGAACGGCAAAATGGATGATAAGAGAGCACAGACACCAGCCTATTTTTCTATTACTCCAGCTTTTCTTTTTAAACAGATAGGACAGACCAACTGATTAAAATCCCTTTAATTTCCTCTTCTTTTAATGTCAATTAAACTTCTCTAACATGAAGGGAACATAGGGAAAGGCACAAAGCAACAATGCAATACTAATTACCTAGCAAGGGAACAAGATGATAATGATTAACCATGAAATTTTTTATCTAGAATAAAAGGATTTTGAATGAAGGAGAATTTTCATTGGCCTCTGTGTGTGTAGCTTATTGATACAGACTGAAGGAGCCCTGCCCCAGCCACCCGGGGTGCAGAGATGCTGTTGTGGCACTGTTGCACAAATCTAGCTTTTTACAAAACAGAATTCCTATTTTCTGGTTGGTTGTGCATTTGATCTGCATAATCACCCCACAGCTATGCAAAGCTCCGTGCTCTGAGCAGCTGACAGAAACATTTAATCCAAGGTCAGTGATTTCCTTTAATTATTTTAATTTTAATTTTTTTTTTTCCAATCAGCCATACACTCTGCATGGTTCTCTGCCCTCCCTGCTGGAACTGATATATTTCCCCAGCTCACTTAAAACAAAATCTAAATACTCCAGTGCAGCCCTGGCCAAATACTCCTCAGTAAGCAACCCAAACTGTCCAAAGGTGCTCAGAAGGAGATGTGCATAGAAAGGAAGATGATTTTACCCAAACTCTTTTCCCATGGTTATCCTTCCTGCCTTGTCTACCAGCACTGCCCCTTTACAGCCCCTACAGCTGCTGCAGAGGAACGAGGGCCAGGCTGCTCCAGGCTGTGGAGCTTAGGAACAGAAAGAGGAACCCTCTAGGGTTTCCCTCTAAAATGCTCCTGAATGGAGAGAAGCACTGGAGTGGCTGCTGTTCTAGAAGCTCTGCTTCTCAAACTCACAGAGGTCTCCCTTGAGAGCCATTCTCCTCCCAGAGCAGCCGGGAGCCTTCCCACAGCAAATGGAAAACATCTCATGCCACCTTCCCCATTGCTGTGCTGTTGTACCCACTCTGTCCCTGGCAGGGCTCCTTCAGGGGAGGGGACAGCAGTTGGGACCTAAAGGGAGGTAAATGTATTTTCCAGCTCTATTACCTCCCATTTGGGTTCCCATTTGGAGTCCCAAACACAGCCAGAGATGGGTGCTGTGAGAAGCAGCTTCTCCCTTGTGCCCCACATAGAAATCATCAGGGCCCCTGTGGAGGGGCACCGTGCTGGGACACACAGAAGGACAGAGTTTTCTCTCTTGGAGTTCATTCAAATCAGGATACACTTATTATTTCCTCAACAGGAAGCCCTTTCCAGTTATCGTTACAATAATGAATGTCTCCAGGGATACAAAACTTCCTTTATAATAATTCACCCATGAAAAGGCAAGAAAAACACAGTAGAGAAAGCACTGAGCTCTTTTTTATTTTTGTTTCGGTCTCAGTGACTAGGAATTCATTTCATGTTTTAGGAGTCATTAGGAGCCTAAAGACTGTGGCAGCTTTTAAAAAATTGGCCAATTAAGACTGAGTTGCTGTGACGTTACTGGTGAGTAAAGGTGGCCCTGCATGAGAATGAGCAAGTGCCCTCACAGAGTGAACCATGCAGGAAGCACAACGAGACAAACCAAGGTGCCCCTTGCAGTCCCAGCTTGTGGGGCAGTGCCCTCAGGCTGTCCCAGTACCCCCACACTTCTCCAGCTGGCAGGATCCCAGCCCTGGATGGTGTTTCAGCATTCACAGGGCAGCAAATGCAGGTTCAGCTAAGACAGGGAGCTGAGGTGGCCTGACACCATCTTCCTTCTTTCTCCCAAATCCAAAGCCAGAGTAAAAATAGCCACAGATATCATAAAACTCAAAATCTACTTAAATTTTCAGTGCTGCTACAAAGTCAGAGAGTTGACCAGCCAATAAACCTCCTAAGAGAAGCAAGCCAAGAGTCCATGCTTCCAGATTATGGATTTTTAAAATGCCTTCAGAACCATTCCCCCACTCTGTCCTACAATAAACTCTAGATTTCTCAACTTGTGAGAGGAGATCCAACCCTTTTTCAAAATCTAATTAACTGAGCCCATCTTCAATACATAACAAATACTCTCTCATTGCAACTCTTCTGACCCCACATTGCAGCACAGGCACTTTGAAGTGGGAACCCTGTGAAGAACTAAAGGAGCAGGATGTAAAATAGAATTATTTTATGTGAGGCAGTAGTTTCACATACACTTGAAGTTGGCTTATGCTAGGACAGGCACCAGAAGAGGCAGTCCTGCCCTCCCCTATGATTCCAGTTGTTTGTTCCCAGCTCCACTCCTTCATCCGTGCTGACAAGTATCTGTGTGGCCATGTGGGGAAGTGGATCAAGGCACTTATCTGAATGAAAACAATACAGTTCACCAAAGAGGGCAATTCTGCGATGGGAAAAAGTAGCCAGGGGCACAGGAAGGGTTGAACTGCTGGTCTTGGCAGTAACATCTGCTTATACTGGCTCAAAGTGCGTGTGAAACTTCGCTCCTATCATTGAGACAATTAATGGCATCGTTACAGAAATGCTCTTGGGCAAAGCTCCTGCCCCTGACTGCTCCCCCAGAGAATCAGTGCAACACAGTTACTCCCTGACAGCAGCTCTCAAATAGGCAGGTTCCTAAGTGGTGCAAACCCTACAGTGAATTCAGGGCCAGAAAACGATGACAAGAAGGAAGGGACTATATCATAAGGATAATTCTTTAATGGGGCTCAGTAGAAAAGTGAACCAGAGACAGATGAGCCGAAGGCTGAAGGAGGCAGATGAGCTTTGTCCCTCTGTGGATATGTAGGTCTGGGTGCAATGCCTGCAGCTGGATGGGCAGTAAAGCTCCTCCTGTGTCACAAGAGCGTGAATTTTTGGGGTGGTTACAGCCTCTGTGCTCAGCCTGTTTGGGAGCCCATGTGCTCCAGTGAGACTCTTCCACAGCAGTGAACCTGGGGTCTGTGCAAATGAAAGATCCACTTCCAGCCAAGGCCTGGGCAGAGCTAACGAGGCTTTGATACCACAGTTGGATCCACGCACACATGTTCCATCCACGCCCAGAGGTCTGTTATGCACAAAACCAGTTGGACTTCCACCACAGGCAGCCACTACAAGAGCTTGGGCTACGTCCAAATGGCCATCAGGAATCTCTGTGGGTGTGTGCTACAGAAAAAGAGTTTCTTGTCTTAATTGATGTATTAAGGTTCATTTCTCAAACAGGACAGACCAGGCAGGAACCAAAATACCGAGTTTTGCAATGCCAGTAGAGAGGAGAATGCCCACTGCTAAAAACAACCTGTACAGAACTGGACCAAGGAGACAGGGCAAGGAGGGAAACTTGGTTTTTGCTGATTTGTCATCATTTTCTCTTGTTTAGCAAAACCAACATTAAGTGTTGTACAGGTACCATCCCTTCCCTTCAAATTTCAAATTCACATATTTCCAGAAGTCATGGTTCAGATTTCAGAACATGACTACGTCAAACTGAAACAATTTAGAAAATAACTTTATCTGAACCCATGCACCTTGGATGTGAAGACTAATTTTCAAAGGAATGAAACCACAGGTCAGAGCTTTCTGGGACTTTATGCAGCTCAAACAAACACAAGGCAGTGGTAGAAAAAATATAGAGGGGGGAAGAAAATTCCTTGAGCACAATGTTCAAGTTTTAGGAGCATCAATGGTGTGATTATGCCTATAAATAATATAACTGGATTTCTTTAATGCTACTTCTGACCTGTCTGTAATCAAAGCAAAACACTTGAACTCGTTTGCAGGTTAGTTACTTTAGAAAACTCAGAACATATAATTACAAATATATTTAACAGCAAAATGGGCAGAGTGAACAGCTTAGTTAATTCAGCTTCATTTACCTTTCAATTCATTCTAAAAAAAAAGTTGTTGATTGCTGGTTTTCATTTTAGCTATTAAGACTTTTACTGTAAAGCATATAAAAAATTCTTTGATACATATGTAAATATACCCAGACATTTAGCTAGTATATTCTTATAATATTCAAATTAATAGTAAAGATTATAAGAAAAGAAAGATAACTTAGTGTCTGGTAACCTTATGCTTCATTTTTGACAACATTAAACCAGTGATAATTCATATTGCTTCTAATCTACCTGGCTATTTTGTATATTATCAGAGACCTTACAATAAGCCTAAGGAAAGGGAAGCAAAAACATGACCTGAATACACCCTGCATTCAAAAATGCAGACAAACAACTGGAAACTTACAGGTATTTTTCTGAAGGAACCAACAAAATAAAACCCAGTTGTGCAAAGCACAACACTGTTTATATTTAAAAAATAAAATTAAATTTTAAAAAAACACCTAGAAAAATCAGCCCTCTTTTGAGGAGACTGGCTACAGCTTGCAGCTTGATACTCAACATTTTATTTTGCCATTATTTCTTAGACTAAGAGATTAAATTGCCTATTTTGAGGATCAAGACAACAAGAATTCTAGTAAAGACAGAGATTTTCTCTGACCCAAATCCCAGACAGTAACAATGACAAATGGACACTTTTGAATGTCTCTGAGCAAGCAGCTTTATTCACGTTCCTCATTTAGAAGTCTCCACATCATCAAAGCCATTCACTGCTCCTGGCATTAATTGACACCTGTCTCAACAGAGAAGATGAAGATTGAAGAGGTCCAGCACTGGCCAGTCCTCACTGTCCTTTTGAGCTGACTTTACTGTTTCAGAGCCAAGGCACTGACAGTATCACCAGCACCATTCCTGCTGTTCCACATTCTGTGCTTAAATAAAGAAGAATATAGTTATTCAGCTTGGCCCTCGTCATACAGAGAAGAGAAGTGGGAGGAGGAAATGCAAGAGAGAATGAGCTTTTTTAAATCATGTGACTCCTGAAATCTTGGTAATTAAACTTATTTCCCCAAGTCAAGTCTGTTTTGCCTGTGACAGCAATTGTTGAGTGATCTCTCCCTGTCCTAATCTAGATCCACGAGCTTTTTTTTATTTTTCCTCTCCCCTGTTCACCTGAGGAGGGGAGTGACAGAGCAGCTTTGTTGGGCAACTGCTGTCCAGCCAGGGTCAACCCACCACTCCAGGTGAGGAGTTAACTTTGGAATCCAGCGGGATACCTAATGAGCTACTGGCTCCCTGGGAGACCAGAACAACAATGGGGGGAAAAATAAAAAAAATCAGGAGCCTCAGAGAAACCAGGACAAACCAGGAGTGAAAAGCCAAAAAAAAAAAAATCACACGGAACTCTGAAATCATCTCTCCCACACAAAAAGAACTATTTCCCATGGACACCTTGTAACAACTTTAATACAGTTGGAGATTATTGGCACCACAGTAATAACACTCTACCTACAGCTGCTATCCTTCATTCCCAATGACCTAAAGCAGCTTCATTTATTACAGAATTTTCACAGAAATAAGAATAGATCCAAGCCTGCTGCAATCAATGGAAATACTTCCGAGAGCACAAGAGGGTTGTGAATCAGGCTCATATTTCACAGCAAGCACAGGCCTTTGCTTTATCAGATTCACGAACACCCTTTCTGACTGACTTATAAAACAGATCTCCAGAGCAAACTGGAATTCTCCTAAATTAAAAGACAATGAAAACTCAGCAAATGAAAAGAAGCAGTTCTGTTCCAGAGTGCCCCTGAGGAAGGGAGATCACCAGCCCAGGACACATCCCTGGCTCTGCCCTGTACCCCCAGGGAGTTGTGCAGGACACAGCTCTCACACCCTGGCTGCTGCCCTGGGCTGGCTGGGAGCCACAGGGAGCTTGGCACAGGAGGGACACAACCACGTTCACCTGCAGCCTCATGGAATCTTTTAGGTTGGAAAATACCTCGAAGATCTTTGAGTTCAGCCATTAACCCAGCACCCACTGTCCCAAAGTGCCACCTCCACACATCTTTGGAACACTGCCAGGGATGGTGATTCCACCACTTCCCTGGGCAGCCTGCTTCAATGCCTGACCACCCTAATACTGATCTGGAGTAAAAGGCCTGGTGCCAGGGCTTCCCTGAGCTGTGCAAACACAGCCTCTGAGGTGAGAATTCATGTTAAATGGTTAAACTGTGTATAACAGTGGGAAGAATCACTTACCAAATTCTGGAATGAGGGCTGAATGCTTACAGATGTAAAAATATTTCCCTCAGAATTTATACTTACAGGATAACCACAGATTGGTTTCTTTCATATCCCACTGCCACATCAAATGTTCTTCACTACAGAGTAACTTCCTGCTTTGTGTACAATTCAGGAGAAAAAAAAAAAAAAAAACACAAAAACCCCAACAAAATCAGCAGACTCCTTTTGGTACATTGTAGACACAAACCTGTCCTTGGGAAACAGCAATTCTCATCCTTCTGAAGTTTGTACAACTGTAGTTATTTTCACGGGTTTTCTCTATCATATGGATTTGTTTATGGTTTTTTATAACATTAAAACATACCAGCCTTCCAACACAAGAAACACAAGAATGAACAAGAATGAACTCTTGTTTCCAAAGAAAGGAGGTCTCCAAAATCAGCACCCCAGCTGTCATTCTGGATGCTTTTTTGTTTCATAATTACACGGTAAAAATATTTCTCCTGGACTTAAATGACCTGTTTTCAAGCTCTCCAGTAGGTAGAACCAAAGAACATAGTCTCTTATTAGTATGCAGACCTGTCCAATGATTTTAAGAGAAAGATCCCTCTCATAAATTGAATTACAGCAAAAAAGTTTACCCAAAACAAACACATGGTATATTTTAGCTATCAACATCCTTGTACTTATCTAAGAAAAACAATCCTTTACAACATCAGTAAAGAGCTCAATGCCTCACTGTGCAATGATCTTATTTCCTTCCATTCAATAAAATCAACATAGGATTCTGCGTGCAAGAACAATGCAAGGTGAGGAAGCATTTGAGCTCCAAATTTCTATGTTGGGACAGTGATCCTCCACTTTGCTGGGAGTAATTTTGTGTTCAGCTGTGTTTTCATTCTCAGTACTCAAAAACTGTCATGGCACTTTCTTACACACTCCATACTCATGGATATAAGACATGGGTAGAGTCATTGCCTTCTCCAAAGTGCAGATAAAGCTAAAGAAAAATTACTGTGATCTACAGGGAGTCTTTCCACAGCCTCAGTGCCAAAGCTGGCTAGTAACTATTATCCACAGACTCTTCCACAGGAGTGTATTTTTAACTTTCCCTCATAGGTTGCATTACAAAAGGAGTATTTCTTTGCTTATGTCAGTGATAAGCAAATCCCAGCCTGATGGTACTCACTGAGTGAGAAGAGTCCCAGCTTTTGTGGGGCTGACACAATATTGCTGAAGGATTTTGGGCCACTTTGAAGAGGAGCCAGTTGGGGCTGACTTAAATGTATGTAGAAAACAAAACAAAACTTAGCAGTTGAGGACTGATGGCATCTGTAGCCCACCAAGGACTTTTAGATCTCTTTGGTTTATATACATCACCATTTTTGTAAAATAGTCTTCAGAGTTTTAAAGAGCAAATGAGCCTTTTACAGCAGACTGAAAAGTCTTTGTGGATTCTGGAATCTGAATGGATGGTGAAGAGCAAGGAGCTAGATGGAAACAGCGAGGAGGTGGAGAAACTAAGGAATGTAACCCTTTCTGCCCTC
The DNA here is from genome assembly GCF_009650955.1 of Corvus moneduloides. Lineage (NCBI taxonomy): Eukaryota > Metazoa > Chordata > Aves > Passeriformes > Corvidae > Corvus > Corvus moneduloides. The sequence goes on along the minus strand of NC_045491.1, from coordinate 2,724,882 downwards.
TAGAAACACATCCTATCACACACAGCTCTTCCTAGCTCCCTGCTGCTCTGTGCATTGTCTTCCTCCAAGACTGGCAGCCTCAAACCACCTGGGAGCAGACACATGGCTGGTCCAGAGAAGTTCCCATCCCCATTCACAAGGATTCCCCCAACACAGACAAAGGGTCACGTTGAACATTCATCCACATCAGTGAAACTCCACTGATTTCAGGTGATTGGAGAAATTTGCTCATACAGCAACTTCACACCCAAGATCAAGGCAACTATAAACAGACTGCCTGGGTATCCTGATTAATGGTAGGTACCATCTGATCTTAATCAAGAGTGAATCTTTAGGTCCATGTCAGGTTTACCTCCTTCCCTGGGTTTGACATATGCACCATATGGTTCTTTTTCCAGCTGGGAAACCTGCTCTACAAACTGATAGCAGTTCCCCCAGGTGAAATACTGTGTTCACAATTCCATGATGTAACACAGCTAAATTACTTACATGATCAAACACTGAATATGGAGAAAGCTCCCCATTTATTTTCAGGTATGCATGACCTATTTTATCAATTTCACATTACCTTTTTCAGCAGGCATTTGAACCTGTTAACTTGCTCACCAATGTCCATAAACAGAAGAAGAAACTTCCCTGTTCTCTTTCTTTCTAAATACTAAAACACAGGTAAACAAGCTCAGAATTGAATTTAGTCTTTTGCATTGCAAAGTTCTCATTGCTGATTAGATGGAAACAGGTTTATTAATCATCCCTGGCATTTTTCTTGCTGCATACAGGGACTAATCTCTATCCACTGACTTTACAGTACCGAAATCAAATGGCTAAAGTTAGATTTCTACTTAAATCACTCCTCCTCTCACCTACCAAATAAATCACATCTGTGTGAAGACACTATGTTTCTTTAGTAACTGAACTTACTTTAAAGAACAAATTATTTTCAAAGGGATCCAAATTGCTGAAGTAGCTGTCCGGTGATATAAAATGACACTACCATCCCAAATGTGTGTCCAGCCTGACATTTGGTTAGTGCTGCTCAGGGTTTGAAACTTGAAATGTTAACACAATTTCTGAACTTAAAAAAGTTTACAAAATACCAAAACTCACGTACCATCCCCCTATTAAAAGAGTGCATTTCTGTATAGATATATATATATGAAAGAATGGACTCTTTAATATATTTCAGCATTGTGAATTCTACACATTGGAAGGAGAAATGGGAACATTGCTCCCATCCCTTCAAGTACAGTGAAAGGTTAAACCTTGGAGTGAATTTGTCAAACAGGCTGGAAGGGGTTAGAACTTGACTAGAACGTTCTTGACTATTATATAGATATTTGGAACACTTAAGGACATCCCATCTCAGGTGACACAGACAAATTATCTGTCCACCCCCCTCTGCTGTCTAGCATGGAAGCAGAGAGACTTCAGCCAGCATTTGCCAGCTGAACCGTGTTATTTTGCATTACTGAGGGGTTTTGTGTTCAAATGATAAACTGTGCTCAGTGATATTTTCTGTCACGATCTTTTGCACTAAACCGAGCTCTGAAGAAACCAGCTCAGCAGTACCATTTGGAAGAGGAAAGCTGTACAGAGAACGAAGACACAAATTGCAGCTGAAAAGCTTTTATCTGTAAGTACCTGTCTGCTGCTGAAAGCTGCAGAAAACTTGACCAAGAGCTGCTAGAACTCTCTCCCCAGCTGCCTCAAAAGAGGAGGAACCAGTGTTATAAACCACAGCATTATGGGGTGTGCAAACGAGGGAGAACGGAGAGAAAAGGAAAAATATTTACTTCTCCCTCTTGTACCAACTTCCTTCACTACCTGTAGCTTCATCTTTCAGTGGTATTCCTTAATTACACAGTAATGAAATACACTCAAAGCCGGTCAGAAATCTGCAGTGCAAATAAAGTGTGTACAGCACACGGGGAGAAGGGGATTGGCTCAGCTCACACTATTCAAACACAAAAATAGGCATTTCCAAGAGCTCTACCACTGCTAGGCTGCAGCACAGCAAGGTTTTCGAGTTAAATCATTACATAATATGATGGTAATGAGTTTCTCAGCAATCATTATGTCTCTGTCAGATGGTAATAAAATGGAGTATTTGTCTCTGCTCTTGGTGAGCTCAGAGAATATGCAGATATGCCAGTCCTCATTATATCTTGATAGAAACAAAATCCATTAGCCCAGGTGCTATACATTTTAATGAGGGAGACATGTAGAAACAAACCCAGGTCAATTATAATAAAATGGTTAACACATTGCTGAAACTGATAGAAATCTAAATAGGTCCATATCAATGCACTCCTTCAGAGATGCCTGGTGTAGATCTACTCATGGTAGGAATGTACAATGGGCTTTCAGCTCAGTGACCCTACATAATTGGTAGGTAAGGAATGATGTTTCCCTGATAGGTGCTGCTTTTCAAGCGTGTATCAACATATCATGAAAAACTAATCCTTTGGGGAAAAATACTTTTAAACTCTTTTTTTTCTCTCACAGGCAAAAAGGAGACACTTATGAGAAAAAGACAAATCTTATTCTGTTGATCAGTTATAATGGAAACAGCTTGCAGCTTTATACACCCCATTGATCCTTACAGGTAAGGGTTGTAACTGAAATCACAGTTACCATTTTCAGGACTAGAGCAGTGATACCCAGACATTGATATCATCACTCTTTTCAACTGTACTACAAGTAATTTAGCAAGTTGCCCTATTGGGCCCATGGTTTCAAACTACCTCACCACGCCAAGCTTACCCAGGGCTTGTCCTTCCCAAGCCAGGTTTGGAAAAGAGTGGAGGGTGGTTAGTTTAGTTAAACACAGGTGTGCTCACCCCAGGCAGGGAGGACACAGGACAAGAAGTTTCTAAACTGGCATCAGCCCATTCATGGCACCTGCCTTGTGGTCAGGAAGCCCAAATTTAAACTTTCAAGAATACATTCAGGCTGCCCTCAGCAGACAGCACTGTCATTAGCATGAGGTTTGCCTGGCCATGCTGTCACAGCTCTGGCTTAGCCCTGCAATCTGCAGAGCTGGGAGGGTGAATTTCTGCAGGGTAAGCAATGGTGTGCCTGAGGTTTGCCTCCTGAGCAGCAATCAGAATGTGTTTTGTCCTGAAAAGACCATGTGAAGGGGTGAAATGATGCTTGATTTTTCTTTGTTTGTGAGTTACATCCTGAAAGGAAACACGAGCTCTGCTGTGAGACTGCTCCAAATGAACTCCAGATGAAATCTCCAACTGGCCCAAATTCCCACTGACTTCACTGGATGCTTTGAACAGGCACAAAGAAAGAGAGTCTGATAGCTCTAAGCTGGAAAACATATTCACATATGGCTACCCCATTTGTTCCTAACTCACTGAAAGCAACAGAATTGCTTGCATGTTATACATGTGTGCGAGCAATTTTCCAGATCACGGCCATAAAGCACTAGATAAAAATAGTTGTAGAGCCTCATATCTTTCAGTTGTCTGTAGTACATGATTCACATAATTTCTTTCCTCCAGTTATCCATTTATGTACTTCCTTTACCTGCTTTAATCCTTCTTTGCTTCTTTTTACCTAAAGAAAAGTTGCTTTAAATTTGTATTTTCAGTTCTTTTGCCTATAATGCTTAAGAGTCACAATGTTAAAAAAAAAAATTTGCTCTTTCCATTTAGACTACAAATCTATGCCTGATACCAAGTGACACCAGATTTATTTCTGTCATTTGTAGAGCATCAAAATATACCCCCTTTCCTAGCACATAGTGTGCCTCCAGGTTTCTCCAGGCACACTATGTACTATTCCCCTAAAGGATAATGATGGGAGAAAGAATTGCAATCAAGTTTACATGTTTCTTTGGAAACGGTTTTTTTAAAATTCAAATTCACATTAAATAATAATAGCTGTTAAAGTAATAAAAATTCTCTTTTGCACAAGGGAATTTGCTAAACAGGGGTTAAAAAGTCATTTTTCGAAGTGCCTACAAATAGTTTCAGGGAAGCATGTTTGTTTTCTGACATACAAGGATTCTTGTTTTCTCACACTGCAATCTTACAGCTGCTTTTTTGAAAGCCTGTCTTTATCTCAGAAGATCTGTGTGCTCACAGCTCAGTGTGGGACCAACCTGAAGAAACCCAAAGCTTCTCCATGCTGGCTGTGCAGTCAAACAGAGCAGTGGGCCATGGGAGTCCTGTCCAGAACAGGGCACATCCCTCAGCCCTTTCCATCATTCCAAGAGCTCTGCTTGCAATCAAAGCCCAGGTGTCCCCCAGACTGTGGGGAGGTCTAATCCCAATCACAGAAACCGACTCGTTGACCAGGAACTTGTCATGTAACATCTCTGACCCAAATTCTTCTTGCTTTCAGGTGCTACAGAGGGACAACATGGCTCAAGTCATTAAATCTCAGTTGTGTTGGACATGAACATGTTGCCTTTTGGGTGCCCATCAACCAACCATCATATGTCAACAGAAAATTGTGAGAATCACAACATGCATTAAACAAATTCCTCTCTGTCCTCTGAAATACCAACCTTCGTTGCTCAGTTGCAGTTACAGCAGTAACAATATTCTTTCTGTGTCTCTGTCTTTAAACCTCCTAAAATTGCCAGGAAAAGACAAAAGGAGGTTTTTTGCATCTGTTGAACAGGTAGCCAGATTTTTGGCATAATATGAACAAGAGAAGTATTATAGTGAAAGACTTCATGTTCTCTGCAGCAGAGAGAGCTGTAGGTGAGAAAAAAGTGAAACCACGTTTGCTGCTTATATATCCTGTCAAATTAACAGCAGATAAACTGTGGATGGGCTACTACCTATTAATATTGGTTTGCAATTTAAAATGAGATCTGGAGCTTTGAATGGCACTGACTGAGCCTAGATCATGTCATTACATAATACCTGGCAGCCTTTGTGGAACGGGGTCTGTAGGGACAACCCTCGTGCAGAACTGATAAATTTCTAGCAATCAGTAAATAGCCTTACAGATATACTCAATGCTTTATTTTCTCCAGTCAACCCATATATAAATTACAAGGGCTTTTTGTCTTTTTCACTATTATTATTTATTTTAAAAGAGCTTATTTTGAAGTTATCAAGAATCCATACACACTTATTCACCAGTGTAATTGCCTGGAAACTTTTCAGCCTTTCTGGTGTGACATTTCTCACCTTGAAAGGGACATTTGCATTGAGAGCTGAAAACAATTTTAAAACTCAAGGCTGAGAACACCTAGGATTGCTATTACTCATCTTTACCAAGCACTGACAGTTTTAAACCTCCTGAGCACTGAGATAGCTCTGCAATTTCCTGGGGGAGTCAACTATTGTGCGACACCATTGTTTTCCTGTGATAGCACCTTCAAATCATTAGTCCACAGAATTCCATACATATCTGTAAACAGGTATGATTTATAGCTTGTAGGATGGAAAATCAGACTTAAAATATTACATTAAAAAAAGCTGCACTAAAAAGCCCCTCTGGATTTCTGAGGAAAATGCCTCATCGTTTTACTGTTTACATTGGGACAGCTCAGATGAATAAAAACCCCATTGCAGTGGGCAGCATGTAAATAAAGAAAATGACAGTTCTTTCACAAGAAGTTTAAGCTCTACAGTTAAAAATATCTGAGATATCACAAGGGATTGATAATTCAAAAAAATCAAAATATAATTAATTGTGGTCTTAAAACTGGATCCACAACATTTTCTTTTTTCTCTCTAAAGAAAAATAAATAGGAATAATAGGCTCTTGGACATTTCAGGTAAAAGGATATTACAAACAAATTACAATTTAAATAAGCATCCAATAGCCACCAAGGCTGGATCCGAATTTTGTAAAAGTGAAACAGGTTTAGGATGCAAAACTGAGAGAGAGAGAAACCAGACTTAGATATTGGACAATGAAATTTGTTTTAAGGGGCCCAGCGGACCTTCTAATAAAATGGACTAGAACAAATCAAGAATGAATTTGAGATTTCTGGACTGTACCATTGTAATCAATAAGAGGTAACTAAAACCCAGAAGTTCTCAAGGAGCCACACTGCAAACACAAAACGGAGATGCCAAGAGGTGTTCCTGAAGGACAAACTAAACTCAACCCTCCCTAAATCCTGCCAATATTTACTTAGGAGATGTTCAAAGGCCTGCCCCGTTTAGATCTCAATGAATTTAACTAGATTATTATAATCCATCCTACTTAAACTCCCCGTCACTTTTAGGCCATCAGCTCTATCCCTGGAGCTGTCACAGCTCCATCCCTGCACGGCCTCCAGCGGGAGGCAGCTCTGGCAGAGAGCCCTGGGCAGTGTTTCCATTGTAATTAACAGCCAGGACTAAGCAGCTCAGAATGAAACATCACAACTTTCCTCATTTCTTTCATTTTTATACGAACCCCACCAATACCTCCATGTAGTGTGGGAACACAACTAAGTGAATGCTGCTTTGTTTACTTAGTGCTGCACTCAGGATGTGCAAGGATTCAGCATTTTCTGGATGAACCTCTCCAAATCCTGTCTTTGTTAAATGCATCTCTGTCCAAAAATCTCTCTTTTTTAACCTCATGCAAATTCATCCTCTCAAAATAATTCACTACCTGTAATCGCAGTGATCTGCTCCCCCATCACTGTAGAAGGGTCACAATTATTTTAATTGGGTAGCCCCAAAGCATAAGGCTCCTTTAAACACCAGCTGCAGATCAGCTGAAAGTGTAGGTCAACACTAGCACAGCAAGAAAGACCAACCATTCTGTTTGTTTGCCATTTAAAAAATAAGTATAAGGCTTGGTATTAATTTGACATGAAATGGAATGCTTGTGAAATCGAGAACATCCCAACAGCAACCCACCAAAAAAGTTGCAATCAACTGTGTCTGGTTGAACTGGAAAAAAAAATTAAAAATTGATTTTTACTCTTTTTAAACTTTGAAAATAAAATTTTCAATATAAAATGCATTGAATTTTTCAAAAATCAAAATTAATTTGAAAATAGTTTTAAAAAGAACAACTATTATATTGTTTTCTGAAAGAAAAATTTCTGTAAACAAAACTCTTCTGGGAGAATACTTATCATACCCGAGAGAAGGGTGACAAGAAACTGAGCCTTGGTGTGTTCTGCCACTGACAGTGCCCTTACCCACAGATCAGTTTGTCTAAGTAACAGGGAGACAGTGCATTTATAGGGCTTAATCTGTCAAACCTCCATCAGTCTTTTTCCTATTTAGCCCACACGACGCAGCAGAATAAAAAATATTCCCCTCTGCTGCAGTAATCAAAGTGATTGTGTTTCAGATCAAAAACATTTATTTACTGCATGGACTAAAGGATTAAATTGCATGGGAATGCTCTGCCCAACATTTTGTGCTCGTGCTGGAGTCCAGCTGCCCTTAATCTCCATATCATTGACACAGGGTATTGATAAAATGGTTTTCCCATTATGGCTTGTTTGTTTGTGATGTATACAGAATTAAAGTAACAAAAATAAGATTTCTGGGTCATTTTCCCCAATGAGGTGAGCTCCTGAGCCAGCTTTACTGGCATCCCTTGCCCCTTCTGTGCCCACCTCACAGAGCTCTGGCTGTGCAGCGCACCCACAGGGCCACATGGCACGGCCACCTTCACCCTGAGAGCACTGTGGGCAAATTCCCCTTTTGTTTGGCCATCCACGGTGAGCTCTGCCCTTTGCCAGGCTGCACGAGGCTGGCAGATCATCCAGCCACAGCATCCCATCGCTTCTGAGTCTGGAGGTGGCACAGGGACCTCGCCCTTGGGGTGGAACAGAGGGCTCCAGTTCACAGACACCAAGATGGTTCAGCCCAGGGAAAAATGAGGAAACAGCCAAAATCACTGCTGAAAGTGCAAAAAGCCAATGGCAAACACACTATGCCGTAACAAAATCTAAAACAGCTCCTTACCTAGGCCAGAGTCTCTAGTCCAAGGTACACTGCTTGTAATCTCTACAAAAGACACACCCCTGGCCCCACTAAAGCTCCGTTGTGCTTTCTGTACCTCCACTCCAAAGCAGGCTAAATATTTGAAATGTACCCAAAAAAAGGAAAATATTTGAGCTAGCCATTCATAGGCAGGAAGAATTAATTTTATTTCGATTATTGGCAGACTAGAAAAGAAACTGTGTTGTTTGATGACAAGAATCTACCACATGACTCTTGCTCTTCTTTCATAAACAGGAACACAGTTCACAACTAAAAAAATCCATGACTGACCTTGGTGTCAGCAGCCAGTTCCAAAAGATGAAGCACTTTTCCCCTCAGGCCTATTGTTGCAGGCTCTCTGCAAATTCAGGCAGGCATCACTGCATTGGGTTATATCTATGACACAGGGAGAGGTGCCCTAAGAAAATATAGATAAAATCCCTTCCCTTTTTTCCCCTCTAAAAAGAGGAGGTACCATCCACATATCCCAATAAGTTTCCAGTTCTCTGCAGCTTCGCTTCAAGAATTGTTGACTTGGTAAGCAAATATGGAGAGCTAATTTAGTGTTATTGCCTAATGATCACAAAAGAGGAAAATAAATTAAGAAGTGTCATTCTTTTACTGATCTTTTTCTATTTTACAGGGCACATGTTGGTGTGTTGCTACTGTTGTTTAAGATTATGAAGCCTTTAAGGTTTATTTTGTATCTTCAGGCTTGTGCTGTTTTGTGATTAAATGCATAGAAGCAAGTGGAATAATAATTACGTAATTTATGTTCATACACTTCCTCCCACTGGCAGGTTGCTTCTTGACTGAAATTGTATTATTTGATGCATGAACAGCTACCTATTAAAGATGGCAGGGACAGATACTGCAAATCCCTAAGAGCAATCATGAAAAAATATTTCAGCTACACCAGTGATGTCAGGTCCATTTGCACATTTTTATCACTGATTCATGTTCTGTAATCTACTGCTTCAACTGAGAGCATTTATCCCTGCTACTTCTGAATAACATTAAAAGCATACAGAGAGGTGAATCACACAGCTCTAAGTGTGCAGTTCTTACCATTGATTCAGGCAAAATAGGAATATAATTGTTAACCAAATTTGCAAATACAGAGAGGAAAAATTTGCAGCAAAGTTATTGCTTTCTTCCGCTCCAGGAAAAGTACAGTACCTCAAAAGTGCCAAACACAGATAAATTAAATGGGGAGAATTCTGCTCAAGATAAAAGGGGTAACAATTTTTTTTCTGTGTGTATCCAGCTCCTGAGTGATGAAACTAATCACAGCTGGAGAGCAACACATTTACACAGCAGGGACACTCAAAGACATGGTCCTGCACTGGGCCTCTCGTTGTGCCAAGCTCTGTTCAAGCTTTTCCTTCAAGGAAATGCAAAAGAGTAGCAGGGAAATCAGGCAGAGACAAGAGTGAAGCAACTTGACCAACATGACAGAGCCATTGAGAAACAGAAAACAGATCTTGGCATTTTCCAGCCTGTGCCATGGCTGGCAGATGGCAGAGTTTCTCTCACTTCCTCAGATGCAGGAACTGTAAACTAATTTTCAATCCATTCAGCTGCATTCCTTCAAGAATGAACTGCAGCCAGTGGACAATCCCAATTCTGCATCTATATCTAGGTCTGTGTAAATAACAGTGAGGTTTTTAGGTTGTGGTCTGACAAAGATATTCTGTTCTTTAGAAAGTTCAAGACTGTTCTTTGACTGAACAACATTTGAAAGTAAGAGAAACACTGAGAAGCTAAAGGCCGTATTTTTCATTGCAAAGGAAATACATCCGTGTTTTGTCTTGTTGTAATCTGGAATGAAGGATTATGCCATTAATTCTGTGTATGTTGCTCTTAACAAAACCCCTGGAATCTGTGGCTCTCTTCTTTTACAAAGACAGGACTAAAAACTGGTGAAAATCCTCCTCTCAAGCATAGCTTATCATGCTGCAATAAATACCAAGAGCTACACAAGCACAGCCTAACCCAGTATCCAGTCTTATTCAGAAACAGCCTGAAAAGTTACAAAATGTTTTCTTAAAAAAAAAAAACTATCAAGAAGTAAAGGTTTAGACACTAAATTGAGTTACATTGACATTAAATCAGCCCCCCCTAAAGAATAACTTTTCTGTCAATCTATGAACTTATCTCACAAAAAAAACCATGTGTGGGGTTAAAAACACAGTGACCAAAGCTGAGTTCTCCTTCTAGGTGGATTTGCAGCAGAGTCCTACAAAGGAAGCTGAGCACCCTTGGATATAACCATTACAGCAAGTACCTTCAGAACTTCATTCAGGTCACAGAAAAGAACTGATGAATCCCATAGTACACATAATTCCTAAAAATTACACGTAAATGAAAGCTAAAGTGAGCTAAGTATCTTTCCCTGCATGACTGACAGCCTGTTTGAGAGCTGAACACAGAATTCATGTCTGTACTGAGCCATCTCACAGCTCTACAGCATCACATCTGTCACAAAAGGAATAAAACAAGCATTTTGGCACTTTCAGTAGTTACCTCATTCACAACACACCAGCTCAGTGAAACAGCCAAAGCAGAGACAAGCAAGCCATAATTTCACCTCAAACTAGTGCTTATTTTCTTACAAGACTGTGAAAGGCTCAGGAAGCTTGAGTCTTTCTTTTCCCCAAATCACCAGGTCAAAACCAGGTAGTGGGTGGTCAGAGGAAGGGTCCCCACTGTTCCAGTTCCTCAGTGTCTCTGTTTAATAAATCTTCACTTTCAGACCCATTTCCAGAATACAAGAGTCCCAACATTTTCACCAAGGGTTTATAGGCCACAGCAAAAAATCACTATTTTCTCTCCAGAAGTTCCCAAAGGCTAAAGAAAGGACAACACATCTCACACAGGGTGCATCCAGCTCCACATCTGGAAACCAGCTACAACCTGCAGGGCAAATTCATCTGCCCCACCTCAGTTTCACTGTCATTGTGCCATCTCCTGTGTGTCAGTGCATGTCCATTTTGTCTCTGCTAGCTGTTGCCAGGCATATAGAGTGAAAGGAGAAGAAGGCAAAGGGGCTATGGGAGATCACAGAATTTTGGACACTGTCCCAGAAAAGTTTCTCTAAATTCTTTTAGTCCCAACAAAATTGAGTTTGGACCACCCAGACTGCAGTACCTAAACAAGAAAGGCAAGAAAATTGTTTTAAGTGGGAGACACTTCCTTTCACTCACAGACTACAAAGCCACTATGCTTTACAACACACACACACACACATCCTAAGTATCAAAAATATCGAATCTTTTTCCCACACACATTTACTTCATGCCAGAGAGCTTGCACCACACACAGAGTTAGACAAGAAACCCTGAAGTCTCAATCCCCACTCCTGCACAGAACCTCACAAAGATGGGGAGTAGTTCCTTCACATGCTCAAGCTAAAAAGTAAATGATAGCATAGTTTACTGCCCGCGATGCTAAAAAACAGACTTTACAATAACGCATGCAGTTAGTTTACAGAATTTTAATTTGACATCTTTCTCTACTTGATAATTGCTATTTTTTTTTATATTACTGAAACGAACCGGAGCAGCTGTTCCAGAAAGAAACAACATTTCAGTGACACCACCGCACCTCAGTTAAAAGTTCTGTGCCACTTCGTATTGCTTCAAGGGATGGGAAAGCAATACTGCCCCACCCTAAAGTGGTATGTGAATTGCTACTGATGAGAACTCTTGCTGAATAAGCAAAATAAGTTCTTTAATGCCAATTTTCTCACAAGCAGCAGCAAAGAGCAGAGAGAGACAGCAATTAATGTGTTAGTTAGTATCAAGAGAAACAAAGAGCCTTCCAAAGTCTGTCCTTTCCCAGCTATCAGACTGAGAAAGCTTCTTTAATGTAGCTGGTGCTGTAACAGCTCGAGGGCAAGCAATGGATGATTGATTAAAGTACAATCCTGACAGCATCTTAGAGCTTGGATAAATGTCCTTTCCCCCCAAAAATAAAATCAGGCTGCAGACAGCAGGTAAAGCCTGGTACTAGGGTGTGGAGCACATGAATTTAACAAGCCAAAGGTAATAGCACCTCCAAATATACCAAATATCTACAGCATGTACAGCACAAGAATCAGGCAGACTGGAAACGGGCTTTTACCAGTGCTTTGTTAGGACAGCTGATTTTGGGGCAGTTAAGAGTTTTCTTCCAAGAAATCCAACCAGTCTGGATTAAATGGCAAGATAACTGTTCATACAAAGCTCTAATGAGGTTTGCATTGCTGAACACAATGAGAAATGAATGGCTTCTGCCCAGACCACACTGCCAAAACAGGGGGTACAGAAGTGCCCACACCAGCTAGTGCTTCTCCCTTGGAAGCTCAAACCCAGCCAACTTTGCCACCTCGTTTCTTACAAGCAGCATGATATAATCCTCCAGGGCTAGACAAGGTCAGGATGGGTTTTATAGCTCACTCAAGAAGGATTTTCCAAGAGTATATTAACCACATGTAGTGCTCCAGTGGAGCCAGAGGGAAAAGCATCACCAAAGGACAAAAACACCCCAAACATGACCAAAAACAAAAATGCATTTTGTAACACCAAAACATCCCTTAACAAGTTTTCGTGACAATGTCCTGAGTCCTGGCTGTGCCAGACCTAGCCATCAGAGAAAGCTGAAAACATCTGCCAGGCTGCTCATGGTCCTGAGCAGAAAAGTCTGGGCTGGAGGATTCCACTCGATTTGTTGGCAATTAACAGAAAACTCAGTCCTTGAGGTGAAACAGAGAAATAAACAGAGAAACAAACCTTAGGGCAGCCTCTTTGTTCCCGTTTCACCAGGCTCAGCTTCGCCTCTGCCACTTCTCCTGACTCCTTGCCTCAAATTCTCTGGTTTTGCAGTGGACTCCACGCAGTCGCTCCCCTTGGAGAAGGGGCAGCGCATAATGGTGCCCATCAGCCATCCTTTCCCTCTTTCCCTTCTCCTCCACAGGTCTGCTCTCCTCCAGGCTCGCAGGGATCACCCCGTGGGTTCCCTCACAGCTGCTGCTCCCCCTCAGGCACAGGTGGGATGGGTTCCAGGTGCTCCTGGGGCAGCTGATTGTCGCCAGCTGGAACCATTGAGCCCACAGGTCCTGCAGCCCGCACCTGCAGTTTACACCTGCTACAATCTATGTGGTGTTTTCTGGGGGGGAATTGACAGAAAGAAAAAGATTTCTCAGAGTAAAGCATTGGATTATAACAGAGGAGGGAGGAATTTGAAGACAGACAGGGAGCACAACGTGGCTGATACAGGACCAGCACTGCCTCGGCTCTGTGCTTGGAGCTCTCAAGGAAAGGCAATGCTCGTTTAGAGAAAAGGCCACAGTCAAGAGATTAAATTCTAAGTTAGCAATTTCGCAGACTTCCCCTTTTTTTGCCTGCATCTCAGCACCTTGAGCCCTGGTTTAGGAGGTCCCAGGTGAGGTGACACTGCCCTTTGGCTCACAGCTCATGCACACGGGGACACTGACAGAGGCAAGGGATGATGATGATACACCACCCACAAGACACCAGGTGTTTCACATGTGCTCTCTTGAACCTCTTAAATGTGAAATGCACCCACATGGAGCTGATTAAAAGCTCCTGTGAGTGTGAAATCTCTCTGAATAGGTTCCTACACCACAAAGGAACGTTTCATACATCGTATTTGAAACAGATCGGAGCCTTAAAAGCAACTTTATTCGACTGCCATTATGAAACAGAGCTTTCATTGTCTGCCACTGAAGTGCTTTGAGTCATCATCTTCCAGTAATAACTAATCCCTTGCTTGTTCTCTCTGTATCTGACAGTTCATGGACAGCTCAACTGCAGGAGAGGAAAGCAGCACACCACTTTCAGAGGGTGGACTCAAACACTCAACTACTGCTAAATGCTTTTGTTTCAGAGTACAATTCACTTAAGCAAACCAATTCTGATAATCTACTTTGAGAGCAGACTGTAATAATAAAAAGTTAAATTGCAGCAGCATCGTCTAATAAAGACAGAGTCAAACATGATTACAAAAGTCAGGAAACAAAAAATACAGCGTAATTTGAGAAACCTGACTACTTATTCTCCATATAATATCCACAGCTTACATTTTTACCTACAATTTTCATGCCAAATTTACTTCTTAATTATTAGCATTTCTGGTGCCTTGAGTGACCTCCCAGAGAGCCCATTTCACACCAACACATGTACGTGTGCCAATGCCTACCAACATGTACATCTCTATTTTATACAGAATTATGGATGGCACAATTTTGGTGTCAAGGACTTGAGACTAGTTACTCTCACAAAGATCTGGTGAAATCTGTCCAGAACTCTACAGAGGTTAAAAAACAAACACAACAGGAGGAGTTTTCAGAATGGCATGATGCTCGTGCACACAGAGAGAATTTTAAACTTGGCCTCTCTTAATTCTCAAGTGTTTGATTTTACAGAGTAATGACATGGGCTTTTTTTGTGTAGTATCTAATCTGAGGGAAGAGACCTTGAAGGGAATACTTAAGAGTGAATTGACAATTAATGTAGCTCACTTTCAAGTATTTGCTCAGCAAGATGCATTCTGAGCGTGGATCTCAACTGATGAGACAGAGGGAACCTTTATCTATAGTCATAAAAAATTAAATGCAGCTAAGATGGATGTCACATGTTCGTGAAGATAATCAGGAACTTCATACCCTGTACTTTGTCAAACCACTTTCCTGCTAATGGACAGCTGCTGCTGATACAAGAGACGTCAGATTTCCCCCAGGCTCTGAAGAATGCTCATGTATAACTAAAAGCTTTGAGATTTATCTCCTGGAGCTGGTGCTAAAACTCTGGGTTAAGACTGTGCAAGACTTCTCACAAATTGAGGTACATCCACAGCATATGCTCATGAAAGAAGAGAACCAGGTATTAACATTTGCACATTAACACCATCAGGGAGCTCACTAAAATATCTCTCTGCTCCCTCACAACCCAAATCTTATTTTAGGACTGTATTTGAGATGATGCCACAAGCAAGAGAGATGTCACAAATCTAAAGACAACAAAGTTTGTCTCTTAACTTACATTCACACTTTCCCATTAAGATTTCTATCATGGACAGAAAAGTGGCTGAATTATCTGAAGACTTCCTGTCAGGGAACGCTGTCATCTCTCAAACGTGCAAACGATTAAGAAATGCTCCTGCAACTCCTCTGTGCAGTGTGTGCTGTATTTCACAGCTGCAAACGTTACAATCTTCAAGAAAGGGAAGGCAACAATTCCCTTCAAGTCATGAAAGCACTGAGCTCAGTTGTGAATGACTGCAGACAGAGCGTGTTGTGACACATGCAGGAAGCGCTGTTTTATAAGAAGATTATTCTTGCCAACATGGTTTTGATAAGGAACAAGTCTTTGCCAAAAAAAAAAAAAAAAAAAAGATATGTTTGTTTTCCAAATCCTTATGTAGCCCTTAGCACTCACTTATTTGAGCTTCCCCTTGTGCACAGGATACAAAAGGAGCACCAAGCATGGGAATGAAGGGCCATGCTTCATCCATCATACAACAAAGCAGAATCATACTTGTAGCATAATATTATAAATACTAGAAATAAATACCACAGAGAGTTTTACAAAATATTTATTTTGAAAAAAATCACTCTGTACAAATTTAACATTCTCAACACAGAAGTTTTATAAAAATGCTAACACAACAGAAAGACGAGTGAAACATTAAACTGCTCTTTTTCTTAAATTACAAAGGGACAGATTCATTCCAAAGAAGCTACTGTAATTCTAAACAGTAAAGAGACCTTGATAAGATTTTGTTTTTTCCCTATTACAGACAAATACAGGTATCAAAGGATGACTTTTCTCATCCTTTTATAAACTTCCCCCCCAAACACTGTTCACAACTAAACCAAATACTCTAAATGGTTTACACTTTCACTGTACATAGCTTGTGCTCCAGGAAAAGTCAGCACAATTTGACCATCATTTTCTCAGTGCCTAACAAAATCTCACCTCTATAACATTTGGTACAAAATTGTCTGTACAAACCAACATTGCTCATGAAAATTAGAAGCAAACTTAAAGGTTAAGAGCATTAATCTGTGCCTTCAATTTGGCATTGTGAAGAGAGAGTGATTAAGTAAAATTTCACTGAGTAAAACTCAGTAACTGGGATTACTGTATTTCTTTTTTTTTAGTAATTACCATTGTATAAAAAGTTTATATACTGCAGGTTATTATTAGGAACAGCAGGCCCTAAATCTAACAATGCTAGTTTCATAGTCTTCATCATAAAACTAGATTTTTCTGTATATTATTTTTCTCTCTTCATTTTAATCTATTTGCGAAAGCTGCTGTTGCATATCAACTGCTTAAACAGGAGGAGATGTCTCCTCATTAAACTAAAACCAGTAAAAACGCCATACTACTGTAAACACAACTAGAATGAAAACTGACAAAATGCAGTGTGGCAGGTAAGCCATCGTCTGGAAAGCTTTTTTCACATTTTCTTAACACAAAATATGGCTCACACCACAAACAACAGGACGAAATAAAAACAACCGGAAAAAAAAAAAAAAAAACCAAAAAACAAGCCTAAACTATTGAATCTTTCAAGTCACAGCCAGGGGTGCCAGGCAGGGTCCATCCTGCAGAGGTTGTCCAGGCTGTTTGCAGCTGCCACCAGGGTGTTGACTTTGCTCTCCCCTCCCTCAAACTGGGCGAGGTTGTGGAGGCGCGTCATGATGGCAGTCACAGCTTTCTGAACCAGTGAAACCAGCTGCTGGCTGTCCATGTTTTCGGGCTGCCCAGCTGCTGACAGTGGAGAGGAGGTGTCCTCTTGGGTTTTTTTGTGCCATGCAATGATTTCATCCCGTAGCACAGTTTTTAGGATGCCATCAACCTATATGAAGAAGAAAAATTGGATTATTGCGCTTAATCCAAAGAACAATCAGGTTCTATCAGATTACAGGATTGTAACTAGATTTTAGCCAACAGCGTTTTGACAGTATTGGTGCCACGTTGCAATTTTAAACTTTTCAAGGCAAGTGTGGCTTCCACCTATCTTTATTATTTCCTCCCAAGGTGTTTCTTTTCATAAGAAGTTTCCACTACAAAAACACAACACAATGACTCCTACAGAAATTAATAACATATATTAAGATATTGATACACAAATACAGTTGTGTATATTCTATTTTAATTACTCCACTAATTCTTGTTTTTTCCCACACGCACAGAAGTCTTGGGCAAAGATTTGGAGGACTTTGAAATGCTGGAGGGGTTTTTTTGCAGTCATTACACTCTCAGGGAATATTATTTTCTGCTAAACACGGAAAAGACACTGACTACAACACCCATACATATGTACCTAATATATATACATATATGTTATATAGGCCAGTTCTATCCTTGGATGTAAAAGAAATACCTGCAACAAATACTTCCCTATTTTTTCTCATCACTGAGCTGAATTATTGGTATTAATCTGTCAACTCCAACAGTCTCAAGCTTCTAAAGCAAGCTTTCACATGTCCAGTCTGAGTCAAATTAAACATTTACACATAACAAATAAAACATTTCCAAAAAATTTCCAACATTTCAGCCGGCCTTTGTGATGACCTCAGGGTAAAATTTTAAAACAGATACACATCATTCAGTTCCTACCTTCAGCAAAAAAGTGCTGTTTAGTTCATAACTTGTCAAATACAAGCCTGCAAATAATGGTGCAGAAGGTATACAAACCTTGAAGTTTGGCTGTGCAAAGCAGCGAGCTACTGCAATCATGGATGCAGTGAGGGGCCCAGACACCCCGATGGTGGTGAGAAATTCCGAGATGTTGGGGGTGAGCCGGAACGGAACCGGACGATTGGCATCCAAATCTCCGGTGGCATCGTTAATGTCAAAGCGAAAGTAGGCGACATTGAGCTTGCCAGTATCCTGGGTTTAAGAGAAAGATGCACAAAAGCAATTAAAGGAACTGATTTTCCTTCCTGGGACCAAAAGCAGTTGGATTTTTGTTTCTGTTAATGCTGAGTTCCAACAGTACCACAATAGCTTTTCACTCATTCACCCAAAAAGCTTTTGAGCACAGAAGTTATAAATAAAGGCATGTACAAAGTCAGGTAAGTATTTGTCTCAAAATGTTGTGTCCAAACCCATCACTAAATACATGTGATGCCAAACTTAAGGAATAGATCCTTCTGGATCGTGATCTGTACAGAGTCACGGCCAACAGACCTCTGGGACAACATTCAGTGTCCAAGGCTCACTGTGGGTAAGCAGCTGAGCACTTACTAGAGGGATCAAAAAATCCTATTGCTATACAGACTATAGCTCTCTGTGCGTTAAAATGACATTGGGACTTTAATAAATACTACCTTTGCTCTTTTAAGGTGGCAAACCTCATTTTATATGTTAGGTTAAAACAGAAAAATCATGATTAATAGGAGTTGTAGTTTGATGCCAATGCTCAAAAGAGAATGGTATTTGAAAAGGGGTATAGCCCTGTAAGAAAATGAAGCCCTAAACGTTGCTGTTCTTAGATCTGTTTGATTTAATACAGAGGTATTTTGAAAGTAATATATCTAAAAGAAGACTAAAAAGAGAGACTTATCAGTCATTTACATTAAGAGTTCCAATATCTACGAAGGACTTCACAAAGTTCTAAGCTCTCCCCACAGAAGGCAGAGTTGATGTTCACAGGGACTGCAGTTTAAAGTACTCCCTACAGGAAGTGCAACCACACAGACATAAAAAGCCTACTGAAATGCACTGTTAATTATATATGTTGAACTTTAATGAATTTCAAAAGCACAGTCCAAATATCCATCTGACCCAAGACGACAGAACGAACAACCTGAAGCGTACCTGGGCAATCTGCAGCATCTCGGGGTTGAGCCTGTTCAAATGGAAGATGAATTCTGCAAAGCCAATTAGGGCTAACTGGATGGTGAACATCTTCCGGAAGGTCCAGTAATCCGTGGCGTTGGGGAAGGTGTGCAGAGCCCACTCCTTGAGCATGCTGCGAGGCACCATGTTACTCTGCACCTCCTTCAGGATGTCTCTGAGAACCTACACAGGAAAAAGGTTCATTGGAAGAGGGTGTTTTTAATGCACTTCTTAGCAACAGACAGATAGACCTAAAGCAACTACCAATCTGCTTTTAATTGTTGTATCTCATTTTAGGAAAAGCATTAAAAAAAAAAGGAAAATCTATCAAAATATTTAATTGCTATAGCATGTACTAGCCTAATGAGTTAGAAAAAGAAATAAAGTTAGGATCCGATTATGTTACCCCAGAAAGCATGTTAGTCATGTTGACTTTAATTAAATGGTTGTTAAAGCTTCAAAAGCAAGAATTCTGCAAATAGAAACAAATGTTACATAGCACTTCCATTTTATTTCATAACAAAGAAAGTGAGACAATTGTTTAAATTATGTCTGTAATACATATTTATTGTGTATTTTCTAAAAGCTGTATTTGGAATGGGACTGGCATTTTATGTACGAATTTGCACTAACCCTAAGATAAAAAACATTAAAAAATCTTATATATCACAATTGGTTGTTTGGTGGAGCTTACAGAAAGAGGGGGCTTTGTTCTTTCTGAGTACTTCATTTATTAGGTGAGATTGCCCAACTGTTTGGCTTAGATGAAATGGATCCACTGGCAATTTTAAGAGAAACATTAGAAGAACATGGGAAGCCTGCCTCACATATCATGCTGTAATGGCTTATGTAAATTAGGAATCCTGCTTCCCATGCTGTCAATTAATTATTTTTAAAGCACTGTACAAGAGAGCAAATAAAAAAAAAAAAATCAATCAGCACCCTGCCTGTTCTCAGTTCCATTTACCCAAAACAACTTCCAGCAATACAAATACAGCTTTTTTTTAATAAAACTTTTCCAAGACAACCTAAACCACCAAAGAGACATAGAGCTCTCATTATGCAAAATCAAAATAAAACTGCAAAAAATCCAACCACCACCCGTGCACCAGGTACGTGTCTGACATGCAATGAGAGGTGAAGCGCTGAGGGGAACTGACATGGGGAATTTCAGCCCGGGATGGAATCCGGGGTGCTGAGGTACCTGGTGGCTGGCCTGCGTGCCCCGCGCCTGCACCGTGGCCAGCCGGTCGTAGTAGCGCGAGATGGGGTTGTCGTGCTCGATGCCCTTCTTGGCGCAGCGCTGTTTGTAGATCTCCACCAGCGACAGGGACGAGGGGTTGTCCTCCACCAGCCGCATCTGCGGGGACACGGCCACCACCCGGGGCACTGCGGAGGGCACGGGGGGCAGAGAGCAAAGGGAAACTGAGCACTTCATGCAGAGCCCGAATGCTTACACAGCAGCCCTTAGAACACGACTGTCATACATGAAATCCCTAATTGTGTTTGGTCTTTGCATATTAAGTGCGCTAATTAATTAATTCTGAGTTATATATTTTTAAATTGAATGTTAAAATTAGCCCATGGGCCCAGGTACAAAAATCAAGTTCCATTATCAGTGTTTTCAATTGTTCAAGGTAGTTTATTAAAAGAGTTGCACTATTCCCAGTTAAAATTGCCCAGTTAAAAATTCCCAAGTTATGTCCCCTTCTCAAACTTTAAACCACCTGTACACTATAAGAGTTATCTTTCCTATGTTTATTGTCTAATTTTACAAGTGTTTTAAGATGTGTTGGATGTATTTTAATATTTTTTAAGTGTTTTTACTTTGCACCCTAACTCAAAGCCTAACTCCAAAACCCCAGTTTCTAACAGCCACCAGCTACTTTTAGCTCCTCAACCGTTGCCCTGTAGGCAAGCTCCGCGGCAACCTGAATTTTAATGAGGGCATGTTACCACCCTTATCTCAACTGATACCACCCCTCTGACAACGAGGCACCATTGGTGGGCTGAGATGATCTGTCAAAGGGAAAGCACTGATCACTTTAAACTGAAGGGGCGGGCTGTGGGCAGGTTGTGGGCGGGCTGGGGCGGAGCAAAGGCACTATAAAACAACACGACGCGCTTCAGAGAGAGAGTCCTCTGCAGACTAGCTGTGGGTGGGTATCAGTGCTGGGCATTAAAAGCCTTACTCCTATTAAGGAGCCTTTAATAACTTTTTTCCAACTTTTGGACCAGCCAAAAGTCAGCCCAGCACTGCAAGTCCTTTTTCTCTACCTGAGGTCCAGTGCTGTCTCAGCCAGAAGATCTCAGATCCCTGCACTCCTGGGGCATACCATCTACTGAGCCATAGGATCCCAAATTTTTATATTTTTCTAGTTTTTGTAATTTTTCAATTCTTCTGTTTTCAATAAATTATTTTAATTTTTAATTTAACTAAGAGTTGTCTCTTTCTTCACAACGGCCCCGATCATCAGCTGAAGTGCATCGAGAGAAAGTTTTCATTGCTGTGCTCATAACTAATTTGCAAGCTCGGTTAAAAAGGAATTACAGCAGGGTTTTTTTAATCTTAACAGAAACATCAATTGTATTTTCAAAAAAATGGAGCACTCATCATTCTTCCTATTTTTTTTACCTTTAGGCAACAGGGTAATACTTTGTTTTGAGGCAAAGCAGTTCATAATACCTGATTACAGGACTTTGGCATTACGTCAATAAAAATGATTCTGAAGAACAAAGATTAGCTCATCAGGGTATATAAAGTGATTCAAAAAAACTGAAGGAAAAAATATGGTAGTTGAGGAATAGATGTTTAAATAAAATAGTGAAGACAGAGAAAAATATTCAATAATCAGAAAAATGAAGCCACTGGGCTTTTTCTTGATGAGCAGTAAAACATCAAAAACCTGACCTGCACTTTTATGCTGCTCAGTTAATTTATCATTCTACCAAGTCTTCTGTTCATCCCCACCTAGACAAATACACACAAGGTTTCTTCAATAGCTGGCTTTTCCAGTGACACTGTTGTCACTTTATTTACCATTTAACAAATCCTTCGGCTTGTACATTTTGGTCTTTTTGAAGTCAGAACTCAAATATGCATTTGTAGGCTCTACGTGCAACTTGTATCATACACCTACCTAAGCTCCTGACAGTAACTTCATGTCAAGAGATACTATAAGCCCAAGAAGGAGTGATAAAATCATACTTCTTTGAAGATCTCAGCACTTTTTAAAAAGACAACAGCAATGCAGCAGCTTTGTCTTAGTGTCTTGAATTAAAGTTTCCCTTCTCTGTTAATATATTTCCTGTTCACCCTACAGGGATTATTAGAACTGACCAATGCAATGTGCAGAACTCACTTATATGAGGTCAGTACATGATTCATTGACCTTCTGAAATGCAAAGTATTTATATATTAATATGAAGTAGTTATACAGCCGTAAGCTGGAACTTGCCAACAGCCTCAGTATCTGGAACACAAGAACTTGAAAGCATTTACAGTGGTATCTGAAACACAAAACCAAGCAAGTTGCCAGACTGATATTCTTTGTTTCTTTTTTCATTTCATGAAAGAAACATAATAATTTATACTTGAGACATGAAAAAGGCAAGATACACAAGGAAAAAGAATTAACACTGTTCTCAGCCTTCTTTCACTGTTTCTGTTTTGAAAAAAATTTTTTTTATTATGTATTTTGGCAACTTATACACATAAATCCTATTGGAACTCTGTCTTTTCCCATCATTAAGACCAGACTACCATTACATTTGTTAATTCTGCAATGTTTAAGCATTGCCAGGCAGCAAAGCTAGAAGTAACCTTTTATAGGATCATAGAAGTATGTTCAACAGAAGTCCTCCATGTGATATCCAGATTATTTTATTTGACAAAAAGTAACCAGTCAGTAACTATTCCTGAAAGGATAATTCCTATCACTATGGATAACATCAAAAATTACAAAGATACATTATTGTATCAGAGAATTCAGAAACTATATCTGAAATTCAGAAGAAAAAAATTCTTCTGTGTTACGTGGAAGACGTAAAAGAAATTCAATATTCATATATCGCAACTTGGGGAGAAAAAGTTTGGTTCTGTCCCTCTTCAGTTGTCTTTAAATGTTTATTCTGAAGTACATGCACCCATTTCCACACCAACAGGCCCAGTGGGCATCTCTGCCTTAAATATTCACAAGTGCACTTGTATCATAAGCAATGCACATAAGCACTTCTACAAACACCCCAGATCCCATGCAATCAGCTGCACTTCTCCAGAGGGGTGCTACAGCTCCAGACAAGACTAATCACCCACACAGATGTGAATTTACCTTCTGAATATTCAAAAACCTCCAGCGATTATAACCTTGGAGTGCAACTTACATTTAAAAACAACACAGACCTCTCTCTTTGCGGTACCTGTGAAAAACAAATGCCTTTTGGTGGTCTCCTTCCTCTTCTCCAGGCAGGGGTTGAGGAGGCGGAGGAGCTGCAGGACCCTCTCCTCGCGGCGCGACTCGGTCAGGCAGGCGTCGTTCATCACCAGGTACGGGTAGATCTTGCCGTTGTGCCCGCGGATGTACAGCCTCCGAGCCGCCGTGTTGTGCTTCTGCACAATCTCCACCCTCGGCATGAACCTGCCAGGATCATTTGATATTCATGACATGGATGAGGGTATTGAGTCTTTCATTAGTAAATTTGCAGATGACACTAAGCTGGGAGCTTGTGCTGATCTAGTGGAAGGAAGGAGGGCTCTGCAGAGAGACTTGGATCGATTGGATGGATGGGCAGAGTCCAACAGGATGAAGTTTAATAAGTCTAAGTGCCGAGTTCTGCATTTTGGCCACAAAAATTCCCAACAACGTTACAGGCTGGGGACAGTGTGGCTGGACAATGTCTGGGTGGAAAGGGACCTGGGGGTGCTGGTCGACAGCCGACTGAACATGAGCCAGCAGTGTGCCTTGGTGGCCAAGAAGGCCAATGGCACCTGGCCTACATTAGGAACTGTGCGGCCAGCAGGAGCAGGGAGGTCATTCTTCCCCTGTACTTGGCACTGGTAAGGTCACATCTTGAGTGCTGTGTCCAGTTCTGGGCCCCTCAGTTCAGGAAGGACATTGAGATGCTTGAGTGTGTCCAGAGGAGGGCAACAAGGTTGGTGAGGGGCTTGGAACACAAGCCCTATGAGGAACCATTGAGGGAGCTGGGGTTGTTTAGCCTGGAGAAAAGGAGACTCAGAGGTGACCTTATCACTCTCTACAACTCCCTGAAAGGTGGTTGTAGCCAGGTGGGGGTTGGTCTCTTCCACCAGGCAGCAACTGACAGAACAAGAGGACACTGTCTCAAGCAGCACCAAGGAAGGTATAGGTTGGATATTAGGAAAAAGTTTTTCACAGAAAGAATAATAAAGTACTGGAATGGTCTGCCCAGGGAGGTGGTAGAGTCACCATCTCTGGATGTGTTTAAAAACAGACTGGATGCGGCACTTGGTGGCATAGTCTAGTTGAGATGTTAGGACATGGGTTGGACTCGAAGATCTTGGAGGTCTCTTCCAACCTCATTATTCTGTGATTCTGTGATGAGACCTTTGTAACCGTTTTGAACAATAGGATCTCTATTGATTACAATGAAAGCACTAATCTCAGTTTATACCAACATACAAGAAAACCAAATATACTCTGGACAGTACAGTTGTTTAGTGATCTAATGTAAAATTATTGAAGGAGAATAAATTATAAATTTTTAAAAAGTCTTATATCAAAGTTTGACTCTATATATGTAACATACATATATAAAATATCCATCTGCTATAAAATATCCATCTACTTTTGCAGAGTGCATGGATGGAGAGGGCTTTAATTTTCTTCTCTGTTTTCACAATTACAGCTACCAAAAGGTATTTTTAGGTTACCTTGCTATCTTGATGTAGTAATGTGTTGGCTTTGGCATAAGGAATTCTCCAGGTATTTCTACTTCTGCAGTTTGAGCTGAAAAGTTACTTAGAAAGCGGCACTTTTCCTCTATGAGGAAGAACTTTGGAAGCTGTTTAGTTTTGGCCTCCAGAATTTTGATCCATTTCTTTAGTTTGGAGATAAGGTTGTGGAGTTTCATTGATCCTGGCACACTGAAGTCAAAATCTAAAAATAAGCCAAACAAAAACAAATCACCCAAGTCAATAGTGCAAACCAAACACAGACATCCCCACTAAGCTGAACTGCCTTTAAAAGACAGGCTCTGTTGAATATTTCTATTTTCTGTAATAGAAATCACTGCAATACTGAGCATTTTCTGGGCCACACCAACACCATCTTCCCAACATCGCTCTCACTACAGTTTCAGAACAAAGCAAATAAATAATAAATAAATAAACAATTAAATGTCTTTGAATTTCCCAAAAGAGGGAAAATGAATAAACCACATGCATGAAATGATGGCTCAGCACTTCAGTGCCACAACAATGAAAGACTAAACACACTTGGGTAAGAAGACAAAGTGTTCTCTGTAAACCTCATTAAGTATGGCATCCCAAATTGTGCCAGTTAACCAAAAGACTTGAATTTTTAAACTCATCTCTACTTCCTGGAAGATGCCATTTTAAGTTCAACATGTCTCAAGTGAAAAAGCAACAGCAAAAAAAACCCAGAGAATATCAATTCAGTATTTCTGAAACTTACAGCTAGAGCAGAACAGAATCTTCAGTATTATTCAATACAACAAAAAACTAAGTCTTAAAAATGAGTTTAAACTTTCTTGCAGAACCTTTGTTTCAATATCTTATGCACACTCAGTATTTTCCTAAGCTGACAAAAATACCGAAAACCAAACAAACATGAGTGCTGCTCAGAAAACCTGACCACATAAATATGCTACAAGCATCTGCCTGCTAGTGTGCCAAGAGTGAATTAAGTATGTGCACATAGCAATTGCTGCATATAAAAGTTTTTTTCAAAACTCTGCTTGTCCCAAGGACTTACTCCTACAAACAAGCTTAGAACATTCATTTAGCCAGCAGAGTTCCTGCCATTCTATACATACACTCTTCTAAGTTCTTGTCTTTAGTCCAGGATGCTAATGGCAAAGAAAACAGTGCAGCCTAGGATTGCTTTCATTTTGCTGTTCTGTTACTTAAATAAATATCAGAGAACATGTAACCCAACATATTTCACTGTGTATCCACAACAAACTGATATGCTGAAAGCTTTCAGTGAAAGACCTAAGTTTACTAGCCTAAAACAGAGCAAAAAACCAGCACACACAAAATCCCTTCCACTTCTGTAAGAGAAAAAGTCTATAATGAAAAATACAGTTTCATATTTATGGATGTAATATTCCCTTTTCTTTTTCTGCCTGCTGTGGGCAGTGCATCTATTGCAATATCACTGTAAAACATTCTTATTATAATCCCAAGCCTACCCTCTAGTGAGCAGTGGGAGTAAATCATTTCATCAAAGTGACAAAATTATTGCATCATTTATCTCCCAAATCTCTGAAGTGCAGGAAAGTACCCTCAAACTGCAACTAGTTTTTGTGCCAATGTGAATCAGCCAAGAGGTAAAAACACACATCAATATATTTTCCTAACAAAAAAAAGTCATTCAGTTCACCACAAGAGCAGCTCTAGTTTGTTGAATGCCTATTTAAGGATTCTTGTTGTTCTTTTGTTTCCCAGTGGCAGATGGGAAAAACAGAGAGTTCAATTAGTCTTTCTGCTCATGTCACAGAGAGCCCATCTGAGAAGAAAAATCACTTCAGCTGGAAGAAAGGGAAATTCAAGACCAAACATTATTTGTGTACAAAGTCTCTCTGCTTTGCAGACATCTTAATCTATATAAACAGTGGTTTTGTTTCAAAAAAACCCACATTTCTTCAGTACTTAGCATTGGAGAACACCTCTCTCAAGCCAACACACACTGGTCTGAAGCACCTCACTACTTGCACCATCTGTTCCTAAACAGAATGGGAAGTTTTCCCCCTCGTCCTTAATGGAGATTTTCACTGAAGGCCATGGCACAGACTGCAGTGGAAGCAGTTTGCTCTCTCTCTGCTCAATGCTGCTGAAGTTTCTTGCCACTCTCAAGAGAAGGAGAAATGAGGCACAATCTTCTTCCCAGTGAGACCAACCTAAAAAAATCCTGATGGCTTTCAACACTCTTTGATTGAGGGCTGTACCATGACTTCTCAGGAAGCAACACCAAAAAACACACTGGAGGTACCAAAATTGGAGTACCAAACCCTCTGTTCCCCCCAGTCCCCTTGACCTACAGAACACTAACATGGCATTAAGAAAACAAACACCTCCAAATTAAGACTCCAGAACTATAGAAAAACACCATGGAAGAAAATAGTTGTAATCAATGAAAAGCATTAATGCTTTTTGAGCAAGCAACAGTTCATTTGAAGATTTTTGAGATATTCTGACCATAGGAAAAGCCTGATCCCATTAAAGGTTCACACCTCAAGGATGTCCAGCTAAAAAGCCAAGCTCATGTAAGGTATCCCTGAGGACTGAGTTGTAAGTTCAGCTGCACAAAGCAGGCCAATTCTTTATGCCCATGACACTGAAGAAGATCCAAGCATTCTCCAAAATTGAAGTGCTGTCCTGCTTTTGAAGTTATTATTCAAACATTTATATACTCTACTTCCCAAAACTTCTTTCTAATCGCACAAGAACTTCTGGAAAAAAACAACAAAGATGAAAAATCTCAGTGACAGGAGAGCAGAAATATGGAGCAGGACTTCTGGTTTATCTCTCAGCTCCAGAACACCAAGACTGAACAGACCAGACACCGAGGTCAAATATTATCCATCTCTTCATCGGGATTTCCTGCATAACATCCTGTTACCTAAAAATTACAAGGGAAGCAAAGAAAGAGCTAGCAAAGTATGCTATGTTCACTCTTGAGCAAAAAGGGGGAAAAAAAATCCTTAAAAAAGCTGAAAATGAGCAGAGCCGTTTCCCCTGCCCTCTCCCCCCAGTTCAGAGCCACATTTGGGTTTCAAGAGCTTCCTCCTGACTACAGAGCTACCATGTATAGTGAAGAATTCATTGTGCTGGGTGACAAAGTCTCAAGGAAATTACTGTGCCCTTCAAGGGTGTATTTTGGTCCATTCATATTCAGCTTGAGTGGAGAGATGGTTGCAGAAAGAAGCTGATCCAAACTGTAAACTATCATCTGCCCACAAAAGGACAATTGAGGCAGCTTTTCTGCTGCTTACTCTGCTGAGAGAGCTCTCAAAGGGAGCATTTTTCAGCATTTTCTATTCTTTGATGTCAAAAGGTTTAGCAGAAAAGGAGAGAAAGAACAAAGAACAGATAGTCAAAGAACTGTGCATTTGAAGTTCCAGAAAAAAAATTCAAAGGAAAATTTGTTTTTATAATATAACATTAGGATGGGGTAAAGATGACCTATCACAGCTCCAACAGTCCACACTGCTGCAGAATTTAGAATTTAGAACATAAGATGGTGTGAGAGTCCCCAGTGGCTCCAAACAGAAATCAAAATACAACCCTGATGTTGATGGAAATGATTATGCAACCAAACCCTGTTGAAAGTGTCAATAAAACATAGCTGTCAACATTAATCTGGGAATAATTGACAAAAAGTTTACTCCAAGGCAGCTCCTTAGCTTGGATACTTTTGAAATGAAAGGCAACCATTGTAATTATCTGTCCATCATCCAAATGCAACAAGTACTGAGAATGGGAAAAACAAACATGAACATTGTAGAGTGACAGAAGCACACATTAGGCACACTCTACAATTGGTTTCTCATCATGTTAAAATAGTCTTTGCAATCTTCAGTACGGTAATTACAATCCTATTCAGTTATTTACATACATTTTATTGTTATTGCAAAATCAATAAAAAACTTATTTTCATTTTAGGCATAATGAATTAAACTACAGAAATTATTAAGTATGCTGATTGGTTTAATTTCCTCTGTTTTCCCACTTTTAACTTGTAAATTTAAACACTGGATATAATAGATTAAAATAAAATCTAATCCAGCACTAAGCAAAATAATTACTGGTATCCTGCAAACATTCATATTTCATCATATTTGAAAAATAAAACATTAAATCTTCAAAAAAAAGTAATTACTGTTATTTAACTGAAGTTTACTAAGAAACACTTCGCATTCAACGACTTCACATGATTTTTATGACCAGGCCTATGTCATACCTCGGTTTATATGTTGTTCCATATAATTCTTTAATTAAGAGAGAAAATCTGAAAAGCTTAGCAGCCATTTATATATCACAAAGATATATAAAAATAGAATAATAAAAAATAAAAACAGTGTAAAAAACTGGAAATCATCTCCATTTTTTCACTAAAAAATTGGAACTGAAGTGTAATTAAACTTTCTTAAATGTTTCTCTAGAAATGTTTTGAAATATTACTTCAGATATTGCAGACTTGAGTCTGGTGGTGTATTTACTTCTCCTTTACACCTCAGAAACCCCAGATCTCTCTGATGCTCACAGGAAAGGAAGCAGGAAGAGATACTGTGACAGACCAAAAATAACTCAAATCCAACCAAAACTCAGCATATCAACAACGCTTAGAGCAATAAACAAGTGGCTAAACTACTGCTGCCATGTAATGACTATAAACAATTATTAAAAATTAAAACCAAGTCCAGACTTGTATTAAATGTAGAGTACTTCAGCTGGAAGGGATCTACAGCAACCACCCATCACACTGAGCCTGCTGCCTGCCAGGCAGCACCCCCAGGTACCTGCTCTCCCCATTTACACCTGTACCTGGCACTATTGCTCTGTTCTAGGTATAGAATCCTGCACTTGGACTGGTGAAATTTCATCCCATTAATCATTATCCAATGATTTTTTCCCCCCCCTGTATGCTCCTATTAAAGGCACACAAAGTGTTTCTACTTCCATTTCCCTCCCTAGTACACTTCATCCAGTAAAAATTTAATCATATGGTTCAGGACTTTCATTATCTGCTGTCATGCAACTGCTGTGCCTCAGGAAGGACATCATGCAATGCACGGCGTGCACAAGATACGTAGGTCATTTCTACAACTGAGTTACTTTCACAAGATTCCCATCAGTTCCCTTATTTTCACAATATTACCAGCAAAATGCTTGAAAAAACACCCCAAGTCTACTTGTCAAACACTCTCAGTTATTTATGCAACACTCAAAATTGTGGCAACCCAAAACATTGATGCCAATCAGTGTCACCTTCTGTCATATGTGAGCTGCGTGGCCTTAACACATTTCACCAAACAAATCAAGCTTGTAAACAAGCTTTTCTTAGAATTTTAAATCAAGATCAGATACTTAAATATGTAACCACTGGTTAAGAGAAAATGAATGAAGCAAAAAGCTACTTCCCTTAAGTATCTTTTTTATTAGATCTGATTAAAGTTATTGATTCAATTTACCAGTGATGTAAATTTGGGTAATAGAATTTTTATAATCTAGTTATCCAAAACACTAAAGTAATCTTACTCATCAGAAGTAGGCTGTTTTGAGAGACTTCACATAAAACCATCAGTTCGGAGTTCTGGAGTGAAAATGTCATTAAATTCTGGCATCACAGAGACAGAGGTCATTACTGTCCCTCACATACAGCAGGCAGTTCTGTGTAAATCGCAAAAATATTATAGTGAAGTAATCTAATTTATCTTTAAATACATATGTGATCAAACGAGAGTCTTCAATAATAAAAATACAATATATTTATTCTCCAGACTGATGTCTGTTTTCCGCCTGAATTACATTTGTTACTCCACAAAAGACTGGAACAAAACTATTCCGGGTTTGCTGAATGACACAAAGGTGCTGTTTTCTAAAGTTTCTCTCAGGAAAGATATTGGAATTAAAAAGCAGAATGCCCTCACAGCTGAACTGGAGGAAAATTTTCTTGAGATTAAAAGCAACATTTAAAAAAAATTTTAAACATTTACCTGTTGTAAACTGCCCTTTTAACTTCTGGAACACGGGGTCTTGAGCTGTTGCCTGTGCTCTCCTAGCTAGAGACTCTGAGGCTGCACTAGAAAACATGGTGGACACATTAGAGACGTTCTCAAGACCCACTCCAAAGGTGCTGACTAACTTCTTGACAAAATTCAGTGTATGAGGAGTGATTTTGGCATCTGAAACGGCTCCGCTTTTCTCAAAGGCAACAGAGTAGCACTTTGCCAAGCCCTGCTGCAGCTGTCTAAGAACCTAAGGATGAAAAAAAAAAAAAGCAAAATAGTCAGGAAGATTAGGCCTTCTGATTTGACACCAAATATTTATTCCCACACTGCATTTTATATAGCAAAATTATCCTCTCAGAAACATCTACTCAAAACTCTACTTTTAAAAGGCATCAGAGGGTTAATCAGAATAACAGCACTGAATTCCATCAGCATTGCAAACAAACTGAGCGGGGGAAATGCTGCATCACAAAGGACAACTTGCTCCTTTCAACAGCAGGTAACTTTAAGATTTCATGTTTCGAGATATATGAAAAAAATGTGATATAAGGAAACCTTCAAATAAACACTCTGCTAGGGAGACAGAACAGAACAGTCCAACACTTTGAGAAGCAAATAACAGCAGAGTGGCAGGTCCATCTGCTCTCTGTTGTAATTCAAATTTCAGGTAACAATCACCACCTGTCACAGACCACCAGCTCACGAAGGAAACTGGTATCATTGAAACTCAGTGTAACAGTATACATTTTCACTTAGTATGAGCAACAGCTTAAATGCTAGAGGCATTCATCACATTAACAGTTCTGCAAAGCCTCTGTACTGCTCCCAGAAATAACCAAGATCCTTAAACTCCAGTCAGAACAGTTACTTCTACAAATACATCAGTTTACTAATCAAAACAAACAGTTATGCTTTCATGTTTAAAATTAATTCTGGATAAATATTTTGCAGTTAAATTTCCCTTATATGATGCATACATATGAAGGTGTATTGAAGCCAAATACCTCTTCATGCCAATTCTCTCTGAACCAGACCATCTGATCCACAATGCCTTCCAGGGAGGACAGAAGTGTTGGATGCAATTCCCGCTGCATGTGCATTATCCTGCTGCATCTCCACATTGGGGCAGTGGCTCTGATGGGCCCAGGGTCTGAGGCAGAGTGGGACTGATTTCCAACTGAACTTGGCTGCTGTTGCCCTGAATCTGGAAAGTGAACATTATAAAGGAAGGAAGAATTACCTTTCACGAACTTGATACGCGCCCATGTGAAATAAAATAAATCATTCCAAGAATTGGCTTGAGATTTACATTAAGTATTAATTATGTATTACTTACTGAGTTTCAGAAAATTTTTTTTTAGAAAGAAAATTGGGGTTTTGTAGAGAAAACTCTGCACCAAATGCTGTTTAGTGGTACAGACTTCCCAACATTAAAGCAAAATAAACACTCCTCAAAACTACATAGGAGGTGTAGCTTTTACATTACCAACCTACGCTCTTGAAGTAACAGACATTGTTTCATAGAGGATCAAATAATCTGAATTATGGGTGGTTTTTTCCCTTCCATTTTGGGGAGACCTTTCACACATAACTAAAGAATAAATATGTTCATGCCAACAACAGACAAATTGTCACATTCTGTATCTTTTAGCACAAAACATCTCTAGCATGATAGCTGTATCAGACAGTGATCAGCAGAGTTTTGCTTTATCAGATGACCCCCACTAACTCACACAACCCACCCACCCAGCAGTGGTTTTTGGCAGAACCTACAGGGAAATATTTTACTGTTGCTGGATAAGAATAAATTATTAAGGCATGTGGGTATCTCCTTCTGCAAAGGAGCACCCAAAGAAAAATAAAACATTATTTAATTAGTGCCCTTTCAAATTTTATACAGAAATTAAGTGAACTAATTCGCAAGTGGAAAGGGCAATTAAATAAACAATGCACTTTATAATAAAGAACACAGAACTGAAATGAGAGTTCTTCAAGTAGCTCTCCCAGGATTTTCTGGAAATTATATGGGACAAAAGAACAACTAACTTCCGTGGAATCATTTGACACAACTATTCCAGATGTGATTTGTTCTTGGGAAGCCAGTTGTTGTGCAAGTTGCTGAATGCTTTCCCAAACATTTCTCAAAGCCAACATTGATTTTATCTGGTGTAAACTTAGATGCTCATTTTACTTGAAAATTAACCATAAGAAGTTATTATGGAGATATTATTTTTACCAGTGTGGCTCTTTGAAAACAAACTGAATGTTGCACAGTTCATGCTTCCATTGAAAATTAGACAAGAGAATCTTAAAAAACTGTGACACTCTCCTGTATTTATAAACCAAGAATTTTCTCTTTCTCCAAAAATTTATCAAGATAAACATCCAGTAAAGAACATGCGATTCTCAATAATTGACACGAGAATGAAAGAGATTAAACTCTTCTTGGTGAGTATTTAATACAAGAAAATCTGAGACAGCTCAAGCCATCTGCAGATTTAACTTGACAGAAACAAATCAATGCAAGCAAAGCTTATCAAGAATTTTCTTCCTTAGCCTCGCTAAGTGGGTTTTCTAAAGAATCTGTTTTCTCGGTAAAATCCAGAGGAACACAACATAACAATTAAGTTACAAAGAGCCCAAGCAATTCTATCAGGACCAAACTCACCGCTCTTGTAGCGCTCTCGCTGTTCTATCTTCAAGGTCAAATAGAGGGTCCTGATAGGGAAATAAACAGCTTGGGGATAGACTCTTCCCACCTATTTGGAGATACACATTTCTCAGTTAAGGAATACTGACTACAGATCACATCAACATGGACAGATTCTCTTGTAAATGAGTCTAATTCAGGAATAATCAGCTCTTTGTGTTAAATAAAAGCTCATGGAAATTAAAGATTCTTTGTGTAAGAAAAACCCGAAGAGGATGAATTGGTAGCTCCCTGCACACACTGCTAAGACATTACCTAATTAGAGCTTCCAGATCATATTGCCTAATAAACCTGAAAGTAGCATAATGTCAGAGCCCCAGCTGGGCCAGCTCAAAGATCTTACTCATGTGCATAATGGAAGAAAAACAGACATAATGACAGTGGTTAGTCTTTAAATTAGGCCACAATTCCCAGCAAGCCCCACGATACTTGATAAGAAAGCCCATTAGAGAGTAACTTTACTCCACCTAATTGTGGCACTTAATGTAAGGGGATACCAACTGCACCCAAAAATAAAAACAGGATTTTATGGCTTCCATTAAAAAAAAAACCCTAAAGAGATGTTAACATTCAGCAACCCATTTAAATCTGTAAATCTCAGTATCTATTAAAGGAAAGAAACCATGTGTCTACTACCTGCAATAGAGCACATCTTAAGACATCATTTGAGGCTTCTCCAGCCACAATTTTACTAAATCATAGATCCTTTCTCCATCCAAATGGATATGGTAAGTGGTAGAAATATTGCAATGGAACTGAACTGTTCAGTAATATGACATTTATGGCACATCACTAACCTGACACACAAATGCTTCAGGCTGTAACTCAAAAGTTAATTGAAGAGAATTGCAGAGTTTTAAAATAGTAACACAGAAAATATGATGTTTTTTAATTTCATGTTTTTTCTATGTACCTGATGTTTAAAGGCAAGACAGACAGGACTATCTGTGATATTTGTAAGACAAAGCTCCAACTAGATTACAACTGCTGAGCAAGCACTCACTTCGAAAGACTTTATACAGATCTCAACAAATATAAAAGTGTCTATAATGTGTTGAAATGAGTTTATTTCTGTCAGAAGGCAGTCGAGCACACTGGTGTTGCCAGACAATACCAAGCTTTAGCTACTAAAGTTAACCACTCTTTATCCCTACTCCTATGTTACAAGTATTTTTAACTATGTATTTTGTGTGTTCTATATCATTCACAAAAATATATTAAATAGAATTCCAGAAGGACAGCTATAGTGCCTCGTGCAAATAGGGATACAATTTCAGTGGATTAAATCTCAGCAAGTAAAATTCACTTTGAAATTTAAAATACCCTCCTTAAAGACAGAAGTTACCACTGTTTAACACATCAACAGTTGCAAACAATATCATTTTTAAAGCCTGGCGTTTTTGTAATTTGCTTTAAAAGATATTCGTGTCTCATCTTGCCAACGAAGATTACAGACAATAAAGAATTAGAGATTATCTTCTGTACCTGACTGATGAGGTTGAGGAGGAGTTTGCCCTCTGAGCCAACCAGGCACGTCAGCAGCTGTGGGATCCAGGCAAGCCACTGGATGGGTGGGACACCAATACAATACTTGTCCACTGCATCTGCCAAGGTGTTCTTATCATCATCAAAACTCAGCAGCCAAAGAACCTGGAAGAGAATTCCAAAAGAATCTCTCAGTGCTTAAATTTAAGACCCATCAATCATTACAATGCACAAAAGCAGAGATACAAGGACTCCACAGTCATATTAATAAAGTAAGTTTTAAAGCTGCCTCAGAGACCAGAACTTACATTCACTATGCCTGGCCAATGTTATTTTTTCCCTTAGAAATTATTAAGAATTTAAAATTTAAATGTAAGTGTACTCCTTGCTGTGAAACAAGACAGAAGAGAGCAAATGAAGATGACTGCATTCCAGAAATTCTTTGGGTTTTTGGCTAGGGGTGTAGATATAAATTTAGGCATTTTATAGAACCTAAAATGTGCAACTGAGATAAATGAACATTGATGCAAGAATTTGATTATTTCTTTGGGTATTCTAAATTATTTTAACTGTCCACCCCTAATGATACTTCTTTCTAGTTTAATTTATATGTAAATATATTAAGCATTGACTCAAATCATTAACTGGTATGCAACCAGACAGGGAGACCAATAAATTCAGAGTGCTACTGAGGCCACTTTTAATCTCAAAAAATATTTTCTGTGTTTGTTTCATGGTCAGAACAGATTGACTTCCTTGGTCTGCTATATTAATTTCCTTCATGAAAGAGATTAAATATCCTCAAACTGAGAAATGCATACTACAAATAGCTTTTTTAGCCAAAAGTTTGCTGAATTTCAGAGTAAAACAGAAAAGGATTATCTTGAATAAAATGCAATACTGAGGTAAAAATCAATATTATTTACCCATAGTAATGATAAACAGACCTCAAACTATGTTACTTTTTAAAGGAGCAAAGGATGCCCTTTTGCAATTATTTCACCACATTACGTAGCAGAAATGCTGGATGTGATTTGTCCTCTTCCTCCTACAGAAAGGTTCCACATCTAAAGGAAACCCCAGACATCCCAATGAAGTAAAACATCCCAAGATGAGTTATGTGTAACCAGCCCAACCACACACAGCCTTTCCACCTAAATTAGAGCTTTCCATCAGTAACCCTCTCTCTAATTGCACAGATTCTTTTTCAGCCATCTAGACCTCACCTTTGCTAAGTATTTCCTTGATTTGCTCTCGTTCTGATGGCGACAGGCGTGCAGGTAGCAAGTGATGGCAGACACCCCCAGGTGCAGCTGCCGCTCCTTCACAAAGATATTCTCCAGGTAATCCCCCCACATGGCCCAGGCTTTCACCAGCACGTCGTGCATTTGCACAGCTGCAGAAAAAGCTTTGTTTGCTTCTTCAGACCTGCATGGTGACAAGTAAGAATATGAGTTTTATATAATTTAGTAACTACCTGTAGTGTAAGTCAGATTTCTGATAGGGCAAGCAATTACTTTCTTAATACTTAGTGATAGTTTTGCATTGGGTTCTCTAGTAAGGTCCCTTATAACTGTTTTGTCGTTGCTTTCCTTAAAGTTCAGCACCTACAAAAGTAAATGCTTCATAATGGAAACAGTTTTGTAAGTGTTAAAAACCTCCCTTTTAAAAAAAGAAAAAAAAACTTCCAGTGCACCCCAGTGGGAACCCAAGCAGTGAAACTGGGAGAAAGAAGATGATAACACCAGGGGAGTGGAAGCAAAATCATTTAAACATGCTGCTCTGCTGAGCAAAAACAAGGAGTAAAGCAACATTGGGAAGATGTTACACACGTTATCTTTCAGAGGACTGCATCTTGCTTAACTCCTTTTCCAGTGAAGTCATAAAAAATTTTACAATCAACAGTTTCTGGAAACAGTCAGTTCCTCATCCCCACAGCTGTAAAAGTTTATTTTTTCAACAGGAAAAGTAAAGGAATTTGAAGGTTAATCACACAGTTCTGGCTAACCAAAAGATTATTTGTTTGTTACTCCTGAGGTTTTCTCCACGTTTCCTCAAGTGTTACAAGTCCAAAATTTAGCCTGATTCATCCCAATATATATCCAGCCCTTGAATCTGTATTACTTCTTAGGTATACAAGTAAAGGATGAGAAAACTCACATAAGCATTACCAAAATGAAGAAACTTTTAAAGTAGTTCAAGACTCCTTATTAACAGAAAGAGCTTCACTTCTCCCTTGCAGAATAAGCATTGAAATAAACCATATGAAGGTAACATAGTGCTTGTTTGACTCATTTTTTGAGCTTACATGTAATGTATTTTTAACATAACAATATTAGCTTGGAGGATTATAATACTAAATTAAAATGACCAGCTACTGAGGCATAACTCTAAAAAGGAAAACAGCTTTGTCTGTCATGTATTAGTTTCTGTGCTGCATTGGTGTCCTTGCCTTCAGAAGCTTCCTGCACCCTGGATGAAGGTTTGAAGTGAACCAGCCCAGCAGCAGCCTGATGGATGACTTTGTATCACTACTTCCTCTTTATAAAAAAGGGACTTCTCTGTCCGTTTTCCTTCCTCCCACTCTACAATCCATCACTCTTGACACCCAAGATGATTTTTTTTTAAATGGTTTCTATAACCTTGCCCAGCCAATGGGCAGCACAGGAGGATGCAGGAGCAGAGGTGACCTCTAACTTCAGTTTCGCTGACACACAGGTAATCAATCAGCAGTCCCATTTTCAGGTTCAGCACTGCCATTGGGCCTAACTGAAACCTTCCTAAATCCCTGACCTCAACTGCAGTGCTAAAAAATGCTTGTGTGGTTTTTGGTAAGATTAAGAAACTCAGTACACGTCAGAGCTATGTTTTAAACAGAAACCTTTATCCATTTTATCCTGAAGGAACAAATAGAGACAATTCTCTGCAAGAACTTTAAAAAATTTTAAAATATGGGGGAAGCACATTTTCTTCTCCTTACACCTCAACTACACTTAAGCCTGTGACCATATAAAAGCCCACTGTACTTTCCATCAAGGTAATTGCATTCTGCCTATTTAAAATTCTCTCTTGTATCCACAGAAGATATTCATCATTTCCTGACTTCAATTGCTATGTGAGGTTGCAGTGTACAGCTTAAAACCTGATGGATTTCTTTCCATAAGTGGCCACAATGCAGTGGTAAAGGAATTATTCCACCCATATGTAACACGTAGTAAAACTGCCATTAAATCCCATGCCCACTAAAAGCTGTTGAAATCTGAAGGGGTCCTTTTGGCCTCACCAAACAAAATTTGACTGATGAGACATTTATTTATTGAATTAAAGAGAGATCTTCCTCAAAATCATAAAATACCTGTCAGGACAAAGGAAAACCATTACAGAAATAGTTGTGTGAAAGCAAGGCTTGCACCTGGGTGTTTAATTGCTGCAGTGCAAGACGACTCCAACACACCACATCAGTGTTTTCAGTTCAATTGTCTGAAATAAATGTTCCATTTCCACACTGCATCACACACCAGATTTGCCTGAGCTACACCACCACAGATTTCCCTATGCCTTCACCAGCTGCAGCTATTAAAAAGACAGCCAAAGACAATGAAACAGAAATGAGAGGAACAGAGGCTAATTTTGTTTAAGTAGCTGTAAGCTTATGGACTGAACCTTTTCTCCTTGGTTTTGTATGTGATAATTATAAAGGACATAATTCAAGTAACCTCCTTTTGCCAACTACACAAGGACATCAGTTAGACATCAGTTTGTCCAAGTACTCACAGAAAAAGGGAAGGAAAAAAAGTAATCATGAACTGCAAAGCTTTGAACAAACTTATTCTCCCTACCTCATCTCATCCCTTGAAATATAAAACTTGGGAAAAAAAATCAACTCATGCAAGGTTTGCTGTAACTACTTCTTTCCTAAAACACTTCCAATATATGACCAATCATTACATCTTCAAACTGCAAAGGAACTTTCATAGATACTTTTGTTACAGAATTGTGAGAAATTTTAGACTGGTATAAAGATACAGAACAGCTTTTCTGCTCAAATACTGTGTTGAATACTTCAGCTGCATTTTTCTCAGATGTGTGCTAGTGCCTCGTGCAGCCAGCATACTCACTTGTTAATCTGTGCCAAGAACATTCCCTTCAATGCATAAAACTCTGCAGTCATCTCCTTGGTGAAGTACTTCAGGTTGGTTGATTCAATAACTTCAAGACCCTGTTAAATAAGCCTTAGTGAGAAAAGTCTTTTAAAAGGGAAGGATTTATTAAATAAAAGTGCCATAAAACAACAGCTAAAATATTCTCTTGAAATTTAAATAGCACAACTTTCTAGTATTTCATTTTCATTTTAAAAAATACAGACTGACAACAATTTTAAGTTTCCACTGGCTTGTGCAAACCAAATACTACAGACAGCATTTAGCAGGTTATTTTTCCACCTTGTTTATGTTGTAATATTATTTATATTGTTATATATTACAAGGTTTGTTTGCTGATCAACCACATGCCAGTGAGTTTTGCCTAAAATCACATTTTTTCCCTATCAACACATACGATTTACTTCACCACTCATGAGTCAGACACTCAGAACTGACTTAGAGCTTCAGTTAGTCTTGCAGCACTGTTGTTTCTTCCCATCACAAATAATGCCATTTTCAAAGTCCCTTCCATATATCGATCTTGGAGGATTTCAAAAAACCTACTCCCACTTTACTTCTGGGTCAGCTAATTTTTAATATGTTCACAGTATCCAGTTCAAAGAGGACATTAACTGCTTTGGACTAAGAGCACAACTTAAAACAACACTCCCTGCCAAAGAAACTGAGCCTCTGTTCTGGATAGAGGCAGCTTGTTTAGATCAATGTATCTGATGGCCCCTGCAATCTCACGAGTTCCAACAACAGCTTCAGGGATAAAGCTGCCCTACCTGCATACACTCATTTTTGCCCATGACTCCAGCCAGCTGAAGGTAACACTTGACTTGCTGCCGAATCTTCTGGAAGCAGTCCACAATGGGCACGGTGGGGATGGTGTGGATGCGGCTCAGGATGTCCAGGGCCACGTTCACCAGCCCTTGCTTGCGAGCGATCTTTCCGTACTGGATAATGGCCGAAGCAGAGGCGTGAACTCCCAGCATGGCATTGTTGGAACTGGGATCATGCTGGGAACTGTTCTCATATGCAGTCACAATGGCTGGAAAGGGAATGTGAAGTGCTTGTCATGGTAAATGGCATTATACAGAGAGCAGCATCTTACACAGCAACACACATGATATGGATGACTTAAGATGATGAAACGCTTTAATGAAAATTGAATAAAGTCTAAAACTTGTCAAAATCAAGCCACTTATTTCAAACCATGTGTTGTTGGAAAATTCTGTGATGAGAGCATGCTGGATCAGGCAAACTTACCCTGGTAATGATGTTGTCTCCACATGAAAATGCTGCTCCAGTGGGATAAATCATCTGACACGATAGGTAACCTGTTCCTCCAAGTCTTTACAACAGTCTTCATATCATGTAAGCTGTTGTTCCTCCCCAGATTAGTTGGTTGCAATCCTGCATTTATTTGGGCTGCTTCTTGAAGTTCAATTATTTGCTGTGCTGCCTAGAAGACATTAAACAATATAAATAAGGAACAAACAGAAGATGGCAGCAGTCTCGAACCCACTAAAGGCAGAAGACAGTTTGTTAAAACTACAACCACCTGAAGAAAAGGCCCACAAACTTTAATGGAATTTAATTACCCGTAGTACAATAAAGCCAGTGTAGTATTCTCTAAGCTACCACTTGGCAGATAACAGTTGTATTCATTGTTAATCAACCAAATGAGATAACTATTTGAGAAAAAAAAGGCAGTCCAAATTTATAGAGTGAAATCTCTTGAAACAAAATAAATTAAAGTAATATTTTCCTACAGTCATCTCAGTATCAGCTCTCACAATAGCTTAACCTTCATCCTACACCCATTCATCACATAAATTTAATTTTCTCATGGGTATTTAATCACATACTATCTGATATTAAAAAAAAAGTAATTACTGCAGTGCAAATTGAAGGCTGCATTTGTACCTCTGTCAGTCACTGACTAATTTATCATTTCTTCATGAGGGATATATACATATTAGATTGTTTTAAAAGCTTGTTTTAATTGATATCTGAAAGTACTTAAATACTTTATTTAGTAATATTAATCTTCTCATGCTGCAGATGCTGCCATTCTTGGGCGGGGGGAAAACTTGAAATATGGGTGAAAACTTATCAGGAAGGAATTAAATTCATTGAGAAGCCATCTAAGGGTATTGTGTGAGCTCACACACTGTACCTATTTACTTGATAATTTCTTCTAAATATGGAGAAAACTTCCATATTCATTCACTTCATCTGATGCATCAATTTATACTATAAAAATTCAAAGGTATGAGCTGCTGTGTGAGCTCTACCAACAGGAACAATCATTTTATAGAGGTCCCTTCTCATACCGTGTAGATTAGTTATGAATCACACACACAGAGTGAAACTACTGATCTTAACAGAATCACAGAGGCCTCTGTATCAAAGAGAACTCAAAGCAAAGTCCTCTGCACTTCCACAGGCAGGGCACAGTCACAGATCTCTGAGCAATGGCCCATCAAGAAATGATCCCTGTTATGACATCTCAGTTCAGGTGGCACTGAGATATTCCACAGTTTCTCCCCTGGAGATGAAAGGTTCCCTCCACAGGAACAAGAGCTAATCTTTGTCAGGTATATATTTATAAGATACCTAAACAGGGACAAAGTCAGCCTAAATGCCAGATGAATTGAATGTTTTGCCTAGATCCCACACTGCCAAGCCCAGCATGATCCTGCTCCAGCCCCACTTCCACACTGGCTCCAGCTGTACCACACAGATCAAAGGATACAAGATTCATTTTCAGGAAGCTTCTAAAAGCAACTCAAAGTCAAATCCTATTTTTTAAGATGGATTTAGGCACCTACTTCCATTTAATTATACTTGGA
Organism: Corvus moneduloides; assembly: GCF_009650955.1. Lineage (NCBI taxonomy): Eukaryota > Metazoa > Chordata > Aves > Passeriformes > Corvidae > Corvus > Corvus moneduloides. The sequence continues at coordinate 2,682,963 of NC_045491.1, read as the reverse complement.
AATAACATCTACTCTCAAAAATTCTTCTCTTACAGTTGCAAAATGAATTATTTACATAATTAAATCCAAGAGAAAACCAACAGGGTGTTGATATTTGATACTTGATTTTGATGTTTGATTTCAAAAGGAAACAGCAGTCCAGTTTTGTTATGGTAAAACGTGTGTGAAAGTTGCAGAGGACACAACCATTCATTTTTCACCATGTAATACATGCTACTTCGTTTCATGCAATAGTTAAACTTCATATTCCACATAACCAGAATTGTGCCAAGTGCTTCCCAAAAATATTTCAGGAGGTCTGAAAAAAAAAGTGGTTTCAATCTCTTACAAGCTCTTCCTGACAAGCACCAGGTACTTCAAAGAAATAGAAACACACGCTCTGCAACTTTGAACAAAAAAATACCATGATGCAAAAACTATCAGTACTATACACTGAAATATTTTACACTTGCAGCTACTAAAATTCTGAAACCTGCTACTGGAGAACAACTGGAAATAAGAGCTCTTTGGTGGTTACCTGGAGCAGGGGGGTGTGGACGTGGGACACGACGTGGGGCAGCCGCCGCCACTCGCGGATGGCCAGGCTGCTCGCCATCTCCACCAGGCGCTCGATGAAGTTCAGCTGCTGCTCCTCGGGGTGGCAGATGGCCAGGTACCCCCTGTACATGTTCACCTTCCAGGCCATCTCCTTTGGACAACTCAACTCCACCTGGTCACGGAATAGGAAAAACATCCAGTGAAGATCGTTCCTATGCAAACAGTTCATTTTTTTAAAGCATTCTTAAACAAACAGCTTTAATGCTTTAAAGAGAATCTCATCTTCTGAATAGATCAGATTGAAGTATTAACGTTTATGTCACTAGAGGAGCTTCAGCTCTCCTGAAGTTACTGGTAAGGGCAGGCTAGCACATAAACTGCCAGATCAGCACAAGAGTAGAAGTGCCCAAGCTGCTGCTGGGGTATTTTTACACTGACAAGTGTAATGCAGCTCAAAGAGCTGAGCCAGCCCGAAGCAGCCCTGCCACAGGAGCAGGAAGCTCACAGCAAACAACTCACCCTGTACAAAGCCAAAAGATGCTTCTCAGCAGATAACAGACAGTGTCTGAAATGCTTCAGGGGCTCCAGAACATGTAATGGCAACTTCTCACCCAAAAGGATCCTGTCCCTACCTGTCCCACGTTATGCAGCATTATACTTCCTGTCTACTCTAGGGCATTGCTAAATCTATGAAAATGAGCTGCTAATATTTTTGCAAGTAATCAATAACCAACCTTCTCATTTATGATAAGGTCATTTCTGAGCACAGGTGCAAAGTCAGGTCGTAGTGTTAAAATCATTTATAAAATAATTTTAAACCATTTCCTCAGAATTCTGGAACAGTAGAAATATGGCAACTAAACCCAGCAAAGCACTTCAATTGTGCAGCACCTGAATTCTGAGAGCAGTTTAGAGCAAACTTGCACTGAGCCAGTGCTCAGCAGCTGACACTGCACACCTTTAATCTACAACTTTTTCACTTCTTTTTCCTCCACTTTACATCGAGCCCTTTATGGTTTGATGTGCAACACAGAAATCCCTCTGCATTATCCTTGTTGATCAACTGTATGGTGACCATTACAACTGTTATTCCTGTTATCCTCAACTAACTTTTACACCTGAGCCAGCAAAGAGAACATGCCAGGTAGCATCCTTACACTTACACAGTGAAAATAATCTCCTTCTTTATTATGTTATCTACTGGATCATTAAACACAATGGCAGTGTGAGCAAATGGAAATGAGTCTTGGGTCCTATCAAAGGCTACTTGCTGTTTTAATAGTTCAACTTTAATGGGCAGCAGATTATTAAAAATCTTTCACGAAGATTTATGAAAACTGATAGATATTTGCTATCCTTTCTGGCCTCTCTTGTGAATCAACCAAAAAAACAGCCACATTCAAGAATATCAATAAAATTGGAGTAGTGAGTACAGCAGCATAGAATCAATTATTCTTTCAGATCCTAATATTTATGCAAACATGTCCTGACACTCTTACAAGAACCTGAGTAGAGTCACAAAGGCTCCATTTATGGCTTCAGCAGCATCTTCTCCTTAGTCATTTAGTAAATGTCTCATTACTGAAACTACCTCATTTAATACATTTAATATCAGCACTTACTCAGGGTTGTCACTTCCACTCAGCTTGCAATTGTACAAAACCAGAACCTGTCAGACATGATCTATTTCACTCTGCTCAAGCCCAAGGCTTATAATATACTGTACAATATAGTTCTTATTTTAGGCTTTAAAAGTTTCTCAAATAATTGTATTTCTATACTTAGCCTCTGAAGTTGCATACTTAAATAGGACACAAAATACTAAGCCTTAGAGGAACAAAAGAAATTAATTGAAATGTAAATAGCACACGTAAGAGTTTTTGTTGCATATGCAGTCTGCTACTCAGAGATTTGGCTTCACATTGTATTTTAAATATGCACTTCACCCCTTTATTGCAAATTCTGGCATCTTTAGCAGAGTAATTCCAGTGATGTCACACTGTATACAACAGTGCAAGGAAAATCTGCAAGCTCCTTTCCACCTGTGATTTAATGCAGTATTCTCACCTTTTAGATATCAGTTTGACATCTGGTTAATGTTTCTATATTAACTCATCACAGATGAACAACTCTATCTACCATGAAAAGAGGATATATTTCCTTAAAATAAAAAAAAAAAATTAAAAAAAAACAGAAAAAACAAACCAAAGAAAAACCAAACCAAAACACAAAAAACTCCCCATGTTTTCCATCTTCTATAGATTAGAGACACCATATACAAGGCTAAAAAACCATAAATTCCAGACAATCTACTGGCAACTCCAACAGAAGTCTGCCATTTGCCCCAAGAAGTCCATAGAGCCTGGCAGTTTATAGCAGCCTCAAGAACAATAACCACCAGCTTATTCTCATGGGATGGTTCTTAAAACAGTAAGGATGAAGATACCCAAGACAGGATGAGGAGAAACTAAACATGAGCACAAAAAGCTCTCACTCACCTGCACCAGAGCCTCCTTCATAGCAATCCAGTTTGAGACCCTCCATGCACACTTCAACACTAGGTAAGGATTTATGTGACCTTTGGACTGGCCATATTCTGTCAAAGGCTCCCACTGGTTCAACTCTTTTGAGCAACTAAGAAAATCAAAAGCAGTGTCAATTTGGTTAGGGAAAAAAAAAAAAAAGCCAAAATAAATAAAATTCAATAAAAGTGACAATAAATGTTGTGTATCAGAATATTATCTGCATATTTGTTTGTCTGCAAGCAGCTTTGCAGGCATTGAAGAAGTTTTATCCAGATGAGAAGACTATTTTCTTTTTTTAATTTATTTATTACCAGTTATAATACAGAAATCTGTGAACAGGGAAGAGCTGCATTTTGTGTCTCCCAGAACAACCATTTTAAATAGGAAAAACAAATTTTAGCTCTAGTCTTTTTCTACCAATAGCAAATTACATTTTTACAGCAATTCAGGCATATCACTGCTGAGGTTCTGTTAAAGGAATACAAAATAGCTGCTTTTATTCCCTTAAGTTTTCCCTGTATGTGAGCTGAGTCCTGAGGTAAGTTTATTCTCATAACTAATGCTTTAAACCAACAGCAGGGTATTTTGCTTCTATTTGCAGGGTGAAATACTTGTTCTACATCAGCTGTCAAGTCTCACCGAATCCAGTGGTCTTCCCAGAGCTGATACTCAGGAAAGATGGAAGGGGAGGCATTGCTCCGTTCGTGCTCTTTTTTAGCCTTCTCCATTGCTTTTTCATAAGTTTCTTGTGCCTAAAGAAATATCAACATTCCATGTTTCCATCTGCTATATACACAATAACTCAATACTCTTTTCTTTTTAAAAACAAGTGATAAGAAAACCTTCATAATTTAAAAAAAAAAAAAAAAAAAGCAAGCCCTGAATATTAAAAAACTCATTCCTGAATATAGTCATTATTTGGCAGCCTGACAAATGTCATGAAAATCTGATGGGTGTGCACAAAAATTTCACCTTACCTCAGTATTACAGGGCCTCAAACTACTGCTGTAGACAGTAGGGAAGCCATGGCACTTTCCACTTTAGAAGACTGAAGTTAATATTCAGAGTTTTTTCTTGCTGACCAAAATATTCATGCTGACAGTAGAACTACTCAGATCATTTCTAAAATCAAGACTGTACCTGTTCAAAAAAGCCATGCTGTTCATAAGCAATGGCTGTTGCTGTCTCTGGGAATTTGCAGCGTTTCTGCCACAGCCCAGCCCACATATCCTCTTCTTGTAACAAGGAGTAGAGCTCAGCAAGGGAATCCAGGATTTCCTACAATGTTAAGAACACATATTTCTCCACAGTCAAGCTGTCCATATAAAGCACAGTAGGTAGGAAACCCCATGTTCTACACTGAGGCAAGCTGACAGAGACATGGAAATAGAGAAGTGCTTATAATTAAAACTCTCTTTAAAATTCTACAAGGCAAGCAATTAGTAACAACCAAGTACTGAGAACAATAACAATCCATGACAAAAAAAATCCTAAGGCTTGTAACACTGACTCTTGCCTGTCTTCCCTAACACACCAGACTGAATCACAGAAAACAAAATTTTTTCAACAAGGCAATTATACAACAGGACAAGAGGAAACAGCTTCAAGTTGCACCAGGGGAGGTTTAGATTTGATATTATGAAAAATGTCTTCACTGAAAAGCTTGTAAAGCACTGGAACAGGCTGCCCAGGGCAATGCTAGCACCACTGCCATTGGAGGTATTTAAAATAGATGTGAATGTGACACTTGAGGTCATGGTTTAGTGCAGGACTTGTCAGTATTAGATTTCTCTCTTAGTATTTCATAAGGTATTTCAATAAATATAACAGTACCTGTTGAGGAGGAGTTATGCTTTCCTGCTCATAGAATTCTGTTGTCTGTTTAGGCTTAATCTGAAGACTCAGTCCTTTTTCAAAGGCTTGATGTTCCAGCATCAGTGTAGAACGAAACCAGAGGTTGTGAGTTTTACCCAAGTATTTCAGGACACAAGGTCTGATGGGAATGGGAGGAACACACTGTGACATTGCTTCCACAAAGCAGTTCAGGGCACTTGGCTGGCAATCTCGCTGCACCTGATGGCTACCACTGCACAAGAAAGGGCTTATTTCACCTGCTAGAGCCTAGAAGAAAAAACATAATAGTTATCTGTCTATTCAGATTCTTCAATTAGAGAAATCAGATTTAAAATCTCTTTAGTACAGTGAACAACCATTCAATAAGTACATTTCTGTCTGTAAAATGAAAGGCCCTATTTCTTTCAAAAGAGGAATCGATACAGTTATACAGCATTCACCAGCCTAAGAATGGCAAATATCTCAAAGCAAGAGAACAAAGTCACCACACAAATACATTTTCCTGGAACAGCAGTCATTTACAAAGAGGAATCTGTGAGTGGGAGAGAGAGAGGTTCTCACATGTTGCTGTCTGTCAGACAAGATTTTCCAAAGTCGTGAAAAAAGCTGTATCCAAGTCTTCTCTGCCAAAGGTGTGGAAATATGACATAACTGAACAAAGGCACTCAGCAACGCTCCCGTCTGGAAACAAAGAGATGCATGGAAATAGGAAAATACAATTAATTCTGTGGCAAAAAGTTCAGTTATACAGTTGTTTAAGTAGTAATGCAAATGCCTTCTCAACAAAAATGTTTTCTTTAACAATATAGACTAGCAACAAGAAGTTAATCCTATTTTCATGCTGATCAAGACTCTGATTCACCACTGTAACCACCAAAAACAAAAGAAGGAAAAAGCAAAGACATTGATTATCTTGGTAATAGGAACAATCAGGTTAATTGGAGAGACCTGGTACTACTGTGAGAGTTGTTCAAACATAGCTCTCAGCTAAAATGATTTTCTTAGAAATTATTTAATCGTAAGATGCTGATACACATTTTTGACCCTATACCCTGTGCTTTTCATCACTAGTTTCTGAACTGAATTGTTAAAATACACTTACAGGTGAAGGGGCATGATATTTAATTTTGTAGAAAAGGGACACAGTAATAACTAGTGATGAAGTGAAGGCTTAAGAATTTTTTACCATAGGCAAAAACCTATTTTTTACCATAAGAAATTACGGATTGTAAGAGATGTCTACATAACAAAATTCAGCTAAAAAAATCAGAAGTGTGAGATAGAAGAAGAGGAAAAAAAAACCACCTCAGATCAGTTTGAAGGTTTGAGGATTAAGGTGCTTTGTCACCAACAGCCTGCACCCACCTTCACTTCCCGAAGGGAGTCGAGGAATTTGTCGTGCCGGTTGGTCAGCATGTGCAGCTGGTTGCCAATGTCTTTTTCTGAAAGTTCCTTGGTTTTGGGAGTGCTGGTCTGATCTCCTGGAGCCAATTCAATGTCTATTTCAACATCCTACACAGAAGTAAACAGCTTAGTAAGTATATATAAAGTTTATATATAAGTATATATAAACATAGGTATCTTCTATGTACTTTTGCTTTTTTTCCACAATCCTGATCAATTTATTTCAGGTCTCCCTGTTTCTGCTACTTCTTCACGTTCAGACATATAATTGCTTAGAGTGCTGAAGTAAAGGCTAAATGAATGAATGAGACTTCTGAGAGACCCATGCATGCTTAAAACACAAGCAACACAATCTGCACACATCATCTTCATTACGCCTTCTCCAAAGTTATTCAATGAGAAACTAAGAAGAGCTGAATTCCACCAAAGAGATTGCTTTTTCCACAGCATTTTCTGTCAGTTACCTCCTCTTTGGATTCGCTGTTCTCCCTCTCCCGAGGCTCTTGCTTGACGTGTGTCACCATGGCAAAGGCCGCCCTGTCGTGACTGTCAGCAAGGTTGATGACGTTGGTGATGGAGGGCAGCATGGCCCCCTGGCAGCTGGTGCCAATCGTGGTGTTCCTCTCACACACTGCCAACAGCAGCTACCACATGGAGAAGTAACAAGAGCTTTTGAACATACATTTTACTGCAGTACTTCAAAGAAATCGTCACTATGGTTTAATACTTAGAAACAAGGTAAAAGTTGCAATAGTAAGTTTAAGGCCTATTTAGCACCTTTATTAATAGAATCTCCTACACCTAAAGTCTGTATTTTGTACTTTTCAACACATGTATTAAGTGCCCTGAATCTGCTAATAAATACAGACTGTTACCCTAAAAATGATGTTCACAGTCACCTTAAATTCATGCTTTAATATGCAAATTGTTAAAATAAAAGGTTTTGTCCCATTTTATTTTAAATAAACCAAGCAAAGATGCAATTTCATTTCAATGCAATCCTACCTAACAGCTGTCATACTGCTAGAGGAGACATTCCAGCTTAACAGTTTTCCTCAAATCTTCTCCTATAACAATTCTTGGGGTTTTTTAATATTCATTATCAGTTGTAAGAGTCTGTTTTCCTTAAAAAGTATTAACCTGGTCATTAAGCTTTTGGCAGAGAAAACAGATTTTAAACATTTATATTAAAGCCACTTTCCAAGCATCAGCATTTCACTGTTTAGACACAGTGTATATTTTTAAGCACCACAGGAGCTGAGGCAGCGGACTTGGTATTTTCAGCTTTGATAAGGACAGTACACACATCACTAATGCTTTTACAGCCAGCCAAAAAAAAAAATGAGGAATAAAACACGTTTCTGATACAAGTAGTTTCCCTACCTCAATGCACTGCTTTATCCAGAAGTGATTCCCCATGGCTTCCCAGTTTTGGGAACAGGTCACATAAAGCAAGCGCTCATAAACGCGACGTTTCATGGAATTGTCAAAGACCTCAAAGAATTTGGCTCGGATGAGTGGCTGGGCACAGCGCAAACCAGAGAGAAATGCTGGCTCCAGTTTAGCTGTAAGTTCACTTCCAGAAAGATTCTCGTCCCTAAAATTAATAAAGATGAAATAACAGAGCTATTAGAAAGACAAGACTCCTAGGTTTTGTATGACATACTAAAACCCCAAAGAGGTGACATTCAGTAAAAACCCACATGTGGCAAACAGCCAGGTGCAGTTCTTGAGAGAAACAGCAAAGAAAATATTGCTGCTTGATGTAAAACTGCCCCAGAACTATCAGAAATACTCTTCCAGGATAAAATCTTGTCATAGTTGTGAAACACTGAGCCACATCTGTATGGTGTTTGAAATGACAAATGTTATTGACTGATAAAAGCTTCTGAGCACCAGTGCACATGAAGGCTTTGCACAGTGAAGCAGCAGAGTAGAGCAGCAAACTGACTGCAAAATACTGTGAAGCAGCAGCACACCATTAAATACCTGGCATTCTAATTATTTCCTTGTGATTCAAAATCTTCAAGTCTACCTAGCAAAGTAACTCTCCTGAAAGTCTAATTTACAATAAAGTTTCAAGAAAAAAAAAAAATCTTTCTATCCTGTGGATGTGAAAAGACAATGTGAATTTAGCTGTGACCACAGTGTTAGGAATGCAGTCAGCTACAAGGATGCCTTGGTATCTTGGGAAAGGAAGAAGTTGGGGTGCTGGAGATATTTTGTCAGTGCCAAAAGTAAAAATCCTGTCTAAGGAACTTCTGTTTTCAAATTGCCTTCCATAAATATGTACCGTGGTCTCAGTGAAGTGAATTGATTTTGCATTTTAGCAAAGAAAAATATATAAAAATATCCCTTAATTCAGACCTAAAAAGACTGATGACATGTTACGAAGTTCATATATGGTACAAATTATGAACCAATAAGCTGCAGTAAATGATTAATTGCTATAATTACCTATAGACATAGTTAACAAGGTCTAAGAACTGAGCATTTAATTCAAGGTCTTCTGGAAAACGCTTTTCAATGTAAGTCATCATTTTCACCAGTAGAATGGACTTCTCCCGGAGAGTAGGTGTCTGTGGTAAAAGAAGACATGATTAATTTCATCAATTCTTCTTAAAACATGCAGAGAACTAGCACATTCAGACTACAACTCAGCCATCCTTTACATGACTCTTTCACTTCTAAAGTACTGAAAAATAGCTTGGGAGGTCACAGTTCTTAAAAAACAAAAAATAACTCAAGCATTTATCCTTCTAATATATGCTGGAGAATTTTTAAATTGTGCCTAAAAATAGGCTTAAACTGTTCAGTGATTACAAAATTCTTGTGTATATTATAAAAAGTGTAGGTCCTTTTGTACAGTACGAGACTAAGTGCTCAATTCTTAATAGAAATATGGCAGATTGACGAGGCCACAAAATGCTACGGTGTAACACAATTTATATCAGCATTAGTCCTCTTTCTCCTGAAGAATCTTTCTACCTAGGTTAATGTGAAGCATATTTTAAAACTTTACTTTAAAGGAAGTTCTTCACAAAACAGCGTTTGAGATCAAACACCAAACATAAGCCCATAAAATGCCAAGCATCTGTAGCTGCAGCTATTTTCACAGGGGATGAAGACAGTCTAAACTTCACCAAGGGCATCTAAACATCTATAACACATCATTACAAACTTCATTGTCAAAACTGATGAATAATAGTGGCTCATAGCTATTTAGTATTTGAGAGCAATGATGACTTTATCTACTCAATTTACCTGATTAGCTGCCATCGGGGAATTGTTTTTCACCCACTCCTCCACTATTTTTACCACAGCGCGAAGAATTTTGGCATCAGTGGATTTTTCAATAAGCGATGTTAGAATAGCTTGTATGAAATTTTTCCTCATTTCCATGCTCATCACAGCCAGGCGAGTTTTCACAAGATCCAGACTTAGCATTACCAGTTCACTTGTACCTGCTATGGATGCAAAAAAAGGATTAGAGTTGTGTATACACCTCTGAAACACCTAGGAAAAAAATCTTCCAAGATGCTGTAATTTTAAAAATAACAACAACATCACCTATTGCCTGGAAATACATCCCCAGAAGTAAAGAGTTCGTAATTACTACTTTACATTCCTAAAGAACTAAGACAAAATCCAAGGCCAGGTTGGATGGGGCTTTAGCAACTGTCTAGTGGAAGGTGTCCCTGCCCATGGCAGGGAGTTGGAATCAGATCCTTAAGGTTCCTTCTAACCCAAACCATTCTATGATTCTGTGACTCCTTTCAAAACCCAATCCATTCAAAATCCTAAAGGCAAGTCTGTTTTTCCTTTCTGCAAATCTTTAGTAAAAGGTATTACAGACCCCTAATTCTGAAAAACTACAATTAACTTTGTAAAAGAAATTGTCTATGATGCAGCTAATTCTCTCATTCTGTTCAGCTAATTTCCTGACTTGCTTATCTGTCAAGTTTAATAATTTTCCAATTGTTTCTCAGTGTTAATAAAATTTACAAGGTTCTCATTTACCTAATTAAAGTATGGGCTGGGAATCTAACAGCAGCAATTCTTTCAAAGTGTTTTCTTCAGTAGCTTATTCATTAGTAAATTACAAGGCCCTTTACTAGCACTGAATTTTCTTCTACGAGAACATCTGATTTTTTCAATGACTCATGACCTAATTCATTTGACAACAGACAGAATTATACAAACTCAAAAAGATGCTATTTTAAGATAAAAACTAAAGCATCAGCTCCAACAAGTTAATTCACAGTTGTTCCATTATTATAAAATAGGAAGGAGCAAAAAAAAGTGAAAGCACAGAGCAATCAAAAAAATTCAGCCTGTCTCCCATCAACACTATAAAGCCTTGAAGAATGTCACTATTTCTGTGTATGCTGCAGCTCAACAGCTACTTCACTAACCATCCACTGAGAAGGTTGGGCTAATACTGAAATTCATATACTAAGCAGGTAATTGGAACTCCTAAGTGCAGTTTTAGCTCTCGCTACTTCAGTAATTCCACTCACTAAGGCTCAAGTGTTTTTCAACAAGTAACAATGCACACCAACTCTGCAAAGACACCTGAATCCCCTTAGGATGAAGATATTTTAATGCTTTATAACACTTCCAATCATTAACAGACTGTACAATGTAATACCTGTGTTTGCTTCTGCTGTTCCTGCTGTGGCCTGTGGGTTCAGGTGCTCCCTGACCATCTTCTGCAGGGATCTCATGAAAACTGAGATCAGCCTGTCAATGTAGCTGGGGTTGTTGCTACACGCAGATTTCAGAATCATCAGAGTCCCTAGAGATAAAAACAAGACTTCAGGAAGTAAAACTTCCCTTGGGCATGACCTGAGTAAGGTATGGATGCCATGAAAGAAGGATGGGACTACCCAAGTTACAAATATTAGAAATCTGGAGAGATTTGCAGAAAAATTTCAGTCTCAACTTTCGTCCTTAGTCTAAGTCTAAAAGGTTACTTTTGCACTAATCAAAATATTTCAGAGTTTTATATATAAAAGTGTGTGATGAAGAGCAAGGGGAAAAAGGGAGGACAAGAAGGGAAGAATTGAGAGCAAATATTTCCCCAAGACTGTGAAAAAAATGTAACTACACCCGATGTTGCACGTCTTTTAGTAGCAAAGTAGACAAACTCTTAGATGACTAGGCCTGGGTTTAGTCATTAAAAATAAAATAAATTTAAAAATTATAATTTTGCTTTTCTAATATAGAAAATTTATAAAGTTTCTTAAATCAGTTTCTGTAGATTGAAGAAGTTAACTAAGTTGACTACTTCACTCTTTAAAAGAAAAAGCACACACATCCTGTAAAATTATACCCACTGAAAAAAAACCTCCTGCAACTTTCTAATTCAACATATCTACAGAGCACATCACAGAGCTCTGATCATTGAATGGCTCCTGCCAAAGTTTTGATTTCTTTTTATGCTCAAATGGGCACAAAATTTGGCCCACAAAGTCCAGCCTCTGAGCCACAGAATTACTACAAAATGCACCTCCTGACAACTTGATTGTGTTGCTGTTTTTAAGGGAGCTCTGGACAAAATGTAAGAAACATCTTTCATGGTTAGTTTGATGTAAAGCACGTCCTGACATCTGACAAATAGGCAATTCCCAAGGTGAAATTACAACCATCTACACAGCTCACAGAACAGAATAGTGAAGGACATTTGCCATTTAAATCAGCAGGTTTTCCAATATTGTACAATTTCAGGTCTGTATTACCAACACAACCACTTCTGGGCCAAACTCTATTATTCCAATACATCTTTGTCATTCTTTTGTGTAGCTGAGTTCTCTAGCAGTTCAGTAAGTACAAAAAAACAAGAAAAGAAAAACATTTCAGCTCTTCAGAATGGTCTATGCTAAAAATTCAGATTTTGTCACCCAAGAAAAAATAGTATTTTTGTAATTTCTTGATTACTGAGAATTGAAGATCTAGAAATACATAAATCTTAATACACCATCTAAATCAGCTAATAAATAAGGCTTTAAAAAAACTAAAAAGAAAGGCAGGAACACATAAGACTGTTTACACAGATTCCTTAAACTATTCTGTTGTATCTCAGAGGACCTGCAAGATTTGGTTTTTCCCATGTAAGAAGCTTCCAGTAACTTTTACTTTATTTTTTTAGCTATTTTCAATACTGTAGCTTTTTCCTATGCACTTTGAATACAAAAGGCTCCCACCTAGCAGATCTGCAGCTCCCCACCTCCAGTAGTTGCTCCCAAGTCACCTCAGGGAGAAGACAGAATGCAATGAGCCCCCTCCATTCCCTTTCTTCACAGATTTGACATCCCAAGCTCATCTCACAAGTTAGCTTGAAACGCTTCCCACAGCTTCCTCTGCATTAGATCAGATTGCCATTTCCTTATGGAAAAGGGAAGCTCCTGACAAAGACAAGTCTCATCCAGGGGCATTCCCACAGAGCTGCCAGGGATGTGGGACACGTACCGAAGAGCTGGGAAGGGTTGGCATTGGTGGCTTTTTCGTAATTAGTCAGGCCTTCATAGATAACCTTCCCAACTGCAGCATAAAGGCACTCCAGCTCTTCATACTTGGAAGCTACGCTTGAGGTACCTGCAGAGTTTAGAGGTGTGTTTACTTTTGGTAACATTATCCACAGAACAGGCAAAGCACAGTTACACTGTGAGCTACAGTCACTAAAACAGCACTGGAGTCTTATCTTGCCAACAAACAGGCAGCTCCCTCACTTATATAAACCTCTTTATTATACCAGTATGCCTTTTATAATAGTGTACCACTTCTTCTGAGTAACTCAATTTGATGAGCAGTCTTGCATTATTGACCTACTTTTTACCAAGAAAAGATTATCTAAATTAGCTTCTATTAAGACACAGCATATTACCTATTGCCTTTCTCTTTTACACTTTATCTCCCTTCCTTGTTTCAGCAAAACAGCAAAGCTTAACAACTAAAAAATTGCACTTCTGAAGCTGAAAAATTTAACTGCAAAAATACATTAAATTCATAGCATGCATTTCTTGAACTAAAGTTATGACAGCCACAGGTTATTAAGTTTTTATGTCAACGGATAATGATGTATTCCACATGATTACTTACTTCAGCTTTTCCTTTTTTAATCAGAGGTTCAAAGTGCAAGCCAAAATGGACCATTAAATGCAGGAATCATAAAACAGAATATTAGCACATTCCAAAGAGTGCCTTCATCCCACCCTCAACCACTTAAGTTATGCAGCAATAAAGGATAAAGGGAGGAAGAAAACAGCGCTCACTTGGCTCTGTGGGGAAAATGCCCATCAAGCGAGACAGCAAACTGTGGACAGCCCTCAACACCTTGGTGTTCCCACAGGTCATACAGGCTGCTACCCCTCGCTGTAGTGGCTTGAAGCTGCTCAGGATAGCAGGGGGCTGCAGCACAGTCAACAGGAAACTTAAGACCTCTAAGCCAGTGCAAATGTTGGCAAAGTTGGCCTGATTGGGCTGTTCCTAAAGAGAAAACATAGAAAAAGGCAGTGAGCAGGGGAAAACAAGAATTACACAGATTACTAAATTCAGATCAAATCTGTTAAAACCTGTCAGATTGAGGTTTCTACAGCAGTGATGTTCTAGGTCAATATCTGAAGTAAGTCATGCACCATAAAACTCTAAAAATCCAGGCAACTATAGAGTTTTTAACCATAACAGTGTTAGTTAAGCAGGTACAGGTATGTTCTTTCTGGTGTTTTTTGTGATCCTAGGGTATGAAATCTGTCTGCAACCCTGCTAGTTAGAAATGCTTTCAACAGAGGATGATGTTTTATTTCTTTGTCAACACCTTTCAGAGACAGGCCATCAGTGAAGTTAAGCTAAACCATTGTATTTTATGATGTTATAGTTTAAAGGACAGAAGAGAGGATATAGATAATATATAAAGTGTTGTATCATCTATTACAGGGAGCTTGCCTTTCAGTGGACTTCATACTCCCATAATGTAGTCAGAAAACTAGGCATCAATAAAATCAAATCTGTAAAACTTCCTACTAAGAAAAAAAAACCCCAAAAATAAAAAAACCACACCAACCAGTAAGTACTGCAGCTCTACAAATTATAACCACTGATGCAATTCACACACTTAACGAGCTATTTATTTCACTACAAAGAAGAAAAGATTAGTCCTGTAAAAATCTATACTCAGATATCACTAGTATTCAATCATCTCACATGCCAGGGAAACCTAAAGAGCTACAGGACTAAATGTTACCTACCACAGTCATGAGCAGCTTATCAAACCACTGCAACTTCAGTTCTGACTTGGGCCACATGTCTGGCCTCAAAGCTGTTTTCAGGAGGTTGACGCAGCGGCGAGACAGCAACTCCCCAGGGGACCCAGCAGTGTTGGAGTTGTCATTTACCTAGCAATTAATCAAAGTTAACAAAATGACACCCTTTTGGAACCAACTCATTAATTTATTATGCATTCCATGCAAGCATATAATTTCTTATTTCTGAAATGGATGAGTTAAGTAGTTTTATCAGTACAGTATTTAATGTAAAAAAAGCTGAAAACTAATAGTAAACACCAGAACTGCTGTCTAAATTGCTTGCTAATTAACCCAAATCACCCAAATTACACCATCAAAGGTGTATTTTAAAAAAATTTTCACCCCATCCTTTATTACTACAACTCTGAACATACTCAAGATGGTTAATCTTTACTGCTTGCAAGGTATCCATAAACATGTGCAGCTCTTTACTCAATTCATCTTTATACTTAAGAGCACATCTACTTTGTGCAATGGACTGTGGTATATAAAATCCCATGCTACTTACCAGCTGAGTCTCCTGCAGGAGCAGAAGCCATAAAATTTGTCAGCCTTGAGGTACACCCAGATAATTTTCCCCATTCTAGTAGAGTGAATTCCCTCAAAATTTGTTAAAAGGCTTTAGTTCTGCATGCTGCAGGAAACTAATTCCATATACTGGATTTTGAAAATACATCTACAATCATTACCGCTAGATACAGTCATTCCCTATAAAACTCTCTAAATATTTTGGGATACAGCATTCTGGTCATTTAACCTAGGCAATAGAACGAGCATACTTTGCAGCATCACTCAAATATGTAAATTAATCATGAAAACAAAGTATAGAAACATTAGAATAATCCAAGCCTAAAAGGACCTGTGGGAAAAGAGGGGTTTATGGGTTTGGCTGCTAATGCCACACTGGTATTGGCATATCAGAACAACCTCACTACCTGGCAAGCGATTCTGATCAGGAAATTCACGACAGTATCTGTGTGCTGCTTGTCAATGGGCTTGGCAAGAAGGGCATCAGCTCCTGGCAAGGACTGGCTCCGTCCAAACACCTGCATGCACACAAAACACAAAAGCCATCAGCAAGATTGAAGGAGGAAAACAACAAGAACAGATTTTAAATATTTTCTAAAGCTAAAACCTTCAATTTAGGGAGTTTTGAGTTATGTGGAAAAAACAATTACACTACACTGCTTAGAGTCTCTGAATAAACCCAGATTTTTTTCTTACAGCACTTATTGCTCCTGTAGCTGTCCTGAAGCGTTTTACTTCTTGGCCAGAATCCACAGACAATCCTCTTTTAACAGCAGATGAGGCAGAACTTGCTCCTTCTCCACTTGCGCTTGAGTCCATATCTGAATCTGGCTGAAATATCAGCAATGTGCATGTTAAAAAAAACTACATTCAACCGTGGAACAGTTCAATCTTTACCCATTTATTTTGATTTCCTACCTGCTGATCTTTAATTCTTTGCAATTCCCATTTAATAACAACTTCAGCAAGATCCACAGCTAGTTTTCTTTGCTCTATTGTAACACTGGGAGTGAAGCCCAGTCTCTGCATGGCACTAACCATATGCTGAACCAAGTGATGTCTCACAGGATAATAAACCTGAAAAAATGGTTTCACAGAAATGTTAGTCATTAACCAATAAAATTCTACAAAAAACCTACAAAGTGGAAATAAAGCAAAACTGTAAAACAGTCATCAATCCCAAAGTTTGCTAAACCTGTACCACTTCAAATTTTGCAATATGGAAAAGCAACTGGTGCATTGAAAATAGTATTTTGGCTACAACTTTCAGTAGTGACTACTGATTTTATGCACCCAAATGAACATGTTCTTTTTTTTTTCTTGAGGACCAATCATGCCAATTTTTTTCCAAGCTTTTTAAAGAGATTCAATGTACATTTTAACACACTCAGATATTCTTTCAAGAATTGTTGAGGCATCAGTTCCTGAAAATGTGTATATTAGCTGTCCCTTTGGATTGCATTTTAATAGGTGTTTTCAAAAATGTTCCTGTGTTGACATTCTGCACTATTCCCCTATATTGCACTATTTGTTTAATGTTTCCCAACATACATTAGCTGGAGACAATAGTTATCTAGTTAATACCACAGAATATATAAAGTCAAACATACAAGGATTACTGGAGGATGGCAAAGAATATGGTTCTGCACTTTTTTTATAGAACTCGTCGAGAATCTTCACAGACCTGTTAAAGAACACTGCTGATGCATGTGTCATGAATTCATCTTGCAGACTCTGACATTTGAAGTGCTAACTTTAATCATGAGAGAGCTTAATAAATCATTTTCTATTAAATAGTTGTATTCAGTTATAGATAAGTATCTTCACAGACAAATGATGCATTTTGAAGCTAAACCATATAAATCAGATTATGCCATTTTTCTAATCAAACTTCTGTTTACTCCCTTGATACAGGAGATACAGTGAGTACCAGAATAACAGTAAAAGTACCTTGAAATGTTGTACTATCAAGTGCAAAATATGTACTAGTTGGGGCACTGTATGACCCTCTTCCACGATGATTTTTCGTGTCCAGTGAGTGAGCATCTGGTGTCCATCCTCCATCCGAGCAGGCACAGCTGGAGTCAGGATAGCCATGGCCTGCCTGACAATAGCCCGGGCCTCCATTGCATGGGCTTTGAGAAGGCTGTGAAAAACCTGAACAGCAAAGTTTCTCATCAACATTAATACTGTAAGTATTTACAAACACAAAGCACTTCTAAAGGAAGGAAAACTACAATGTATGTTTTCTAAAAAACAGTTTTTCTCTCAAGGCCCATAATTTGTTAAAAATATCATGATACGTCATCAGCAGAAGCACAGAGCATACATTTCTGCTTCCTTTACATTCCCTTTTCTTCCTCCCTCTCCACTGTCCAATCTGAAGTTTTCCCTTGGTCCCCATATTGTGCCTCAACTGAAGTGTCTGTCTCTTAAATGAAGAAACACTCCAAATTTTGTTAATTCAACCAAAAGGTCTACTTGTACTACTTGCCCTTCCTGCTTTCATTTGTCTTCACGCTTCTTTCTATACTCTCCTATTCCCAAGTAAATTTGTATTAAACATTTGACCTGCTGCTTCTGCATTTGTTTGGGGTGTTTGAACTACACTCAGTACTCAAAACCACCGTGCAGGTTCTACTCTGAATCTTAAAATAAAAGAAAGCACACTATGGAACTTAACACAAGCCCATGGTCAATACCTGCAGAACAATCTTCTTGTGAATGGCAAACTTGGCAATGATGTGAGCCAAGAGCAAGTGGCCACTGTACTTGCAGGCTGGGTCCACGCAGGCCTTGGACAGGAGGCAAGGCCAGGCAAAGGTCATCAGGCGCCGCAGTTTGCTGTTCCTGTTCTTGTTGTTGTCGTGGATGTGATGGGGGGCATGCTCCACCAGCAGCGTGGCAAACTGCAGGAGATAGATCCTCAGAGAATCCAGCATATCAGCCTGCTTTTCTGGATCAAGTACCTAGTTCCAGGCATGATCAAAGAACAGGGAATGAAGTTGAAAACAAAAGAAAGACAACCTTTATTATTATAAAGGCAAAGTCGCAAATTTTTGCTTTTTTGAGCAATTTTTAAGAAGACTAAAAACCTGTAATTACTTTCTTGACTCAGATTAGTACCCACAAAACCACCTCCTGAACTGTGAACTTCTAAATAATAAGCACATCTGGGAACTCTCAAAGTGCTAACCTATAAAAATAAATAAATCAAAATCCCCAACCCTCAACTTCAACAACATGCATTTTATAACTGCTGACTGGTTCCACGAAACAGCAGTGAATTAGAAAGACATTGATGATGGCTCATGGAAAGCTGTCCTTATAAAAAAGACTGGGATTACAGCCAAGTAAGGCCCATTTCCAAAGACACATTCCAGTTCTGAAAACAGCATAAACTGAAAATTGTAGTCCAGTCCTACTGATCACTGATGGATCCCACATTCAACATTATGAAGCAATTTGATGTAACAGACCATAATATTCAGAAGAGAACAACTAATTCAAATCAGAATGAAAAGTCAAATGAGAGGAAGAACTTTTTGTTTTAATTTTCAAATACTTCAATGTAAACAAAGATTGTTACCTTTGTTATAAAAACACTAGTGATACTTTCTGGATTATCTCCTTCTGGGTTCGGGGGGCCTAAGAGCTGTTCACCTTCTCCTTTTTCAAAACTGTACAAGAAGGCAGGATTCAGGATATGCTGCAGCACCTACAGAGTAAAAACAAAAGAAGTTTTACTGTACTGTCCCATTCTTCTAATAGCAGCCAACATTCAAGTACTGTCACATGCAAACCTGCCTGCTGGACACACTGTGTTACAAAAGGAAATTATAAATAAAACCCCAAGAAGAAGACACACACAGATTTTTTTTCCCCTCTTCCTTCCTTCCAAGGGCAAAGATTCTTAGAAAGTGTAAACTAAAGCAGTCAGCATTGAAAGCAAGATGAATTGCTGTCTCTGTTTATTATTGCTCTTCTTCAGGTATGATATTTTCACCTAAATGACTCTGCCAATTATCAAACTCGTTGACATTTAAGTAAGGAGTTTTGTTGCCCTAGTTCCCAAGAAGAAAATTAAACCTAAATACCAGGCTTCTTTGATTTAATTGCTTTAGTTACCTTGGCTTTGAGCTCATCTCCAAAGTTTGGGTCATTCAAGTCTACAAACCGGAAGAACAAAGCCCGTTTTTGGGGAATACTGTAGTTTTTGGGGATCTCTTCTTCCATGTATTCCTTTAAGAAAGTCATATTGCAGAGAAATCGACCCGTAAAAGCCCGAAGCAACTGGAAGAGTAACTCTATATCACCATAATTCCTTCTGTGAAAACACATAAAATACAAAGCTTCTGTGAAAAAATACACAAATTACCATGCTGATGAAACTAATCTTTTAAAGGAGCAGAGAAGCAAGAGCAGCCAGTACCACAGGCATGGTTTTAGAGCTAATGGCAGTATTATGAAATATATTACACTTTCTCTTCAATAACTGCAAACCATTTTTAGTAGCCCCATATACCTTTACAGTATTTTTAAAACTAAAATTTTAAAAAAATGCATGCAGGGTCTAGGAGACAAAGATTTTTACGTACCTGCAGTAATTCAACAGGCAATAGGCCAACAGCTTGGGCTCTTTCCAGTTTGTTGCAGCCATGTTCTCCTTCCTATGTCTCTCCTGAAAAGCTTCACTCACCCATACACGTTTCAGCTGATTCACCAAGGAGTGTTGATTTGCTAACCAACATTCATCATTCTTAACAATAATACTTATGATCTGTCCAAAGCAAAACAAGACAAATGCACAGTCAACACACAAGAGATCTGTCAGGAGAAACAATGATATACAAGCACTTGTTTAAGGTCAATTAAGGGTTCTAAAATATTCAACAGCAAAACAAAAGACTGAAATACAAAATAGTTTGAATTAAAATAAAATAAATTTCTCTTTCTGTTGTCATGCTTTCCTCTTGTATCCTACTTGACAAAGAAAGCATAGTTAATTTGAGCCTCTTTTCCCTTCTCAGAGCAACTCTGACTACAAACACTCCACATTTTTACAAGTGGTTTTCTCTGAGCTTTTGTATGTAATAGACACACACACACACACGTTGAAAGCCTGGATGTAAGAGGCTTGTAGCTGAAGGGGTTTTAACTACCCAGTGCAGAGACAAACAAGGATAAATGGATACCTTGATAGCCTGGAACTGCAGATCGAGACGCATTGTGGTGGTGCTGGGGGAGCCAGGTCTCACGGCTGCCTGGGTGCCCACAGGCAGCAGCAGGGTGATAAATCGGTTGGGATTAGCTGCCAGTACATCCCGCAGAGGTTTGGCATCTTTATGTTTCAAGAAACTCTGCAAAAGGGGAAGAAATAATTTTAATAACCTTTAAAAGGTGAAATACCAGGCGGTTATATCATCCTGTAGCTTTTATGTTCCACACTGAAGTTGCAGAGGTTATATTTCATGTATATAAAAATAACATCTACACTTCAGTAATAGCCTTACATGATCTGGAAAGGTATAAAATCAACACTTCAGGACAAACAAATACAAAACCAAGAACAGGAACCCTGCAGCCAAGAGTAATACCATAACTAAGGACTACAAGATCATACAGGAAAAAAAAGATGCAAAAAGATGAAACCCTTTTGTTCACCAGATTTGCCAAGTTGAGGGTTTTTCCTGCTCCTTTCCCCACACAGCTTACCATAAACATTCTGCTCCACTGTGGATCATTTAAAGTGGCTTCCATCATGAACAGCTCCACTGTCTGGGATGGATGACGTGTCAAAAACTTTATCAGTGGTTCCCTGAATGGACTGCCAGCCTGAAAAATTCATAAACCTTAAATTAAAAATGCAGACTATAGAGTATTTTCTACTAATTTACCACCACTCAGAAAAATACATTTGACTTGGCATTTATGCAGATACAAAATGTTCAGAACTTGCATGATGAGAATTTATTGACACTTTCAAAACTTCCCTTCTAAGGGTATAAGACAAATGTTACCTCCTAAAGGCTTGAAGAGCATATTACATCAAATGTTCTCACACCATATTTAAAATATTATAATTATTATATACTGATGTTTAGGAAGACTATAAAGCAAAAAGTTCAGCAGTGTCAACTTCCACTTTTACCTCAATTAACATTGCTCGTTCTGTTTTCATAACAACTTCCAGGAGAGGTTTAACCAGAGTCTGTGGGGCAGCTGGGATCAGATGGAATAAATTTATAATTGCTGAACAAATCTTCATTTCCTACAGGTAAAAAGAAACACAGTTAAACAAATATTACTGGCTATAATGTATAAAAATAGTATCACACATCTTACTTCTTTTATCCTCTCCATATTAGCACAGTCAGCAGCCAAATGCAAAGGGTTAACACATACAGCATCAACTTACCATAATGCATGAAAAAACTGCACTTGTGGAAGTCTGCCCTTCCCCCTCTGGTAATATCATGGTTTAAATTTTATTTTCTTTGCCAGTAGAGTGGTGTTTTACAGGTAAGAGCTAAACACTGTAATGATACTGCTGATGGGGGCGTTAGGAGTGCTCACTGCTCTACACCAAGTGGCCCATGCATCAAACAGCCAGACCTTCCCCTCTAAAACATTTCTCATATACACCCCACACCCCCAGACTACGCATGAAGAGAAAGAGAGACAGCTTTCTCACAGCACTGTTCAGTCTATCTTGCAAATAGCTGGTTACTAACAGTCAGCTCTGTTCTCCCACTAGATATTAAATTCTCCAGGAGTCCAATATAATTTAACACTTCTTTTTCATTGTGTGATTTAAATAGAGACTGTATTTCAGTTATGGATTTCCTTCAGTAAGAAAAGGGAAAGGAAAAAACAAAACAATACATTCACCCTCACCATCTCTCTAAAACCAAGTTCCAGTGCTTTTATCGAGTACATTGCATTTTCTCAACTGAATTTAAACACAAAGCATTAGGTTCCACTCTTTTAATCTGATCTGTCCAGACAGACCCCACAAGACTCCTCTCATGGACTGAAGTGCAGGGCTGAGAATACATAAAACCTTTTGAAACCATTTATGCCGCCACAGAAACTGAAAATCCTGCTCCTCCTAGTACAAACATGCTCAACATCCTTAACAGCAACGTGATCAAAACAGCCCTGCCACAGTCAAAGAGAAGACAATTCACAGCACTGCACTCAAAGGCACAATGCACTCTGCCCAAAACACAATGGTAAAACTAACAAACCACAAGTTAAAAGAAAAAATAAAACTAAACAAAACAACAACAACAAAAAAGGAAACTCTGACAACAAAAAAAGTTCCTGGTGCCTCCACCGAGTTTCTCACCTCTACCCCTTCCGTGGCCCGCTGAACCAAAACAGAAGTCACAGCATGAAAGGAAAAAGCCCACAAAAATATCAAATAAATGTACCAATCAGTACATGCTATTCTTCAGGCTGCAGTCTAACTTCAGCACAGTTACCTTCTCATCTCAAACAAAAAGAATGGAGACAATGAGCACCTCACGTGCTCCGAACTGCCCTCCAAGGAACCAGGATGAAAAGCATCCTTTTTTCTACTTTTACATTGATCAGACATAGCTGCTCAAATATTTATATTGAATAGAAAGATAATAGAGATTAGTAAGTCAAGGGAAACAATATTTTAGCACCTTTGAAGATAAATTTGGCCAGCATCAATTACAAAACCACTTTCAGTATTTAAGCTACCAAGCTATGAAGTCCTCTAGAGCTATAAAGTCCTCTTAGGCCATAAGACAGAATTTTGACCATGGAAATTTCCACCCTCTCATAAGAGGGACAGCTGGAGGCAACCATCTAGTCAAAACCTATTCTTTCAATTACCAGACATGACCCAAAATCCCATGCCTTTCCTTGGAGAGGCAGGGAAGAGAGGAAGAAGGACTTAAATCAAAGATTTTACTCTCTGAACCAACAAATTAGATTTTAATCACTAATTAATATGTTATGTTTTCATTTGTTCACTTCTCTAAACATCCAGGTCACAGCCCAAGATCACAGCAGGACTATCAGAAATTATTTAGGTGAACAAGGCTTAGTTATTCTGGCATCAATGTGGATCTCTACAATAGTCATCAATTATCATGCAGCATTTCTAACTAAGTTTTCAGTCTGTCTGTAGCTGCCACTTACATATGAAAACTCACCCCACATAATTTTTAACTGTTGATTAAGAGGCCCTGCTGACCAGCCACTATCTGCACAATGCTGGAGAACTGCCTGACACCATCAAGTGGTACCTTCACCCAGTGCTGCTGGAAAAGGATGAAAGGGTGGTAACAGCACCAACAGAGGTAGGGATCATCAGGCTTTCCTGGTCAATCCTCTCCTCCACTGAGTGTTTACCACCTCCTCTATTGAACCACACAGTCTGCATGATCCAACCTACTCCCCAGCACTGCTTTTAACAAGTGTCCCAGATGCTGGAATCTCACTAGAATTGTGAGGAAATGAGAGAAAGCAAAATGCCAGCTACAATAACTGACCACCAGCTTCACCACGCCAGTTTTTCTTCATTTAGAAGATCCAATCACTCAACAGCACAATGTACATACAGACATGTGAACACAGCTTGCCACAGCAACTGTACAAAGACCAAGCCATCTGTGTCCTCCTGCAGTTTCCTAGGGTTTTTATTTTTAAGGAAACTTTGGAGCAACAACTAGGGAGCAGAAAAGTAATATTCAATCAGCTTTGCATTGACACAATTCTACTTGAAATGTTTCCAGACTTCTCTCTTCCCTTAAGATGTGACAGTGGATTTTTTCTCAAGTGTCTGGTGTGCACCCCTCACTCAACATCTCTCTAAACACATAATTACACAGAAAACATCAACAAAAAACATTAAAAGCAGAGGAATTACCAACTAAACGTGACTTAGGGACAACTAAAAACTGTTCTAGAGGTGCCACGTTCTGGTTTAAAAGACTATTGCTATAAATAGATCTGCAAGATATCTGTAATCATCACATTTGAGGATAAGTGAATCCCAAAAGAATAATATGAAGGCTTTAGAACTACTCTGACATGAATAAAATGTGGTTAACTGAAGAATGCACAGTGTTTTCATTAAAACATAAACAAATCTTATTCTACTTCATTAGAGAATATCTAGGTCTAATATAAAGCAATGACCAAATTCAGATTAAAAGCTCTTTTTGCAATGACAGGAAAGAGAAATGAAAAGCCATTAAGCCATTTCCATGTTTTGAGGGAAATAAAAAGCCAATGTAATTTCATTCTGATTTGAAAAACAAAGATATTAATAAAATTCCCCCATTTTTTCTTAGGTGCAATCATAAATCTCAACACTTAATAAAAGCATTTAGTAAAACACTAATAGAATTATGGGACTTCTGGTAATGTACAGGAAACTGCACTGAAGCAGGAATTCCCCTTAGTATTGCACACAGAGCACAGTATTGACATTACACTGCACAGTTTTCCATTTATAAGACAACTAATCAGCTTCCCATGCTTCAACATTGAGGCCATTAGTTTCACTGGGAGAGTGATTTTAATGTGATCCCAACTAGTAAATATTGAACTTGGTTTTAATAAATTAAGTTTTAAATTAACTGGGATTATGTTATCATTATGTATAATTTTCGAAAGGCTACGTTACAAACATCAAACATATTAATGAAAAAAGGGGGATTATGCCACTGAGCTCATCAGCCATTCCAGTGAAGAAGAGATTTCCAAGCAGAAAATCCTGAGGGAGAAAGGAAATAAAAATGCTTGAGCTGTTCCCACACTAACCTAGAACACTCTTCAAAGTAACCATTGTCAGCAGGTAAGAAGCTCCTCTTACTAAGACCTCTAAAAATATTCAATATTCAGTACTCAAGTCAACAAGTTTGTTAGCTTGTAACAAAGCATCAGTGTGTAATCAGTTATGGCAGCACTTACAACTGATAATACTACTTATTTCTTCTCTTCTCACATAAATACATTATAAATTAACTTACATTTCCATCACTCCGTTGTCCACCTTTGTGTGTAATAACTACAACTTCCATCCATTTACGTAGGTGTTGCTATAAAGAGAGGATAATTAGTATTATTCTTCTAATTAGACTGTTCCATTTTAGCATATGCTACAAGAGAAAATGTAGAGGTTGAAATAATTCTTTGAAGGAAACAAAGGGAAAAATTATCAGTTATTTTCATTCCCTCTGGTTGAAAAGTTTACTGTTGCTAGAAGTCCTCTAGATATTCAAGAAAGCATGGATTATAATTACATATATATACACAAAAAACCTAAGTCTGATAGTCTTACACTTCTTTGATGACTTGCTTCATGCATATGCATTTAAATATTCAAATATCCATGCCAAGAGGATAAAGAAATCACATATTCAGTTTAAACACTGCAAACAAGCAGGGCAATACCTTCCAAAATTTTATAAATCAAGAAAGCACCAAAACAGATTTAATGCATTGGGAAGTAAAATTGTTAAAGGTACTGGTGGTGCCTTGCTAAAGATAAATTTGTCCAAGCAAACCTTAGCATAATTAGTTATGTCTTCACTAAAAAAAAAAATCTCTTTAACTTTTTGGTTTAGAAGCCCTTCAGAAATTTACTCAAAATGTTTACAAAAATCAGGGGTTTTTATTAATTGTGAAACAAAAATCTTTTACTTCCAACATATACATTGAGTCACTTCTGAACTTCTTTGATTTTTCACCAATAAAAGCAGTAGCCAGAAGAAAATTTCTTCTGGAAGAGCTAAAATAAAAACTTGGATGGGCTTACCATCATCTGATCACAGAATTTATCGTTGAAAGAGTTTGGGAAAAGTCTAGTGACTGATGTCAGACGATTCACAACATTGAGGGTCAGACTCCGATAGTCTCCGAGCATCATCAGCAACGGCCTCATGTGGGTATGAATTTGATCAACTTCTATGGTAGCTCCTTCCAAGAACTGCAAGAGAGTGCACGACTAGGATACAGGTGGAGAGGGAAGTGACTTTTGTGCAAGTATCTTTCTTAAAATAGACTCAGCTGACTTGATTTTTCTTCTTTTATTTTGTTCTTTCGGAATGCAACAGTTCAAACAACAGCTATTGCTGGAAATATATATAGAGACAAGATGGATTTGGGAAGCACTGAGGTATTTCTGACACACAGTAGCATATTCCATAAAATAATCAAGTAGGAGATCTTAATTACAGACAGATTGAAAAACTGCTACAGCTATAAATTAAATACTCAGCTGTGGACAAGCTACTTAGACCCTGCTACATTAAGAACTGCCTGTGAGTCTGGCTGAAGGCAATAGAGCAAATTTCTGGTTTACAATCTGCAAGCATCCTGAGCAACAGAAAAGGTCAAAAGAGTCTGGCTGCAAGCAGCCAGAGAGTATTTCCTGTCATAACCAAACATCCTGTGGGCATGAGTTTATCACAGGAAAAAAAACAACCAGACAAATCTGATGTATGGGTC
The DNA here is from genome assembly GCF_009650955.1 of Corvus moneduloides. Taxonomy (NCBI): domain Eukaryota; kingdom Metazoa; phylum Chordata; class Aves; order Passeriformes; family Corvidae; genus Corvus; species Corvus moneduloides. The sequence goes on along the minus strand of NC_045491.1, from coordinate 2,656,316 downwards.
AGAACACCCCTTATTTTCTCCCTGGTCCTTCTCAACCCAATTGTGTTGTTAACGAGCCACAAATAATAAATACATTCCCTCTCATGACCAGAGTGACATGAAAAGACACCTGACCTCTGGCCAGTCAATGGCACAAACAAAAGCCAGGCACCAGTGTCACTGCAGTGACATTCCCTGTTCCCTGTCAGCCCATCTACACAGCATTACAAAGAGGCTGTAAGTCATCTCATTCGCTTTTTTCTTTTTCATTTAGAAGAACGGAATTAAAATCTCACTGAATCAGAACTGGGCACAGCTACTGAACAACCAGTCATGATGAAAGAATATTCTTTCCCTGTCCTTCCAGCTTTTATACATGATAATGTAGCATCCACAGGACAGACAAGGCAGTGTCAGGCAAGGACACTAATTCTGACCTCACACAGAACAGCCATGGCCCTGTTCCTTAAGGTAACCATCACCCTGGGATGCAGAGTCTAACTCTGCTGCATTGCTTTACTTTTCCAAAAACAACTATGGGGTCTCCACCACTTCTTTTAGGAACAAAGATGAAACATGGGAAGAGCTTTTATAATAAAGCCAGGCCTGCACATCTGCAAAAGTGCTAGGAAGCACTGATGCTATATAGAAAAGAAGAAACATTTACAGAGACCAGACTAACAGAAAGAGGGAAAGACTGGACAAAGACTGAAAGATTTACCATGGTTCTTATCCAACAGCTTACAATACTTAATTGCAACCTGGATAATTCTTTATTGCCAAGTTCAAATCCCAAACAAACACATCTGACACAAACTTTTATCAGCATCACTAACAAAAACTGAACAGAGCAACAATATTTCCTGTCGAGAACTTTCCCAAGAAGTTTTGTACCAAGGAAGTAAAGCAGAGAGAAGAATGGCCTCAAAAGGAATGTTGTTTTAATACAGTCACCTTTCTCATGCATGCTTCTCCTGCCTCCTGCAGCTCGTTATTTGTTGAATTCAGTGCCTTGAAAAGTGCAGCAATGATTTTCTCTCTTGACTGAGGCAAGTAATTGCAGGCAGCTAGAGCATCTGCAAATATCAAAGTAAATTTGTTCTCTTTGTTAACTCAATTTCAAAGGAGAGGAGAAAATAAACCCTAATTCTACACTGCTTCTCTTATAGTTTCTTTTTATGTCATCTCAAATTGCAGACAGCTAAAGTACTGTATGCATTGCCAAAAGCAACAGGCACCATGAAAGAGGAAAAGAATGAGAATTCTATTAATATTCTATAGTTTTCCTAATGCTTTATAACATAATTAATCTTCAAATATTTTGGGTTCCTTTCAGAAAACTAAATTCTAGTGATTAAGAAAGCAGCGATACCTTCCCATTATTCTCTCCATTAAACTGTAACCTCTGGAGAGCAGTCATCAGTCTGCCAGTGCTCAGGTTTTCTGCTGATCTCAGGAAGCAGACTGCCCATTGCTCACAAGGACACTTGACTGCATCAAATCTTGTTTAGGAGGTTTTACTTACTTAAGGCTGCAATTCGAAGAGGTACAAGTGATGGAAGACTTTTGTAGCAAGGTAGTTTCATTAGGGCAGTATCTTCAGCCTCACACAAATTCAGTAACTAGGAAAAAAAACCAATCATTTTAATATTGCTACTCACATTTGAAACACCACTATCTCACTCCCACCTTTACAGCCATTTTTTCATGGCTTTGTTTTCATCTTAACTCAAAACCAGAGGATTTTCTGCATTGATAATTATATATACAGTTGGAGGGGGACAGCCTTGCCACCTGCATTTGCTTCTGAACTTATGTTTGGACAAGTCAGCTGGAAAATCAAGGGACAAGACAGTTTCTCTAAGTTAAATCTACACACAAGTTTTATATTCCATTTTACTCAAACTATTAGGGACTCAAAAACCTTAACCAACACTGCCTATGTTTGGTGGTACAACAATTTATGTAATTGATATACTGTGTAAAAAATAAGACCTAAATATGAAAGTCAAGGCTACGAGACCAGTACTGTAACACCAAAGCTCATTTAATATATTTCACACAGATTAGAATATTCTGTTTAGCTCAGAGCTATTATGCTGTAGGCAAACCAGACTTCACCTGATGTTTCAAAAGGTAAATTCTTACATTTCAGTGAAAGTTTAAAATGCACAAAGAAAAACATATTTTTTTAACAATGAAAGTACTACCACCATCATACAGAAGTATCTACATTCAAAGACGAGAACACAAAAAGAAAGTACCTCTGTGTAGAAAACCTTGTGTTCCACAACATTGAGATCCATTGTAAACAATCGGGGCTGCAGGGTTGTGCAAAATGTATTTCCCTCCATCAGGCCAATCTGGGCGTTTGCAGGTTGGTGCCGAAGTAAATGCTTTTTAGGAGGAACCATGTCCTGGAGAACCTACATGATGTAATTTAGATTACTGAATTAGCAGTCTGTTGAAATGACCCCAAAGACCCAGCCACTGGGAGGAAAGACAGCATTAGTCACGGCTGCAGGTTTGTATCCATTTGATATTGTGGCTCCAGACGTGTCTTGAGAAATAATTAAGCGAGAGGAAAAGTAATTCTTGGAATTACTTTGATTCACATCAGTTTGCAAAACAGTGTAGTAGCTGTAATTAATACATATTCTCTGTGAGCAGATCTATGATATTTAATAACTTCACACAACATTATGAACAACAAAGAAATTCATAGACTGAAGCATTTCGAACAGTGAAGAAACAAGACTATTTTAAAGCTTCTAAAACATCAGAAAAACTAAAAAGTTTGTGTAACTTTTTTCCATTACACTAACTTCTCACTTTCCTCATTAAACAGCTTTAGCAAAGTAAGATATCAATTAGGGAGCTTCTCAGTATAATCTGGTATGCTGTCATGGCCCTTAAGGCTTATGTACATTCAATTATCTTTCAGAGAACAAAACAATATCAGCTTTAAGGAGTGTCTAGCCAAAAGTTATTTCAACCAGCTTTGAACATTATAGTCTCTTTCTGGATAGGGAAAGGCATAGCAATAATGCCACAGATTTAGAGGATAATAAAACTGAGTATCAAAATGCAGAACCTATATGGCCTAGCCTGTGTCTGATTGGTGGCAGGATGAGCAGCCCATAATTTAAGGAACTAAATCAACCTGAAGACACTATAAATACTGGCTAAGAGTCAGGCAGAGCCTGTATGAATCTCTACAGTGCTCCAGCCATTGTGTATTTCAGAACAACAAAACTTAGCAAATGACAAACACATGCTATCAAAGCACTAAGAACTTAATTCACTAGTGTGGAAAAATGTACTCAGAAAAGCATTTCTGCAAATCCAACCTGGAAAACAACTTTAGGCTCAGGTTCAGTAAGTATTTCTGCTTACCTCTTTATGTGGCTCCATGATGACTGTGACACTTTTGCCAGTGACCTGTGCAAGCACCTGCAAGGAATGCATGGCTTGTTTTCTCACAGTGGAGTTTGGAGAGGTTACTTCTCGAACAAGGTCATGTGTGACATGATGGAAAGACTTTTCCTGTGCTGCAAGGATTTCTTCTGTTTTTTCTTCATCTTTTAAAGGAGTTGCACATCTAATCAAAAGCTGTTCTAATGTGGTCTTTGCCATAGCAACTGCTCCATTGGAAACCTGGGGCATCAGAGATTATTTTTATCAGCTAAGTACAGAACAAAGATCACAAATCTACGTGTTACTCATCAACAAACTTAGAATTGGATTTTGATAAATCCTGTGATTTTGATTTATCCTGTGATTTTCATTTCCAGCTAAGCTTAGTGATTCTATGGTGACAGTGAATCTGTGGGTTTTTGTGATCTACATGTGGCCTGTCCATTTCTGCTCTGAAAGCAGCAACTGTGATCCACAAAACTTCAGCAAAGTTATGTGGAAAAATCTGACCTCACTCCTAACTTCAGAACCTCGTTTGAGTGCAAATGACTAGACTTCACTACTAACTCTTACAAGTAAAATAAATTCTAAAGTTCAGCAAAATCAAGATTACTAAGAGTTCAATCTGTGTGAATTTAAGGCCAGAATTTTTCCCCATACTATTTGATAAAATTCATTCATTACATACCTCTCCAGTTAGGTCCATCATAACAAAGAGAAGTGCCTTCAGGAAAGTCTGCTGGTTCTGGAGGACCCAAATCAGTGGCAGCCGTTCCATAAGAAATTTAATGGACACGACACCTCCCAGTTTAGCATACCAAGCTTGTTCATAACAGCAAGCACATAAACGTTCCACAATGTACGAAAACAAGGGAAGCTGACAAGCCTGAAAACAAAGAAATGGATCAGTTTCCTTTTCTCAGCTTAGTTGTAGCCTCCAAAACTTCAGAAGCAAAATTACATTGGCTGAAACTTGATCATTTAAGTACATTTTTTAAAAACTTACCCTTTCCTTTGAACCCAAGATAATGCTTGCAACATCGAATATCACTGCTAGGGCCACCTCTCCTATTTTGCAGAGCTCCTTCTCCTCATATGCCATGCAGATTGCTATGGCATCAATAAGCACCAAGGGATCCATGCCTTTTGACCCATTTTCTTCACTGTGAAACATGGCTGTGCTAGGCTGGCTCCCAACCTGATAGCACTGCAGCAAGAAAGGACCTGTAATTTGTAACAGGGAAGAAAAGAGGGAGAAGGGGAAATAAAGACAAAACAATGGATATTTCAGTATGAATAGTCTTTTAATTAGATTTTACTACTCCTTGGACTAGCTGATGGCAAAACCAGTAAACCCTGCGCCTATTTGCATATAAATGGATTGTAAGGCATCCTTCACACCTAGAAGAAAAAAAGATTACATCTACTTGAATATTTTCTTCTATGCACTAGATTATGCCTGCAAGATTTAATTAAAATGAAGAGTCATAAAAATTCAAGTTACATTAATGTGACAATGAAGAGTGATATGCTTATAGTATGTCTTTTCCCAAATTACTTGTCATACAGCCCAAACAAAAAGTTTTCTTCATGGATTTAAGACACTACAGTGCTCCAACATTCACTTAGTTCCTCTAAAGGTCCTTCAAAACCGCAAGTGGAAACAACCCAATTAAAGACCACCTGCAAGTAGTACTGTGAGTATTAAGTTACAAAAATCCTCTGGAACTATGTAAGCTGTTCCATGCTGCAGTTCTTTCACTGGCTGTAGCATTTAAAGAGTATTATTAGGTGATTGACTGTTTTTTAAAATTTGTTTAACAATTGCCACCATTTTACAGAACTAAAACGTAATTCAGCCACCAAACAAAAAACCAGTATAGCTACCAAGAAGCAACTGCAGTATTTTTTACTTTTTTAAACCAATTGCCATAAGTAAAAGCACAAAGCTTTCCACGCCCCTCCCGGAAGCCCCAGGAGCTCTGTCCCCTGTCCTCACCGCACTGCTGAGCCACGGCCACCATGGTGTAGTGGCGGATCAGACTGGCCACGAAGGGCAGGGCGCTGGGCCGCAGGTCCTTGATGACGGCCGACATGAAGGCCCCGGTCAGGGCCTGCTCGAAGGTCTTCCGAGCCGGAGTGTCCTGGGCCTTGTAGCGGTGAGAGATGATCACACTGGGGATGGACTTCTCAGTGAAGCTGAAAGACAACGTTGTGCTCAACTGAACCCAAAGTGCAGTGCCCGCAGCTCAATCACAGCCCATGTCAGGTACATGATTGGAAATTTGCTCTCGGTATCTAACTCCTTCTCCACCTCCTGTTTTGCCCTCATTTTGATAGAGCTAGACCAGTTCACTCAGCCCGTATCAATTTTGTCAGCCACTGGTCTCCAGCATGATGGATAGCTCAATTTCATCAGGAACATTTAAAGCCAGTGGTTCAGAAGAAGCCACGTCCATACAATAATAGGTATACAGGCATCACACTGCAACTCAATAACAGAATGTCATTTTCAATATTTTGACATTTTTCCCTTTTTTAAAATGACATTTGATTTTAATCTTGAACGATTGAAACTATTTATCAAATCACTGCCCAACAAAACTTATTCATTGCAAAGCTATATTTATGTCAAGTCTAACAAGTCGAAACTGTGAAAGCTACTATGCTCTTTAGCTACACTTACTGTATTGCAAGAGTCAAAGTCAGCCCACACTTTTTGGGCAAAGACATCAAAGTTGTCTAAAAGCAATAAACTCAGTAAGTATCAATGACCAAAATTGCAAAAGAATTAAGAAAAGCTTCAATAAAAAGCTCTCATACCAAGACAAACAGAGGTTATGTGTGTGACTATGCTACAGCTTAGTCACTAAATGAAACTGAGTTTTCTCTTTCACTTTAGTAAAAGCTTAGATGTACATACAAAACGTGACAATCCAAATTAATCTTTAAAATACACTTAAGCACCAGAATATTCCAATTATTTAAATATATGAAACCACAATTAATCATATTGATCATACATAACAGATTACACACTGGCCTGTAATTAGGGGAAGAAGATTAAACTATGAAACATTAACACATCACTTGCATTAAAAAACTTGCTAACAAGATTCCTTTTCACCAGCAGGCAAAAACCCCATGAATTGCACAGACTAATCACTGTCTCTAACCTAGGTTGTTCCAAAGACACCACAAGTTTTACATACACATTTACGTTTAAAGAATTGTCATACTTGGGATGTGCAAGAAGCTGGTATAATGCATGTTTGTTATCATCCAGGCTCATCATGGCTACCAGGAAGCACTTGATGACTTCCCACGCCTGCCTCCGGTAATAGGGCTCCGTGTTGGCGCTCTTCAGACAGTCCAGGGCAGTCTCGATTGCCTAGAATGGAAAAGAGAGAATCCAGACACTTCTTGTTCTTGGCATTTACCATAAGGTCATTAATCAAGGGAATGGTGTCATTAATATATATTAAAAGTAACTTTTAAAGCATGCACAGTTTGGAGTGCCCAAGCTAAGAAATGCAGAGAGAGCACAGTTTGAAACCACCATGGTGTTTTCTGTGCTTCTGTACGTGCTGAGTTTCATGGCAGATACATTTTACCTCCATGGTCAGAAAGCACTTCAAGTTATGAATGAGGTAAATCTTCAGTGTGTCTCTCTCCTTCCCAAAAAAAAAATTTTCCTTGCCTTCCTTTCAGCAATAATTGCTGTGCTGTCCCTTTATTCCTTATGTATACAATGCATTTATACCCATATATAAATGGTACCTTGCCATGCATGATGAAATGTACATGTAAGCAACTTCTGAACACTGTTCACTTAATGGAAATAGTACTCTTCCTTGTCAAGAAGATTTAATACATTCGAGAATAATTCAAATCAATCCTTTAAGATATGACGACAATTAAAAAGAGGAGCAGGTCTCTTTGGGAAATTTCTATTTTGTGTACATATATTTTTACAGAGAGAGATAAAAATACATAAAAGCACAACTGTCTAATTTCTATCCTTCTCCCACAAAAGAAAGGAAGAAATTAAAGATAAATAAGATAGGCATTAAGTAAAAAAAAAAAAAGTAAAAATTGCTCAGGACTGCCTTGAAATAAGGAATTTCAGTACCTTATCAATTGCAAATAAAAATCTAACCATTCATGTCTAATAAGTTTATGCAGAAAAAGGCCCTGCTACAAAGTGGGCATTTTCCTTCCTTGGTATTTCCAATTACTTAACTAGTTGTCATCCTAAGTTTTTAATCACAGGATCTCAATGAAAAGAAAAATTAGTTTTACACAGACCACAGAAGTCCACCAGGGCACTAAAAGAAAACAAGGATTTCTTGTTTTCAATTTATTCCACTTTTTTTTTCTTTGTAATTTGACATTTCCTTTTCATAGATACAAAGTGTTCAGCAGATAACACACTCCTTCTTGGTCAATACCAAGCAGCTGAAGATTGCTTATTATCAATGTTAGATCCTTAAATCCTTAGGAAAACTTAGTTTGAATTAAACTAGCAGGACAGGTAAATGTCAGCAACTACAGTATTTACATGTATTCAATTCATCAGCTTCAGTACAGTGGAGAAATCAGTAAATCTGCATTTTAAGAATCACTTTTCCAAGCTATTTTTAAGCCTGATGGCTCTACAGAGCCAGAGAGCCAGCTGCCTGTGAAGAAAATTGCTTACTACATTCAGATCATATCTACTTATGAAAGTCTAATTGAAAAGGTAAGTATTAAAACTCTACAGACCAAATTATCTCCAAATCCAGCTTCACTCTCAGAGGAGATTAGATTGCTGTAATTAGCGAGAACTAAGCATTTGTGATACGCCGTGGCTGCCAGATGAAAGCCAGTACAGTACAAAGTGGTTTTGCAGCACTAAGAAGTGCTACTAGAGACCACAAACAAAACCACATCACTGGAGTCGTGAGAATAATCAGCACTGAAGAATTTCTACAGTAAATTTTTGGTACATTTCAAAAAGAAATAGGGACTTTTAGATGGGATTCCTGCACCTAACCTAAGCAATATACCAGAAGTTCCAATCTTATCCATTCTGTGAAAGCATTTATTTGGGCCAATTTAGCTCCCTATCCTATCACTTTGTAAGAGCAAACAGCATGCCTAAATCCACTTTTTGGGGGTGACATACAGCACAGTTTATAGGGGAAGTAAAGAAAGAACTGGCAGACAGATGTTTATAAAGCTGATTTCTCAGCACTGAAAGTAACTTAAGCCCTTACCTTTTCCATTGGGAGTTGAATGGATGCTTTACAGTCTGAAAATTCAATTGTAATACTGGGCCCTTGGATTTCTGTGACTACATATTGTAGTTTCTGTGATTCCTTCAGCATTTTCCTGTTACTTCCACCAAATTTCCCAAGCACACGATAAGCCACGTGGGAGATGCTGTCAGCAGGATTGCGCAGGGTTCGCCACAAAGCCTGGGGGTTAAGAGGTACAGGGGCAGACCAGTCTTACTTCAACATTTTACAAGTTGTAATGTAAAAAAAAAAGTCAAGGCAAACAATTATCCTTGTATTTGGATAACTGACCCTGCATAAGTTCCTTATCAAGGTTGAATACAAGCAGTCTCAGTTCACAACAGCCCAAGTGCTTTGTAACAAGGTTGTCCTAAATGCAGTTTTAGATTAGATTGCTGTCATCTTTGCTACACTGGAATGTAATTTCATGCTTATGATGAATATTAAACAACATTGTCAATTTAAAAAGCAGGCCAGTTAAGGCCGAACTGAATTAATCTCAGAGCTAGTTTTGAAATACAAAAAGCAAATGAAGTAAATAGAATATAACCATTGAACAAAGTATATAGAAGGAACAATTCATTCACTTCTAAATCTTCTGAGTTTTCAGCTCAACAGCACAACACCAACTATCCTTCTACACTCATATCAGATTGGTATGGGTCTCACAACAGATTTTTCAAGTTTTTGTAACCAAAGCTTCACACAAATTTCTAATAATATTCAGCAAATCAATGACCCCTTGTGGTCTAACAGGAAACGACACGTTTACCTGCATGAGCTCAGCTCGAACTGGCTGAATGTGGTCGTACAGAAAGTCTGGCTGCAAGTTATCCACACACAGTTCCAGAGTTCTTAAGCCCTGGCTAACCAGGGTCTGGGATCCATTGAGAGCTGACACCAGCGGGTCCATCAGCATTGGCAGATAAGGCAGCAGCGAGCTCAGACGAACGGGCACTGTGAGGCAGAGCTCTACAAACAAGTCTTTCATGTGCTGTTTATGAAGGCCACTTTGTAACATATTTAGTCCTGAAAATTATGGATAAGTTATGCACTCACAGGAAAAAGACAGTCCACAGTTTATTGTTAAAAATTGCTATTTCCTGAATTCAGAAGAACCTGATGTTTTTAAATTCTGTAGAGCTTACAGCTCCATAAATAATCAATTTACAAAATATAATACCATTCATTATTCTAACTTACATCTAAGGATTTCATGCAGTGGATGGTTTTTTGTCTACACACATATAGAAGAAAAAGCCTCTATGCATATTTTAAAGTTTAATGTTAGACTCAATAAGGCAGCATTTGAATATAGTGGATGAAAAAGAAAAAGAGATAATTTGACTCAAAACAGCCTTGTAACAATAAAAAATAATCTCATACAGAACAATTGTTTTTAAAGTATTTTGACTCCTGAAAAGAAACATTCAGTGAGTTCAAGTACATTAATTGCCCCATACAGACTAAGCACATTCCCCAAGTGATTTTTCTCCCATAAAGATTTCACATATTCCATGAATCTACTGACATGAGTTTTACAAAATGATTTATCTATAACAGACACATTTGCTAACAATAAAAACTGTCCCTACAGCTAGATGGGAACCAGTCTACAGTCCTGGAATAGTTCTGATTAGCTTGTCCTTAGGTTTAAGTAGTTCTCCACATTTCCTTGCTCACCCTCAGTATTTCTGGAACACAGTTCTTGCAAGCATAAATGCTCAATTAATCAAACTGATTGTTATTTCCATTTCTTTTTGCAGTCTGGCACTACTTGAATTTCTATTTATCATGCCCTTGCAGGTGCACACACATGCCCTCAACTGCAGAGCAGCCAGAGCTTCACTGCCCTGTTCTCCCCACAAAATCAGTGATGGCCTGGCAACGTTGCTTTGCCTATTCACTTATCCCTCAAATGCTTTGTGCCAACAAAGTTACCCACAGCAAAAAAAACCCAAACAAGTAAAAGAAACAAACAAGAAAACCCCAACAGCCCCACAATGAAAAGAAAAACAAGCAGCAGAAATTGTGAAGCAGCCAAAACTATGGAGCCTGAAGCAGCTGATAGAAAATGAAAATAAGCACATTCAAGATATTTAAATCAATCGTTAAACTCAAAATCAGAAGCTACTTCTCAGGGGTAGGGCTTTGCTTTTGAGGGGTTTATAATTACACAACATAACTTTATTACTACTATTCACATAAAAAAATCAGAAGCTAGGGTGGGGAAAGAAGGTATTGTTCTACCTTGCAGTAAGTTTGGTAACAGCGGCAAGAATTCTTGGTATAACAGATCATGACTGCCTCCTCCAATAGATCTGAACAGTGCTCTGAGCAGCAGGAAATAGTTATAGGGCTCTTTGGCAGTCTGTGCAAGTTCCATAGAGCTGTTCACAATCTTGTGCAAATGTGGCTATAAAGAAAATAAAGCTTAAAGATTAATAAAATACCAATTTTATCATCATCATTGCACTGTACAAGAATTTAGCATGAGATTCTGCAAATCTGACACAAGAAAAATATTTCCTCTCACTTATCTGGGGACATGAAGCAGAAATCAGAGGTGTCAGAATGACAGAGAGGACACTTAACAATACTAATTCACCCCAATCTAATTTCACTACTAGTTCCTAATTTTTGTGAATGCTAAAATTTCATTTTGAAAGCAAACTCTTTCAAGTAAAAAAAGGTTATGGAACTGGTGGCCTTTCTAGAGCAGAGGACATGAATACCTCGCAAGTATCAATAAAAATATTCGATAAATGCAAGTATTCTCATGCACCAGAGACAAACAGTAACATGTCTGGATATTATTAACATCTTTCTACATTGCTATGCAAATGCTGCAAACAGCCTTCATCATTCAATTAAATTCTCTGCCCAAGGCCCCTATCATCCATCCTACAGAAACAAAAGAAAGTAACAGAAGCATGAAACTGTGAAGGTAGTAAATTACACTCTTTAAACTTCATCTCCAGCTTATACAATCCAAATGACCTTGATTCTGATGACAAACTGCAAGAATTAAAGCAAGATTATATGAATATTGCTTCATATTACTGTTAGTTTTCAAAGACTGTGGAAAATTGGTAATCCCTACTCTGTTCTGCACAGTTACCTGTATCAGAAATTTTATTTGCTATAAGGTACGAGGAAGGAAAATTAAGAGAAATTATGAGAGAACAATCAGTGTTCCATTAAAATATTAATGTATTTTCTAGATACAGGCAGCTGCTGCTTTTATGAGGAAAGTGCACTCTTGCTACAAGCTCAGCATTTCTAAATTCACTGAATAATGAGATGATCTCATCAACATAAATAGATCTTTGGAATACACAATATGTTGTCAGTAGAAAAAATAGCATTCCTTAAGCCCAGCCTTTTCAAGAGCACAGAAAAATCTAACTCAAGAGGTACATGCCACTGAATATTACATGAGTAAACAAGATTCACCAACAACAAAAAAGTCATTTCAATCCAAGTAAAACTCTTAACATGGAAACAAAAAGGGAAAATATGTGAGAAGATATGCATCTTCTGACCATGAAGTTACATGGGCTTATGGCAATCACAGACCACAGCCGTTTATACTCAGAATTAGCACATCACTTCATAGTTTCAAATATGAAGCAAATATTCACAGAAACCATCTCTTATAAACAAGACAATGTACTTGGCACTAGGAAAAAATGTATCACAAATAGTGCTTCAAACATTAAATGACTCTCAAATGTTAGACAGTGTAAAACTCTTAAGAGTGCTGTTTTTAAACCAGACTTATTTTTAACACAAATGACCTTTACCTTCAGCATTTGTTCATTTTCAGCTGCAAATAGTGAAACTGAGCCAAAGACTAACTTGAACAGCTTGAGATACAGATTGGAGAGTTCCACATTAGAGCCCATTTCTGGCAGCCGATCCAGAAGATACTCCACCAAAATGGTTGCAAAGAGAGCAGAGGTAGTAGGGTTTGCCAAGAAAGAATTGGCAACAATCTATAAAAGGAAACCACAAAGAAGTTATTACTGCTGTAATAAAAAGAACAAAAGAATAAATGCCCTATCCATTAAAAAAAAAAAAAAAAAGATTTCTTTTCCCACTTCCACTGCTACCCAAGTGATTCTGTTTGTCCTCAGTGGAATACAACCATGTATTTAACTTACTGTTCAAGTTTTAAGTTTAAACAGACATTCTAGGACTTGCATTCTGTAAATTAGTAGAACATTAGCACAACCACCTGAAGAAAACAACAACTCCATAATGTCCAATACTTTTCAAGAATGAAGTCCATTCATATGTTCTAAACTGAAGTGTTCGTGTTTGTATTGCATCACTTAGTCTGGTAAGGTTTTTTCAAAATCCATCTTTAAATTATTTTCATAGACTATACAGACTGCTTCAAATCTCACATGCTAACTTCAATATTATGATTTAATATTCCACATCAGCCATATGTTCCTCAAGGCATTAAGCTCTTTCCTACATGCTGTTCATTATCAATTAAAGTAAACAATAACATACCTGAAGAGCATAGTTTTTAGAGATCCTCTCCACCATGTAAGGAACAGTAGTTTGAAAGATTTCTTTAAAAGTTAAAGGGTTCATCATTGTGAACACACCAGCAAAATGCTCCAGAACTTCCTTTTCCTCTTTCATCCTGACTGTCTGACAGTTTGCTACTCGAACATATGTCTGTCCATTTCCTGCTATTTGCACCTGCAGCAATTGAGAAAACAGATACACTGGTTACAGAATTCGAGTAGCTTCTTCCCCCTTATTCTTAAAATACCTTTTGAAAGTAACTGAGATTTTATGGGTTTGACATGCAAGCCCCACACAACTAGAAGTTGGGCACAAGAGCCAACCATGACAAAAATACTAAAACTGAGTGTTTTCAGAACAGATTTTAAAACTATGAAGTTAGAAGTGGAAAAAGACAACAGTAGGAGATACCAGTGTATTTGTAAATTACGTAATACCCAATCAAACACTCATCACATACACTCATCAGTACTTTGTGTAACTACAGAAGATAAACACAGACATGAATGCTTCAAGTATTAGCTAAACTATCGCCTTCAAGGATAGATTTCCTTCACTATATGAAAGAATTATTTCTAGTCTGACTTGCCTGCATGAACAGACAAAAATGGCTCTTAAGAAAATAATCTGCTGCTTCCAAGTAGTAAGCACTTTGAAATTCACTTTTGAAATGCATTCTTCATATTGAGCATTTCTCAATAGTTGTGGTCCCAGTTAAAGACTTAGTGAAAATACACTGCATGTGTAATCTGTGGTGTAGCTGACAAATAAATCCTTATAAAAAGATCTAACAGTAACTGTATAAATAGAAGTGCTATGTGGGCAGGTTACATACCTGATAAATATCCAACGCTTGCATTGCATATTTCACCAGCTTTATATAGATTTGAGTCTCCTTAGGTTGCAACTGCTTATTAGGAATGAATTGTGCTTCTGAAAGGAGAACAAGATAGTTAAGCATTAAAAATACTATTTGCTTTCATTCTAGAGCATTTTTTTCTGTAGAACTATGAGAGATAAATGTAATTAAATATGCAGTTTTACCACCAGGAGCTTTGCATGAGGTGATCCCCCACGTGATCGTCTTGACCCCACAGACCAAAGTTTTCACTAAGCTCCGGCAATCCGTGACCTGAAATGTCTGCTTGTCTTCTTTTTCTTTTTCCCCTTGTTTTTCAAACACAGGTACTGGTGTAGGGGCCACAGGAGTGGCTGGGGCAGGAGATGGGACAGGAACAGGGGCTGCATTTGCTGCTGTGGGCACTCCGGGTAACGCGGCTTCAGCTGCCCCGAGCTCGGACTGGGGCTTGCACTTCTTAAAAATGACAGAGAGCTGGTAGCGTGCTATGGTGTGGAATTTCAGAACAAACACCTAAGGCAAAGCAGGAGAAACAAATCAAAGAGCAGGGAGGGGGAAAGAAAAGGAAAATAAGTTTCTTCTTCAAAAATCATGCTAAATTTAATAGTACTAATAGTTCAGTTCAGAATACTGAGATCAATAGAATTTACAGCTATTTCTGAAGTCATTCAAATGACAAACACTTTTAGTGTATCAATAAATTAGTTTGCCTTCTTTGAGCAACGGGTGCATCCTCAATTTTCAAAAATACAAAAAAAACCCCTCTGTATAAAGATCCTTAAAAAGGATCATTAGGTCTTCAAAGAGCAGATATTTCTAATTGTACAGATTGCATTGTGTTATGCCAAGGACCTGTGTGAAGATCCTCTTTCAGGGCTTAAAAAAAACCCACACCAAAAAGCACACCCATAACCAGAAGGCATTAAAAAATCCAATTCTTGCATACTATTATACAAGGAAAAAAGCTTATAACTAAAATTTAGAATAAAATTATTTTTAAAAAAACAAGCTACCCAAAACAGGCATTCAGTTTCCTGCTTTGAAACTAGCCACTGAATGAAGCTGAGTTGACAAAGCATCTCCACTACACTTGAGATATGATCCCAGCTGCAGAGCATTTTAAAGAGCCCTGAAGCATTAAAGTGAAATACAGGACACAGACTACATATGCTCGTTTCTGAAGAGAGGAGAAAGTAAAATGCGATTGACAACATACTGCAAAACAGGATATCCAAGCAATTACCAAATGCTTTAAACAAATCAATACCTCCAGCATCCTCATAAGGATGTCTCTACCATTTCCATTTTCCTGTTCACTTTTAGACCGGATACAGTCTACCAAATTTAGCAGAAGCTTGCAAGACATGGTCTGGATACTGCTTGGCAAGGATTCATCATCAATGTTCTTGGCAAACAGCTGGACAGCCAGGGAGAGGTCATTGAGTGGCAGATGCTGCCGGACGTGATGCACCAGGTCTGCCAGGGTGCTGTATGCAAGGGGTCTACAGCCAAAACAAGCAATGATGAAAACACATGGAGCACAACTAAAAATGTTGTTAATTGGACTTAACATATAATTACTGCCTGGAAATATTTCCAAATTTCTCAAAGTAAGTTTTCTATTTTCATATGCAAACCCAGAGTTCACAAGGCTTTTTTGGTTACACAAGAGAATTTTAACGTGTACAACCTAACCAACGATGCACCAATCTATCCCACAACTCTGGTGTTGCCTCTTTGACCTTTCTTCCCCCCACTGCAGAACACCCCACCACATTTTTTTATCTACATGCAGTTAACATCCATGTTAGCCACCTTTTGAGCAGTGTTGGTAATCTGTTTCATAATTAGTCATAAATGATCCATGATTTCAAAAGCAGTTATGAAAATTGGTAAATTTCAAAAATCATTTCTTTTCAAATACCAGGTAAAGAATCTAGCAGAGCAAATACTTCTAAATCTAATACATGCTGTCAATAAGGCACACTTGATACTTAAACAAAAGGAAGCAATTCTCCTAGTTCAGATACTAATTTGATCAGCAAGCTCACCTAAAATCTAGGTTATTGAAAACATAGAAAGTTAAGTATTCTCTCCATTTACTTTTTCAATTGCAAACAAGTAAGTTTTAAGGTATTCATTGACAAAAAGTTTCTATCTCATTCAGATTTTACACTGGACATAAGATATAGGTTGTTTCATAAAATATTGGGCAGATACTGAGTTGGTTTCTCTGTGATCACCGTTTTGGTTGCCCTCTACAATTCAAAAAACTGAAATCATCTTCATTCACCCATTTTTCTCATTTTGCCCTACACTCACATTACCATGCTGTGCCATCAAAGTGTTAAACAAAAGTCACCATTCCAGCAGCAGAATCTCTGCCAATAAAACAATCTAGTAAAATTAGTTATTTGAAGCAAAGGTTTAGGACCCTATACAGAAGCTGTAAATATTAATAATTTTCCAACTAAGCAGCACTGGCAGGCACTCAGATCATTACTCCAAACTTTCTCATACCTCAGTGTCTCCCGGGCAGTGTATCCAGAGCCAATCAGTATAGATTCATCAAACAGCTTGTCCATGCACGGAATAAATTCTGTAATTTAAAACAACAGAAAAATGAAAAAGCCATACTCAATGATTGGCAAAGGAAATAATCAAAATAAAACAGTTAAGCATTAAACCACTTAATTTAGGTATTTAAACCTAAAGTTAGAAAGTGATTCTATCCCAGAATTAATTTCTGAAGCTTATAAAAGGCAGTGCCATTTACAAGGAAGCTTTCAAACAATCTCTTGTGACTGTCTACTCCACTGACACTTGCCCCTTGAGTAACACTGCAGTACCCAGTCAGAGCCAGTTATACTTGCAAAGAAAAAAAAAAAATGCTCACATTATTTTCAACTTCTAAAAACTAACTTTCTCTATATAATTAATGAGTTACTGGAAATGTGAAGTTGAGCAACCCTGCACACAACAATTCTGTTTGGCCTGGCCTCTTGTGATAGTCCAATATAAATAAGTAATATGCCTCTTAAATTGACAGAAATAGCTGAGCTCTTCCCAGTTTTCAGGTACATTCATAAAAAGTGCTACATACGGCTCCTCAGGTCTGTTGTCAGGATGTGCTTAGCAGCAATCAGGAGCTCCTTCCTGAGGTGTGCTGTTTCAGCTGGACAATTGGAGAGCAGCTGCAACATTCCTTTTACCATTTGCTGAGAATATTTAGCCACTAATTCCTGCAACAAAGAAAGAATAACATGAGTACAACTATTATGACATTCTATTCTTAAGGTTTGGGTTACATCTGCAAAATAGCACTCCATTAAAATTCACTTGTTTGTCTTCCAAAATCTACTCCTAAAACTAAAATACAATAGTGATTCCATAAATGCCCAGGGAGGGGGAATGGCACATTTCCACTTTGTATTCACATGAGAATACTTCTGAAAGGATAACCAAGTACAGCCCCACCTTCAGATATTCTACACAAGCGCTCCCATCTCCAATCCCTGATGCACTGCAGTCATGCAGATCACTTGCCTGCCATAAAGCAGCTAGAAACTTGATGCATTAAGTAACAAAGTAATAAAAATGCATCCTACCTGGTAAATTCTGATGATGTAAGCCAAAAAAGACAATGTTTTAATCTGAGCTGCGATAAAATCAGCATACAATTCCTTGTTATAAAGTTTATGTTGTCTGAAATTAAATTGAACAGTAGTTATGATTCTGTTCCTCTTAATACCTTCACTCAGAAAATTCAGTGAAGCTTCAAATCACATCATCTTGTAGTGAGGTTCTTGCTTCTTAAAGGAATATAATCCCTATGGAAGAGCCCATTTTCAACAAGCCCTCTGCCATTCCAATTCCCAGCAGCACCTTTCTACGGAAAGGCAACCCAATACAAAGCATCAAACATTTGGCTCAGTTCCCCTAACTGGGGCCATTTTTTCTCCAAGCAGTATTCCCTCCCACAGACTTGTCTGTCTCTCTCAAGCTTCAACCACTTAATTAGATCATCCAGGCAAGACAGGGAAAGGCAGAGATCTTGCTCCCACTGCCCTGCTCAGAACCACTTGCTGCTCTTCAGAAACATCCCTCTCTGAGGCAGAAAAAGCATGTGCCACACCACAAGGCTTCATGTAAGCTATACCTTGGAAGAGCAAAAATATATAATTGATGGCATGGCAAAGATTAAACAACAGCATGTGTCCAAGCTCCCAAGGTCCCCACCACGGTCTGTGGCAATATGGGGTTTTGTCAGAAACTGTTTTAAAAAAACTCATTATCAAATAATAAACTGGGACCTACTGCACAACTATGGACTTTATCAATGGCATATAATGCCAATTACTTCACATACAGAACCTTGACAATTTTTAGTCAAATAATCTTTGCTACTTTTGAGATGCAGTAAGACTAGAATGACAAATCACAAGATAGAAGACAAAAATATTTTGAGTAATATTGCATGACAGATTTAAGTAATTTATCCCTAATATAATCAAAATACTGTTAAATGCTCTTACCTTGCTTGAGTAGACACTTGTATTATAATAGTGTTCATAATCAAGGGCACAAATTCAGCTACTACATTATGAATGTTCAGTTTGTAGAGCTTAAAAAAAAAAAATAAAGTATTATTAGAGAAATTCACAAGTCACACTTGCAGTCAACTTACTGGAGAGCTAATCAGAAAAAAATTAAGACATCTCACCAGCTTATTTTTAGATGATATTTTACTTTCAAAAGTATATCACATTCATTTTTACTAATATGTTAACCAACAGAAGTGACACAAGCCATTCAGTAATGAAGTATTTACATGCAGAATACTGAAGTGTACTAACCTGATACATGAGAACAACAATAATAGGTAGCTCAGCCAAGACCTTTAGTGACAAAGATCCTCTGGGAATTATTGAATGCTGAAAGAAAGAATACATGCTTTATAAACAGTTTAATTATCAATTCAAAAGAGTATGTAAAACACAGTTTTACAGAAACTGCTCATTTTAGTAGTACTATACTTACTAATAATATTTTTAAAACACAAAAGCATTGGGTATTATATTAAATAAAAATCCTGTAATTACAGCTGCATAGAAAATGTCTGGAAAGTTTCAATTGGCTTCTGCAGAAAAGTTTTGATAACAAAAACAAGCAAAAAGAAAGTCTGTTATTTTTGCCTGGCCTTATGATCTGCAGTCCTGTGCTCCAGGCAGTTCCCCAGTTCAGAGCACTCAGAACACCCACCGTTCTCGTTTCGCTGTCTTCTCGCTCAGGGTTCACCTTCACCACAATGGTTGTAATCATGCCAACCATTTCAGGAGTGGGAACGGTGTTCTCTGGAATCACCTGAGGGTTCTCAAAATACCGATTCTACAAGGAAAGAGCAGAGGAAATATATCATAATGCCATTCACAGTCGAAAGGCCATCCCTCTCCTTAGAGCTCCTCCATATAATTTTCCCCCAGAGCAGTTCACTCCTCTCTGCATGTGATGTTTGCACTGCAGCATCTGCCTGGACCAGACACACACCCTGCAACCTTTCCCACTGGAACAAGAAGCAGAAAAGCTCCCCTAGCCAAGGCGGTTCTCCTGCTAAAAGAAAACATCCCAAGAGTTACTCTGTATCAGGGATGGAGGATCAGACAAGAGCTGCCTTCATGACCTCACCCTTCCCTCAGAAACGAGACACATTTGGCTACAAGGAGACAACTGCAGCCAATCTCACCCTGCTTCAGTACTTAAACTCACCTCGATTTTCTCATACCAGTAATAGTGTGCCACAAACAGAAGGTTTTCCAAACCAAAATCTAAATGTCTCCATTTTTAGACATAGTTTTGATAGATTCACTAAAACTGTATTTCCTTTGTGTCACTAGATACAAAATAATTATGTTAATATCTTTTAGAGAAAGAAATAAAAACTAGTTTTCGGACTATAGCAAGGGCAATTTAACAAGTAAAAAGCTTACCACTACTTTTGGAAGTTCCTTGTAAATCTGTTTCACAAAGTCCAAAAAATGATGAATCTAGGGAGGAAGAAGTCAGTTACCATAAACAAATTTTTAAAGAAAAAATTTTACATCACAATTTTAGAATCTCTGTATTAAGAGTACAAATACATAAAATCTCTAATCACCAACATTTTTCATGATAACTGAAAATAATCTGAAAGTGTTCTTCTATCTCCTTCTGCTCTGTCAGTATTAATTCAAATTTCTCTTGGAAAGAATCTAACCTACCTATCATCTCTATATAGTTCCAATACAGTATTGTTAGGTATAATTACTATGAATCAACTAAGTCTTTCCAAGCAAAAATCAAGGCAAAAATGCAACAGAATAACAATGCAAACTTCCAAATCCCCCTTGATGAGTCACAGGAGAGAAGAGGGGAGAGGGGAAAGGGGAAAGTCAATCATAGTAAATTCCTTTTTCAGGATTTTCTATTACAAACTAAAAAGGCATCAATTCTCTTCCTTTGTGTGGGAATTTTATTCCTTAAACTGATCATATTGTTCATAAACATTTAAACCAAGTATAACTAAGCTTAAACAGTTTGGTTTTTTCCCCAGGAGTGCTAGCATTATGCAATCCTCTTTCAAAAAAATTAAATATATGGTTACCACAACAGGTCAGGCAACATAAAAGGACAGCAGCAAAACAAATCAATCAACCCACTTGAACAAAACAGCAATTCTGAAGAGCATGGCAGTAAGTTTTATACCATCTAACAAGAGTTATGACCTACTTCTTGAGTGATTGCTGGTCGGAACTGTTTGTGCAATTCAATAATTATTCTTAAGCAAATCAGTACATTTTCTTCATTCTCTGTCTGGAAAAAAAAAAAAGAGACTTTTTAGTGAGCCTACTGCTGAATTCTTCAACTACTCAGTGGGTACTTCAAAACCCTGTAAAATGATACTCTTCTCAACAATCTACAGTGCCCCATCAATGGATTTGCATGAGCAAGTTGTCTTTCCTTGGGTACCTTGCAGTCCTAGAGTACGTCTGAAATTAAAGCCACCCCTATGGGAATAAAACCCAGACATTTCAACCACTCTGTACTGTCAGATCTGTTCCCATTGCCCCTCAAACAGAGACCCCCACGTGAGCTTCAAAGGGCAGTGTTGTGAATTCCCAGACAGAAAACAAACTCCAAGAATAAGCTATCTGCCAGAAAACATTGCTCAGCATGAGATCAGTACCCTGCATTTGTAAAATCCAAGTTTCTAAAGGGCAGAACAGAACCTGCAGAAAACCTGTAGGTGGTAAGAGAGGACATGGGTTAAGCTTAAACAGAATGCCCAGCACCAGCAGCACAGCTATGGAAAAATCCTACCCCCAGCAAATTTTGGAGATAAAGTAGAGGAAAATATTTCTGAAAATTTGACAGAGTTTTAAGAGGAAGGAAAAAATACCTCTAGGAATCTAAACATCACAGACAGGATATTTTTGGTATGAAGACGAAGATGTTCATTTGTTGGTATTCTGTGAATTATTTCAAGCACCAGCTTCCGGAGTTGCTGTAAAAAAAAAAAAGAAAGGAAAAATAAAGATATGGCAGAACTTTTTGGAAAATCCACAAAACCCAACAATTGGTTGCAGCATCTCTTTCAGCTTAATAATTCTGCATGTTAAAATAGAAAAAAAAATTTTATTTCATGTAGACATAGGCTTGTATACAAAGACATAATCCTTCCTACTACTCACCTAAGTGAATAAGGCAAATTTATCAAATTTACCATTGAAAAATCAGACTTTTTTTAAGGAATGCAATTTTAAGTATTTAATGACAAAGAATCAACTTTTGCCTTTCATTCCTAACCTTCAGTAAAGTCAGTAGTTTGTAACAATGTGAAGTATCTCAGCAAGAAAGCCAATTCCGTTGCACCTAGTTTTCCTCCTTTTTCTCCAAAGCCCAGATTTGCAAAGTTTATGAGTAACTTACTTAGGACTTTTTCAATTCCACTCCAAATGACAGATCTATTTTTAACAAGTCTTACATCAGTTCATTAGATTAATCAAGGACTTCGCTGCAAAAAGGCAGGAGATGCTCCACACAGTTTACCTGTGCTGGCTTCTCCTGCAGAAACTGAACTTCCCCATCCTGTAGAAAGGTGAGAAACCGAGGGATGATGTGTTCCAGGAATGTTGAATATTGAGGGGATGATGTCACATTCTAATTAAGAACAAAAAATGGGGAGATATAAAACAGACATCACACAGATTATATTCAGTTACATTCAAAGCCACTATTAAACATTTTCAGTGAATTTTGAATAGATTCAGTGACTAAGTATCTGCTGACACACTACAGAACCAAATGAGTTCCAAGAGAACATTAGCAAAACAAATACTGAGCAAGTTCTTCCCTACTGAAGACAAGAGCAATGAGAATCAACTAAGCCTTCAGATTCTAAACAGATCACCAGACTAAGCTGTTAAAACTACTTTTTTAGTCAGATAAATTGTTTTAGAGATGGCAGGTCAGCTTGAACAGATAAAAAACTCCACAAGAATGTTTTTTAGTCTTCTATAACTTCAAAACAGGTACATAACAACTAAGCATTCAACTGAAGTATAATTTCTGCTAACACAAGGTTGGGGTAACTCGTGTTTCATATTTTCTCTGCTGCTCATCTAACATGATGGTCCATCACCATGCAAAAGATGTCACTGGAGACATCTCCACCCCTGATGTCAGATTCTGCATCTGACAACTTCTCTCTCACTTCCACACCATGGAATACTCAGAGGAATCAGGAGGGCCTCTGCTTTACAAGGGCACAATACACATTTGAACTAAATAAAAGAACCCTTTAAATACAGACATTTCATAGCATTCAAAAAAACAGAAGAAAAAAACTCTTACTTCACTTTTATTTAAATGCTTAATGAAGAAATATTAGGCAATGAAAGCTCTTTAAGTCCAAACGTAATTCTTCAACAACCTGGCTAATTCCTAAATAGGAACCTAAAATCAATGACTTGTAACCATATAAATCATAAGTCACGGGACACTACTATTAATCTTTTAACTGCTTAACATCAGAAGTTCTATTAATATACATTAAGCACATGAAAGGCTGCCACTGCAGAAAGTTAGGGAGGGTTTTGTTGTTTGGAGTTGTTTTCTTTTTATTTACCTCAAAATTCTCACTGACTTCTTGCATCATTTTCAACTTGGTTTCATCAGCTGAAAATGGAAATTCAAGCAAAGAAAATGTGAGTGTAAAACTAGGTCATGAAGGAAAACACCAGGCTCATTGATCAAAGAAGCAATCAGATCTTATCAGTTTAGCTATCACTGCCCAGTTATAAGACACACAGTTCTCTCACACAACAACCACACAACTGCACACACACAAAGCTCACTCACTTTGGCTCATGCAAGTGTTTCTCATCATTTTGCTTCTTCAAAAATCAAAACCCAAACAAATTCCAAAGTGAATTCGACGGACTTCACTGCCTCATTTATCAATTGCCTGAACAAGTCCGAAACACTTGTGAAACAAACTGCTGAAGAGCTGTAATTTTCAGTAAGAAAAAAGACTCTTACGTGTATTGACATCTGTAAGAGCAGCCACAAACTGAAGGTATTTTTTCATCAAAGTGGTTTGGTCCACCACCGTAGGCCCTTGTGCTGAAACAAATGCCATCTTGGAAGAGGAAAGATCAGCTTTCAGTACATCAAGACCAACACACCTACAAAAGAATACAGAAGTATTTATTAGTTTACGTGGCTTGTTAACAGCAGCTATCCCACCACCTACATCCGTTCTTCTGACATATTGAAGAGGACCCCCTTTTCCAAAAACCGCAGCTGTCACATTTACTTAGGCTTACAAATATAACACCAAGCATGTACAGCACTCGCTGTGACAGGACTGCACTAATAGATAAAAGGGGTTATTGGGCTCTTCACAGCACATTTACGTGTTTTGCCTGGTTTCCTCTCTCCCAGCAGCAGGCTCCAGGCTCAGGGATGCTCCCGACACTGCACACGTGCTATCCTGTCTTCCGCCCCAGCCAGAGCTCAAACTTACTGCTACCCTCGGACACATCCCTGCGGGACTCACTCCCAGGGGCGCCAGCAGTTGTCCTGCTACCACAAACTGCCTTTCTCGCCCCTAAAGAAGCCTAAAATCACATCTAGCTTGAGACACCGACGACCTCCCTCCTCCCCTCGGGGCCTTCCCGTCAGTTTTGCTCCCGGCCAGGTCCGGCCGAGCCGGCCCGCAGGGCTGGGGGTGCCCGCAGCCAGCCCGGGACCCCGCGCCCCTCACCTTCCCCGCCGCAGCGCTGCTCGCCCGGGACGCTCCCAGCTGCCAGGGCGCCATCACGCCGAGCCCATCTCCGCCCTGCGAACACGGGCACCGTGAGCGGCCGCAGCGGCGCTTTCTCCCGTCCCTCAGCCCTCCCGGTGCCGGGCTCGGCCCCAGGCCTCCGGCGGGGCTCCGGCCGCTCCCTCCTGCCCGCGGCGCGCCGGTCCCGCCTCCCCTCGCCCCGCGTCACCGCGCCCAGGCCCGGGCCCCACCGGGGCGCTGCCGCCGCGCTCCTCACCCCGCGGCTCCGCGGGACCGCCCGGCCGTGGCCCCCCGGCTCCCTCCTTTGTTGCTCCCGGAGGCCGCCGGCAGCGCATGGGCGCGACGGAAGCGCCCGAGCTCAGTTCCGGCCGCCTCCTCCCGGTGCCGCCTCCTCCCGGTGCCGCCTCCCGCGCCTCTCGCCGGGCGGAGGCGGGCGCGCAGCTCCGCGGCACCGCCCGCTCCCTTCGCTGGCCCCGCAAGCCTCGGACGGCCCCGCCCTGACCCGCCCCGCCGGGGCGGTCTCGCCCCAGCTGGGCGCTGCCAGCGGCCGCTGCTTGAGGCGAGCCCCGCCCGTCCCCGCGTCCCCGGAGGGTCCGCTAACGCCGGGGCCGCCGGTGGCAGCGGGCGAGGAGTCACCGGGGCAGAGGCGGTCGCGGCCGGTCTCTCCGGCCAGCGCAAGGCCTGCCCCGCCGGTGCCCCGGGGAAGCGGTGGCACGACCGGAAGCGTAAGCGGGCAGAGGGGCTGATCCGCCACAAGAAACAAAACGGCGGCCAGGCGTGAGAAAGGGCTTCGAATGATGAGTTTAAGAAAATAAAAAAAGTAAAAGTAAGCGAATTAAAACCAAAATATACAAAACAAAACAGGAGAAAACAAAATAAAACGACAGAAAAAGAACACCAGAAAAGCACATTCCGGCGCTTTTGCTCTGGCTTTCTCCGGCAGGGCACCCGTTACAGGCCGTTCGGAGCGCTGCGGGACCGGTAACAGCAGCCGAACCTCCCCGGCAGAGGCGTCCCCGCGCCACCTCAGAAATACCGTATATGTGCTTGGCGCCGCCAAAGCGCAGCACAAACCCCTTCCCAAACGCTCCGGCGTGTCCCCACGCCCTCGGCAGATGTGAGGCGTTTGTGGGTTTTATTGACTATTTGTTTAAACCGCCGGCGGCTTTGCAGCCCGGTCCCGCTGCCAGCGCGATCCCGCAGGAACTGCCCCCGGGAGAGGCGGGCTGGGCGCTGCCGCGGGGGAGCGTCCCGGGGGCGCGGACAGAGGAGCCGCAGTGCCGCGGGGGCAGCGCGGCCAGACCCGGTCCCGGTTCGAGAGCCGGCCCCAGCCCCGGTCTCGGCGGCACCGAGCCGCGGCCCCCAGCATGCGGCAGCTGCTCTGCGTGCTGCTGCTGCTGCTGCTGCTGCAGCTCGGCCACGGTCGCTCCCCGGCCGCAGGTAAGGGGCCGCCGGTCTGCGCTGGTATCGCCGCCGGGCAGCGGGCGAGGGGTGCGGGGGGCGAGGACTCAGGACCTCAGACGTGAGCTGCATCACTGTTGTGGGGGGTTCCCTGCCCGAGCTTGATAGATGTGACAAGGGATGGAAGCAGCTCTTGGCACGCTCCCACCACCCCAGACTTTATTCTCAGGCTCTGTGATCTTGGTGCCTGCAGTGAAGGTGGGGCATCCCGGGCAGCCGGGGTTCTGCTTTGCACTTCTAACTCAAAAGCTGCGCTTCTGCTTCCTCCGCTGACCTCGCGCCGCGGGTCACAAGGCACCTGGGCAGCCGCTGTCCCTCGCTGTGGGACTCATAGAGCTCCGTTCTGCAGAGACAGGTCGGAAAGGTAGGAGAAATCCCTGACTTGGATGGAATGTCTTGCTGTGCCGGTCACTCCCTGGGTGACCTTGGATTAGCCACTGAACCTCCAGCTGCTGCACCTCTCAGGCCGGTATGGCCCTGATTTGTAAAGCACCATGATAACCTCCAAGGAGAAGTGCTAGATAAGCATGAGTTAGTTGGCTATTTTTTTCCTGAATTCTGCTGAAACAAAGTGGAGCATAGCCTGATTCTTCTAGAGACATGAAACCTCCCTGTGCCAGATTTCATCAAAACACAAGCATTTCTCTTTTAACTCAAAAAATTGAACCCAGGGCCATTTCTTGTGCTGTGAAATGGGAACAGTGGAGTTCTTTCGCAGGCAGTAACGTTACAGTTCATTTCTCACAGTCCTTCTGCCTCCAGAATTGCTCAGCACCTGTGATCTGTAAAAAAGAATGCAGGCACAAATGCAGTCCCTTTCATCCCGTCCAAGCTGATGGGGGCAGAAAAGCCAGCAAGGGAGTTAGCTGGCCCCAATGCTCCTTTCACATTCGAGGTCATGGATGAGTGAGAAATACAACTTCTGAAGGTCAAAGATTCAGGTCCCTGTTAGCAGTGTGGTGGCTCCTGAAAGAGAGGATAAGGAAAGGCACCAGCATTAGAAACCCCCAGCTCTGCTGCTCTGCCCAGCACTGCTGATGACAGGAGAGCCAGGGAGAGCTCTGATGAAGGGAAGGGAACATGCTCTGTGTTGAAGGCAAGCAACCAGATCCTGTTCCCAGCTCTGTCCCAATTCACAGCTATTTTGCATTTCCTTTTGTTTTGGGGCTTGGGGGTTGACTTCTTGTTTAACACATGCACAACCTTTAATGTTGTTGCACTGCTATTTTTTTGAAAAAGTTAATGTATTCTTTCCATAAATCTCAACCTCTCTCACACTCTGCCTATTGCAGTAGTTGCAAGATCTGAAGTAGTTGAGTAAACATGGCAGAGAAGATAATGGTGAGTCATTCAGAGCAGCAGAGCTGATTCAGTATCACAGGTCCTGTCCTGCACCTCTCATGCCTTGCTGTTTCATAGCATGGTTTGGGTTGGAAGAGACCTTTAAAGTTCATCTAGTTCAATCCCCTGCTATGAGCAGAGACATCTTCAATTAGATCAGGTAGTTCAGAGCCCTGTCCAACCTGACCTCAAATGTTCATACTGGGCAATCTGTGCCAGTGTTTCACCACCCTTATTGTGAAACATCTCCCTTGACCTGCTGGCCATGCTGATTTTTATGCAGACCAGGATATCATTGTCTTTCTTGGGTGCACATTGTTGGCTCATGTCCAGCTTTTCATCCACCACTGCCCAAGTCCTTCTTTATCCCTTCATCTCCACAGCCTGTACTGAATAGTGGGCATTGCCCCAATCCATGTGTAGAACCTTGCACTCAGCCTTGTTCAACCCCATGATGTTCCCATGGGCCCACTTTCTGAGTTTGTCCAGGTGCCTCTGGACAGCAACTGATCTGCCACTGGAGCATGGTACAACTTTAATTTGCCTTGGGATTTTTGGTCCTTCCCTGGAAAAAGAAATGTAAGGTGGACCATAGCACAGAAGATGTATTTACTGAGTTTTTAATGTTTACTTATGAGGAAAGTCAGAGGGACTTGTCAACAGAGCTGGCAAAGGAATCTAGTGAATGAAATCTCACCTGATTTTGAAAGTTCACATTTTCTAGGACACAGATGAGAGCTGAGCTTCTTCCAGTATCTGGAAGTCTAGTGACCATGTTAGATCATTAGTGACAATGAACCTACAGCCAGAACCCAGTTCTGGGTGTAAAACCTCATCAAAGCTTTTGCGATGTTCTAGTCTGAAGCTGTCTTCTACTATGAACATTTCTAGGACCCAGTCTGACATGTTGCTTACTGCTATTTGTTTGAAGTCATATACACATGCAACAGTTTCTGTTCCAGATTTTAAAACAGTAAAAAATATGGTGGTAAAGCCTTTAATGGGGTGAGTGTCATTGTGAGTCACATAACTACAGCTGACTAGTTAAAAAGTGTAAATAAATAAATAAATAAAATTTAAAATGCAGTACAATAAGGTTTGTTTTACTTCTTTTCTTCTGATTTCCACAGAGTTGTATGGTCTGGAAATAACCAACAATGGTCCCATCACAACAGGAGCTCAAGCTACTGTTCAGGCCAGTCTAAGAATGGAGAACAAAAATGTCACATCAAACTTGTATCACTTTAACTGGATTTATGCTCCTCTGATTCTGATAGAGAAATCTGAGCAGCGGTTTACTTCCATAATTAATGTGACTGGTGAATTTCCGGGCACTTTCCCCATTTCTGTCTGGGTGACTCACAAAAACTGCTGGTTGTGTCGGCCGGTTGCGAGAAACATCACCGTGCTTCAGATTACAGGTAAAATGGCTTTACAGCCTGTACCTCTCCAGGAACTCAGTATATATGCCCTTGCCAGCAGCAGGGTGAAAGCCAGTGTAAATATGGCTTCTGACAACAGAGTTGGATTTGTAAGCACTTGTGGCTGAAGGTGGGTTTGGGTGGAATGGTATAATCAGTACCATTAGAGCCACACTCTAGTCTCTCTACATCCAGGAAGAAAGGGTGATCCTGCCCGTGTTTTCCTGCCTCTGTCACTTAGAGAAACTGAGCTGGAAACCAGATGCTTCAGCAGCTGCAGTTCACCCATCAGCATGGGTCAGTGACGTCCAGACTGCTAAAACAATGCTTCTTCTCCAGCATTTCTAGACCTCAAGTTAGGATGACCATCAGCAGTGACAATCTGCTGCTTTCCCCTGTTGCATGACACAGCAAATCTTAGGCCATCAGCACAGCAGAGCGTTACATTTTCTTTTAAAGCTCTGTCCGAGTGTACTGAAATTGGATGTGAAGTCACGGCTGCATAAAATGTTGCTGAGTGCAATTTCAACTTACTGGGAATATTCATAACCATAAATATGCTCTTTTTTTTACAAATTAACCACTGGTGTGCTGCAGTTAACCTAATCTCTAATACAGGGATTGACAGACCCATTCCAACAGTAATTGCAATTATTATTTGTGCATCACCCAGAAAACAGTTAACCAGATTTAATGAATTGTTAACAGGGTAAGAGTCTGTTACTGGTAATCAATAGCCCATTAATTTTATAATGAGCTGATAAATGTCTCATCATAATACATCTTTATTTGTAGGTTAAAGAGGATTTTTTTAAATCAGTCTGCCACTCCTTGTAAACAAAGTCAAACACAGAACCTCTCATAGACATAAAGCTTCTCCCCTTTTTGTATTCACAATATATAGCACATCTGTTGTTCATAGCAGTCAAATACTAATTTCTATAAGACTAGCTAAAACCAAGGGGGGAAAAAGCTACGTAAAAAAACCCCACAAAACATAAAAAACACCGTTCCAAACATGAAGAATGGGTATACTGGCTTGATTCTGAATCTAGATGCTTGATATTAATACCAGTTCTTTTTAAATCAATAGTAAAAGTTTATATTGAGCTCAATCAGTCTGGGATTTTTTCTCCTAGTTCTATTAGATGTTTTATCATTACCCATTGTATAACCCTAAATAAATATTTTAATTTCACTGCCTCATTAACATATGTGACAACACTGAGTAATAGATATCAAATACACTTAACCTCTTGGACTAGGACACAGAAAGACACATCATCAAAGAATGTTTTGATATACACACAGAGCATGCTGTGGAAGAATGCTGTCATTCTTCTTCCCTCTTTTTATTCTGCAGAATTTATCACAGGGAACCTCACCCTTGCCCAGATAGAAGACAGCAGAGTTACCACACATGGTTCTAGATCCTCCCCAGACACAGTGACCCGGATTTCTTTCTCTCTTCATGACCCAAGTCATTACTTCCAGTCAGCATCATTTGTCTACAACTGGGATTTTGGAGATGGGTAGGTGTGCTTACTTTGTCTGCTTTAACAAGTATTCAAGATGGCTCTGATTCAGATGTTCATCTAGAGAAAAATCCCAATTAAATCAGTTAGCTAATAGTCTGCCTGCTATAAAAGTTGTTTTCATAATTTACTGACTACTCCTATTCCATTTTGTAAATTCTTTTAGCATTATCTTTAGTTTCTTTAATTTAAAATGCACAGAATTCCTCTGGATTTCATACTAATTGTAGTTCTATAGGTAACACCACAGACATAAATCCTCATTGATATGGACATAGGGTAGAATTTAGAATCACAGACACTGGAGCATTGTCTGTAAAGAAAATATATTAGACCTTGTCCATTTTTAAACCAGAAATATGCAAGCACTTGGTAAAAGGCAATTTTGATTCTGTTTTCCTGTTGCACACAGAGTTTACCAGATTACCAAGGAACCCTTTGTCTACTGCAACTGCTCTTCCGTGGGGAATCGCACAGTGCATCTGAAGGTCGTAGCTGAATGGGAGCAAACTGGAAGCATCATACACGAAAGAGAAATTATGCAGAAAACTGGTGACTTTACCACAGCTCTGGAGCTCTTGGGTAATTATGAAACATCTTGCACCTTCAATCCTGTATCTGTAGTAGCTGTATATGTACAGATACAATCTAGCTTTAACATGGTAACACAACTTCAACATTGTTTCACATGCAATGACTGGTCAACATCATTCAGTGGAGTGTTTCCATGGCAAAATCATCTTCATGTTCTTCCAACGTAGAAAAATGGGTGGAAATAAATAAAATCTTAGTATATATATAGTATTATATATACTATATTATATATAATATATATATAAGATATAATATATATAATATATATATATTATATACAGTATTAAATAAAAAGTTTCTTTTTAATCTACAGAGAATTTTACTGTCTTTTGTAGAAGTCTCACATACAAATAAAACAATAAAGTATTTATGGTAACTTATAGTGGATTTGTTTGTTGAATTGACATCAGCTATCCCTAAACAATAAATTAGTTAAATCAAGCATTAGGACAGTCTCATTGATTTGGTCAGCTTCAGGAGTAAACAAGCACAGAATTCAAAAAGCTGATTATACATATTAAAAAGAAATCAGAAAATATCAGAGAACTTACATCATCTCTCTTGGTAGGTTTCCTTGCGGGGTGTCAGACAAGTAGTATTATTTGTGTGACTGATGGAGCTCCAATCTGCAAGTCTGTGGAAAAAAACCTTCACTGGGAAACCAGTGAGACTCAAGTTTACATGTGGAGTGTGACATGCTGCCTTTTCATTTCTTCTCAGATGCTGTTAAAAGTATTAACGTAGTGGGCTCCAGAGAGACTCAGGTAATGGAAAACCTGAATTTATCTCTTCATATCAACGGCACGTAAGTAGAAAGCACAACTTCTTTCCTCCCAAAAATTGTCTGTGGTTTCCCCCAGTGTTTCCTTAATATAGTCAGTTGCACCCCACACAAGTTACGTAAAAAAAAAAAAAAAAAAAACCAACCAAATTTTCTTTGAGCAAAATACCATTGAATATTGCATTTTCCTGACTTGAAATACCATGAGCTCTAGAGCCTGAAAGAACCTGCATTTTTACAGAAAACTAGAATTCTCCTATGTAAAGCAAATGTTATTTTTTTTATCTTTGTAAAGAGAATGTTAAAAGACAAGTAGCCAGAGAAATAGTGGGGAAAAACACATCTGAAAACTTCCTTTTGAATTTTTGTCCTTCACCAATTTCCCCACTATTAAATTAAAATATATCCCAAGTCCTGTTGCATAGCAGCAAACTTGGCTGGCATAGGGGATTAATAGGCTTGGGGAGTAATTCTGGGAAAGTTATGATTGCCACAAAATGGATGAGATATAGAAGCTCCATGCAGCAAGGATTATAGGAAAACAGGAGAGTTGTGAGCACCTCAGTCCCAGCACAAGCTCTCTCAAGTTGCAGCATTAGAACACATTGGAGTTTTGGAGCAAGCAGCACCCAAACACAGAGTCGTTTGCCAGAGGCATAAACAGTCCCAACAGACAAAGCAGCACAGTTTGCATTCAGAAAGTGAAAGGCACATCGGCAGGAATGGGAACTGGAGATGGCATACCAGTGAATGTGAACAGCCAAAAACTATGACAGGCAAACCTGAGATCAATGAAAGCAGGCTTGGTAACCTCCTAGTCACGGGACTGGCACTGATGCAAGAGGAGCTTAAGATAGAGATGCAGTGACAAAGAGATGGGTTATCAAAAACAAAGCTTGAAAATGAGATAAACACATAAACACAATGCTTTCTTTAGCCAACGGTCATTGTAAAGAGATAAGAAACAAAATTGTAATAAAATAGGGTAAAGAAAAGCTCTGGCTGTTATCAGAATCAAAGTCTATAGTGCATAAGGTGAGTTCAAGCAGAATCAGTTGAAAGAGGGATCTGGAAGGGTAAATAAAAGGCTTCAATTAGATGTGGTGAGAGGCCACATGGCCATGAAGGGGGTTTCACTAAATTGTTTGATGGCAAATAAAAAACCTTTTGTTAATGTAAGGGGTGCTGTGATCCTTGAAACTTACTTACATTTTCTGGCTATTAGTCCTTTGTACAGAGCTCATCTTATATTCTTTGCAGTTTCATTTGTGGGTTTTTTAAAATTAGAACAGTCTTGGATGTGCTTCAGTGGTACAGACAGTGATTTCTGTGCGAGAAGGACAAAGGAAAAATAACCTTCCCTTGGAAGTGCAGGGAAAAAAGATTCCTTTTATCTTTATTGAAGAAGGACTACGGAAGAAGGACTATTTTCTACACACAGTGGCCTGCTGTTGACCCTTGCAGGTATTCAGCTCTCAGCTGAAAGGCTTGCCTTTATAGAAGCATCACAAAGAACTTTTTCATTTGGCAAATGCTATAAACGAAACAACTGTGCAGTTAACTACTTCTTTATTTGTGTTTAGATTAACGTCATTAGTTTCAAAATTATTCTGCTATTTTAACCAAGTTCTTTGCTGAAATTTTTGCAGCATTTTCACCTTTTTTTAAATTTTGCCTCTTTTCTCTTGTCGTTTCAGCCCACCACTGGCATTATGCTGGCTTATAAAATCCGAATGCATTCCACTTGAAGGTGACAAATGCCATCTGGTGGAGATCAGTGGCTCCTGCTACAACCTCAGCCACACCTTCAGGGACGCGGGACAGTATTGCCTCAGCGTTAGGGTGGAGAACGGCGTGACGATGCTGCAGACGTACCACGGGATCAAAGTGCGGCCAGCAGGTGAGGAGCAGGGAGTCTGAGCAGCACGGAGTCCCACCTGTCAGGGAACCTGCAGTCTCAAACAGGTTAGGGACAATTGTGGATTAGCCAGCCTGCGGATGAGGTTTCAGGAATGTGTTATAGATCCCTAAAAGGAGAAGAATAAAAAGGGAAATGAAAATTTATAATGTGTCTGCTGTAATTGCTCTGAGCTTCTTGTATTCTGCTGAACCCTTAGTCCCAAGAGTGTCTTGAAGTTACTAAGTACCCTGGGAAGGCTGTATTACTTAAATGACATATTTTTTTGGTTTAAATAGTTGGAGAGGATAATTAGGAAAACACATGCATCTGTAACACTACCTTAATTAAGCAGTTTCAATTCTTTTTGCTTAGTTTAGTTATGGATTTTCAAGGGTACATTTTTCTAGGCCTCCATTTCATTACAAGTCTCTGTCCCTCCTGCCTGTGACCCCAGCTGGCTCCCCCATGCAGGGTCACACATGCCTCTCTTGGGTCCCTAAACCATCTGAGGGAGTGGTTAAATGGCCAAGAGAAGAGAATGGGGGACAGCCAGGCTGTGACACAGGCTGGTCACACCGTGTCACTGTGAGCCAGCTGTGTACAGACAGGGCAGCTCACTCCAGAAGGCACTGGTGTGCATTCAGGGCTGAATCCTCTGTGCTGGAGGCTCTTAGCTGCTGTGGAGGTGAGAGTCCTTCCTGTCCTCTTGGGGTACCACAGAGGTACAAACAGCCTGGGGAGTCAAGGGCTGACATATGTAACTGGGTGGAGGTTTTTAGGCTCTTCAAGAGAAAAGAGGGCATAAAGGGAAAGACCCTTACAACCCCCTCCCACTCCTGAGATTTCAGAAAAACCTGGAGTGATCTGGGCTGAAAAGTTTATTCCCCCTTACACACATCTCCTTTTTCCAAAAAGTACTCCTAAAACTTCTTCATTGTTTCCTTCTCACTGTTGCCTTTTTTGGGGGTATTGTGTCACTCCAGGAATGTGTCCTTGTGCTTTTTCCTAGGAATCCACCCAGCTTTCTTTGTCTTGCTCTGCACTGCTCTGGTTTCAGTGATGCTGGTACTGGTGCTGTACACAACTTTTCGAAGTAACACACAACAAAAAGATCTCGTGGAGGTATTCTGTTACTCTTACTTTGAGTTGGGATAGTAATCAGGTATCTTTCAGCCATGAAAGGTATCTGATATGAAAAGTTCTTTAATCCCCAGACAAACAGAGTGGGAGGGAGCATTTCTCTGGTATGTGTAGTCTGTTCTACCAAAAAATCCAATCAGTGCAGGCAAACGAAGTAACAGGCATGCTTCTGGCTTGTTGCAGAGAACTCTAAATTGCCAGAATAATAATGGGCAGTTTGTTAATATTCCCAAGCAGATCCTTGCATTGAAGTATCCTTCCAGAGGATCTGCCTCAGAGTAGTGACATGAAAGAAAGCAAGGAGATAGTGCAAGAGGATACAGGATAATAAAAAAGGAGGGGTATGTTACCTAAAGCAGCCCTAAATTTTTACCTACCCCTCATATGTGGCCTTCCTCTCCCCAGCTCCCTTCCATCTCTAATATACCTTTCACTTGCTCCAAAAGGTGTTTGCAATAAGCATGAGTTCTCAAATCAAAGGTAGCTTTCATGGTGCTTTGGAAAGTACCCAATACGCTTTACACTGTGCCACAATATAAATTATATACCTCTAGAGACACTGTCTATAAGCCATGTGCACAGCAGGTATAAATCAGAAGTCTATTTGAAGTTAGTGACTGACTGAAAATGGTTTGTAGCCCAATGTATCCTTGCTGGACTTGAGCCAGTGGGAACTGAACTAAGAATGATATTTTTGATGTTCTTTTTCCAGGTAGCTGACTTTGACTTTTCTCCACTGTCTCATGAACACCGGTCTAATCATTCCAAGTCAGGCTGTGGCCTAGTATGTTGCAGATCATGTTTTCTTCAACCATCAAAAGAAGCTGCCTGGGAGAGTCATGAACTTCTACATTCACTTTACAGGCCAGTCAAAATGTACACACTGTGAAGAACACAATTGCACTTTGATTGCACTAACTGTCTAACTTTCTCACGTAGGATAAGTTAAAAGTCTGGTGCTGCATGAATGGTTTGGTTTTGCCAATGCAATGAGGTTCACCACTTTAAGTCCAGCACTTGAGTACTTCATTCTCTCAACTTAAAAAGAACAAGATACACAGTAAAAGTAGCTTTGTATTTTTAACTTATACGGGTGTGTACATTTACAGCTGTAAATGCAGCATTTTATTCTCATGAAAGATTATTTTATGTGCAGGTTTGCTAAATTCACTACCTCTTGTAATTTCTCTGTTCCTTCTGCTGTCTGTTTCAAAGAAGAAAATGCCTAAGACAAACATACCTCATTTCCTATGTACAACAATATTACTGGAAATGGAAGCCACCCAAAATGCTGTTGAATGTGTGTTTCTTCTACCAAGAAACTGATGTGTCCAGGTTGAAAACAGAGGAGGTGTTTCCAATGAACCAGACTACCTAATTATGCTGTCCTTTTTCCTGTCTTAAAAGACCCCTTTTTAAGCTAATGGACTTCTGTCAGACTGCAGTGGTGGTGACCTACTCACTCACCTGCCAGCAGTACTTTGGTCCTGCAGAAACCTCCACATGACCACCACTTTCTAAAATAGAGCACCACTCTAATCTGTGTAAGTAGCTTTTCTTTTTTAGGCTATTCATTCTTCTTTTTTTTCTCATATTGCTCCCCAACTAGTCATCACAGGTCCTCTTCCAAAAAGTGCAACAACCAGTAGCTCAAAGCTACTCAGCAAAAGATGTTCAATTCCAATTCCTAATCAATGTTCAAGGCTGTGTAAACTCCATGCCTGTTGCAGACTATCATCTACTGTCAGCTTCTGGCTCAGCCAGGCTTTGCCCGCTGGCATTTCAGAATGCTCTGGAGGCTTTCGAACAGAAGTGCCTTTGTGTCCACTTCTTTTTTTAAATGTGACACACCCTCCCCACCTCTGCTTAAAGTGTGTGGGTATTGTGGGCTTGGGGTTTTTCATAGTTTCTCAAATGATTGGAAGATAATTGTCTGAATGTGAGGGGACTTACCATGAGGTTTTTGGGGTACTCATTTCACATGTTCAACTATGTTTCCTCAGAGGAGCCCAGAGCTTCAGTTCTTTTGTGAAAGAAATTACATGACCCTTAATTAACTTGATACATTTAAAATAGAATAGGATCATCTAAGCTAACAAATCCTATAAACACAAGTTTTTGTGAAAATGTACCTTCCAAAGCAGAGCTTCTTTCGGCTTTTCTTCCAAAGAGAAACAGTATTTCTAAGAAAGCTTGCCAGTTAGGAGTGGTGTCCCTTCTATTCTTTCTCAGTGCTCTGGTATCAAACTCTTATCTTCAGCCATATTCAGTTACTGCTATGAATGTGCCTCTTTTTAGAAAAGAAGCTACTGTGCCTGAGAGCTTCGGTCTTATTTTTTATTCCTGAGATCCCAGCCCTCTGAACCCCTGCCAAAGACAGTGACTTGTTCTGGGATGCCAGTGTGGTTTGTAAATGGCTACATGGTCCTTGGGCACTGGAAAGAAGAGATTTCTGATATGCAAAATGCAACTCAGAATGACAGAGCCCTAGACAGACTGCACAGGGGTTTCTGTGGTCAGAATTTAGTCTGAGCTTCTTCTATTACATTTGTGAAAGACATGTGGCCCTTGCTGTTGTAATACACTTAAAGACAACGCCTTGACATGCTAATGAATGTGTAAAAAGCCCTTTCTCCTCCATATTGTACTCCTAGCAAAGAAAATATCTGTGAGAGCAGACTCAGTTATAGACACATGAGACTGAGATCCTTTGGGTTTGAAACAGACCATATCAAAGGAGTAAGAATTCTGCTTGGCCCCCTTTTGAATTAATACCCAGGTGATCCAAAGCATATCATGGGGTGTTAGGCCATGGACTTCGCTGCTTTGGGGTTTTGCCTTTGTGTTCTCCATATGTCCGAGCCAAGATACAACTGATCATGCCAAACCTGGCAAAGCAGGTATCAATCCCCCTTCAAAAAAAGTGGGACATGGAGTTAGAGATACAAAAGACAGACCTAAGAAAATCCCCATTTTCCTACTGAGAAAAACAGAGCAAATGTCCTTCAGAAGAATATTGGCTCCTACTCTCTGCCTAGAGTGAACGAAGCAGTCAAATGATTCAGGAGGGTAGAAAAGATAAAGTGCTGCAAAGTAGAAAGTCAACACTATCAAATACTGGAAGACACCAAGAGCAGAAAAGAATAGAGGTTAGAAAGAAAGACATCTCTGGCAAAAAATAAGCAGTGGAGAAAGTACACTTAAAAGGGTATGTCAAGAAGCAAATTAATGAAGAAAATTTAAACAGCCTTAGCAAATTGAGGTATAAGTATGAGCAATATTCACGTGAATGTGTTCTTGAATCCAGTATGAAACTGCTTCCTGCACAAAAGACTGATCTGTGGGTTTGATAAATGTGTCTGAAATTGAAGACAAAAGGTAATTGAGCAGTTCAGGATATAGCAATGAGATTAGTGGGACGTAGCAAGGATCAGTAGGAGGATTCATTTTGTTAACCGTAGCAATCAATGACCTGAAAAAAGAAATGTTCAGCAAAACGATCAAACTCACTGATTCAAAACAAGAGACCAGTGAGTGCAAAGCCAAAGAGCCATTAAATGCAAGTGATAAGCAAAAGTGTGGGCAGATAAAAAGTATGCAATGAGAATTATTTACAAGGAAATGCATTTGAAAACAAAAAGTTTCTGGAAATTCGTAGTAGAAAAACACACAGTAAAGCAAAAGAACTTCTGTTACTCTGTAATTTGTCATATAAACAATGGTGTTGGTGTGTGCAGTAATTGTGGGGACAAATCAGCATTTTATCTGAAAAGCAGAGCATAAGGCTCTGTGGCTGAATGGGTCAAGGCTGAACTTTGTCTTTCATCTCTGGAAAGCAGATTACACAGCCCAAGCTGTGACCACAGTTTGAAGACATAAGGCCTCTATTGCATTTGCTGGGTGCTGTAGGAATGGAAGTTGTCTCAGCAAAAGGAAGGTGAAGAGCTCCATATTTAAATACTCAGCTTTATTATTAGATAATCAGCCAACACTTCACCTTGATTTTTGTGCCAGTTTCCATGGAAACTGAAATCACATCTTGCAGCTGTCACAAAATTCTTCAGATCCTGCAGATCTCAGCTTCGACAGCACACCGTGCACTACAAATCTGGATTTTTAAATTGCAGCCACTAAAGTGGGGAACACAGAAGTTCCAGCAACTTCTTTCAGAGCTAGGTATACTCATTGCCAGCATCTGTAATTCCTACAGCAGTGTGCACAAAGACAGCAGATGCAGCCAATCAAAGAATCATAAAATCATAGAATGGCCTGAGTTGGAAGGGACCTTACAGATCATTTCCTTCCACCCCCCTGCCATGGGCAGGGACACCTTTCACTAGACAAGGTTGCTCCAAGTCCCATCCAACCTGGCCTTGAACACTTCCAGGGATGGGGCATCCTGTGCCAGGGTGCCAACACCCTCACAGTAAACAATTTTTTTCTGGTATCTAAATTAAACCTCCTCTCTGTCAGTTTGAAGCCATTTTGCCTTGTCCTGTCACTACATGTTCTTGTAAAAAGTCTCTCTCCACCTTTCTTTTCATCTCCCTTCAGGTAAGGGAATCAGGTCACTCCAAAGCCTTCTCTTTTCCAGTCTGAGCAATCCCAATTCTCTCAGCCTTTCCTCACAGCAGAATTGTTCCAGTCCTTTGATCACCTTGGTGATCTCCTCTGGACTCATCCAACAGCTCCAGGTCCTTCCTGTGCTGAGCCCCCAGAACAGAAAGCAGCTCTGCAGGTAGGGTCTCACCTGAGCAGGGCAGGGGAGGAATCCCCTCCCTCTATCAGGGGGTTTTATAAAATACTGCAGCTGTACTACTGTCACAACTACAGGAGCAGATCATACTAGAGCACTAGGGAAAGACTACCCCAGCCAAATAATTTTCTAATGCATTTACTCACAGCAGTCTTGGGAGGCAGGGAAGTGATATTATCACTGTTCACAGGAGGCAGAAGGGAGCCATGTAGAGATATGGAGCTTGCTCATGCAGAGGCAGCTGCAAATACCTGCATAAAATTCAAGATTAAAAAGATTATGACTATCTACAAAATCCTTGTCCTTCTGTTGGAAATCACATAACTTCCCTAATTTTTTAATTAATGGGTTTAATTAATTATAATTAATTTGTTTTATTTAATCATAACCAGTATATTAATTACAAGCAATGTATTAAATCACTTCTAGCCAGCATTTAGCAAAATCTAGCATGAGCAGGTATTGTGGGAATACAGCTTGGGAAAATTACAGAAACTTAAAAGTTTTGCTAAGTTAACTTTGATATGTTTTAATGAGTACGGCCTGTGAGAGACTGATGTATTGTTGAAATTGGATACAAGAAGTGAAGAATTTATGGACTACAAAGATGTTTGGCAGGAACCAGAAGGTAAAGAAGAAGCTAACTCAGTATATGAGCATTGGAAAGTCCCTGACAAAGGAAAAAAGATACTAAAAAGACTTAAATTACTAATTAGCAGGAACAGCGGGAAATCCATAACCAAGAGAGGACAGAATACTAATTAACGAAAGAATTGTGTAATTTAGAATCAGTGAACATTAATTTCTTTGTTTGCTAAAAATATATACAGGTGAAGAAGTTTTATATCAGCGTCTTGCGTAGAGAGAGGAAAATTTTGTCGGCCACACAGATACACACCTCTTGAGCAAGAACACAGTAACACCTCACTCACTACCACTAAAAGGCGGTGTTAGAGGTTCCGTCTATCCTGGAGGGTTTAAAAAGGCGGTGTTAGAGGCTCTGTCCATCCCGGAGGGTTTAAAAAGGCGGTGTTAGAGGTTCTGTCCATCCCGGAGGGTTTAAAAAGGCGGTGTTTGAGGTTTCTCTCGGCCGGCGCTCTCGGGGGTTTCCTGCGGCCCGCGGAGCCCAGGCCGGGCCCTGTGGGGCACAGGCGGCCGGCAGGGGGCGCCCGCCGCACGGGGATGCCCCTCAGCCGCCCTCAGCGCCATGGCCGCGCCAGCCCCGCGCCGAGGGGACCGGACGGGCTGAGGGGCGGCCGCGTTCCCGAAAAATAGCGCTAGGGCCGAGGGTCTGGGGGGTCCCCATGCAGCCGTGAGACCACACGACGCGGGGTCATCACAGCCCCGAAGGTCGGGGTCATCACTGTGCCGAAATGCTGTCATGTACAGGGCAAATCTTGTGTCCCTCGCTGGGAGGCCATGGATGGATGGATGGATGGATGGATGGATGGATGGACGGACTGAGCATGTTGTGTGCTCCCCAGAGAGAATTTTCTCTACTTTATTCAGTGCACTTGTCATGACAATGCCCCATCCCACTGTACCTTACTGGGACATGCTGCAGGATTAGGAACTGGAGGGCCAAGTCCCCTCCTGTGAGCAGCAGCAGCTTCACTCTTCATGGAGGAGAGTAGCTGTAAATTACAGAACCACTTACTTTGGAAAGAAGATCATCGTGTCCAACCGTTCCCCAGCACTTCCAAGGCCACCAATGAACCACATCCCCAAACGCCACATTCACACATCTCTTAAATCCCTCCACGGATGGTGACTCCACTGCGTCCCTGGGCAGCCTGTTCCAGTGCTTGACAGCCTTTTTGGCAAAGAAATTTTTGCTAATATCCTCTGGTGCAACTTGAGGCCATTTCCTCTTGTCCCATCACTTGTTAATTTGGAGAAGCAGTGATGTTAGTGAAGTTTCAATCTACAATGAGTTATCCTAAATTAAGGAAAATAAGGAAAGCAGCCCACAGTATAAAACACAGCTGAGTGTAAACTTTTCTGGAAATCAGCTGAAGGTGCCCATGACTTCAGTGGAAGGTCTCAGAAACAGGGAAGGAGAAGAAGCAACAAACAGGCACGTTCTGGTTTAATAACTCTGTAAGATTGGTCCTTTGTGGTAATATAAATTAGGACTTTGTCATTTAAAGAATCTTTTTCAGGCATAATTAAGATACGAAATGAGAATAGACCACAGCAATAAAAGTTGTCTTATCTGATCAAAAGCACGCACTTAATGGCAAAAAAATTAATATTATGTCATAGTTTTTTAGTGTCTTTTCAGTCGCCTGTCCTTAATCTACTCTTCTTTCATTATATGCAAAGCACTTACAATTATTTTGAATAAAATCAAAAAGGAAAAAAAAATCTAAAAATCCAAATGCACTTGCTAATTAAATAGCAATGCCCTTACTTCCATTCAGGCAATCTCGATAAATTACAGTCTTCCCATACTAATTAACTTCAAGTTTAATGGATTTCTCTCACCACTGCAAGCTATGTAACAAAACACAACATGCTCAACTTTACAAAAACAAGTCAATATTGAAACTGCTTGCTTGATTCTGCTTCAGCAGAGCGCTCAAACACGTGTGAGAACAAACACAGGAGGAACAGCTCCTTGCTGGTGGTGCAGCGAACTCCTGCACCTGCAGAGCTCATGTCTAGTGCAAAAAAGCACTTTTTAGCCACTTTTCCCCACCCTCAATGAATTCACTTGCATTTGCAAGTTAGAGTGGGTTTTTTGTATTTAGTAAGACCATTAAAGTAAGGTATTTCTGTTACTGAATGATCCGCTTATTGGGAAGTTGATCAAGGTTACCAGAAAGTAAGTTCGAGTTAAAACATTGTGAGAAAACACAAGAACAGTCACCCAAGACGGTATCAGAAAATGAATGCCAGCCCCTGATCCTGGGGAAGAGAGATGGGTCAGTATAGTCTTCCCAAGCCACCAGGAACACACTTGGAGGGAAACAGCTTGAGTTTTGAATCTGAAATTACTCTAGGAAGCTCTACTTGTGGAACTTTGAGTTCTTTGAGTGATTTTTTTTTTCCCTCTAACAGCAGTAGGGTATTAATGCTCTACCCTGTCAAAAAACTACAAGATTCCACTTATGGATAAAATTATTCATACTCAGTAAATTAGAGTTTCATATCACAGGTCCACCTCCACAGAAGGAGTGAGGCATCCATTTCCCATAGATACCTCAGCTAGGACCTGCATTCTGAAGGATCCCCAAGACCAATCCAGACCACACAGCCTGGATGGGGAAGGAGGGAAATTTCACAGCAAGTGGATTTGCAAACAGCCATTATTTTATTCCAGTACTGTTATCTTTTCTATTCTGTTCTTTCCTTCTTTTTGGCTTGGTAATAATTAGTGGGGAAAACCTGCTTGTAGACAGGAAGATACCGTATAATTAAAGGTAAAGTATTCTATTTAATTCTGTACGAACAACATCAATTTTCCTAATACAGTGTGTGAAATGTGAAAAATCAGGTAAGCAGTGCATACATTTTTTATGAACATGAGGACCCTGAACTATTACTAATGAAGTACAGAAAGAAAAGACAGGACTCTCAGTAGGAAAATACCATCCATTAAATCTCTCCCTGGGGATCAAATGACACTTACAATTGAAAGACATTAACTACCTCCTACATTTCAATTGGTTACCAGCAGGATGCCTATTTGTAGAGATTTGTGCTGCCTGTACTCTGTTAGTGTAAGATGCCACATTAATATTTTCTGACCTTTGCAGTAGATATTGCCCTTTTTTTTCACAGACCAGCAGCCTGATTTTACCTTTTAAAACCGTTGATCCTGTTAAAGAATGAGCACAAGAGCAATTCTGTGAGTATGTAGGGGCCTGCTGTAGCCAATAGACCTGCTGAACATGTTCTGAATGTTTTCTGATACGTTACCCTTTACAACAAGACTTCCAGGGTTCTTTTTGTAAAAGTGTACCTGCCTTTTACTAAATGCCTATAACCAAAGATCAAAAGGCTTTTGAAATATTTCCCCTAAGAAAAGCGAAAAATAAGAACTTAGAAATTCATTCATTTCAGAATGGATTAATCAAAGGCAGCTCTTTGATCAGTAAAGGAAGTCCTCAGTTTCAAAACAATGAGCACTTTAATAGGGAACGATTACACCTCTCTGGGTGTGTTGTCCTTGAGGCATGTGTTGGGCTCTCATGGCTGTCACCACCAGGACACCAAGGCAAGTCTACTTTTCGTTATTGTACCACCTGAAAACACAACACCTCCTTCCCATGCCTCCATGTCTGTT
This sequence comes from Corvus moneduloides, assembly GCF_009650955.1. Classification (NCBI taxonomy): domain Eukaryota; kingdom Metazoa; phylum Chordata; class Aves; order Passeriformes; family Corvidae; genus Corvus; species Corvus moneduloides. The sequence continues at coordinate 2,612,693 of NC_045491.1, read as the reverse complement.
GCCTCCATTTAGCTTCACAGTATGTGGCAATGTTTCAATTAGAGCTCCCTGTGGTTTTATTTACACATATGTGTGTGTTTGTGTGTATAGATACACACGTACAGGCGTATACATGTATTCCTGCAATATCTACTGCCATTCAAACGAGAAATGTGCAGTGATTTCTTCCTGCAGTGGATTTTATGTGACTCCTATAAAAAAATAAAAACAAAACTGTAGTCACAAATAGCAGAGATTAAACAGCAATGTAAAGGTCTGAGAGGAGGGATTACAGATCCCACATCCGCAGATGTTTGCAGCTGCTGACAGTCCTGTGATTTAAGGAGCTGTTCTCCCATGTCATTGCAGGACAGGCAAACGTCTGCCACAAATAGTCATCAACAGATTCTACCCTTAGAGCTTATTTTTGATCAAATGGAGCCTGTTCAGTGCTTTCCAGGCCCATTGCAGAGGTGGTCACTGTTCGGTGACAGGTGAACTGAAACTGTCCTCCAGAGTCCAGAACTTTTCAGGACATAAGGGATGCTTAACAGCCACACTAAGCCATCAGGAATTCACCCCTTGCATGCTGCTCATTAGGAGTTACTCCAAGATGATGAATTGCCAATGACTTTGGGGAGGGTCACAGGGGCAATAGGAAAGCAGTGGATATGTGGTTGTTACTAAAAAAAAAAAAAAAGAAACAGAATTCTGCAGTATAAGGACATTACAAAAGGACTTTCTGTCCAGAAGGAGATGTAAGAAGGCATTGCATCCTTCAGGGAAATATCAAAATGAAGCTAAAAGCATTAGAAGTATGAGGCAATTCTACAACTTCGGAATTTTCTGGGTAACATCTGTGCTTCTGTAGAACATTCACACTCCTGAGAGTCAGGGAGGAAGACAACGATAATCAAGGCCTGTGTACAACATAACAGGGAGTTTTCAGAACAGGTGGGTGGGTGCCATCATTCACTGACAGTGACACAGCAACCTAATCACCCTCTGGAAGTGACAAAGCCAGTGCACAGGGAGAGCGGCGTGAATTCACAGCTCATCTGCTCCTCGGCACTCGTTTTTCAGGTAGATGCTCCTCCATGCAAGGTGCTGCTGGCACCTGTCCCTGCACTGGATCAGCCACACTGAGCAGCCCATGGGAGCATTCCCTAGTTCACATCAGCAATCCCCTGGGACAATCTCACACCCACTGCACGGCCAGTTTGTGCCAGCTCTGCTAATGTTGCCTGACCAAAGGTGTCCGTGCTTGGGCAAACCCCTTCTTCCAGCAAAGAGAAAGGGGCAGCAGCCTCTGGCACAGGACCACTGAGGAACACCTGCATCTGTAGCATCTGTCTGTTCAGCTTAACCTGCAGAGGGGTGGGCATCTGTCCAGGGCCTCTCTGCACCTTCTGAGTGAAGTCAGCTGCTTCACACAGAGGAATTCAGGGCGTTAGCCTATGTGCTCTCAGTTCACACCCTGGTTTACTTGCTACTAATTTTTTACATGAGCTCTGAGTCAACTTTTCTGTTTCCTTGCTTCTCTCCCTAGAACAGCAAATCTGCTATCAGTAATTCAGGCAATAGAGTGTCTCCTCTATACAAGGAACATACAGATGTCCCCCTGCAAACCCCAGATGAGTGGCTACTATTCTGCTGTTTATTACAGTAACACATTCCAGCGTTTGAGCCAGCAGAGATAATTGAAAGAAAACCGAGCTGAGCAGGCCTGTCAGACTCAGTCAATAAATGTACAGCAGGTTTGTCATTTTACAGAGCTGCATCTGCTGTTACATCACAGACTCTTTGGGAGAGTTGAAATACCAAATCCTGGGCTAATATATGTAGGTCTGACTCCCCTGTGGTCAGCTCTGGTTTACATCACCTGCGAGTCTAAAAAATATTCAATCCCAAAATGTTAAACTCTCAGAGAATCACACAGGGTAATTCAGGTTGGAGGGCAGCCCAGGAAATCTCCATGTGCAACCTGCTGCTCAAAGCAGTGCCAGCCTGAGGTCAGACCAGGTGGCTCAGAGCTTTGTCCAGTCAGGTCCTAAAAGCTTCCAAAAATGGAAACTTCACAGCCCTTCTGGCAGCCTGCTCCACTGCTTGAGAGTCATTCTAGGGGAAACAGTTTTCCTTACACTCAGTATGAATCTTTCTTGTACAGTTTATGTCTGCTGTCTCTGATCCTTCCACCACTTTCAGCGAAGAGTCTGGCTCTACCTTTTGGAGCCTTTACTGTTACAGGGCTTTTTCTTCCCAGATGAAGAGTTTGTATTGATCCTTATTGAATTTCGTACGGCTCCTGCTGGCCTTTCAAGGTCCCTCTGAATGGCTGGTCTGCCCTCAAGCTACAGACGGACAGCACCTGGAAATTGGTGTCACCTGAAAACTTGACAAAAGGATGCTCCATCCCCTCCTCCAGGTCACCGGTAAAGGTCACAAACAGGACAGGTCCAAGAACAGAAGCTGGAATACTGCACTCGTTATATGTCTATGAGTGTGCCTGGGATCAATGAGCTAAACCCTCTGGTTGAGTTCTTTGTCCATCAAAAATGCAATGTCCCACACTAGACAGAGCACTATCTAGGAGACTGATGAAAGCCTTGCTGATGTCCAGGTAAATGACAAGGAGGTTCCTCACCCACCCACAAATCCTGTTGGTGCATCACTGAAGGCAGCCCTGTTTCCTCAATCTGTGCTGACTGCTCCTGACCACCTTCTCCTCCTTGTGTCCACAAGCGTGTCCCAGGAAGAACAGTTACAGACTGTGGAAAATACACATATCACTGGAAATTCCCATTCAACACCAGCTGTGGGTTGGCTGGTGCCAGAGAGAGCCCTCTGCTAGCTGAGCAGGACCTACCCGCTAATACAGCCTGGCCATAAGGTGTGATGGAACACTTCCATCAGAGAATCAGACTTGGAAAGAGTTTATAATTAACCCATAAAACTTAGTATACTGTTTTAGGCAATGAATGCATTTAATTAACTGCTTCAAGAAGAGACATACAAAATCATTTTTTTGAAATCTTCTTTCTACCCTAGAAATTGCTGTTTCTTATACAACATCCCAAATTTTGATGTATACCGTGGCTGGTTCATAGTGCTGTATAATTTTTAAAACAGATGGGGCTTGTTTAGTTCCAAAGCTCTTGAGTATGCTGGTTTTAAATACAAATCTGGAAAATTTCCACCTAATTTGTGCTGCAAATTTAGCCTGATTTCACAGCAGCTGGATATGTTCCTCTAATTCATGTACTCTCTGAACACGGCCTGTACCTGCATATGCACATTGATCTTCAAGACAGATACAGAACCATGGAATGCAAATGTTTTCTCAGTGTACATGTGGGACAACATTACTACCTTCATGAGATTTTACTTGGGATTTTAAGGCAGGCATAGCATTAAGGATTCATATTCACTTCTTTATCTATGCAGCACATGGCACACTTGTGAAACTGTTGTAGAATTTTCTGAGAATTTACTTTCTTATTTTAAACAAGACAATTTTTTACATTCCTTTAACATTGTAACCGAGTGCCTTTGTGCCATCTGTCAAATTACTCACATGGAGCCATAAAAACATTCTAAGATAATCTAATATACTTTTTATATTCTGGTGAGTGCCACAATTTAAAAAATGTCTAATTCAGATTTGACATGGCTACTAATCAGCACTCAATATCAGAGGACAAATAAGATTTTTTTCTCTCCAATGATATACAACACTGCAACATTTCGAAAAATACAACATATGAGTTACCAACCCAGCACTGAATCTTACAAGTCATGAAGTCTGGGAGCATGACACTGCATTGTTCAGATGTGGGAGAGCCTGCAGAGCCAAAGCCACAACATTTGATGTATTTTTTAGCCTAGAAATGCTGGGGATATATGTGGCTATATATTTTTTTTAATTGCTTCCTTTCTCTTGAAAGGGAAGAAAGATTGTTAAGTTTTATTGTGGCACAGAGGGAATCACATCAGCTCTGAGAGGAAATAACACTGCAATCAAAGAGCCTTCAAGAGTGCATCAAGGATCCAGGAAAGTGCACTGAAACAACACCTCGCCTTTCCTCTGTGGATTCGTGGAGGATGAGCTCTGGTGCTCTGGAGGAATGAGAGACACCATGAGGGGAGGGAGGAAAACAAAGGTCCTCACATTCCAACACCTTGAATTCAGTTTGCCTGAGAACCCTCAAAACATTGTGAAAGCTGAAGTACTGATAGCTACCGTTGGCATTATCATCCTCTCTCTAATATGTGAATACAGCATTTAATGTCACAGCCTGAAAGACAACTGTCACATAGACAATCTGACAAGAACACAAAACAATAAAGGGGCTCTGTTTTAGTGGATTAAGAGGAAAATGCACATAATAAATAATTTCTATCTTTTATCACAAAATTGTGTCGATAGTGCCTGGACATTTTCAGAAGCCCAGAGAGCAGGTAAGGCCATGGGCAGTCCTGAAAGCCAACAAAGCAGGAGGGGTCCTGCCAGAAGCAACCCTACTTCTGCTTTGGAAAGTTGTCCTTCTACTTTCCTGCTTATCAAGATGGTTTTTATGAAATAAACAACCCAGAACTGCAGAATTTCACTTATTTTGGATGCACCTTTGCCATTCTGTGTCCTTTTTGGGACTTTTATAACATGTTATTAAAAATATTTGTCAGAGTACCATGCTAGCTGTGCATTCTCAGGTATTTGGAAGCACTGGATATCTGTCAGTGACTCAGGGCAAGCAGCAAAGTTGCTCTTAGAATACAAAGCTCTACAGACACACAGTAAACATATATGTGCACCCAAACATATGATAAGGAGCATGTTCCACCTGTCTCTGACTACTCCATAAGCACTGCAGATGAACTCACCTACTGTCTGTCCTAATATTCAAAAGAACACAGATTTTTCAGCAATACCATAAATAATACAGACCTCTAAGCAAGAATATGAATTTCCAGTTTTCTGTACACTCTGTGCAAGGTCTCCATTAACAGCATCTCAGGTGCCACTCCCTTGTCCCTGGAAAACTCAGCTATGCTCCTACCTCAGAAACTTGTGGGAGGGATAGATCCAGACACTGCAGATGGAAGTGGCAGCTAAGCAAAGCACTTCCAAACCTACCTCGCTGCACAGGAAACTCCTGCATAGACAATCCTTAGTCATCATTGTTTAAACCCAAGTTAAGGATTTTCATACACTTCCCCCTCGCTCCTTCATATGTACTTTCCTTCAAAGCCCCAGACAATACTCACAGATGTGACACATAGTCACACAATTACAGTCACACAATTTCTAAATAGTCTAAATAACATTTCAGACAAAGTCAGATTTTTCAGAACTCACAGTGATGTCAAAGAACTCCAAGGACAGGAGACTGGAGGTCAGTAAGGTAAACCAGGGATGGGAAAGAGGATAAAGCTGGTATTTTGAACAGTGAGCTGAAGGGCTGGTGCAGGAACCACAGCAGCTTGAGAGGCACATGAGTCAACAAGTACTGGTCCCTAACCCCAGTGCCTTTATCTGTCATCTCATGGGAGCCAGGTACTTCAACATGTTGCCTCCCCAAGGGCAAGATTCTGCGATGAGCTGGATCAGCAGCATGTTGACTTTTGATTGGAAACATCTCCCATTTGTACCAGGTTTCTGCTAAAACACTTAGTGTCCAATTTGCAAAAATATATGTGCATACTTAAAGACTGTCTTTGACAGGCTGCCAGCTCTTGTGCTGCGGAATGCAATCCAGAAATCCAGAGTTTCTAGGCTCCGTGTGGCTTGCTTGCTCACTCGCTTTCTCTCTCTCTCTCACGAAAAAGAGTATTTCTCTTCAGAATCGAAGGTTCCTACTGAAACTGGATCTGTTATGGAAACCTGCCACGTCTCCTAAGGGTGCTGCCTTGTGGAGAGCCACAGCCCAGATCTGTATGTGACCGGGTCACAGCTTGCAGGCATATGTGCACCACATCCAAGGGGTGTGGATGTTGCTGCCCTGGAGGAGGGCCCTGCCTGTTTCTCAGTCCATGTAAAAGCACTGGGCCCTGGGGCTCTGTGTGCCGATGGATGTGCCTGTGCTATTTGAGCTCCTAGAGAAATCCCAGCAGTTCAAACACAGGAGTGTGTTTTGTCTTTGTGTTAGGGTGCTGACACTGGGCTGGGGTATGGTAAGAAGTCTTGCCCTAGACAGGATATGAAATAAGCCAGATGAACATTGAGTAAATAGGAACAGGTTGCAAAGCCCTCCCTCATTTCTTATTAAGAGGCCTTGCACACTCCATACTTTAAACAAAGGTGAGATTTTCCATTGTTTGAAACCAGTCATTAAGATGCTCCTCCACCCTAAATCTCTGCCTATTACTAATCATCACAAACTTCTCTTTTCTGGCTTGAAATGGCATGAGTTCTGTGTGCCTTTGCACTCCTGTGCTCCAGGGAGTACCTGAGAAGTGTGTCCTCACAGGGGTTTCAGCCCAGGTTTGAAGACCCTATGACATTCAAATGGATGAGAGAGGCTTCAGAGAAGTGTCTGAACTTCGGGCTACTCCTCTGAACTCATTTTTTGAACCTTATTAACTAGAGCTTAAGGGAAATAGCTATAGATTTTATTCAGCAGGGACATTCTGCCATGTGGAGCAATGCTCTCTGCATTCATTTCCTTTTTTTGCAATATTTCAGTATTGCACATTATTTAGGCATCAGACCTGAACACAAATAATTGTACAATAAAAAGCAGTGACTCAACAGGTTATTGCCACAATAACTCCTACACCCCCACTGTGTGCAGACCTAGTTTGGTTGCTTACCCTGGAGATGAAGGTAGTCCCATTCCTAATCACTGAGAGCCATTTATCAGCCCCAAGGCAGAAGTGCATATCACTCAGTCAATGTTACTGGGACCGTGAGGCACGCTCCAAACTGAAGGAGAGAGGGAAACCTCTGCTTACAACCATTAGCGAATCATTCATACACCTCTCTCTAATGTTGCTTCTCTCATTCTTTGGTTTGCAATGAGATGCAGAGCTTAGGCAGGGAAGGTAGACCAGGTGGAAGCACTTCCATCCCCTCATACTCTTTACTGTTCTGTTTTCTCCTTTGGTGCCCTCTTCCATTTGACATTGTACCCCACAGACAGAGGGATGGGATAATTTCCTAGTCTTCCTTACTAATTTCTGACAGATTCATGAAACTAAACAGGAGAAAAAGAAGAAGGAAACCATGGACCCGTTGATATAAACACACATTACACCCACAAGTTTGCCACAATACAGGTGGGAGAACACAGACCCAGAACTCCACGATGAGAGTATGCTTGTAAAAGGTTGCAGAATTACAGAGCCTCACAACCCCCCCAGATTCACACAACATGATGGAAAGTCCCCTATCTCTGCATTACAGCTTCAGCCACAGACTGGAAAAGACAGCTGTAAGACTAGGAAATAACCTAACAGCTTTTCAGTGGAGTACAGGCACCTCACTGTCCTCTTCTGTTACAGTATCAAAGTCTCTGCAGTTTACCTTTAAAGACAAAGAAAAAAACCGAACAGTGAGGGAAGGTGGCCAAAAGGCACAGCAAGCGTATGTGGTGCAGCAATTCTCCCTCGCTCCCTCTCTTTCCAGACACCTCAGAGGCCCCTCCAAGCCCCATGGAATTACAGAGCCGTGCAGAGGAGCAGGACTGATGGCACCATGTGCACAGGCAGCCCTGGAACTGCTGGAATCACCCTGCACACAGTCGTTCCTGTTCATTTGACTTTTTAGAGCTTGTGACTCTCCTTACAGGAACTCATTACAGCTCGGTGCAACAGCAGCCGCTCTCCCTGTCACATCTCATCGCACGCCAGAGGAGGCTGCCCTTTCATCTCTCTGTTTTTTTAAGCTAAGCTTTAGCACATCAGGGGGAACATCTTTGAAATCCCTACTGATTCCCACTGGAAATGGTGCCAAGCAAAAGAATCATTTCCCACAGACATTTTCTTTCCCCAGGGCCACAGGCAGGCTCAGCACAACCCTGTCTGCGGTGTCATCTAGAAACAAAACAAGCCCAAACCCAGCTTGCCCTCTCTTCCAACAACATTTTCTGGGTCTATCTGGAGCCAGAAAACTCTCCCACCCCAACCCAGCTGAAAGCATGGTGATGGCAGAGGGCAGCAGCAGACAAGCTCCCAAGACAGCTCTGACAGCTTTTTGAAGCTCATTTAGCATCAGCTTGGGCATTTTAGCCCAAATTCTGTGCCAGAGCCAGGCAGGAGAGATTCATAGTTTGGTGCTTTGCACTGGAGCATCCCTGAAGTGTGGGGACAAATGGTGCCCCCAGACACGAGTGCAGCTCTGGGCATTGCTCCTGCCTGGGACACAGCAGACTCCGGGGCTGGAGCAAGGCTTCCCCACGCCCACCGCCTTGGTACTTTTTGTTTTGAAGCGGCATTGGGAAGAAATATTTAGCTGCAGTGAGGAACCTTGTCTCATTATCTGTGTGGCCCTTTTCATGAATTATAAAGAGCTCCTGCTGCTTGCTAAGCATGTTCCAGATGCCACGCCACAGGCAGAGTTTTTGGGGGTTTTTAAGTGAAAGATATATTTTTCCAGAGGTTTGCTGTAAATTATAGGATGAGCTTTATCCACTGTGGGCCAGGTACTCCTGCCAGCATGGAAACACTTGTACAACACTCCTGCCAAGCATGTGTTACAGGATTTGTTTTAGGGAATACATGATCATGCTCTCTATCACATCTACATAGCCTCATAGTGATTTTTTTTTGTTTTTACACAATCTTTAATTTCTTCTCAAAACACCCCTGTGAGACAAGATATGTTTTTTATTCTCTTTTTTTCCAAAGAGAAACTTTTAAGATTTTTATGGATCACAAAAAGATTTAGGTACTTAAGCAGAAAGTGGAACCCTAAATCCCACTGAAATGAATCAGAGATAAGCCCTCAATAGGACTGAAATGCTTTAATACTTCACTAAATTTCTGCCTAACTGCTTTGCCCAAGGCCATGAAAGACTTCTGGAAAAACAGCTCCCAACCCCACAACTTGCCCAGTAATTACTCTCCCTCTGAAAGGTGAAAATTTAGCAATTTTGCAAAGTCATTTGGGAAAACAAGACACACCTGCTAAACCTCGATGGGCAGCAGGGACCTTTGCCTGAACACAAGGTATCAATGCAACTATTCTGCTTCCCAGCTTGTTTGGAAGTAGCCTGGAAATCTCAGCACAGGAGTGCATTTTGTCTGGCCAACATCACCTAGAGCAGAGTCTTGAGTCAAAATCCCAGGAGTTCCACCCAGTTCCTTAACCACAAGGCCAGTTCTCCTCACATCACCCCTCTCCCATCTGGGGGGTGAGGATGAATGAACAGTGCTTTTTCAAACACCACAGAGAGTGCTTGGTGTGGTGGGGCCTGAATTGACTCTTTCAAAGTCCCTGAACCTCTTCCATCCTCATAGAAAAACAAAAATCTTCAGATTTTTTGTTTTAAATTCAGATCTAGTTACTGCTGAGCTCTGGAAGCAGCATGCACACACAGAAAGCTTTATGCCTCCCTGACTGGTGTCAGGCAGAACATAAATTATTTATGAAAGCACTCCATGCAATATTTTATTTTGGATTTAAAGGGGCAGGAGTGATGGGAAGGATTGTTGAAATGCATTCAAACCTGAGTCTTAGTTTTGTTCAGGAACCACTCCCTGCTAAGACTGGTTGAACAGAAGACTAAATATTATCTCATCTGTATTTACGTGAATAATCCCATTCAATTCAGTGGAGTTGCTCCTAATTGCCACAGATTTATAGGGGATAAGATTCAGGATTTGCCAAAAAATGTCTCTGGTGCCAGTGCTTTGAGGCTGAGTGGGTGTTTGCAAACACAAACCCACTTTTCCTCCCACTGTCTGATCCACTTGTAGCTTTTCATTTTCCATGCACAAAGTTCCTCAATCCATTGCTTAAATTAGCAGTCGCCAGACAGCCCTGAGCAGCCTTTGCTACATGAAGCAAAATTACTTGAAGTGTTGTGCTGCTGCAGAAGGACTAAGATCCCAGATAATGGAGCAAAGCTGCCAGTAATATCCCAAAGTTCTCTAAGTGTCATATACAATCAAATATTTCTAAGTGATTGTGGCTTAGGACAAAGCCTATCACCTTAACTATCACAGAAAGTTTAGCTTCAAAAAGCACACTAAAGACAGGATTTTGGAAAGGACAGAGCAGAAGTTGTTCCTTGAGATGAAGGCCTCTACCTGTCTGGTACTTGTATATACAGTAAGTCTGCCTGGAATTTCAGACAGAAGTTGAATGATAAAACACCTCAATAATTTTTTAACATGTCAGGGTCAGGCCACTGAAGCCAAGGCTGAGCCTCACAAGATGTGAAGTTGCGCATCAGCTTGCCCAAACACTGCAGGAAACACTTCAGGAGAACACTCCAGAGAGCATTCTCCGGTTTGTCTCTCTCCCCATTGCCATGATAAATCTCTGCCTCACACCTGGGTTTAGATCCTCAAACCACGTGCTTTTTCAGGGTTTTCTCCATGTCCATGGTTAAGCAGCAGGATTGTGCTCACACTGACTACGGTTAGAGCTGCCCTCAGCTCTCATGAGACTGTTGTGTCTTCAATAACATCTTCCTGACATTCTCCTAATCCAAAAATACCAGTAAAAATAAGGAAAGCAAAGAAGTTGAACTGTCACTACACGTCCTGCTACACATGGCAGGCTTTACATTCCCACAGCAGCTGTGCAAGTGATACACAGCCTGGAGATGCACTGAAAGGGTTTCACGTGGTCCCAAACTCTGGGGGTCCAAGGCTGGTAACACCTGGACAAAGGCTCCTGGGTTGGTATCACCTGCAACATTTGGACTGGCCCCACCTTTGAGTTTTAAAACCCAGAGACTGTGATGTTCCACCTTGTTCAGATGCATGAGTTTGTCTCCTGCAACACAATATATAATAATTCAAGTGTCCTGGAGAAAACCTAAGAGACTGGCACCTTCTTTTGATCATGAGCACCAGCATCAGCAAAGTCTGTGCTAAAAAGAGCTCCTGCCCTTGACTTGGATTCGACTTCTCTTTCAGAATGATCAGTGAAAACCACTGTGCAGAGCTTGCAATGTGCTCAGCACAGTGGGTACGTTTCTTCATTAAAAGTCTTCTCCAATCTCCTATGGATAAACAGCTCCATATTTTTCAAGCTGCTTTGATAACTGAGTTGGTGCTGAATTTTCCCAAGTCTAGAGGATGTACACAAGTACAGACTCTACCTCACAGCAGATAAATGAACTGGCTTGGCAAGGTTCCTTTCGCCCCTACAACAGGATGAGTTGCCAGGGCTGGGGTGTCTATCCATGATGGACAGTACATCTGGATGTTGAGGACAGCCCATTTACTTCTTTCTGTCTACCTCCACTGTCAACCACTGACTCTTCAATGTCCTCATCATTTACATGCTAGAACTGAACAAGGAAACATTTTCTCCCGGCTTAAGAAAGGCTGCAATAAACTTTTATGAACTTTTGTTTTGAACTTCCACACTTCATGTCCTTTAGTGTCCAGTGTGATAACTAAACTGAGACTTCTACACTCAGAGGCCCAGAGCTTACTTTCTTGTGTCTTGTGTGGTCATGCAGACATTTACACTTTTGATAATTTAGGGCCATTTATTCCAGCAAGGAGGGTGTGCAGGCAGAGCATTCGGCTCTTCTTTCTCTACTACTTACCCACAGACTGAACAGCAGATTTGGCTGTGCAGGGAGAAAGATAAAAATTCTACTGTAAAGGCAATTTATTTTGTAACTCAAGTACAGCTATAGCTGTAGAATTGCAGTATCAATCCAGTATAAAATAATACTTTAATTTAAAAAATCACTAGCACTTAAAGTAAGATTTCTCCAGTCAATGTGCATAGATCCTTCTTCCCCATTTCTTAGTTTATTTAGGTGGGAGGGTGTTTATTTCTGCTGCTGCTCAGATCCTGAATATGAAGATTTTGACAAGCTTGCTCCTTTCCCTTTTTTTGAGCTGCACAACGAATATGCCACCATCTTGGCAATAAGGCTACAAAGTTTCATGTCAGCATAAAAACAAAAAAAGGAAAAGTAGAGATAAACTTTCCTGTAACATTTCAGCAGCTGTTACCATAGTAATAATTCGTTTCACAAAGCCAGCAAACATCATTTCAAGGATTTCTCCAAGTGCCCATGGAAGAAGTAGCAGCCATCAATAACCTCCTTCTCTAAAGCTTCCTAAAATTGTCACAGACCTTTCTCTTATGTTATTTGCTGAAAGCAGAAACAAAACAATGAAGGCCAGAAATAACATCACTGCTAAGATGGATAGATGTGAGGAGAAGTAGACATGAAAAACAAAAGTGCTGCATCTTTGTGTACCCAAGGCCTAAGTTTCCCAAATAGTCATTGATGCCAACTCTCAGCTTGAGATGAGCCGGTGCCCAGGCACCCAGGATCCTAAATAGGAAGAGCTTTATATACCAAAGCCAATTATTTTAATTGTCTGGAGGGTGTCACCATTGGGGCGGTATTTTGTAAAACCAATCAATGCTCTAATAGTGTTTTCCACTGCTGGAAATGGGGCATGTTGCAAAGAGCATGGGGCAGAGGAGATCTGCTACAGACCTTGCTTTCCAGTGCTGTAGAGGTGCAGATGTAATTGCAAATAGACTCATAGTCCTGGTGGCAGAAGGACTAAGATCAAGTTATGCCATTTCACCTGCAGACACAGAAAGCCGAATCATCTACCCAATGGGTTTTTTCCTAAATTCACTGGGACTGCAGCGTTAGAGAAAGAGTGGGGTGGGCAGCATTAGGATCTGCAGCACCTAACAGCACTTGGGGAATACACAGGAAAAATTCCTTCCCAATTTGAAAGTGGTGATTGCTTTAACTTTATATGTCTGCAAGAATGACCACAGTTTCCCCATCAGACACACCAGGAAGCATCACTGAAATCCCACCACCTCAGTCTGGGTTTCTCAAACCCCTGTAACTCAATTTCTGTAAGTGTCTCCTGGGACATGGAATTACAAAGGGGCATTCTACCTCCTCAGTTTAAAAAGATGTCGTAAATACACACTCAAATATTGGCTTTGTAATGCTCAGAAAAGTTATTTTCCTACAGAAGTTTACTTTATGCAAGTTCCAGGGCAGAGATAATGTAGGGTTAGGTACACTCCTAATACGTTCCTCAAATATACTCTCGTTTTTCTCTCATGTTCACACATCACCAGCACAACAGAGCCTGGACTACAACTGCAGTACATAGCAACTAGCAAGACACAAATAATAAATAGAAATATTCAGCAAAGCTCTGACCTTACAAGAACACAAACATGCTTACAGAAAAAACACTGCTGAATCCAAGCCACGCTCAGAACCAATATCCTCCTGACCCCCTTGTCAGAAGGTGGTTTTTTAGCACTCCTGATATCTCTGGAGTTTGTGTTCTGGAACTTGCAGCATTAGTCATTTCTCTACATCACTAGAGGCAGAGCTTGCAGTGAGCTGTCTCAATGATCATCATCTGCCTGTCCAAGTCTCCTTTTGCATCACTTCAGACTCACCCTTGTGACAGTGTGGGAGTGCAGCGGCTCGCAGCCGCTGGGATCCTGCACACACAGAAGGTCAGCAGTGCAAGCAAATGCTAATCCCACCATATGTGCCTGGAGTTACCTGCTGGGAATGAGCAATCCTGGAAGCCGAATGCACAATTTGCCCTCCTGTTGCATGTCAGCCTCCGCTGAAAATCTATAATTAAACTGATACAATGATAACGAAGAGGAGATTTACAAAGCAGATTCAGGAACTGCAGAGACATAAAGGCATGCTCAATTACATGAGTTTTCCCACTGGGTGTTAAAAGTAGCTTCCACTGGCTCTAAATCAGCAGAGCTGAGGAGGCTTCCAAATCTGCACAGTGGGGCCACCTGGCCACAATCCAGTGTCCTAGTGTGGGACCAGCCTCTGCTGCCTCCCAGCCCTCTGCCATACGTGGCCCAGAAAGGAAAAACAGGTTCCTGTGAGCCAGTGCAGACAAAATAAACCCGGAGTTTGACCATCATTTTTGCTGTAGGATCAGGTGTTTACTGTTTTCTCTGTCTTCACACGGTCAAAAACTGAACATTAAATGGGGTCACAAAAATAGTGAAACAAATAAACAAAATAGACAATTCTATTTTACGTAGAATAAGTATCTATTCAATTATACTAAAATGTATTTTTTTGCATCTGAGCAGGTTTTATATTTTCACAAAAGTACATTGACCTAACTTCTAAAAGGAAGTGTGATTTCAAAGCAAGAAACAAAAATACTTAACATAAAATAAAATTACTCAGTTCTCAGGCAGCAGAAGCAGGTAGAAGACTGAATTTGTTTCAAACAAGTCTACATTCAAACCAAAACTTCATTTTTCTGTAAAACAACTTGTAAGCAAAAATAATTATTGCCCAGATCATTAAACTCTTACAAAAGTCTCTAAAACTACAAGCATAGAATGCAACAGCCAGGCTGTGCCTCTGCAGGCTGGAACAGACTCATGATCTCTGCAGAAAGATGCAGAGAAGAAACATAAAATCCATTCCATCCAGTGGGTCACACACATGCATCCAGCACTAAGCCAAGTGTAGATCAATGATTCCCAAGTATTTCAGTGTCCATATAACATTAATATTGTGAGATATCACTGATTTTGTGTTACTTCAAAGATATCATATTAGACAGCAAGAAAAAATATTTGTAAACTTCAAGGCAGCTTGTATGCAATGCTATTCTGTCAAAAGATCTTTTTCCATGCCAATCATACAGCTTCAGGATAAGGAATAAGAAAGTGTTTTAGATATTCATTAATTAGTGCTTAGCTTTATTTGAAAAATGCATCCTTCACAATGTGTCATGTTAATATGCCATAGCATTTTGAACATTATTAGTTTTATGCTTATTAGGCATATCCTGCTAGAAGAAAGCATTTTAAATTAGATTAAATCTTATACATGTTTAATGTGGTGTTCTCACAATTTAAAATGCTACTCTATTAAAATAGCAGAGAGAGAAATTGACTCACAGAATAAGAACGTGAAAAGAATAGATCATGAGTGAAATGAATAATAGATTAACCGAATAATCATATTACTACCTATATGAAGAGTATAAATCACAACAATCTAATGCTCTCACAGCAGAAAAAGGGAGAGCAGGCTTTCCAGGACTTAACTATGTTCATTATCTAATATGAAAGTAAGAGGCAAGTGCGATTAGCGTTAATGAGAGGCCATTTCATCGCAGCTGATGGTGGGTATCAATTCCAAAGCATATTGAACAAGAACATTGCTCTGGAGATGTTCTTTCCAGTCTGTGGAAAGTCATTCCACCCTCACTCATCCTTAAACAGCCCAGACTGCCCCTCATCCAGACTGAAAGACCAATCTCACCCACCTTCCTGCATCACCAACAGATGTTCACTTCCAGGACCATCACCCCAGCAGAGCATCCACCAACCTGACAGCCCTGAACTGCTCATGGGAAAGCAGCCTCTGGATAACTTTCAGCAACAAAGACAAATCAAACCAAGGGCTACCAACACTTGGAGTCGATGATTTCAGAGATCTTTTCCCAACTGCAATGATTCTATGAGAGCAGTGGAAAGATTCCCAAATATCTAAAATGGATCTGATTAAAACTGTAAGTCTCCATATACACCTTTACAATACAATACAAATCACCCTATTATATATCTTTTATATATACATTTGATTTATTCACTTATATGTGGGTGCATATCCAAAACCAAGCCTGCAGCACTAGGTTAGAGATCACTGTGATCATTAGGTGAGAAGAGACATCGTTCAGGTCACAATAAAGCAGGGCTCTTACTTCAGTCTATTATCCAAAACCAATACATCAGGGAGTTTATTTTCCTTACAGTGCAGGATGCACAACTTTAAGGTACTCAGCTAAGCTGGAGTCCTTTGCAAACTTCAGTGGCCCTTATGGTGGGTTAGTGGAGGATGCTGAAGGTGCAGTATAGGAAAATGGGAATTAAAGAATTTGAAACCAGGACTCCTCCACATGGAAGAAGTTTCACTGCAACACCACAGCTCTGTGGACCAGTTGCAACCTGTTCGTGATGCTCTCTAGCCAGCCAGCTAACCTTCCCTTCCTCCCTTCCCTGATGTCCCCTGCCCTGCCACCTCATCCCTTCTTTCTCAAAGAGCAGAGAACAGTTGGGGTCACTTGGAAAATGGGATTCAAATACAAATCCCTACAAAAACCATGAAGAGCATGTGCAGAGGCACCCACTGCTTATGCCGCTCACCGCTCTGGCATTACCAGCTACTAAAACACAAAGCTTGCAGAACAGAGCTGATTAAAATGGCAACTGGCACACACAACACAGAAGCTGCCACCCAACGGTCTGTCTGTTAATGAGAAAGTAACATTTGTTAGAAGTTTCTAAACTTGACCTTGTCGGCATCAGATTGAAGGAAGAGGATACAAAACAGGAATAGCTGCTGGCATTAGGAGCTGATTGTCAGCTGAATTCAGCGTCAGAAGGGCTTGCAGTCAATCTGCTCCGTGCTCACTGAGTGCTCTTGGTAGGACGTGTTTAGATATCTAGGGACTCGTGTTTTGAGGGAGGGAAAAAGCAGGGAGAGATATTGCACAAGTGCCAAATAGAATACAACATCACCATGGACAGTTAGGGCCAGATTCTACCTTTCCAGCTACAGCTGTGGAGTAGGAAAGGGGGAGAGGAGAAGCTCAGTGATAGCAGACCTTAATCAGGGACACTCATCAAGTCTGGGGGTCCAAGAAATTTCTATGAAAGTCAGAGCTCTCCCAGGCATTGCAAACCACATTGTGAAAGCTCTGTAAGCCTGAGCTGGCTGTCGTCACCCTCTCAGATACAGCCTGGTTGTGCTTCAGGATGTCCTGTAGGTGGGTCTATAGCTCATGCAACACAGCACAATAACCTCGCTCACATCTTGGGAGCAACCCAATGTCCTCTGTCACATGGAAAATCATTATGACCTCTCAAATCCCAGGGAATTTCTTCAAGAAAGATGCTTCCAGGAGACTGGTGCAGGAAATTTTGATTGTGGTGTTCAATGTGACCATGCTCAGCCACAGGAGCACCCTTCAGGGTGCATGGCTGGGTGCAGTATGGGGGAAGTAAAGTTGTCTCTGTGTAGATTTGTTTGACTTGAAGAACCTTCCCAATCAGTCCTGGAGATCACTCACCAGATGTCTGTGCAAGGCCTGACATCTGTTGTGTAAGAAGAAAGTTTCCATCAATTAGGTGTCAGTGATTCAGCTATGACAAGGCAAGGTGACTCAGTAAGGCCCTGCTCAGGAATGCAAACTCAAACTGCCATGTTCCTGCAAAACAGTGAGTGCCTAGCTTTACAGCTTGCTGCCTAGCTCACTGGACAGCCATGCAATAAGAACAAGATCATTCTGGCAGCTTGGGCTGACAGTTATTACCCAAAACAACTGCCACAACAGGAGCAAATTATTTCATAGCTGTTGGTGCAGCAGTGGTTTGGATGCAGGTCTGTGAGCAAATGTTGGTTTTACGCCAACCCTCAGCATCCCACAGTAACAGGTCTCATAACTCAGCCCTCCAACAAGAAGTTTTATCCCTTGGATAGTCTCCTCCACTTATAAAATTACCATTGCAGAAGTATATTCCTACTGTCAGGAAACCTTGTTTAGTGCAGTCTGCTAAAAATGATTATAACCAAATCCTATTTTCCAAGAATGTAGCTGTAGGAAAGTAAGGATGCAAGCAAGGTTTGTACAAGGAGGAATATCTTTTGTTATTCCAAGTGATGTATGTAGAAAAAACCCACAGTTATGGCCTGAAGAACTTGAATGGGTACTTCTTCAGGGCTGAAATGAAAACAACAAACAGGCAACAAAATTCCTTGGAGTCCAACTTCACTGCACTAAGAAAAGGATAGAACAGAAAACAGTCCAAAGATTCTGGACCACAAAAACATAGGACATGATTTTCAAGACTATTGCTGATCTGGATATTGCAGTTTAATATCATACTATGCAAAAAGTGACAAAAAATAATTATTAGAAATGAGGACAAAAGAGAAAGGAGAAGGGTTGATGTGACCTATGCAATTTTATAGCTGAGGCCTCAAAAGAACTGTTGCCCAAAAAACTAAAAAACATAAAATGCCAAAAAACTGACTGAAAAAGTAGACAAGAGGAGACTGGGGAGTTCTTGGGGAAAAATCATGAGATGGACAAGAGACACAATACCACAATTTAAAAAAACCCCAAGTTTGGCTAAAAGCAAATTCTCATTTGATGAAAAGTAAAGGAGGCAATTAGGAACAAAAAGCCAATATAAAATGACTGAGAAGGAGGAAATCAATAGGAATTGCTGTAAACAATATTAGAAAAGAAGAAATATTTATTAGAAAAACTAAAAATGACAGAAGAAGAAGTCATCTTGGGCCTGGCCAAGAACAGAATTTACACAGAGCAAAGGAAGTTCAGCAGCACAGCAGCTGCACAGCCAGTAAATCAATAAAATGCAGAAGAGGTAAAATGTTCAACACATACTTCTATTCCATATATGAAAAGGGCAGTAGGAAAATTAATTGTTTTCCAATCCTTGAGTAACTAAAGAGGATATTAAAGGTTCAGGAATAAACATTTTAAGATAGTTAAGGAGAGGCTGTACAGAGGAGCTGGAGCAGAGTTAGATGAGATCTTTTTCATTTTTAATAAACCTTGATAAACTCAGTGAAATCCATTCATATTCAACAGGTTCATTTAAAGCCAGATCTGTGGTTGTGGGTCTAGGAACAAGAAGTGTACTTAGGCACAGCTACAGAATAAGGGACTGCAACCTAGAAAATGATCTTTAGACGTATGAACAAGTAAGTGACAAATAGGGAGGTAAATATACTTCCATTTGCAGCACTTGTGGGACTGATGATGAATATTCTATCATCCCCCAGTAGTTCAATTTTAAAAGATAACACTGAATACCAGCAAAGGTGCAAACCAGAGAATAAGAGAACATGCCTGGTTTTGTAAGACTTAGAGCCCAAAACAGAGACCAGGGGCTGCCTGGTTTGCAGTGTATGGAGACCTCAGAGAAGGAAAGGTAGAAGGGGAATAGTTGTTAACAAAAGGTTCCTTCATCTGATGAGACAAGACCAATTCAAAACAGTACTACCATTATAAAGAATAATTAAATGTTTGAGCAAATATCTGGGAAACAGTAGATTGTTTCAGGGTGACAGAATCTCCTTCCCTCCTTTCCTTTTTCCCTCCTGTCATGGAGACATGCTGAAGACACCAAGTGTCAGTCAAAGAGCAGCACAAATCCTGCAGCTCAGCACAGCTGCTCTCTGCCCTGCAGGTGGGTGAGAAGGAGAGAAGACCTGCATGGCTGAAATGAAATGGGCTCCTGGCTGACTGATAGAAACATTGCCTGAGTGTGGCACAGCCTTTGGGCAGCCCTTTTCTGATTCAACAGGGCCTCATTTTAACTGTTAAGAAAATTTTGTCAGGGGCAGCACCGAGGTACAGTGAAACCCACCAACACCTTTGTATTTGCAATCAACAACACGTCTCTAAACAAAGTAGAGCCTGGACACTCCCTGAGGCTTTTGCCTTTTGGTTTTGTGCTTGCAGAGCAGGGAATCCTGGCCCGTTACAGTGCCATTGCTACCACAAATGCCCCAAACAAAAACTAAAGGGAGGAGAATTACAGAACTTCTTTAGAAGAGGATGAGCCATGAGGCAATTTATGCATCTCTGTCAAACTCAGCCCAAGAAAGCAGCTGGAGGCAGATGATTTGAATACAGGAAAACAAATCAAAATGGATCCAAGCCACAGAAATACCAATTTTCTATCTCCTGAACAATAACTTAGCAGAGCAGGACACAAACAGCCCTTCCCCAAGTGCTAGCGCAGCAGTGTGCTGTTCATTTATTCATTTCCTGGCTCCAGGGCCTCAGCCCTTGTGTAGGTCTCTGCCTCCAGAGGCACCTCTCTGCTTCTTACCATCACTGGGCCATAATATTGCTCTCTCTTGCAGCCGTGTCACATGGAAACAACTGCATTCAGTCTAGTGCTGTTTTCTGCAAGGCACAGGCAATAAAAAACCACACAGGTTACACAAGCTTAACAACGTGTGGAATTGGTTACAGGAAGGCAAAGGACCCAAATCATTTGCCCTCATAAATGGGAAAACACGTAGGCTTCACTGACTTTCCTGAGCTAGTACGCAAGCACTCGATTCAGCGAGGCGGATGCACAGCCCGAAGACGTAATGATTGAGCCCAGGTAGCACCACCGAGCATTGGGCTGCCTGTGATGAAACAATAAAAAGCAAGGAGAAAGCATGTCCTTTGTGCATCGAAAATGATATTTCCCATTTCATTATGTGTAGCAAAACTTCCTCACGTCCTGACAAATCTGCAGGGCATTTCTTTGTGCAGTTGGCAGGGTTGTGCTGTATTAACACTGATGCAATTACCTTTACGTGGGCATCTCCTCAGCACACTCAGTCCAAGGATGAAAGACATGTCAGCTTTCAAATGTTCTACCTTGTAAAATTAAAGTTATTAGAAAATGTAATCACCCTCCATCTAGTCTGTGTCTGGTGGATATATTTACACTCCCGAGAGGGGTTAAAACAACATTTTTAGCGGCTGCCTCAAAACGTAAATCAAATCTTTGTGAGACGCTACATTGATTTGCATATTATTAAGCATGATCCTTCCCTTCCACCACAGTTTTGCTTCACTGTTTTGCTCCTGTGTGAAGGTTGCCACTCTCTGCACGTGTGACACTGTCCCTCGTGGCTGCCTTTGCCAGCAGCAACGGCGGTGCCATGCTAATGAGTCCCAGGGAGACCCAGGGAGCTGGAGCTGCAGGCTTAGCTTCAGCAGAGAGGGAAAGCATGAAAATGCTCCTGGCAACTTTTGGATCTGCTAGAATTTAGTCAGTTGGAGAGTGTTTACACAATGTTAACATTGAACCGGGCGATTTCTGGCCCCAGCATGTTGAGTTTTTGTTTAATCAGTTCTGCAGCATGCAGAGCCTGACAAGGCAACGCAGCAGGCCAGGCTTTAGGCGTTTGTTAAGTAGGGCACTGGGCACTTTGCCTCCTCCTCCCTCCCACCCTTTTGCCATGAAATTCTGCAGTGTTTACACATAAGACTCAGATGGGTCTGAACAACACACAGCACAAGCCTTGGATGTCAGACTACAGCTCAGGGGTGGGCTGTCGGACACAGCACTCGCCCTTCGGATGAGAGGTTATGGCAAGGACATGTGACAGCAAAGGGTTCCAGCTACAAGCCAGGGGCATTTTCTCCTCCTGCCAGCAAACTGAGAGCACTGAAGGGAGAACATGAAGGGCTGACAGGCTGCACACAGGCTGCTAACCATTCAGCAGTGTGTGGATGAAATGAGGGCTCACACCTGAGCAGAGAGCACATGGCCGCTCTTGGAGAGCTGTGCAGAGCCAGCCCACGCAACGCAGTGTCACAGCCCGGGTACAGGGTCAGACCTCTGGGACAAGTGAGGGCTTCATGGGAACAAGAGGAGCTGTGATGCATATCAAAAGCTGAATTATAGTCTCATTTGGGGGGAAATCCAAAATAATTCCCTGGCAGACAGACCACTGCACTATTCCAGTCCATGGAACATTTCTATTACCGTATTGAGTTTTCCTGCTGTAACCATAGCAGAGGTCCCAGCTGTGATGTAGGTCCCAATTTTCTCGCACAAAAGGTCATGCAGCAATTGAAGACCTATTCTCCTGAGCACAAATCTGGCCCCACACACTGGCTACCCACCCAACATGACCCCTCTCACCCTGATACCCTTCCACAAGAGCCCTGTGCCTTAGCTGAAATGTCTGTTGATGGCATTTACCTACCTTACAAAGCTATTGTAAAGCTTAATTAACATTTGTACTGCAAAATGCTTCAGGACTGTCAGATGCCAGGCACTACAGACGTGTTCCTGTCGCAGACAGGATGGCTTTGCTTTGGCAAGTGGCACTGCTGCAGCTGAACATTGACTAGTACAGTTTTGTTGCAAGTAACAACAATGATAAACTCAGTTTATATGCACATATGACAGGACTATAAAGTCAATTTTTCTTTGCTGCTTGCAGGTTGGTTCCACATCCTTTTTTACATCTACAAGTACTTTTATGATATGGGTTCCTAAATAATGGTTTTCAGCCCTTGTACTCCCTGGCATGAAGCCTCTAGCCTGGTGAATGGTGTATAGCTGAGCCTTCTGCTGCCTGTAACTCCCAAGACTGTAATGATAACAAAAGTTAAAAGCTGTTTAAAAGAGACTGGAAAGTCACAAAATTGATTCAGAGTTGGAAAATTGTCTAGTTCACCTCCTCCAATGCTGCAAAGGATGGCATCTGATATTGAAAAGCACCTCTAGATGCCATTTAAGCGCCCAGTATAAACCTCCATGGAAATAATCACTCAGAGCACAGAAATGGAGACTCCACATAGATTTCTCTTTATTTTTCCATCAAACTAGCAAAGGGGAGCACTTTTCAGCAGGAGTCCCTTCTGTGCCACCACATAACATTTTACCTGATAAAAGCAGGTACTAGCAGAGGCTCAAACTTGGAATCTCTATAAAGTCTGACATGTTAACACTTCAAACAAAAAAACAGCTTAAAAACACAGAGACGGTTTTGGTGAATCATCCATCTGTACACAGCACTGACGTGTAAAGTCAAACTTTTTTCATGTTGGAGGTTTTTAATCATCCTTTTTCCTATCAGTCTTTTGAGGGAAAAAGATGACGAGCTGAGGGAGAGAGGTGTGATTCATTTTTACTAGAGTGAACCAATAAAGCTCTTGTAAAGTGTGGTCACCCTGGTGCTCCGTTCAATAACAGCAATAACATCTAACCTGCTGCTACCGGTGCCATGCTCTTACCCTTCACATGCTAAGCTGCTTGTTTCAAATCACAGGCTCCTACTGCATTCATAAGGACATGGAAATTGTATTATTTCTTTTCTCTCTCTCTTTTTTTTTAATCATTTGCTATGACGAAGTGAAAAGCATTCAGTGAGTCACTGATGGATCATCGTCTCTTCCATATGCACTAGGAAGCTGCCACTGGGAGATGTATCCCTGCAGGAACATCAGTCTGTCAGTTCTTCTCTGGAAAGCCCATTGCACCATTCTCTTTTTCCTATCAGCTTCTCATTTGCAGTGCAGAAAAAGGAAGTGTTCTAACCACACAATCCCTAGATAGGTCAGTAATAATGTTGCTTCAGTGCTGCAGGTTCTGAACAGGGGTGATAAATAACTGCAGTAGGGCACTGCACCAGGCTCTATCCTGCCTTGCCTGCACCTGAGCCCCCAACCTGACCCAGCTGCCAAACAAAAGTCAAATAAATTAAGGGATCTGACCATGGGCTTGCTGCAGGGCAGCCGTTTCAGCAGGGATCATGGGGGAATGGAAAGTCTCTCCCCACCACAGCCAGGCTCCTACAGACCACTTTCACCACGGGCTTTAGCCATGTCTCACCCCAAAAGAGCCAACAGGGACAAGATGTAGGCTCAGAGACTTTTAAATTACTGTGTCTGTTCCACCTACACACATCACAACTGGGAGCTGCCCCTAGCAAACCCAAATCACTCCAGATCACCACCAGCAAGTGGCTATTCAGCTTCGTTATTCTTGCTGGAAAGCACAGACACACCAAGTCCAATCTCAGCAGCATCACTGAAAGTGGGAGAAGCTCAGAAAACTGAGAACCCACTGCTGGAAACTGGTTTTACCCTTTCTCTTTGCCCTCCTCTCCAGTATTTCAGGCAGACACATCACTCCTGTTTCCAGAGCTGTTTGTCAAAGGGTCTGAAGTACTTCTGTGCCTCACACAGGTGCTCCAAGGTACAATATTGCTCCCCTGCAAAATCCCTTTCTCAGCAATGCTGAAACTCATACAGTCTGATATCACACACTTTGTCAAAAGCTTTGTGCAGAAGTATTAATCCTCAAGCTGATTCACTTTGAGCAAGTGCCTGGAGGAAAGGCAGTGATTATGGGAGCGAAAGCAGAGTCTCATGTTTAGAAAGCAGTTGTTAGCCAAGCCATAGGTCTTCAAACAACCATTCTCTACTTCTAGGCCACTGCACTTTTGTTTCAGTTCCTCGTATAACTTTACACAGTTCTCTATTTCTTTTTTAAGTTCTCTAGAACTATACATATCTAGCATGAAAAAAATCTCAGTATTTAAAAAATTTTCAATTGTGTCTTGTTTTTGAGAGTTAAACACCAATAATAACATGATCTGATTTCTGGTAATAAATATTAACTTTTGAAAGTTAATTGCCATGGATTTTTATCAGTATCTATTTAGCTTCTGTTGAATCAACCCCATTGATTTACAAGCCTGAGAACTCAGTAGTTCACATTCTTCTTTGGCAAAACCAGTGGATCCTCAAAGTAAAAACTAGCCCAGCTCCCTCAGTGTTCCTCACAGGATTTACCCTCCAGACCCTTCACCAGCTTCACTGCCCTTCTCTGGACTTGCTCCAACAGCTCTGTGAAGGTGAGGTTCACTTTTCTTAAAGTGAGGGAGCCAGAACTGGACAGAGCACTCAAAGTGTGACCTCACCAGTACAGGGGGACAGGAGTTAACTTCTAGGGGTTCTTCATGAAGATAACAGAAAAATATCTTTCTTATTGCTGTTAGTTTACATTTATTCTGCATTTATTCTTTCTTCCTTTTTTTTTAAATCTCAACTAATCAATTTTCTTGCATAAGTGATATTTATGCATTTTTCACCAGCTCTAGTCCTCCATATCCTGTTATCAATTCTACACAATGCTGGAGAGATTTCCTCCCCACTGCCACTACCACCTGTCCCCTCCAATTAATGTCAGTCAAATGCAGTGAAAATCTTTGTGATACTGAAACTATGTTAAGACAAATGTACATCTGCTTAGAAAGACAAATTTTCTTTCTGCAGGAAAAGTTGCCATTTTAAAATCTGGTTTGATTTTGAATTGGAATATAAAATCAAAATTTTAATTTACCTGCAGAATGAGAATTCTGATAAAATAATTTGTTACCAACTATAAATATTTCAAAAGTGAAAATACTTTATAAAATAAAAATACTGTTCAAATTATATATTATATTATTTAAAATATAAATTGAGACAGAAATGCACGAAAACAAGAAAATAAAATATTGATTTATATTTATTCTGGTTTTTCCTTATCAGACTTCTTGGTCAACATGTTCTAATTAATATTTAATCCTTATCCCCATCCTTCAAGCTTTACTTTGTAGAGGAAAAACTGTTCCATTAAACATTTCCAACTAGTTTTAATTTGGGTATCCTGTTACCAGGTCCCCACTCTCCCTATTACAACTTCTAAAAAAGACAAACTATATTTCATATCTTTCAGAAAGAATTATGACAACTAAAGGTTTAAATTAAAAAAATGAAGAAAATAATTAGATTCCAATTAAGGCCAGTGTGAGTTAGATCCTGGCTCTTTGGAGGACCATGAACTAATAATCATCTGAATACCTCCAGGGTTTTTTCCTTAAGTGAAGAATAGCTGAGCTTTACTCAGCTTTACTCAGTTGTTTCTGAATCTGCTTGATGAGATTTTTCTCATCAGTGGGCAGTTTCTTCACTACTAAACGGCCCACTAACCACTGGGATAAGAATTCCTGCTTTTAATTTCATCACCTCTGAAATGCTCATGGGTTTCAAAAGAGTAATTAAGCTGCTACGTACATCAGAAGGCAGAAACAACTGAAATACTTCATTTGGCTAGAAGAGGAGCAGTTAAAATTCTACTTAAACAGCATATGAAACATGTAAGTGTTTCATAGATTTGTGAGAAAATAGTCACTACAGAGTCTAAGCAATTTCATTTGTCTATAATTTACACATAAACTGTAACAAAAGCAGTTTAGACATAAAATAAGCATTTTCATTCACTTATAGTCCCCTACAACATCTGTAATGGTCCAAGCTCTGAATGCATGTGTGACATGTCGTGACACCTGGAGCATCTCTTAGTGACTTATTAACCCCCATATAACTCCTGTGAAAAATGCTAATAAAAAAACTGATGAAAGGATCTTCAGGTAAACTTTTTGACTTCTTCCAAATTAGGTTTGATTCGACTGATGAGGAAACAATTTGGTTCTTCAGGGTTTGAACTGACAACTGACAGTAGTCTAAGGAATAGGCATTACAGTATTTTCAATTAGAAGAAATGTCTCAGGTTTTAGTCTTCTAAAGAGCAAGAAATTCCACACATCACACTCTGCATCACCCATTTTCTTAATCACAAACAACTTGAACAAGAAACAGAGTAGTCATTAGTATTTCATCCACTGCATATTGCTTTCTGGATTTTTTACCAATTTTTTAGCACCCAAAAATCCCAGTGAACGAATTCCTGTCTGTTGAGATTAATTCCTTCACTAAGAAATTAAAGTACTGTAATTAGAGAAAGTGTGAATTTTTTAAAAAAATGGTTAATTGAAAAGCTCCTCACCACCACAAGGAATTGCCTAATTAAAATATTATCATGCACAGGATTGAGGAAAGCAGTTCATGCTGGCCTACGAAGATACTTTCATCTTTGCTAGCTGTTCCTGCTGAGAGGAAGGAAGAGGCTGCCACTGTTATCAATGTGACATGAGACAGATAAATCTCTTTTTGAGAGCAGTAAGCATGGAGAAGTCCTGTTCTCACACACAAATTCCTACCCATATATGCCCAGCTGATATTTACATTGTGTCCGTATTCTCTCAATAGTTCCCTTCATCTGATAAGCAAATAATTTAAGGTATTCTCAATAATACATTTCTTAGGGGCCCTGCAAAGATCCTGTTACTCAGTAATGGAAAATCTAATCAAGAGGCTACTTCAGAAATATTTGCAAACTGTGCAAATTAATATAATGTGAAATCTCTTGGTTTGCTTAGAGGTACCAGGGGACACACATCCTACTGATGTTATCAAGGGGTGGGTTGGTTTTTTTCCTTCTAAGAATCAGAACAAACCCAGGAGTAATTTGGAGCTCAGAATCAGAGCTGAAACTCTTTTTCTGTCTTTAAAACGTCCACGCCTTGCTTAGATTTTTAAAACTCATGTTTCAGAAAGAAGTCTTTTAAATACCTGCCGTTCAATTTAAACTCCCTACAGAAGCTTCTATTCTGGAAAATGGGAGGACATAAATATTACTTTATGGATAATTTGTTCCTTTTTTCCACTCCTCTTATTTAAGCCAGATGTTACCTCTATGCAGAGCAAGAAGTGGTCCACAGCTTGTTAAGTAGAAGATATATCAATTCATAGTGTATATCAGAGCAGAAAATTACTGGAATTTTCTGCCAGATTCTGTATATGTCACATAATTATCTATCCTCAAGCCCACCTGTTCTTTCCTCCCAAACCTGAGCAAGACTTTCAGGTATAACCATGGCTAATGTACTCAGCAAACTTCTCTTCCACCACCAAAACTACCTAGAATTCTTGATGAGCATTTCAAAGTACAGCGGAAAAAGAAAAGTAGTATCTGTATAACCCACAAGGAAAGCTCAGTTGTTAAAAAAAACAACTAAACAAACGATTAAAAATGTGTGAGGTGTTCAGAGGCAGTCAGTTAAGTGCCACCATCAGAGGAATCTCAAGCAAAGAAGCTGTCAGTAAGTCAGCTTGTAATGAAACATGATAAATGCTACAGCAGTCATGCTTCGATTTGTTCTAGCATAGGTTAATTTTTTTATATTCATCTGCCCTATTCCGCAGTTCCGTGCAGCCTCCCGTGATTTTCTCTGCTGTCAATTAATGCCTATTCTTACAGACACTCTGGGGAAGAAAAGCTTTACCACAGCTTTCTATCTTTGGTTTCTAGATTTCTATAGTCAGAATTAGCAGGTTAGTTACACTGCCTGAATCACACCACCAAAATCACCGCTTTCAGCAGTTGTGCTTCACAGCCACAGAGCCCTGGCCAGGAGCTGAACTTGGTCCAGGGAAGCCATGAGTGCTTCCAGCAACAGCCAGGCTCTCTCCACTCCTGTTGACATCTACTCAAGAAATACTTACTTTGCTTTGGTTATTAATTGAGTTTCTCTAAGCTTGGTCCCATCAATAAACTAAGCTGCTTGTAAATCCTTGAGCATCTCAGTTCTGAACTCTTCCACTGATTTGTTGAAGATGGTAAGAAACCAAGAGGAGAAGAACCAGGCAAAAGCAGTGCAGAAGAGGACACACACGGACCACACAACTACACTTAAACTACAAAACATTTCTTTTGCACGGGATAAATAGAAAAAGAAACAAAATACCTTGCTTAAAGGAGAAAAGGAGAATACTTCTGCAGCTGAAAGATGCATGAAAAATCCCTAGGACTTCATCTTGTCATGGATCTTGGGAAATAAGATCAGACTGGAAAGAAAATAAAAGAAGCTTTTGTGCTGCAACGCAGCCCAGACTTTCATCCACAGAGGGGCTCGTAATAACTGGATCCCTCAGCTGGTCTTGGCCTTCCAGTGCAAACAGAGGCACCACGTGAAAAGCTTCACTGCTCTGAACCTCAAGCACTGGTCACAACTTTCACACCAAGGATCACCAGTCCTTCATCACCCGGAGATTCCAATTATCACCCGGCGTGCTGGTGCACGGCAATGTGACAGAAGGAAAGGACTGACCCCCCTGCTCTGAACTGAGAGAAAACACTTTTCCTTGGTGCTGATGACTGCAGCCCTGCTGTGCAAACTGCTGTAGTGTCCATATTATTCCTGCAGTAGCCAAGAAGTCAACATCTCAGCTGTTCATGAATCTCTGCCAAGTACCTCATCCAACCTCCTATAGCAATCCATGAATATACAGCAGCCAAATTCTTTCCACTTTGACATCATGAGGAAACAGCACAGGAAAACAAGGCTCTTATCATAAAACTCTTCATAGAAAAATTCCACAAAACTAGAGATTTCTATGGACAGTGTTGAAAACTCATGAAATTCTGTTTCTATTGCAATTCATTTCCTACTAAATGGAAAAGAAGTGGAAAAGAAGTGGAAAAGAAATTCCACTTCTGTTAAAATGGAAATTAAAAATATTCTAGAGTGATGTGTGCAAAGACACGTAGAAAAAGAATGATCTCAAAGTGAAGGCATTAGACTGCATCTGCAGAAAACAGAATTAATTCCCTGGCCTATAGAATACTGCATTTATCACATTGAGTCTGATTCAGAAACCTTTGAAAATAGAAGGAGCCCACATATCCAGCAGGATAGGAGGTAACTTTGGATTTTATCATCCCTCTTCTCTGTGCCCTCATGATACTTCTTTTATTAGGAGGAAATGAAAGCATTAAAATCTTGAAAAAATACAGTACAAATAAAATTACACTCCTTTTTTTTCCAACTAATTCTAAATAAACAATGAGACCATTCTCACTTGCTAATTGGTTTTAAAAAAATCTAATTACAATGGACTCTTACTAATTCACATAATGTTCAGGATAAGCATTACAAATTACTTGCTAATTTGCAGCATTCAGCAAGGAACCTCATAGTAAAAAATCATCAGAAAATGTGTTTCCTTCATTTAGATCGTCAACTCCAATTTATGGTTTCTTCAATTATTTACGGTGTGATAATACCTCCTATGATAAAAACTAATGTATTACATTGCATTTTGCACGAATAATTAAATCTTAATTTTGTAAGAAATTTCTGCTAGAAAGGCACTGCTAATAGGTAGAAGAAAAGGAATTCTGTGTCCATCACAGTTTTTGAGTGTGTCATGCAGCCCATCTTCAAGTGGTACCTGGAAGAGCAAATTCAGACCCCAGCACAGCAGCCCAGTACTCAGGTGTCCTTATGCTGAAGAGAGGTCATTGGCCTCCTTGTACAGGCTTGTCTCCCCTACTTGAACAAAGTAACAGAACACCAGCAAAAATTAGGAGGGTCAACAAAGAGGAATTTTAGGTCATAATATGAATTTCAAATAAATCTCATATTTACATTGAGGATTTTTAGGAAGTTTTTGTAAGTGGAATGTATTTGTAGATTCTCATCATCCAAGACACAGCCTGAAATCCAACTTGAACCTGGAAAATTTAATTATTGTGAAGAAAGAAAAGCCCAAGACTCCAGAGAAAGCTGTTAACTTACGAATTTACTCTGGCTGAGATGTTGATGGGAATCTTCTTCTCTTTTTTTACACTGTACTGTTCTTACAAACAAAAAAACCCCAAATCCTTCTTGGAAAGACCCAGTAGAGACTGAAGTTGTTTGTACTCAAGTTGTTTAGAAGCTTCATTCATTCTAAGAACTAATTATAGGTGTATAGTTGAGGCCATCAAGGCAAATTAAATCTCTGAAGGGTCATGGACAAATTCCCTCTATAATACCCCCATAAAAATCTGCCAGAGCAAACCCAAGATAAAGAAACAGTTGTTTCATCTTCCATTACAGAAATTTATAATTATGTCAGCTCTTCCACCATTCTCACATTAATTTCATTAGAGACATTTCTTTTACAGCTAAATCCTTGCAACTCTAATCACTTATTTACCTAGATGGAAACAAAACCAGCATTTTGAAATACCAAAAGAAAACATTTAGACTTTTCCCCTCTTTTTGTCTGGCAAAATCTATTTCCAAATAACCCATAATAATTTTGCAAGGAAACCAATATTGGTAGATGGAATTTTACCCAAATTCCTTCTCAAGTTATTTTTTATTCACCCCCTGTACTAGCACTGTGGGGCTGATGAAGGTGGGAATGCCAGGCTATTCTTGGCAACCACAGCAGCACAGTGATGGTACAACAACAACACAGACAGAAAATGTAACCCAAGTCTGCTCTTTTACAAGGGTCAGGACATAAAAATGAAAATTGTGCAAAAGAGCAGAACTATATTGCCTCATTTTTTTCTAGGCTTGTTTTGCATTAAGTGATGATAACTTGGAAAATGCCCACAGCAAATGTCTCACTAAGCACATTTAACCAGTGAGCAACAGTGTGATGGCTCAGTAGGAAAAGACTTAACTAAAAGTTATGGCATAGCAGAATTGTTATTTGCTTCCCTGGAGTAAGAACAGAGAACTTCAGATCTATAATATTGGAATAAAAATAATAGACCAGACAGGAACACAGTTACTGCTGATTTACTGATAAAAATGGTGCTATAACAAGACTAGTTTTATATTCCTACTACTCTGATGCAGTCCAAGATACAGACAGTTATTTTGGAAGATGAGTGATGAGCCTTTAATTTCTATCAGTAAAAAATTGCATTAGTTCAATCTGAATATCAAAGCTTTCCTCTGCAATGAAATACATACAACTTGCACCAAAACAACAAGAGAAAACCCTCTGCAACTTCTTTGGTGCAAATGTGTCTGGGCACAAAGTGCTGGAGGACTGTGCTGAACCAGAAAGACTCAGCTGGCCCCAGGGAAAAATGGAAATAGAAGTCGGGGAGCATCAAGAAAAACGAATGAGTCTTGTCACCGTCAAGATGAGATCTGTCAAGGTAATGCAGTTTCTGCACAGTCCAGAGCAATTCCTAAAGGTTATCATGGCTATCTCCTCTCCGAGCTTCCTCCCGCACCAACAACCCTCCTCAGGACATGGTGTTTACAGAGCCGTGGGACAAGGGACAAGGAACAAACCCATCCCTAATGACCACAAATGCTGGTGGGGGATTCTGGAGAGGGGAAATAAATCAGAGTCGACAGAGTCAGAAAGAACTGATCCAATCAGGATTGTGCCGTGGTGCCTGGGCTGTGGAACCAAACCCATTGTAAATTATGAGGAAAGTAGAGACTGTTCCCTTTCATTCACAGCCAGAGCATCTGATTCCGTAGCTTTGGCAACGGCGCTGGGGAGAAGCGCGGCACCGGGGCAGCCTGCGCGCTGATGAGGGACGGCAGCGCTGCACGTGGGAGAGGAGAGACACGGGGAGGAACAAGTTTTTCTCCCTGCAGCTGGATTTTCCTTCTCCTGCTCCTTCCTGATTGGGTTTATTTATTTCTACCAACTCCAGACAGCAGCTGAGACAAAAGCTGGTATTGCAGAATTGCAACACTGGCACGTGGGGATGACAGCAGCCTGATGGGTCACTCTAGAGATCCACACAACACAAAGGCACATATCTGCCCAAGAGTCTTCTACCTATGGCTGCTTTCTTCTGGAAAAGAAGCCACAGCTGGAAAATTGAGTGGTAAAGGTCAGCAGAGATTGATTACATACCCATTTAAGGAGGAGAGGGCAAAGGGCTTCTCTGCAAGTACCTCTCATTTGATTTCTGTCCCAATTTGTTTCAATACTGTAATTTTCTACTGACGTAAATGCTTTATAAAAAATTAAATAACCTATATAAGGGCCAAATTAAGGGCAGCCTGTGCACAGAAACCTGGAGTACTCATATAAAGTAACTATACAGAATACTTCCTACGAGATATTTCTACCTACAAGTCCTGTTGCACTTATGTCCTCAACCCATCACAACCACCTTACCATGGAAGCACCTACTTACCCCTCTCCCCTTACTATAGCACCTATTTGCCTATCACCTATTTATCATCACAGGGGCCTGTGACAGATAAAGAAAACTATTCCTATCTTTAAGATCCCAAAGAAGCAGACCAAACCTCAGATGCTTAAGCACTCCCACAATCACGTTTCTTTGCAATTCCAAAAGTAGAAAAGGTTCAGAGGTGTACACAAGTAGGTGGGCAGGAGCCTCGTGTCTGGAAGTATGACTCCAAGCTCAGCATTTCATGGGCACTCACAGAACAAGGACAGAGCCAGGCACTGCATCCAAGGATACACAGAAAGTACATCTATAGGCTTTCCACATGGGGACTCTGAAGGCTGCTCCATCATCCCTCATTTTTCCTTTTCTGTTGCTTTGTTATTTCTGAGGTTTTTTCAGTTCCACACCCACCCAAACTTTTGTAGTGTTGAGAAAAAACTATGCTCACTTTCATTAAACATTTTTCTTTTCGGGCACTTCATTGTTGCAAGTTTGAAGCATGTTCCTTACCCTTTTTTCCTCTCATATACCAAACAGAAGACTGTTGAGAGTGTGACAAATATTACTCTCCGGTCCCTTTGTTCTTTGTGGATTTTTTTTATCACTTATTTCATTTTGCTGCAAACAGCACCTTTGTACCTTGGACAAATTCAATAACCATGACTCAATCTAAACCCATACTGAGCTGTCTTCTGTTTCATCTTGCCTATTAAAATCAGCACAGAGTGTTTGATGAGTGGAGAGGGGCCTGGTTCCAGCTACAGGAACTCTACCCAAGCAGAGGGATGCGTGAGAGCCCTGAAAGAGCCGCGCTGTCACGTCCGGCCGCGCACGTCACTCTGTGCGCCTTTCAACGCGAGCTCTTTCTTTGTCCCTCTTTCCACCTCTGGTCTCTGAGAAGCCTCTTTCAGCAATTATCCATCCCCTTTTAAGTTATCTTTCATCAGCTGGGAAGGATGACTCCTCGTGCCCGGTGCTTTCACCGCCCGCCGCCCCCCAGCACCGCTCGTGTCACTCGCCAAAGTGACAGGAGTGATATTTCACCACAGCACGGGCCCTGCTCCGTGCATCAAATGTCAGCAGTGGGGTGGCAACAGGAGGGGGGAAAGAGCACGAAGGTTTTTATTACCTAGAGCCATCATCCTTTCAACAGCAGTCAAAAAAGTACCCGGGGGCTCTCATTTTCATAGAGGTGATTATTTCTGCTGGATTCAGTCCTAGACTCTTTTTTCCATTTTTTTCCCCTTATTTTTCTTTCCTTTTTTTTTTTGTTTGTTGGGGGTTTTTTTGTTTGGCTAGTTGGTTTTTACTTTTTGGGGGGGAGGTTGCTTTTTTTGTTTGGGTTTGGTTGGATTCTTTTGGTTTGGGGTTTTTTTTTGCTGTTGTTGGGTTTTGTTATGGGTTTTTTTTAGGTTGGGTTGGATTGGGTTGGTTTTGGGAGGCAGGAGTTAAACCAAACCATGCAGGTGCTGGAGGAGAGCCCACCCCAGACCTGTGCAGGCTCTTGCACAGAGGGCTGTGTCAGTAGTGCCACATACCCATATTTTCAGCAAACATCTCTGGCTCTTTGCCAAAGCAACTCTTCACAGACACCCCTATTGCAGTTTAGATGTTTAACTCCACGGATACTAGCTGGTCTCACAGCACTTTTCCAAGTCTTCAAAACCTCAATCAGGATCAAGTAAATATTATTTCATTATACCCTCATCAATATTTCTGCTTAGGAGGAGGAGATTTTCATTACCATCCAGGACTATCAGATGAGTTTCAGTAGGATTTCGGCGCTAACTCCTGTTACCACTTTTGGTGGCAGTAGAAGTGGTGCACTCAGCTTATAACCACAACAGATCACATGAAAATGTTCCAACCCCCTCCTATCACAGGCAGCTAAACACAAAAATAATATTATCTTTAATTTTCATCAGCCCGTGGGGGCATAGAGACTTTGTGCTATTTAGTTAGGCTGTGTTTGGTTCTACGTTGCCAATAACCAGATCATCAAGATGGTGTCAGTTTTAGGAAAAGAATTTTTAGTGGCTAAACATACACAACAGCGATTATTTCTGTTGTAATAACATAGTCTCTTTGTGGTTTTACAATGCTCACTATAAAAACAAAATAATGGTGACAGACAAAAATTAAAGAGACTTTTGCAAGCACAGCATTAATGGAAGGATAAAGAAAGGATAAAAACTGGACCAAAATATCAATGTATTCAAAATTCTCCCAATCAGTGAAATCTGCCAGCAAAACAAACAAAACCAAAAAATCACAAAACACCTCTACCAGCTAGAATATTCTTTTAGGTAAACCTCATATATATTCAGATATAATAAGCATCTCTCTTGAATTATAAATACTGCTTAGAAATCCAGGAGAGAACAGTCCTTTAGTGGCCTAGAAAGTTCCAGTTACAGTACCCTAACAGTTACAGCAAACATTCCACAGAAGAGTTATCAAATGCTACTTGATCCTCTGATTATTATTCCTTCTAAGTGTTAATGCATAAGATTTTACAGCAGACTGTGTGTAAAGCTGCAGATGGAGGATTTCTAGAGTTCTGCAAAGACTGAGTCTTTTCAAGAGGCATCAGAAAATATAAAATTTACTCATCTAATTTCTAAGACTGTGTCCAAGAACTGCTGCAGCGTGTAAAGAGAGAAAAAAGAAGTAAAACAACAAACAAAGGCACAGCTAACAAGATACAAAATGAAACAAGCCGGCAGGCTACATGGGTAGGAAGGGGAAGGTCAAAGAAAGTCAGTCTGCTACTCAACAGGAAAGGATGGCTCAACAAATGATGCTGAACAGACCAAAGCATTTACTCTCCCTTCTGCCTCAGTCCTCACTAAAAGGGTTAATTGTGATCAGATGAATAACAAAATTGATGCTGGCATGGAGAGATTAGCGTACCAACTATGACAAAAATCAAAAGAGTTTGAAAAATACTTGGCTAAGTTGGAAGTTTTTAGGTCTGTTTTTCAGGGGAAAAAGTCAAAAGTGGATTGAGGGAACTACTACAGTTTTTGGAGCAGAAGTTGAGAGAGGTGAGAATGCAGGTTCTCTCTTAGAAAATAAGCAAGAGACAGCCTAGGGGTTTATACATCTTTCAGTATGCAGGTAAATACTGAAATATAAAACCTGTAGGAAACCAGAAGATGACGTGAAGATGAGTAATAACCAGCTTGGATTTGTGAAGAACAAATACATGAAGCAAAGGTAATTTCATTTTCTCCGGCATTTCTTTATTTCATTGTACTTGACAGTTCATAAGCAACCCTGGGAAGCACAGCCTAGCTATATTTCCTGTAGCCTGGTCAAGAAAACTTACAGTGAGCACTATTCCACTGAACCAGAGGGTGCCTGAGAAGCTCTTAAGCATTGCTGCCATTCAAGGGTTCTGTTGCAAACAGATGCCTTGGAATAAAACATACTTCCCAACAGATTCCTTGTCAGCACTCAAGAACTCAGGAACTCTTCATTAACTGGGAAATGTGCTTTCAGATTAATTGGCTGCTTGGTTTTACTTGTTTGGCTTCTCTCAAGACCTGTATTTATTACTTTACATGTGAGTTTATCAGACGTGGGGAAGGGTTACAGGGGGATGTCTCCTCACAAAAGGGCTCAGTCCATGCAGGGAGATAATGCTCATCATCTCTACAAAAGATGTAATATTTCACAGCAGTGTTTTCAAACACGTGATGTCACCTGTGATGTCATGTGTGATGCCACCTGTGATGTCATGTGTGATGTCACCTGTTTGGATGCAGGTTTCCCTGCAGCTGTTAGAGAGTGCAGAGCTGGCAGTGACGGTCGCTACCACAGAAGTTTGCCATGCAGCCACTCCATCAAAAAGAGTTCACTTGGAATCATCCAGCCATGATCTCAGGGGTTGTTGAGTGCCCTAAATTCCTAAAATACTCAGCATCAGCTTAGGACACCCGGCAGTCCCCAGAGCTCAGGGAGTGCAACTCATAAGACACAGTGACTGAGTTTTCCAGGTCAGCAGCTGCACAGGTGCTTGGTGCAGTGTTGGTGAGTCTCCTGCAAAGCTCATCCTCCTGTTTGAAACAGGGTCTGTAAAAACAGCCCAAAGCATTCCATGACTTGATGTGCTTGCCTGCTCTATCAAACACATTCTCTTGAAGACAAGTGCTCACAGCCAAGTTGCTGTAGGGACTTTCCCCTCTGGAGGATGCAGACGTGCTCCCAGAATGGACACCACCTTCTTCCATAAACATTCCATAAGTGAGGAGGCAGTCCTGCAAGTCTCCTCAAACCCCACTCTTAGAGATCCCTGCAGGCTGCCCTCAGAATTCCTCTGCAAACACTGGTTATAAGCCCTTTGGAATACTAAGCTTCATCTCTTTTTGTGTTTAGCATTACCAAAGCTTTACAGGCTCTCAAAAAATCTCATCCTCTAGGTACACGGTTCATAGTGGAAACTGCTCATCTCTGTGGGTTGGCTAGTTTTGTTGGGGCTTTTTTTTTTTCTTTTTAAATTCAACTTCTTAGATGAAATAGCATTTTCTCCATTGAGGAAGTAAGTTGAATAGTTTAAAATAAATGTGGAATATTTATACTTTGGTTTCTCTATAGTATAATTTAGCAAACATGCCCATAATTTAGCCACTTTCTAGACTCGTTTTAGAAAGATTTTCTATTCACTATGTAATATTTTACAGCCCTTGATACATATTTTATTGTTATACTGGTATTTAGTTGAGTTTTTTTCACCTCAGAAGGAGAAGGATAGCTCAGGGTGCCATTCCATCACTTCAACTGTGGCTTCTTTATGCTAAATACACTCCACTCCTTCAGTCTGTATTTGTGAGTTCTAGCCCTAACCATGTTCCTCCAGATTGATGCAATTACTCTTCTCGAACTTTTGAAGACCAACTTTATCTGTCCTCAATATCTCAGACTCCTTTTCTTTTTCACAGGTTTTCAAATAAAATGACTCAGAAGCATGGAATGAACAGAACTTCCAGGTTTCAATATAACACCTTTCAAAACATGAACAGGTCTCCAAAACATTACTGGGCACGGAGAAACAAGTAAAGCCTGTGAGGTAAATGAAGCTTCATGGTTGGTAGATTATAATGGCTACCAAGAAATTTGAAAGCAAAAAGTATTTTCAATACACATTAAAATCAATTCAAACCTGTTTCTGAATACTGATCTCTCTCATTTGTGGTAAGACATGCAGAAACCACTTCAATTTTATTACACAGCAAGGATTTTCACATAATTAGATTAGGGTTTTTTTCCTGTATTCATACTTCCTGCTAATTGCTAGTGCTGGATATTCCTAAATGAATAGCATCAATTTTCTTTATATTTATCAGGACATGATCACATGTTTTATGCTGAGAACATTCCTCCTGCAGAATAAATGAAGTCCCAGGCACAGGTTAATGGAAACTTCGCCACTAACTTCAAAGGAGCCGGAATTTTACCCACAGATCTAATGCAAAATCCTCAGAGGTTAATGAGAGTCTTTCCACTGACATCAGTGTGGTTTGAACAAGGGTAAGAGAGTTGCTCTAATTCACTACTTAGGCCCTGATGAAAACACTTAAGCATTTCTCTAAGTGTACACTTCAATGCTTTCCTAATTTGGCCCATATTTATCAGTGATAGGAAAGGGAACTAGACATTTTCTTTCAAACAACTTTACTTTGCTCTGTGGGCTGAATATGAGAGGAGATTCTGGTCACATTATATTTTTGTAAGGTTAGTTAGAAAGACATCTGGGGACTTTCATTCACAAGTGCTTTAATCTAATAAAAAACTTCTCTCAGCTTAGTTATCTAGTTTCTAACATGATATTTCCTGAAATGCATCATTATATATGCTAAAATAATGACTTGTCCCTTGATTATTTCTTTTAGAAGGAATTTTTGCAGAAGTGTCAAGGCCATGTAAGAATTAACATTAATTACCCTAAGGCATTTCAGACCAACACTTGTTAAGCAGATCTATTAAAACCAATGATGAGTTTTCAGTAAAACCTATGAGATTTATACATGACCAATTAAGTATAAAAGTTTTAAATCTCTCTTCCTCCCCTCCCACCCAGCCCCCCAATGAATATAATGTTCTCAAAATTCAAGTAGGACAGCACTGACTAGAAAACAGTACTAGAAACCAGTCAACAGCAACATGTCCTTCAAATATCTACACTGATTTTTAAGAGGAGTTGTGGTGTCCAGTCTCCATCTTACAGGGTCATGACTGATTGTGTGCTCTGAGACTTTGACATTTGATGGGACTTTTTAGAGGTGTCTGAGCCCCAGAGACAGAAATGCAGGTCACAGTCAGCAACCACACAGCCCAGTGGAGCCAAAGAAGCCTCTACTCCCCTGGCACATCTTACAAGTCACTTGGGTTACATCGCATTAGTCACGCTCCCGAGTAGAAGTTGTTTTGTTTTAATTTAGAAAAACTATCACACTTATTCCGCTGAGCAGGAGGGGGAAGCATTTCTGCCCTGCTCCAACCTTATATAGTGATAGGCAAAAAACATCACCATATGTCTGGGGGAGGCAGTTGGTAGCACGTGGGCTGGGCTGAGTGAGTATTTTACTGGATTTGTGAAGTCCTCGGGACATTAGGCTCTTTTGGGCCCCATCCAGTAAGAAATAATTGGAGAAGAACCCAAGTGGAACTCAAACTATATTTTTTTGGAGCTTTGGTGGTACAGAAGAGATATTTGGTGATTTTTACTCATTTTTCTAGATCCAGGTCTTTCCAGGGATCTGTGCAATACTCCAAAGGACTTGAAGACAAACAGTTCAAAATACTAGAACACAACAACCCAGTTTCTAAGTATAAAGCCAATTTTGATAAACGTAACAACGTTTGGAACAGAGAGATGGTCACAGAATTATTTTCCAGAAGCAGGAGAAAATGTGAATTTTGGAAGAGTGATATTTATCTCTGTGCAACCAAAAATAGTGTTTTGCACTTACTGGCCTCCAGGTAGAAACCAGACATCTTTGAGTCCCTGTGCCTCAGCCCTGGCCGAATGAATCCCAGAGCAAGGCAGCCCAGGGCTCAGTGCGAGTGCCACTGAGGGTACCACTGCAGCAGCCTCTCTGAGTGGCACCTGGAGAGCCACGTGCACCCAGTGAGGGGCTGCTGCATCCACCACTGCTGGTGCTTCCCCAGCAAACGGGGCTGGGAAGCCCAGATGTAGAAAATCAGACACTGAGTACTCACACATTGGCAGAGCAGAGCTGCTAGGGCTGCCAACAAACACATTTCCATTCTGAACCGCTGGGATTTTGTGATTTGCAAGCACAGATTCCATGTATGGGGAAGGCATTATTCTCCTGTTCAAAGTTATTTTTCAATAATTAATGACTAAAGCTAAATTCTCTGTGTATAATGAAATGGAAGTGTCATTTAAGCAGAAGGCTAATTGTTTTACGGTGTCAGCAGCCAGCTCTTCTTGGTGCCCACTGAATCCTCATTTCAGGTATATTTTCTGGTCACTCCATTTATTTACTTTTCTGATATATAGCTCTGCAAAGATTTACATAATAGCATGAATGTTTGCTGGTAACATAAGCCCTGTGTTTCACTGCAATACCTCAAGCAATTTGCTGACAGTATTTTTCTGCAAAATTAGATATGGAATTTGGAGCAAAAAGCTGCTGCCTTGACAGACACAAATTCCCTTGTTACTGAACAAAGGGCTCCTTTTTTTCATGGTAATAATGAACCAAGAAGCTTTAAGGGAGGGAAATAACATTGGAAGACTAATGATGATGAACCGATTTGGAAAAACTCCAGCAGACTTGAAGCTTCCTTCCCCCCTGCCCCTCCAACCTCTTCCAGTATTATTAATGCAGAACAAAATGAAAAAACATCTACAGAAAGAGGCTGAGAACTCCCCCAGGAAGATCTGAAACAATGAGACAGAATCAGAGGATGTGAGGACGCACAGCTCTGAGTAGGAGGAAAATACCCAGGTGGATTTCAAGGCTGGGAATGATCTGCAGACAGCCGGAGAGAGCATTTCAAGCAGCTGAGGCAGAGACCTCGGCTGGAAGAGCTCAGCATGTCACAAAGTGCCTTTGCTTCCTTTACAAGACCCAGACAATCCATGCAAAGGTGATGAAGCAAGGTGGAGACATGAGAGCCCAGCCCAGCTCTCTGGAGTATCAGAGCTGCTACTTACAGAAAGAAAAATGGGAGTTTAAAAAAAAACAATCCCAACCTGGTCAACATTTTCCTTTTGAAGCTGAAATAATCCAGCACAGTTTTCAATTTAAATTCACTTTGGACACACGAAGGTGATTTTTGTTTTCCATTAGGCACAAAGTTAACTGTGTGCACTTAACATTCACTTCTATAGAAATACCTGCATGATACACGTGGCAATTACGTTTCTGTAAGAGTGATGTTATTGCCCCAAAATCTGAAAAGGAGGGATGGCAGAGCAGAGCCAGGGCTCTGAAGATGAGTGACTTATGCCTTGTCCCTGTGCACATCCAACAGGAAAAGAATTACATCAAGAGTATCACTACCAGAGAAACCATAGCACAACTTTTTATCTCCTATTTTTCCACCACACTGCACTTTCCTGTGCAATTTTCTTTTTGCTCTTTTCTCCCTCATCTCTCCTAAAGCCTCATGATCCCTGTGACTCTCAGCCAAGCCATCTCCCCTCAACAGACCCTCTGACTGCATCATGCAGTTTCCCCATGAATCCTTACTGATCACCTAAATATAATAAATAAATATATATATAATATATATATAATATAAATATAAATAAATATAACAAAAATAATTTTGGGCCCATTTTCCTCCTCAGAGACACATTTTAACAGAAATCAGAGCTGTCTCATATCTCCAGGATAGAATGTAGGCTGAACTCTTCAAGCCAGTATTTAATGCTATTCCAAAGCAAGTCTGTTCTGTTTAGATCATTTTCTCCCCTCAGGAAAAAATGTCAAAATAGTTAAACTCATTAAGAAATCCCCACAACTTGGGCTTCAATGAAACAGAGCTTTTCCAGTCAGCTCTGCTGCCAGGACTATACTCACCCTGATCACATGCTCCTAATAATAAAGCAATTGAGTCCCCTGGAAGAGATATTTTTCCTATTCCACATGAAATTTCAGATCAGACCTGTTAAACACCCCCTGTTCTCATCTCCCTCCAAAACTCTTCTCCTCACACCTCTAAAATTCTCAGATGAAGTTTTCTCAGGTAATGGGGGAAATGGAAATCACAAGGTCTGACAGTTTGGATACAGGTTCCCCTTGGATACAGACACAAATTCATTCAAGGTGCTTGTCCATTAGTGAGCACTCCCATTCATATCTTTACACATCTCTCACCAGAATGAAAGCTGCAATAATTGTCCTTTCATTTAGCAGTACTCCTGGCAAGGCTCACACATTTTAACGAGCTTTCCAAAACATAGATGCTACTCAAGAAAGCAATGACTGCACCTGAGGGTGCTTTGGGATGCCTTCAAGGGAAATGGGAGAGGACAGAGAGGAAACCATTCTGAGACGTCTCCACAGACTGCCAGCACAGTATAATTCTTCCAAGGCCAAAATAGTTGCTTTTCCAACTGCTGTTTGTGTGCATGGTGATATCTGAAGGAATTACTGATACTGGAGGGGGCTACAGCATCATCTGAGTGCACTCATGTTATTTTTGGTTTCACCCTGGTCATTCGCTTATGCTGTGACTTCAGTAAATGCCTTGTGAGGAGATATCAAAAATATCTGAAGCACATGATAACAGAACAGTTTCTATTGCCAGAGATTTTCTCCTGAAAGTTTGTTTTAAATTGGAAGTATTTATGGCACTGGCTGTGCAATAATTAACTAAAAAGAGCAAATAGACAAAATTACTATATGAAATTTTCATTGCAGAATCACCTGCTTTGCTATTAATGCCAAAATGTTCAGCATAATTCCAAGAAGATCCTTCCACCCACAAAGGTAATACTCTAATACTCTTATTTACCTACTTATCACTGTCGCTCAAGGTCATAGATATTTAAGCAAGATTATATAATTACAGGGGTATATTCCCTTTTATTAATTGTGGCCAGACAGGTATTACAGATACCAAGATATGTAGCCCACTAGCCAAAATCTAATTAAACACTTGCTATCTAATCATGTAACTGCTGTGGAATAAGACATCAAATACTAAAGAAAATTTTTATGACCACACAGTTGAAAGCAAAAGCTGCATAAAGATGAAAACCACAGGATAAAACAACAAATTAATACTAGAGGATTGCACAAATCTGTCATGTAGATGTGTGAAGAATTCAGAAAAAAAAGCCCAATTTCTTGTAGAAAACCATGAGAAAAACAAGGAAGTGAGGTAAATGAGGACCTGTCCGAAGCATGCAGAAATTCTGAAAGAGCATCAGAAAGGAGAAGGCAATTTTCTGTGCTCATCTTTCTTTGCCATTCCTCGTTCAGAGCCCCACTTCCTTCTGCACTCTTCAGGGGATGAGGGAAATGAAAACAAAGCATGCAGTAAAGCAGATATCACAAGATACACCAACTCATCCGTTTTGGTTATCAGACAAATCTCAGAACAGCAGCAGAGAAGGATTAAGGTAGGTAAAGGCTTGGCATACACGACAGGTAATTAGAAACATGTCAGGGAGAGCAGTCATACATAATTAACATGAAGTTCATAGCACCAGAGTGTGCTGAGCCAGGAGCCCTCATCCTCAGCTTCCACCAAACAAAGCAGGAGGGCACCATCCCACTGCAGTCACTGCCTCTGCAGGAGAGAACTGCAAAAAGCCAGACTGAATCACGCTTACCAGAGACTGTAAAACAAGTGACTAGAAGTCCTCTGGCATGCAGGCTGAAAGGTGAAAAAAGAAAAAACCAAACAAACGAACAACAAAACCTCCCATCGCTGATGAAGTTTACCTCAGGAACAACACGTTCTGTGCAAGGTGAC
Organism: Corvus moneduloides; assembly: GCF_009650955.1. Classification (NCBI taxonomy): domain Eukaryota; kingdom Metazoa; phylum Chordata; class Aves; order Passeriformes; family Corvidae; genus Corvus; species Corvus moneduloides. Next base: position 2,569,168 of record NC_045491.1, on the reverse strand, counting down.
CAACCTAGGAACGGCTCTCTGGGTGGTGTTACCCACCCAAATTAGCAACAAAAGAAGGTGGAAGAGCATCTGTAAAACAGGCAAATGTATTGGAGAGGTGTCAAGGTAGCAAGAGATTTTGAATTGTGACAATTTAGAGCGAAGATAAAAAATGAATGAAAATTGCACTCTGAAGTTACTGCTCTCAGCAGGGGAATTTCTGCTCATCCTCCACAACTTTCCCCTAGACAATCTAGAAAGTTCAGCTTCAGCTCTTAGATTTTGTTGTTGGCCCAAGTCCTAATGACTTCGTAGGATTAAGAGAGCACTTCTAAATTCCCTATTGAATAATCACATTTAAAAAGAAAAAGCATCTCAGAAAAAACTTAGTGCATATTGTGGCTTGGAAGGAGAAAATCAGCTGAAGATAATGATGTCTTACAGGAGGTCAAGAAGTGTAGAGTTACATGAGAGAGCTGCACAAAGTCAGTCTGAATCAGATCTTGCAAGAGGCTTTAAAACAAGTAACTTAATGTCTTCTGGCATGCAGGTTGAGAGGTTAAAATAAAACTGAAATATTCTTAAAAAACAAAACCAAAAAAAGGACATTAGGCAGCAAAGACAGAGATGGGAGAAAATCCACTGAGAGCCACTCAATCCCTCCTCCTGCCTGGCCCAGCAGCCAAGGAGGCACATGGATCACAGCACTGCTTTGCCCAGCCCAAGTGAGCCCAGCACAGCTCTGGAAGGGGCCACGTTCCACTGACCTGTCCCAGACTGGGCTGAGTTGGAGCAAATTCCCTGCAAGTTCTCTGGAAAGTGAAAAACTCTCCAAATTCAAAGGCAATTTAGACAAACACAGAATAAACAGTGTGGCTGCTTGCAAGAGCAGCACTCCCAGCTCATTTATCTGTGAGTCCTTCCCAGCCTTCAGCTCCCGACTTTGACAAGAGATTACCCCACAGTAAAGGCAAGGAACTGAACCGTGGACAGCTGAAGTTTTATCTACACACAAAATTAGGGGGGTGCTTTATTTATTTATTTATTTGATGCAGGTATAAGTCTGCTGAGTGTCAGGAGACAAACTGAAGATGACAGACCCTCCTCCAGACAGCAATTAAAAGCTTTTCATACCTCTATGGGTGAAAGATGTGCTGGTACTGACCATTCACATCTCAGTGCAGCTCACATGCAGACCTGCACCTCACAGGCTACATAATGTCAGAATAAAAGTGTCTCAAGACTCTTACATTAAAAAGAGTTTCTAAACTACCCCCGGTTAAAGGCAGGACAGTAGCAATTTCTAATTCTCTGTTGTGTGCCACCTTTAATTCCAGTCCTTCAGCAAATTTTCTTTAGTCACATCCACTATAAAATGCATGACATGTTCCTGAGAGTCTTTCAGCTCAGCTGTGCTGGCTCCTACTGCATCAAAAATAGAACCTGAAGTAACAGAACCTAAAAAGATATAAACCTCCTTTATTGTGTCTACTTGACTATATTAGCAGATGGCCATGCCTGCGACTATAAAATGCATAACAAATATTCTCTTTACAAGGGGGAGGAGTGCATTTCAAGATGCATTAAAACAAACAGCTCTGGTTACCGCCAGCACCAACGCCTTTGGTGGGCACCATCTCCGAGAGCTTCGAAGTGGCCAATTCCCCTGGGCTCCCCTCCTCCCTCCCTCAGCACGGGCAGGCTCAGCTCTGCCCTAGAGCATCGCTGGCCTGGGGACAGAAGGCAGCAGCTCTCCCGTGTGGGATGCCCATGAGAAAGAGGCACGAGGCTCTGTGAAGGCTGCACATCCCACCCTGCCTGTCCATGCCCCCACACAGGGACTGACCCTGGCACGGTGGAGCCACCAGCGGGAGGGAGGGGACGTGGCTGGGGCACAAGCTGAGTGTTTTCTTTCAAAAAAGCTGGTGCAGCACCAGCTCTTGCTTCCACTGTGCAGCACAGGCACCTGAAGGTAGAAGGGGCAGCTGCTTGTGCAGGGAAGGATGTTCCAAATCAGACGCAAAATAAGGGTTTATAAAAATAACACAGGTTTCACCCAGCTCACACTAGGCAGAGGCAGGATCCTCTTGGGACAGGCTTAGGCTTTAATGCCCACAGCATCACCTCTCTGGGCAATACTGGTGGCAGGAGCAAGTCTGAGGCCATTATAATGAATGAGATGCTCTGTTAGCAAAGGCCAGGGCAGGGCTGGGCATCCCTGGCAGCTGCAGAGGGGACAGGGAGAGTGGGAAGGACAGCACAGCTTGGAAACAACCCACCTTCCTTAAAAATGGCTTCGTGTGAGAAAAGTGTAGATTGGGTTCCTTTTCCCCAACTATGTCAGCTACACCACTGAAACCCCTCTGTTCAACCTGCAGCAGCTACACCACAATTTTGACTATCAAATAAATTAATTTAGAGATACCATTACTGCATGGAGTAGCTGTAATGGGAACTTCACTCTTTAATTCTGCCCTAAATACCATGTTCCTTCCTTTGACTACGTCTTCCACAGTCCATCCCAGTTCCACTAGCTGCAGAGAGACCATGCAAAGGGACTATGAGGAGTGAGTCAGGAAAGGAAATCTCAAAGGAAAAGAAAAAGCCCAATCTGCAAGTCCTTTGAGGGATTTCAGGGTTTTGCTGAACTATTCTGAGAGTTAGAATGATCATAGAATATCTCAAGTTGGAAGGGGTCTGTAAGGATCATCATGTCCTGCTGCTCACAGGACGATCTGCAACCAAACCACATGGCTAAGAGCATCATCCAGATGCTCTTTGAACTCGGACAGGCTCCAGTAGCTGTCCAGGAGATTTGATTTTTCTATTTTTTTCTTTATTTATTTAAATCAAAACATGACAAGCACGACTTATTCAGGGGGAGGGGGAGGGAAGGGAGTGGAAAATGAAAAAAAAAACCTTTCTAGAAACTCAGCAAACCCATTTCTGAGGAGAAAATACAAAAATGATATGATCCTGTAGACACCAAGAGAGCCAAGGCCAGACCACCTCAATCCCTCTAAGCAGACAATCCACCTGTAGGCTTTTCTCCACAAGGCTCTTCAGCAACAGGCTCATTTTACTCTCAAACCCATAAACACCAGCTTTGATGGATTATTTCAAACAGATATTAATGCCCACATACCTCTGCGTTTATTGGCACTTGGCAAGAGCACAGCTTCCTCCTCCAGCTGAGTAAGCCCTCGGGGCTGTTATATTGTGAGCTGACCTTTGAGTGCCATGAGAAATGTATCCATCGTTCTTTTCAGGGGTGTTTGTTTCATCCATAGAGGGAAGAAAATCCATTCTGAAGCAATAAGCTGTTTTCACAATCCGAATGCATCTTGATGAATGGAATTTTCATTACAAATGTGTCTGACCTTTCGTAAATAGACCTACTCCTTTAAAAGCCTGCTCTGATATCTATTAAAGACAAAGGAAGGACTTGCAGAGATTTCAGCTGTAGGTTCATCAGACACAAAAAAAATCAGAGAGCATTGGCTCTTCAGCTTGATATTTAAGACATTTTCATTAAATTTTAATATAGTCTTAAACTTTAATATTACACAATCAGTAGGTAGTAATTCACTGTCTTTAAAAATAAAATGCTAATAAAACCTATGGTAGGGATATAATTTTCCAGATTAATTTTGTTCTTACTTTTTTCACAAGACTTTATTAAACTGTGTTCCCCTCTTTGCTAGCTATTTTCATGGTAAGAGGGGCCAAAGAGAGCAGAGATACAAACCAATTCTTGCAGCTATTGCCGTGCTGCAGATACAAAAATTCTGCAGAAATAAGTTTCTTTTTCATCTGAGGTGCTTCCTTGACAAATGGATTTATGCATGCAAATGCACTGGGCAGCTGTCAGTCAGCAGGAATGAAATGAGAGCTTTTGCAAAGATGCAATTGTTGTTGTCAGATTTGGCAAGTGAGGGAAGTTGAGCACCATCAGATCTCCAATTAAATGTGATAGCAAGGTGAGTTGTCGTTGTCTGGTTCTTACTCAGCTTTCTGCACCGGCTCTGTTCCCTTAGCTGAATTTAATTCGTGCACTGAAGAAACACTGAGCCCCTAATGCTTAAGCTCCATAACCAGATATTCTCAACTGATGTGCCAATTTTCTAGACAAATTCTTTGTCACTACTGAAGTATCATTAACTAACACATTTTGCTCCCTTCCAAAGCACAGATTTGGCAAATGAGTAATCCTAACACTTTATGGCATCCACAGATTTTGTTCAAAACATTGACAGCTTTCACATAGTCATTCCCACTGTAATGAAATGTATTGCTCTTTAAACAGCATTTCCTTACCAGGAAGAAATATTCACAAAGATGTGCTACCTACATAAATATTTAAGTTGGTATTTTTTATCTGCAGCCCTGCATGAACCAACAGAAGAGTGCTGGTCATAAATTACAACTGTAAGTAGCATTAAAGGTACCTTAAATCCTGGATCAAGCTGCTATTGCTGACAATCAGTCTCTGCTTATAAAAGTCCAAGGTGTTGGCATCACTTTTCATTAAAAATCCCAAAACACCAGAAGTAAACAAGTAGCTAATATACATTTTATGTAGCAATAACAACCCACAGACAGCAGAAAGTTTCTGATGGGGTTTTTTTACCTCCATTAGACATGCCAACTTACTGCATTTTTTCAGTAGGACTGATGGCAGTTTTTAGAACTCTCCACTAGGAAATATTTGTTGCATCCTGGGTGAGTCAGTAATTTCAAGTGGGATGGTGAAGTCTGAGCAACAACCCTGCAATAACAGATAGACTTAAACACTGGATGGGGGCAAGGACTTGGACCAAGCCTCACACCTGCATTTCCCTGCTTGCTGATATCTCACCCTTCTGCTGCTCTCAGGTGCTCCCTGCTGCTCCCAGAAAAGCCCTATAAGAATCTAATCAAATAAGTATATTGGGAGAGGGATGGAAATCACAATGAGTTTTCAGGACAGGAAAACCCTTTGCTACTCAGCTCCATATTAAACTCTTAAAATTAAGCACTGCATCCTATAAGCTGTACCATAGGTGGTAATAATGATGCTATTTTAGACCAAATTATTCTGCCAACTATCCTGGAGCAGACTCAAATTAATTCCACTAAACTCAGCTTGATTTGTTGCAGACTTGTGACAGTCCAGGGAGAATTTTGGGGACCACATGCCAAGCACAGCAGACCCAAGGCTGAGAATCAGCAGGTGGGGGCCCTTGGAGCAGCATGTGCTCTCCCAGGCTTATGACGTTCCTGGGGTAATGGGAGTACAGTATTTTAAAGTAAACAAAAAAGCAGTAAACCAAAAAAGCCCACATTCTCCTTGCCACCTGTCAACACTGCCTCTTTAAGCTCTGCACAGCCACTTTGCCCACACACTGGGGCCACGAACCACGCTCTGTTTGAGAGGAGGAGACCTCACCAGACCTCCTCTCCCTCCAGATTCACGAGTTTCCAGATGGGACTTAGTGGGAACAGGAGTGCAGGGGAGATGGGTTTCAAAATCAGCTCATCTGAGGAGCAGCAGCCTATTTATTATTGACCTGCTACATGACACCCAAGAGAAGCATTTCATCCTGGAGACTGCGAGCTCTCTGTGTGCGAGCTGATCATCTCCTCGTGCTGCCCAAGGGAGAAGAAAAATACCCCACCTCTCCTGCCAGAGCTCAAGCTGCACTGGTACAAAAGCCATTAGGAAACTCTCCAAACCCTTAAAAATTTATATTGGTCTTCAAGAATATATTTTCCTTTTGAGTATTCTCTGACTTGCCTGTTCCAGTGAGGCACCCACACAGAATGGCAATAGGGGAGCACAAACAGGAGAGTGCAGAACAGGGCCAAGCCTGTCCCAGCCTGGGAGGAGAGAGGGGAATGAACCCTGTGAGCTGGAGTCAAGCTGGATGTCACAGACACAACTTCCCTCATAACTTGCTTTTCCCAGACTGTGGTTTGCCACGAGGTGAGAACCTCTCACACCAAATGCCCTCCTCAATCACAAGTATCCAGTGAAGGTACCAGAGGCTCGCTGTGCTAGGGGATATAATGCAGATACTCCTTTGTCAAACATGGACTTGTTTCCTGTGCAGACTGAAGTGTAGTGTATCATGGAAACAGCCCAGATATTTTTAGATGTGAAAATGCATCAATACAGTAAACTGGGACACAGAAAAGAAAACTAAGGCAGTGTCCAGCAGCAATGCATTTTGAATGCACTAATTAAGAAATTGTACTAACTGAAGTGCCATTAGCTCTGCTCTAGCTGACACTGGTGGATGTATTCCTGGCAAGGCTCATCCTCTTTACAATGGCTTGGTGGGTTCACCGTGCATCAGGCAGCAGCCTCAGGAAAGGCAGCCCAGCTCAGCTCAAATAAAAGGCAAAACTCTAAAACAATATTGCCTATAAAAGTTGATTTTACTCAAGAGTAAAATCTAAGCTGTTCGAGTGTCAAACAAGAACAGGGTCACCCTGGCAAAGGACAGGCATCAACCAGCAAAACATTTTTATTTTTAAAGTGTACTTTTAAAGTGCAGAGGAGAAAAACAATTAATGGTAATGTCCATATTTACTGCACTGATTTTAACTAAACTTATTACTTATACGACAGCCCTTATTTATTTGGATGCAATTAAGTTCTGGCCAAGCACTCTTAAACACATTACAAATTTCATTAAGCACAATCCAGCAGAGGTTCCAAACTGCAATTCAGAGTTAGGGACGTGCTCCAAGATTAATTTGGCTCCAGACACGAGGGCTTCACTCAGCTCCTACAAAACCTGACGTGATGGGATTTGGAGCCCACCTGGACAAGAGTGACCAAGAAATGAACAAAACCTCAAGACAGGAAAATACTTGATACTCAGTTTTCTGAGATGGTCAGTTCTCCCAGTTCTGGTGTTAGCCCTTATTGTCATGGCTGCGGATGGTGGAGGTGCCAATATTAATAATCAGAGTTTTAACCCATGTGCGAAATCTCAAAGGACTCAGGACTTTTTGTTTCAAAGTTACCCACAGCCCATATTTATCACCAACTTAGAGAAAAGCAGAACATTGATGGGATCAGCAGTTGCTGTCATAACTTTCTTCTGGTGCAATTAAATGCCAGGCCACTGAACTCCATGAGGACACTGATCTGAATTTAATGTTAAAAGGATTTTACCTTAGGGCCACTGAATAAGAACATTTGGCTATGGATAACTAGACACAAGGAGAGTCCCTGTCTACAAGTAAAAATAAAATATCTACAAAGCTCCTTTTAATTATGCCAAGTACATCATGAAGAGACCATGAAGAAACAAGCACAATACCATGCTGTTAAAATATACAAAAGGACAGAAAAATAGGGGGGGAAAAAGGAAGGGGAGCACACAAGGCTTTTGGGAAAAAACCCTATTCTTAGACCTCTCAAAATTAAAAGGTGTGGAAGAAAACAGAAACCTTTTCTCCTCTCAGTGTCACTTGCACTACAGTAACTGTGAAATCTCACCTAGGAGAAAACTGGTATTTCCACTAAAAATAAGAGAATCTAGACTCTAAGAACAATGAGAACAAGGCACCCTGTATCTTCTCTTCATGTTCCCAATGTACAAATTTTCCTCCCCAGCTCATTCTTTTCAATCATAAGCTGAGCAATCTTATGAGAAAGTATTTAGATGACAGTTTGTTTTCTAACTGCTTTTAAAGACTAAAACTTTTATAAATATCAGAATCTCTTTGATAGTAAATCCCCTCTAAATTCCCCCAAGTATGTTCTGGTCTTGAAGCACCATTGGATCACTTGGGGATGGACCAATATGACAACAATTTCATTGAGCATGACAGTGATTTCACCAAGGAGTTGTAACAACTGAGATACTCCTAATTAAGGAGTGGGAAATACAGGTGAGGAGATGCCCCCTCCTCATCCTGGTCTCTTTGGAAGTGGAAAGAAATCTGCACTTTGCTGGTGGAGATGGGCGTGGGACTTGAGGGAGCTGCTGTGGCACAGCCCTGGCTGCTGAGCTCCTGCCAGCCCAGGGCACCAGCAAAGCTCCTCTCAATGCTACTCAAATTAAGAGCTCTGCAATTTCCTCCACAAAATGCCATTGAAGTCTGTGGCTTTTGACCCCATTTCAGACACACATAAAAGTGAAATGTGAAATTTCACTGAAATAAAACCTGGGGAGCTGGCCAGGCTTATCTAGGAGTTTTGTAGCCAACTAGGATGTCCTTGAAGCCCAGCAGCTCGTTTTTTTTCTGAAAGCTCGGGAGTAAACACACCTGATGCTCCAAACTCTGCCTTTCTTTGGGGACCAAGGCAAACCCAGATGCTACAGAAGACCAACCACCTCAATTCTGCAACATCTACAGATATGTCCCAGAGGCAGCAAAGACAGCTACTTTTACATTCTTACAGGCCTTCTTTCTCTCATTTGGTTAGTGTAGAATATAATGTCAGATGTTGTTGTTTCTCTTTTTCCCAGCTGTAAATATTTGCTTCCATTTTCATTTCTCCTTGTCCTTTATCCTTAATATCATATAAATAGAAGCCTGCACAGTTTCTACATCTACAAATACACAAAGATTAATTTGCATGCTGAAAGCTTAAATCAAATATTTTAAACTGGATATGGATAAAACAATCATCCACTTCTGGGCTGAAGTCCAAACAAATAAATAAAATAGATTTCACATGAAAGCAATAAACAATAGCAACGCCAATTACTCATTAGAATTCCTGCTCTCCAGACATGACTGACAAATACTTTATAAAAGCAACGAAAGTAACAATAAAAATCTCAAGTCATCAAACTGTCATGACTGTTCAAACTTTCCTCCTCATCCAGGCTGTGTTGATGTCTGCTTCACAAACACCTGGAGCTCCAAAGAATTTAGGGGTTAGAGTTCGTGCAAGTACTGAAATCAGCCTATGTGACGGGAAGGGAATCAAAGCATTTCCATTTAGATTCTAATTAACCTGTAAGACAGCAAAATGTCACGGCTCATTCTTTCTCTGAGCCAGCAACAGTACTTCTTTTAAAGTTGTGTCTGTATCTGCCGCACAGATCCAGCTTTCCGTGGGGATGGACCGGGAGATTTTTAAGTGCTGCTCTAAGCAAGCAATTACCAAGCAAGAGTCACCGTGACTCACACACATCCCCACGTCTGAGTCACAGCTACTCCTCTGCTCTACTACTCCTTCCAAGATCCGAGGGAGGCGATTCACTCTCTCGCAGTAATTACACCCGCCCGGAAAACAGCGAGGCCAGGCATTGCCAATCTGTAGTATTCAAATATTATGAGTCAGCCCCCTTCCCCTCCCCAAAGTCAGGTGGCTGGCTTAAAAAGTCACATAGTCTTAAAAAATATTAAGTCTGTGGGAATTTTTTTTTTTTTGTTCGCTTTCTGATCGTTATTTTGAGCTGGTTTAAACACACGCTTTTCCCTCCCACCTCCTCTCTTCCCCGCTCTCCTGCAAAATGAAAGGCGAGATTCTCGTGTATTGACTCGATTTCGTGCTTCAGAAAAGACACAAGACAACTCTCAGGTCCAGACCATGTGAGGTGACACCATGGGGAGAGAAGGGTCACCTTCCACAGTCCTTGAACAGACAAGGTTCAAGGTAGGAAGCCAAAAAAATTCAGTCCAAATTTGAAATTTTTTGTTCTTCACCCCCTCAATACTCTGCTGAGGAATAGTTATCTCTGAATATTTAGCTGCAATAGCAGGCACCATATCTATCTATATCTAGGTTCTGTGGAGGATGGGGGAATTTATTCCAAGCCCCCAGAAGCAGGAACACGTACTGAGCAATGGCTGTCACCTGTGAAATCTCACTCAGAGCCTCCAAAGGTACAATTTAAATTTTCAGCAGCAGTTCCTCCGCCGTCTCTGCCTGGGATGCCACCTCACAGCCAAAACACATTGACACAGGCTGACCCCAGAAGCCCCTAAGCCTAAACACAGTCACTTACCCCACTGAGCGACCCTGTGAAAGCACAGGGACGTGAGCAGAGACCAGATCGGCTCCACTTCCATGCAAAACCCACCCAGCCTGCAGATCCTCACAGAGCAGCCCTGCCAGCTCCTCACTGCAGCCCAGTGAGGGCCAAGTGGCCAGATGGGATTTTTGGCCTACGGCCTCAGCTTGGTCTCCAGATTAATGAAGTAAGACCTAAATGTTATGTATTGGAGGGGTTATTCAGAATTTATATGTACAAGGGGGATGAGCATCTCTGCAGCAGGTGACTGCCTTTTGGAGTACCTGCCTTCAGGGCTGTTCTTCTTGAAGAGATTCATAAAGTTTCTTGTAGCCTGGCAATGAAAATCCCTCCCTTGGCTTCTGTAATATCCCTACATGGCAGAGCCCAAAGCAAACCTGTGCTGCCCAGGGCTGCAGGAATCTGGAGCCTTGATCTCCTCATAGGGCACAGCTGGTGTCCAAGGGGCTGCAAGATGGGGACCCATCCCTGCTGCCTGCAGCACTGGGACCCACGTGTGGCCTGTAGGGTTCAGGGAACAGGGCTGGGCTGTAAGTTCATACAGAAAATACAGGCAAATGCAGGCACAGGAAGGGAGGCAAGAGATGCTGATGTTGTTTGCACTAAAAGGAAGAAATCCAGTACTCCCTCGAAGTAGCATTTATTTGCTTTTTAAACAAAGCCAGCAGCTACAGAATCACTGCTTCTTTTCTTTCTCCTAGTTCCTAGTTCCCACACAGTATCCCAAATCAGTTTGTCTTGAAATGCTGCTGTAAATAAAGGCGGGCTGAAACCTCTGGTCAGGTTAACTGTCAGCCTTTAAACACACAGTACATACCAGGGCTCTGTGAGCTGCTTAGCTGCAGGTTTCTTTTCCTTTCCATTCACAAGAAGGTTTTCCTATTCTGCAATTCCCTTGTCCAGAGAAAGGGGCAGGACCCTTGAGCAGAACAGCATTTTCCTTATTCTAAACAGAAATCTTTACCAGCTGTCAGATGAAAGCAGCTCTTTTTCCATTTCATTATTGGGATCACAAGATAACATTTTCTTCTGAGAGTTTTACCCCCAGGTTCAGGCATCTCTGGTTTGTTCACCAGAAGTTTTGGTGTCTTTCCACTAAAAGTGGAAGAGAAATCATATAGATATAGAATCATATAAATAGAAATCAAAGCAAATCATACCAATGCAAAGAAAAAACTTGCCACAGTGCTCTGTATACCTTTATATTGTCACAGCTGAACCTGTAAGATACAATTAATACACCAGTCAAGACAGACCACTCCTTAGAAAAAGCAGACTATAACACACTTCTAAACAACAACTTGCCCCAGCAATGACATTTTGAAGGAACAAATAAGAACAGCCTCTCATAAGTGCTTAAGACTTCAGAACAATGACTCCTATAGAAAATAAAAATCATGCTGCAAGGTGAATTTCAATAGATACAGCCACCAGCTCTTCCAACTGGACTTTTGTAGTCACTGTACCAGGACACATTTGTGACTAAGTTGTAGTGAACAAGATGTTCTCAAATCCACAAGTAAAGAAGAAAACTTTACAATAGGGTAAACATTTAACCTCTTTGGTGGGCTGAGAATGAAATTCTCCTGTATTTCATTCCCAGTGACTCACACAGCCCAGTATTCCTTAGCAGAGTATGTTGGCAATTTTTAGCCCACCTCCCCAAGGCATTATCTTGCTGGCAGGAGGTTACCATAAATCTCAAGTGTCCAACCTGCTCTCATCAATGTCAGAAAAAAAGTCCCTTGAGAATTTTTCCCCCTGCAGACAACCCTTTGGATTCTCATCCTGGAAATCCTTGAATCTCTTTTTAAAGCAGTATCAGAAAAAAATAATAACACTGAAATGCTATAGTAGATAATTTTAATGTGCCTGCTGGGCCCTGTGTGAATCAAGTCACCAGCTGCACTCAGGCTCCACTCCCAGTTCTCCAGTGCTGCTCACAACTTCTGCAGATAAACTAATCCAGTAATTTTGGGTTTAGAACTTTAAATACAACCATAAACACCCTCACCTTTGATATCCATCCTGATTCCCACCATGCCTACCACGGAAGTCTGGTCTATGGTGTGACATGTGGAATACAAAGGAAAAGCAAAACATTTCCCATTTCCTCTCAGTGCTCCCTTTTCTCCCAAGGGCTTGCTCCCAAGGTGGGGGCAGGTCTCAGTAGCCTACTTGTTTCCCGAAGGAAAAAAAACAAGCTGAGACAAATCAAGTGTTTCTTGGGTGCAGTTCTGCTTATTTACCACAAAAGAAACAAAAAAAGGTATAGCACAATTCTGCTTTCTCAACACACAAGTAAAAAAACCCAAACAATAATGTCTTCTTTCCAGAAATCCAAGACTACCTTCGCAGCAAGCACTATTCCCACCAGGAGCTCTTGCTCAGGGCTTTTTCCTGGGCTATGCATGGCCTCTCTCTCTTTTTGCAGTTTTGCCTTAATTTTTTTACTTCTCAAAAATACAGAAGGATAAACCATTAACTAGTCAAACCAGGGTTTGCAATTAATCTACAGGAAAAGCCGTGTCCATTTGGCTCCATTGCTCATTAGTTTTGCACAGCTCATTGCCTCGGGTCTCAGCTGGCTTTTCTTCCATCCATCACCATGCAAAGGAGCACTTAATTGGTCTTTGTATTTACCATAAATGAAAGAGGTGAGTATATCCATCACCACTAAGCAGCACTGCAAATAAACACAACATACAGCCCCCATAACAGTGGCCATTAATATCTCCCAGCAATGCAGTATTAAGTCTTTTTCATTTTGAAAGCATTAACAATACAATCACTAACTAATTTTAGTTATTAATGTTTCAGTCCCACAAGATTTATGAAGGGGCATAAGGTCCTACAGCAGTTTTATATACCTGGGTACACTCCTCCAAAAACAATACCACATTTTTTGCACTGTACAGCATTTCATAATCATATTCCAAATGTCAGTTAAGTACTTGACTTTATATACGACATTACTAAAAGATTAAATATTCAGGAACATTAATTTTTTTAAAAAACAAATATGCCACAAAATATGTACTTGATAATTTCAAGGGATTTGTGGGGCTTTTTAATCAAATAAAATTTTGGTACTTTTTCAAGAAATAAATCATTGTAGTTATATAGTTTAAACAGGCAAGAAGAAATACTGCTTAGCATTCAGGGCAATTATAAATGATATGAAATGAAGTACCATAGAAACTTGTGCTCATAGCATACAAATCATAAAGAATTCTTATGGTCTGAAACCTGCAAACTCCGAAGTCAGAAATTGTCCTCATTGTTGAAAATGTGGCCATGTGAAGATTTTTTTGCCAGTATTGTGAGTTTTCCTTGTCCTTCCAAGGATTTAAGGATTCTTGGACTCTCCAGGCCTACACCTATGTGTGTCTCTAATCTCCTTCATCAGGTGCCTAAAGGAAGGTACAGCCTAATTTGCATTTCCTGGACTCTTCTGGCGAGTTCCCAGCTGAAGATAAATTGCCATCAGCCACTTTTCTCTTTGCAAACCCAGGTGCTTGGCCTGACCATTTGCTCCCATCCAGCCAGCAAAAGGAAACTTGGGTTTTCAGGACTGAACGCTCACCAATCATAGCCTCACCCTAAGCAAATGCTCCATCCTGTCTCTAGAAAGAAACCCAAAGCAGTGAATCACTCACCAACCTCTCAGGATTTGATTGTCTGTCCAAACTAAACACAGCAAGTCAGGTTTGGGGTGCCTTGAAAGGCTGGTGGTAAAACTAAGATTCATGTCCAGCCTCTACTACATTGTGCCACATGTCCTCACATATCTCAGTGAAATATGGATGCAAAACTTCACCATGCTGGAATTTTACACTCTCAGTGTAAAATTAACAAGCAAATTAAAAGTCCAGCATTTTGAACCCCTCACTTTCACAAATACAGCAACTTTTATTCCTCCTTTTCTATTTTTAAGAAAGAGAAAATACATTTTAAAACAAACAAAAATCTGTTATGTAATTGAAAAACGAAGCAACTTGAAAAATCAGAGCAGTATTAGGATCTCCTTGGAAGAAAGTAGGTAAGATGTACAAATCCTCATGAACAGGGTCAATTTTTCAAATCCTTAACAAAACTGAGCTTAATCTGCAATCCCTCTGCCTCTGATCTCAGTCCCTCGTTACTCTCAGTGACAGCCACTGCAAGGAAGTGAAGTGCATGAAGATACAAAACATGAATCTATATTGATTTTTCCTCTCAAGACTGAGAGTACTCTCTCTGGGAGAAGGTATAGAAAGACACGTGTAACACCAATATGAGGTTATCCCGAGTTTAAATTAGAGGCACCAAAATGGAAGGCCAGATCTTCAGTTGTCAAAAATGAAAGCCAGTACATCCAAGTTGATTTGCAGTGGCCATCAGCCCAGCCCTATGCAATTAGTCCTGGCAGAGTCTTTATAAATATCGATTTTTAATTGAATAGACATATAATTTGTCTTCCAGCTTCCTACACAGACATACATACACCTTGGAAAATTTTTCATTTAACTGTTCCTGCTTTTCCAAGATGGAATCCTTAGAATTATTATGTCCAAAGTATTTTTTATTGCAGAGAAATCTGAAAGTCAAAGCTCCACTTGGATTCATTTGTCAATGCAAAATAATAAAAATAAATCAAAGTTCGGCTATCACAGCAGTAATCATTTCAAAAATGGCTCCTTTTAGCTTCAGGCTATATTCCTTCCTTATGCTTGATGGCACAGGAAAGTTGCCAGTTAAATTACTGCCCTCCACATTGCCTTTTCTAAAGTTTGTGCAACTGCATTGCCGAGTTCCTGTGCAGCTAAGTTCCTCTTCCAACACAGGAAGAGAAATCTGGTGCTTTGCCTTATATTGCATATAATTCAAAGTTTATTTTACTTCATTCAGTAGATTACTTCAGGAAAAAAAACTTAGAGAATGCCTTTTTAGGGAGCACAATTTCTACTAACTCCTCCTCAGTTTTTCTGTTACAAGCGAGACATTGGTACTATGTCATATTTAACAAAGCACTTTGTAAGCATTCATTAATCATGCAGTGCCCCTGAGAGGCACATTATGTAATGTTTAATCTGCTCAGCTGAGCCTGTAAGTACAAGAAACCTCTCAAAATTTTATCAGCTTTACAATAAGAAGAGCTGTATTTTAAGTACAACCAGTAAAAGCAACCAGTGGCTCTCTATCCTCCAGGTCCCTCCACCAGCAGATTTGCCCCACTGTAACAGAGCTGTGCTCATCGTCACAGAACTGATGCACTTTCTGCTTCTAAAAGCCACTGCAGAATTTTAAAATGCAACTTCTGCGTGCCCAGGGGCTGATTTACAAAGACACTGCCATTTCCCTCCCCAGCCACGTCCCTCCTAACGCCACACACACGATGGGGGGAAGAGGAGCCCTGAGCAGCGCAGCCCTCCCGGTGCAGAGATCACCAGCTCAGCATCACATCCCATTCTGTGAGGATGCCAAGAGAAACAAGAGCTCTGTGCAGAAAAAGGACACACCACAGGTGCCCACGAGTGGGTCATCCACAGGCTGCCTCGTCCCACGCTGCCAGTACAAACACCTTGTAACTAAACCCCCTAAACTCTACAGCAAACCCCTAATTCCCCCTTATCTTTGTGTGGGATCAGCCAGTCCTGACTCTGCACCAATGCCAGCGCAAGCTTTGAAGAAAAATCCATCCTTGGGAAACACTGCATGGGAAAAGAAGGCAGCTGTGAGCCCCAGACACAGACTTGGCATTGCCTATGTCAAATAGGGTCCGAAAATGATGATGCATTAATTAATATGCTGTTTTAAAGGATTTTTACTTAATATTCATATTTAGTGACTGAAACAGGAAAGGCAGAGGTACAGAGTTCACCAAAAAATTCTTAGGAAAGAGTTCCTTTGCATCTTTAGATTTATATCTTTCTTTTAAATATGCGTTATGAGTAAACATTTTATAAAATGGTATAAAAGCCTCCTCTTTCCTTTTCCTCCTTATGACCAGCAGAAAAATTCTAAATTTCCAAAGTTTTTTCTTCCATCACAGTCAACAGATACTTTGAAATGACCTTGACAGAGGAATATAAATGATATTTGTGTAGGAACTTGAAGGAAGTCAGTCTCTGACTGCACCTCTGGAGATGAGTCATTTGTACTGTCACGGCCACCAGCACCCCCTGCTCTAAAACACACAGAGCTGTTATCAGTCGCCTTTAGACGTGGCCCTTCTTTTCCCAAGATGAAAACAGGAAATAAATAAATAAAGACAGATCACCTTGTAACTCACAGACATATTGCAGCCCAAAAATATTCAGATTTTCTAGTACATAGGCCATCTCTAATCAAATTCATCAGCACATACTAATGAATTAGGGTTCAACATTAAGACCACAATAAATCCAGTGGAACTGCTTCAAATCAAGCTGGTATCCAGCTGGATTTTTCTTTTCTGGCAAGAACCAGCTTAACCAGGATTGTACCCAGTGGTGTCCTGCAATATGTGCCCATGCAGCAGCAGCCTCTGAGGAGTGAACATAGGGAGCAGTGCAGTGAGAGGAAGATGAGGGTGAAGCACAGAGCTGGGACAGGCTCAGCAGCCATGGAAGTGGTGCTGCAAGGAACAGGGCAACTCCTTCCCGTGGACAATCAGAAAAACTGACTCTGCCAGAGCTCCCCACAGAGAGCTCAGGTCCTGCTGCAGGAAAGAGCAGGGAAAGACCCTGGGCCAGGACTGGTCTCCCCCAGAGCAAGGAGCACCAAAGAGCAGAGCCAGCCCCAGGGGCTCACAGACAGGAAAGGAGGAAACTGCAGCAGGTCTGCAGTGGGAACGGGGTGGGAAGCACTAAGGGGAACTTACAGCCAGTTCCTTCCCTTCTCCATACACTTAGCCAGCATTTTTTACCTAAAAAAAGCAATGGGCGCCCTGTCTCTGAAGAGCTGTTTCCTAACATATATGCACATGTTTCAGGATCAGGGGTCCTTTCAGCTATTTCGCTTTTCTGAAAATTAATGGAGAGATACTGAGCTGCCTTTCGATACAAACAGGTAAAATTCAAATCATTCCTGATTTAGAAGCGGACAGCTGCCTTCATTCCATAGTGCCTACAGCTTTCTGGGAAAGAAACTGCCACCTCTAGGCTCTCCCCGTTTCCTGTGTTCCCCCCTGATCTCCCAGTTATCAGTATTTTAGTACCACTACATGAGAAGTTTCTTTGCCACTTGTGTTCTCTCTATTACCATGATTCTCTATGTAGTCTTTAAAACTTCCATTTTAACCAGTTCTCTATTTCAAAATGTCTTGCTTTGTAGAGTACAAAGCTCTTTTAAACACTCATTTTGTAGTTATGGACCTGCTTCCTATATTGCTTTTATTATTACCTGGTACATTCAGGCAAAATCTGGACAATAGAATTAAGCTATCAAGACAACAGAGCTGTATATTTAAAGCCTGCTAGCTGTCCTACCAGTCTTTTTTTAAAAAAATCAGCAGGTTCACTCTCATGAGCTAGTTATAAGGGTTTCTGCAGCTCTCCTTCTTGAAAGGATCTATTTAAATGTTGTATGACATCTATTTTCTCCCTGGGAATATCTTTGTAGTGTTTCATCTTTCTTTGCCATCAAAAAAAAAAAAGAGCTGGCTATGCTGCAAACCACTGGAGATTGCTTATTCTCAGGCTCCCTGGCAGCTGCTAGCTGGTTTCACGTTTTCTGACATCACTGAATCCTAGCACCCTTTTTTACCATTATTCTACAGAAAGCACAGCAAAATAGCTTAGGTTTTGCTAAGTTTCTTGAATTCTTATTGTTCATTCATCACTACACAACACCAGGGAGCTGCTGGCAATTAGCAAGAGCAGGAAATGAGGACACCTGAGCTCTAATCTCAGCCTGACACTGGCACACAGCAGGGGCACATTCTTTGGGGCAGGTCTGGGAAGGGCTTCTACAGTGCCAAGGAACCATCGGGTAATTTGTTTGGCAGGGGGTGTGCTTTCAAAAATTCACTGAAACAGTGGAAAAATAAGAACCTGGAGCATCCTCTTCTCAGAGCACATCATGTGAGATCCTTGAGATCAGACATATCACAAAGGTGACTCACAGTTATGCCACCTTTTCAGAGAAAAAAAGAAATAACATAGCAATATATGTAAATTCTCTAAATTCTAGAGGCTGCGTGACTGCCATCTATGCCTTTAGCATAAAGAGCACTTGCCCACATTACAGTGAAGCTGCCTTCTTGTTTAAATAATTTGTAGCAAGCCTGAAACACAAGACTTGGGGAATGGAGGTTGACCAGAGTTTAAAGCAAGATGTGATTCTTTAATGCTGGATAGGGGAGAAATGGAGAACTTGTGCCCAAATACATAATATCAGATCACAGGAGCCCAGCTCCAGACACCCAGCTCAGCATCAGCCAGCAGGTTCTGTGCTGGGTAGAGTCACCTCAGCAGGGGCTGCAGGATTATACCTTAAAAAGCAGCCACTGCCCTTCTTCCCCCTGGTATTTTCCTGTGCTCAGATAGACACAGCTGTGGAGAGGAAGGCTCGGACCCAGGGAAGCATCCCTGGAGCCACACAGCCTGGAGCCTGCCTCCACCCGATGCCGGGCACTCCCCCCGCTCCCAGCTCAGCCCATCCATCCCTCCCACGCTCGCCCCGCTCTGGATCAGAAATGCCACCCACCCAACGCCCCCCTGCCCCACAGCACCAGCCCCAGGACTCCCACTGCTTCAGAGAGCAGTGTCAGAGATCCCCCACAGTGCCATCAGCCATTCATTTCTACAATCACTGTTTTTTTCACTTGAGAAACACTTTTTCTTCAAAGCACGATACAGCAAGATCTTCTAAATTGGAGCTCTGGGACTGGACTAGGAGATCTCTTTGGTCATGGTAGCAGTGACAGAATACAAATGGGTCCGTTTCCCTGAGAGCAATTCGGGTACCAGCAAAGGAGAATTTCTGCTGGTGTGTCTGCTTATTTATTCCCCTTTCCCCCTCCTTTTTTTCTGTGCTGTTTGCACAACAGAACAGAGTGCTGTTGAACAGAATGATATTATACGATTTAATGTGCTACAATAAGCAGTCTGCAAAGAAAAACATCTTTGCTTTAAGAGATCACTTCCAGATTGTATAAGATGTGGCAGTAGATGTGCAGAAGCAGATTAACCTCTGGGAGAGAAAAGCAACCCACTTCACTTGTAAACTCAAATTACAAATATACCTTTCAGCATTTCATCTGGTGTTTGTATATACACACACAAAAGCCTCACAGTAAACTGGAATGCAAAACCAGTTATTAAATATGCAATCCTCCAGAAAATAATATTTCAGGCCATGGAACAAAAAAAGATCAGCAACTAGAATGTGGAGAAACAAACCTAATTTTCTAAAGCCTGCCTCATTTCAGCCTTGCCCAAAAACAGCAGGGACAGACTGCATCTCCTGCTCTGGCAACCTGCTGAGCTCAGCAAGGCCCTCTGGAGAGCACCACTGCCCTGGCTGGGGTGGTATCAGCCACAGAAAAGAGTGAGGACGCTGCAGTCTACAACAGCCAAGGGAAGGTGTCCCATTATCAGCTGTCCCAATTAAAGCAAGGCTCACCAGAACGAAGCAACCAGTCCCCATCAAAAAAGGGGTGAAATTCAGTGCAGCTGAACTGCAAATGCAGAGGAGACCCTGCAGAATTTGTGGGGACCAGGGATTTGATGTTCATTCTCACCCTGGATTTCTCACCCCCCTCCAAAACAGTTTGCTTCCCCACTATGAATGAGGGATATGTCAAAAGTCTCTGTGAGTGCTAAAGGCAACAGCTAATTGACTGAGCAGTGGCCTGGCACTCCTTGGAACTAATGCAGCTGAACAAGGGCTTTGTTGAAATGAGAAAGCCTAAAAGAGATTTGCTCAGATCAAGATTTAAGCTTTGTCGGACACGTTCACTGTGGCTCGGAGAGCTGCCCAGACAAATTGCAGGCAGCAGGGAGCTCTGGTGATTAGAGAGGGGAGGGGGAAAAAAACCAAAGAACAAGAAATCAGAATAAACCAGAACTGGAAAGCAACAGCCTTATGTTGATCATGTACTCATACCCAGCTGTGTCACACAGCACAGGACACCTGTCCCCACTCTGCCCAGCCAGACCCACTCAGGGCCCCTCTTGCCAGCTCTCGGTGACAGAGCCACCAAGACACTGCCAGAGCAAAAGGGCCATGTATGGATTTCACCCACAACCATCTCTGGTTGCACGTCTCACCTTTCTACCAGCCAGAAAAACAGCTCAGTGACCCAACTTTGCAACATTATCTGCATTTCCAGGGCATATCTTCTGTCTTAGGCAAGGCTGGGTTGCAGGACACAGCCTTCGGTTTGGTTTCACATCAAAAATAATACCACTGACAACTTCCCACAGGTAAAGTGAGCTCCAGGGCAAGAACACCTTTGAAAACAGGAGAACCTCACCATGACTCCATGACTCTGCCCAAGCAATTTCTAGGAAATTGTTTTCCTTTAGTCTAATCCCACCAGCACTTCATTTATAACGCTGATGGGTCTCTAGTGAGTTCCACAGCCCAGCTCCTGGTGGAGTCATTGTAGAGGATCTAACCTGGAGTTCCCACCAGACTTCTCCATCCTAAGGTTCATTTCAGCTTCTTGCCCCATCCTTCTGGTCTGAGCAGGCAACAGAAATTCCCAGCAGGGCAGGGCATGGAGATGTGCAGCAGTCTCTCCACAGCCACAGGTAGACTGAGGCATCCCTTGCAGGGTAACAAGAGGAACAGGAGGGGCTGCTGCATTTGCCTCTGCAATATTTCAGTTCTTCCATTGTGAGGAGCCACTCTCTCATCACCCTTCCAAGCCCCACACTTGGGAGAGCAGTTGCTGCCTCACATTCCAAGGCATCCAGCCTGCCACCCCTGAAGGGGACCCCTCTAATTAGCCATGCTAAACACGGAGCACAGGGTCCCTGTAAGGGCTTAAACCTCACAAGACTACATTTTAATTATGACTGTGTTAGAAGAGAATCAGTTGCCTAATCAAGCTTAAATTAAATGCATATTTAGCAATTTTCATGCTAGCATTCCCAGAAATGTGATACTTGTGTACTGAATTATTTATATTGTCTAGATCTCCAGTATTTTTTAAGAGCAAAACCAGCAAACCAACACTCCAGGAAGGCAGGTAAATAAACTAACCACACTCTTCTGAGTGGCCATTGTTACCCACTGCCTTGGCTGCCATTCACTCAGAGTTCCTACAGTAAAATGAATGAAGAGCATTCAAACCCTGTCAACCAAATTACTGCGAGATTTCCAGCGTAAACATGAATGGAAGGATTTTTCTATTAACAACAGCCTACAGGTAAATATTTACTTTGTTTGCAAGGCTGGAGCTCCAGAGGGCAACTTGCTACAGCAGCTGCAGTAGGTAGTCCAAAAATAGATATTTCCCTGTTAGTGGGTGAGTTTAATGCTCATGAAAGCTGCTGCCTGAAACGAGAGAATGAGGATGGGAGTAGCCAGGTATTCTGCTCAGTGCTCCATAAGCTGCTTTCAAGGACATGCCCTCATCTGTGCCTCCATCCAGCAGAACAGCTAACCTGGAGCTGAGCAATAAGCTTGTGTGTAAATCCCGCTGGTTTCTTGTGAATTTTAGGAAGGATCATCTGACAGTTAATCAAACTGACCAGGAGTTTTGGTTACATAGATACAGATTTGGTACAATATCCGAGTGGCTGAACAGGGCTAGAATTAAGCATGTGCTTCAGCCTATGCATATAGGTATGGCTTTGCAAGGTTGAGTGTATCACACCTCTGTCCAAATCTCTGCTTGTCTTTGTTCCAGCTTACCTGTCTGACAAGCCAGGATGGTAGCACTTACTGGGCTGTTATGAAGCATGAATAATATTGTTTAATGCTTCAGATCCCACAATAAAAAGTGATATGAGCACCAAGCGTTGTTATATCAACATAACATTATACTATAGAAATAAGTGTTATTAGAGTTATACACAGGAGCTTTATTTTAGTGCTGTGCAGTTTTCTACTGAGCCCATTAATGATCAGCAATTACAGCAAAAATAAATTACCTTTCACAGCAGTTAAGTTTTCATGGTACAAGCAGTAGTCAAAATTTAACAGAAGTGACAGGTTGAATTCCCAGGGACACCTGAATTTTGTACATCAGCTGCTTTTGATGAACAGCAACACAGAAAAAAAGAAATCAATGTAGTAAAGCTTTCACTGGAAATAGAATGATCTTATTTCAGTTATCCATCATATTTCCCACTAAAATCATTAAGAATGAGGGGAGCAGAGAAATCTGTAACAGGATGTTGGCAAAAGCACAAGGGGATCTTTCTTCCAAGCTCTTAAAGCTACACAGCCTTTCCTGAAGCTTAGTGAGGTATGTTTTAATACTTAATGTTGATGCCAATCAAACTCCATTGTGATCAAAGCCTGGGTGGAAAGCTATATTTTCCCCAACATACTGAATCATTAGTCAAAGTCCACTTCTGAAATTATTTTAACATTTTGAGTTGGTTTCAGATAAGAATGATTCAGATTTTAAAGATCTTCCCTTAAAACCCACACATGCACATGACAGATGGTGTTAGACACATAGCATGTAACCTATAGTAATGTAGCTATATATACGTATATCTTATCTGTGCATGATTTTAGAGATAAGAATAGTTTGCATCACTTGTATGGTTAGTCACAAGTCTGGCAGGGGATCTGAAAGCTGCAGAAAACTTGGACAAAGAACTCTGGTGTCAGGAGATTCCCAGGCACCAGTGGTTTGCATCCGGTTTTCTCCCTTTCTATCCCGAGCTTTTGAAAGTCAGTTTTAACCAAGTCACAATGACAATTCATAGTTCAAATAGCTCAAATGCAGCTGACAGTGTCCAAGAAAAATGGTGCAATCTGGTTACTACCAGAGGGGAGCTAGGAGAGTGGCCTGGTCTCAGTGTCTCATTTAGATCATCCCAAAGCCCTAAATGTGCAACCTCCTAACAAATTTATCCTTAGTTTTTCCTAGAGAGACTCCAGGTTATACACAGACTAAGCAAACTAGTTGAGACCCCAGTCCAAAGGGAGATATAAGACAGAGCAAATGGGACATGAATTTGGTTAACAGAGCAAAGAATCCATGAAGTGGAAGCAGATGAAATTATATCTTAACCCACTGTTGTTTGAAAAAACAGAATATGTTAGTCCTGGGTAAGTGCTACACGAGGGACAGGAGGGTTGAGTCCATTACTCACAAACTAAGAGAGGCAGAAGACAATTTATACAAAAGGAACACTCCCTATTTTAATGCACCTAATCTTCTGGGTGGCCGGTAAACACATAAAGGAAATTTGGAACTTAACATTAAATTAGACTGCTTTTCCCAGAGTAAATAATGGATTTGTCTCTTAATGCATCAGAAAAGCCATTCCAGTCTTTTGCAGCTGTGTCCTTGGATATGGACAAACAAAAAACACATTGGGACAAATCTATCCTAATGCACCTCTACCAGCATCAGACATCAGTGTGACCTATAGTGTTTAAGTGGGGGTTACCCTAATACAAACTCACCCATAAGCCTGATTCCAATCCATTTTTAAGGAACACAGAGGCTGAAGCAGATGTCAGGGACATTAGCATCAGGCTCAGTAACTGAGTCACTAGATTTGATACAGGATCTACTTATAGCCCAGCTAAGATTAACTGGAACACGTGGTTACCTGTCAGACGGATTTTGCTACACAAATAACAATCACACCTTCCAAAGCACAGCAGTGAGAAATGCCACCTCCATCTCCTCTGGGTGTCAGGCAGCTGCAGCATTAGAACTACCATTAAAATCAGCATTACATGAAAGCAAAGTTTAAAATGCTGTCCTCTACTTGTTCTCTACCCAAAGTCTGTGCACAGCAGTAGCTGTGACATATCTGCCCTTTGCCTGACCAAAGGGGGTTTGGTTTTGTGCTAGTGGTACACTGCTGTGTTGCTATATATTAGAGGTGTTTCAAAGACTTATCTTTATTTATTAGTTAAAACTGAAGTTACTCCCCTAATCAGCATGTTTTCCTTGCAAATATTTACTGCATGCTACTCTATTACTTCATCTCTTCTGGTTTTCCTTTTTTTGAACCATCTTCTTCAGCTTATACAGGTTGATTTAATGAGTTCCCAAATCCTTGACAAGCACAGCTGCACCAGCCAAAGCCAGTGCAACAAAAGCCATTTGTGCATTATCTTCAAGTGATTTCAGTGTGCACCTCTGCAGGTGTAGAGCTAATTCTGGGAACACAGCTGAAGTAGTAGTGAAGCATTCCTGGTAAAGTATTCCTACCTACACATGGCCTTGCAGGACAAAAACACTTAGAAGGAAAACCACTGTTAGATATAATGAAGCTTCAGGAGATTGAATTTAAATACAAAAAAAAAAAAAAAAGAAGTCTGAATATCAGACTGAAATATCTAGTAGGAAGCAGGGCAAGTTCACTATCAAGACTTTCTTTAGCAAACCTGCATGTGTCAGACACATATTATCAAGCAACCACACTTAGAAATTGCCATGAGTATTCTCCTGGACTAAAGGATCAGATTTTGTCCATGCAATACAGACACACTCTTGAAATGTTGGAAAAGTAGAAAAGCTTCTAGAGGAGCTAAAACAAGTTTGGAAAGGATGTCAGTAAATACATGGAGCTGTTCTACAACCAGCTCAACCTCTGCAGCTTCCACTCCAGGGCAGTATTTTGGTGGACAGATGAGCTGTCAGTGGCCTGAGCCAGAGCTTTGCTCTACCCTGTCCAAACATCTTAGCAAGATCCTCAGGAAAGGCTCTTTCACCTTTACCTGCTCAAGGTTGCTCATTCTGCATTTGCACCCCCACAAAACCACAGTGCTGGTGAAGCTGCCAGAGCCCAGGCAGCCCCAGCCTGACAGAGGCTGATGCAAGTCCCCTGGCAGGAGCCCTAATCTCCTTACTGCTGAGGGGATGGAGGGACTAAAGCACTGAAGCTTTGGAAATGTAATTAAAAATATGTTGTCTTCCAAATGATCTTGGAATGGTTCTGGGAGCATTTACCTTAACCTGGGCCCCATAAAAACAAGACAAGGAACTACAAAAAACTTGAAAAATATTAATGAGGTGCTGCCTAATTAAAGTCTGGATTAGTTAGTAGACTGTAAGCTATTTGTTTGTAAATACTGGACAACTTCTGTTCTGTGTATGGTTCATTCATTTACCACTGAGGCTAATACCAAAATGCTTAACCAGGACTTGATCTAAACAGACACATGTGGCTATACAAAAATCTCTTTTTAAATTTTCTTTAAAGAAAAATAACTTTCTGGGAAGAGACTTCAGATAATGGCCAAATGCTGAAAAATCTGAAGACAGAAACCCTGTAAAAGTACTATATATATATATAGATATAGATATATATAATGTGCATATTTGCATTTTAAACCAATCTTGTGATTTCCTTAGAGGACCTAATGCTGATAGCACAAAAATTTTATATAATCCAAAAGCATCCAACAATTTGGAATGGCTTTCTCAACACAAACAAAGATGCTGCTGAAGGACGTGTGCCAGGACCACAGATTGCTGGACACAGATTTTTTTGTTGTTCATGCAACTTCTCTGATATGGCACTTTGGATTAGTTGTTAGCATAGGGAGCACAGAAAGGAACTGTCATATGCTAGATCCTGCACAAGAAGTAATTTCATAGCTCTCTGTAAATCTAATTATCTGACTGTGCCTCCCAAAGAGAACTCCAACTTTTACAGCATTAAAGAAAAGGCAAAACTGCCACTGTTGCAATGCTATTTTGAGCAGACAGGCTGACACAGAGATCACCCCTGAACGATGCCACTCTCATTGCTTTATTCCAGGCTAGTTTAATAACACCAGAAAATGTTTTATTCATATTCATAATAAAGCTTTGGAAGAGCAGACATTTCACCCGTCTTACTGCCAAGTGACTGTATTCAGGACCCAAGGGGTAGAGCCTGAATTTGGAAACAACTTTTGGAAACAAAAGGGTTTTGGTAACAACTTTGGGAGGGTTTCAAATCCAGGAGAATGACTTCCATCAATATATCCTTAACGTGGGTTCTTTCATCACTAAAACAACAGAGGGGCTGAATTTGACCACAGTGAAGCAACTTCCCAACACAAGAGGCACAAAAGCAACTCTCATTCTCTGCCTTGAAAGTCCCTAAGCACAGGACTGCTCTCACAGCACAGAGGAAGAGGAATAAGCTTTAGGTGCTACTGTGCCTCAGAAGCCCCAGAGCTGCTACAGTGGCCTCTCTGGGATTCTTTCCACAGGAAAAAGATCAACACTTTTGTTTTATTCTGATGGATTACGCTGAAAGTTGGTGGGCTAAAAACTTACAGAAGTTAGTCCAAACTGTTCTGTGCAGGATGCAAAACTAGTAACTCCATGTTTGATTGCCTAATTGAACAAGTGAGCATGAGTGGATGGCTACACCCTACCCTGCAGGCAGTGATTGTATCCAACAACCTTTTCAGTTTTTGAGGTTGTGAAATACACGCAAAACACTTGGAAACTGTTGCCAACGTGGTCCCTGGTACAATTATAAGAGGCACCTTAAGGTATTCATAACAACAGGGACTGGTCACAAAGAACACTTTTTCCCCATCATATGGCCCTGTGGAACAGCACTTAATTTCATCTCTAAGGCAGATGAACTGCGTAGTAGCCCAGCTCCCAGGGATATGCCCAGTGGCACAAGCAGGAGTGAAGTTCAAGGATCTGCTCGACACAGCTCATCAACAGAACATGATCAGTGTAGGAGAAAAATCCAGAGGGAATTCTAGGCTGTGCACCTCTGATTTGGTTCAACGTGCACTGCAATGGCTCTGGATTTGCTAATCTTACAGACAGTTTCACCATTCTGAGGGTCAAATTTGGTGTTCCAATGTAGTGAGTGTGCACGGTGCTGGATCCTACCTCCCACAGGCACTGGAGGGATAAATCTAGAACTTTCTGACTTCCACTGATCTGTTGTTTTTCACCTCAGGAAAGGCTCAAGCATAGCAATTGGTCATCTCAAAGTGCTCACAGACTGGTGGCTTTATTTCCACTGCATTTAATGCTAAATGCCTCATATGTGTCAATGTCCCACCAAATTTTCTGCACCATGCACTCTTAGCCCCAAATATTCATCTTTTGCTTATTCAGGTGTTCTTTATCAGTGTCAAATGAAGTCTTACAAACTTAGAAATGCTGCTCCTTTAGCTCAGGAGAGCTTCCCAGGCTCCTGTCCTTCCCTTGGGAGATATTTCTTTCCAAAAGGCATCTTAGGCATAAAGGAACACAACATCAGCTCCAGCACAGCTCCTAAGAAATTCCTGTATTCCATCCCCTGCCTTCCAGCCATTCCAACACACCCTTCTACTCAATTTTTCAGAAAGAAGTTTTGATGTGAACTGATCATCGTTATGCTCAAGGTAAAAGCAGCAAAGACCTAATCTATATTTAACCTGCTGAAAACTGCACAGACACTTCCCAATGCTGATGGCAGTGAGCCCTTTGGGTGTCTCATGAGAGTAGCTGAGGAAGAAAAATCTGACACAGAAATGAATAACTACTCCCCTGTGACAAAGTTCATCTCTGAACCTGAAGCCTGACCATCCGCCAACGGAGAGGTTCGTACTTCCAGGGTTACAGAGGGTGCTACAAGTTATCCTGCAATGGCAACATTTTCTGGAAATGTTCAAGCATCCTTGAGGTAGAAAACATTTTCTCCACACATTTTCTCCATTAGTCTTAAACCAAGAACAGCCAGAAATCCCACGATGGCCTGTGACGGCATAAGGCTGACAAACTCCTGTAACCTCAGTCTTGCCCTTAAAGCAGCGTTCACCACTTCCCAAAATAGAGCATGTGAGCAGATGCTTGGGAGAAAAGAAAGCAAACATCTGTCCTGCTAAAAATGTAAATCCTCCATACCCACTCCCTGCCAGTCTGCAGCTTGGCACCAATCCCCCCCAGCTCCCACAGCACGTGGGTGCACACGGAGCGGGCCGAGCCCCGGCCACAGCCACTGGCTCCACGCTGGATTTAGGGGAAAGCAGAGCACGAGGCACGGCCCAAGGGGGCTAATGCTGGCTCTTACATTACAGACCCTAAGCAAACAGGGGCTAGCTGGGGGTCCCAGCTCTGTTCTACCAGAAGGGCATTTGCCAGGGAAAGGGGATAAACAGCTGGACCGTGCCCCGTCATGTGTGCACGGGTACCGCGTGTGCACACGGGATTTGCTCAGCTGTTTGTGACATGCAATAAAACTGAACAAGTGCAAGAAATCATAGGAGTGCCAGAAGGAAAATCCTAGCTGTTACTTAAATTGCAAGTGTGCTTGTTTGTTATGTTCTCTGCTGGCAGCACGAGCATTTTAAATAAAACATGATCAGTAATTTATTTAGCAAGCGAGTCTTTGAAAAGTTCTTTTTGCACAGCTCTTACTAATTTATACCAGACAAGATTAACCTTCCTTTCCCTCCTAACATCCATATGCTTGAAGTGATGGGGGGCAAGATCCACATTAAATATTTCTCTAAAATACAACATTTGGACACATCCCTAGCTCTGTTCCACCACCTGACCACCTCGAAGAGCTTCAGAAAAAATGAGATCCAGCCAAGGATTCACTTCTTTGCTCCCCAGATTCAGTTTGAGTTTTCTCCCAGTCAGTGCTCTTTCTTCAGGAATATATATTATTCATTCTACATCTTATGGTGCTGATCAAGTGACTGTAGAGCACAGACAGCTCTACACAGCTGCAGCTGTTCAGCTGAAATTGGGTGACAGAGTCTGTGCTGTCCATATGAAGTATTCACACATGCACATAGCACATGCAGTCCTGGGTAACCCACCACAGTAAAGGACAGAGCTCCTGTGGTTACCTGGAAACATTCCTGTGAAGTTTAGCCACAGCTCTGTGGCTGGGTTTGCTCCACCAGCCTGGCTTAAAGCAGATCCTGCATCTTGGTTTCAGTCACTCCCTCTTCCCACACACGTGGGGAAGTGTGTGCATGTTTGTGTGCACACAAACACTTTACACGTGTGTTAAATCTGTTCGTACAACACAAGCATACACACACACAGTGTTTGTATACACATTAAAGTTATTTGCCATAGGGAAAAAAAATAATCATGAGGAATCAGAAAGTTAAAAAAAAAATAAACCCATACATGTTCTAAGTCCTTTTAAAGCAGTCTGAAGTAGCCAGTTTATCCTTCTTCAAAATGGCACCAGCTTCTGAGATAATGGCCACAGTGGCCAGCAATTTCTTTGCCATTTACAGTCTGGCTCATTTTCCATTTTTATTTTCTATCTTTCCGATATTATTATCTAAATACATGCAGCCTTTCCTCTGCTGAGGAGAAACCTTAATATTTTGAAAATTTTACTATTATTTTGCGCAATAATAGGGTTAAGTCATTACAATTTAACCTCACTGACTCTTAGGAGATGCACACTTTATTGTGTAGCCTTGAGCCTTGGTATAACAGCAATGGTTTTCCATTTTAATCACAGCAGTTTTTTAACCATTTAGTAGAACTTCAGAAACTTCTTGCTATCTTTGACCAAAGATGAGGGACAAAATGTCAAAGGGATGATGAAAGTGTGTCTGTATATAAATACCTGCACACATGCACAATATATATGTATTTTTATATACTATGTTTATATAGTTAGCAGAGTTTATAGTTATACAGTTATATACTTTATATAGTTATTAAACAGTTATACACTTTATATAGTTATTAAACAGTAATATTTATAAACTGCATCTCACTTTTTTGCAGCATATCTTTTCAGATCACCTTCTGGGAATGCCTAAGAGCCAGCTATTTGGATCTGTGTTTGTCCTAGCATATTTCATACAAACCTTAGGAGCAGGTGGTAAATAAACTGAAAATAGAAATTTATAAAACTCTAAGCAATAATGTGGTTGAAAGTCAGAACTGCCACCAAAAAGAGCTCTTCAGGATTTGGACTCACCTTCCACTCCTCACCATGGTGCAGGTCACCGTATTCATACCAAGAAAAGCATCCTTCTAGATACTTAAATTTTAGTTCAGAGTTCAAATTGGGTAGAGAACTGTAAAGACTTGAACAGAAAGAAACCTGTTGAGCCCTAAGTCTTCTTGCAAGTAGACCACCTCTCATCTACAGGTTCTTATTTTTCTGGGAAATGTCAATTTTCTTAAGCCGATTTCAAAGAAGTGTGTATCTCACTGAAACTCTTTTTGTCTTATAACCACTCCAAACTTTCCAAGATTCATGTTATGAACACTGTATTTATTCTTAACCATGCTCTTTCTGATACTTCTCTTAGGTGAACAGAGCCAGTGTGTGCACAGACACAGCACAGATGATTGCTGCTGCATTTCACTGTAAGGTGCTTTACCTGGAGCAAAATCAGGCCTGGGATGTTCAAGCAAACCCTCAAATTCAGAAAGACCAGCTGGGAAGGACAGCATGTGAATGCCTTAATAATAATTTAACCTCTCATAACATTCAAGCAAAATTAGTTATATTTAAAAAACCCAAACAATTTGACAGCCCAAGACAGTATGGGCTTTCAGAACCATGCAAATGAAGATCTCAGTCAAGTCTGGACAAAACCAAGAGGCAATTTTAGGACCTAAACCCAACAAAAGGAAGCTGATCTCTCGCTGCAGGGATATGAGTTTCCCAGTGCCCAAAGGCTGGCTGGGAATGCAGGCACAGACCAGCCCTTCCCAGCAGGAACTCTCAGGCTCTTAAACCACAGCGAGCACCAGGCAGCTCCAGTGGAACTCAGCTCTTGGCAAGCTCTGCTCATCTCCTTCCTTATGCACAAAGCCCCTCTCCCCCTGCAGCACCCACAGCACAGCACCCACCTGTGCCCGACACCTCACTGGCTCTGCCCACACTCCCAGTTCTCCCAGTCTGAGTCTGTGCTGTGCTGCAGGCACAACGTTTCCAAACAGGAGAGGCCACCCTGAACCTCAGAGTAATACATTTTCAGCCAGCAGCACTTGAGTATTGGGGTGTCAACACGAAACATTATTTCTCCTAAAAGGTCTTTATTAGCAAACACAGGCATACTAAATATCTAAAGCACAGTTCCATGACCTACTGCTCCTTACAGTGTAAGGAGAAAGCAGCACACTGATCTGCTGAACGTACAGCTGGGTTCAGTTTAAAGGATCACTGAGTAACAATCAAGATGCAGCAGTGCTGGGCACTGGTTATTCCACAGCACAGCAGGGCTCATATTTAACAATAATGAAACAACAAGGAGGCCCATCTTTTTTGTGGCTTCAGTTTTATTGTCCTCAGTAGCTATTTGCAGGGAAATGCTTGTGGAGAAAAGGGTTCAGCTCGATTCAAAAGAAGTTGTGCAAAGCCTGGTTTGGGAAAGACTAAACCCCACTGTAATCTGACCAGACCAGCCAGGTGCATCTCCACTGAAATCTTTACAGCTGTGTAGCATAAACTAGAAGAGATCAGCAGTAAGGACCAGATTTAGAAATTAAAATGCAAAGAGGAGGTAAGAAAAACGTCATCCATCCCTTCCAAAGAATGTTTGTAAAATCAGGTGGGTTTTACACTCTAAAATAAGTAGCTACCAACTCAAAATGTTATATTTAAAATGCAGCGTTATTTTAGACATATTTTGTTTGTGAAACTGGTCGGGATGGACTAAGAAGGGAGAAATTCCTGGATCTATACCTCCCCCAGACATTTCCCAGACATTTGAGTGCCCAAAATATACACTACTTTCTGTTATTTGATTCCATGGCAGCAACAGTTCTTTCTCCACAGCTACAGTGTTCACAGGCAGAAAAATCCCTTGGTTCCCTCCAGGCATCCAGCCCCCACCCTTATACTGCTGATACCCAGAAAATAAACCTACTTATTGTGCCCTTATTGATTTTGAGGAGCTCGAACATCTTTGGGAAACAGAGTCTACAACTCGAATAAAGATGATCTGATTAACTCTGAAATTGTACTTATTGCTACTAGACCCCTTTTTTCTTCCTAATGGGATTATTGATTTAGAGTTTATAGCAACTTAAATGTAACAACAAGACATGCTGTGGACAGAGATAAAGCAAAGAAAGAAATGTTCACTTTTAACACAGAGGAAAAAGTAATTCTTCTCTGGGCATATCAGTGGAGATAGAACAGCTTTAAAATAAATGATTTGTTAAGCATTTTCTTGTAAAACCCAGGGATGCATGTATTTGGTAGTGTTCCAAGGGACAGAGTAGCTTTCATCTGATGCAGCAGCACCTCCCTCCCTAAACATGCTTCTGTCTTCCCCCCCGAGATGGTTAATCCTGGTTTGTAGCAGCCCTGGAGAGAGGCCTGGCAGGGAGGAATGATGCAAGAACTGCCTGCGAACAAAATGTGAGGCTCTTAGTTTGGGCAGAAGAGGCCACTGACTTAGACCAGCACAGAGAACACAAGCCCATCACTTTCCCTCTCCCATAAATGAGATTTGTAGAAAATCTGAGACCTCACAAATAAAGGCACATGTAAGAAAAACATACCCAGATTCAGCAGTCAACACTATTATTAACCCCTGGATTTTTACTTTTTAATGAATTGCACACAATAGCACATTTACAGAATTGCCTTTGGAGTAAGGGGCAACAACCAGATAGCACATACTGTGTGCAAAAAACCACAAGTTATCCTCAGTGCAGATATGCTGCAGAATTGTTACTTCATGTAGAATTTGCATTGTTTTGCAGAGCAAAAATTCAGACTGATTCTTCAAAGAAAAGGAAATCTTCTCCCCCTGCTGCAATTCATGGAGAAAGAAAAGAACAAAAAAAACCAAGCAAACAAAAAATGAAAACACAAAACCCCCTACCTTGAAAATGATGCATTTACCATAACAAAATACCAATATCCAGTCCAGTTTTACAGAGCAGGACACACTGAAGTGTCCTGAATTAGGAATGGGGCCGTTTTCCAGAAATTCAAAGTAGCCCTTCTATTTCAGCTACCATGAAAGACAAAGTTGACATGTACACCACAGAAGTTTTAAAAAATGGGTAGAAAAGTTCAGAGGCAAATTAAACAGGAGCTCAGTGCTAAAACCTGAGCTTGCTGCAGAAGTCTCAGCAGAATGTTAATGTCAAGAACTACCTATTTGTAGGGGAACAGTACACACTGTACTGAACAGCCTGAGATCCAACCCCTAAATAAAAGGGGTGCAAAAAAAAAAAAAAAAAGAAAGAAAGAAAGTAAAAGTGAACAGGTATTGACCAGGTCCAGGGGAATTGCTGGGAGGAAAGACCACATGCACAAATTAGGTAGCTGAAGGCTACTGGGATTCCAGTTTGAAGATATTTATTGGACCACTTTGTAGTTTCAATTAAAAGTCCATACGAAGAGAATTGAGTGGGGTAAGTGACAGATCTTCAAAAGCAGATGTCTACAGGGAAGCATTAGCAAACAACTGGGTGTTCCACATGGATTCATACCAGGCCTGGCATACTCACCACTCTCAATACAGAAGTAAATATATATTCTACTAGCAGAGAACTTACAAACTGTACAAAGGACAACACAGCAGTAAATTAGGATGGAAAGAGGCCAACACACTGGCCTGGATGGCTTAAAAGTTTGAGGTCTTTCCAACAAAATAGGCTTCCATAGAGCCAAGACACAAAGCTCTGTGTCTAGGAACAACAAGAATTCAGCATGAGAAACTGCATCCTAGAAAGCAGAGTGAATAAAGGATTTGGACAACAAAAAGAACAAGCAATTTGTTAGGCATTCCCACTGGCAAAGCTATCTAATATCATCCCTGAGTATATGAATCCAAGAACAATGTCTGGGAGTGCAGATGATATTTGACTTCTCTAGAGGGGTTGGCAATAAGCAGTTCCTGCTTCGGACCCAGTGCTGGGGAAAGACTCATGATAGCAGAGAAAAAAAGGCACAAAAGTGTTAAGTGCAAGAAATAGCCCAGAATGTTCCTAGTCCTTAATGCCACAGGCAGAAGATGGCCACTGCTGGCTTGGGAATAAAGAGTTCTCAAATTGCTGTGCTAGAGTTTTCAAGAATACACAGTGTGCAGCAAGGAACTTCAAACTCTTTCCTCTGCCTGTAATGGCTCAAATCCAGTCCACCTGATGTTAGGCACCTTCTGTATCTCCAAAGTTAATAGCATAGTCAGAAATGCCAGTCCTGGGAAGAGAAAGTTCTTTCCAAATAACATCTCAAATCTTAAAGGCATCTTCAGCACACCTGTCTTTTCTACCCCTTAAGGAGAATTTCCACAATTCCCCAATACCGTTTTGGGTCCCTTAAGCAGAACTGGTTCTGTGCCAACCACCTGCAGGGGACGAGAAAAGTGCTTCACTCTGCCCCACTGGGCCACACTTGGGCCAGGCTGGGGTCCTCACTAAACTTTTTGTAGCTGTAACTTTCTTCTAAAGATTTTCTTAACTGAATTCAAATATTTCCATTTCATTTTTAACCCTCATGTAATGATGCTTTTTCCTCCACGATGCACCCCTCCACATTATTAATTTCAACACATGATGGTGTCTCCTGTTAAAAATTCCATAATAAATATTATTGCCAAGTGCTGATGAGCAGATTTTAAGCAGCATTTAAAGATTACAGGACCAAGGTAGGTCAAGTTATTTTAGTTCTCTCTGGAATCTAGAAAGCTCTTTTAAGCTGATTTTATGACGAACCCGATTGCCTGCTTTCATGACTAGAAATTCACCATATCTAATCCCCTTGTTTCATGTAGCAGAGCGTGCTGAGTGACACATGAGTGTTTCTCTTTGTCCAGCTTAATCAACCAGCTGCAGTTGCATTCAATCACCTTTCCTGGTGAATGAGCCTTCCCTCACTACAGCTTCATCTAGAGAATAAATTGGTACCCACAAGGAGAGCAGGAGTGCTGATGGTTGTGCTGCAATGTTGATTCAGACCCTCAATAATACTCTGTTTGCATCAGTGACCCATCAGGATGCACATAAACAGTTTGTCTTAGTCCAAAAGTAATGGGAGATAAAGCGAACTAATTCAGCTTGAAGCTGAATGCAGCAGTACATGACCTGAATGCCAGGTTTTTTGGTGGAGCATCTGATTAAAGGGAGTTAAAACTCCCTGTAGCTGTGTGAGCCTGTTTGTCCTGTCAGTAGCCAGGGGGAAGAGGGGGACACCCTCTTAAGGACACCT
Organism: Corvus moneduloides; assembly: GCF_009650955.1. NCBI lineage: Eukaryota > Metazoa > Chordata > Aves > Passeriformes > Corvidae > Corvus > Corvus moneduloides. The sequence continues at coordinate 2,533,980 of NC_045491.1, read as the reverse complement.
GGGCAAGGCAGCCAGCAGATATAGAGGATAGAGAGCATGCCCAAAGCACACGTCCCTCCTGATTGGAAATTAATTTATGTGACCTGCACACAAAATCTCCGTTTTGGGGTGGATTGCACACCCTGGTCTTGAGCATCTCCTGCTCAAGGACTCTCACTGACTCCCTCCTTCCAGCTGTTTTACTCTGTGCGCAGCTCCCTCCTAGTTTTAGCTCTTAGCACCTGTAGTGGTTAAAGACTATAATGACACAAGCAGCTTAAATAGAAAAAAAGCTGTAACAGGTACCACTGTCCTGATTTTTGTACCCGCAGGAGGTATTGGGGTAACAAAATCTTTCAGGGGACACAAAACCTTTGGATAGACGAATCCAAAGGAGCTGTTAGACTAAGATTTGGAAACTTGCTCTCAGTAGCAATCAATAGTCACAAAGAAGTTTCCTTTCTCTCAGCAGCTGTGTGTGTTTAGAGGAAGACAGACATCAAACCCAAATTGTGTGCATTTAAGTATGACCTCCGAAACAATTATGGCAGCAAAATATAGAGCAAACTAGAGCTTAATGGCTCTATTCAAGTACTTTTATCTCTAAAGGGACTGTTTCAGAAACACAGCTGAACCCAGAGACATGGCTTTGATTTCCTTCCCCCACCCTTCCAATTCAGAAAATAATTTAAATTCCGCAAGTGCTAAATTGACCTTGCATTCTCCTCTGCTTGCCTGCTAACTACTTTAACAAGTGGTGCTTCCAGCCCTTCACAGCACATCCAGAACAGAGAGTGATGCAAATGTGAACTGATGGGATCAGAGAGCTTTACCCTACCATCAATTTCTATATAAATCCAGATGGGACATCAACAGGAATTCTGCAGACAGGAGATGACCCAAAGCAGCACTAATAAATCTTGCTGTTGTCATGTTGTTCTGTTACACTCCCATCCTTTTTGAGGTTTAAAATATTACAGCAATTCCCATCTGGGGCAAGGCCCAGAATGTAATTTCCTTCTCTTCTAATTCTTTCAGCTGACAAGGCTGTCAACAGACAAGTCTCGGTCATTGAAATCAAGGTAGTTTCAGAGAGCCAGCAACATTCACAACTTCAGAGAGAAACTATGCATTAGCAAATACCATACAGCTTAGCATAGCTCTTCACTGAATCAGCTTGCAGTTGTCACTTAAACATTGATAATGCAACATAGTACAGTGATTTTTAAGGCTCTCTAAAAATCTCCAACGAGTCTTGATTTTCTGCTCCAGATGGATTTTCAAAGTCCTATTCGGAATTCACCCTGCTTGTTAGACAATATCCATGTGCACTATTCTTAGAGGTACACTTTGATTAAACAAAGATTCATGGGCTTCTGTTTTGAATTTGTATTTTTCAAAGCCAAAAAAAGCATACAGCAATGTTTCAATAATGTCTGAAATGCTGCTCAGAGTACACTCAAATAACAGAGAGCTCGTGTAACTGGATTTGTGCCGTGCACTATTACAACAGCTTTGCTAATCCAAGAAGATGTAGAGGTAGCAAAGGGATGCTGAGGAAGTGCCATAGCAATGTTTTAGGATCAGGTAGTCTCTGTCATCTCTTCAAGACACACAATCTATAAACAATTGTCATCAGTAGCCTTGTATGCTGAGCAGAAAGGAGAAGGCAGTGCTGTGGAACAGTTTTCTGGGAGTTCTTCCCACATGAAGGAGTCTTTATTGGAAGTTAAAAAAACCCCTCAGATGCAACACATTGCATATTGCATAGACTCCAGTGAACAGAGGCACTAAATCCAAAGCCCTCCAAAGCCAGTGGATTGTTCCCAGAGCTTTAGCAGATTCCTGACCACCCCATTGTACAGTCAAGTCCCTGCCTTTCGGAACTGTAGCACACAGCTACTAAAAAGCAACTGTGAAGAACCATTTCTCAATAACACTAAAAAAAACAGAAACAGCTGAAGAGTCTTTATCAGTCACATATCCCCAGAAGCACACAAGAACCATTGGCAAGTCTGACACGGGTTTCTACAGCAACACTCTTTCACCTTGGCATTTAATTCAGATTGCTCCAGAGCACTCCTGTCTGCATCTGGAAAAATAAATGATTGTCCTCCCAGTAACAAAAAAGGCTTTGATACACACACCCCTCACAGGACAGGAGAATGGATTTAAAAGCCCACCATTTGAAGGTGCAGTCCAGCCTCCCGAGATACAAACCTGACTTTTTGCCAAAGTCCAAGGGGAAGATGGTTCTTTCCATACCTACAACAATCACAACAGACATTATTTCCAACACCCAGTGCTGAATTCAGACACAGCTTTCCCCTTACCTCACACACTGCCACGGTCACAGTTCTTCCACTTCTCCCCTCAAGTGGTTTATGCTGTTTCAGCCCCCTCCCTGTCTCTCCTCAAGTGTGAGAAGTCTGCTACCATGAACAGGGAAAAATAACTACATAAAGAGAACTGCTGCTTCTTAGCTCAATGAACACCACTGAAATTGGCATCCTTCAGTGGAAAAACAAGTGTGTGAGTGACCACCTTTGAATGTAAGCACTGAATGGAAAACCAGGACACAAGCCAAGAGATATTGGCAAGATTCTTTTATTACCTATTACAATGAAGGTAGATTATTTTTATTTTCAGTCCCCACCCTCAGCCGCCAGAAACTTGCCTCAGGGGCTGGTGGAGGATGGGAAAGAATTAGGGAGAGAATGTCTGACACAACCCATCCACCAAAGAAGTTGCCCCAAGATTTAGTCTGCAAATGCCAAGCAACACTCAGTTTCACACATAAACATTCAAGGAAGATAGCAAAGCTAATATTTCAGTTAAAGCAATAAATCCTCCACCTTCTCTGTTTTTCTGAAATGGCTTGGTATAAATTCCCATCTATGATTTTTTTGCCGTATCAGAAAAGGGACCTGCTTATTTGGCAGGGATATTTATTGTGCTCAGCAAATGCTAGCACATTCCCCCCTTTAACACATACAACCCAATCTCTAAAAACTTGCCTTCTCACTGTATCCTTAAAATTACTGAGTGAAAATACAAAAAAAAAAAAAAAGGAAAAAGACATAACAGACTCCAGTGATTCAGAGTAACCCGCTCCAGCTTGTGTTTTTAAAAATAGCTTTAAAGTCACACCAGATTTTTTGTTTCATTTTTACCAGCATGTTCAGACTTGTCTCAAACAGTTTCCTGTTCTTCTCCCATTCAAGTCTATGGAAATTTTGCCTTCAGTGTAATCAGAAAAAGAAAATCAGGCATATTCAGTCCTAGTAAAGTAATCAGAAAGGCATTAAAGGGCACAGCCTAGTGAGGGCTACACATCTCTAAAGTCACTTTACAGCCATCCTTTTTCAAACTCTGCCCATGGTGAAGTACAGAACAGATGTCACTGAATTTCTGGGACCTAAACAACACCTCGTGCCAATTCAGCTCATGGATCTGAACAGGATAAGAAGATTAAAATCATGGCTACAGCCCTCAACAGGTCATCCTTGCAGGTCCCTGCATCTTCATCCCCTGGAAAATGCCAGTCCCAGTCTCCAGGAGTGAGCAGCTGACCCCTGAGCCATCAGAGGGCAGCCTGAGGCCCAAGAGTCACCTACCAGCCCCTTCCCCTCCCCAGGGCTGTCAGATGTGGCCTGTGGCTGTTTGCAGCCAGCCCCCCTCAGGCTCTGCTCACCACAGCTGAGGAAGCCTTTGCTCCTCCCCAGGCTTTGTGCATCCTCCTTCCACTTGTGCACACAGAGCCCCACCAGCCTTCAGGCAATTCCCAGAACAAATAGGCTGCTTGCTATTTTCAGCAGGAGCCACTGTCATTGCCTGGACTCACGTCAAGGCAATATTTTTCTTATGTCTTTTCCAAATCCCAAGTGTAGGGAAAAAAGAAAGACATTATCCCCCACGTAGTTTGTTCAAACTGATGTGCCAGGTCTTAAATTAACAAGTGAGAGCTGCATTCTGTCCCAAATACTTTGTCTAAAGCTCTTCCAAGCTGACCTGTGCAGTCAGTGGTGCCTGAGTAACCATGGCAGCATATCTGAACAATGCCAAATACTTTTGAACAGAGCCTGGAGCTGCTGATGGACGTGAGTAGGGAGCTGGATCTGCTGTTCCCCGAGCCCAGACTGAGAGTGATGATGGGCAGGTGACAGCACTGGTACAGCCTCAGCATTAATATTGCAGCACAAGTGAAAATGGGGACCAAACCAGCTCTGGGAGCCTCCTGAATTGCCTGGGTACCTGTGGCCACCATAGTGACCCAACCAGGCAGTTGTGACCACTGCCTTGCAAAGCCTTGGAGGCCAGTGGTCACAACTGGCCAGTGTTCCATTTGACAACAGCCCCCACCAGGCCAGAAGCCCAAAGCACACACTGACAGCTGTTTGCCAGTTACATGAAATTATACTTGATGCAGAGAGGTATTTACCTACTGCAATTATCCCTGGAGCTCGAAGTATCTGCAAGACCTTAGAAGCCTTGAAAAAGCTAATTAGTGCACTGCCATAAATAATTTGATCTCTTAGGAGGATATGTACTCTCTACACAGTAAGTAACAGCTTTCTTTAATCGAAAAAAAGGATGATTTGCCCATGTATATCTCTATTTTATTATAGGTGTTTACCAACCATTTATAATTTGCCATAAAGAAAGCAGGAAAGCAATAAATAAATAAATAAAAAAAAATAGACCCTGGCCTAAAACACAGCTCATTCCTGTGAGCTACACCATCCCTGGAAAGCAAATCTAGGTCTGTTCTGTTTTGTCAGACACAAATATCTCCTGCAGGGAAATCTCACATAAAATTAAAAGTCAGTGCAGATCACTCCTCCCAGACCCTTTTGCAGCTGCAGAGGTAGAATAAAGCTGCACAGGACAACCTCTCCTGGGCTCTGCATCAGGGAAGAGGCAGCTGCCTGCTCTGTTGCCCTCTAAAATGGGAGGAAAACCAATTGCTGCCTGATACAGTAAAAACAGCCATTCTGGAACCACAGCAGGACAGCACATCAGGTTTTCCAGTGCAAATCAACAGCCAACACCAAGTAAAATAAAAAATCTAAACAAAAGGAAAGTTATAAATCCCCTGCTTAGCTAGTGTTGTTACCCAGAAGTCTTAACATACTGCTGAGGTTGCCCTTTAAAGAGGTTTCCTTTCATCTGGTGAGGTCAGCAGAGCAATCTCCAGTAGTGGAGATAAGCCTGGGTGACGAACCCTGTTACAGTAACATAAGGAATTTAAGTTCCTCATAAGCTGGTTTAAGTGTTTTGAAAGACAAAATGTAAAAGAGCATCTAGTACCTTAAAAACCACCTAAATCCTCCTAAGAAATAGCCATTGTTACTTTTCTGAGTACTTACTTTTGAAAAGCACTCCAGAACTGCTGCTGGGCACAGCTTGGTGAGACGAAAATGAGGGCAAACCTCTTGCAAACTCCTTTTAGCATGGAAGGGAAGCACACCCAGTGCCACAGAGGCTCCAGCCAGCCCTGTGCGAGGTCAGCTCTGCCCCTGAGACTCAGGACAAGCTGAGAGGCAGCGAGGGAACAAGTGGGTACCACAGAGGTCACTGCTCAGCATCCTTCACATGGCAGGAGCCCCTGGGAGCAGCAGTGCCAGGAGCTGGACACACGTGCTGGGAGCCAGAGCAGGTGAAACACCAGAGCACCACCAGTAAATGAAACCATTTCTCTCTCTGGCATCAAGCCATCAGGGAGCTTCTGTATTTGAAGCTTTGCCAAAACATCAGCCCAGCACTCCTGTGGAGAAAGAAATGGCCCCTTGAACTCCTTGTGCAAATTTATACTTTTCTAAGAGCAGCCTTTTAGAAACAGCCATAGCCAGAGGGGCAATTAATTCAATTCTTTCCAGAAGATTTTTAGCTCTGAAAAACTCATGTATTATTTAAGCCTCACAGCTAACCATGAACATTATCAAGGTCCAACTTTCTCTTTGTGAAGGGGAAAAAAAGATCCAGAGACCTTTTGGTGAAAGATCTCTGGAAAAAATCCCACATAACCTTCAACCCCCACCACGATTCCCCAGATACCAAGAGAGACCTTTCATTTCTGGGGGGAGTTTGGCAGTACCTAACTCTCTCCATCAGCAGGGCCCTTGCTGTGTCTTGCCTCAGATTTCTACAGGGATCATCACCTGTGGCAGAAGCCTCAGCCAAACCAGTGTCTCTTTTTAGGGTTTCTACACTCCTAGCAGGATTCAGGATGATGCAATAGAAGGCAGCTGATCTTCCCTCCCAGCCTGGGTAAATAAAATCAGCTGGATGAAGAATCCTTACACACAAAGTCAGGTGCCATTAGCAAAAAAAGAAATAATCTATAGCTACATAAGCATTTTTTTAGAACAACCATTACCCTGATTGAGAAGGTGACACCTTTAAACACCTAACACAACACAGCAGTTTCACTACTGACCTGCTTTTCACCTTTGGGAAAGGCCTGAGGGAAACCTGATCTCTGAAGAAAACCAGAATCAGCTTCTCCCTGGCAGTCTCATGTATTCACACACTGGGGAAGTGTGTGTAAAAATGGGGGTAGAGCTTTGCTGGTCTTCCCTGCATTTCTGACACCTAAATCAACAGCTCAGCGAGCAAGTGCAGCCCAGCCAAAAGCTGCCTGGATCCAGGAGTTTGTCTCCCCTGCACAGGGGATCCCAGAGGCAGAGGTGATCCTCCTCTCCTCACCTACAGACAGCAAGTGCGTAGCTGGGGCCTTCAATCAAACACCAAACACATGAGATGACCCACATTTTCTAGTGGCCAGCCAGTTAGTCAAAAAACTCATCTTTGAAGAAATATAACCTGGATTTAAACACACCAAATGCTCAATTTGTTGTCAGCCAACGAACCAAGGATGTACAGAAAGGATGGTGCAATACAGAGACTGAAGAGCATTCACAGCCAAGCAGCCCCTGCAGACCTGCCCAGTTACAGCCCCGAGGATGTTGGCTTGTTGGGATCACTGATACTGCCTTTAGGAGTCCCAGCTCTACCTGGTTTAAAATAAAAACATGTTTTCTAGAAATCTGCATTACTGCATGCTCCAAGTGCTGTCACTCATCTTTCCGTAAGTTATTACTTCTGCATTCAGAGCAGTTTGGGAACTGAAGGTTGTGTTGTCACTTCCACACTCCATAAACAATATAGATGCTGGAATGTGGCAATATTTACCCCTGTTTTGCCATCAAGTTGGTATTTAAAACAGCAGACCCCAGCACCCAGCATTCAGCAAAGCATCCAAGACAATTTCACTGTTGCACCTTTTAAGAACAGAGTGAAATATGTGTAACTCTAGGGTTTAGCTCCTTCAGCTTATTTTGAAAAAAGCTGATAAATAAAAGTGGATTGACTGGAGGGGTGATGCCTCTTCTGGGCACCAGCCCCTGGGAGATGATAATTTTGCTTTTTGTCACCTCACAACACATATTCTTTTGATATGAAGTGAGTTTTGTGGTTTGTTTTTTCCTTAGGGCAGGGAAAGTACTGCTGTAGGTTGGGGTTGCAGCATGTGAGTGCATTTTAAAGCCAATCAGAATGAGAACACTTGAAATAAAGTTGTCAAATGTCTCATAGAAACCTCAGACTCTCCCTGGTCAAAGACAGTAGATGTGGATAACCATTTGTGCCCTGGCTGGTTGGTCCCTTACAGGCAGCACCTGCAGCTTCTTAGCTCCTCAAGCAGATCATCTGGTTTGCTGTCAGACCCACAGACACAGCCAGCCCTCTACAGCCTGCCCCAGGGTGGTGCCTCTGCTCTCACACTTCAGTCACCTCAGTGGTGAGCAGCTCTGTTCACACTGGTTTGGACACTCACGTTTCCTACTTTCACTACTTCCACCCAGAAGGGGTCACTTCCAGTTTATCAAAACCATCAAATTAAGTATGAACTATGTTCTGTATCCCAGGCCAGGGCAGCAGCAGCAGGCAGAGCCCAGCTGGAGCTCCAACACCCACCACACCCAAATGCACAGACCCTCTCCACTGCTAAGGCTCCACACACCTAAGCCCCCTTTGCTTGAAGATTGTGATTTAAGGCATTTAGGGAATAAAGAAAACTTCTTACAAGACTGTACTTCCACCAGTCTAGAGAGCAGGTGAATTCATAAAAGCTATGAAAGAGAATACTCAGCGTCTTGTGTGACTATAAAAGAATCAAGAGACTCATTTTACAGTGCATTTTAATTAAAAGTTCATTATAAGAATTTTCTTTTAAGAACAGCATACTACATATTCATGGAAATATGTAACTTTACCCTACAAATGGGACTGTCACCATATTATTCTTACAATTCAAACATATGAAAAATAAAATATGATATTTAGCTTTATAAATTCCCCCTCCCCCCCCTTTAAATCCTTTTCCTTTTAAATAACAAAAGTATTAACTCTTTCCCAGTACAGTGCATTTGCTATCTGCGAGCCACAAACCAAGTAGTCACATCAATGCCAAGGAAACAGCAACATTGTTTGCAAAATATTGAGAGAAAATGATAAAAAAATATAGTAGTCAGCCCAGTGCTTACAGAAGAGACAGTCAACAAGAATTGAAAAAGCAGCACATTTTCATATTACGTAGGACCATTATAATAACATATAAACCAGTGCAGAAGACTTTTATGCTGGAAAAATAGATAGCAATTCTCAGCAAGCAGAAACTGAACTTTGGCACTTGCTCATAAAAAGGCCTTTCAAAGCAAAACAAAATGGAAATTCACTTAATCACAGCTTGTATATTTAAAAAAATAAAGACATTGACTGAAGCAAGAGAAACAATAGAGAAAAGCTTACAAGCCAGGTCACTAGGAATTCAGTACATTCAGCCTACAGAAAAAACAAGTACAATCTTTCATCCACCCACCTATGCTGGGATCCTGGCTAGCAAAGGACAGGCTTTGGGACAGAACCTCACCTGAAGCACCTCTGCTTCAGTGGAGCTGTGCTGACTAAACAGCCCTTTCTTCAAACTGAACTGGTACAATGTGTCTCAAATACATCACCTCTTTATCATAACATAAGGAATTCTAATCTGCAAATTAAAAAGCAAAAGCCTTGCACTCAGACAGTGGCTGTTCTGCTCTACCCATAGTTGCACCATAACCACTGCAGTGTAAGGATTAAGTGATTTTTTTTTTTTAAAAAGGGCTAAAAAAGAATGGCTTCAGTTCAAAGGGGAGACAGTAGACTGGAAGGAAGGGTTCACACTCAGCCTGTTAATCCTGGTGCTGTCAGCACTGCACATTGTCAGGAACATGACAGTGAAGTGTGCATGGCTGTTCTCCCTCCCTGCAGAAGAACTGATGGTTTAAGTTCAGGCCTAACCAAAAGGCTGCTGCAGGCCAAAGTGTATTTTTGGATCAGGCCATAGGAAAGCAAGGGCTGCTCTAGCCAAGAAGTGCTCCTTTCATAGTCAGGCTCGATGCCCCAAACTAGCAGCTATCTTTGCACTGAGGCAGTTTACTCAATTTTTTTTTTAATTCTTTCAAGGAGTTAAGACTGGGGAAGGGCAAGGAGAAAAATAAGTGCTTTAGATTGCACAGAAGATTGTCCTACTAAAGGGGGCACTTGGATGGGAAGTGATCACAGCTACAAGTCAAGCAGACGCTCCTCACATGTTTCCACAGGCCATTTAGTAGCACCTCCAAACACATCCACATTGTTATCGACCCAGGGGATGATGTTGCCAGGCATGTTGATGGAGCAGTTGGCAATATTCATGATGTCTTCAGCTTTTAAAACCCTGTCCCATATATTGAACTGGCTCATCTCCCCAACAAAGGCTTGAGTTGCATCAAATCTTCCTCCTACTGTGTCCTTTAGGCACACAAGAGTTAGGATTAGATGAAAAGGTTATTTTGGCAATTTCCTCTTCAAACTTGAAGTCCCTCCCCACCCAGCCCCACTGCTAGAAAGAGGTGCAGAGTTAGGTCACAGAGATGAACGAATTCAGGTTTCTAGAAGGGCAACACTGAACAAGGCATTCTATGGAACAGTAACAAGCTCCAGCCTGAACTGTGTCAAAACAACCGAAGGCAAGCAGTGGTGACTGCAAAACACCACAAAAAGGCTGCACATAACCAACCTTGCCCTCAAGCAGCAGAGCAGGACGGCAGCTTTAAATTTTGAGGCTAATTAAAGAGCCACTTTGCAAGCTTAGCACAGGACAACTCCTGCAAGAACTGCAGAGATGCGTAAGGTTACCCTGAAAGCTTTATGGCTATAGATTAAACCATAACTGCAGCCCTTGCCCAATTGTCTGCAGGGCCTGTGAGAATTGATCTTTGGGTCTAAATACACAGGTTTTGTCCGGTTGTAACAAATGAGTGATTTAAACTGCCACTGCATAAGCCTAGAAGTGTTTGCTTGCTCCATTCACTACCCAAGGACAGAAATCACTCATTTTTGGTGATCACACTGACATGGAACTGAGAGCACAGGATGGAACCAAGCACAGTGCAGGCAAATAGCACAACAGAGATAAAGGAAACCTGCCAGACACTCAGCAGTGAGCTGCAGCATCTGCTCTGCAGAGTGTATTAGGGTACTGAACTGTCATTTATGTCACAGATAAGTATCCACTAAAATCAATATCAAGACAAAACTAACTTTTCATTGCTTCACCGTGAACCCGGGAATCCTGAAGAAAGACTATTTCCTACTACTTGGTAGAATATTTACATTTTGTAGTAAATGTATAATATAAGTAGAGAAATAAAGTGAAGCCAAGAGCCACACAGTTCACAGGCAATTGCTTGTGAGATGCTAACTAGAAAGGCAAGCTTCAAAATCCTTTGGGTTTTTTTTTCAATATTCTAAAAGGACTTAACAACAACAGGAATATTCTGAATATTTAATAAGTGAAACAAATATACCAATGTGTGATTGCATTAAGTATTTGTTGCCTTGTTTCAGTCTTCCTGATACTGTGTATACAACAGGACCAAGTGTTTAACAGAGAAATTCTCACAGCTCTTGTTTGTTTGGGGAGTTTTGATTTTGTTTTTCTTTAAACCCTGGAACACTGTCATTCACTCACCTGTTCCTGACCCAGGATCAAGACACCTCCAGGTTTAATTGGGTGCCAAGGAGCAAGATTCTCCCCAGTGCCAAGCTTCTCTCCATCCTGAAAAGCTTCCCACATTCCATCTCTGGTTGTCCATGTTATGCAGATATGATGCCATTTTCCATCACTAATGAAGAGAGGGAGCTGGGCAACCTACAAAAAACAGAATCATGCATGTGGCAACCCAAATCTAGCAGTTCAAAGCCAACATGTAAAGAGGGACAGTATCTACTCTGTCCTCAAAAGCAAAAACTTTAGAGGCAGGAGTTAGTCCACGTCCTACTCTGTAGGATTCCACAGAACCACAAAATTATTTAGGTTGGAAAATCCCTCTAAGATCACCAAGTGCAACCATTAACCCAGCACTGCCAAGGCCATCACTAACCCATGTCCCCAAGTGCCACATCTACACCTCTTTTAAATACCTGCAGGGATGGTGACTCCACCACTGCCTTGGGCAGCCTGTTCCAGTGCTTGACAACCCTCTCAGTGAAGAAATTTCTCCTCATATCCAATTAAAACTTCCCTTGGCATAACTTGTGGCCATTTCCTGTTTTCCTGTTGCCTGTTACTTGGGAGAAGAGACCAACCCCCATCCTGCATATTAATCTGTGGCATTTGTTGTTTAAATCTCAGTGCTGAGTCATAACTTTCCACCCAGTGCTCACATTAAGCTCCTCTTAAAATCTGGGGCTTGCCAGCAGCATTTGTAGTAACAACTTTGACTAATGGATTTGTCTGCTACCAGGAAAACTTGTGGGAACAGTTCCGTAGGCCTCACAATAAGGAGAAATCATGCTCCTTTAGGAATTTGATCTGAAAACTTACTCAGGTCAACATCAAGACATAATTGCAGTGGGCTATGGAGCAGCTGTGATGTGGAAGAAAAAAACCCTCAGAGAATACTGAGACTACAGACATAATACTGAAGAGGAAAAAAGTCATTGCTAAAGATAAGCAGACTCAAGTTTGCTTCTCCTCCACAAACCATTAAAAATAATTGGTTATTGATCTGGGAGGATGATAGGACTGTTAGAAGTCCATAATCAGCCACATGACAAACCACCTGAGTTGTGCAGGTAAACACCTGATCCCTCAGAGCAGTGAGTTACCAGGAGACCTAACTGAAGGTGGGGAGAAAGGAAGCATTTAAATACTGCTTTAATGACAAGCTTCAATGGGTCTTGTTTTCTTGAAGCTTCTTTCTGAAGCTTGTCAGAAACCATCAATGGTATGAAGTAGTTGTATCTAAAGTCAGAAAAATCATGTTTAAATTGATGTTCAATCACCAAGTATAACAAAACCAGACCATTATGTGGAGAGCCTTTTGCTCTCTGTCTTCTGCAAAATCACTCAACATTTGTAACTTCTACAATTGGAAAAACAGAAATACTGCAGCTGGCTTAGATCTCACAGGTCTTGCAGTAGTGTGGCTTCAACTACTGCTTGTGTTTCATACAACAAAAAAAAAAAAACCCAAGAAGCCAAGACCTGCTTGTAACTTCAGATAACACCTAAGTGTGTGCACATCTCATATCAAGCTGCTTTGTCTCAACACACCAATATCTGTACCATTTAACTTCTGTTTCAAGTGCTTTGTTCATAAAAGCAACTTGTAATCAGCAAGTGGAAAACAGACAAGCAGACAGTACCACCTCAAAGGCTGCTCTCAGAGGGAAGGAAGGAGTCAGTGCAAAGGTGCCAAACAGTCAGGCCTTGTTCAGGTTATGCTGACAACAAAGGGTTCATCAAGTCTCACCTTATCATTAATCAGCAGTTCAATTGGATTATTCCCCCATTCTATGAGGACAATTTCATTGGCTTGCCCGGGAACAGCATAAGAGAATGGAGTGCCAATTCCAGGAGAAGCACTTGACCTCAGCCACAAGCACACAGTAAAAGCATAAAGCTCTGGCAGAGTCTTCTTGATCTTCCCATACAGGTAGTTTGTGCGAAGAGGAAGGGAGACTTTGAATTCATCAGGTGACTTAAATGCACTGTTACCTGCAAGTACATGGAGCAAGAAAAACCTTTAACATTAAGCAAAACAATGTATTGGTAATTCAGGCTAAGACACAATTGATATTGAGAATCTTTGGCTTTAATCACTTTAGAGAGGTACAGGAAAAAAAAGTATATTGAAGTAGTATTTAATGAATGTTGCTTTTGCTGCACATAAAAATACAAATAGATTTTATCACCATTGTGAAAATTATTTCGTTTATTTCTGCTCATTTAGAGCAAAAGAATAGATGGCAGAACATCTTCATTGCCTAGTTCATGGCTGGTGGCCTGCCTATTTCCAACAATTCAAACTGGTTTAAAAGAAGTGATATAACCCAGTGAGATATTCTGAGACATGCTTACAAAACTGAGAACCCTTAAGACCAAAACTTTCTGAAGATGCAATATTCTGTATCCTATACTTGATATAGATGCTTATAAATAATTTTCTAGAATTAAGTATTAAGAAATAAATCCCACATCATGCCACAAAATACAACCCACAGTTCTGTAGTAATGTCACCCTCAACTTTTTAGCAGCCTGTTCTTCTGAGTCTCACTCATTTCCTTTCCTACATTCCTGAAAAAAATTTAATTCCCTTGCCAAATTCACACTTCAGTCCAAATGAAAAGCTGTTGCCACAAAAGGTTGCCACAACTCTCATATGTATTTTTTAAACCACTGGCATTCTCTCAGTTCCCATTCTCAGACGCAACTGAAGTGTTTTGGCTGCATTTTTCACAGAACGAGGGGGTGGGAGAAGAAAAAGCTTCTCTTTCTCTTGAATCTGTCTTGAGGAACTTAGAGAACTGAAATGTTCTCAATTCTAAGCAAATAAAAAAAGCAGGGTCTTAGGGTAATGTAGAACAACCTCCATTAGGCTGCTACAACCAACCTCACACAGAAAACCAGAAACATATCCCATTAAAAGAGCAATTATTTTTGGGCTAGATGGGCAAAAAATACTGCATTTTAAATAAAAGCACAATAGAAATACTACTTTCAAATGAGGTCAGATCATATACAGTCTGTATTTAACACACAAAAAAAGATAAGTTCTTAGATCACTATTACCCTGACTTTGATTTCACAGATGAACCAGAACAGCTAAGCTGTACAGTAATAGAGAGCAAATTGCACAACTAAAAGAAAGACTTTATCTTGGTTCCTGTCCCAAATTCTCCACTTCCCTGGAGACTTAAGACAGCCCTCACTCCCCACACAAAAAAATAAAGGTGGGAACAGGTTATTTTTAGCCTAACTGAATTACACATTCTCCCACCACTCTCTCTTTCTGATATGAGTCACATCTTTCAGAGACAAGGACTATCTATACTTGACACATAAGACATTAACAGGCCACTAATTCTCCACAGCTTTAGTTGCAGGTTAGGCTTTATCTTGGCTCTCAGGAAATACTAAAAGCCAGTAGAAGATCATCTTCCTCCTTCCCTTTTCCCCTCCTTCACACTTTTTAGATGAAAGAAGAATAGATACAGTATTACAGAAAGGGGTCCTTTAGGCTGCATTTCTAAACTCATGAGATATGCATGTTTGTACCATTTGGAAGGCATGTCCATTAAGCTGCTTCTAAGCAGAAAGTTATTCACCTTGAGTTATTCACTCATTTAAGGATTGGGCAGTGATATTTACTGCCACTCTAGCCCTACACGGTCCACCCTGTACCTGTATACAGTCAATGCAGAAAGAGTTCTGTGCTTTAGGTCACTTCCACAAACATTTGTAATTCAAATAAACAGACTCTACTCAAGCAGAGAGATCTCAGTAATAATTAAGTCAAGAATCAGAATGAATGACTAGGATTACGAGAGTGTCCCCCAGTGGACCATGTGTAATCTACTGTAAACTCTGAAGGCTGTAAGCTTGGAGTAGGGCACAATTCAAGTATCTGCAGCTATCCAAAGTCATAACCAGCAACAAAAGGAAAGGTCACCATCAATACTTCCAAAGCATCAGGAAACAAAGCTGATATAAAATGCCATTCATGACATCAAAGGTAGTTGTGCTACTTAAATTTAGCCCATATGACTCTCAGTCCAAATAAAGGCAGTCCTACTCAGATGTGTGCTTGACATTATGTAGCTATTTACACCCATGCCATACTTATTCCTATCTCCACTTGCCTCCTTATAGATCTTTCCATCCCACAAACACTAAGAGTTTCATCCTAGCCACCCACACACGACAAATTAAGAGACAGGAAGCCAAAGCCAGGCAACTGGCTGTCAAGCAAGAAGCCTGTGATTAAAGAAAAAGGAGAATCCAAGTATTTGCACTGTCACCTACTATTTAGTCCAGTACCTTAATGTCTTCCCCTCAAGGCCCAAATTTAGTCTACTGCACTGGAAGGAAGGAGTAAGCAAAATTAATCAGCATGGGGAAGCACTTAGATTCTGAGCAATTACCTTTCTCCAATTCAGACACTCTTTCTAGCAATGCATTCAAGGCTGTCTCTGTCTTCTGCCGGTGGGCTGAGGTCTCATTGTGAAGCAGAGACTTCTCATCCTCCAACTCAGCCACTTTGCTCAGGAGTTGGCGCTCCAGGTCCCCGAGCCTCCGCTGAAGCATCTCCCGCAGGTCACTGGGCAGGGCTGCATAGGACACGTTGGCTCGGAGCTGGTGCTTTAGGGGAAAGCAGAAAAAAGAAAAAAAACCTGTCACTTCTGAAACAGAAACTGTGAAATGCAGATATGCTCCTGATTCAAAGGAGGGAAGTAAGATCATGGAACTCTCCAGCAAGTACAGAAGAGGTACTGCTTTTTAGCACTTGTCATGCTCAGTGCTTTTATCAGCACTCTAGCTAAACAGTTCCTGAAACAAAAGGGCACTTTTGTTAGAGGCTTCCAGCACTTTATATGAAGGAGTTTTCATACATTTAAGTTCAATAAAATCAATGTAGGGAGCAGGTCTGATGCACTCCTATTAATATGTATACATGTGGCACATAAGACAATTTTTGCTTTACTTACTGTTAGTGGCAAATAAACAGAAAAACTATCACTTCATCTCAGATTAAAAATTAAGCTACTTTGAAACCAGATTTACCAAAGTCAGGTGCTCTTTAGATCAACTGTAAGTATTAACCAGTGAAAGTATTCTTATTCGAACTGGAAAAAAAAAAAGGTACCTCACACTCTCAAAGAAAACTGGTACCTTTAAAGATACTAACAAAACGTTTCCATCTACCATGTTATTCTAGTGGAGTTTCTCTTCTACAGCCCTAAAAAGAATGCTTCAGGAAGACAGCAGTAGTAATAAAAGGATGTAATACTAACAGCTCATTCGAAACTGCACTTGCAAAGCAGTGCTGACAGAACAGCTTTTCAGAAGTTACTCGCCATCCTCACATCAGCACTGACTGAAGGACAGCAGGACGACACATGTGAGGCTTTCAGGGTGTGAAAAGCAAAACAAAATCAGCGTGAATCCTGTGAGGAACCTCTCTACAAAACCTTTCCATGAACAGCACTCAAAACATGGGCACTGTCCAAAGGCTCATGGAAATCACTTATCGGTGGGCTTGGACCAAATCCCCTTTCTGTTCAGAGGCGCACAGAATCGAGCTCTTTTTATTCTATGTCAGCTCTAAGTACATCATCTTATCTGCACCATCTGCCCAACACAATCTCCTCATTACCACTGGTCTGTTCAGCACCATATGCCGAGGTCTTACTGCCCAAGACGTCAGCTTTGTACCTCAAACCACATGAAGTCACATTCCCAGAAAGAGAGATTTACACATTATTAATACAGAAACTAAGCTGGTGACAAGCAGGGAAACCATAATCTTCCCCCACGCAGTGGGAGAACACATTCAAGAGCAGCCCCTGAGGGTTTTTACCATTAAAGAGAGAAGATAAATAACCAAAAGAACATGACAAGCCAACCGAGCCGCTCGCCCCCGGGGCTGGGCCAGTTTGGATCTGTCTCCATAAGGATCCCGAAGTGCCCGCTAGACGTGAAGCGGCTCCGCTGCCCGGCCCTACCTCCAGGCTCTCCAGCCGGTCCTTCAGGGTCTGCATGGTGCGGCTCAGCTGGTCGATGACCTGCGCCGGGTCCCGCGGCAGGTCGCCCATCGTGTCCTTGCCCTTGCCCACCTCGTTCTTCCACGCCCCCGCGGCGGACTTGCCGTCGGCGCCCTCGCAGCGGCTCAGCTTCCCGGTGAGCTCCCGGATGGCCTCCCGCTGGCTGCCGATGGTCTCCTTCTGCTGCAGGACGGTCTCCCGCAGCTGCAGCACCGTGGCTTTGAGCTCCTCCTCGGGGGGCAGCGCGCCGCCCTGCATGGGCACGGGGGGCAGCGGGCAGCCCGCGCCGGCGGCGTCCAGCGGCACCGAGGTGCACACGAAGCGGCTGCCCGGCGGGCTCTCCTGCTCCCCGGCCGGCGACCCCCGCCCGCCAGCAGCTACGGCGAGCAGGAGCCCGGCGGCCACGAGCAGCATCCCGGTTGGCGAGCGCAGCGCCCGCTCGGCGGGGCGGCCGGGGCCGAGCCGCGGTGCCTGGAGCGGGTCCCGCCGCCCCGTCCCGTCCGACCCGTCCCGTCCGGTTCCCCTCACAGCGCTCCCGCGCCCGCCGCCGGCCGCGGCTTTTATGGGCAGCGAGCGCGCGGGGGGCGGAGCCCGGTTCGCACCGCGTGCGCTGGTTGGCTGCGGGCGGCGCTGACATCAGGCGGGGCGGGGCCGGGAGCGCTCCGGGACCGGCCCGGGCCGAGCCCCGCGAGCCGCGGCGGGGCCGCCCTGGGGCCGCCCTGGGGCCGGAGCTCCTCCCGGGCCCGGCCTGACCCTCTCGGTGTCTGCTCACACCCCGTGTCCCTTGTCCTCGCACCACCCTCCGCGGTGAAGAGCCCGGCCCCGTCCACCTCGATGGTCTCTGCCGACCCCGCTCCTGCTTGTCAGTGTCTTTCTGGTACTGAGCGGGTCAGAACTGGACCCGGCACCTCGGGGTGATCCACGCAATGCCGAGCGAAGGGATTATCCCGTCCCCTCCACTCGCTGCCTACACTGCTGCTAATGCAGCCTGGGATACGGCCGGCCTGGGCCAGCTCTTGGACCTAAAAGATAGTGCTGTCAGAAAAACGAGAACGGTTCAAGATGTGCATCAGTATTCATCAGTGTTATGATGGAGGGGAAAGGAACAGGGACATCGTACTCATTAGAGTATGAAAATTCTATGCTTGGACCACAAGACCATTGTTGTTTAGGTATACTGTTTGTGGCATCCAATATTTTTAATGCTGATCTCTTTATTTACGTGAGTTACTTGAAATTTATAGTCCGTGAAGGCTTTTATGTTTTCCGAGTGACATACAAACACCAAACAGTTCTTGCAAACTTCTTGTGGAAATGCAATAAAAACTGTTACCTCACTGGAAAAATAGAGAGACAATTTCCTTATGCATCAGCAGAGGCTGCTCTTAGGACTCCCAAATCTTTGAGCAGAAGTTCAGATTTTCAGAAAACTTACATGTATGGAGACGAAAGACATTTTACCATAGGGTCAGTAGCTCCTACTATGAAATACATAACTTACTTAATAATAATGAATAAAAATTAATAAAGAATATGTAGTTGAAAATAGTTTTAGCTTTTTTTTCAGTCAGTATGAGAATTGCTTTGTTACAGAATGAATTAACAAGTTTCCAGGAGTGTGTACCACAGGGACAGTTAAATCTGATTGTTTCATGGAGTCCAATTTATTTGTTCAAGTCTTCAGGCAATGTCCTGTTTAAAGTCACAGGAGTCAAAGGGAACTGCAGCCACTGTCCAGCCAGACAGCTGAGATGCAGCTCCTATTGCTTATTCGAGGGGAGAGAACACCGGGGGCAGGCAGAGTTCAAATGCAACCAGAAGCTCCAATTTCCGTCTGAACTCCCTTTGTCTGGAAACCAGGTCTCAGGAGACTGTGCTGCTTCCTGGGTGAATGAAAACGTCCCCACTCAAGTGCAGAGGCTCTGACTAATGCCTGGTTAGACATTTCACTCCTGTCGAAATCAACAGCATATCGTTGCTTCATCACTTGGCTGATTAAAATTCTGGATGCTGCAGTGAGGAGGACCAGGCAAGAGCACCAGGAACGTCTCACCTGTCAACACAGGGTCTTTGCAGTCCACATAAGTCAAAGAAATATTAAAGCTTATGCAGAATAATGTACCAGAGTTATTGCTCTACATGTAAAATTAATCAGTCCCATCTGTATTGCATTACAGCTCATTTCTCCCAAATTTCATGTGAAGCGGTATGAAAAAAGTAATAAAATAATTGTAAAATGCTGGATATAGCCTGTAGGACAACAGTAGTCAATTGCTTTTACACAGGTTGATTCTACCCTCTAAAGTATGAATTATGATGGCACCCTGTGCAAATAACCTCACATTACTTCAAAATAAACTTCAAACTCCTGATCTTGATTTTAAAGCCCACTTTACAATTCAGAGCTGTTCTCAAGCAGATTTTGACTGAATGCACGACTGTAATAAAGGCATTGCATCCTTTTAAATTCAAGGAATGTATAACTTGGAGGTTTTGCTTAATTATAGATAGATTTTTGTCATGATCTCTTATTCAGACAAGCTGAGGAACAATACGAGCAGCAGCAAGCAATAAACATCTGACTTCCAGAGTTCTGTAAGGTATATGATGGTAAATTGCTCATGACAACAAAAGTATTGTCCTTTATTACTCTACTGTTTCTTCTTGACAGGAGAGGTCAGTAAAACAGGAAAGAATCCCAACAAAGACACTCAGAAATGTCAGTTATCACACAGTGGGGTATAAATGTGGAGGACATGGGGAAAGACAGGTATTATCCATTGTGCTTCTTAATATCCTTAATATTTTGCTACGGTACTTCAGTGCTTTCAGAATAAAAGGGAGGTGATTGCCCTGCTCTGCTCTGCGCTGGTGCAGCCTCACCTCGAGTTCTGTGTGCATTTTTGGGCACCACAATATAAAAGAGTCATTAAACTAATAGAGACAGTCCAAAGGAGGCCACAAGGATGGGGAAGGGTCTGGAGGGGAGGTCCGGTGAGGAGCAGCTGAGGACACTTGGTCTGTTCAGTCTGGAGGACACTCAGGAGAGACCTCAATGAGGTCTCCAACACCCTCCTGAGGGGCAGAGGAGGGGCAGCTCCAATCTCTGCTCCCTGGGATCTGGGACAGGATCCGAAGGAATGGCTGGAGCTGTGTCAGGGGAGGTTTAGGCTGGATATTAGGAAAAAAAATTTCACCCAGAGGGTGTTTGGATACTGAACAGGCTCCCCAGGGCAGTGGTCACAGCAGCAGCCTGACAGAGCTCAAGAAGCATTTGGACAATGCTCTCAGGCACAGGGTGTAGGGCATTGCAAAGGCTGTCCTGTGCAGGGCCAGGAGCTGGATTTCAGTGATCTCTGTGGATCCTTTCCAACTCAGAATATTCTGTGATTCTATGAACCCAAACAACATGAATTACCCCACTTTACCCCACTTGCAGATTCTAAGACCTAAATTTAATGCGTGCAATAATTTATTGAAACACTTCTTGTGACTGTAGGCAGTGTTTTTTCATGTTGAAGGCCATATAAATCTTCATTTTGAGAGACTGGCATGCAGCAGTATATTATCATAAATAATAAATCTTTAAAATTCTGAGAGAGTCTATCATTATTACATCAATACATCACATGCTAAAGCATAAGCTAGCTGAATACTTGATCAGTCAAGATGTTTTAAAAGGATAGGCTTTTTTTCTTATGACCAAGATGATCACTTCATAGGCACCGTGACGATATTTCACTGCTGGATAAAAGTTGATCGGCTTAGAGGGGGAAGCACAGAGAGCACAGGCAACTTACAGTTGCTTTTGAGAGATTTTTGAAACTTCTGGTTCTGTGGCTGTCAGGAAGCCTAGTGTGTCAGCAGCCCACAGAATGGATTTTTAATTTTTAATTTAACTTTGACAGTTTCTATTGCCTTCAAAAGGGCTTTATTCTCTTTGGAAGCAGCACTTGCATGCTAGCTGCTATCTGTCTTTGATGCCTAACTGTAGTGTCTAACACCAGAACTTCAGTGTCTGTGTAAAATGCATTGGGATTCTCAATAATATAAAGGGTTTGTGTTTAGGATGAAGGTCTGGAATTCAGGGGAGCTGACATAAATCTTTGTTAACACACATCTGTCTGGCCACTATCACTAACACAACTTTGCAAAAACTTCTAAATAAATTAGGAGACCATGCCTCATTTTTTAAGGTGTAGCTTAAGCACATGAAAGGCAGCGTGCAAGTGACTTTAGATGAAAGATTGGCTTCTTATTTTTTTTGATTCTTCAGGTTTGTTCCACTCATTATTATCCAGATATTCAGTGAAATATTGGTCTTTGTTATCTGAAAGGCCTGATTTAAGCTAGACCTACAGATACAGGTTTAAGTCCTTTTTATAGGTGACTTAGAAATTCAGGTCTTACTGTAATGGAAGTTAAGCATTTAAATGGCTAAAGGAATTTTCAAAAGTGCCATGTTTCCAGCTTTGTCAGTAAGAAGGGATATTTGAAAAAAAAGTCTAATTTCTCTACATCTCCTTAGCATTTCTCAGATTATAAACTCACACTAGGCAGAAATTGTCTATTCCTGTATGACTGTGCATCACAACAGCACTTGATGCTTATTATTTGTATCAGAGCAGTGTTTATATTAGCTAGGTTGTAGTAGCTTATTTATTCCATTTTCTTCTAAGAAAATGCTACTTGGGCTGCCATTTACAACTTCCAGAAGTTGAAAAAATAAATATTTCATTTGTGTAATTCCTTAAGTATGTATCACTGTCAAAAAACACCAATTTCACTTCTTTCATCACAAGTTTAGCTATTTACTCTATTAACTAGAGAACTATTCACCATTAATGAAGCCTGAAATTATGCAAGTTTATCAGTATCTTCCAATATGTTTGCTGAAGCAATCAGATATGAACTGACTCTGTATTTATTCTTTAATATCTACTTCTGACTGCATAAAAGTCCCCTGGCTACTGATTAGAGAGGTGCCACAAAACTGAACTCCAATATTCTTAAGCATGTTACTATTCTTAAGCAAATGTTACTACCAGAAAATTTAGGAGGAAGAGAGACAATTAACCAGACATGAAACTCTGGTTTGCCTACAAAAGCTAAAAGTCACAGCATCCAGAAATAATTGCAGCACGAGGATTTTGTTCAACACACTCCAGGTGTTCTTTATATTCCCATTTTACATAGTTTTTACGGATAAAATAGAATATTAGAAGAAACCAATCATTAAGAGACATTCTCCATTTTTCTTTCCATAGCCTAGGCTGGTCTATGAAAATCATAAATGAAAAATATATTCCCTTTCAAGCCAATAGGATTTTTTTCCATTGATCTGAATAAATTCAGGATTTCTCTAGATCATTTAGATGACACATCACTTTTCTGAGAATCATTAGTTTGGATGATCTTCCTCCTAGCAGAAGGACGACAAAACTCACTGTAAAAACTAACTTTGTCAGAGATTCACTGCAGGAACTTTCAAAGACCATCAGGTACTTCAAAGAGAGCTTACTGCCTCCAGCATTCCCATATGCTGCTGGTGACTAAAGGACAGGAACAGGAGACTTTGTGGGAATACACATGAGCTCCTGTCACACTGGCACTGATCACCTACCAGCAAGACAGCGGGTCAGCCACTGCAGGACCTATTCCCTTCCTGCTCTACAGACATTTAGCCCAAAATGCCAGACTTAGGCATCTGAGAAGTGAAATAGGTTCGTTATATTGGAGTACAAGCCCTGAGAGCTTCACCTTTATTGTTCCATTATTATTAATGCACATTCCCCTGAAATTGTGTGAATTTTGTCCAATTCCAAGAGCAAGACAAATCACAGCATTTGGCTGAAGCCTGCCTACATATAATATATATTGCAATGTATTAAATGCTTTTACATGTTCAGATCTGGATATTTTTTGCTCAAGTTTCTTTTCATAACTCTAAGTCCACTTAGATCTGGTGTTTTTGAAGAGTAAGATGCTACTGTGAAAAGACCTAATATCACACTTCTTTCTGTAGCACGTGAGAGGCGTTTCCTCTCTGCAGGCTCCATTAGCACCACTTCCCACATGGACTTTTGCTCTCAGAGCAGGAGCTGAAACGATCAAACTCCGTTGCAGGTGTCTCAGTGCTTTGCACAGGAGCAGGATGAAGTACCTCCTGTCATCTCTCCAAATACTGCAGTGTAGATAATTATTACCGTCCACACTTAGGCTGCTTTGGGGGGTTTCTAGAGGCAATAAGACTATGTCAGTCCCTTGAAATGTTTCCAGGTGTGCAAACTTTAAAGTCCAGCAGCAGGTGAATAGTTTCCCTGTGGCTGGCTGCGAAATTGTGTCCCTTGACCAATCGTTGTCACTGTGGTATTAGAAATGTCTTTCTTCTTTCCAGGACGCAGTTACACAAACCACAAATACATGTTTGTACCAGTCATTGAAATCTCTACGTGTGTGCAAGATGCTCACACACACTCACAGACATATGTTACATTAACTGTATTTTTTAATACAGAAACACACCCTGGGATTTAGAGCCAGAATCCACAGAATAGAATGTAATGTACCCACCTTGTGACAAAGGGAGAGAGAAAAGAATACATGAGAGATTAGAAACCCAGGACAAAAGGCAGAACACCTTTCTGTGCCTTTCCATTACAGAACATTACTATAGAAGCAGCCCAGTCTTTCATGTGGGTGAGTTAGTTTCTCAGTTCTGTCAGGAGCAGAGTGATAACCTTGAGTCCTCCCACCAGGGATTTCCCTTCTCCGCTCACTATTTTTGTGTCTCACTCTGTGACTGACAATTAGAAATGCTATTATGTCATGACCCATATGACATGTGAAATGCCAAAGCCCCAGGTGTTCTGAGATGATGTTAAGTCACCTCAATAGGTTTCATTTCAAGTTCTAATGAGTGTCACACAGTACTGACTCATGGAGAGGATCTGTAAAGTTCTGTTAGGCCAAGGGAAAAAAACCCACATTGTCTGTGGAGGTAGTTTTTGCAAGAAACTAGAATGTGCACAGATGGAAGAAGACTGACACAGGAAGATTGCAAAATGAAGGGTTATGTAACTTTAGCTAAGGATGCTGCACCATGCTTCAGACTAAACACCTGGGGCTAGATTTGATAGAGAATCTGGAAATCAGTTTATTTACACCAGCAGTGAGATTGTGAAGTATTCGGGCTTCAAGAGCAGCTCCACTATTGACCCATGGAGGGCATATCCTGCCCTGGCTCGGGTAGGGTTATTTGCATTAAGAGATACTTGTGTGTGAGAAGAGTTAACCAGCCCAAAAATTTTTAGATTTTAATTGTCAACAATGCATTTACTTGTCATTGTACTAACTCTATTTGGCAAAACAGGAATCATATTTCAAGTAGGGTAGATATAAAAAATTTTGATTGTAATGCTCATAACAGATTTAGCTTACCCCTCCTGCCACTTGCCCAGTTCCATTTTGGTTTAATCTGTTATCTTTTCATCATTTAAGATGACAAGACCTTTGAGGGAGTGATTGGCCATTTTCTATGTGTTTTAAAGTACTCAGCTAACTCCCCACAGACATTAAATACAAGTACTCAGTATCGTAATGATGCTATTCCCATCTATATTTTTATTATCTAATATCTAAATTCACTGGTAGTTTTACATTTAATTGTTTTTCTCAGTATCTTTTACACAGTATGCCATCATGAAATGATGTCACAAACTAAATGTCTTTCTTTGTGGACTGATGGGTATTCATTAGAAAACATACATTGGAATAGCAATAAATGCAGTGTTAAAATTTTCAGTCCTTTGCATGTAAGTGCTTAGCAATATTTCAGGTATCATTAACTGAATGGCATTAAAGTAATTAATTGGTGAAACAGATCCCACATCAATGTTTTCATTCTCTAAGGCATGGCAAAATTTTGCAGTTGCAAATTACATAGATTTCATTTTCAAATAGAATGGAAAATCTTTTGCCTATAAATCCTTAATCTTCAGCCTGTGAAAAATATTGTGGACTATGAAAGAGCAGGTTCTACATCCTTGCTGTGCCTTAGCCAGTCTGAACAAAGGTCTAATGAGTCTCTGAACAGTGTGAAAAAAATCACTGGCTGTCTGACTAGCCAACTGTAGGGCAGGACAAAATCCAATTTGTCTAGGTTTGATTGAAACTTGAGTTAACTGTCAGTGCCCACACAAACTGGGAAAAATAGGATTAAAGGCCAAAGAGATATTAACAGTGGAAATCTTGTACACCTGCTTTGACAGGTGACTTTTGCACTTCACAGGTTTAACTAAGGATCATTTTCGCAGCAGTTCTTATGAAGCTAAAGCCCTTCTAAATGAAATTATTAAAAAACAACTGAGGATTAGAGAAATCTAAGCTTTCATAAAACTATCCAAGTAACAATAAGCAAAGATAAAGCAGAGCACTTACATTTCAAAATAATTAGATGTCTGTACATCAAAATGCAATCAGGTTGTACAGTGCTAAGGGCCTTGGTCATCTATTTTTCCTCATACTCTGTAAATTATTAATCATACACCAAAATAATTTTTATTCGTGATTATGGGAGTACAATAATATTTCACAGACTGTGAAAATTCTAAGGGTGAAAGGGAGATAATCACCTTAGCTCATAACATGACTTCACCCAGATAACTGCCAAAAATTATAACTCAAAGCCATTCAGCACACAAGAGCTGATGTACAGTTCTGGTTTAGTCTGGATCAGTGGCAAATAATTCAGTACAGAGCCATTGAGCCACCACAGCAAATAAGTCAAGGAATTTCTCTCCCGTTGTTTGATCTGATAACAAGGCTTAGTGTCAGAGCTGCTCAAGGAAATGCTACAAATCCAAAAGTGTAAGTTCAGATCCTGATGCTGGGTAGTGTTCCAAAGCCCACGCTCAGTCAGAGCAGTGGTAAAAGAGTAGGTGGCTGTTTGAGCTGGGAAGTCAAAGGCAGCAGGCACAGTAGTGTGCCACAAGCTACAGATGGGCCTGGCTTGATCTCCCATCACCCTGCTGTGGAGAGATGAGTGAAATTCTTAAAACCAGGAGATTTTGGAATCTCATCCCCAATGTACGAATAAATGAAAAATACTATTTATTAATTTGTGTCCACATTTAATTTTTAGTGTTGTTGTGTCATGCTTACACAAAACATTGTTTATGAATAAAAGGCCCTGAAGGGAATATTCTAAAAATAAAGGGAAAAGTGAAGGGAATATTTTTAAAATATTGTCTGACTCAGTTGCCATTGTGCAAGCCTCACTCAGAATTGTGCTTTATAAAACACTGCTTTGGGCTCGATCACCAGACCTAATCTCCATTTGCCAAGCTACAAGGTGCAGTCAATGCAGCAGTGATGAAACCAATTGCTGGGAAAACTAAACATCTTCTCGTGATTAACAAAACTACCTATTGTTAGAGGTTGCGATATTTCTAAGTTCAAGTGTGGAATTAGGTATCGGTAACTGATTTTTTCTTTTTTCCCTGGAGAGATTTGACACAAGCTCTTGATGCTTGGGATCTACAAAGATGCAGTAAAACCAAATGAGAACAAGTGGAAGCACTGCTGTGGAGCAAGGCAGAGTGCTCATGTGAATGAGGTTCATTACAAATCAGATTCACTCCACTCTCCCTCCAGCTGCAGTAAAGGTAAAACTTGTATGAAAATACCATTGCTCACTGCAGCTCTGCAACTCTTCAAAAAACAGATTGATCCTTGTGGTAAGTGGAACCTGGATACAAAAGGATTGCTGAGCAGCAACCAGAGGGCTCAAGATTATGACAAGGAGATTATCCCAGTAAGAACCACTCAAAAAGCAACTGCCATCAAGACCTTTTATCTACAGCATAGTTCTGTGTGGCTTACAAGGTTGGGCAAATTTTATGAGATATTTAGTAACAGAGAGGAAATATCACAGCTCAAAATTCAGAGTCTTAGCAGGTGTACACTCTCACATCAGCATTATTGTCCTGAGCCATAGTTTTCATTATTGCAGGTCTTTATTTTCAATTTGTTCAAAAATCATGGATAGGGCCAAATAGAATACTGAAGTCCAGAGGAACTGTGCAAAAATGGGAGGTGTCTTTATCTGTGAACTGTACTCATTCAAACCCAGTGAACACTCAGGTGAGCACAAGTCCCTGAGTTAGCACGTCCTAAGTCACCACCTCCAGGACAGAGCTGCCTCCTAAGGCCAGTCAGCAATCCTTGTGCCCAAGCTAAAATCACGGCTTATGTCTTTCAGTGAGAGTTCATAACGTGGTTTATTTACCTAGCACTATTCATTCAGAAGCACTCCAGTCTTCTAAAAATAACTCTGTATATTATACACATTCCTCAGCAGATGCTTAATGAACCTAAACACACATCCTAAGAAAAGCAGGGTAGCTCCAAGCTCAGTTGGGCTAGAGAAAAGGTCCCTGATTTATCTGCAGCTAGCCTGGAGTACCCAAAAGCTTTTGTTGAGAGAAGTTTAAAAATTCAAGCACTACTTAAAAATCACACGTGAGAAAATGATTTTGGAATACTCCACAGAATCCGAGCTGATGCATCCAAGGTGCATCACTGAGCTGTCAGAACGTTCCGCACACACTGCAGAGCAGCCTCTAATTAATCCACTGAGTGCCATTAATCCAGCTGCTGATGGGGGGTGTTCCTGGCATCACAAACAGCACCTTGCACCTGAGCACAGCAATGTGAGTGCATGAGATACCTGGGACCCTTTTAATAAGGCAGGTTGGTATTTGAAGGCCATAATATAGCATATTAAGGGGACATATTTTTGCACATGAGCCTTCTGGAGAACAATTCTCTATGTTTAGCTGATATCCCTTTATACTTCCATTAATTTGTTAACTCTTCTACACACAAGTCTTATCTGGAATTCATGCTCTGTGTGTGATTTCTTTCTTCCTGACCGTGCACGGGTGCTGTGCAGTATCAGACATCTGTCCACTCTCCTCATCCCCTCTGGCTTATTCATAGGTCATTTTTGGAATTTTCCCCCATGTTTTGAGCATTGTAAGCATTTTTGGAATTTTCCCCCATGTTTTGAGCATTGCAAGTTTGATGCATTTAACTTAATTCTTCAAAGATACGTTTCCTTTTTCTTGTTGATGGGACGAAAATTATAATACCAAATCTTCCATGTGGATGCTGTATCTTATGGAGACTATTGTTGTGCTTATAATGGTTATGCCATGATTTTTTTGGTGGACATTCCCACTCATAAATGTCTAGGATATTTATAGAAAGAAAATGTGTGAGGCACTAACATGGCTAAATAAGTTCAACATTCAAACACACTTTTGTTTAAAGTCAATTTAGCTGCACATGATGTTTCTGAAGCAGTTAAGTTTCTTTATAGTGAAGTCACTACATCTAATTGTTTAAATCACTTAAAAATTTTAATTACTTTTCTTATTTGAGGTATATGTCAATAATCCAACTAGTCCAAGTAGGTCCCTGGTTAAAACTGCGTCAATAACACCTCTGGGTACTATGTCTGAATAAGCTGCAAGCATATTAAGGCATTACTTTCTGTGGCTTTTGTAATATATTATGCACATAGATGAAAGTGGCAAAGTTTTTAACCTCATCAATGAAGCCTCAAGGGGGCAGTTATGGTGTAACTACATGGTCTCAACCAGATGGAATTCTTTGGGCTAAAAGATGAAAAAGTCCACAATTTATTCCAAGCATTCTTTCTCAAGTCTATTGCTGCAGGGCTCGAGTGAATCCAGAAAACCATTTTCTGAACCAGAAGTAAAGGGCCACAAATAAGATTTATTAAGGAGTCCTTCTTTTAGTGTAAAATTACACTTTGCCAATTTCAATTTCAATTACTCCCTTAAGAAATCCAGCTAAGGAGGGAGATTCAGGACATCAGATACTTGTTTCTCTCAGAAATCAGATTTGCTAGTGAAGAAATTTAAATGTTTGAAACAAGAAGGAATGTATGTCACTGATGGGAGACCAGATCCTTTTGTCACTTACATTTGTTTCAGGGTGAGAAATTCTCCTCGGTCACCACCTTCATATCAGTTCTGAAGAAGCTCAAAGTGAAACTAAGAATAACACACGAAATTTCAGTGTAAAAATATACCTGTCTTTGCTTAAAACACTACTGTGATTCCACATGATGTGCAGAATTCGTTGGTTGAATTTAACTGTACATAGTATCTCTTGACATGAGAAAGCATTTTGATTTGCTGCTTTCGACTTCAGTAAACACAGCTCCACTGACTTTTTTCAGCAATCAGTTCACTCACTTAGCTGTCTAAAATGAATGGGTGGTTTTATTTGGGTTGGTTTGGTCTGCAGAGATAAGTAATGAGTTTCTTATACCCCTGCAAATAAAATTAAAGTTCTCTCTTGTCAACAAGAAGGTGATTAGGGCTTTGAGCACAGAGAGGAGCTTATTACAGCACACATAGAATCTGCTCCCAGTAATGGTTGCACAGTCTGCCCATGCACTTATAACACTTGATAGGTGTTCATCTAATCTGCTGCCAGGGACTGGAGCCAAACACAGAGCAGACACTTTCCTATTATTTAAAACTTTAAGTACATATTAGTAATCTAATTACTACCTACTCAGTGGCACTGGGACAGACTACTAGTCTATGCAAAAGCTGTCTGTACAGAAGAAAATCTAGCAGCTTTCTTTTAAAACTATTTAATGAAATTAAATTGTTCAAATGCCAAACATGACTGACCTCCAAAGGTCAGTAAGGATCCTGGTTCTGCCTCTGGCTCTGTCCTACATTAATGATGTGTGCTTCCAGCTCTATCCTCGGTCCTAGGAAGGCTCCTCAGTTGTTACCTTTCAGCAGACTTGCTTTGATAGCTTTCAAGCCTATCAAATACGCATTGAATAAAAGTATTTTTCAGAATATCTGAGTGGAGACAGACAAAAGAAAATGTGTATGGAAACTCTCCCTGATGGCTCCTTTCTGTCACAGCCTGAAGAACACATACAATTAAAATGCCACACAGAGCTTCAGAGAGGTAATGACTGAGACTCATCACACTGTATTTTAAAGTACCCAGAGGGTGAAGCAAATCCTAAGAGGAAAAGGACAAAAAAAATTGGGGAGTGAATGGAAAGCAGTCAATTAACATCAGCTTTTGAATGGTCAAATGGTAGGAATTCAGAGAGCCAGCAAGTGACAGTTGCCTGGAGAAGTAGTCATAATGTAGAGAGGTACTATCCTGGAGGAGAACTGGGAGGTGACTCAACTACACTTCTCTACCATTTGTTTTTCCTTCTCTTTCTTCAGGAAATATGATAAAATCTATAACATCCAAATCACTGACAAGAAAAGAACATCCACATAGCAGCAGCAAAAAAAGTGTGTTAGACAGGAGTATATTCCCCAATACACAGCAATTTTCTGTTTGGGCTGTGCAGGATAGCCTGCTACATGCCCTGTACAGCCGCTGTATGACTAAACAATTTCTGTCTTAGCATTCTCATTTCCCAGCTAAATTCCACAACTGAAAACCTTCAGTCATTTGTATATTATACTGACATAAATCAAGATTTCCAGCTCTTACTTTCCAGTTCCAAATACGCCTCTGAGATCCTCGTAGCATTTAAAAGGTGTTTTTTTTCACTGTACACATATTAGCATATTATGAAAGAAATAATTGGCATATCAAATGCTAGAGATCAATTAGCTGCCAAAGCACCAGTCTAGACACAAGCGCCTGACACTTGTAATGAAATCAAAGCCAAGCTGGCCAAATGCTGCTGCTCCCTCAGTAGGGCTCCTCAGAGCAGCAGCAGGCATCGTTCATTCATTACCCTCTGCACCAACAGTGCAGAAGCTGATTATCATCTGCTCCCATTTACTGCTGCTGTTGAGCCAAATCCTAAATGAGTTCACAGATTCAGTGACTATTAGTTTCCTGTCTATGTCCATTGACTGCAGGGTTTTTTTCCCCACAATCACCACTTGGTTCCAGTAATTCCTGCACTTACTGCTGAGGTCTCTTCAGGTACAGCTCAGGGGCTGTCTGCTCTTCAGCCCTTCCCATGCTGGAAAACAGAGAACTGCTGTGGAGAGCCAGAGACATGCTCCTGGTGCACAATAGAGTTCAGCTGCAAAAGTTCTGCTGTGTCAAGACTCTTTGAGGTTTTGAAGGATTCTGAAGAGGATTTAACTCATGATGATGAAACAGGGCCAGAACACTGCACTGCACAAAGCAGAGATCAAATACATTTGCCCTCAAAAGGAGCATAAGAAATTGTGAGCTTCAATGCCTTGGCGAGCTGAGAATGAACAGCCTGAGGCAATACATGTCCAGAGAGCAGCAAATACAGCAAAACAGCAGCTAAGTACCTCATTCTGCAGTCTAAGTAAGACCAGTTCCTCATGAGATTTTCCTATACCTTAAAAAGAGAGAGGAAATTTCTTTTAAAGGAAATGTGATCAAATCTCTGCTCTAAATTCACTGTACAGTTGTATATCAGATGCCTTCCCACAGCTAAGAGTCTCCATTCACACTGAAGCTTTGCCTTCTTTGAAAAACTTCTTGCCCTTTTGCCCTAATCACACTTCCTCTGATACAGACGGCTCGAATACTCGTTTACTTCCATGGGGCAATAATCTTTAAGGTGCCATTATCAAATTTCTATCTGCAGATACTATTTAATGGAGAGGCATATTATATGACCATGCATTCAGGAAAGGAAGGAGTCTGACTGGAATTTCATCCATGTTAAAGCAGAGACAATTCAGGAAAGAAACTATAGACAGTTTCAGCATTAGGTTTATTCACATTCAAAAAAGGAAAACCATGCAAAAACTAAAGACTGGTATGGCTTGGTTTCTTAGACTCCCACAAAATGTTGTCCAACACAGCACATTTCTTTTACACCATTTCACTTCACCTAAAGAATAATCACCATTTCAGCAGAGAAACCTATCATTGGTTCTTTATGCTTTGCTTTGAACTCTATCTCAACAGGATGCTGACAGACAATAAAACCTATTTTCTAGTCCTCAACTGGAAGTTA
The DNA here is from genome assembly GCF_009650955.1 of Corvus moneduloides. Taxonomy (NCBI): domain Eukaryota; kingdom Metazoa; phylum Chordata; class Aves; order Passeriformes; family Corvidae; genus Corvus; species Corvus moneduloides. The sequence continues at coordinate 2,501,827 of NC_045491.1, read as the reverse complement.
CTTCTGAAAAGAGGAGTCATACATATTGACTCCTTTGGGAAAATAGTTCTGTTTTCACCCTTTATTAAAATGTGCAGTGCCCACAGTTTTATTGGGACACACTGCAGACCCACCACACTACGTTATCTGAAGGCTCTGTAAGTTCAGTGTTAACTGCAGCTATTTTTGCTGCTGACCAGCTCTCAGATCTAGGCAAAGCAATTACACTACAGCAGTTGCCAAGAAAATCCAAGGTTAACTGAATCTTTGCTCCTAGGACTTCACTTTGTGGTTTCCTGATAGGCATTACCTTTTCCACTGTTACAAAAAGTCAGTGTCTGCCCGTTAAGTGATCACTGGAACCTTATACCCATACTGTGATTTTCAAAGGAATTATGAAGGATAGCTAATTTACACATTAGTCTTGTGCCTAAGATATATTTGCATGAACCTTATACATTCAGAAAGCCAAACTGGAGGGGGTAAAAGACTCCTGAAGGAATCTAAGCCAGTGCCTTCAATTTTATGGTTAGAAATGAGGGACGGGATGGGGGGGAAAGAACACATTTTGATTTCACTTACTATGATAATTTGTGTGGATTTAATGTAATAATGATAATTCGGGTAAGAGAAATTCACAAACGTTATCCTAGTAAGAAAACACATAAATATATTCATAATTCAGACATTTTAAACAAAATCATCTATTACTTGTCAAGAACTGAGAAACTCCTAAACATCTGCACTGAGCTTGTACAAAATACCACAAATTGCTAAGGATTCCCTGAATATTCATTTCATTTGTTTGTGTTTAATTTGCAGCATATGAGGTTTTATGCTAGTAATTATATAAAATCAACACTTCGGAACACAGATAAAGACCTTCACAGACAGAGCCTAGCAGAGAGCACGATACTGTGTAACAATGCAATCCATTTAAAAGCAAGAGAAAAAATACTGGCATCATTTCAAAAACGTAAAGCACTCAGTACAGCTGGAAGAAGTGTTTATTATTTATAATCTGGAGGCTTTTCATTCACATTTACCAACATGTTTACCATTTGGAATGAAGATAAATTAGCGAGGCAACAGCCAAAAAAATTTTTTTTTCCCCACAATAAATATCAAGTCCAGTAACATTCAGGTGAACTATTCACATCCTTCCTCCCAAGTGACTGACAGAGATGTGAGAGGCTTAGTAAGATATGCCTGGATCAAAGTGGTAGATGCTATGTCACATACAGTTTCTGGATTTGGATACATATCTGAGTTAATGCTAGAAATACATTTAGGCTTGCCAAGGCAGGTTGGTGCCATGAATAATGTATTGCATCCTACAGCAGAGAACCCACCATAGAGGCTTTTATATCAATCCATTTAATGGCTGGTCCAACATACAGAGCATGAATTTTTCACACAAAAACCTGTCTGGGGTTTTTGGGCTGTGGGTACATGACAAGTGACTGTTCAGGGCATCATCCTGTCTAAGCCAACAGTATAAAAAGTTAACAAACTTGCATGAAACCACACAGTCTTTTTAAAACCTGCCTGCGTAATTTGTGCTGTGTTACGCTTTTATCAGGCACAGCAGTAAAATACCTGCACTGTGAATATGGATAGACTCAGATGCACAGGAAAAAACATTTCAAGTCACTGTTGAGAACCATTCGACTCTCTGCCAGTGGAGAAAGCTGCTGAAAGCATTTGTCATCCCAACTAGCCAGCCTTCACCTTATTTCACACTGTAAAAATGCAAAGTCTCCTGTGACCCTTAAGACAATGGTGGAATACCCACACTTGTATAAAAGAAGGTTATACTATCTGGAACAATTTCTGTATATATATCAGCATATACACACTTGCCTCCCAACCAGTGATGAGCCTCTGCTTCCCAGACACTTCACTTTGCTCTTAAAGCTCCCTGAATGTGGAGAGCTTCTCCTGTGTGCATGGCTCTAATTACCCCACTCTGAGCACGTGTAAAATCCAGTTTGCTGAGGGGTTTATTCTCAGGGTGTGTTCAAGACATCCCGTGGCCAGAGTAACACAGAGTTGGTAAGGGTTTTTTTCCAAGACAGGGGTGCTTATGTTGATATGTGTACTTGAGTAATAGCCTGAAGATCAGAAAACTCTTCCCAGCAGTGGGAGACCCACATTCCATTTCCTCATTATCCTGAAAGGCTGTAAACCTCATCTCCCACCATCCCAGGGAAGCTCCCAGCCTGTGCCTGCTCTGGAGGGCAGGCAGCCTCCTCCTTTCCTGTACAACAACTGCTCTGCAGCACAGAAAAGACACAGGACTCACAGATGAAAGGGGAAAAGCAATCATAATACTATTACTCTAAAAATTATGGAATAGAAATGTAAAACTATTTTACCGTTGGCTATTTATCATGCACAAACTACATGCCAGCTGGTGTCAGCTGAAGGAAAAAAACAACTATCTCACAACTAATAACATTGCCAGAGCCAAAACTTGGTCCCAGATCCAGCAAATACTATGTGATCAAATTCCTGTCAATCGAATCTCATGGTGTTGAAGCTTCTAACTCAACAGCAATCTGCCTCCACAAAACCAAGCTGCATACACAAAACACTCTGAGTGGGTATGAGACAGTATCTGTTTACTAATCATTATTGAATACATTTTAAAAGGAGTAATTGCTCTGTCATTTTCTAGCTTTGATGTACTTCAGAAAAAAAATTTCAACCTTCAGGCAGGGCAAAAAAAGAACACTTAATGAGGTATGGTTTCCCCAAATCTGATAAACACAGTACCAAATCATCCCTTTAAAAAGTCAGAGCCTGTACTTTACACATAACTGTGCTCCTGGAAAAATACCAAATTATACTTAGCTGGAAAGCAAATCTACACTGGGCATCAGGGACCAACTTAAGAGAAAGAAAGAAAAATAGAAAAGGAGAGATGTGTTATAAAGAGAGAACACTCTGTGTCTGGCTTAATTTGTGCTCAGAAACAATTATCCCCTTTACCCCTCTATCACATGAATAGTGGATGAAAAATTATAAATATATATATCCAAATATAATATATTTATATACTATATAAGTGTAATATATAATATGCCCTCAGAAGTGATCTGGAGCTCACATTGACCCAGAGCACACAGGTTTGCTCTGCAGGAAGCAGTGAGCTAGAAAAGAGACAAGCTGGCACCCTCAGCCTGCTCTAGCACAGCAAACCTGTGTGTGACAGCTCCCAACAGAGCTGGATGGGCCGGTGGTACCTGGAACACTCTCACTGGGGCACCTGTTCCCATCCCTGCACATGGACTTCCCTCCTCCCACACTGTCTGTGGATGTACAAGCACAAATCTCACTGAAATTCCCTGAATTGGGTTCCCTGGTCTCCAGCCCAAGGGTGTAAAGACAAAGCACTGAATGTCCTGAACACCCTGGAGTATGAGAGGTGCGAGTTGCCATTGGGTGGTGTAAGAGTTGTGACAGATGCTGAGGGATTAATGCACATCCGTGTGCAGCGGGGTCCTGAGGGGCAGGGAAGGAGGCAGTGTCTGCTCGGCTGATGGTGGGGCTGTTAGCAGTCAACCTCGAACCTGGGGAATAAGTTATGAACCAAAGTTTTCTAAAATATAATCAGTGGAGGGAAGAACCCAGGTTAGAAGCCTAAAGACAAGTTAAAGTCATGCTTAAAATTGGAAAAAACTGCATAAAACCAGGACAACAACAAGTCAGAACATGGACAGTGCCTTCTGTAAATAATGTTAAAAATGAGATTGGAGCTTAGTAATGCTGAAAGAGTAAACAACAAATAAGAATCAACTTAAACTCCCCTATCTAAGTAATACTACTGCAAGTTCTCTATACTTCATTATGCAAACTTCTTTCCACTGATCTGACAAATCTGATTAAATGTTTCTAAGCACTCCCCAAGCTGAAACTGAGGTCAATCACAAGACTATTTTCTACAACTCAAATGACTATTGCATTAAAATAATTCAAAGCAATGCAATGTGAATATGAACAAGGATATGTATTCACTGATGTTAAATCAAAATATTAAGGGTAGATGCTGATTACGGGTTTTCACAATCCAATTTTACTATATCTTTCTGAAAAAACTGTGCCTCAAAACATAGTAGAAGTTGCTATGGTACAAAACCAAAAGCTATCCCTTTGCAAAGGAAGATTTCTTCAATAGTAGATGTGGAGCAGAGCTGGGAAAAGTATTCCTAAAACCTGCAACCCCTCTATGGTACTTCTGACACTACTGCAAGTTACAACAAATCTTCTCGTCAGGGGACAAAAGGTTCAGGACTAGAATTGCTGCAGGATCATGGGCTGTCACTGAAATTTAAAGCTTCCTTCTGTCCTCTCTCAGGAGTGAGGAGCAGAGGTCACAGCTCAGCCACTGAGGGTCCCGCTGCAGCCATGCTCAACCCTGCCACGATAATCCATGCCAAGCTTTCAGATCTGTGTAGAATATTTCTCACCAGTGAAGGAAAGTGGATGATTTTCCAGCTCAAGGATTTTTTACTCATCTGTGGGAAAGAATAGGTGTCTGACATGTGTTGGGAGGTCTGTGCCTCTGCCTGTTTCACACTTCAGCTTCAACCACTGTTGACAATCCAGAAGCCCAAGTATTTAATGCCGGGTTTCTTTCCCTGCTTCCCCAGATTTTGTTTTCATTGCCCACAGAAAGGCACCCTGACAGTTAAGGTTATGGCAACATAAACCTCCAACATTAGTATCAAAAATCTGTAAATCTACTAATATTCAAATCTATTCACAAGGCAAAGCAGTTCTGAGAGCCCAGTTGGACAGGTGTGCTTTGCTGCATGTCAGGAAAGCCACAAGGTTGTGATGGCACCTCCAAGGGAGCAACAAGTCCTGAGTCCTAAAGCAAACCCCCACCAATAATCCTTGCTGAGCGAAACTTACTGATGTCAAACCCAATTCAATTCTCTTTCCTCCTGCAGAATGCCAACAGGAGACAGATAGCATCTTAGGTCTCAAGATACCATTTTTTCATGTTTATTCAATTTCAGAAAAATTATATACTTCCTCTAAAACAAATTGTTTTGTCAATATTTCGAAAGGGTAAATAGTGTGAGTCATACTGCTCTGAGTCATCCACTTGGATATTGATTTCAGGGAAAATCATACAATATCTGATTAAAGATTATTAATTACTCTTAGAGGCTTAATTCTTTTTTATAGTACTCAACAGCTTTTGGGAGAACATAAGTCTTGTCAGATCAAATACTCCCACTAACAGAGTGGCAGAAATTGTTAACAACATATTTCTCAGCATGTTTTAAGCTTTGAACTCGATACCACACAAGTTGCTGATCCTAAGAGACAGGAATACCCAGAAGCTACAGGGTAACATCAAACTGGAAAATACTTTCTTGATACACACTTCTTAGTAAGTCATTATCAATTACTTAGGGTGAAAAGCTGCCTAGAGACTGATTCTCAGCCTGTGACATGATGTATTCTTTTAATACAAATATATAATTAAAGCTGGTAATGTTTCCAAAAGGATAAGGATGGATAGAATGGAAAAGAGTGAACAATACCCATAAAGTTTGCTTGGTAAACTGAACTCAAAGGGTTCTTCTAAAGAGCCAAGTACAAGGTTTGTGATGTCAAAATTAAACATTGAAATCTCTGACTGAGGCACCTAAAGAGTTGTCAACAGTAACTGTCTCAATATGAGCTACCAATTCACAAGCGGAACCAATAACTGAAATTTATTATCTGTGGTTTGCAGAGAAGTGTATTAGATGGTCATTATTCTAAATGTTGCTGCTTGTAAAATCTATAAGTAACAAGTGCTGCAGAAATCATTTGTGTTGAGTTTTCCCATGTAATCTTATAATAAATTACATCAATCATAATGCTGCTGGCTGCCATTATTGACAGATTTGTAAATTGGAGTTTGTTCTTTGATGTTTCTGCAATTCTAACTTTGATACCTGAAGCATATCAGGAAAAAAAATCTATATTAGACAACTACGGGCTTGTCAAATTTCTCGCACTTGATTTAAAACAAAGCTTCAATGGGTTTGATCAATGATGTTCTATGCTGATCCTGGACACAATTATTAACAACATCACTAGTATCTATATAAATAAACTTTCACCATTTCCCAAGTAAAATTACAAACCTGTAATAATTGGAACTTAGAGAAGCCAACCCAATGTCAGCTTGCTGCACTTTATTTTATGGCTTCACAGAGCTCATACATCACTTCTTCGTAAACACTCTGTTGGCCTTGATGCAGTGCAGCTTCTCACAGCAGAAAAACAAAAGGGTTTTTAATTATCACAATGAGAGGCTTAAGTGAGGAAAAACAATGTTATTCATTAAACCTTTTCTAATTGATTTTTTACACAGTCTTTTTTAACCCAGTAAAGCATAAACTAAAAGCTAAGTAAAACTAGTATTATTATTCAATTTTAAGTTTACCAAAGAAGAAAATGCTTCAGAATTTGTATCAAATTAAAGAAAGTATGTACAGCTATTTTCTGGCACATATGTGCCATAAATAGAAAGAAACATGGATTAAAAGACCAAGTTCTGCAATTTGCAATCTAAAAACAGAGATGAATTGAAGAATTGGTGGGGGGGGAAAAAGCCACTTTCAAACCTTGCAGATCATGGTTTGGAAGCATCTTTGTGGTAGTGTTTCATATTATAGCAGATATTTGGAACAAAATTAGTCTGTTCTTTTTCCTGGAAACAGGATACAATGTGCAGTAAAAATGTTTAAAAAGCAGATGAGAGTATTCTCAGTTTCCATTTTAGGAAAAAGATAAAGTGATTTGTTTCCCCCTGATGGCATCTCCACTTTTTCTAATTCTATTAACTGAGCTCTGCCAGAAATTATATTCTCATAAACTCACTTATGAGGTGTAAACATTTGTCTTTGCAATAATTCAGCAAACACAGCGTGCCAGGTATCTTCAAAGCAATTCTTTTCTCTGTAACTGGATTATAATGGCTAATTTTGTTAAGAACTGATTCCTAAAATAGTGGCATTATCACTGTCACATGACAAAGATGGTGCAGGGCAGAGTGAAGGAAGAGGACACTCAGTGGGGCTCAGTGCACTCTGCAGAGCTCAGAAACATGAATAATAATTGAGTAATGCTTTCTTGGACAGACCAAAATGTGTTTCCCAACTGCTGGAATCACTGAAGTTTTGCAGCATGTTTCACACACCCACCTCTGCTGAAGGATATTTAAAAAGCACTTCTCTAATAAGTTCTAAAAATAAATAGCATGAAGTCTAAAATTACAGCAAAAGATTTTAAGGAAAGGGTACTACAGTACACATCACATGGTATCAACAAGAAATGTTTAAACCCATTGAATTCCAGAGAATACTGAAGCATTTCTTTCATTTGAGTACTTTAAATGAACATATAAAAGGCATGTAAAAAGCATATTGGCGGGTATCTTTAAATGGTTTCCTGACAAAGGAAGTGATCTTCAACTACAAAATAAAACCTAAATTCCAGATTAGGTTTAACTATAGATTGAATGTGAAAGCTTAGCCTCAAAGAGAAACCATTTACAATGTAAAAAAAAAAAAGAAAAAAAAAAAAGAAAAAAAAAAAAAAAATAAAATGGATCCAATCCAATTGCCAAGCATTAAAACGAAATTAGACAATAAGCAATCCAAAGTTTCAAAAGACAAAATGTTCACAGGAACCATTTGTCTCAGGGAAGTCTCATGCAATGAGAAGCAATGTTTTGAAGCTGATAAATAAGAACAGGATGAGGTTTCACAGGAACAAGTATGCTGCACATGAACTGCTAGCAGCAAAGCCAGGGAACAGCATCCTGTGACACATTTTTGCCAAGTCACCTGGGATCTCGAGCAGCTTTGCACTGCGACCCTTGCATTCACTGGGTAAACTAAACACAGAAAATGAGGTGAAATGCCAAAGCACTGAGGACAGCCAGGACTAGCAACCAACCCCATAATGCCACTGCCTCCAACACTTCTTACAAAGCAGCAACAAAGGGCTCTAAGAGGCTTCTGATGTTCAGCCTCTCTGGACAGAGTTCACTAATACAATAACTTTTATTTTTAGAAGCATGAACACCTGGTAATAAGCTTGACAATACAAAGTATCTCACAAAATTATTGTATTTTTATTATATGCTGGTAACCAGTGCTAACATTGATACAAAAAAACCTTTTCCCTCTTTACATATTACTTTTTCTTCTTGTATTTCCACTTCATCATTATCACAAGGTACCATATTTCAAAAAGGGATCAATTACTAAACTAAAAACACTGTCATAAAATATACCTAATAAAAAGTCGTGGCAACCAAATAAAAACCAAGTTTTAAAAGTCTACACTAAAATTATTAAGGAACAATTTTATTCCTAAAAACAATGACCCTAAGAATTTTTTTTTTAATCCAAAATCCTGTAAATATTTTATGTTCAGTTGATTAGTTTGGTTGATAATGAAACTGTAACCTGTGAAAACAGTAATCTCATTAACTAAAAAAAAAAAAAGGGGGGGGGTAAGAAAAAACTGTGTGGCATTAATCTTATGCAGAGATTCTAAATTATACATTTTATTATCCTACAGAGATTTATACTCCCATTATCTCTTACACCCACATAAGACAAAGCAAGTGTAAATCTGTCTTTCTCCGTGCAGAGAATTTCTTAATGCTGTATTAGAGAGATAATTATTCTACCCCCACATCTCATAACATTGTTTTTTTAACAACCAGAAGCTCTCTGAGTTAATATGAAGACAGATGTTTTGACTGAGAACAACTGTGAATATGTGCTGAAACTAAAAATTAAAACCCCATATGAATAAATATTGAAATGTACATTAATCCTTATTCTAAGGGTGATCTTCCACCACCAAGTAAGATGCTTGGCCAGGATTGCCTTTAAATACTTGCAGCAGCCAAAGCAATTACATTTTTATACAGCTTTCATGGGTTAATTTACTCAAATTGCAAACCACCCAATTTCTCCTTCTGTTAATTGTACATAGGGTAGGGCTACCATAACTGTGCCAATTCACCCTCATATAAACAACAGAACTACAGGCTGAGTGCACCTAAATTGGGACACAGTTTTTAACAGTGCAAATGGTCTGAGAAAAAAAATTTGCAAATATGTCACATTTGTATTTGATATATTTTCCTATATCATCCCCCAACAAGACACACATCATCAATTCAGCTGTGATGGGATTCTGCATGAAAAGTTACCTGCCAGCCATTTGCACGTGGTAACTACTCGCTCAAACTATTAACAAATAGTCATGATGCTCCCTGGAGAACAAGGTGGTGTCTGGGTTAGCTTCAGTTATGATTTCTGGGTCACTATAAATTAAACTCATGCTGTGACTCAGAGATTTAACAGGTAAGCCAGTTTAACCACTGAAAAATACTGGGAAGAACTCGTAAAAATTTTTAATTGGTATTTCTAGAACCAAACAGGATGGTTTGGGTTGAAGAGGCATTAAGTAACTCCAAGCCCCCTGCCACGACCTTCCACTCAAAGGACATTGTTTGTTGTGTAACACTTGTAGAGTTTGCAGATTGCACAGTGACTGAGATACATTCCATGGGGCTGGACTGTAACATGGCTGCACTTGCCGTTTTTGTAAATGAACATCACTGGGTTTGGTAGGAACTCATATTGTCATGCAAGACAGCAGAGTTTAAGGAATTGCAAACCCGTGTACCTGAAGCAGCAGGAACACACCCCTGAGAATACTCTCATCTTGATGCTTGGGAAGGTTTGCATCCAAAACAGGACTCCTCAAATGGGAACATAAAACTGGCTTCTCGAGCAAAAATTATAATTCACAGACTGAATTTTTCATTGACTCTGAGATGCACCCCCATACAGCTGGGAGAAGAGGGGACACATTTCCTCCTCTATCCACTTTTCCCACAGCCATCTCAGACCTGGTGCAGTGAAGGGCAGCTTTAGGGATGCTCTGTATTATGCCAGCCTTTCTTCCAGTTTACAGTCACCCATTCCCAACAAAACTCTAACCAACTGCTGCTCAGTAACTCTCCAAGCAAGTAATCCCTTGCTCTAGTTCTATGTCCCCCCAGCATAGCCTTCCTCAGGCAAACCATCTGGTCAGCTCAGCTTGCAACTTGCTTTGATCCCACAAAGTGGCTCAAAGCAGTAAGAAAACAAAAACTATAGAAATGCCTCTTGGTATTTTGCATAAATGGAAGCAGATACTGCTCCTGGTCTGGTTAATGTAAATCCACAAGAGCTTCACTGAGGACAGGGATGCAGGTCAGGGAACCTGATTTTGCTGCTCTGCCCAATATTAAGCACAGCTGGGTTTTAAATAAACATAGAAAATACCACCACTGTGCATAAAACTTCATCTCCTATAAATCAGCATCGCCCTGCTGAAGTCAACTGAGTTATAAAAATTTACATCAGCTGCAGATTTCCTCCCGTATGTGATGAAGAGTGCTCTGTTTGCTCCCCTGGGTCTCAGCTCAGGCTCTGTACGAATACAAACGGAGTTTTTCCCCTAAATGAGTACCAACACATTTTCTCCTGAGTCACATATCCTTAGCTTCTACACACTGCACATTGCCAAGATGACTAAAACACCTTTAAAAAGTATTTAAATGTTTTCTTCAATAAAAAACATCAATGACATGATTTTCTTACACAGTTAGAAAACTCGCCTCGTTTTATTGCCATTTATTGCACCAGAATGTTAAAAATGAAATCTGCTGTAGAGAACAGGGCTCAGGATAATATACAGCACTGAATAAAATGGAAAGGAAACTTTGAGACAGAGCAACCAGGACCTCTGAAAAGGCCACACAAAATGATGTGGTATGACAGATTTAGCCAGGAATTACAAGGAGCAGGATACCACTAAAATTATGATGAAGAAATTATGAGTCTGTACACATGTAACTAACTGTAATCTTGGAACCAAAGTTATTCTTACACCAATTTTACGGATTGAAGTTTATATGCAGATAATTGGATTTCAGAAGGAAAAACAGTAAGATGTCCTTCACTAACAAGCAGGACACACTACATCAGAGTCCTGAAGTTGAAAATTTGTGTTTCAAAGAAAGCAAAGGTTACATCTGGATGTCAGTAAAAATCATGTTATTACATTTTTATAGAAAAATGCAGCATTAGTATTTTCAAAGTATATATAATACATAATTTCCACTCTCAGGGAAGAGTATACATTTTAACAAGTCCAGATATTCTGTGTATATTATTGCATTGTCCCATGGAAAAAAAAACCAAGCTCCTAAGCAAAGGCACCTATTCAATTTCAGATAATGCTCACACAGTCTGTCTTGAAAAGTGTTATTGACTTCTAAAATCAGGCATCCATAAGTTAGAAAGCATCAAAATTAGATCTGTTTGTGCTTGTTCCATTTAGCAAATCCTTCTGTACATGCTGGAATCTGGGCTCTTACCTCGTCTGTCACACAATCTCTAATTTTGGTGCACAACAGAGTCATTCCCCATGTTAGGTTTGCTGCAGTTATACAAAGGGTATCCTTTTAATACAGAAAATGTTTTATTCTTAAAGGCTTACTTCTGCTGCACAGAAGCCATTACCAAAATGTCAGTCAAATCCAGTGGGATGATGATTAGTCATATTAAATCCTGCTTGAAATTCTACGGATCTTTGTGGCTCACAAACACTGCTTACAACAGCAAAAGGGTTGGTGTAGAGGGACGAGCGTCCCTTATTCCTAGGAAAGCCATCTGCAAGCCCACTGATGTGTGGGACTGCTCAGGTCTCAGAGTGACACACCTAAAGAGCCCCAGCAGATCTGCAGACTGAAACTGGCTCAAATAAAACAGGTTACTGGCCCCACCAGAGAGGTGAAAATGTTTTGTCTAAAGATTTTAAATCAACTCTAACCAGCAATGTGTCCATCAGAAAGCTTAAATATAAATTCAGACTTTGTTAATATCAGAGCAAGAGCAGCATGGTCTGGAGGAAACAGGCCTGGTGAAGTTAAGATTTGTATGATGGCAGTTCTAGGAATTCACCAAAGAGTAGGATACCATTCCCAGAAATAAATGGAGCAGTTTCATGTATAGTCAAGAAATAAAAGAAAAATAATTCCCTTTTTTTTTCCTCCCTTTTTTAATAACTTATATCTGAATAAGAGCTTCACTTACGGTAAAGCTAATACCGTTTCTCTAATTTTGCATTTGATGCAATTTCTATTCATATAAACAGATTATGAGATTATAGTGGCATCAACCAGTAAGAAAAAATGAGGCTTGTTGTGGTTACCAGTGTAATGCTACTAGAAGCAAATAATAAAAGTAGAAATTCATAGCAGAGGTTTCTCAGAATACTTACCACATTCCACTTGGAAGCTGTAGTGGAGATGTTTGTTTCCTTGGGAAACAGGAATGGTTGAAAGCAAGGGAGGCAGTACAGCACTTGAACAGAGAACTGGCCCAGACCTCTGGACTGATTGGTTTCCCCTCCAGCTGCACAATCTGCTTTCCAAGAGACCTTGGAAAAATTTTTTCTTTTCTCTCTTTCAATCTTCTCACCTGCAGACAGGTACAACAACTCTCTGAAAAGCCTTTTTCAAACCCACAGACAGAAAGCACTTTAAGAATTATCTTTTCCCACCACTAAGCACTCACAATGCAATGGAGTCTGCAAGATCTAAGCAATCTTTTCATGTACTTAATTTACGTTTAAGTTTCTTAATGCATTCCTGAGCTATAATCATGTGCTGTTTTGAAAGATACATGACCACAATTCACATTGCTTTAATGATTAAGAAACACTAATATGGTTCTGTGAAACCACATGCAACATAACTCAGCCTCCCCTGGTACACCTGGGTCCCTGTATTGGATTGCAAAACAAGCAATAAAACCCCATCAAACAGCTGAAGCAGAATGGCAGTTAGCAAATAAAACATCTACACAAATATTTAGACTCTATACCACAACAGCATTTTATTTTACCTCATCCACCACGCAGTGATGAAAAATACATCATTTTAACTAGTAAGCAATACACTTTGCTGAAATTACCAGAACACACTCACAGATTCGAAAGTCTACATTAAGACGGCAAATTGCAGGAAAAAAACCAAACCAACAAACACCAGAAAGTACAAAGTGCAGAACATAATTTTCAAATGTGAATGTTTAAATAGAATAAACAAATACTGGAGGTTGGGAGCACAGTACTGCCAAGTTTTACTTCAGCCTCCAAGCAGGCGGATTCCGAGAGGGAACGACTGATAAGAAGTGGCTGCAGAAGCAGTTCTGCTCTGACATGTGCAACCTGTGGCCAGGAAACCCAGCTGGGATCCCCTTGAATTTTCCATACTAATGAAGCTGAACATGTGAGGGTCATCCTATGTAAGATCCACTGCCATTTCCACAGGGTTTTGGACGATAAAAATCAAATTTTTTTCATGGATGCATAATATTTTTTGTTGTTGTTGTTCGAAAACTAATCTTACAATATCATTCAAAACATATCTGTTCTTAATATTGATATGTCTTCCCTCTTCCAATTATTCTGAGAACAAAATGGATTCAGGAAGTAATACTCTCTAAAATACCCAAGACTGTAAAATAACTCTGCAAAATGTCTTACACTGCACTGAAAACAAACTGAAATAAGAGACATTTACCCCCTCAAAAAACCCACACATAATTAAGACAAAAAAATTACTTTTAATCTGGTCACGTTTTTTAAGCATCCAGTAGGCTGTAGCAACAAAATCATTTATGCATTTATCTGCTGAGATGGATAAAAACTGAAAATAAAAAGATTATCCCTTTTATCAGCACAGGTAGGGAAAAATATTCCACTCTTTAATGATTTGGCAGCTATTACAAAGTAATTATCAACTTGTGAGATTGGGAGATAGAACCAGAAAGCAGATTACTGCTCAACACTCAATTTTCAGTGCTTTGTTTCAAGAAATCTGTGACGGCATTTTCTGTTTTAAAACAAGAACTCTGCTCTCATTACTCCTGAAGTAAACCAACCTTAGCAATAAACCCATTCTGAACGTTGGGGGAGTCTTGACTCTGCCTTGAGCCACTGCAGTTACTTCATTTGTTCTACATTTACCAAAAACTACACAGTCTAGATCATAATTTCAGTTCCATGATTATAAATTCAAATCCTGCAAACAGTCTCTTCATGGCAAGGCAGACGTAGAAAACTTCACACTTGCTGCAATTGCTTATCACCCAGGAAATCAGGTTTGCAATTCAGAACCAAAAAGTACTAGTTTTTGTAGAAATAGGGAGGAGACAAGGTCAGAAACATTCTGTGAGGATTTGGAAGAGATTATGGGATCATTTGCTTGGGTGAACTGACATATTAAGCATCTTATATCAGGACTAGTTATGCTGTGCTCTTTTTTGCTTCAGAGTCCAAATACAGATGCTGCTTTCAATTTGTAAAGTCTAGGCAGGAAGCTGCAGACTGGTTTTGACACAGAAACACCAAACTGGAGCACTCTGTAACTCATATTTCTTAATTTTCTGTTCCCAGCATGAAGCTCATTTCCTCCTCAGAATTTTGCATCAAGTGGATTTGGACTGGAGGCCAAAGTCGTGAGAGCTGATGGCAGTTAAGTCATCTTGTTGCACTTGTTAAAAAAAGGGTTGAAGGATATCTGTTCTCACAACTATCAGTTGTCATTTTCACATAACACTTTTCACAATGCGAAGGTGCTCACAGAATCAGGCAACACTTCATTTTTAATATGTATAGAATCAAGAGACACCTTAATTTCTTCCTTAGAAGGATGAAAAATCTAAAAAGTACTAAAAAGCAATTTTATTCCCTTTTAAAAGTGCTTTCAAAGAGAGTGTTAACAGCTGATTTATTTTATTCCTCCTACATTCATCTGTTTGTCTTCATCACTTCACTCTGAGGAAAAGCTGTTCCACTGTTTTAACTTGTGGGCTGTTATTTTTTTTAGACTGACTCGCGTTGTCACATCCAGTTCCTCTGTAAATCACTCCATAAGGTTCTGCACCTTTCCTGAGTTTTACTTCTCCTACTATTATCTGTAAAGTCTGCACCAGAACAATGATTCCACCCACTTAAACTGTTGTGCCATATGTCAGTGATATGGCTGCAAAATGCTTTTTAAGCTTTGCATTCTACATAAATGCTCTCACACATGTTTATTCACAGCAGCAGCTGCTTCAAGAATGTGTTGTGTTGGGCACCTGGAAGGATCCAGCCTTAGAAGTGCCAGTGACACACATGCATTTCCTACTTACTTGATGTGGAATTTGCTGTCACTTCTACCACCCATCAGCAGGTGAGATGAGCAGTTTTTAAACATCCATTTCCAAATGCCTTCCTACCTCCTGCTATATGGGATTGCCTCCATGTGGGAGCATTGTTGGCCTTCCACTTGGCAAAAAAAAAACCAAAACAAAACAAAGCAGAATTCAGGAGAGCCATTTTGCCTGGAAATGGAAGCAATTAAGTTGGATGGCAAAGCCCACAGCAGCCATTCAGTTATGAGAATATCTTTTCAGTGGAACACTGAAATCAAGTTAGAGGAAAAAAGTCTGATTTTTGTAAGTTTTACAAGTGCACTGGTATGGCTGTGAAGATCACCATAGTTAAAGTGCAGCTTTTATTGTGTCATTTCATTTGATTCAGGTGTGCTTTTCAAATTAGACAGTGTTGTCTATGTGGCCTTTTATCCCAATTATGTCGATGACTTCACCACCTCTAAGCCTTAAAAAAAGCTGTTTTCTAATTGGGGTGGAAGACATCATCAAGAATTAACAATTTGGGTTCACTGTCTTGCTCTAACAGAAAAACTATGCTATATTCAAGTTGTATGACTCCTCTTTGCCTTTGTTTTCAGACAGTGAAAAACAAGAAGTTTCCTCACTTCCTGCATGGTACTGTACTGCAAAGCTTTATTAATTCAGGCCTTGTTTTCTCATTCCTTACAGCATCATTTCTGCCACAGTTCCAATAATTCTAGTAAAAATTCGCTGGAGGACATCTATTGCTTTGTGTGCAGGACAGAGAAAAATTTTCATTAAGAAACAACAGTTTCTTCCCCTTCCCCATCTGCCTTCAAAGCCTTTCTCTTATTAAAAGTACATTAGCTCCTTGAGAGCAACAGAAATAAAACGACTTTCTCTATAAGTTGTACTTTCTACCTGCTCTTCTTAAAGAGCAAAAGACCCACCTTACAACTAAACTCCTTGGAGCCCTGGCAGCAGAAACAGGAATTTTCCCTTCTGCACTATCCCTACAAACATATACAAGTTCCCTTTGCTTTTTGCTTTAGCCTGAGGCTTCCAGTATGTAGAAACCTGCTGTCTAAAATGAAACTTATACATTTAATAAGAATTCAAGACTGTCTGAAGAGAATTGGCTCTTTTATTAACTACATAAGTCTGAAACTCAGTTAGACACTGCTCAGAGTTCTGTAAATATAAGTCTATATTTCACCATGGACATGTTCAGTGACTTAAAAGCAATATAAACAAGGTAATTCCTAAAGGAGCGTGGCATCCTTTTCTCAGTGCAGTCATATCCATCGCAGTTACTGGCTACTTTATTTTACTATACTTTACTTCTTACAGTGTTCTAGAGGAGGTTTTTGTGTTGGGTTTTTCTTTTTACAAGAAAAGAAGTTGCAAAGAATAAGCAGCATGTGAATAGCAAAGATATTGTTCATGTTTTTATACAGTATAAAAAATTCAATAACTGTATGGACAACGTTGGTACAACAGAGTGTTTTGGTTAGGAAGAGAGCTATATTTCTCTGCTACCTAAAAATTCAAACTAAAAGAGACTGCAAAGGGAAAGAAATCCCTTCCCTGCCTATACTGTAGTGTTAAAAAATCTCCAAAGCAGGATATCATGCACATGCTCTATGTTGTAAAGCAGCCCTACCTTCATTTTTTAAAAAAGAAACAACACAAAAGAAAAACTTCCTAGGCTTAATGTTTCAGAAAACTGTTGCCATTTGCAAATACATTTTGGGTGCAAAAGTTGAACAATTCTGATCTTTAAAAAACAAGGTTCTCCTAAGAAACTCAGAAAAACATATATTTTTTTTCTAGACACTGAACTGGCAATATTTCCCTACAGAACAGCTCTGAATCTGTCTGAATCTGAAAAAAAAAAAAAAAGCATTCCTTGACCCACAGCCAGACTGTGTGTGTGGAGGCCCAACAGTGTGGCACCAGCTCTGTGCCAGGCTCTGGTCCTTCTGCAGCCTCCTTGGAGCTCACTCCTCCCTGCCCAGCCTCACTGACCCACTGCTGGCTCTGCACAGCCAGAACAGGGGGCAGGGCAGGGCTGTGGCCAACAGGAGTAACGCTGGCTCCATTTGCACAGAGCTAGAGCTAAACACCAGGGGTGGCAAGGAGAGGAACTGAACAGGTTTGAACAGCCCCAGAATTATTTCCATAGAGTCTTAAGGCAAAAAGAAGCCACATGAGCTCTATGCAGCAAATAGAAAGGGCATAAACAGGGACCACACAAGATGGAAAACATTTGTGGCCATGAGATTCACAACGTTGAAGGACAGAGAGTAAAAACTACAAGAACAGACATTTCCTACCGAATATGTGCAAATAACTGCAAAGCCCAGAGTGCCCTAAAGAGTGATATCAAAGGATTCAATTAAAGATAGAAAGGATTTACTGCTTCCACAGTTTTACAACAGAGCTATCGAAGACAAAGTATAAGGACTGACATTTTAATGCTTCTGAAAACAGATAGCGAGGAAACGGGTTTTTTCCCCAGACAGTATTAAAGCATGTAACAGTGAGCAGTCTATATTAATCCTCTGTGCTGCAAAGCAAGTTGGGCTTGGGTTATTTGGGAGTGAATGACAGATTTAGCTGTACTGGTGAAACAAAGTACAAAAGCGAAGGATTTCATCAAAATTATGTGAAAAGGCAACCAATGTCATTTAAGATGACATCAAATCCTAACTTTAAAAACTGTTTCAAATTTTTTCAAATCTCCAGAGACAACCAAAAATAGAGACTGAAATTACTCACTACAAGGCTCTGAAACCATAACCAAAATTAACTGCAGTGACTAAGCATACTTCTCTTGCCAGTAATGAAAAAAAAAAAAAGACATCCTTTTTCCATGATAATTTGACAGCAGTTGTTATTATTAACACAGAAATAAAGTGATCAATGCCCTCTCTCTAAAATACAGAACTCTTCATATTAACAGGTGACAAGGAGAGCAATCCTACTAGAGCTCAATTATAAACTAGTTCTGAAAGGGAATATTTCACACTGAACAAGAACTACAAGGACGACACGAAGACTGCTGCAAAGTTACAGAGAGCACAAGTCCTCTTCAAGACTTTACACAGTGGGCAGGGATTGATAAAGCAATGGAGAAGGTGACAGCGAAAATTCAACATGCAGCCAGCCATGCTATGGGTTAGCAGAGAATTCAGAAAAGACTTATGGTCAAATCTGCAACTATTTAGTCGTAAGTGGTCTTAGTGCAGACTGCAGCCACAAGGAGCAGTTTTCATCAGAATTTTCATTATAACACACAGGACTCTGAGTCTTGCAGGTGATATCCTGCTCTCACCATCTGCACCAGAGTTTCCAATGCTTTCAGGAAAGCAACAGAATTAACAAGGCCGAAAATGCTGATTTCCAGATTTCCCAGTCTTGGTTTCAGTTTAGAGCTGTTATTTTTAACAGAGGTTCAGAGATATGAATTCAGCCACCATTTCACTATGGAAAGTGAAAAATGATGCTCACAGTATTACCATTCACTTGTAAGGATACACCCTTTTCATGGAATTTGACACTTTGGATCATGCACACCTTTATGGAAAAAGCCTCCCAAGCTTGGATAGATCCAACACAACTCAAAAATCCGCTCTCCAGCAGAACTTAAAAAATACAAGAACCTTCTTCTTTTGGGGGGAAAAAAAACAAATTTCCATTACCACCTAAACCTCTAGCTTTAAATCTCCAGGCCAGATACCAGAGCCACCCACTGTGAACGGGACTTGCATGTATTTACCAAGCCACTGGAATCTGGCACATCCTCATGCACCTAAAGGAACACTTTATAGAACCACTACAATCAATGATCAATAATCAAGAAGTGCAACAAAAGAGCCCATACAATTTTAAAATAGCTCTGCCTTTATTGTACTTTTTACTATAATCTTTACTTACATAATCAAAATAGTGTTTTTCAAATATTCCAATATAATATCAAGCAATTTTCTTAAGGACTAATTTAGAACTGCAGGCACTGAAGTGATTTATACTTTAATTCCCATGCACTTATCTAAATTGAATTTAATCTGACATCTTATTACCAAGTTCTATTACATTCTCCTAGAGCTCTTAGTAGTCTTTTCTAAAATTGCCTAATTTATATAAATTTATGGCATTACCATGTATTGACACCCTGCTTTTCACCATTCCTCTAGGCAGACAGCATAGTAATATATCAGTTGGTGTGCAAAGCCTCAAATAACCCCAATATTTGACTTCTTTCTAGTCCTTCCCAGTCACAGGACTTGTTCTTTAAGTTTCCTACCAATTCATGCACAAGCATGAGTGGCCCAACTTTCGCCCTGCCTTACTTGCTCCAATTTTCCTTAGTAACTTTGAATGAGTTACTAATCCTTTCAAAGTGCCGTCTCCTAAATCCTGCTGGTTTCCTTCCAACAAAAATTAGGAAAAAACAGCTACATACATCCTTCCAAAAAACATTGGAAACTCATATGCTCACTCCACTTTCAGTTTTACAGATCTCACCCAGCACACAACACACCCAGGCTCAAGTCCTGCCTCAAGGTGAAGTAATGTAGTTGGTGATTCTCATGAGAAAATTATAATGCTCAACTAGATTATTGATTGTTTCTGTATTTCATGTAAAATGATGACTGGATAAGCACTAGGAAACCAGACAAAATGCAGAGACATCTCTAGTAATAACGTGTAGATTCAGGAATCACTAGAATGTTATGATTGAGTTCATCCCATCCTTATGTTTGGTAACAATAAATCTCAAATTTATCTCATGACCAGTGACAGGACTCGAGGAAATGGCACAAACCTGAGTCAGGGGAGGCTTAGGCTGGATACCAGGAAAATGTGGTCGGGCACTGAACAGGCTACCCAGGGCAGTGGTCACAGCACCAAACCTGACAGAGCTCAGGAAGTGTTTGGACAAAATTCTCGGGCACAGGGTGGGATTCTTGGAGTGTCCTGTGCAGGGCCAGGATTGGGACTGTGATAATCCTGGTGGGCCCCTTCCAACTCAGGCTATTCTATGATTCTATGAAGTATTTCTCACGGGTAGCAACACACTTCAGACCACAAGGACTGCAACTTGAGGTGCCCCAAAGTTGAGGCCCTGGAAAGTTTTAAGATCAGGATTCTAGACAGGAGAACTTACACTACAGCTAACTTTACTCACCCTAGAATAATTTTTTTTTACTATTACATTATATTCCTGAATAACTGAAATGCATTAACTGTCATTTTCTAATACCATCAAAATAAATGTTATATCTAGACTTCATACCATTCAAAGACCAGGGTTCCTCAAAGTCAGAGCGGCAGCTGTGACATTTGGCACACTCAGAGATCACTGGTAAACAAGGGCTGAAATTGCACTTATTTTCCTGCTCTGCTCTTCTCTCTTGAAAATACTCAAGGTCAATGGCAACACTTGGGTTTGTTTTAAAGAAGACAGCTATCTGTGGAGAAATGTTTCCCTTGGAGATTTTAAAAATTCGTATTAAAGAAAATAACAATGAACATTATTTGAATATAAATTGAAAAATATATTTCAGTTCTGTTAAGTTAATCAGACTTAAATCTCCATGGGAAACTTGCAACACTGTTCTCAATTTAAACACTTCCCAACAATTTACAGCTTCATTTTGCCAACTTTTCCCCAAACCATACTCCCCTGAATTTACACAACCTAGAATGCTATTCAACAACAGCTGAACAAAGCCTGTGAAGAAGAGGTTTAATATGCTGATGAGAAATAGTGCAGGAAAAAGTAGCAGCAGCCCCTGAAAAAAGTCCTCCTTTTTATTCAGATGAAAGATACCTTAGTAATGCATCACCACTTTCTACACTTTAGATCAACATTGGCAGATCAATTTTGTTCTTATGTTTGCACATCTATGACCAGAAATGTTAATTAGCTTTAGGATTCTCTGGCCCCTCATTAGCATCAAAGTGAGGAACATATCAGGGAGGGGGACAGGCAGAATGATGCAAAAGCTACTTAAAAGATGAACCAAACTTCAGAGTTTCTTGTACTTGGTGCAGAACTTCTAAATGGAGTCGGGCTGTAAACGTGCCACAGCACAGATCCTGTTCAAAATCTCTGTCACATGGAGACCAGGTAAAGTGGAAGTGCAAATCAACAACAGCAGAGCTTAATCTATTTTTCATTTTGCACTCTGAGCCAAAGCATAAAAATGTGAGATGTTGAGTAAGCATCAATGCATCGATGGGCTATGGATGGGTGAGCTCCCAGCAAACAATGCACAGACACAGAGCCAGAATGCACTGAATTTTCTTACCAGGACCCAAAGGAAAGTTGATTCCAGAGGATGACATTTGCACTTAGATACTGTTTCAGTTCCTGGAATTAGCCAGCACTGAATTGAACTCTTGGTGCTGAAAGAATGCAGTGAATGAAGTGGGCATCTGCACCATCCAAACGCACACCACTCTGCTGGAACAATTCTTACTGCTCCTCTTCAAGTGCCTCTCCTACACTGCCAGTGTTCAGTTTCCAGTACAATACACAGACATTTCCATAACAGCTGTTTCAAGGAAAAGGGATATAGCAGCAGTCATGAGGATGGATGAATATTAGGATCTGGCCCTTGAAGTGGATTTTGTGTTCAGAGGTGGCTGATTCTAATAAAATCAGAATACACAAACACACATTTATATGGTTGCAAAAAAAAAAAGGTGAAATTCTATTCACTATGAATTTGTTGGACTAAAATGCTTGTTTCCATAGTGAAACAAGACAAAAAGTCAAAAATCTAGAAAAAAATAAAGAATTTTTAAAGGCTGGGACTGATAATTCTATTCCCAGGCCAAAAGATCTGTATCCAGCAAAAACACTTGATGTAAATAAGATTAAATGTTGCAAAATATTACAGATTTTTGTTGTCTATTTTAAACAATATGGAGAAACCCAAATATTTTGTTTCACTATAATAAGTGAAATCTAAGCAATTTTACGACTAAAATTTTTTTTCCCCAAAAATCAAATAATCTTTCATGTTCAATTTCCATGAATTAGCCTAACACACAGAGCAAAAAAAAAAAAAAAAAAAAAAAAAAGTAATCAGAAAAAGAATTGACTGTTCCAGCTCTCAGCAGCTCACCCACAGTTGGAAGCTGTTTGATACCTTTCTTGAGCAGGACACTGGGAACTTCATGTGCATCCACTCACTGCTGAGTGCTTCATGGAGCTGCTCTGGAACTGCATTTTCACACCAGTTCCTTCAGTGAAGTCACTGGTTGTATCTGGTTATTCTTCTCCCTTCCTTTGCAATACCTGCACATAAGATGAACTACCTTACCATCCCCACGAGCAACTTCTGCTACAAGTCAGTCAATATATTAAGTTTCTGTCTCATTTTAAAAACTCTGTGATAGCAAAGTATTTATAACTACAACCCCAAAGTAATAACACTATTGCTCTGACCTCTGTTGATTACTTTTAATTTATATACAGGTTAGTACTTTTTCACCTTCTGGTCTTGTTTAAGAATATAACAACAAAGCAACCTTGACAAAATTGGAATCAACTGGTAATTAGTATTCCATTTAATGGAGATGAAAGCCACGGCACTCTAAGAGGATACTGCACTTATTACATTAAGCTATATATAACTGCATCGAATGGAATATTTAAGCATTTTAACTTGAGCATTTTATGCGTTAGTAATTCACTTAATTATTTTCTCCAGAGAACAAGTGGTATAATATCATGCTGATGCATGGGGAGTCATATGAATAAATCTTCAGGCATCAGGATAGGATCAGATACCCCAGAGCCTCACTTAAATCAATAACAGCAGGAGGAAGTAGTGGGAAGAATGCTGCTTCTGGCTTATTTCACAGCACTGTCTGTACAGCAGGTACACCAATAATGCTGAAGACCTAGTTGCCTTAACTTAATGAAAATGTAACTCATACTTTCACACTTTCATAAAAGTAAAAAGCTACCTATATTACATCCTCATTTAAAATGTCTCTGCTAGACCTCTTGCTTCATGATAATCATGTTCTAATGAATTTGAGCTGTTTAGGTCACATTGTATTTCTACACGGTCACTGCAGTCTCAGAAAACAGGTGAGAATGAATCAGTAGAGTGAGAGGGCATAAACAAGAAACTTCACTAACAATTCCCTGCAGATAAATAAATGAATGTGTCACTATTCTCCAACACATAACTTCACTAACACAACTAAACCAGCCTCTGTCTAAAATATTTTCTGCAGTGTAGCCTATTTTTATAGCTCTGAATTTGATATGGGAAATATTACAACAGTAATCAATGACTGCAGAGAGAAATTGAGATGAGAAAGAGTCATAAAATGAGCAAGTAAGGCAAGGAGAAATGGAACATTATGTTAGAGATCTGAAAATGGGAAACAGGACTTCTGTTACTTTGTGTCTATGTGCTTTATTTTATACAGTATTTTCTCTTTACTGTATTGGCAAATAGTACCCATACGTGGGGCAGGAGAAATTGGAAGTTAAAGAAATAGAGTAAGAGACTGACACAAAATTGGCAATGAAAAATTGCCAATTTGATTTTGTCTGAAATTTTGTCAAATTCTGTCTGAATTTGATTTGCACCTGATCCCAGCTGTAGTTGCTGCTACAGCTGAGTGGTGGCCAGGGACTTCCATCTTCAGACCTCAAACTCCAGCGCAGCTGTGGTGAAATCCAGATCACACTGTGAGTCAGACCAGCACAAACATCAAACAGAATTCAAGCTACAGCACTGCCCTAAATTCATATGCTGCTACCCACTTTCTTGGTGGACTGTTGACAGCTGAGACTAACTCAGAACCAAAAACCAATTTCCAACTCTTGTTTTGCACAGGAATTTCAACCAATTTGGCACTGGAGAAAAGTTGAAATGAAGCTGCTGTGGTGGTTGTTTGTTACCAAGGGATTCCTCCTGTGTAAGTGGAATTCCTACCTAGCCACTGTTTGCCTTTTCAACTACTTTGTGCTGCAGAAAAAGGGATGTGACCTTGGCCCCCATTATCTAGAAAAACTAACAAAATGTAACACACTTCTACATTAACTCATTAATATTACCCAAAGAGCACAAACTGTTGGCTGCACTTAGGAAGATGAATATTTCTGAATATTTTGGGAAAAGCATCCAGCTGCCAGCTGGTGAATCACCATAACAAAATGCTCATTCCTCTAAAGAGTTGCCCATCAATGTAAGTAATGCATGCGTTTAAATTCCCAGTTACACAGCCCCCTTGACTTGGTCATTTTGATGTCATTCCTGAATTGGTGCTACATAATTGCCATAGCTCTCTTGAAGTCATGGAAAGTTCCCCACAGTGAAAGAAAACCCAAAGAAATTTACTGCCTTACTACCCACCCCTCCCCGCCCCTTGCCTGCAGTTATTGCAATAACTGATTTAATTTTTTCTACTAATGCAGGTGTTCAATATCTCCTTGTCCATTTGCTACACCTCTGCCTATCTTTCACCCTTCTGTTTTCCATGAGTGCAGATTTCGGTCCTTGACTGTCAAGGATGCTTTTATCCTTTTTATAGGCATTATTCCACAATGAATACATAATCACTCATAATAGACCCCAGATTCCAGCCTTCCCCTCAGCAGTGCTGGTAATGCTGTTATCGTGACACTGTCACAGCTCTTATCTCACCTTCGTAATTTGCAAATCCTTTCTTGCCTGAAGTGCCATTCATGGGTATAGACAGACCTAAACTGTTTACACTGCCCACAGCTCTCACAGACTGCTCAAAGACCACAGGTTTATATTTAAAAAGTTTGGGAAAAAAAGGTTGCAGACATCTCCCTTTACATTTCTTCTGTGGTGCTGAAGTACTACTTGTACTGATATTTTCATCAGCAGTATTAATTCTACGCACCATCTCATCCCTTAGTAATTTCCAGAAAAATCAGCATAACAGGGTGATACTTGAAGTGTTATTTGAAGAGTTACCCATGGAATTAAGAATTAAAATGGACTAGAGGGACAGGACTTCTGAAAGAGAGACCTATCCCCAGCTCCTCACAGTGTGGATTTTGAAGGATTCAGAAATTGTAGGAGAGAGATGAACCATCTGTTCTGTCAGCTGGGGGAGGAAAGGGACTTAGGATACTGATCTAGAATAAACTCACAGTACAATATTACATCTTTTCTGGATATTCCCAAAAAAGGAGACAATCGTAATTATCTTTTTCTTTAATTCATTACTGTGCATGGTAATACTTTCAGTTCAGCCTTGTGTCTTGGTCTGTAAATACTAGATACAGAACACCCAAAAGCAGAGCCAGGTAATTCTAATGACTTTTCACATTTAAAAATATAAAACCAATGTGAGATCTCTGATCTTCGGAAAATTTCAGAGCTAAACCATTATTTGAATTTTGCAGCTTACAGCGTTGTCTCTATTGTAAAGAGGGAAATTTAGCGGTTTCTTTTCATTACTGCTCCTTTGATTTACTTCTAGTTGCTAAGTAGTGTTACAATAGTAACAAACGTGGGTAGAGATATGAAACTTTATGTAAGGTTTAGCTGCAAGTATGTGTATTCCATGATACTAATGAAAAACATCTGCACAACCAACTGACTGATGAAGAGCAGGTAATAAAAATGTGGCAAGTACAACAGCAAGCTCCTGGTATTTTAGGAGTCAAAGAAGGAGGAAGTATTATCAAATTGTTTCACAAATCCTGTCAGCATAAGAGTTTTGTGAGTAACTGTTTTCTCTCTTAAATGTTTGCATTACTTGAAGTTTAACAGAAAATCAAGAGCATAAAAAAGAAAGCTGGGCTTCTCTAAATTAAATCAAAACCAAAATTTTGTCCTAAATTTAAGACACTGACAAAATCTCATTGTCAAAAGAAGGTCCACCACATCCCTTTTCTCCTAGTTTGGACCAGCAGTAACATACAGGCTTTCTATATGAATAAGACAAAATTTAACATATCACCCATTTAGAAACCCAGAAATTAATGAAATTCTTGATATCTAATTCAATGAATTCTAGGGTGGAGCAGCAGTAATATGCAGCATAGAAGCAACTTGATTTATCTCCTGTATCCAGAAACTGGGTTATCTGGTTCCAGAACAGCTAGTTCCAAAACATCCCCAGGAATATAAGCTATAGCCCTTATGTGAAAAGGACGAAAGAAACAGAAAATGCTTTTTCCTCGGAAGCCAAACAACCGGTCAGCTGCAATGTCTGTGTTGAATCACAACCCAAATAATTCTTACCTAGTAAGTTATCTATAACTCTAGTAATTCACTGGCTCAATGACATGGAAGGACTATGCCCTAGAACCCCATGGGAAGCCAGCACCCACGGCGCTGTTATCAGAAGCCAAGAGCCTTCTTCTCCTCGCATGTCAGGTAAGGATGACAAATAAGCTCCTTAGGTCACTCCTAGATCCCAGCGTTCTCGATCACCTTCGTAACTCCTGTCACTTTACAGGCGGGGTCCCCTTTCCTGCCACCTTGCCTCTCAAACGAAATTGGAGCAAAGAAAAGTTCATTGCAAGTATCCACCTTAAAGGCCGAACATGTCCATCCACCCTGGACCCAGCTGCCTCCTCTGACCCCACTGCGGGAACGCTGCCGAGCTCGATCCGCCCTCTGCTCGCACATCCTCCTGCCCAGCCCCAGGGCACGCAGCGGTACCTGCACTCCCATCCCGTGCAAATGCTACTCAGGCAAGCTACGGCACAACCCTCGGCCTAGGTCAGACACTTGGAACCGAAAAACACGGAATAAAGTGATGGTTAAGGGTTCGCAGCCCCATGGGCGGAGCCCAGCAGTGACCCACAGCAACGGCCGGGAACGCAGCCGGAAAGTGCCAGAGCAAACCCGCCCCGAACCAGGTGGATTTGAGCCATCCCACACCAGTCTGCCCTGAGGCTAGGGACCGCTCCTTGTGCTACAGCCCACGTATTTGATTTTCAAATGAGAAAGCTGAGCAGAAATGAGGAATGTTGAGCCAAACTCTTTCAGGAAATCCGGAGGAACTGAACTGACTTCAATGAAGCCAGTTAATCAGGAGCTGAAAACCTCTCGTAATCACTCTAATTTCCCTAACCATGTCATTTTCCCAATCTCAATGGGACTGGAAGTGAGGTATTTTGACCCTAGAGCTATCACCTTTCAGACAACCAGTGATTAATCAATCATCCTTTTCATCCAAATCTCCAAGACTGCCTTTTGCCAACCCAATCTAATCCTCATCTTCCCCTCTTTGCAGAACAGTCACAGCCTCCAACCACCTCCTTCCTCAGGCGTTTTTGCAAGCCAGGGGCGGGACCCCAAGCGGGGACAGCGACTGTCAGCAGCTACTTTGGGTCTGCTGTGGAGACACACTCAGAACACACCACCAGGCTGCACAGGTACTTGGGATTATAAATATCCATCACAGGCTGCTCCCAAGATTTGCGCTGCTCAATATCAACCATCACTGCCCGTGCATTTTCTGGAAAACGTTGCAAGTGTTGTCACTGGCCAGTGGGTGTCTAGAAACAAGGAGTGGGCAGGCACAGCAGTGTTAGATTCCTGGAACAGCAACTGAACATAAGAGGAGAAGGCAGGCTCATAACATGTCCATAGAAAGAAACTTCAGTATGGCTCAATCCAAGAATATCCAAGTAGGGGTTTGGAATCATATTTTTATTACCAACAAATAGAAATGGATTGCTTTTTTGGTATCAGTACAACTTCTAAAAAATGTTCACAATTAAATGGCAATACAGGAAGAAGGTAATTGTATTTTTGTAATAGTTTACTATTAATACAATCTATCCTGAACCTAGTTCTAGTAATTTTCCATGACACTAAGTCTGCATAAAAGATTGCGGTTAATGAGCTACAAATTTCTTCACAATATAGAAATGCAATTCTAGGAGTTTTTTCTAGAAAAAAAAAAATTTTTAAGTACAATCAAATTACCATTTTAAAGTACAAACAAATAATCAGTATTATGTACTTGGTCTATTTTGTCATTGCTATGAAAAGGAAGAGCAGCAAAATTCTCTGAAAATCCTCACAGAAGTGCTACTTTTACCTGGTGCACATTTTGTTCCCAGCCCAGCAATAGCATCACATTCCAGTTGAGGTCTTTATGTTCCACCCCATAATAAACACTGATAATTCCTACTCTGGTTCTAAAACAGAATCTATTGACATTTCTAAGACCAGCAATGAGCAGATCTCTGTTCAGCTGGAGAACTCTACACTCAGCCCCAGGCAAAACCTGTTTATCCATCTGGGACAGCACACACCTGTTGTTAGTTAATCCCCAGCTGACAAATTACGAAAGGGAGAATAACAAATACGTAGGATTTAAAATAATGTGTTTCCAGCATGAGTCACCTCATAAAACCCTGAATTTTTAATCATTAAAATGGATTAGAAGTTTGTAACAGGAGTTTAACCAGGATGTTTTCTTGCTACTAGGGCTGACTTCCAAAATAAAGTTACAGATCCCAAGGCATATTTAGATTTCAATAACATGAACATACTAACTGCACTTACACTCTTGAGAAAAAATTCCAAGGCTGTGTCTGAGCAATATAAAGGCTGTTTCATTCGCTTACCACTAATATCTATCTTGTTTCATTATAAAGCACTTGAAAGCCCTGTGCATACAGATAATGTGTGTTTCTTCTGCTCCATCGTGCATAGCTCGCTTGCCATCTAGTGGGTAGAGCACGTGAAATAAAGCACAGCTACTCTCGGCAGGAAATGAGCAGTCACAAAATGTGTGGGTATAACAGCTTTGAATTAAATATTTCAACTAACAGCAGAAAATTATTAGCATAGCAAGCAGGACTGCCTACTAGATTCCCTTGAATGCTAAAGTTTGTCTAACTCCTAAAAAAAACACGTTAAAAAACACTTTCTTCATTAACATACATTTAGTCTCAAAAAAAGAAACCACAATGATGAAATCAGATTATAGTTCATCTTATAATACTGCCAAGATAATTTGCAACACGAGACTATTGAGACACAAAACATAAGCATCTAAAGCCTTAATCTCCAAGACAAAAACATCATCTCACTTTTAGTCTGGAGAAAGACGAGTTAATAAAAAGCATCCTGTACTTCCTTGATTCAACCCCCCAAAGTACAGTGAATTAATTACATGTTTAAATTAAGCATTCAATTAAGTGTCTTCCTTGACCAGAGAGCTCAGTATCTTATTGACCTGTGAGTCTGAGTTACGGCTCATTTGCTTTGAAACCAGCCCAGGACAATGAACAGCAGGTAACAAAATGATTTTGTGCTTGCTTGCATCAGTTTAAAAATGGAGTAAATCCTTTAAATGATCTAGAGCTGAATCAGACCGAAAGGGTCAGTAACCCTTCAAAAGTTTTGTATAATTCTTTCAAACAACACTTTGTTTAAGTTTTAGTGTGCTTCTACATTGTCAATTTGAAGGGGATTAAAATACTTGAAAAATTCCATATAAGAGTCAACAGAGGACAAAAAATATCTATCAATCAGAAAAGAGAGCCTGTAGAGTCCTTCTAATTTCCTGTTCAGAAAATTATATTCTGACTCTGAATGTTGTTTGAGATCACTAAATAACATGCTGTGGACATGTTTTTTTCCTTAATCAAGTTAAGCATCTGCTAATGACCACGGGGAATGAAATAGGCCACAGCTGGCTAGATCGTGCACATGTGATTACTGCTTAGCCACAATTTATGTAATTAGTTGCAGTCATACTAAGCTACCTAAAACACGTGTTAAAGATCTAATGATGAGCTGACATTAGTGGGTCTTTGCAGCATGCTTAAACCCTTCCCAAAGAATGTTTGAATATGTCTCTGACATGCAAACAGGACACATGCAGAAGATATCAAAATATTACTGCTTTTAAAGAAATTTACTCAAGGGAATATTTCTGAGTATGTACATTTTCAAAAGATATATCAATACCCTTTTCTCATTACAATCTCAGTTCTACAGGGCTGGCAATGTGTGGAAATTTTTATTGTGGCTATTCATGTTCAAAAGCTTAAAGCCTACAAGGGAGAACTGGCCTTCTGGAGGGAATAAACATAAGCACTTATTTTGAGTGAGTCCCTCGACAGCAGTTTTGCTAAACCTATGTGATTCTGCTTCTGGCCAACATGGAAGGAGCTGCTGGACTGGGGCCCAGAGAGGCACTTCACAGCAATACATGCAGAAAGCCAGGTTCAGGTGCTGCAGCCCCAGCTCCAGGCCAGCCCATGCCTGGCTGCTCCTGCTCAGTACCTGCCTGCCAGGGGCAGGAGCATCTTAACCATTGCAAGGGTGAGACCAGGACATGCTGGAATCCAAGCCATCCCTTATAAACAGCTAGCATCAAGTGGAACTGTTGGAATTATGCATCACTACAGTCCTTCAAACATTTTGGTTTAACATCAGGAAAGTGTAAAGTGAGGCAGAATGGCAGGTAATGAGGAAGGAGTTTTGCTTTCTGAACAGGCAATATTACAGTCAAAGTTCTCATTACGACCCAGAGGATGCCTGTGAGCACAGGCAACTCAGCTGGGTTAGTGACATAGGGAATAGACCAACACAAAATGCTAAATACTGTCTCCTATAACACTTTAACTCCTATTTTCTTTACTTGACAAGTTACACGCTCTTTCAAATAAAACTTTCAGTTCTGTCCTTCAACTTTTCCTTCAAAATTCAACTGGATGAAGCCATGAGCAACCTAATCCTGAATTCAGCCCTACTCTGATGGGTACTGGACCAGGTAAGCCACTAACCTGGCAAATTTCCCAAACCATTCTTGAGGTGCAGTTATTGCTTGAGACAAAGTACAAAGAACAGATGTAGTTATACCACAGGATTGGTTCACCACCAAAGAAAGAACATTTCCTTCTTCATCTCTTCTGGCCAACAAATCCCTATATGTTAAAAGTAAGCATCAAAAAAAGATAATCACATTAATTTTGATTCCAATCAGTTCAGAAAGCAGATATGGTTGGTGATCAGGACTCCTGCTCATTCAACTATTCCAAAGTCCTGTTGTTTGCACACATCAGGATTGACTCCAGCTAAGTCAGTAATGTAACACTAATCTTAACACAATGTAAGATAAAAATCCCCTATTAAGAGAACAAAACATTTGCATTACAAGCTCAAGCAGACTTTTTTTTTCCTAGTGAATTTGAAAATTTACTGTTTATAGAAAAGGCCTGGATACTTAAAGGACTGGATTTGGCTGTCAAGTTTCAAATTTTGCAGTCACACAGTAAAGCTAAATATCTCAACTATTTATGGTTATTTTTATTTTAATATGGAGATAGATAACATAATAGATGCAATCATTACTCCAAAGTAAGGATTCTGCCCTCCTAGCTTCATTTCTCGCTTAGGTATTCTTTGAAGACTGTTTATTTTTTAAGTTCCTTTTTCTTTTCTCCACAGCTTTACAACTGTATTATTTATTTCCATCTTTATTTTCCTTTTTTTTAAAATAACCTACAGCACTAAAAACACAAAAAAGATTACATAAAAACTCTAAAAAATGTATACACATGAAGACTACAGAAACTAACACCAAAGGTCATACCAAAGACCAAAGGTCACACAGTAGGAAATTCAGTAGAAGTTTAAAATATTTACATCTGCTTTAAAAAGAAAGACCTTTACAAATGTTTTGAAATGCTGAGCATTCCCACGAAGTGTGTTAAGTGTCGTAACAATTTAAGCACTTCTGCCTACATAAATTATCCATATTGTCTCTGATATGCATACTCCATTAACACTCACTTTGTAATTTACTATGACTGAACTTAGCAAGCCAACTGGAAACAAATACCCTGAGTCCTAGGTGAGCTCCTAGAGCTTCATAGTGTTCAGAGGAAAGAGAAATGCTCTGCCCCTAACAGGAACAGAACATTCCCTGCTCTACGCTACACTCCCAGCTCCTTTAGCAGGAATCAGGGAAGGAAAAGTCCTTTTCTGCATCTTCCTTTGGGTACCTGCTCGCTCAAATTTGAACACCAGTCCATTAGGGAGTAACATCCTTTTCAGGCACTGGCATATAGTAAAACAAAAGTTAGTAGTACCCAGTCTGTTTTCAGAGCTGTAGCAAACTCTGCAGACAAAAGACTTGGAAACAAACAGTGTGACTTGTGACTCTTCATGCCATACTCAGGCAAGCAGCCACATCACATTTGAGAGGACCGTTTGTATGAGCAAACACTGCTTAGCAGGAACATAAATTGTAGACTTGGGCCCCAAACAATCCATTATGCCCATAGGACAACATTATAAATTAAACTGAATAGCAATTAATACCATGCATACCAGAAGTCTGTAAAGACCTCAGCTGAGAGTACAAAGTCTCATAAAACCCCCTTTCTGCCCTGCATTGTAGCTGCATTGAAGGTAACACCTTAAGCGCCCACTTTTTCCTCAGATGGCAAACTGTAATTCTAAAGGCACATCTCCTTGTGCTCAAACGAAAACATTTTTGTGGCTCTCAAAACCTGGTAACAACCTCCTCCCTCACCAGAGTCCAGTATCTAGGATTCTGATCCAAGTCCAGTTTTTTATTGCTGCAATAAAGTGAAGGAAACAGAGGGAAAGACAACGACCAAGAGGACAGCCAATGTGTAAGGATGGTGATTACACCTCACACGCCCGATACCCGGCACCATAACCTAGTTATAAATACCCAAGGTTATGAAATTCTCACAAAGCCCTTCCAGATAGTGCCGGTATTACGTTATCAGAAAGATATTCCAGCTGGCATACTTTATTCTCACAATCTCTGGACAATTTATGGTCCACAAAAATTTACAGCTTCCCACAGCCTTCCTCACCACCCCTCTCCATGAAGGCCTTGTAAGTCAGTTCACAGAGGAAAGATGACTGGGGGGCACTGTTTTATGGGTGTGTATTTAAAAGAAATAGAAAACTTCCTCGTGTAGCAGGAAGCTCGGGCAGTGCTCTAGACCAGGACTGGGGAGAAAGACATTTTTGTCCATTCCTGAGAGGGTCTCTCCCCCCCGCTCTCCCTCACGTTGGGCTGCTGTGGAAGGAAGCAGGGCGACCACCCCGCACCGCACTACCGTCGCCAGGTCTACGCTAATTCATTCTGACTAATTAACTTCTACAGAACCCTCACTTAATTGCTGGGAGAAGAAGTTTACCCGCGACTTCGTGGGGCACACACAGCAGAGCGGCCTCTTGAAAGGACTTCCACAGGACTTCCCAGCCGGGCTGGGCTGGGCTGGGCTGGGCTTTGGCAGCGGGGCAGGAGCTCCCATAGAAGGAAGCGGGGAGGAGGAGGCCGGAGGATGGAGGCGGTGCTCGGGAGCAGGCGGCGGCTCAGGTAGAGAGGGGCGGTCCGTGCGCTCCGCCCGCCCCGCCCGGCCGTGCCCGCCGAGCCGAGTGCGGTGATGCGAGCCCAGCCCAGCCCGGCCCGGCCCGGCCCGGCCCTCCCCGCCCGCCGAGCCAGTCCTGCCGCGTCGGGAGCCGCGGCGCAGGGCCCGCCCCGGCGGCGCTGCCCGGCTGGTTCCGCAAGTTTTTGACAGTTTGTTCGCGGCACCGGGAGCCGAGGCTGCGGCGCTGGGCTGGGGCCGGGGCGCTCCGCAGGACCGAGCTCTCCCCGCCGGCACCATGTCCCGGGACCCCGAGGAGGTGAACAAGCTGACGGAGAACACGTACAAAGTGAGTGCGGAACGGGGAGGGGCTGCCCGCGGCCACCTTTGGCCCGGCACCGGGGGCCGCGGGGCAGCCGCGGCTCCTCACGCGGAAACGCAGCAAACTTTTCTCTTTTTTTTTTTTTTTCCCCTTCTCTTTTCTTTTTTTTTCTTCCTTTCTTTGTTCTTTTTTTCTTTTCCTTTTTTTCCCCTGTCCCCGTTTCCCTCTCCGGGAGTGATCCCACCCGCCCCGCTGTGTCCGGCCGCTCCCCGTCCCCGCGGCCGGGGCTCCGCCGCAGCCCCCGGGCGGGCACGGCCGCGGCACCCCCGGGACAAGGCGGCTTCCAGACCGGTTTCTGCCTCTCCAGCAGGCTCGGTTCAACAGCCAGCCCTCATTCCCTCGGTGTGTTTTGGTGATAAGGTGGTTTGGAGATCCTGGTGGTTGTGGTCTTCTGCTTGAACCGTTTCTTCATACGGGCCAGAGCCTAAAAATGGCTTAACGCTGAATTAATTTGCTTGCCAGCGTCCCGAGCTGATAATCAGATTTATGATGGTGCACCCTAGCACTGCTTCAAAGCACTGACCGCTGCGGGTAGTTCAGTTCATGTTAGGAGGCTTTAAAACTTTCCAAAATGCTTCATTATTTGTAGAATTAAAAATATTTTGCTTATGGGCACCAGACACTTGTTCTGAACTCTTTTTCCTTATAAACACAGTCCTTCCAAAACACAGCAATTCTAATTGGGAAAAATTCCCTTGAGAATCATACTTTTGGTTGGGTAGTGAAGTAATCCATAGTTGGATCTGTAATCCTCATTCTGTACAGTCTGTTGTACCAGAGAAAGCACTCACATTTGCATGATTGAATCCATTTGCAAATTTAACTTACAGCTGCACTGCACTTGCAGGTTTGAGCCCTAAGGAAAGCTTTCTGATGGATTGTTCTATTTCACTATTTACTAAATTTTTCTGGTTTATTATCAAATGTTTTCATATTTCTGAAGATGTTGTCATCATCATTTAAAGGTTTTCAAAAACATTTACTAGGAGTAAATTTTGCTGTTACTTTTGTTGTTCTTTGACACACTTAAGTCAACTTTACCCCCGTCTTATACCCCCAGTTATATTGGGGCCATGTTTTATTTATTGTTTACTTTCTTTGGACTTAGATATCAAATTAATGCAAAACTACTGAAAAAAAATGAGATTATCCGGCTATAAATTTTGTCCTCTAGAACCAGAGCAGATAATCGTAAATAGTCTGGTGCTTTTTGGTATCAGTTACGTTTGCGGCAAGGCCATAAGCAAACATAAATTCCCCTCTCAGAAGTGCACCCTGTAAATACAGGCTCACAGAGGAGAAACCTGGGAAGTTGACTGTTCAGGGCTGTGCCAACAAAGGAATGCTCTACTCTGTCTATTGACTTCCAGAATGCAGTCATAACAGTTTTACAGAGGAGAGGGAAGAAGATCTCCTGTGTGTTTTAATGGATATAATTTAAAATAGGCTTTAAAAGGAGTGACCACTAAATAGGAAAACCTTCCCTGTTACTCAGTTATTTCCTGGGAAAGTTTACCCTTTAGTTTTGTTTCCTAGACTGATTCAAAGAGATCTAAAGATTGAAATAACCAGCAAAAACACAGAGTAATACAAAGTTAATGTTGACAGTGTGATGAAATGTCTCCTCTGTAGGTATTTTGAGAGGTCTGGCATGTTGCATCACATAGCTCGTACTCACAGGCCTGGAAACCCTCCTGCCCTGCCCTCATTAAAAATTGAAACTTTATCCAGATAAGGTAGAAAGGCTGCTTCAGATAGAGAATGGATTCAGGGTCCACTTTAAAGCAGTTATTTCTACATCAAAGTCGAAATCTTGAAAACAGTTGGTTACCCTTTCGGGGCAGAGAGCAGGAGCCTGTGTATTCAGCACTGGCTGGGACTGTAATCACAGCTCCCCCATCTAAAACAAATGAACACCTCTTTGTGCTGTGCTCTGGCCTGCGTGGAGAGTGTGCTCTCTTTTGTTCAGCAGTGCCCATGGCACTTCTGCTCTTGCCTGTGCCATCCCAGCAGTGCACACGAACACCGTGCTGGGATGGGTAGAATCCAGAGCAGTGTTTTGTGCTTCTCCTACCTGTAAGAAGAAAGGCTTGGTCTGGGGAAACCAATTCAGTGTAGTGCTGTGATGGCATCTGTGCTGCAGGACCAAATACAGGCTTTAGAGTTCTCAAAAAGAATCAAGTTTTGGGTGACCTGGAAAAATAATAGAAAATTAAATTGAATACCTTGCTGGCCTGCTATTTTGGGGGGAGGGGGTGTTGTTGTGTAATTTTTTTATTTTTCTTTCTTACAGTGCTAATCCATTGGATTTATTAAATACATGGTAACCTGTGTTATACAAAGCTTCAAAATATATTTACAGAAGTCATCAGGTGGCTGAGTAATGCCGTTTTATTTTTATCTTGTTCTTCCTTTCTGTTGGCATCCAGACCAGAAAGTGAATACCTCAGTGTTTTTTAGCTAACCTGACTGAATAAACAGCACAATTCACAACTGTGTGTGCACACACAAAAATCAGGGCTGACATTTACCCTTTATGTAAGACCTGAAGAATCACTTTAGCGCATGATGGGAATGGCACGTGCACAATGAAGCCCAAGGGTGTGGGAGCCTATGACTAAAGAAGGCCACAGCCTCCCTTTTGCCAAGGAACTGCTGAGAGGTTCCCTGGTATGACACTGCCCTGCCCTGGCAGGGACGTGGGGACGATGTGGGGGAACACTGTGGGCCACCCTCATGCACAGATGGTCACTTGGTCACCCAGGAAGGTTGTCGTGTGCTGTTGTGTCCCTGCAGCCTGTACAGGTTTTCTGCTGTAAATGGGGGAAAACTGCTTGGCATCCGGCTGAGATACACAGAGTGCAGGGGAAAGGGGACAAAACAGGAAAGTGCTGAGGTACAGACCTGTCCTTCTGCCTGGACGGGCCAAGGGCTGGGCAAGCAGCTCACAGAGTGTTCCCATGGTGGGAGGTTTCTGGAGCTCTTGATAATGGCATGATTGGTGTTGCTAATCTTGGATTTAAAAGATGTGTTTCTCTGTATCCAAGTGAATTTTGATTATCAACCAAAGCATAATTTAAAAAAAACCAAAACACCTTCCTCCCGCAAGAAACCCATTTGTTCTCCCCAGAGGCATTGAGAATTACTTTGGTAGGCTATATTGTTTTATCAAAGAAATATATCTGATAAATTCAGTTTAAAGTCCCACATTCCATGTTTCTGTATTTTAAAAAGACTCACAATTATATTAAACTACTGGACTTATGTATCAAAATTCAGATTCACCTATGGTCCCCGCTCATACTGCAGTGAGGCTGTCGCTTTGCATTCCTGCAGTACAAATCTAACTCCGGGGAAGAGGAGCCTTTGGGAGTTTGTGAGTTTATAAAATCCAGTTCTTCCTTAGTACAAATTTTCTCCTCTGCCCTTATTTAGAGTTATGCCGGCTTGAGGTCTATCCTTGGGCATGTGTTCATAACCTGGAAAAGTTGTATTAGAAACACACCGATGGATGATGTACTAATGATGTTTCTCTTAAACAAGAAGTTTTCCATCAAGACGACTAATAATTAGTCATAAGAATTAGTCTTTTTGAATAAACACTGGCATCTTGATTTATTCTTTTCCATTCTGTTAAACCTGTTTTAAAATAATATTAAGCTAACTTACAAATGAGATATCTTAACATGAGTGTGTTGAGGGCTCAACTGTGCCCTTCTGAAAACTGTACTATGGATTTCAGAAGCTAAAGCAGGAGATGAAATGCACTAATGTACAAAATGCTTCAGGTTCAGTACAGCACAGTATTATTTCCTTTTTGAATCTTCTCAAGGCGTGTCTCCGACATAGTGTGGCAACACTAAAGACTTTTTTAAAAAATTTACTCATTTTCAGATTGAGAAATAATTTAAACTAAACCACTAGTAGCTATACAAATCTTAGCTATGAATAGCTACAGTGGTGGTAACTAATAGGAGTGATGCTAGAAATCAAGATCTACTTTTCTCTGGTGGTTTTATAATTTCAGAATTCTACCCAAATGCGTTGTTATTCACTCTTGCAAGAGTGCCTGCAGGATGTAAACTTGAAACTGCAGGGAGTCTATGCATTGTTTAGTTGTGTTCATACCTGCTGAGCTATTGTTCAGTGAGGTGTGTCTTTAAGTAAAAAGCAAAGCTGAGCATTTACAGGAAGGCACTTTTACAATGGCTGTCATTTGTTTTGAAGATTAGCGTTGTTTATACGACTGTCAGGAACTGTGGAAGATGTGATACCCACACACAACAAGTGGAAATTCAGGGTTTCTTCCTCTCCAGCCAGCTCCATGCTACCCAGCTGGATAACTCACACTGGTTTCATGTGGTGAAAGGAACACAGCAACTCCTACAACAGATTCTGAGGATTTAATGACTCAAATGACCAGAATAGGTTTCTCTTACGCTTTTTTCCTTGGAAGGTCGCTTTTGCCAACTCTAAAGGTCTCTGCATAAAAGATGTTTCCAGTTGCCTGTTTTGAAAATGTTTCCCTTTATTTCCATTCATTCTAAATAATGGAAAGCTGTAGGATCTGATCATGTGCCTCCTCTTCTCGTTAATTATTCTGTTCATGAGAGGTAGTGTGTCACTAGAATATAGGACACACGATTGACAATTAGGAGGCCCTGTTTGTGTGCCTCACTGTACAGGCAAATAATGTGTTGTGAACCTCTTTATCTCTCCCAAGCTCTTTCTCACTTTGTGATGTTTATTTGGATTAAGACAAAGGTTTTATTTCCATGTCCTTGTACACCAAGGCAGATAAAAATACTGTTATTTTCTGAGACTTTTGACAATTTTAGATTAATTGTTTTCCTGATCAGAATTTTTTCTTTGTTCCTCTGTCCTCCTTTTTGAGAAGTTTTGAGATATGGCTTTATTGTATGACTTGAAATTTTGCACTGGTGTTCATTCCACTCATTTTTGTGACCTTGTCCTTAGACTACAAGTAAGAGAAGCTATAAGGCTGTAAGATGTGGTAAGAAAAAGTAGCTGTACAAATTGATTTGAGTTGCTCTTGTCCCCTATAACTTCTGAAGCTGAATAGAATACAACAATAATTTTAATTGCTCTGAAATGCCTTGACAGTATCAAATCTATAGCTCATTCTGAAGAGGGAGTTGCCTGTGACAGCTTCCCTTTTTGATAAAGTGCTCTAGATACTTCTTCCTGAACTTCCTGGACTTCAAAGACAGCCCGTGGTTACCTGTGGTTAACTGTATAGAACGACCACTAGAAGCATGGCCAGGTTTTTTGTTTGCTTTGAGAATCTAGTCTTCAGTAGAAAGGAAAAAGATCACATATTATGCTTTTTTCCTAATGTATGAAAGGGAAATAATCTGAGAATTATTTCATCAGTTCATCTTGGAGACGTGGCAGGGGGGTCAGGGAGAGTTAAGTTTTTCTATCGAGCACAAACCTTTGATTGAGATGAGCCTTGCCCAGTGCTGTGAGGATCAGCTAACACCCATAAACCAAACTCTGCTAAACCAAGCAGACTCCAAAGGGGAATTTCCATTGCAAAGGTTTTTGCCGTTTCTCGGGCGTTCACGTCCAGGGACTGGTTCTGCTAACAATCAACCACTGTGGCAGTGCAAAGCCTGAAACACTTCCAGAGGCTGCCTGGGCTGATGGAGAAAAGATCCATTAGTTGTGCTCCTTCCAGCTGCTGCAGGCACTGGCTGTAAATAGTTTCCTCACCTTTCCCAGCAGCTTTACGTGTACCTTGAGCAGATGTGATGTCCTGGAGCTCTTCCTCCGAGTTCCCTGTGTTCAGTGGACCTGCTGTGTCTCCAGAGCATGGTCTGTGTCTGCTGTTCATGAATACCTGCTGTGGATCAAGAGCTCTAGTGAAAAACAAGAGCTGTGGTGCCTGGCTTCAGAGAGGGGAGCTGTTGAGAGCAATTTTATTGGGGTTTGTTTACTTCCTCTTGGATGAAAACAACTGACAAGTGCAATCACGATTTTTTGCTTGAAATCTGCATTAGAGGATGACAAGAAAACTATAATCTTTACCCCTGAATGCCTAATATAGTCATTCCAAAAATCAGTGCCTCAAGGCCAATAATTATCACGTTATTCTTAGAATTTTGGGGTAGGTGGCAATACGGTGTTTTACTCTGTAATTTTTTGTTTTGAGAAACAGGGTTAGCAGAGGCAGAATCTTCCAAGATTATTTTCAGTATAGAATGGCAATTCAAGGTGGCATTGGGATTCTTACCTGCCATGGATGCACACCATTATGGTACATCTTTTTTTCCCTCATATCCTTGAAAATA
The DNA here is from genome assembly GCF_009650955.1 of Corvus moneduloides. Taxonomy (NCBI): domain Eukaryota; kingdom Metazoa; phylum Chordata; class Aves; order Passeriformes; family Corvidae; genus Corvus; species Corvus moneduloides. Next base: position 2,461,528 of record NC_045491.1, on the reverse strand, counting down.
CAGGACTCTCTATCCTGAAACAACCCCCTAATTCATCTTTTTTTTTTTTTTTCCTTGTGATTCACTGACTCCATGTAAGTCAGCAGACATCATCTTTAGTACACAGCTGGGAAGAAATGGCAAAAAGTTGGAATAGGAAGAAACAACTTGCTCCTTGGAACAAGTGTCTCACAGAGTACCTCAGCAACGAGGAGAGCAACAGGCACAGCAGCAACACAGACAGGAACAAATTAAAAAGCTGGGGCAGGAGGAGGGATGTTCCCAGACACCAGAGCCTGAATATCCATCCTGTTAAGTTGTTAGAATAGCCCTTGGCATTGTTGGCCCAACCTGAAACACACTTTCCCAAATGATTTCTGGATGTGGTTTGTGAGTTAACACAAATCAAGGGCCTGGGGACAATAGCTGGTTTGTTTGCAGTGATTGCATTTGGGTGGGTGAGAGTTTAATGGGACAGACCAGAAAACAATCCCAGTTGCATTTAATTTGTACACAAAGGCAGTGAGGCCAGGTATTGTTCTGTGGCTGCTTTTGATGTAATTTATACTATACTAGTATTGGAATCTAATAGTTTATATTGTTTTAAAATAACTGTATTTTTACTTGATATGACTGTTAAAGTATTACTGGAGTTAATCCTTCACTTTTTATGTTGAGCAGAATTCAGGTATAGTGCTGTCTTTAAAAAATAGTAAAATTCTATCTGCGTGACCTTGCCTGAAAATCAGATCAATGTGATGGTATTGCTGTTCTTTTTGGGTCCCCCTGTGTACTAAACATAAATATTTTCATTCTGTTAGTAGTACAACAGACAAAAGCTCGATAGTATTTCACTTGTCTTGAGTCTTGTATTTCTTGTAAACAGAAAGCATCTGTTTTGAATTCCTTGAACTTGATAGCTCTGCTGTGTGAACAGTAGTGAGTTTGTGTCATAAAAGTATTGCCATAAAAATAGTAAGAATAACAGAACGGTGTCCACAGGTATCTCATGATCTTCTTTTCATGACAGTGTAATTTCAGAGAGTAATGTCATAGCTATAGTTTCGTTAGGAAGATTCTGGGGAAAGGAGGTCTAGAATCTGCAGGTTGTAGCATTTGCTAGGAATGAGAGCAGTCCTGCCTGGAGCTGCTAGATTTCAGATTCTGGTTGTTTCAGCCAGTAATTGTATTTAACAGTGAAAGCAGCTGCAGTGGTTTTTATTTTCCCCTCCTATTTAAAGTCACCATTTTCACTATCTTTCTGAAAGAACCATGGCTTTGTACAATTTTCAAACAAACAAAAAAAGCAGAAAAAATCCCCAAAATAACCAATTTCACTTAATGCATCTGTAACACAGAAAACACAAAGAATATGAATCAGAGATCTGATGAAATTTTTCTTCTTTTCTTTTCTAGAATTTTTTTAAATTTAGAACTCAAATCTTGAACCATTGTCAGAAAGTTCTTGTCTGAATTTATAAAACAATTAGTGGACAAAGGATTTTCCAACATCACCCACCATAAAGATGGTTTTGTACAAACTTTGATCACACACATGATACCCTTTTGTATTACAAACAGCCAGATCCCTGTTGAAATAGTTTAACTTTTTTTTTTCCCGTTTGTTGATCTTAAATGCTCAGTTTCTTCTCCCTTCCATCCTTTGTTTTCCTGTGTGCCTCAAATCTTCCAATTTTCATCCATCCTTGGACTTCTGAGTTGTGTGCTGTACATATGAAACTTTAGACTCATCTCAGGTCGCTGAGATGAGTACTGACACCCACTGTGGAATTGCCTTGGTTATAACACAAATGTTGTTTTCTTTCACTAGAATGTTATGGAACAGTTCAATCCCGGACTGAGGAATTTAATAAATCTGGGGAAGAATTATGAAAAAGCTGTTAATGGTAAGTTTCCTGGCTGCTACATTTAGAAAGAATGTTTAATTCTCATTTAAATATACATACTGGATATGAGGGTTGTGTATATAGGCTTCCAAGTTGAACTTTGGATGTGTTTAATTAAGAGGAAGAAAACCCCAACTAACAAGCACAAATACACAAATATACCGTCTCTCCAGTCTTTTGGGGTTTTTCCACTGTCCTGGAGAAGTTGCATCACAAACAGTTAGGCACAGAGCTCCTGCAAAATAAACTGAAAGTGGGTTTAAGTAACCCACATTGGAATAATGAATGAAAAAACCCAAAGTTATGTAAATTAGGTGGGTTTTTTTTTTCTCTCTGAAAATACCTTCCAGAGATATTTCACATTCTTAGATGTGTTCCTACTCACCTACACACATCACTACCTAAGTAACCTTGTGTATTGAACAATGTGAATTAGTACAAGTTGCAGGAGTGAACTGATTTGTTGTTGTTATCCATACTAACCCTGATGATATCATTTTTATGGAGTCAAAATCAGAATGAATAAATTTGAATCTAAGGACCCAGTTTCTCCAACTTTTTAGAATATAATTGCTTACTGCCATTACTGACCTCACAGAAACAATTGAAGAAGGGCTTTCCCAGAGCCTGCACTGTGGGACCTGTCAGAGCCTGCTCCATTTCACCATGCAGACCTGTCAAACTGCTTGATACCATATTAAAGCCATGTAAAATCTCTCTAATTTTGCCTCACTCAAGCCTATGGCACATCTTTCCCCTCTATGTAATGCACTTCTCTGAGAAATGGGATCCTGCAGAAGTAGTGCATAGCCAGACAGACACTGAAATCTCTCTTCATGCAAATTTTAGACCTGGCTTGAGAAAAAGATAAAACCAAAGCCTGCTGGAGATGAAAATAGGGAAATGTTGACTTATTTGTGGTAGTGCCTAACTTGATGGATTAACATGTGGTTACCTAGTACCTGACCTTAGGAATTACAGGTAGTACCAGAAGTAATAACAGGTGTTTTCATATTCATTTGAAATACTTCTATACCAGTTTCTAAGGGTTCTGCTCTTCACACACTTTGCTGTTGATATGTTGCATTTTGCCTTTTGTTACATTTGCCTTTAAGGCTGGCTGATAAGGCATATCTGAAATGAATGCTTGATTTCAAATGAATATTTACACTGTTGCAACAACTGTTGCAAAGTCATCTTTGGACTCCCATAAATTTGTAATCTTTTCACCATCGCTTCTGAGTGGTGTAAATAGATCTGTAACAAGGAGTAAATACTCTGTTGCTAAACAAACACTTCACAGCTTTCCAAAAAAGTCGGAGTAGGCTGACAAAGAACATAAAACGTACAAGAACTCCAGATATGTTTGCAATGTATTTTTCTACATTTTGAGGACAAAAGGTCAAAAACCCCTTCCTTTCTGCAGAAGTAATTTGTAAGCCATAGTACTGGTGAAGGGACTATGCAAGCGGGGCTCTTGATTTAGCTTAGTTAGCACAGGGAAAATCACACATTTCCTTCCTTTTTTAGTGCTTGTATTAGGAGAAAAGAGTGACTTGGGGCTGTCTTGAGAAAACACAGATAGGAAGAGTTGGACTGGCATCAAACCCTCTTGTACAGGTGGCACACTGCTCCATCAGTAGCACCAGTATGATTCTTCTGCTCAGAAAGTTTGAGCACAGAGCACCTATGAGACAGAAATCACCCTTTTTAATGCAACAGAGCCTCAAAGAGGATCTTTGTTCGATTTGGAAAATGTTCAGACTTCTCAGTGAATATACTGTTATGTAACCAAAGATGTCACCTTACTAGTAAAAACTATAAAATACAGACCTGTAATTGGCAATTATATTCCTCTCAGAAAAAAAAAGTATTCTAAAGTCAACAGTGAGGCTCTGCTTGACTTTCACTTTAGGCTAAGAATGTACAACTACAAAAAACTGTGACGAATAACTTCAATAAGTTATTTTTCACATTAAAGCTTGCCAGCTTGTCCTTGTTATTTCTTTTCTCTGTGGCATGCAGATGAGTTCTAGACACTGAAGATGCAAGGCAGGCACTGTAGATCTATTCCCTGTGTAAGATGTTTCTCCCCACTGGCCTCCCTGCAGCTTCACTCCGACGTTTCCGTGTTTGTTCCAGCGAAACTGGCTTTGCTGTTTAAATCAGCCCTAACCAGGAAATGATTAACTGGCAATAACTGAAACCTTCGTGGTGTACAGTGAGAGCTTATTGGTTCCTGTAACAGCCAGCTTTAGAGGGAAATGATGATTTGTTTTTGAGGGGCTCCACGTCTCCTTGGGGCAACCGCAGGCCCATGGTTGGTGGCCAGTTGCCATTTCCCAGATCACTGGTCTGGCTGGTCAGTACAAGAGACCTCAGCACTTTTTTGGGATTGCAGTTTGGTTTTATTCCAACAGTTTTCTCTGTACCAAGGAATTTGGTTATGTCCTGACCAATGGCCTATGGCTAAGCCTTCCCACCAGGTGCTGATTGCCCCATGGGAGTTGGAGCTAAGTAACAGGCTGAAACTTCATTAATATGTTCTGGAGTTCTGTCTTTGTTTCCTGGTTTCACAGATCAGCAGGGAGCACAGGGACTTGTGCAACTTTCTCTGACAGAAGGATTTCCTTGTTGCCATGTACCCCTCTCTTACTCTGTGCTCTGGATGACAAGATTTCATAGAATCATAGATTAATAAAAATTGAAGATACTTTGATTTTTTTAAACAGTTGTGTTTTTTTCACTCACCCCCAGTTATGGTAGTGGCTGGAAGAGCATATTATGATAGCCTTGCAAAGATTGGGGACATATCAGCAGATTCTCCAGTATCTAAAGAATTAGGTAAGTGAAAAGTAATTTTTTAAAATTACTTCAAAATATAAACTTTATTTTTGCTTTCCTGCTGGCAGTTCACCGAACGAATGTGAAGTAGATAGGGACGAGTAAAAGTATGTTCTACTCTTATATAACAGGGGTGGAAGGGATCAGATGCCTTTAAGGCATATTATTTCTCAAGACACTTACAATGTTTTGACAAAATTACCTTTTTTTCCTCCTTTTGTGAATATGTATCTGCATATGCATTCAAAAGCATGTATTTTTAAGCTCATATAATTCTAAAATAAATACAAAAGTATGTATCTTGATTTTGAATGCAGAGGTGAAGGTTGAAATACTTCTGCAACAGACTATTGGTATGAGGAGTCCTAGTGTACAGCAGCAGTTTTAGAACTAAAACAATTTTCTGATTGAGTGTCATTGTGAAGGGTTCAGTTTTACTTCACTACTTTTGATCAAGTGTATCACTAAAAGTTCTCAGGTACATTTATATTTATTTCCTACTTGAGCTTTTGAAAGAGAAACTGTAGGCTCAAAGATGGATTAATTTTACATTAATAGAAATCCACTTCAAGTTCTGTACTCTCCCGAAAACAATTTCTGAATGTTTGAAAGATCAGCAGCAACACTTGCCCTTGACAACTTCACTTTTGTAGGTTGAGCAGTATAATTGCAACACTGGGCAAAGGAGTACAAAATATTTGTAATATTTCTGGCAAAAGATTCTCAAGTCACTGCAAAAGAAAGAACTGGGAACTATACTGCAAAGAAGAAACATTTGCTTAATGCCTTCATTTGCTTTTTGACAAAAATAACTTGATGACGTGTCTTGCCTCTGAACTTTTGATTTTGGGCAATGTAGGACTCTTCCAGTGATGTAACTTGCATCTCCTGCTGTAACTCACAGTATTTTGTTAATTCCGCTGATTACAAAGGATGGGTTTAGCAATTTTTTTTTCACAGCTCTGGAGAAGTAGAATTGAGGGGACAGACTCCGCTTGAAAGGTGGCCACTGGTTTCTGTGTGGCTGCCTACATTTTTATGGCTTGTCCTGAAACCACTCATGGGTGAGTGTTAACGTCTGTGCCGAGGGCTGGGAGAGGCAGAACAGCAAACAGGGCAGAGCAAACAGTCCCAGCAAGCAGCTCCCTCTGTTTGCTCTGCAGGCTGTTTACAGAAAGCAGAGCTGCTGCTGTCAAACTGTGGAACAACAGCTAAAAGAAATGGCTGTGCAGAGTCTTAGGAAATCGCAGAAAATGCACAATTTCAGTTTTTGCAATCAAGCGCTTGGGCAGATGCATGGCAGCAACTGATTTATGACTTGTCGGGGGGGACATTTTCTGCTTGTTTGGAAATATTATTATTATTGGGTAATCTTCTGCTGACTTCTGAAAATAACTGGTTTTCCCTATTGTTTGGGACAATACAGAATTGTGATTGAAAACATACTTTTGTTGAACTATGAATTCCATCCTGCAATTACAAATCTTTTTCAAGATACACCATATTGAGAAAACACAGCCTTCTTCCCTGCTTTCTGTTCACCTTCTGCTTTAACTGTTACTGCAGACAAATCTATTCTTCTTAAGGCAAACTAACTCTGGATTTCTTCCAACGTACTCTCTGATGGAATACTTAATTTAGAGATAAGGAAAGTCAATGAATGCTGGAAAAGGCATGATAATGTGGCTAGGAGTCTGTGACAGATCATTTGCATTTTCAAGAAGAAGTCTTTCTTACAAGTTCTGAAGCTGGGCTACAATATTGGACTATTTACCACAGAAATATGATACACCCAGGTGTCTCCAAAAGTATCTGCTTGAAAAGAAAAGTATTTACTGTACACTTGTGTGTTTTAATAGCATTGCAGGGCATGCTGAGCAGTGTAAGGACTGGGGTGTGTAAGGACAGATCAAACTTTGCCCATTCATGGGCCCTGTAACTCCAGGGGAGTTGCTGCAGCCACCTGTGCAATTGTCTCATCCATGAGTTCCTTTAGACTTGCCAAAAGACAGGTGATTGACCACTAGCAGCTCTATCATGCATAACACTTCTGTTATCTCTGCCAAATTAGAGGTGGTTTCCCAGTTCAAAGCCAAACCTGCTGGGTGACCTAGAGTGTATTCACTGCCAGTGTGATGTAAAGATTTGTATCAAACCCACAGCCAATCCTTCCTTCTCATAAGGAAACACAGAACGGAACTTCTGAGATGAGACAGTGAAATGGACACCAGCTCCACAGCAGGGTAGAAAGAGAAATGCACTAGAAATAAAGGAGTTTTTTTTAAAGTAGAGGGTAGAAAGCAGAGAGGCTGGAGAAGTCATGGGGTAAAAAATCAAATAAAAATCAAGCCAGAAAATGCTTTCTTCTGTTGAATGAGATTGGAGCAGAAGAGGGAAATGAGGATGAAAAGGAAATCTGGATATTCCAGCTGATTCAGAGCTTTTGTACTAAGTATCTCTATCTTTCAAGTCTGGTTGAAGCTCTGAATCATTTTAATACAGAATAATTTAAGCAAATTGAGGAAGTAGAAGAATGTACTGCAGTCATAACACAATCCTTATGAATAAGGGATGAGTTGATTGAGTCAACATTCTTTCTAATTCCATATTTCCCTAAATTTCTGAGCTTGTAGTCCCTCAGACTTGGCTATGAGCATTTAAAGAACGGAACCTGAATTTGGTGGTTCAAGCTATTCTGCAATACAGAATTTGCATACCTTTTTTCCTAGGCACCTTTTGGAAATCCCTCCAGGAAGAAAAGATAGAAAACAAGAAACTGCACGTTTAAAAATGTTGAGATTTCATACTATTCAAATTTCAGCATACCACACCAGCCCAATAAAACGCTATGTTTCAATAATGCACTAAACCAGTTCCACACAGACACTTCACCACGGTGTTAAAACAGTAACTTTCACATGTTGCTAATTGTTTTTGCCCTGCCCAAAACGCAAAGGCTTGTGAGGCTCTGTCACGTCGATTTTTAGTGCTTATAATTTAAATAAAATCTCCTCTAGTAACACAGGCTGTCTCTGTAGCCTTACACAAGGAATCAGGAAGTTATTTCCTGCTTGCCTGTGGAATACTGCTTCTCCTATCTTCCCAACTATCTTCTCCAGCACCTGCCAGTTATTGTAGCTACATCTCATTTTATATTGTGGGTGTAAAGTCCCACTTAGTTTGTTGTGTAGCAACGGTATCTACAGCAGTCACCCACAATTGCATTATGGGTCTGTACCCAGAGCTTATTGCTCAAGAACTAAGGAGTGTAAACTATTAATTGCTTGTCAAAATAGAATAAGAAAGAAAAATATTATCTTGCATGGTCTTGATCAGTGGAACTAAACTATAGAAGATCAGTATGTTAATAGGACAACCAGAGGAGACAAAATAGTCTTCCCTAATCTAACCAAGACTGATAATTTATTTAAAGATTACCCTGGTTTACAGGCTTGTTTTTTATAGTTTATGTATTGTGTTCTAAATTAATTTGAAGCAGGTATGCAAGAGCTTATGCTCATCTGCAGTCTAAAATGTAAGAATTTGGGAAGATTTGGGTTCCTTTCAGAAGAATTTTTTTTGTTAAAAAACCAGTACAAATGATCTGGAGAAGCAAGTCTTGTTCTTTATTGTGGCAGTCACAAGATAGAGAGAGGTGGGGAGAAAACTCCAAAACTTCTCATGGTGCACAGAGGATGTGGAATTCTTTCCTGACAGAGGGTGAGCCCTGAACTTGATGTTCCTCTCAAGCACAAAAGAACAGACTGTTCTTCAGGTTAAAATACAGGATTTGAACACATTCACAAAACACTTTTGCCCATCAAGTGGTGTAATTTTAAAGGTTTCCACAACTTTGTCATGTTTTGCCAAATACAAAATCTTGTGGTATAGTAATACCACTTTATTTTACAGAGTAATAGATTGATTGCAGGAATTCTGTGATATGAATAACGGGGCAGGAGTTCTCTGTATCCATGTTTCCTTCTTTTGAGAGCCTTTATACTCCTCTGCAGGTAGGCAAATGCCTGTATTGGGGTAACTGAATGTTGGTTTGAGAGTCAAGGCTGATAAACCATCAGTCACAATAAACTAGTGATGGTTGATGAATAGACCTGCAGCTTATCCAAGAGTTGGCATTTCGTATGAATCTCTATCAAGTTTGATCCTTTGATAACCATGTACATTTAATACTAATAGAACCAGCAGTGTGAGGTTCAATTTGTAGAGGGTTGTGATTTTTTTTTTTTTTAGTGATAACCACTTTATTTCAGCTTTGCAACTAAGAGAAACCCTGTGGGCTTTTCTTTTTCCTCATTATTTCCAGAATTAAGAGAATTTCTGTATCAGAAACTGTGTGCTTTAAGTGTTCAGCTCATACAGGAAAGAATTTGGAACTAAATTGGAAAATTCTAATTTTGCTAAAAAGGACATACCTACTTGCTGAAAAATTTCTGATCAGGCCATAATGTAAAGCAGTACTTTCTTTTTAAAAGATTATCTTGCAAGTATTTATTATTCAAAACTATCTATTTTCTTCCTGTTTAGCAAGCAAAATTGCCACTTTATTGGGTACTTGTCAGAACTATAGGTCTGGGGTTTTAATTCTGGGATATAGCACTTGTGTCACTCTCACTAGTGGGAAAACCAAGCAGAAAAAGAGAAAATTCCATAGTTTAGGATGAATGCAGCTAGCTCTACTTCCATTTTTAAAAAAAGGGAGGAGGGAGAGTTGTTGGCTTAGTTTAACACATATACATTGACCCTGTCAACTGGAATCCTATTGCACTTAGAAAGATGACACCTTGCACTCTTCCCTTCTCTGGCTCATTTCAGCTGGACAGGAGAGCTCTGTCATCTTTGTCCACCTTACTGCATCCGTGTCTTCTCTGTAGAACCTCTGTGCTACCTTTGGAATAGATTGTGTTGGATAGAAAGGAAAGAGAAGTGTGCCAGCAGCTGCAGAACCTTACACACCTCATCTGGTGGAAACTTCTGGGAAAGCAGCTTAGAGGCTGCAGTTTAAGTAGTTAGAATCAGGCCAGCTTTTCCTATGGAGCATTAATAAAAGAGTCTTCTACTATATTTATAATGGAATTTCATTTGAAGAAGCCACTCCACTCCTGTGCTCTAAAAGGAAACTACACAGAGAGCTGCCTTGAAAGGGAAATGCAAAGTATTTGTGGGCTATTACAGGAATGAGGTTTTGTATCTTCCAAATATATATTGTGTATTCTGGGCTTGTGCCATGCTTGTCTGCTATAAGAAAGGTGGAAGGAGATGAGCCAGTCTTGGGTGTAAGTTCTATAATATTTTTCTGATAGAATATAAACCAGAAATGCTACTTTCGAGAAACACAGTGAACAAGAGGTGAGTTTGTTACTGAACATAAATAATGTGTCTAAAAATGCATACTGCAGTTTGTTCTTACAGAACTATCCAAAACAAGTCTGTTCTGTACACAATTATATTGTTGTAAATTTTGTTATGAAGACTTCCAGGTAAGTTACAAATTTTCTGGTTCTAGAAATAGCTGATGGGAGGAAACAGACTATGAAAATACACAAGGCATTTGGGATCAATTACAGTAACACCAGGGAAGGAAAGAAGACAGATACTCACATGATTTCAGTGATACTTTTCCAGCTATTTTTTCATTTTAAGTTAGATAATAGGTTATATTTTTCAGTCAGTTTTAATATTTTATTCCTTACCTGCCCCAGCCTTACAGCACCCTGTAAACTGAAGCTGATTCCCCTGTTTTCAGTCAGTGATAAGATAGGGAATAACAGTCCTGCGAGTCTGTAGGGTGTGTAGGGTGTAGGTCTGTGGGGTGGCTGTCTGATGCAGTGTGGTGGTGATGGCACCAGCACAGGTGTCTTGGCACCTGCAGCTGTAGGAGCACCTGCTTGTGTGCCATGACTCTGGGCTTCAGCACAGAAACCCTTAATGGTACTGGTGAGCACACACCCTCCAGGGAAAAATACATATTCAAAACACCTGCAGTGAGCAAGACTTGATATCTTCGTGCTGTGCCTCAAAGGCCTGAGACAACAGTGAAGGGAATCCTTAAAGAATTTCTCACTATACTGGAACACATAAATTCCACTCGGGCCTCACACACATCTTTCATCTTGCAGTGGGAACCCTGGGAAGGACACCCTGGACCTCACCTGCATGTCCATGCAATCTTTCCTAGGTTGTGGCTAGGTCTGGCTAGGCAAGAGTAATTCCAGGCCCTCTGTGTGCACACAGCTGTGTGCTTCCCCCAGTTCTGAGCCCACCCAAACACGGTACCAGCACCAGGGGCCCGTTCAGGGCAGGAGGTTGTTCTCTCTCACATCTCTAAGCTCAGGATGCTGAGCAATCACAGCCTTTCCTCACCACCAGCCCCAGGTGAAATAAGCCTGAGAGCTGCTGTCAAGAAAATGTACTTGATTGTCCTCTCAGTGAGAGAAAAAATGGAAAGTAAATGACAACTTTGTGAAGAAAATAAAGCCGTATTTTAAACCAGCTTGTAAATCCTTTAGTGAAAGTCTAACTATACTTAGTCTGTACAGTCAGCTCTTCCTGCTGAATTTTTTCTCAACAGAAAAATAATCCAGTGTCCATCGCAGATGTCAGTACCAGTCCCAGGGGGTAGGGCAGGGAATTAAAACCAATTGTCTTGGACTTCTGAGAAAGAGACTTTTATCAAAACTTGCGACTCAATTTGGGTGTGGGGTTTTTTGGTTTGGGTTTTTTTTGGACACTGCTAAGACTGTGAAACTCAGTGGCAGTTCCAAAATGCTGTAATGAAAGTTGCAGTGGCTGCTTGTGGTTTATTGCATTTCATGTTACATATATAATGATAATTTAAATATATACTTTCTCTGGTACTGGAAACCCATAAAAACTTCAGCTTTTGCAGGTTAGCATGATTTGTTTGTTCCAGTCCTGCTGTAAAACAGAGATTAGCTCTCTTGTATGATCTTCCTTAACTAATCTCACTAAAACCAGCAGGGTTTCATCCAGGCAAGTTCAGGCTTGTGCCTGTATTGTAACTTGCTTTCTTTTCACCTGGCTTGTGTGAGGATTACGAGTCACTGCACAGCATTGCAGCTCAGGTATGAAAAGCTGTGGTATACAGGGCTTCCAAGGCCCTATGAGAGATGAGTCTCTGACATATAAACCTTAATATATTCTGGGTTTGCATGACTGGGGGGAAAAAAAAAATGCCTGAAGCAGACTTCATATATACTAGTAATGGAGTAACAGGTGGAACAACAAGTTTGTAATTTTTCATGCATTATTTACATGGCATAGGCTTTTCCTTTCCTTTTTTAACATGAAAATTTAGTTTCTGTGCTTACCAATCATCTGAGACAAGCTGAATATTTCGTGTTAATTAACATCTGTTCAATGATATAGTATGTTTAAAAAAAATTCTAATCTCTGAATTTTTTTGACTAAGAGATCAAAACATCTTGGGAGAAACGGGGAAACCAGACTGCAGACTGAACTCTGCTGAATCTGCAGTAAAGTCACATTCCTCTTTAGAATGCAATGTGAGCTAATGTTTTTGTTCCATTTAAAACAGGAAAAAAATAGGAGCATCACCCCAAGAACAAACGCAGAGTAACTGGAAATCGTAATGGTCTTGTTAATGTCATAAATATTCACTCTTGTCTGGCCTTATGTGGGAATAGCTAATGGATTAGCAGTTCATTGCCCACTTTATAGCATGGTATGAATTGTGTAGTACTTTCTAAAATCACCTGTGTCCAGCTGAAAGAATTTGGCTGGATAAATACAGAGGCCGAAGTTTTAGGCTTTTTTTGGGTTGGGTGGTTTGGGTTTTTTTCACTTGAATCAGATGATAATTTGACTGTGGTCAAGCTAGAATACATTCTTCCCTCTGGAGCCATATGAGGAGCACAGCAGGGAAGTCTGTGAGAAGGAGCAAGAGGAGCACTGGGAGTTCATCAGTTCAAACACCATCAGTGCCCACGTCACTGAATTAGCAACAGTGTCCTGCACAATCCTATTTATTGCTTACTGGTCTTGTCTGGACGTGGGGCAAGATACCTAGACTACTTAGGCATCTTGCAGGACTGTTTATCTCTTTCGTATCAATGAGACTGTAAAGTAATTATTCATTTCCCTTAACCCTTAATCTGTTTTAAATTAACTGACTTATTTGCTTGCTATGTCGCAGAAACATTTCTGTTGTTCACAGCCTTGATGAGAACTCTGCATATTTTAAAATTAATCTCAGAATGCCATTTAGAATGTGAAGTTCTCCTTGCTTCTGTTTTTATTTGCAGATTTTATTTATGTATGGTTCTAGCTGCCTCAGGGCACTGTATCTAGCATGTAGAGTGGACTCAAAACACTACTGTGCTTGAAAATCTCTTCCCCTTTTCTTGACTGTAGGCTTTATTCTTTTTTTTCTCCTCCCCTTCACCTTCTGCAGTCACCTTCACAAAATGGCACTGAATGGTCATGTGTCAATGCCATTTTGTAAAATGAACTACAGAGAGATTTACTCCTGACTTCCTATTCCATGTTCGCTCATGCAGTAAGGAAAGGCAGACTTGACCTAGTCCTATTGATTTATGTGCGTATTACTGTTAATTCTACAGATGGGGGGAGTGTGTCAAAGCTCCCTGTCAAAGCATTCTGGACAAATTGTATCAGAAGGAAAGTGCAGTTAGAGCTGGGCAAGTTTTACATTATTTTATCCTTCTTTATGATTTTCTTCCTCCATGTTAAAGTCCATTGAAGCTTTTTGGTTTCTTTAAAGCATCTGTTGCACAGTTAAATCCTTCCTATCACAGAATGACAGATTTATCACCTTTGAAGCTTAGCAGATGTTTCATTCAATCATATTTATTTGTTATACTGTATTCCTTTGAAGATTCCTATTTTACTACCTCCTGGGGGCTACTGTTTTCAAAGGACTTTGTTTCTAACTTTCCCATGTCATAAATGCCTTTTTTTCTGGACAGAGGGTGACTTGGAGGAAAGAGTATCATGCCAGCAATAGCATCTAATAACACACTTGGACGATACTGTCTCCATGTGCAGCTTTGACTCAGCCTTTCATTCTCTTGTTTAATATAAATAATTATGTGGCTTCATCTCTAAGACACAAAGTTAATCAACCTGCCCTGAATACAAAACAGGACAACAGAAGGTAAATAAGTGATACAGTTAAGCATTTTGCCTGTTCCCAGACATCTAAGAAAGTCTCACTATTAAGAGACTTGAAATATTTCAAGAGCAACCTCCTCTAAATAAAACAAAATTGAAGTATATTTCAAGTAAGATGATGCAATTAATACTTTTATTGATTTTAATTTAGCTATTTGGTGTTTTAAAAGTTTAAGTGATTTTGTTGGTAGCTGTTGATACTTGTTTCTATGACAGAACTCTATTGATTGAGTTCCATTTTTGTTTCTAACTTGAACAAATTCTTCTAGACTTCGCAAGAACAGTCAACACAAGATGAAAATGTAAATAACCTGAACAATCAGCCAGTGCAAACAGTGAGGTTGAAGTGTAACTGCTGCAGAAGTTCTGGCCTTACAATGAGTATTTCTGATAGAAATTGCTTTCCTTGATTTTCATCTCCTGGGAAGACAGCTTTTCAAGGATGTCTCCTTGTTCAGGGGATGCTGTATATGGAGCAATGAGTGTTGCACCCTTTGGGCTCATTATTTTTTTTTTTAAACAAAACCAATATCATTAATGGAATTCTAGTCTGTATTACGTTCTCAGTAGAAAATATAGATACAACCAACAGCCTTGGTTAAGCTTAAAAGTATTCCACAAATTCCTAAAGTTTTGTCTTAAAAGATCTTTCTATGTGTGCACTGAATCTATTTGAAACTGAAACAAATTTACCATGGAACCATTACTGTTCATGGTCCTGTATCAGATTATAGCTGTATTATGAGACATGGTTTCAAGAATTGCATATGAGAAATGTTTAATTTTTTAAGTCATTTAAGATACTTGAGATGTTCCCCCAATATCCTTTTCTGAAAGAGATTGTTGTTTCCCTTCCCTACAGTGCACCTCTAAGGTAATAGCAAAATATCAGAGCAAGTATCTGTGAACATCTACAACTACTTTTTTGTTTTCTAATCAAAGTGTGAATATTTAACGTACACCTACTTTATTAAGCCACAAAGATTTCATGTTCAGGGTGTGGGGAGATAGAAAGCAGAAAAAATGTATTTTTGAGACAAGTATTTGAATAGTTATGTTTATCATCAAGACCAGGGTTTGGGGTTTATTAATTCATTGCATAATATGATGCCTAAAACTGGTTCAAGTTTACAGGCTGCCACAAATTGGACTTAAGTGGCCTGTTATCATGTGCTCTGGTCATGTCATTATGTTTGATAGGTTTGGGGTTTGCCAGTAAATGATGACGAGGTTAATATTTGGTTATCAGGTATTATGAGTTCGCATATATAAAACCTGATCAAGAGCAGCTTTAATATATAGCAGAATATTTTAATTGATGTGAGAAATACATGTTTGTCTTCACCTTAAGTAGTTTTGTCTACCCTTTTGCAAGAGCCTGGCCTTAGGTTATGCTGCCATTAATCCAGAGTAATCCACTGTCTTTCTTAGAGCTATTCTATAATTCACCATGGTGATTAAAATTCAAATATTATATTGAAGTTGGTCAATTTCCATTCTACTTGGACACTGTTCCCTTTAGGCTAGGGGTTGTTTTGTCTTTCCTGGATTAGTCTACAAAAACTTGTCTCCTTGGATAAATTAATTCAGGAGAACCATCTAAATGTGACTAACCCATTATCTTAAACTGGCTATAAGGAAACATGGTATATGTTCCCTTCAAAAAATGCTCTCTATTTATTCAAAGTGCAGAATCTGATCTGTAATTTAAATCTTAATTGATCAGAATGTGGCTACTATGGATGGGCTCTTTTCATGTTTTGAATCAACACTTTGAAAGGGGAAATGAACTGGGTGAGCCGGTACATGTAGTGCCTGTGGATTCCTGGTGGCAGGGAGGAGATCCCAGTATAAAGTATGTGTATACACAAGTATAAATATGACTTTTGCCTGATGCACAGTACAGGGAGTCTCTGGTTGAGAGGAAAAGAAAATGCAATTAGGGACACAGTCACTGACATCTAACCACACTGTTTAAAAGTGTTCTGGAACACTCTAAAATAAACTCGTAAAATAATCCAGCACAAACCATTTAGAAGGAAGTGTAGTTTTCAAAGTTCTCTTCAGGACATGTTTTGGCAGTATTTTTTTGTAACAGAGATGAAAAAACCTGTTTCCAAGCAAGCACCCAAAGCCCAAAGACTGGAAGGCTGCAGTGAGTGCGAGACAAAAATAACCCCGTGTGCGCGTCAGGTTTTCCACTCGCGCCGCCCCAGGTGAATGGGTGTTTTATGGAGGCAGGCAGGGAGGGAGGGAGGCAGGGAGGGAGCTGAGTCAATGCCCAGCGTTGTTGGATGTCTGTCTGTGCTCGGAACGCTGGCGTTGCCAAGGATTAGCTCAGTGCTCTGCCTTGGCAGCCGCTGCTCAGAGCGGGGTTTTTACACAGAGGGAGAATAAGTTCGTTTTAAAAGCAGAAATCTATAAGGGTAATTATATTGAGGGCCATTCCAGTTCTCACCCTGAATTTCTGTAACTTCCCAAACAGCTTTCTAGTCTGTGTATGTAAAACCAAACAAACTCGGTAATTTTATTTGTATTTCTTGATATTTTTTCCTGCTTTCTTTTATCAACATTTTCCTTTTTAAGTTGTAGGTAAGTATTCACAAAACTCTTCTAACTTTAAAAGCCCATTACCGTCTCAAATGTATCTTTTGAGTTGAGTAGGTGAAACAGAAACAGCAGGGACAAAAGTGCCTTCACTTCTGGAGCCTTAAAATAACACTGCTCACCTCTGTTACTTCAAGTGTTTGTGTAACTAATCGTATTTACTTTTCTCTTGTACATGAACAACAAATTACTATAGCATCTCTCCCTTCTCACAGCATTCATATTGCTGTAGTGATCAGCAACTTTAAATATGAACAGAAAAAGCACAGCACTCTGTGGGCTGTACAGAACTCAGAAAAACTATACATATTTTAAAAAAAATAAAGCATTCCTCTGTCTCTGCCATCTCCCATCCTGACTGTGAATTCCTTTTCTTGCTGCTCAAGGGGTTGTCTGTTCTCATTGTACTCAGATTCTTTCCTCTCAGTGTCCTGCAGTCTGTTATGCAAAGAGAGGTAGGGGTGGGCACTGGAGCACAAAGAGGGATTCCTGAAAAACCAGGAGAGATGTGTGTTTCTTCCTGTACCACCTGATGTTTCCCCATAAACAACAAAGCAGACCCACATTTTATATGATTTAGTTGAAGATCTGCTGTGTCATAGTGCTTCACAGGAGATGTGGTTCTCATTTCAAAGAAACCAGGATTTTGAGATTATGTGACTGGAAAATGACAAATCAGAAGGGAGGAAGGTGGTAACACATACCCAGGAACATGGGAATGCTTCTACCTTCTGTGAGAAGGTTACCAAGTCACTTCCCTGCACTATGGGGAGACAGGCTTGGATGTCTGTGCATTTCTTGGATGAGAAAGGAGAAGATGAGAAGGTTCTCATCAAGTTTTGTCATTTATTGAGCCAAATTTTTTAATTACCAGCATCTTTTGGGAGCTTTCCTGAGCAGCTGAAGGATCTGAAGCACTTTAGGATGATATGTCTTTGCTGACTAACTCAGGGGTTCTCAAAGTATATGGATGGTAGAAAACATCATACACTGGCATGTTAATGCATCCTTTCTTTTTTAACCCGAAAAAAGGAAACTAGAATTGCGTAAGATGGCAAATAGGAGGGACACACAGTCCCATGCAGTGACTGCCAGTGGCAGGCATTGCAGTGCAGGAATTACAGAACTGTGGTCACTCTGCAGCCCTGCCTGTGCACGAAGACAGCACAACTGCAGGTACCTGTGTGGCAAATCCAGGTGGGACAGCTGCAAGGGGGATTGAGGGATACAAGGATCACTGGAGGAGGCATGCCAGGGAACAGCTGTTGAACGGAACCTGCCAGTGCTGCCATGCAAATGGAGTGCCAGGAAAACACATCTCTAGTCAAGGTGTCCACATGCAGCCCAGTTTGTGACTGTGGTCCTGGCACTTTGGTAGTGGCCCCTGGCCAGGAGCTGGTAACACTGGACTGATCTGATTTGGGTGAAATCAAACTGGGTCCTTCCAGCTGCTCCCCTCAGCAGTGTGTTGCAATCTCCCAGACAGGGCTGGCACTCACCCAGTGTGCCCGTGCCAGGGCACGGAAGGGAGTGGGGATGATGTGGCCATGAGCAGCAGGCAGGGTGATGTGGCTGGCTGCAGGCAGGGCAGCACCAGCCCACAGTTTACACTGCTTTGCACATACAACCACACCCAAAAGATTGAGGGATGTTTCCTCTATATCCTCCTAAAGCAAAATGGAACAGTTCAGCTTTCAACTGCTCATGGTTCAGAGTGAGGGGTGTAAGTTTGTGCTGGAAGACAGCAGAGCAGAAGGGGATAGTCAGGGCTTCTTGTGAGGATGCTGAGGAATCTGCTTTGCCTTGGCTGTTGGCTAATGCTGTACAGGTGGGAATTCATGTGTGGATCAGGTCTGTTTTAGCAGGTGTGCTGCCAGGGAACTGAAAGGTTCCTTTGTTGACTCTGAAGGTGCAGTAACTTAATAAACATTGAAGTTTAATTTTCAGACTAAGAAATGGGTAGCAGCTATTTGGGTAGTAACAACTTGTGTGTTATTCTCTGACTTGGCATGAAAAGAGGCTGTTACTAAACCAACAGGAGCTATTCTGGAGAGAAGGAAGTATTTATTATGTCCCTTTTGCATAACAATGCATGATTAGTTCTTCTATCACTTATGAACTGCTTGGTTTGTCTGTGGCCAGAGTGAATTATTTATTTCAGCTGCTGAGATGAGCAACAGCAAGATATTTTCTGTCCCTCTTAAATATAACCATTAATGAGTATATTAGTTAAATGTATTTTATTACTGCTCTGTGTTAACTAACTTCAGAAGTCTAAGAAAGAAACCAATATGGTTGTATGTTTATCAACAGGCCAAGTTCTGGTAGAAATCTCAAGAACACACAAGAAACTTAATGACAGTCTAGAGGAGAGTGTAAGTTAAATTATTTCTTCTAATTAATTCTGCTTGTGAAATTATAAATTACTTTTTCCAATTTTTAATAACCCTTAATTTGTTTTTAAAGTTCAAAAAATTTCATAAGGAAATTATATCTGAACTGGAGAAGAAAACAGACCTGGATGTAAAATACATGACTGTAAGTACATTCAATTCTAAAACTCCTATTTTATTTGTGTATTGCTAGTCAAAGAATTTTTTGAGACATTGTTTCCCAAGATTTAATTAATTGATATAAGCTTTAATAGAAATGAACTTTAGATATCTAAAGATGGCCAAAATTTTCATGCTTAATTTAAGTTACAAAGGGAACCCCTGTATAACTTCATAGCTCCTTAAAACTACAGCAGTTGCTGAATTCATTTGGTGTGTGAGAGAGATCTCAGAGATCACAGTGATGCTTCTTAGTCCCTTACTCAGCTACCTGGCTGAGTGCATTATGAGATGATGTAAATGCTTTGATTGCAGGCAACTTTAAAAAGGTACCAAACTGAGCACAGGAGCAAACTGGATTCTTTAGAGAAGTCTCAGGCTGAGCTGAAAAAAATCAGAAGGAAAAGCCAAGGAGCGCGAAATGTAACGAAGTACGAGCACAAAGAAATGGAGGTCAGTGCGTTGTCTCTCGTTTCTTTCTCTGTATGAGAACTGGTCAAAAGGAAATGTTAATGGTTCCTCAAAGCTGATTCATATTAAAGGCACTCCTAGAGTTTGTACTGCAGCTGCAATTGAGCTCTCATTGCTCCACTGTACGTATTCAGAGACTTCTGCTCTGGTGCCTCGATTTTGTCGCCTGACCAATAATTGATTTTTTTTAAAGTACCTCTGTAACTACATCTTTATGCAGAGCTTTACACAGGGAGCCAGCTAAACTATGCAAATTCAGCAGAAACTTGCTATAGAGTAATTCCCCAAAGTAGGCAGTGCCAACTTGTGTTATTGCCTTTCCTACTGCCCTTAATCCAGCATTGCCATCTTGAGGTGAAATCCGAAATGGCAAGACACTGAAGAGAAACTGTTTTAAAATTAGTAAATCAGATTCTCATTGTCATGTGTCTCCCTGAAAATCCTTGCCTTTGATATATATTTGCATGAAACTTGTACTTCGTGCTGGCTTATATATTTTTTTTCTCCTTATCTTTCTATTTTAATTTTCAAATAAAGCTTCATGTATAAACACAGTGTAGTAAACATAGGTAACAGTAGCTCCTATTTCTTACTGCCTATTTTTTAATCTACAATTGTAACAGTTGAAGGTTTTTTTAAGGTTCTGAGTCTGAGAGTTCATGGATTAGCATTTAATCACAGTTTAGCCATGAATCCTCATAATCTCAGATAAATATAGTTTAGTCTTTTTAGTAACTCATTCCCCCCCCCCTCAAATGATTCATCACAGCTTTGTGTGAATAAATGCAGCTGCATTCAATAAATGCAGTGGAGCAGACAAAGGTCATTAGTCTAATTTGAACACACACCACACACAACCCCCTCACAAACCCTAAATAGGCTGTTGATTGCCTGTAGGGACAATACACATCTACCTGATGAGATCAGGGAAGTCAGATGTGTGCAGGAAAAGAGAGAGACTTAGAAGTAAGGCTACCCTATCCCATCCTGTCTTTCCAAAAACTTTTTCTAATTTAGAGTTTACTTAACTAATTGGATATAGCATCAAATAAAATTCAGAGGCTCTATGTGATTCTTTTTTTTCCCTTTTTCCCTCAGTATTTGGAAACCGTGAGCTCTCGACAAAGTGATATTCAGAGGTTTATTGCAGAAGGCTGCAGAGAAGCTCTACTTGAAGAGAAAAGAAGGTTCTGTTTTCTGGTTGACAAGCACTGCAGCTTTACCCAGCACATGCACTTCTACCACGTTCAGGTCAGTGGTGTGAGTGTGAACAGAAATGAAACTCCTGAAATCCAGGCACACAGGAGATGTTTTGTACTTCCTGCAGCATGTAGACCAGACTGCCAGAAATAGCTAAGGAAGACTGAAGTGCCAGACGAGTGTTGTGATCAGCTCACAGGAAATGTTTACAATACACTATTCTATGAAATGTATTGTAGCAAAAATAAAGGGTCACTGAGACTTTTTAAAAATCATGTATTAAGAAAAAATGCATGGACTAATCAGGTACTTCCAGTATGTGACCCTGCAAGAGAGTTGTTTTTACATCTTATTTGTTTCAAAGAGGTATTCCGTAGAAAAATCTTAGAAAATGCTTCCATTTTGCTGGTGTAAACATCTTGGTATAGTGAAAGTTAACCAGTAGGTTTGTGCAGTTTTATGAAGAAGCCTGTCTTTGACGAGTGTCTTTTAACTTGGATGCAGTGTGCAGACTTCCTAAAATCCAAGCTGCCGGGGTGGGAAGAAATCTGTAGTGATGCCACCAAAGTGCCTGAGAAGGTCAGGATGATGATAGATGAAATCAGGACCCCTGGTTCCACCCCGGTGTCGGGAACGCCGCAGCCTTCGCCCATGGTAAAGAGAAATACCCTGGTATGTTGTTCCTTACGGTTGGGGGTTCTCTTCAGTGGGTGTGGAGTGGCTTCATGAGGTTCTGTTGGACCTCAGCATTTAGGATGGAGTCCACAGTGTATCTCAGCTGGAATATACTGGGATTGGGTATGGAACTAAAACCATTCAGCTGAAGCTCTGCCATGGGACAAATACACAGTATAAAAGGGAGAAGCACATGTCCTAACAAGGCTCAGCTCTCAGCTGGGTGCCCAGGGCTTCTCCTGCAGAGCTCAGCCTCAGGGCTACTTTTGTTCCAACCATTCCATTTCCTGCATTGTTGTCTGTAAGTAATAATAATTACATACTCAGTAGTTCAATATAAACTTAAGCAAAATGTTATTTCTATTTTCTTTCCTTCTTCCCTTCATGATTATTAGCTTACTGGAGTACAGGTGAAATTCTCATTTCTGCCAGTTTGCATGTTGTGTCATCATCAGTTGTTAAATTTCTAAATGATTATAGTAAACTTCTAAACAAGAAAAATCTGGAGATAATCATGGTATTTGCAGAAAAAAAGGCTATTGTAGCCTTCCCACTAGCAAGTGTTTATCAAGCCTCTTACAAACCATCAATCAGCAGTTCCATAGGAATATGTGGGCTTTATGTCATGTTTAAATGTGTTATTGTTTAGGAATATAAGCCTTGCTCACTAGAATTTAATCTTACAAAAAAGTTATTGCTGTCTCCTCAGTATTGTGATACTTGTTTTTGTGACTCTAGATTGGAAATGATTTTTATCCTCATCAAGAAAATGCATCCAAAGTGCCCCCGGCTCCCATGGGCAAGGCGTACACGAGCCCACTCGTGGATATGTTCAACAATCCTGCAACAGCTCCCAAAGCACCTTCTGAAAAACTAAATCACTCAGCAGGTGAGTGTCCCTGCCCTGCAGACTGGGTAAGTGTGAATGCAGCGTTCAGAATTACCTCAGGGCTTCTCCTCTGCTACAATGATGTGAATTCCAGGATGTATAGAGGAGTAGGAAATGATCTTTACAAAGGATTTATGTAATTTACCTAACAGGACAGAGATGTGTTACAAGAGAATGGTTTGCAGTAAAATGCAGGTCAGGATAGGTGGTTTCTGTTTTAATCACTTTCTGTGTGTCACTGATTAACTCAACTTAACTGCTCTCATGGCTTCCAATGTTATCAGCAGAAGGCATTCCATAATTTTGAAAAGGATACATCTGAGTGTTTCAGTGCATGCAAACAAACATAAACACTCCAACAGTCTCGCTCTGGTTTCCTTTAAGGGCATGTAGCACTAAGGGAGGAATGCACATGGGACAAAATGAACACAATTTTGTAGTTCTTTTCCTGAAATTTAAAATCCTAGTAAGAATGGCTTCCCAAGTGTCTAATATATTGATTTTTTTTTCCCTTTCTGTGATATAGGACAGAACTAGGCCTAGATCACAGCATAAGAAATGCAGAACTCTTCAACGTGTAGTAGAAATTCCAGCATTTCTTCCTTAAAATTTTCTTCCTTGTATGGTCAAATAACACACAGTTTTAAGCCCTCCTTTATTTTTTTTTCTGATAAACATATGGTGTCTAGAAAGTGACAAGTATCTGCAAATCTCCCCAGTGCTGAAGCTGAGTGCTGAGGCACATTTGAAAGTGAAAGTTGGATTTTATACACAGTTCCATTTTTTCAGAAGGGAAGATTTTCAAAGGCCTTTTACAGCTGTGATTGATTAGTACTTTTCATGTCAAAAGAGGAAGAAACCAGTTAAAACTCACAGAACTTTTTATGCCTGTTCCATTTTATTATGCTGGGTGTGTGCATATAAAGACACATGCAGTTAAGAACTTCATGGTGATAAGAAACATTGGCAGTGAAAGTTGTCTAAGTACAAAGTCTCAGAACTCAGATTTGCACTTGAGTTTTCCTTTTATTTTTTTCCTCTCAGATTACTAATTGCATTTATTTATGTGTGTCTAATTTTTCTTTGGGTTTTTTTTCTGTTTTTGACAGAGAATTCAGATGATGCCAGTTTGTCACGTTCAACTTCTGTTGCCACAGGCCTAAATATAATGAAAAGGCAAAAAGTGAAAACAATCTTCCCACACACTGCTGGAAGTAACAAGACGTTGCTCAGCTTTGCCCAGGGGGACATCATCACCCTGCTGGTGGCTGAGGAGAAGGATGGCTGGCTTTATGGGGAGCATGACACAACCAGACTGTAAGATAATCAGTATATTACCCACCCTGAACATGAAGTAAAAGTGTGTCTCAGCAGACTGTGTTAGCAGATGTTAGTAAATGGTTTTCCACCCTTTTTAGTGGCTGTCACTGACTAGGGACTCGGAGTCTCTCGCTAAGGAAAATCTCTGCACATATTTAGTTTTACACACTAATTTGGCATCAGAAATTGGTTCCTTCAAAAGTTAAATCTGTTTGCTGAGTCTGTTGTTTTGTCCACTGCTGTATTTTGAAAGATCTTTCCAATTTTATATAATATAAAAGACTTCTCCCATTACAGAAAAGGATGGTTTCCATCATCATACACCAGACCACTGGATGAATCAACGGAAGAAAAGGCTTTTGCCCCAGTGCCAAGGTAACATTTTGGGTGGCACTTGCAGAAATGCCCAGATCTTCGCTAACATTTATTTAAAACGTTATTTTTATGCTCATGTTCTTTAAGGTTCAGTAACATGTACAGAAAATACTCTAACAGCCTGTAGTACAGTGCCTTAATTATGTTAATGTGTTTTTATGGTTACACACAGACCCAAGAAGTAGCTTTAACTCAGACTCCCACTGACTCCAGGACACTGTACCCCATTACCAACTTCCAGCTCATGCACTTCTGTGCCTTCCTGGTGCTGCAGAGCAGTGAGAGATGGATTCTGGCACCTGAGGATGGTATTTGTTGGGTTCTGTCTTGCAGCCCTGCACCAATCCGAAGTGTTAGTTCTGTGAACCTTGTGGAGAAAGGGGAAGTTGTCCTCCCACCTCCAGACTACGTGGGGGCTTCGCAGACAGACAGACAGATGGAGCCTGCCAAAGGTGCTGCTGTGAAATCTCCCCCTGACAGAGCGGAGCAGGCAGGCCCGGTGAGTGCCCGGGGCAGGGAATCCAAATGTTCCACCCTGCTCAGATGGGGTCTTCAACGGGGCCCTGGGATCTCCTACCTGACCTACCTGTGCTTGACTTCAGCCCTTTGTCCCAGCTGTCTTCAGGAATATTGGGGCTTTGGCATTTCAGTCCGTGCATCCCAACAGGAAGGGAGAAGAGTTGTTCAGGGATATAATTGACAGTAGCAGGAGACTCACTCTGTACAGCAAAACTTCTCAGCAATGGAATCTGTCAGACATGGAAAGAAATTCTCACAGAAAGCAGTACAAATCCATCATCTCCAGTGATTTTAGAGCTGTGGGGCACAGGGGATTTACAGCAGCATAAGCACGTGTACTTCTGTATGCTTCTGTATTCAAGAACCCCCTGAAAGCGAGTGTTGGGTTTGCAGCTGTGGCTGAGGGAGAGCTGTGCTAACTCCTGGCTGAATTCAGCAAAGCTCCAGCTGAGTGGAAATACATTTTTTATAAACAGATAATGCTATACAATGCTATTATTTCTGCTATCAAGGCAGCATTCAAACTGATTCAAAACGAAGACTAATCAAATTAGGCAATTTCTAGTTTTTTTCTCACTGCTTGTTTGTTTTTTGCTGATGTGTATCTAAGGGTGATGTTTTTGAGACTTTCTCCAAAAAACCTCGTGAAGCAGAGATGACATTTTGAAGGCAAAAAAACTAATTATATAAAATAAGGTTATCATTGCTAAACTTTGGGACACTGTACCAAAGTAAGATGCAAAGTTCTATTAGTCGGTGCCATGGGAAGCTTCAGGAATCAGAATCATACAGTTGGCTGCCAGTAGCTAAAAAAATGTGTTTTATTATTTATTGGTATGACTAAAATATTTTGTCTGTCAATATAACATCTAAACAAATTTTGGGATGACCTGCTGACAGATGTTTCTGCTTTCTAAGTCATCTGGTGAATCGTACAGTAGAAATTGAAGTGGCCTTTGTAAATTTGTGCTTTGTGCAAGTAAAACTAACTAAGAAATTTAAAAAGCAGAAACTGAAAGCTTGTTACACCACGTCTTGATTAGTGGTGAAAGAGTCCAAAGGATGACAATTTATAAAGGTATTCTGTGAAATGGAAAGGCACAAGGAAACAATGCCTGTCTTTAAAGAAACCTCCTCTCCTGTTCCATTTAAGTCTGCTTTTAGGATGTTGGGTACATGAACAGCATTTCTTACCTGGAGGTGTTGGGCAGTAGAGGGGTTTTTTTGCTATATTGGCAAGCAAAGAAAATGAACTGTGTTTAAAATAAGTAAGACGAGAAGCATTTGCTTAATAATAACCAAAATATAACTGCCAATACATCACTCTAGAACTCTAGAAAAAAAGCAGAAAACATGGGAAAGACAAGCATGGCATAAATTAGATAAATTGACAGTAACATGTGCATTTTAAACTATTATCTGCATTTCAGAAGTATGGAGAAATACAGAAATTTAACAAAGGGGGGGGAAAAGGAATTATATTAATTTTGTTTCTTGAGGAATAGAGTGTTTTCAAAGCAATCTCTTTTGTAATCAAATCACAGACTTGTAGCTAGTTCTTAAAATAACAGGTTACCTCAATTTTACAAACATAAAAAATGAGAAAGGAAGAAAGAAAGAAAGAAAGTTAGTTAGTTTTTGCTGGAGACTTGTGAAGCTCCTCTGAGTTGGAGATCTTACCCCATTTCACTGTGAGTCATGTTTTGGGATATCTTTTTTTTCCCCACATAAATATTCCCATGGAAAAGATTTGCACTTTTCTGGGGAGCCCAAACAGTTTAATATTAGCATATATATTTGAATCCACATTCAAGTAAGTGGGTTTATTTCTCAGTAATGAGCCTTGTGGTGTAGGAAGTGTGTAGTTTGTGCAGTGATGTGTTTCTGGGACAGTGTTTTCTGTGAGGAATGAAGCTTTTCTGCTGCATGAAATGATTATCAAGAAATGTGACCTAAATCTCAGTGTTCAGTCACTTTCAAACAAGTATCTGGGAACTTCTAAAATGATTCTGACAACCAGCATCTATATTTTGACATATTTGTGGTTTTCATTTTTGAATGAAGAAGCCATGAGCCTTAGTAATGGTTTAAGGTCAGGATTTATACAGTGGCTCCCTTACCCTGTGCCTTGCTCTTGAGACCTGCAGGATCAACACAGCCTTCAAGTGTGATTATGTTCAAAGCCCTTGAAGGTGCCAATCCAGCACGGAGAGTTCCGTGCCCTGGCACCAGGTGACTGACTAAAGAGCTTAAAAGAATTATGGAATAGGTGAAACGGTCTCAGGAGCCCTGCACTGTTCCGCTGTGGTCACTCCATTCTCAGAACAGTCACCTTAAGGGTTCTTTTGGTTTGTGGCATTAGGTCAGAGGGTTTAGGAATAAATTTAAGGCTCAGGGACTAACGTTCCTGTTGAACCAGAAACCCAAGAGGAATGGCAGACCAGTCAGCTGGCAGAGCTCTAATGAGAGCAGCACAATCTCTTTGGAAGCCAGAATGGAAACTGATAGCTCCCTGATAGCTCCTAGGAGTGGAAAACAAATACATCTTTTTTGATAATCTAAATTTCCACAGGGGAAGCAAGATTAAAATAAATTGGAAATTCTGGAGTATAGAACAATAACCACTTTTGTTGAGGCACCTCCTAACTCACAGCAGCTGCTGTGACCCCATCTTAGGGCAACTGTAGAGGAGAGATGCTGCACTTGCAACCAAGTGTTTTGTTCCAAAGTCACTATTTATTTTCACTCTTGCAGAACTTCCTTGTCTTTCCTGCTTCCGTGCAAGTCCCCAACCCCCACGCCTCCATAGGCTTTGGAAATAAGCCCAGCATTATACTGGGCTGGCTTGTATGCTCATAGAGGATTTACAGACGTGTAAAACAGTCTGTCCACCAGGACTCCTATGCAGAAGCAGAAAATTATTCAAGGCATATTATTTTTGTTTCAGAAGACACAGAAAAAGCAGCTCAGGATTTCAAGAAGGAAAGATGAGGAATGGTTCTTGCCAGTTAAATTGTTCACGCTATGCTACACTAAGTAATATGCACAATGGTATCAACTATTAAAAAAAAGACTTAGTTATTGAAATATCTTTGAGGAAGACTGGTGTTCAGTAAGATTTAATTTAGGCATTTGTTCAATTTTCTTAATTTTAAGGGCTAATTAGGCCTAATTCTAAGGTCTAAGTCTATTCACAACTGATGTACTTGAGCAATTTCACTGGAACCACAAGCCAAGATTGAGTTAAGAACCTGCTGAATGAACCTGCTGAAACCCAGCGTGCCTGGAATGGAAAGCCTGCCAGGCTTTGGTTCAGCACTGAAATTTGAAGTGTTAAAACCAAACTGGCCATATAGACTGGGGACAGGGTCTCCTTCCCTTGGCAGGACAGCGAGATCACCTGTAGTGTATTTCTATAAATTCATGTAAATATCTTTTTTTTTTAACAGAAACCTGGCATGAATGGCATTATAAAACCACCTTTTCTAAGGTAAAATACTTCTACACTGATTTAGTTGTGTTGATTTTTATATGGGCTTCTTTTTATTTTATAGATTATAAGGGTAAATAAGGATGTTTATCATTAATTTCTCTGTGACCTTTCTCAGGCACTGCTAGAACAATATGGCTAAAATTAGTTGCACTTTCCTCAAGAGTGGCATCAAGTGCAGTACAATACACAGGCCCTTCTCAGAAAAACATGTTTCTCCAGTAGTTTGACAGGGAGCAGGACTTTTCTTTAACTGACTTTGAGGATTAAAAGCAAAAATCTTTGAAGACTGGGGGCTGTTTGAAGAAGTCCAGATGTGACTGGACATTAATTTCCCAAATTTCTGGATCACTGAAAAATGATTCTTCATATTAAACTCTTTTTAAAAATTCAAATTAAACTAAGAGTTGCACAGAATCCCTGAGTCTCAGAACCATAACTTACTGTTTGATGACAGCTTGGATGAAGGACCTGAATGAATAAATTTGGGGTTGGATTGCAGCCAGCCTTCAAGTAACTTTATGCATTTCTTTTCAGTGGAGAAAACCCCTTTGCAACAGTGAAACTCAGACCCACAGTAACAAATGACAGATCAGCACCGATTATCCGATGAACACACGGGCCAGACACGTGTGCTTCTTCCTTACCAACACCCACTTCCAGCAATGACAATTACTATCTCAACTTGTCCTAAAAATTTATTTAAATGTAATTACTGTACAATAGACACATGTTGGAATGGAGCTCTGATGTTTTTTTAAACCTGTAGTTTCTAATGAGGTAATTGCTTTGGGCTAGTGTTTGAGCACTTGGGCTTGATTTTACAGTATGCCTTTTTTTGTAGTAGGAATTGTGAAAATACTAGAGATAGTTTGGATACTCTAGTGAATCAGTGTAAGTAATAGCTCACAGAATCTTTGGCATTCATTACTTGGAAGCTGCAATGGTAAGTTCTAGAATATAAGCCTGCATATGCCACCTACTAAAGAAGACAACAGTGATTTTTTTTTTTTCCAAACAGAACAATGTAACAACTGCCTTATTCCAGAATAGAGAATTGCCTGTATAAATGATGTTATTTTGTGTAAGAAAGATACCTTAGGTTATAAATAAATATTTATCCCCTTAAGAATAGAGAACTTGTAATGCCTTGCTTAATGTTCACACACAAATTTCAAGTGTCAACAGAAACTCATTTTCAGTCTAATGTTATACTGTCAACACATTCTTCAATGATAATTTTGTCTTTAAAAAGTGTTGTCAAATTTTAGTCTGATAAAAGGTCATAATAAAGCAGTGCCATGATTTTTTCTCAAATGCCAATATAAAAACCTGCCTTTGAAGTTCCTCCATTACTGTAGCTTCCCCAAAAGGAAAACAGCTTAAAGTTGGAAAATTTTTGGTTAAGGAGCTGAGCAAAGGCCTAAGTGCTGGCACAGTGCAGTAGCTGAGAAGTGAAATTGAGCTTTTACCTTCAGCCACAGCAGAGCTGAGCAGTTTGTTACCTCAGGCTCAGATGTGGCAATTCCAGTGGAGCCAGCTTGTCCAAAGCCTTTTCCTACAGTAATAATGACCTCAGAAATGAGCCCAGCATGCTAGGAACTGACTCTGAATCACTGCCCAGCTCAGGGGGCATTTCCCACCTGCTGCAAAGTCTGTGTTGTGACTGCTGCCCGTGATAAATCCTTGCTCTAAATCCTTCTGTTTGACACATGCACATGTTTCCTGCAGCATCCCCTGGCTCGTTCACTTAGTGGTGCCTACTTCTACTACTCTGAACAGTGAATTTGAGTCATGTGAAATGCCTTTCAGTTACTTAATATCAAAAAATAGTATATGAGCATGTGCTGGCTCCTCTCACCCTGCCCTTTCAAGTTCAAGGCTGAGGACAGTTTGCCAGAGCCCTGCATAAACATCCACCATCCCCACCTGAAACACCAGTTTTTCAGAGGGGTAACTTACACCCTTAGACCTGAGCCCATCTTCTAAGCACAGTAGGGGCAAGTCAGCCTTGCCTGTCTGAGCTTTCAGTAATTTAGTGTCAGAATTAAACAATCTAAGATGCAAAAGCCTTTACTCAGTGCCTCAACCTCTTCCTGCTGCAGGCAGAGGGTTCTGTGAACCAGCACCAGCCCCTGTATGAAGCAAAACCTTCAGTAATTAAAGCAGGGCTCTGATTGTGTGTTAATACTTGTGCTTTCAGTGGGGGAGAGGAGCTGCCAGATTAGGGGCAGCACACACAGCGCTTCCCCCAAATACCTGATGCCCTGAACATGTACAGCCTTAAAGCATGCTTTATCATCATCATAAGGATTCTGGCAAATACTTATCCTTCATTGTAGCTAGGAATACTACTCTGTTTCCAGACTATATGGGATCAGACATGTCAGTAACATACTTAATAATCCAGCCACAAGTTGAGGATTGCAAAAGGAAAAGCAGTTTTATTTAGTTTTCAACAGGTGCCACTAAACATGGAAAACAAGTCAGGTTTTCATGTTTTGCAATGCACATGCTCATAAAAGATTAAGTTTAAATTACATGCAAGAGACTAAAATCCTTCACACTTTACAAAACAGGTCTGAAGCAAATAAAATGATTGTACATGACATTTACATTAGAAAGAGTACGCTAACAGTTGTAGCTTCTGTAAGCACGTCCACGTTCAGCCCCTCAGCCAAAAGCTGCCCCACAGTTAGGGCATCTTCTCTGCCTCAGTGCAAGGCAGAACAGAATCCCAATTGGAAAGAATACAATGGCACACAAAACACCAAGACAGGTGAAGGTGTCCTCCAACACGCCAACCCTGCAAAAAGGGAGAACAGCAACAGTCAAGGACACTCAGCAAGTTTGCCCTCAAGTCACCACTCAGTGCTTTGGCAGTCACGAGAAACCACACCATTTTACAGAGAAAGATAAAGTACAAGGTTTGGGGTTTGTTCCTGGTTTGTACTTCTCCAAACTGATGTCCCTTTACCACTGTAGAAGAACTAATGATTGATGTCACCTGGCTCCAGCTGACTCCCAACTCCACGACCACCCAGAAATTTTGTTTCAGCACAGTCCTATGACAGCAGAAATTTACCTCCATTTCAGTCCCTGACTCCTTTCTGAACTGCTGTATCTGAGCATCCCCCAAAATGAAGGCAGACAGTCAAACAGAGAATTCATACTTTAGAAATTTGTGCAGTTACATTAAATAGTCAAGATTTGGAGTTTAGCAAAACACTCGGGACAAGATGTATCCTCCTGGTACAGTGAAAGTCAACGCAAACAGAGCTGAGCAACCCTGAAGTGCAGGCTGTGAGCAGGGTGCCAAGGCCAACAAGCTGCTCACAGCCTGCAAGCAGGCAGGGACAAGCTCTTGGACGTGTAAGTGGAGCAAAGGAAGGAAGGTGCAGGCTCAAGAGACCATTTCCTTACAGCAACTGCCCAAAACACTGGAACTTGATTAAACTTGGGAACCATTCCCCTTCCCCTCAACCATCATCACAAGCCAAAGGCTTTTCCAAGTGTTCTTGATACTCTGCTGCTTATGGAAGTTCATGTTTCCCTTAAGCATTCCCTCATTTTAATGCACTTTATTTCTGTTTGCAGAGATAGAAGTTAACTCTGTATCTGGTATAAAATAAAGGAACTGTCAGGTTACCACTGATCCCAGCAGCAGCTTTATCATTTCATGTCCTCACTCAAAAAACGCAACTAAAAAATGTAGACAAAGCTTGTATCACTACACAGATTCAAGTCTCAGCACACAAGTGTCCCACAGCTCAGACTTGTGCAGCCTTTGCTGGACATTGTGGCTGCTCCCACAAAGTCAGCATAACATTACCCCTGTTCCCTGCAAGTCAGGCAGTCCCCGAGCTCCAGCTCTCAGGGCAGGCACTTTGGCCACAACAATGCAAGATTACTCTTGAACAAGAGAGAGATGAGCTCTGCAGAAGTGTTCCGCTTCAAGACACTCCTCAGGACTTCAGATCTGACCCTTTTTCCCAGAGCTGGACCGCATTTGGTAGAGTGAGTTTCAGTAGTGTAGGTACTACTGTCCTCTCCCCATGGCTGCAAAGCACTTCAGGAGAGCCTCCTGTTCTCTCCCCATGGCTCCAAAGCACTTCAGGAGAGCCTCCTGTTCTCTCCCCATGGCTCCAAAGCACTTCAGGAGAGCCTCCTGTTCTCTCCCCATGGCTCCAAAGCACTTCAGGAGAGCCTCCTGTTCTCTCCCCATGGCTCCAAAGCACTTCAGGAGAGCCTCCTGTTCTCTTCCCATGGCTCCAAAGCACTTCAGGCGAGCCTCCTGTTCTCTTCCCATGGCTCCAAAGCAGTTCAGGAGAGCCTCCTGTTCTCTTCCCATGGCTCCAAAGCACTTCAGGAGAGCCTCCTCAAGTGTGGAAAGAGTTTCACCTATCTCTCCAGAACCTTCCAACTCCTATTCCCACACCCCTATCACCAAATTACAAATCCAGGCATCAACACTGACCTAAAATAAAACTCTTTCTGTGATGCAGGTTACCAGAGCTCTCTTCTGAATGTCTGGTTTGACAGTATATCTGTCTGGCTGACACTGCAAGCATTTCTTGTGACAATGACGATGAACAGAATTCTGTGTGTCACCAACCAGCCTCTGCACCTCTGCTGGCCTGATGAGCAGTGGGCCCATAAGGAGAAAAAGGCGTCCTATAGTCCCTGCCTGGCACACACCATGTCTCTACCTCTGCAGCAGTGTCCCCAGCAGCCACAGAGGAGCCCAGGCCACTCACCCTTGGCTCAGAGGGTGTGTGAGTCACTCTGAAAACACAGGCGCTGCTTTTGCACAGCTTGGTTAGTATTTCTTCTTTCTTAGGCTGTGCCTGGTGTGCTGCTACAAAGAACTTTAACCCAGAATTCCCCTGCTTCCCTGCCCCTCTCACCACAGAGCATTCCCCAAAGTGAAATACCAATGGTTAAACCAGTCAGAGGGGACAGGACTGCTGGGGAAAGAAATATGAAGGAGTTACTGAAAAAATCACTAACAGAACAGCAGTCACCATCACTACAAGAAAAAAAGCAAACATCATAAAGGCATGTCATGAGCAAACTTTTCCCACATAATATGGATGATTAATGGCTTCATCCAAACCACTGTATGCAGCTCTGGTCCTCATTTAAAAAAAAAAAAAAAAAAAGAAAAAAGTATGGATTACTAAGAGTCAGAAGGAAAGAAAAACATGAAAAAAAGTATTGTTCCCATCAACTTACCCTTGCTACCCAACTCTCAACTCCTAATCCCAAAGCAGCTGTTATACAATTAGCTTGTGTCAGGAACATCAAGATCTGCTTGCTAGGTCAAGCTCAGAGCACACTAACCCAAGCAGAGATGCCTTCATTAGGCTGCCCTGTAAAGCAGAGCTGAAGAGCCTCACATTAACCCTTCCCGAGACTTCCCACTGGCTGCCATACCTGAGCACATCACTGTCTATGATGGGGGGTTATGGAGCATGGCTTAAGACTCACAGGAAAGCTTCACCAGAATTCCTTTGCTGTGCAACCTGTTTTAAAAGGGCCTATCTGAACAGTAAAACTGAAATTACATTGCAAGTGACCCTCAAAATTAGACTCCAATTAAAGAATGAAGTCAGCAGACAAGGCTCTCATTTGGCAGGGAGAAGATGTGCTACTGGAAGTGCCATCTCCTGGGAACACTCTGCTACTAGGGCTGGAATGCAGAGAAATTCAGGACCATTGGGACCAGACCAGTAACAGATACCAGGGCAAAAAGGACACTGCAGTGTGTCAGCCAGAACTGTCAGGTGGGGATGAAGCAGCTGAATTTGGTAATTTGCACTTGGGAAATGCGTGAAATGCTGAGCAGCCTCAGACCAAACAGAAAGCAGCAGCACAAGCTCAGTCAGTGAGGCCTCTCCTTTTCCCCAGTAGTACAGTGTATGTACAGAGAGGCTCAGACACAGTCTAGCAGTTTCTCAGTAATTCAAGATTTAGTTTTCACACTACAGATCCACCCAAGACATGCAAAGCCCCTGTCCCAGGCATTCCATGACATCACAAATAACACTAGTTTGGAAAATGCACACCAAGTACAGTACCCAGCATGTAACAGCTGCTGTATTTCCTTTCTGCTCTGCTGTTACACTAATGCCTTCTTTTCCTTTCACACACACTGAGCCTCCTGCAGGCATCCAACTCCTGCTTCATTACTGTTCTGAAATCTTCTCCTGGTCTCTTAATAATTCCACATTCCCTTCCTGCCCTGAAACCTACATTTGTGACGAGTAAGCCAGTGTGCCCAGTTAAGAGTATAAGCACTATTGATGTGACCTTAAAGAACAAACACACTGATCAAACATTAAAGGGATCAATTGGGGTACTTCTGGTCAGCCCCGAGGAGCTGCAGACCCGACAGCCCAACCCATTCCAATCAACCCTCTTAAGCAGCTTGCAGGGCCCAAGTCTCTTGGTCAGCACATGTCCTTGACACTAAATAGAATTTCTTTTAAACTCCCTTCACCCTAAACAGAGTTATTCAGAAGTGTTTTGTGGTAGTGCAAAATGCCAAGTTAAACTAAAAATAAAAATTAAAAAATTGCCATCCATATTCAACTCCAGATCCAGGGAAAAGGCCCAGGGAGCACTGCTGGATCAGCACTGGACAAGAACAGGGATAGCCCAAGCCAGCAGCAGAGCAAGGCAGCTCCAAGGGACACTCACCAGAGCTGTGCCTGCATGACCTCCACACCATACCTGTTGTTTCAGAGCTCCTGGGGTGTCTAAGTGTGATTACAGCATTAGCCACACAAACACTTCTTGGCTTCTGTTGATTTATGTCACCACCTAATTTTAGATGAACACTTACCCAACCACTGCTTAGCCAGTTACTAAATTTAAAAAGAGAAAAAAAAATACTTTTCATAAGGGAGACTATGAATATTTTTTGCTTGTATATCTTACCTGAGCTGTGGAGTAATGAGAGACTCCATATTCAAACTGTAGATTCACTAATGTAACCAAACATAAATTTTCTTCTACAGCATAAACCACATAAAAGCTGATTATAACTGCACCACTCCCACTCTAAAAATAAAGTGGAAAGGTTTATTTATACTGCAAGCAGCATCTTGCATTTAAGCTATAACTGCAGCTGCCAACTCCATATAGTAAGGTCAATTATTCCCACTGACAAGTATTTAAAACCAAATTATTTTTCAGACAACCCCCTTTTTCAAAGTAACTCTTAAAACATTAAGATCTTAAGTCAAATGCCCACAATCAGAGGGCCAATAATGAGATTGGTGAACACAGCATTGGTAAGATTTAACATGTGCATTTTTCGACTTACACTACATCACAGTGTTTAAATGTGGCCTTATCAGCAGTTTTTAGACCTTATAAATACACTCAAAGGGTCACCCCAGGTAATCAGAGATAGGCTGGTTGTACCATAAGCTCTTCAAGACACGAAAAGAAACTGCACTTGAGAAAATTGTTATCCAGTACACAGATCACTGACCAACCACATGGAATTTTCATATCATATCCCATCTTCTGCCCTGGAGGTCAGTTGAGTTTCAAAGTTTAGATTTGAATGGAAACATCATACCAGGGACAAACATGGACTTTGGCAGCTATGCCCTAAATCTTTAATTTTGAACATACAAACAAAACCAGCCAGAGATTCTTTATAGTCTCCTGGCTAATGGAACAACAGCAGCTGTGTTAAGAATGTTTAAACCTCACCTGCAAGCTGCAGAAGAAAAAGGATTGAGAATTATATACAGAGCTACTGAGTAAGCACTGAATGTTTACAGTTTTAATTTCTACGAAGAGAGGGATCAGCTCCTCCAGCCTCAGCCTGATGGCAATTTTGAATAGTTGTTGATCCATATTCACAAGAAGCCTAAATCTCTATGTAGCCACTGGCTTGCCTTCCTCAGCATAAGATGTACATATATGTAAATGCAATTATCCTTAAAAGTCACTTTCAACTAAGAGGCATGACAGTATTTACAGATTTATCTGGGTTTCCTCATGCTTTAGGCCTCATTTCCTAAACAGAGGGCTGGCTGTAGAAGCAGAGGAATTCTGGCAATGGGAGCAGCCTGTATCTAGCTGTTGTCTTTCTTGAAATGCCTCCAAACCACCAGCCTTCCCTGCTGCAGGAGCACTACTGCTTTAATTCCAGTTCTAATTAGGAGACGAGCCTCAAGGCTTCACACCAACAGCCCAGCCTGGCAAACGAGGCTAAGCACACCAGTTCAAGCTCTCTGTGGGGTGGACATCCAGCAGGGTGAACCAGACTGAGCCCTGGTGGGGTTTTCCCTCCCTTGTCTGCACACACAGCCAAATCAGCACCGCTGTGGTGACCAACAAAGAAGGGCAGTTCCCTCTTCTCTCCCAGAACAACTCATTGCTACAGTGAAATCCTAATTATCACAATACAGACAAGTATTCTTCAAGACAAATGGTGGCTCTAATAAAAAAATTGCTGTAATTCAGGGCCAGTGACAGACAAGGCATTAGAGACCAGATCATCATTTTTATAGAGTCTCATTAGGGAATTCATTCCTGCTGTGCCTTATTTTTCTAAGAAATGAGACTTTATGAGATGAAGTCAATGATTATTGACCACAAA
Organism: Corvus moneduloides; assembly: GCF_009650955.1. Taxonomy (NCBI): domain Eukaryota; kingdom Metazoa; phylum Chordata; class Aves; order Passeriformes; family Corvidae; genus Corvus; species Corvus moneduloides. Next base: position 2,424,885 of record NC_045491.1, on the reverse strand, counting down.
TCAGGTCAGACCAGTGGAACAAAACTCCTCAGAAGCAGCCAGAGCTGTGCTGTTCTCATTTGGGACCCTGTTAAAGGCTTATCCCTCCTCTCTGTGGGGCTCAGCAAGCAACTTCCTGCTCAGCAGCTGCTGTTAGGCTGGGAAAAGTCCCAGCTCTCCCAGTCAGGAATTCCAAACGGCACTCACGGCATCTGCCCCAGTCTGCTGGATCAAGGCTTTCTTCTTTCCTGTCCTCCTCACAGCACTCCCAAAAAGGTATTGCAAAGTTTGCTTCACTCACAAGGTTCAAAAGGCTCTCCAGCCTGCTGCTGGAAACCAAAAATGCTCAGGTTTGCTCACACTATCAGACATGCTCTCTAAACAGGTGTTTTGCTGGTGCCTTTTATTTAATTCCTTGTATATTTAACCACTGAATGTAATTAAATTATATTAAGAATATTTACATGAAGTTTAAACGTAGCTGTGAATAACTACAGAAAACCTGTATCCTGAGCAGCCTTTTATCAAAGCCCACACAGCATTCGTGACTGAAAGAATGGAATTAAGAGCAGAAGACTGAAATTTGGAAGGACCTGATCACCTAAGTGCAATTTTTCTAGAGTCTATTTCCTCAGTAGACATGCACATAATTGAAGAAAACAAAATTTTAACCAAAACCTCAGAACTTACAACTAAAGTCAAAAACGCCCCCAATAAACAAAAAACCCCACCATAATACACCAAAACCACACCTGTGGCAGGAAGAATGCTGTGAGAGATCTCAAAATAAATACAGCTTTAATCAAACTTGTCTCATCTTCCAGTTCTGGAAGAAGCTTCAGTGTTGGCATTATTTGAGACCCACTACAATGCCTATCCAGCAGTTGTGCTGTAGTTACCAGAAGTAAAAGCTGCAGCAGTGTGAGGTCCTTTCCCTCACTCTTTCTCCCAACTGAATACTGTTGAATAGGAAAATAAAAACCCAACAGGGACCATCACAGGCTCTCTCTCAGATTTTGAAGGAACTGGCTTTTACAATCATCAGATCAAGAGAATGTTTTTATAGTCTTTAAAAGAAACTTTCTTCTGTTAAATAACAGGAAAGCAAACATTCCTGAGCAGTTAGTTATCCCCAACAACAAAAGACAGAGAAAAAGAAAATGAAAGTGACCACAAGTAAAGCAGCCAGGCTGCATTCTCCAAGCTAAAAAGATAATTCCACAGCAGGATATCTGAAGTCAGTGCCTGTAATGACTCAATGTGTACTTGGGAACATAAAATAGTTCAAAAGCAGGACTTGGCCAAACCTTAAATGTCAACTAGAAGCCATAAAGCTGACGAGATTGTGCAACTCAGTTTAATTCTCTGTACATCAGGGCTGGGAGAAGAACAGACACCAAGACAACAGGACTACAACCACCCAGGACATTCTCAGAGTGCAGGGAAGGATGGAACACACATTAAAACTGAAGTCTGTAACTAGAAAGCACCACTGAGCAGTGATGAATGAGCACAATGTAAGGAACAGCTCTAAGCAAGAGGCACAGCTTGAGAGACAGGAGAGTCATCCCTCAGAGGGCAGCAGGGCTTCAGAGGGAGAAGGGCAGGAATGCAATTACCAGTCACCAGGGGCATACTACCAACTTCAGAGAGGCTACTTCTGGAGATACTTTGTACTTTTTATGACTAAATACTATTAAAAAAGCCTAAAGATCAACTGTACTCGAGCCAGCTTATTAACCCCAAGATCACACATGACTGCAATAAAACAGACACCAATTCAAATAACAGACCAATACTGTGTACTGCTCCTCAACACCATATATTTTTAGTTGGAAATGGTTTTGACTTCAATCAGCAACATGAATACATGCCATAGTGCAAAAGACTACTTTGTATTTCTGATGGCAGAAATCCTCTCGATGGCCTTTAGGTCACTCCATCAGTTACGTCATTCCACAGCCACACAAAAGGCTTTTCCTGGTGATCCAAAGCAGATGGACTTCTCTAACAATGATGCACACCATCAAATCAGGACAGTAACAGGACAACTGACCTGGTAGTTTAAAAACAAAGTCTTTTTATGTACCATTAATAGTTTTTAATATTTTTCAATGCCCCTTCAACAACTTTTCTGTTCAGAGTGTAGCTGCACATTGCATTCCTCATAAAATGTTTCCAGGACATGGAAGTAAACTAGAACTGTGTTTAAGGTCTTGAGAAGTCAAAGATGATTGGGTTCTTTCTCTAACAGAAGCAGCCAGTGTAACCTTCTAGAATATGAACCTGATCTTTCAGGCTCCCATGAATATTTCCAATATTATGCTTTTCACCCAGCCTCCCTGTCCTTTCTCCTGAAATAACAGACTATCAATTCCATGACTACTCAAAAAAACAGCAATCTGAAATTTTTCTCTCCTACCTTGACACTTGACTCCTGTTCTAAAGACAATTAGGAACAAACAGTGATAGGGCAAATGAGACTGACACACCATTACTAGATACAGTTACTCAGCCTTGGGATCCCCTGATCCAGGTGCTGAGAAGAGTCCTACACTTCACGCAGTGCAGTAATCAAGATGTCACAGTTCTCCTCACAGTTTTTATTTTTCAAAGCCTAAAACAGAAACTGAGGATCCAAGATTAAACTAGGATTTTGTGGAGAGTACTTTGCTTTAGGAAAGAGTCCACAATGGGTGCTTCCAGCTGGGGCATATCTGATGACTTAAGAAAACAATTCAAGTGAGGTCACTTAAAACCAACTAACAACAGAGTGCTCATTTTCAAAAATTTGGCTAAAGTTAAATATTATATGTGCAAATGATTGTTTCAAAAGTCTTTCCTAGACCATCCTAGAAGCCTTAAGTCTGTCTGAGTTCAAGAAGTTTTGGACAATGCTCTCAGGCACATGGTGGGATTCTTTGAGTGTCCTGTACAGGGTCAGGAGTTGGACTAGATAATCCTGATGGGTCCCTTCTAACTCAGCATATTCTATGAACTTCCAGAAAAAGAAAAAATAATAGCAACAAGAGCCTACCAATTTTAAGCTATTGCCAAGAGCACTTCCCCAGTGAAATGCTTTGAGCTGTACTGGGGTCAGGGCCAGAAGGCCTGTCTGTATAAGCACCCTGCCTGCCTCTCTCCAAGCCATGCACAACATCTGCCCTGTCTTCTGGCTGAGCTACAGCATCAGCATCTTGATGTAATCACGCAGGTGGCAGGATCTAACACATCCTCTGAACAGCTCAGCGCTTGCTTTCCCCCACAGTTTCAAAACACATGTTTTTGGATCAATAGCTCTAGCTGGTACAGGTTTCTCAGCCTTAACTAGTGGCATTTCAACAGGCACCTGATGTTACATAACACCAGAGGATACTTCTTCTTTGAATCGACCTTTGAAGGCAGGTACTGACTCTCAAACACCAACTCTAAGAAAACCAAAAGACACCTGGGGTCCAGCCTCTGCCATATGACACCCTCTGTCCCATTCATCACACTGCAAACTGCATTGCTTCAGCTGCTCAGGCAAGTCTGCCTCCTACACGTTCTGAAAGGGAAGCAAGGGCTCAGACCTGCAGAGTATCAAGTGCCTCCCTGCAAGGTACCCCAAGGGTAACTCCTGTACACTTTAACAGAGGGGAATGAGCCTGCATTTGAGTCAGGGCTGGCCAGGCACAGCAGAGCCTGAACTGCACCAGCAGCAATCCCTCTGCCCTCAGCCACGCCCCATATCCTGGGAAGAGAAGAACTGAGAAGCGAAAGGGACAACAGCCGACTTAGAGCACTAGTGAGGAAACTGAGTGCCTTCTTCCTTTTTTATGGCTGTGATCTCCAAGGGGGAAGTTCTTCTCTTGCTGCAACTCCAAGTAACAGCTGACCACTTTTTCTGCAGCAGACTGACATTTTTAGTCTGGTCTATCAATCTCTGTTCTTCTGCAGTGAAAGGACTTTTAGAGATTTTTTTAAAGCCTTAAGCCACTGATGTTTTCAGCCGATACTGACAATCACCCTGCCTGGTTTTGCACAGTTTGGATTGGGAATGGGAACATACACCACAACAGCAGAAGTTCTTCCACATAGCTGCCAGAAAACCAGAAGTGACTATGGTCAAAAATTACAGTTTCCCAATAAAATCATGCTACTCACCATCACCAGGCATAAACACATGAGAAAGGACTTCCTGTCATGCTCTCCCCCAAGAACTGACCCGCCACATCTGTTACTGAAGTGCCTTTTCATTAAAAGTATTACTTACAGATCTGCCTCCATCTTAAAGAACAGATTCACCTTTGAAGTGTCTTGTATTATTTATAGCAGGTGTCACAAACCCATCAGGACAAGCTCACACTGCACAAACCAAAGCATTCCACTCCTAGATCTCAGTGCCCTTTCAGTTAATTGTAATACACACACAAGCAGAAACTATAGGAAACCAAGGAACCATATGGACACCTCTATCTCAAAAAACAAAACCCAAGACTGAGTTAAATTCCTTGAGAGCCATTTTACCTGCAGGCAGGACAGCCACCAACTACTACTACAGAAGTGGTGGTGGCAGGCTGCTGAATAATGGTGTACGTGCTCGAATAGCCTGGCTGTGAAGTCGGTGGAGGAACAGCATACCCTAAAATAAGAAAAAAAACTTCAATCACCACACGTAAGGTACAAAGAACAATGGTAATTTACAAGTATGACAACAAAACATGGAAAACAATAAACAGGAATGTGGCGTTGATTAAGCACTTTAAGATCTATCAAAATCAGAGCTGGAACACCTGGCACATCTAATAGCAAAGCCACTTCATAAACACAAGTATCAATTTAACCATCCCAAAAGGACACTGAGCTAATAATTAACTTGGAGATTTTGTTTCAATGCTGTTGAGCACCAGGGAAAAACTGTTTAAACAATGACCATAGCTTTCATCTCCGGATGTTATGTATCAAGAACATCCCACTCTAGCAGACAAACGACTTGAAACAGAATAAATCTTCTTCTAGTTTCAAGTTTAAATTCCATATACTGAGTTTCTAACTGGAGAGCAAGGAAGGAGATGCAAATAGAAAGAAACAGCATAGCACAGAAAAAACCACCAACTTTCAGAAAGTCCATGTTGTTAGCGATGAGTAATTTTAACAGCTGTAGATAGAAGACAGAAGCCTTTAACTCCTTTATTAACATTAAAAACGTTAAATTATATTTTTAAAAGCTTTTGAAAGGGATGGTTGGATGTACGCAGTGTAATCAAGGCACAGTTTGCCGAGGTATAATCCACTTTGACCTTATTTCCCAAGTTCTCAGATTTTCTTCAATCAAGTTATGCATCTGTGAAGTCTGGCAACCTCACTTTTCAAACCGAAAATAACCACTAATATCCGTATTGCAGGAAAGCAAGCTACAAGTTATCAGCAGGAAAATCAATATATAGCCTCAAGGTTCAACTCAAAGACGGGGGTCTGTGTCTGCTGTGTAACTTTTGTAACTTTTGAAGCATTTCTCTTTCCTGAGAGGTTACTTCTTTCTTCGACAAATATTAATTCAGTTAACGAAAGTACTGCATCTACTCACCTAAGTCTCTCCCCGACTACTGAAGTGTATCAGAAAAAAAACAAACATTAACCAGAGTACAGCGAAGTGCAAGCAAAGAACAAGTTTGGGGTCTGTTTTAGCGCCAAGCACAGCTGTGGCTCTGCCATTGTTCCGAGGCAGAAAACCCGCGCGTGTGAGGAATGCCCGCAAACCCAGCCGGGATTTTGGGGCGAGCACAACGCAAACACCTCAGGGGCCCCGAGGGAAGGAGGGGAAAGGGAGATGGCGCTTCCGAACACCTGGATGCCGGCGCACCCGCCCCCGTGCGCTGCCTTCGAGCGGGGGAGCCGCGACACCGCCAGCACCTCCGTGTGCCGGGGGAGCCGCACGCAGGAGCGGCCCGGGAGCTCCCCGCTGCCGCCCCGCAGCCCCGGCCCGGCTCCCGAGCCCGCGGGGCACCCCCGTCCAGTGCCGGGGGCAGGGGAGGCTCTCCACAGCCGCCCCCCGCCCCAGCGAAGGGGCGCTCGGGCGCTCGCTCCGCACACCGGGGACCCCCCACCCGCAGCCCTCCTCCCCCCCCCCCCCCCCCCCCCCGAGTCGGCGCCGCCCGTGACCCACCTGGGGCGGCCGCGGCGCCCGGGTAGGAGTACGGCGGGGGCGGCTGGAAGCCGGGCTGCGGGGCGGGGATGGTGCCGTAGTTGCCGTGCCCGTAGTCGTAGCCCGGCGCGCCCGGCGCGGCGGGGCTGTAGGCGGGGGGCCGCTCCTGCAGCAGCGGTTTGCTGTCCATGCTGCGCCGGCGCTGCCTCGTCCCGCGGGGCCCACCAGGAAGCGGCGCCCGGCCCGGCGCGCGCCGCCCGCCCCGCCCCGCCCGGGGGCGCCGGAGCTCGGGGGCGGCGGCGGCGCGAGGAGCCCGCGGCGGGGGGAGGGGAGGGGCGGGGCGGGGGAGCGGCCCCCCCCCGAGCGGCGCGCGCGGAGCGGCGGCCCCGGTGCTGCGCTCGCGGCCGGTCACGAGGCCGCCGCGCCCCACGTGACGGCGCTCCCCGAGCGGCGCGCGGCGGCTCCGCCGGGCGGGGCGGGGAACCCGCGGCCTTAAAGGGGCCGCGCCCCGCCGGGACCCCGCAGCGCCGCCGACACCGGCACCGGCAGCCCCCGCAGCCTTCTGCCCCGGTCAGCGGGGCTGGGAACACGCTGCCCTCGCTGGGGGTCCCGGGTTTCGCCCGCTCGGGCAGCGGGAGCAGCCGGCGGTGGGACAGCCTGGTCCTCGGCACTGCCCCGAGCCACCGCGCCGGCCCCGCTGGTCTGTCACTAAAGCGATGAGGGATTTTTAACTTGCCCGCTCAGCCCCTGTTCAGCATCGTGCTCCTGCCGGTGGTCTCTCCCCGGACTGCGATCCTGCGCCGACCCTGCGTGAGCTGGGAGGTTGGAGCGGATGAGCCGCTGTGCTCCCTTCCAAGCTGACCCTTTCTGTGAAATGCGGTCCCTGCTGGAAGCCCGCGGCATGGGGAGGGGAGGATGAGGATGGTTACTCGCAGTGACTTCTGCAAACTCTTGCATCCCCACTGGGAAGAGCCGCACTTGAGCGTTAAAGGAAAAAGAGCTCTGGGGTGGTGGCACAGAGAAGGAATGTTGTAAAAAGAGGGAATGCTTTTTAAAAAGAAATTGAGGAAAAAGCAGGAGAAAACTCTCATGGTTCAAAGAAACATTGAAGTTAAGAAACAAACACTACAGGAATGAAGAGGAAAGCAAAGGCGATGCTGCTGCCTCCTGTACAGCAAACGACAGGAACGAGTTCAACAACACTTTCACCAGACTCAGCTGCTTCTGAAACCCACGTTCTCGATGACTGCCCGGGCCAGATGCTGTAAAGATGTTAAACGTCTTTTACTCCAGCCAGAACTCTTGCCTCTTCCCTCCACACCTTTATCCCTTGAGCTGTCTGACTCACCAAATCTTTTGGTTTGGAAATCCCTGGTTTGTCCTTTGCTACAGGTCCCAACACAGCCTTATCACCATGGCAAACACTGCGGCTCCCTCCCATGACAGGTCCTGTGCAGCACGGAAGGGGTAGCCCCATTTCATGGGAAGGGGAGAAAAAACATAAAAAGCAGAAGTCATTAAACAATTTGTCTTGAAACAAATTCTTGAAATGGATAGGGACACAGATCACACCACCCCAAATCCAAGCCAGTGCCAGCATCACATGATGGTGAGGAGGTCCCTGCCCTCCTGCCTTCTGTCTCCTTCCTCTGGTTTGCAGGTGACCCATCTGAAAGGGGCACCTCCTCTGAGGGCTCTCTTGCTTACTCTAACAGTAGCAGTGTAAATACTGCAGGAGGTTCTTGAACGAAAAATCTTAAAACACGAAGGAAATGCAGCACTTCCTCACTAGGGGAAAGATACTTCCTTAAAATGAATGTTAAGTAACAAGGAAAAATCCCTCTTTTAAAGAAGTGAAGTTTGGGAAAGCATGGAAGAGCCAACAGGAGGAAACCTCTCTGTACAAACCCGCTCTGACTGTGTTAGGACACAGACTGCAAAGCACTGAAATAGGATTGAAGATATCCTGACTAGGCTTTGGTTCCCTGGAGAAAACTCCTTCTTCCTGAGTCACTCAGTAACCACAGGACTGAAGGATGTAAATGAGGAAGGATATCTGCATGTTTTCTCTCTCTTTTGCAAGGCTTCAGCCATTTAGGGAAGATCCAGGACTCAGCCTTCACAGGCTGCAGACTGGAAGTGAGGTTCCCATTAACCCAGTGTAAATCTATTTATATTCAGCTGTCTTTGCAAAAGCTTCCTCCTTAGCTCCTTACAGAATGGGAGCTCTGTTGCAACACCAGCAATTGAACACAGCAGGGCTCAGCACTGGACACCCAGAGCAGAGAGTTCTTGTAAGGTATCAATTCGATCCTAACTTTTACATCAAAGTACAGGCATAGCAGAGCCACTGACCACACAGAAGGTACGTGCTGCAGTGTTATGGAGAGCACTCGTTTGGTTTCACATGAAGTGTCCTCCTTAAAAGAAGCATGGAAAAACTGTACTGGTTGTAAATGACTTATTGTGCAAACCCCTCGCATATCCTATCGTTTATGCTGCCATCCTGTAAGATTAAAGGACTGCAGTTCAAAATCCAAACCGTGAAAAAAATCCCAGGAAATGCTCCACAAATTCTTCTGCAATCTAGTTCCCATGGAAAATAACAAAAATCTTGTTTCTACCTGCTCAAAGTGGAAATGGGATTGAGTACACATGAATTGTATCAGAGTCACAACCACTGAAAATCTTGCAACATTAATTTTCTAGGATCTAAACTGTACTTGGTCTTTATAAATATATATTGCTACAATGATCAAATCATCAAAACACTAATAGGGAGCAAAAATTCTGTGTTGAGGTAGGCCCCAGTCTGTGCAAGGGACCAAACCAGTGCAGTGAGTCAAGTGTCCTGGGGGCTCAGCAGGAAACGACCCAGACGGGATGGTTTTACCTCACACAGGAACCATTCCAGAGAATTTCATGTGTGCATCAACCCTCCAAACCACAACCCTCTGCTCATCAAAACCATCTGAATCCACAGGCCACAGGACAAGAGCAAGGCAGACGTATTCTCCTTAACCAGCAACTAGAAACTCCTCAGGCAGGATTTACAACAGATCAGCCAGTTCCCTTTGAAAGAGGTCTGCAATGCTTTTTCAACTCCTGTACTGACCTGCAAGACATATGGAGGTCTGGGATACTTTTTGTTCAGATATTTGAACGGACAGGCATGGGAGGCATTGCCTATCTTCTTAGATTTTCTATCTCACTTCAAAATGAACTGGAATGTGATGGCAAAAACTGAGATGTATGGGCAAGCAGTTTCAAAGGCAGGTTATTGTTTGTAGCAGGGCAAGTGTGCAATATCCTGCAATAAACGCTAAGCAGCACCTTTGGTGTCGCCCAGGGAAGGAGGATTGCTACTGTGCTCCTACTGCACTGCCACAGGTTGTGACAGTAAAGGCCTTCCTTACACCTCAGGCAGGGCATTTACTGATGCATCAAGAGTAAACACAGCTCCGGGTAAAGGCTGGTTTCCCTCACTCCGGCTGCAGCCACTGCTCACTCCGAGCAGCCGGACAGAGGGATGGGCACTGCCTGCACAAGCCCCTTTCACAGAATCACAGCATCACAGAATGGGTCGGGCTGGGAGGGACCACAGTGGCTCATCTGTTCAACCTTCTCTCTCAAGCAAGGTCGCTCCAGAGCACAGGATTACATCCAGACAGATCTTGACTATCTTCAGTGAGGGAGACTCCACACCCTCTCCGTAAGATCTATTCCTCTTCAGTGAGGGAGACTCCACACCCTCTCCGTAAGATCTATTCCAGTGCTCGGTCACTGCACAGGAAAGTTCTTCCTCCTCACGTTCAGGTGGAACCTCCTGTGCATCAGTTTCTGCCCCATGTCTCTTGTTGTATTGCTCGACACCACCGAGCAGAGCCTGGCTCCGTCCTCTTGACACACACACACCTCCCTTTAGATACTTCTACACTGGATGAGGTCCCCTCTCAGTCGTCTCTTCTCAAGGCTGAACAGGCCCAGCTCCTTCAGCCTTCCCTCGTAAGACTCGCTCCGGTCCCTCGCTCAGCTCTGTGGTCCTCCCTGGAGCTCACGCCCGGGCGCTCCCCAAGCCCGCTCCCGGCGGAGCCCCTCGGTCCGGCCCCGCCGCCCCGGCCGTGACGCGCCCGGCCCGCGCCAATGGCGGCGGCGCTCGCAGCCGCTGTGGGCGCGGCGCTCCCCGCCGGCCGCGGCTCCGCGGGGCCGCCCTGCCGGGGCGCGGCGGCTCCTTCGGCCGGGAGCGGCGCCGGGCGGCGGGAGGCAGGTGAGGGGCGAGCCCGGGGGGCCGGGTCGGGGCAGTGCCGCTCGCTGCCCGCGGGCCGGCGGAGGGGAGGGGAGGGGAGGGGCGGGCCGGGCAGGGCGGGTGGAGGTCGGGCACCCGCCGCCCTTCCCGGCGGCTCCAGCGCTGTTGGGAGCAGCGGCGGAGCCGTGGGGAGGTGCCGGCACCTCCGCTCAGCCCCCGCGGGGAGGGCGTGGGGGGCGCCGCGGGGCGTTTCGGGTCGCGCCGCCGCCGGAGCCCCGCGCCCGGAGCTGCCGCAGCCCGCGGGGAGCGGGGCCTGAGCCCGGCCCGGGGCCGCCCCAAGGCCGCTCCCGCCGCCCCGGCCCCGCGCGGCTCCTGAGCCGATCCGGCCTTAATGCCCGGCCGGGAGCGCCCCGGGCGGGGCTGCCGGGTGCGGTTCGAGCCTTGGCGCGTTTGTGCCGCGCTCTGGGATCCCCGCGGGCTCCAAGCGGCGCGTCCGTGGCTGGACGGGGGTACCGGAGGAGTCCCCGCTCGGTCCGTGTGACACGGAGGAGAAATGTGTGCGCGGTGTGCCTTGGAACACGTCGAGTCCTGGCGTGGTTCACATCCTGCCGCCGCCACGGCCTGAACTCGGGGACAGGGCCTTGCTCTTCGGAGGAACATCATTGCTTTTATTATATGCAAGGAATTGGGATCTTTTTCTTGAATTCTGTAGCAATCAGCGTTTTGCCAGGCCACTGGAAATTTTAATTAACAATATGTTATCGTCATTTCAGCATTTTAATTCTATCCAAAATTACCTGGCTGAGCTGCGGGATGAGAAGTCAGCAGATCTGATTTTTTCAAGGCCCCTGAGAATACTTGACAACTTCTGCTTTCACTATAAAGCACACTGAGCATCCTTCAAAACTGGGCAATATCTGTCTTCATCTTCTGCAGCACAGCCAGTGCAAAGTGGCCTAAAGTGAAGTCTTAAAAGTTTATAATCCCAAATGCATTTGGGATTTTCCCATGATTCCCCAAACACTGTCTCCAAAGTTCAGATGAAAGAATATGTAGAAACTCTCACTTGTCTTGGCTGCCTTGAGTATTTCAAGCCAGTTGCATTAGCCTGCGTTATTTTAATTGTCCCATCTATGTTTTTTTTAACTTCATAATCTTTGGAACCTTCATCACCTTTTCCCGAACTGCTCCAGGTACTTTTCTTCCTGCCTGCACTGTCATTCCAGGTACAAGTCTTCATTTATATCTTTGCCCATCTCTAAGATACCCAAGCATCACTTTTCTTTGTTACCTGGCTAGGTAGCTGTCTTCGTTGCATTATCCATAATGCTTCCTTTACTCCAGACTCTCTGGCATTCTGTTTATTTAAGTGCATAATATTTTCTTCTGTTCTAAACACTGCTTTGGAGAATTTTAAGTGCTAATACTGAAAGGCTTCTTTTCATGGCCTTTACTTTCCCAGTGATACACTCACTATAATTTCCACCCCATCTTCACTTTGTTCCATTCCATTATTCCCTGTTATGTCCTTCTGTACTCCACTATAGGAGGATGTAAAGAAGGTGATCCAAGAGCAGACAAACATGCATACCTTCAAAGTCCCAGCAACAACGAGGGAAAAACGGTCAAAACCAGCGGATTCATCTTAGTTATGCCACAACTAATGGGAGAATTCTGCTTGTGACCTCCCCCTGGTATCACTCATTCTCTGCTGCTGTGTGTTTGCTTATCACCGTTTCCTGTTCTTCAGCTGTTGGATCCAGGCTTTTAGGTACTTAGCAGCAGCAATTCTATGAAGCAAAGATTCCTGATATATTCTCCCTGGGATCCCATGGGAATTTCTGTGCTGTTCTTTGACACTGACCCAGCTGTGTGAGATTCTCCACAGTTCCACTATTGCCATTCACATACACAGGGCAAGTCAGTCCCTCTGTACCACCGCTTTTATCAGAAAGCAGGCAGGCAGCTCTCCTGAGGTTCTTTTATTAAAAGCACAGTTGCCATTTGACAACAAAGAAGCAGTGTTCCACACTGACTCCAAGCAAGAATTCCTCTTTCATTGTGTTGGATCTGAGTCCACTTTTCTACCTTTCCTCTCCTAGTTCCCTACTGCATAGTTAAAGGAGCTGAAGGCAAAGTTCAAAACACTCATCAGCAGTTCTGACTGTCAAACATGCAGAACAACCAAAATTTGTCTGTTTTGATGGCACCCAGAAGGTCAAGTGACAGAAACACACTGGCCTTTCTTGACTTCTGAAAGGACTGATGTGCACCTGCCTCACCCCTCTGAGAAGGGCTGGGCTGCAGTGCCCAGAAAATGACAGGTTATTATGTGATAGAACTGGAATGGAACTCAACCAGGTCTCTGCTGCCAAACCATGCTCTGTATATACTTAAATTCATCACACCTATTAATATAAAGATCAGATCCTAAAGCTGGATCTGATCCAGAATGTTTTGAAAGAGGTTTCCTGGCAGGAGCAGGCAGTATGTCCACGGATTAAAACCAGATGTGTGCTTTTGGAGAAGCTCTCTTTCACATCCTTGCCTTTGTACCTGTGTAGGTGTGTTCTCAGCCTCCATGGAGAGCAGGCTGAGAAGGAGGGATCAGGGGATATCAGGGCTTTGTGGAGCTGAGATGAGCAGGGTGTGTAGCACCACCAGCATTACCAGATCTTGAGAGCAGAGCTGCCTGCCATGAAATGGTCTGTGCTGTCATCCCAGTTCAGAGCTGACGTCTGTCCCCAGCCTGCCAGAGCTGTCCCATTTACTTCTGAGCTCTTGTAGGATGGGCAGTAGTGGGCTGGTAGAAAGGCCTTTCAGATGGCTTTTCAGGGCCATCTGAGAGGTGTTGGCTGCACAGCTCTGACAAAGAGATCTGCTGCCAGCTTTGCACAGGCTCTTTTTAAAAAATCATCCCTTACATCTTTATTTAATTTGACTGATGATGGCTCGGAGCATGACTGACCTGCAGTAGGTTCAAGATCCATTTTTGTACCCACCATTTCCATTAATAACCTCGGTTTTGCCTTTCAGATATGGCCATGCCCAGTTCCCTTTTGTGGGCTGTTGACATTTTTGGGAGGGTTTACACTCTCTCTACTGTTGGCCAGTACTGGGAGCTCTGTAAGGACACACAGCTGGAATTCAAACGGGTCTCTGCTGTCAAACAGTGCTGCTGGGGAATAGCCTGTGACCATCAAGTGTACACCTACGTGTTCTCAGGAGATGTTCCTATCAGATACCAGGAGGAGACCTATGAGAACCAGGTATGACAGGTACAGTCCCTCTGTGACACAGCCACTGCTTGGGCTGCCAGCACATCCTACATCAGCTGTCTCGGGGTGTTCTTCTCACCAGAGAATCGATTGAGCAGTTTTGTTTTCATTTTTTACCAGAAGTTTCTGAAGAATACATATATGTGCCAAATACCAGCTTATCTTTTAGTATTTAAACTCCCAAACGAGTTATACTACCCTGCTCCTAGCAAAAGCAATGCCAGTGTGAACTCCACCTGTTCTGAAGCATTCACCCATTTCACTGGCTGGTTTACATTTCTCCTTTCCTTACAAAAGTGACAAATACCCAATCCCCTGAAGAAAATGTCCAGTGTTACTTCCAGGCACCAAAGATACATTATCAGAAATATATTATTCTTAGGAAAATGCTATTTCTTAGTGTTAAAAAGACTTCTCTAATAAAGGCATGATTTTCCATTAAAGTACAATGTTTCCAACTTTTTTTGCATAGGAGTGTTAAGATGATCCTTTCTATCTGATGGACTTCAAAAAATGTCTTTAAAACCATATTTCAAAGGATATTTATCAGATTTTTTTTCTAGTTAACCAAAAGTTATTTGGGAGAGAAAATTGATGGATTTTCTTGAGCACATTTCTCTGATTTCTAATGGGCACTGGAATGAATATAAATTGGGAAAAGACATTAACTTAATTTGCATGGGCAAAAATACAACAAATTAATTTTATACATTATTTAATATTGATACAGCTTTTCAGCCATTTAAGAATGTTCCTTTCATTGTGTAAACATGTTCTTTAAAAATGCAAAATTTAAAATTTTATTTGTTACTTTAAAACTTTCATTTTGTTTGTTCTAGGTAATGAAAAACAGAAAACAAAATACTAGAAAGCACAAAAATAAATATTCTACAAGAGCTAACAACAACAAAATTAAACTGAAATAGTTTGCAGATAATGTACAAGGCAATTTAGCCAGATTTCTAGTAACAGCAAATAATAATTTGTGTAAAAATTATATATGGATTTTGAACGACTCAGTTTTCACATGCCCTAAAATGTAAGACAGTATTACAGGACAGATTTTGCCAGTATTTCTATAGTATGTAGGAGTGTGGGGGAAAAAAATGACAGCTGTATTGGTGAAAATCCTTGTGTTATTTGTTCTGTAACTGATTCAAGGCAGATTAGGGAAAAAATATAACGTGAGATCCAGGGGAGATTTGCTGATCCAGTTCTCTCCAGACAGTTCCTGGCAGAGGCAGTGCTGTTTTTCTAGTGCAGACAAGATATGAATCATCTTTCTCTGGGAGTAGATTAGAGATACCAAGGCCATCTATCCAGCATTACCCTAATGCTGCAGTGTCATGGTGCCATACATCACCAAAGAAAAATATATAATATATTTTACTGTGCCTAGTAAAATATAGCATCAGATGTTCCTATTTATGTAGCTGAAGCTGACTTGGTTGGGACGAGCTCTGCAGTCAGCCCTTCTTTGATATTCAAAAAAGCTTCCCCCAAAGGCTGTGTCAGGGAGGGCCTCATGGAGTGAACACTTTCTCATTCATCCCAGCAATTTATTCCTCTTCTAGTGCAGAAAATAAGAAACATGTCATGATTCCCTGTAGATGTCCAATGAGATAATGTGATCTCAAACAAAATACTTTATTTATTATTTCTGGCAGCGCTGGAATCCAGTTGGTGGCTTTTGTGAGAAATTACTGCCCAGTGACCGCTGGCAGTGGAGTGATGTGAGCGGGCTAAAACACCAGCAGCTTGATAGTTTCACACTGCCTTCACCACACTGGGAGTGGGAGTCTGACTGGTATGTGGATGAAAATATTGGAGGGGAACCAACAGAGAAAGGGGTAGGTGAACAAAAAGAGATCTATTCTGGGAATCCTTACTCTGTAAAATGAAAAGAACTGTTATAGAAGTGTAAAAAAGTCTGTAAAAATAAAACTTGCCATAGATACTTCTTTCTGGGAAATAGCTCAACTCTAATACAACAGAAGGAAGGATCTTGTTTGAAGGCTTTTGAAGTCTATAGGAGCTTCTGTAGAAGCTTTTTTTCCTGATCAAAAAAATCACAAAATCCTGGCAACTGAATGCCATTGTTATTTAAGGTCTTTACTATGAAGAAAGTAAAATGTTTTACTGTGTCTTGTTTGTTCTGTGTATATCATCCCGAGGAATTTGGGCATGATTCATAAATCATTCATGGAATTAGCTGATCTGTTAATCAGGGCTCTAGAGACACAGAGTGACTTGTGCTGTGAGTCTTGTGCAGAATTGCTCTGAGTTATGTCTTCAAGCTTTCCCTTGATCCTGTTTTCATACAAGAAAACCTCTGTTTGCAGGGCTGGACTTATGCCATAGACTTCCCCAGCACCTACACAAAGGATAAGAGATGGAATTCTTGTGTCAGACGCAGGAGATGGATCAGATACAGGAGATACAAATCCCGGGACATTTGGGCGAAGGTTCTGGATCTCTTTTAAATATTAAATAAACTGAGGGTCTGAAATAATCAATTATAAGGGTGGGGAAGTTAATTCTTATGACTTTTCTGTAGGCTGGACTTGGATTCCTTCACTTCTAACTTGCTATTTTGTTAGCATAAATGGAAGGCTGGGATTTTTCATAGAAACCTGTGGTAATAAGGTGCCAAATCTCATGGTGAAGCAATTAGAGATGGATGCTCAGCTCCTTTGCAAATTTCAGATCAACTTTTTAACTTCCTTTGGTTGTGTGACAAAACACTCTCCTTCAAGCTGGCATCTGCCTTGTATTGTTCACCAGCTGCTCCTTTATGTGTGTGAATAACTGTTCTTTAATAATCGTTGTTCCATTCTAAGGACATTAAAAATGTGTAATTTTTGATCTTTCAGCTTTCCAATTCTGTATGCAGTGTTCTGTGAATAAAAACTTCCTTTAGTTAGGGTACAAAACACAGACTTCTCCATGCTGCCTTGGCAGCGTTTCTCTCTCTGCATATGGAGGCCTTGAATGAGAGGGAGGATCTCCATGCTCAAACACTCTAGGAAGCGCTACATAACCAATCTGCAAGAAACAGGCTAGGCCACCAGCCAAGTCACCTGTTTGCAGTGTCTCCTCTCCTCAACCTTCCTTCCCTTTGCTCCAGATTGTGTCCCATGATGAACCAGACCAGCTGCCAGACCCTTTCAATGACATCTCCATCGGAGGATGGGAGATCACGGACGAGCCCCTCGGCCGCCTGTCAGTGTGGGCAGTTTCTTTGCAAGGAAGGGTATGTGTGCATTCCTCAAGTTTTCTAATTAAAATTACTAGTGGAAAGGAGTTAAATACTTGTAAAGCAAGGCAGGAGTGTTATTGTCTTATGTTGGTAAGTAAATACACTGCTTGTGCATCTGGATGAAAAGCTGCTTTGGGACTACATTATGTAACAACTTGTGTTGTAAATGGAAAGGCTTAGTATCTCTAGGATTGTTTTATGGAAGCCTTTAACCTCTGTGAACAGGTGAATCTTAAAAACTTGGGTTGAGTACTATCTTATATCTTGAAAAATGCCCAGAATGCTGACTGTGGTGCTCGTAACCAGGAGAAGGAGCTTTAAAACCTGACAAAGGTTCTGGTGAAGCATTGTGCTGTGCCTTTGGGATGGAGAGACAGAGAGAATTCAAGACTTTACAAAATGGTTTTCTAAGACTTACTGATCAGAAAGTGGTCACCTCCTGACCTGGCAATGTGGCATCCAGCTCTGAAATGTTTTCATTTTATTTTCTATTGAAAACTATACATCTTTCTCTGTTGGTGGTGGTTTTAGGCCTCCCATGAGGTGTCCTCTTTTGCTCAGTGCTGTGAAGATTTGATTCTCCCTTTTCTTCCTTCATCCTTACAGCATGTATCTGATATTCCTGTGTCTCTAGACAGTTTCTAACTTATGGTCTCACAGGGCAGAATGTAATACTTTTTAACAGATAGCCTGAGCTCTCAGTCACATTTGGCACTGCCTGGAAGGGCAAGCAATCTTGGTTAAATTGTTTAAAATAAAATTCCCTATTCCTCCTACTTTCTAGTAATATGTGACAAGCACCCCAGTCTACAAGCTTACCTGACTGCCATTGTAAAATGCTTTCATTTCCCAAGTGGAAGTCCCCAGGGAAATAAAGTATTTCCAAAAATGAAGCTTTAGCACTCAGCAGTCATGCTGTGGAGCACTCATGTGACTGCCACAGGATGCTTTCTATGTTTGACCTTCCTATTTCGACTGTGATCTACAGAAAATTGCACAGTCCAAGACTAGCAAATGGCTGGATGTCACCAAGGGCTGCACAGAGAATGGAATTATTCCCCCATATTGTGGCAAGCTCTGTTCAGTGAAAGTGAGGTCAGGCTGTCAGCTAACAGTAACATTTTTGTGTTATGTATTTGTTCACTCTCAGTTTATATAACATGCCCTGAAATACACTGAAGTGGTTTAAATGTTGAAATATACACAAAACTTGTAGCAATAAGTTACTGTACCCAATCCAGATTCAGTTCCATGATAAAAGCTGCTCTGTAGAACAGCCTCCTCCCTAAGTACATAAGGAAATGGCTTCAACTGCATAATCAACATTAAAAAAACGTACCTTTAAAGGTCAGAGTACCATACACTACATAAAAAAATCCTGTTGTTAAAGGAGAACTGTTCTTTCCAGTTTGGCTTTACTCTTGTCTCAATGGTTTCATTGTTGTAGTGATATTTTTTTCTTATTTCATTTGTTTTTGTTTTTTTTAAACTTGTCTAGGTATGGTACAGAGAAAATGTCTGCCATCACAATCCAGAAGGTTCCACATGGTCCTTAGTCACCACTCCTGGTGAAGTTGTACAGATCAGCTGTGGACCCTATGACCTCCTTTGGGCAACTCTTTGGGAAGGGCAAGCTATTGTGAGAGAAGGAATTGATAGGAATAACCCTCAAGGTAAAGTTTGTTAAATTTGGCTGGAAACCCCTTTGATTTGTATAGTGTTGAATAAGAAACTAACCTACAATGCCTTCTGGGTTCTGTCTTTTGCAGGAATTTCCTGGAGTATTGTGGAGTCTCCAAGCTCTGAAAATGGAATTATGCACGTCTCCGTGGGTGTTGATGTGGTGTGGTGTGTTACAAAGGATAGAAAAGTAAGAGGGTCATGCTCTGCTTCTGCTTTTTTCCTTCCCTTTCCCTGTCTGCTGCTCTCAAACAGGAGTGCAACTTGCCCAGGAAGCATTGTGATTTGGACTCTGTATCCCCATGGTCTGGGGAATTCTAGTTCCCCTTGCTGTTATGGGAATGCTCTGTGGTTTGTGATAGTTGAGTTTAATTGAAGGAAGACTTTCTGCTTTTCTTTTATAAGGAATTTTCTAAACCCAAGTCAGACAGATTTGGCAGGTGGGTGGGGATGTTGGTGGGGATTGGATAAGGGGCATCTTCTAAGGGATATTAAGCATCAAAATTGAAGTGACTCCTGTTTCCACAAGGACTGAATTTTACATCAAAAGCAGCATGGGGAATATTCTCATCTACATTTATGATGCTATTTTTTTATCTTCTTATTCCAACTGTTCCCTCTTCATCAGCCTTTTAATGTGGGGGTTTTGGTATTTAATTAGGTGAGATATCTCTTCTGTGGATGTGTGATTACTTTCTTACTGGAGTTTTAACTTAGAATGATAGAATGTCTTAAGTTGGAAGGGCCCATAAGGATCATGGAGTCCAACTCCCTGCTCCTTCAGACTGAATTGAAAGCCAGGCATGAACTCTGTGCAAGTGCAGCAGTTCTGTTGAGTTTCTCTGGTCTAGTGAGTCACTACTCGTCAACTGAGCCATGGTAACAGGTTGTGCCCAGCCTGCTCCATCTGCCAGATAAACCCACTGTAATCAATGGAGATAAGCTGGTGTGTTTTCCTTCAGATCTGCCACAGGGCAGTCAAGTATCCTGATGTTATGGGATTCAACCAACAGCTTCTAAGGGAGCTGCTTGCTACTGCAGAACTATAAAGCTATATGCTACATACAGAGGAAACCTTTTCCAGGTACCCAGCCCACAGACACTTTCAGATTGGTAAAGTCAGATCTAAGGGGAGACAATGTAAAGAGCTGTACTGCTAAAGACATCCCCCTGACAGTTCCCTCTGGCTGCCCTGCTTCTAGGGTTTGAATGTAAGAACACTATTTAGAAGCCCATTCAGAGTGATCAAAAATAGCCTACATGTAGACATGTAATAGAAAGTATTTTTCCAACAGCAGAGAAACTAACTCTGTCACAGAAAGTCCTACAAAAAAGTCTCCTTGTGGGCTCTTCTGGCTGCAGGTGGACACACAGTGTAGGTACTATTGGGAGAATTGTTTTATCTTTATCTGATAAAGAAAAAGAATCAAGGAAGTAATTGACTTCTTAAGACAATGTGGTGAGTCAGTACTAGAGATTAAGACTAATCCACTAAAGAAACTAAATTCCTGATACTGCAGGAGAAAAATTTGGACTTTCTGTTGTTATGGTAGGTGTGGTTTAGAAGAGGAGTGAACTCACATAATCCTTGTGGAACAAGCTGGATTGAAATGGTTGGAGAAATGATGATGGTAACTGTAGGCTTAAACAACCAGGTAAGAGAGCTGGGGAGCAGCTGGGAGGGTATTTACACTCCCCTCTGTACAGGCACTGCTCACATGTGGTGAGGACTCTCAGCCATGCCAATAGGGCTGGCTGGACAAAGGGCCCTGGGCTTAAACTGCTGGGAGGGAAAGGGGCTGAATTCTGCAGTTCTGCACCTGAAGGTGACAGTCAGCACGTGTCTTGTGTGGTACAGGGAGGTGCAGATAGGCTTTGGTACAGAACTTTGTTCTGCATCTACAGTGTCAGCATTAAGGAAGAACACAAAAGGAAAACACTGTGTCCAGCAGTTTTCTGTGCTCAATTCTGCGCCACTGCACCTTTTTGTATCTGATAACCTACTGCATTCTAAGTCATTTCTTTCACCAAGCCCCTTCCCTCCCTAGGTCTGGGGAATCGGCTGTGATGACAGAGCGATTTATTTTCGTCAAGGTGTCACACCAAGTGAGCTCAGTGGGAAGACATGGAAGGCAATTGTGTCTGGCAGAGAGAGTGACAGATCTCAGACTGGGAGCTCAACAAGTCTGCTCAGGTACGTCATGAAATACCTGCTCAAGACTTTGTACAGCAAGAGTTTCAATGCTAGGAGATATTTCTTTATGTCCAAGTGGTACAGACAGGGAGGAGCGGGGAAGACTTCTCTAATCATTATGTATGCCAAAAGGCATTTGCATTTTTGCCATTATAATTAACAGTAAGCAGCAGTTGTTGCACTCAGAGAAGAATCTGAAGCTCCCACATTGGAATTCACTGCATGATGCAGAAAATGCAGTAAAGCATTTTCCTCTGGGCATACTATCACTATCTGGAACTAGTCTCTAATAAGCGAAAATGTTGTCTATGAAATACCATGAAGGAGTGCCAATTCCACTTAGGAATTATTCTTCCTGAGTGTCACTGTATGTTTCTTTTCCTAGGGAGATTAAATCAGTTACTCCCACCTGCCTGCCGGCCTCTGGGCTGTGCCACACATGCCAATGAATCTGGGAGGACTGCAGAAGCTACTTGTTTGAGCCAGAGTGTGTGCTGAGAAGTTCCCTTTAGCAAAGACAAATCATAATGTTAATAATGGGCTTTAAAAAATTCTATTCATTCTTTCATATTCAGAAAATGCAATGTTGCTTCAGTGTTTTCCTGACAGTTGTAGGCAGCCAATACCACCAATTGTTTGAAAAGATCAGTGAAGTTCCTTCCTGTGTTTCAGATTTACTAGACCAGTTTGCCAGATTTGTGTCGGACTCTTTCCTCTGATGATAGAATTTGACCTTTAAAAGAGAAATCTGCTGTTTCTCTCCTACAGTGAAACACTAAATCAGTTTCTGTGTGTCTGTGATCTAAGGCCTGTGCTAATTTACAATGCTTTGGATGATAATTAATTATCTATTTGTCCTTCAGTGCTGGCTGTTTCTTTACTGATGATATTCAGAACCAAACAAGCGCGGTCATTCAGGGTGATGCAGATCCTTCCTCTGATACAGAGCTCCCTGGCGTGCCCACGAGCCCTGCCAGCACTGCCCTGCTGGGAGCTGCAGCCGCTGGGAACAGCCCAGCCAGCCAGGCTGACACATCTGCACAGCTGCCTGTGGATCCTCTGCACTCTGAGCAAGGAGAAGCCACTGCTGCTTCAGCTACTACTGAGAAAGATAACCTAGAAATGAATAAATCTCCTGCAAACCCAAATCCTTCTGCAGAACTGCAGTGGATAAACATTGACTTGAAGGAGGCTCGGAAGCATCCAGTCCTCTCTGTCAGCAGCTTTGCAGACACATCCAGCCTCTCTTCCCTGGGCGTGTTCTCGGTGGGAGCTGAAGACCAGTACGGAGCTGATGAGCACCCACTGTGGGCCTGGGTGTCTGGGGGAGGCTGTCTTGTAGACCTGCACAGCCCACTGAAGTGGTTCACTGCTCCATCAGGTACTGGCCAGTCACCACAGCACACTCCAGTTCCAGTCACAGTTCAATATGCTCTTTAAGGAAAATGTTGGTTTGTTTTTTCTGACCAAAGCCATGGTGCAAAACTTGTGCTAACCCACTTTCTCTTACTGCAGTTTGTTAGTAGGTTCATGTCTGAGCATAGTGCTGCAGTATTTAGCTGTAGAGCACTTTGGGCTTGAGATAAATAAATGTGAAAGTGATATTTTCTACTGAGTTCCTGTAAGTTTTGTAAAGTAATCTGTGCTGGATCTACATCTCATTTTTAATTGTACTGAGACTGCAACTTTGGGCAAAACACATATCATTGAACAGGAAGGGGTGAAAAGGGCCCTCTTGGGAGATGCAGATGCCAGAAATAACTGCCTCACTGCCATTCCTACTGAGATGGGTAAAATAAACCATGAATTGTGGTATCCCAGTATTTAACAGTCTAACTCGTGATGCAGTATATTATCTAATTGTCTTGCATTGACGAAACTCCCATTTTTACAAGGTTATGGATTTAAAAGCTTCTGTAGAATCATCTAGTGATCCTATTTCTATGCATCATTTACAAAGTTTGGCTGTAATACATTGATTCCAAATGATAATCACTATAAAAATGGTGTTAGACTGGGTTGATCCAGTCTGGTGTTCAAAGGAGCGCCGTGTTTGACCTTTCACAGAACTGTACTCAAAGCTCACTGGATTTTATTGGGTTTGGTTCTGTCCCAGGTTTGTCATCGTCTGTGCAGTCTCTGTCCCTGTCTATCACTCCTGCACAGACAGCAGCGTGGAGGAAGCAGATTTTTCAGCAGCTCAGTGAAAGGACAAAGCGGGAACTGGAGAATTTCAGGCACTATGAGCAGGCTATTGAGCAGGTAAGCAGTGAGGACATTTATCTCTTAGCTTCTAAACACATCTGGGAATCAGTAATACATTTCTGACATACTGATTTGAGCTTATTGCCAGCTTTATATTCTTGCCCTTATTTCTGTCTGGGACAACTTTCCTGGATTATTAATGTCTGAGCTCCTTGTGGGAAATGAACAGCTTTTCAAACATGGAGCAGCAGCTTTTTTCATCTAAAAGCATTATCAGATAGTTTTATTTAGGAAGAAACAAAGCATTGGTCAGCATTATTTGGGTACTGTGAGACCTCAAATCCTCAGAGAAGTGGTTGCAACAGTGGAATATTGTATGAATTATTCCACCACAAGATGAGGCATCTTAATTGAAACAGTGACTCAAGTAGGTGAGCTTCCCTTTCTATGGCCATCAGGACTAATTCAACTTGCCTAAATAAATGATGAAAACGTCAATGGCAGCACATAAATAGCAGCAGTTTTGTTTGATGTTCCCTTTGTTATGACTCCTTGGCTCTTTTCAGATTCATTCATATTTTTGGTCCCTTCATTGCTAATTGCCAAATGACATCTGGAATTATTTGATTAAAAACACTTGGAGTCCAGGGCTTTAGTCAAGTTTAAAAAAATTATGTCAAAGCCTTTAAACTCTGAACAGAGGTTCTGTTATAACAGGAGCAGACTTGAGTCAATTAGTACCTGCGTGCTACTGCATTCTTGCGGGGTAAGATGTTACTACTGTTGTACACGTGCTACTTCAGTATCTTTTTATCCACTTTTATGAGTGTTCAGTGTGATACAGTGTATGAATGTATGATACAGACTAACCTGCAGCACAGGCAACTCCTGGTCACAAAAACGGCATTTGGGAGAAAGAAAAAGAGTCGTGCAGTTTCTTCATTGCTGTAATTTTGTGTTTGCCTTGTAGTCGGTTTGGGTTAAAACTGGAGCCTTGCAGTGGTGGAGGAACTGGAAGCCTCATAAGTGGATGGACGTTCGAGTGGCACTGGAGCAGTTCACCGGGAGCGATGGCATGCGCGACAGCATCCTGTTCATCTATTACATGTATCATGAGGAGAAAAAGGTGTGTTCAGCTGCAGACCCCTGGGTTTGCTTTTGGCAAACCTCCAAAGGGGAAACAGTTTCTTGAAAGGAGGCAAATTATGGCACGCTACTGTTCTGAGCTTTGGGAACCAATTCAAAGGTAACCCCAGGTACCAGCAAACCACAGGCTTTTCTGAGCTGTGTTAATGCTGTGTCAGAAATACCCAGTCAGGAACCACTCACACTGCTTAAACCATCAGTTCTGCACTAATTAGGAATTCTTCTGGAAGTTCAAAATGTTCTTGATTGTGATGGCTTGTTCTGGCTTGGCTGAACAGGGTCTTCACAAGTAGGGTTAATGCCTGCAGGCAATAGGAATCAGAGGTGGTGCGAGGTTGGAAATTGAGTCCCATTCCCTCTGTGCCAAGAATTGATTCTTTGCTGTCCTTGGCAGGAATGCCTTGTTTGTAGACCTGAAGTGCAAAAATGCTGGATCTGTGGAAGGTTTGCCTTAAGTCACAGGTTTTTTTTTCTCTTGTCTTAGTACATCCACGTGTTCCTCAATGAAGTGACCATTATAGTTGAGGTGCTGAATGAAGCCAAGCACTCCTTTGCACTGTACACACCTGAGAGGACGAAGCAGCGATGGCCAATCCGCCTGGCAGCTGCAACGGAGCAAGAAATGCATGACTGGGTAATTCTGGGCATCTCTCATTTCAAGCTGGCAGTATCTGCAATAAAACATAGAAGCCAGTCTCTGAAATCTCAGCATTACATTTAAACTCTTGAGGCCACTCATCTGTTTTTTAAGTTTAGGTATTTAAACCATCT